>NC_054378.1:89974716-91452216 GCF_017654675.1 Xenopus laevis
GTGGTTGGCCAAATAGGGTCAACAGCTCTGGAAAGAAGATGATACTTTAGGGTAAAGTAAGACTGAGTTAAGATGGTTATGTAAGAGAGTGTGTGTATTTGAAATGAGTGGGTTCCCTGAGGGTGTTATTGAAATGGTTGGGTTCTCTAAGGGTGGTGGCACATGGGGAGATAAGTCGCCCCGAGACAAATCTTCTCTTCCTTGTGAGGGAAGCTATAAGTATGCCATCCCACCGGCGAATTACATTCTAGCCAACGGGAAGGCATTTGGGGAGATTATTCGTCTGCAGAAGAGAAGATTTGTTGCTGGGCGACTAATCTCCCTGTGTGCCACCACCCTACAGCCACACAATGTAGAAACACAATCTGGTCACGGGTCGCTAATATCAGTAGTAGTGATGGGTGAATAAATTCGCCTCGCACAAATTTGCGGCAAATTTCTGCGTTTTGCCGCCAGCGAATAAATTCGCGAATCTCCTGTAAAAATTCGCCTGCACCAATTTCCACACATTTTTCGTGAAAATGTCAGAATTTCATGATTTTTGTGTGAAATCCTTAAAATTTCACGATTTTTGAGTGGAATCCTTCTAATTTCATTATTTTTGCCTGAAAACGTCCGATTTGCATGATTTTTTCGTGAAAACTTTAGAATTTCACGATTTTTTCGGGAACTTTCCGATTTCACAATTTTTCGGCGAAACGGGAGAAATTCGCCCATCACTAATCAGTAGCCAATATCAGCTTGTGCATGGCCAGTTAAATACACATACATGGATATAAATGCGTAATTAAATGCTCTTTAGAACTCACATTCGGATGCACTGCAGAACTTTTTTGTTTTTTGCAACAACCTCCATTTGTGATCGAAGCTTTAAAAAGCCTTGTTTAAGCAGCTTTGTTAATCTTGTAGAACAAAATCCAAATCAATAAACTTAATTCTTGACATAACAAGACAGAGGTAATGACTTTGGCAATGGTAGGTTGATGAATTTGTTTGCAATTAATTAGAACTATGTTCTTCAAACCAAACTTACAAAGACAACGAGAACATAATTTTTCAGAAAGCACTCAGTAACACACATCTTACAGCAGCATATAGAAGGGTATACAGGTATGGGATCCATTATCTGGAGAACCATTATCCAGAAATCTCTGAATTACAGAAAGGCCATCACCCTCAGACTCCATTGTGATCACATTTTTTTAGAACTATTTCCTTATAATTAAACAGTATCTTTTACTTGATCCCAACTAAAATATAATTAATCCTTTTGGAGACCAAACAACCCTATTGGCTTAATTAACATTTAAATGATTTTTACTAGACTTTAAGGGGTTATTTACCAAAATCAGAATTTATATTATTATTTAATTAAAAAAAAAAAGTCTGACCAAACAGACTATATAATTATTTATTATTAAAAAAGCTTGCTTTTATCAGATTGGGGGAAAAAACCAATACAATAAATAACTACCTTAATGTATGGAGATCCAAATTAAGGAAAGATCTCATATCCAGAAAACTCCAGGCCCCAAGCATTCTGGATAACAGGTCCTATACTGTACTATACATACATTTATTCTAAATTTGTAGAAAATCACACAAACATTCAAATATGCCTTAAATGGGTAGTTTTTGTAGTAGCCAATAAAGAACCCTTGTGGCTTGCACTCTATGGATTAGCAGGCAGCGGTGAAGTTAAAATTGCTTTTAACTTCACTGCTGCCTGCTGATCCGTAGAGTGCAAGCCACAAGGGTTCTGTATTGGCTACGAAAGTCTCCCAAAGCTGTGGGTTTGGGGAGTTGCACCCGGACCAGAGATCCGGAACAGTGAATGACCTATCTCTAATGCATATTGAACTTGGTGGATTAAGCAAAAGGTCTGGGGCAGTTGCACCGGGACCCACCCGGGACAAGGGTGAGCACTGCAGGAAATAATTGTGCCTGTAATTAAGAAATTTGTGAAGGTGTTAGGATTTGAGCGCACCAGTGTATAGTGTGAATTAAATGGATAGTTCACCTTTATATTAATTTATAGCATAAGGTAGACATTGATATTCTGAGACAATTTACAGAACTAGTATTGATGTGTTGGGGTTTTCAGTTTTTGGTTATAAGCTCTTTAGTTTTGCTAGGGTCTTATTTAAAGTGATGCTATGGCATAGTTTATATTTCTACATTACAGGTGTCAGGAAGTGGTTATCCGGTTACCTTCCCATTGTTCTGATAAATGTCTGCTGGAGGAGAGGAGGGAGGCAGTGATATCATTCTAACTTGCAGTGCAGCAGTAAAGAGTGACTAAAGGTTATCAGACCACAAGTCACACGACTAAGGGCACCTGGGAAACAACATGTCTAGCTCAATGTCAGATTTCAAAATTAAATATTAAAAAATCTTTACTCTTTTGAAAAATGCATTTCAATGTGGAATTCTGCTGGAGCAGCACTATTAACTGATGCATTTTGTAAAAAACATGTTTTCCCATAATAGAATCCCTTTAACCTAGCAACCAGGCTATGGTTTGAATGAGAGATAAGGGTTATGAATAGAAGAGGACCCGCATAGAAATATAACCAATAAAAAAATAACAATAACATTTTAGCCTCACAGAGAAATCGTTCTTGGTTGTCAGGGCCAATGACCCCTAATTAAAAGCTAAAAGGGTGCAGAAGAGAAAGGCAAATAATTCAAAAACTAAAAAAAAGTAATAAAAGCCAATTACAACGTTTCTAGGGACTGGGTATTATATAACATACTAAAAGTTAACTTAAAGGTGAACTATCCCTTTAATATTTTATTGTCTGGTATCTTCTTCTGAACAATTCTTAGAATAACACTATCTAGTTACTGGTGTGTGTTCCATTCCTTGATGATGCAGAATCCACCATAGCTTGTGTATCTGCACAAGCAAAAAACACAGTGCACATGCGTCACGTATGACACTTTGGGCACAAGGAACTAATTCAAAAACATTAGTAGCGCTTATTCAGTGTATATTATTTGAAGGAAAAATCCCTCTTTTAACAAGCCTTGCAGAAATTGTAAGATTCTGTATTTCCCCAAACATCATGCTTTATTCCGTATTATATAGACTTCCTCTGTGATGCCATATTAATATATGTGTGTCTATTTGTGTGCTTTAACTCATACTGCATGGATGGATGAATAAAGGTATCAAATGTATCTATAGTGTTCACTATTCGCAAACATATGCGCTGAAAGCCATTCCTTGCACATATCTTCCATTCTGTAATGATGTAGTTTCCTATGTCAACTTTCGGTCTTCCTTCCACCAACACTTATTTAAGAGAATCAATTCACTTTTACTTGCATCACTGCGCTGCTGTAAATTACAGAGGTACAACAGAACTATTACAATGAGGGTCCCTTTGAATTCTTCCCTTTTCTAATGATGAGGTTCACTTCTTCACCAGATACATGTGAATTGTGCTTTCAAATCTATGTGCTCGTCTCCTGTAATCACTTCCTTTTTTCATCATCATTTAGTCAAGCAATGCCAAAATGCTGGAATAGGTATTGTATGCCAGTAATTCTGGCCACTGTAGTATCCAACTGTTTGAGGCACTGTTTCTTATAAATCCTGTACTAATACCAACAATGCACCCACTTGCCACATACTGTACAACTTGAAATACAAGTATGGGACCTGCTATCCAGAATGCTTGGGACCTGGGGCTTTCTGGATAACAGATTTTCTGTTATTTAGATCTTTATAGATATTGCAAAATCGTGTAAAAATTAAATAAACCCAATAATCTGGTTTTGCTTCCAATAAGGATTAATTATATCTTAGTTTGGATCAAGTACAAGGTAATGTTTTTTATTATAGAGAAAAAGGAAATTTTTAAAATTTGGATTATTTGATTATAATGGAATCTATGGCCTTTCTGTAATTCGGAGTTTTCTGGATTATGGGTTTCTGGATTATGGGTTTCTGGAAAACAGATCCCATATCTGTAGGATCCAAAACTTGCACATAAAAGACATTAACTCCTCCTGTAATGATCTGTATCTTGCAAGAAGACCTAGAATGAATTTATAAGCTACATTTGCAATGCACAGTTATAGTAGATGTAGTCATTTTTGTTCAAATTAAACATTAAAAAGAAAATCCATTTTTCCAGCATGGCTAAAACCTTTATGGGGGTGAAATACAATCTGCTGCTAGTCTGTTTATCCTGCCTGGTGATATCGCTAAATTCATTCCCATGCTCAGGTGCATGCTTATAGAGGTGTGTCATATACTTTACACGTATAAAATGGAGTCAAAGTGGGTGTAAAATATTTAGAAAGCACTGATGTTGTCCTTACTTGTGACTTAACACCATGCATTACAGTTAACAGAAATAATCCCTTGGAAAATTATATCTATAGGAGTGTGGTTTATATGCCAGGCTAAAACTAAATTATTTTGAAACACTCTTAACCTAACATAACACACATCGAAGGCAAAAGACTAATCTACAAAGACTGTATAGCATAAAAAGTGGTTCAAGCATACGTTGGTGTTAAAGTTCCAATATTGGTGCAGTTCAACGCTGTTCATTGATACACCTTTATATATATATTTGCCCCATATATTGGTGTTAGTGGGTAGGAAGGGAGGGATTCAGTGAAATTGTTGCATTTAGTGACTTTCCTTATTTATATATATCAACAAAGTCTGAACCAATACAGGCCAACGAATGTTTTCATTGCTCATTGTTTTCATCGTGATGTTTCCGATTGTGTACTAGACACATGGCAGCAAACTGGTTTGATATCAGCTAACTAGAACAATCCTGCCAAGTCTGACAATGACTTTTCATGGACAATGCACAGTGGGTTTGTAGATGCATGCAGCTGTAGAACATCACGCCTCATTCCATTGTGTGATGCTTCTTTATTGCCTTATTTTATCTCCTAATATCTAGATAGAGATCACTTGAATCTTTATCTAACCTAACTTAAGTGTGAGATTCCATTTCACAGTTCAACTTCATCACTCTCACAGACTAATTACTAACTCACTGATCTCACTCCCATGACATCATGCTGACATCATCCGACCATCTCCCTGCACAGTCCTTACCAAGCATGCCTTCTCTCTTTCTTTCTCTTTTCCACCACCTTCCTTTCCCACAAGATTGCTATTGCCACGGGCACTCGAATCGCTGCACTTACATCGAGGTTGTGGACATTGTGGTCTGCGTGAGCTGTAGACACAACACTCGTGGTCAGCAATGTGAGAAGTGCAAGAAAGGCTTCCACAGAAATGGGTCTGCCAAACTGGACGATGTTAATGTTTGCATAGGTTAGTTTTTCAACACATTGGCGCTCCAATGGGAGGGAAGGGGAACACGCGGGAGTATATTATGTCAGTGGGGCTATTTTCTCTGATATCCATGTTTTAGATGACATATTCATTGATGTTGTATTTTGTAATGTTTGAAATGTATTTAGTAAATTTCCTGATTTGATGCCGGGGAGGCTTCATGTAATTGCTCTATTGTGTCTTGAACTTGCAAAGAATTTGCATATGTTTCACTGAAGCCAAAAGTCATAAACCAACCTAAATTACAGTAAATCATATGGGATGTAGAAAATTACTGTACCAGGAAAACACGATTTTATCAATCAATGGCACAGGCAGTGTAACCAGGATTTACCCAGAACCTCTCCTTCTATCATTTAATGTATGAGCAAAATTTGTAATTCTTACCACAAACAACAGAAGCACAACTAAGTATTCCCCAAATGATTTCACAGCCCTACACCCCAGGCTTTCACATATGTAGTTGACACAATCTATTGCTTTAAACAAGAGATTTTAGTAGTTCCTATTATGCCTCCAGTCTTCTGGCACTTCAGGGAATCATAATGTATTTAATGGGCAATATACCAACCAAATATGAATACTGGCAACAAATGTATTCGGTATTCTAATCCATTTATATAGGAAGGTCTCTTATAAAAGGAATGTTTCTCTTAACTTGACAGAGCAATCAGTTTGTCAGTAGTTTGCATATATATATATATATATATATATATATATATATATATATATATATATATATATATATATATATATATATATATATATATATATATATATATATATATCCTGAACATATGTTTGTAGGTAAATACATAAGTATTCTATACAGAATGACCTATATCCTTATCTTTTACTAAGCAATTTGATTAAAAAAAAATTGCTGGTAAAATTTTCTTTAACCTAGATTATATTTTTCCCTTTATTTTAACCTTTTGAGGGTCCCTACTCAAGACTAGTGTGTGCAGTTTTCAGTCTGAAGGGTTTTGATTTAATGCCGTTAAGTCAGGTCCCTTGTTTTTCATAAAGACATAAAGCATCAATAGGCAATATGCTCAATTTACAAGGTCTCTAGGATTATTCCGCAGTTTATTTGTTCTTTAGCAGCATTTCTGCAGCTGTTTAGAACAATGTTATTTGGAACTGCTATAGTGTATGTTTTACATAGTGTCAACGCTGGGCCAAGTTCTACTAGCACCAAAGGCTCAGCAAACAGCCATTCCACCTCCTGCAACTGGCAATTTTCTGACACCAGTGGCTTCTTACTAACCTTCTCGAAGTTGCACCTCCATCCCATTGTGCCCTAGCACAGAGAGACAAAAAAAAGAAGGATGTGTCATGTAAGACTTTAACTTTTTTGTAGACCTCCAGAACATGACTGAAGGAGCTTTGCAAGTGCCAGCTGGAAATGCTTAATGTGATGTTGAGCTGGTGAGGGTAGTTTTATATATATGTATATATATATATATATATATATATATATATATATATATATATATATATATATATATATATATATAAAGAATATTGCTGCTAGTGGTCATTAAAGCAGTCTGCAGAATATCTTTCTCGTCGTGTTTTGTAAAGAGGCCCACCGTTGGAAATCACGGGGCCCTGTACAACAAAATTTCCGGCTCCCAAGCCCCACCCCAGATCCTGCCCACTTCACATCACAGTTAAAATACCACAATGACATCAGCACTAAAAAAGGCAACCCCCACATTTAAACCTATTGGGGACCAGGGCCCCCCTATAAGTTAAAAAAAAAATTGGGGCCCCAAAGAATATTTTTTAAAAAACATTGGTGGCAGGGGCCTGTAGAGTATTAAAATAATTCATTGGTGGCCAGGGGTTTTAAAAAAATAAAAAAACACACATTAGTGTTCAGAGGAATTTAACTTGTGGCTTCCGTACTTCAACTTCGCCTCCTTTCGTGACTTTGGGTCTTTTTGCCGCTTCAGGACTTAAATTTTGGCTGTTTTCGTGTCTTTTCGTCTTTTCGTCACTTCGAGACCTCGGCTTCGGCTATTTTTGTGGCTTTCGGTCTTTTCCCTGCTTCGGGTCTTCAGCTTTTTCAGCACTTCCGCATTTCAGCTGTTCGGGACTTCGAAAGGAGGCGGCACGGCTTCGGCGCTTTCAAAGGGGGGGGCGGCTCTTTGGAAAAGTTCAGCACTGCCAGGCCCCCCTTCAGGCCTGGGCCCAGTTTGCTTATACCCCCTGTGCCCCTCTGATGGAGGCCCTGTTTGTATGTAAAGGATGAAATGAGTCTTCATAAAGTTGGTGGGGTAAAGGCTGACAAAGCCATCCAATCTTAATCCAAACAACATTCAGTAGTTCAAAATGACACTGCAAAACACTGCAGTACTTTGTATAGAACAGTATATCAGTACTTTTTCCTAAAGTTGACGAAGAGTTTTGAAAACCTGTACAACTGGTAAATAGGCCTGTTTGATCTGTATATTCATTCAACATGAAGCATCGTAATATCCATGACATTATCTAAGTAAGAAAATAAAATAAAACCAGAAAAGGGATACATTAGAAAAAGTCAGAAATGGTGACCCAATTATTGCCACCCACTACTCCTCTGCTCCACCCACTACACTGAACTTTGAGGCAATCTGCATTCAATTACAGTTACTAAACTGATTTATTCCCACTACCACCTGTAGTCTGAAGCCATTTGTACTAAAGGCATAGGGTAAGCTTGCCATCCCCCTAAGCTTGAACAGGCATTTGTAGACTTTTAATGGTAATATATGTACTAAATGTACTTAAATTCTGGCTCACCTGGTATTTAAATGTAATCACAGTCAAGGCTCCAGACTTGTCACAGAGATGGATTCTTCTTCAGGTGAGTGGAATTCATTTGCAATCATTTTCCATGTGTGATAGGACTTTGCCATCATTGCACTGTGTTTGAAATGTGTGCCATTTGCTTTATTAGTCGTTATTAATATGGCGCCAATACATTTATGCATCAATGCCTGCCTATCAGGCAGTCCCTATCACATACATAGGGTCAATCTTATCAGGAGTCATTTTACTTTCAACTATTTTTTGGAGGAAACTGGAGTAACTAGAGGAAACCCCTGAATACATGGGTTGAACATACAAACTCCTCACAGGTAGATATTATGATCTATATGATGTTGTAAAATGTGGACAATTTCTGGGGGTTAGTGTTAATAATGTCTGCATGTGATTCTCTAATAAAACATCCTGCCGGGAGTTGAACCAGTGACCTAGTGTTTTCTGGCTGTCTACATTGCCTTTGCTCTGCATGAGCAGATGGCTATTTTCCTTGTTCTCTCCTATTTCTATATTTATAATTGCAGTAGCATGGCTTGTTTAACCTGTTGCCAATCTGGCCACAGGTGACCAGTGTAAGTCATTAGTCTGCAAAAATTATATCAAAAAGAGATATGTCCCAAGGCTTCTTGAAAGTTAAAACAAGTCATTTATTGATAATCACATTAAAAAGTTTTCGGTGCATACTGACCCCACATGGCCCACCTTACGCGTTTCGTACCCTCCGGCACTTAGTCATAGGTGTATCTGTCAGTGAAACATTGAGTACAGAATTTAAATCTAGGTAATCCCATCCCTTTTTTTCTTTTAAACCAATTGGAAGTCACTTTGTATTTTTTAACCCATAGTGCCTATGCAGGGTATTTGTACAGTTTCCTTTAAATTATGCATAATAGTCTAATAGTCAGTTAACATCACAATCTCTAAAATGAATTATTGCACAACATCATATATCAATAGCATATACATATCCAACTCTTAAAAAATCCAGTTAATCTATAACTTTGCACATGCTTCATTGTCATCAAACTGTTCTAGGTTACATAAGCCATCGTCATTACATTCTGTTTATGGTGATATAAGGTAAGTATATTTCTTTAATATAGGGCAGAGCTCTGTTTTTATACATTTAGGTGTAACATTGTGATTGCCTTTGGAACTGGGGCGGGACCCTCTGGCTCAGTTAGGGATCTACAGAAATCAGCCATATGGACTCCCGACCTACAAATAATAAGTCATTAGTCTGGCTATAAAACATCCTACACTGCACTGACTCATTGCCCAACGTAGGTCTGTGTTCCGTAGTTCCTGGTCTCATCAGCGCCTATTTCAACAGAGAAAACAGACTTCAAAATGGAAATATGATGTATTATGTTCAAGTTTTCAGATGGCACCATGTGTTGGAGAAGAGAAAACGTTATTGTGTCAGTTTCAGAGCCTGTGCATATAAACTTAAAAATGTTATCCCCAACCAAAGGTGTGGGCTAATAGAGCCTGCATTCCTCTATTAGCCCGCACCTTTGGTTGGGGAAAACATTTTTACCCAACAGGTGCCCTTTAAGATGTCAAGGTCACTAAATGAGCAGATCTTTGCCTGACTTTGGCCACCTATGCCGTGCACGATATAGTGCTAATTTGCTTGTTTGGAAATTAATTATGCAGCAATATTGTTATTTCGGTTTCAGTGTTCTATTTATATTTCATTGCATAATGTTGCATTTCAATTAAATGCTAAGGATGCTTTTCTATACCGTTCTGTGTATATACCAAGTGAGCTTTACTCTGCCTTTTATTTACTGTCAGCTACGTTGCAGTAAAAGGTGGCTTGAAATTAAACATTTCTCATGGGGTTTTCACCTCCTCTGAAAATGACAGACATTTTACAACTACTAATTTCTCTCTGTAGACTTAATTAATGCTTTTCATTCTGATGATCATTACCAGACTGTTAAGGAGAAGGTAACGTTATCGCTGAAGAGCGGGAGCCCAATAGGTAGTCCGCCAAAGCCAGTGGGTCTCCACTCTGGCTGCGGCAAAACAGACAGTCCAAAAAAAGTAGTACGGACTTAACCGGAAAATGTCCACATCAGAACCAATAATTTAAAAATTTTGTAGCTTCATTGAAATATTAATTAAAATCACATATAGCGGGCAGGGGAATGTGTAGCAGACTGCCCACCTCTGCTGTAACTTGACTCAGTCACAAGTCTCTGTCCAATCAGATCAGATCATCAGATAGTGAGAGAGAAGGAAGACTACAAAGCTTTATCGCACCTTAGAGAACAGAGAGGGAACTGGGAATGGAGAAAACCTCTTCATCTTAATTAGAATGTGTGGTTTTCTCTGGGAAAGGAAAAGTTGAAAAGTGGTTAAACTGGGGTTTAGAAACGAGTCTGCTTCTTATTGTACGTAAGAAATGGTTCATGTGAGTGTGTTTATACTGTGTGTTGTCATCAGTGTATGAGGTGTGTGTTTGTCATGTGTGTATTGTATAAAGGATTGTGATGCTGTAGCACAATAGCTAAAACTCCCATTATACATATCCAGTCCATAAACATAAAGAAATTTGTTTAGGCATTAGCAGTTTTACACTGTTAATGTCATGCTTTTAGAACAGCAGCCCTGAACTGTGCAAAGTAGCAGCCCGACAAGCTGTATGCATGCATCAGTCCATGTCCATTTAATTATACAATCAGCTCTTCGTATTTCCATTAGACAAAGACAACAGGACAATTTGGAAATAAAGGTATATTGGCTCGTTAAATAAAAGCATGTGGCTGCATGAGTGCACTCTAATGAAGCTATAGGGAGCTACATTAATATTTCTAGACCATTCATGGAGTTTATAGACTCCATAAGATTTCTATACTATGTACTGGGTCAGCATTTAAATCAAAACATTACTAACATAGCCCTATAAACCTTAGAGGCACATTTCTCAAGGATCGAATTTCGAATTCATGTGAGTTTTTTAAAACTCCCATAAACTCCCATGAACTCGAAATTCAACCAATCGAAATGTATTAATAAAATCAGATTTTCTCAGCTCGGATGAAATGAATCGACCCGAAAACTCAAATCAAAATTTGATTCGAATTATAAAAACTTGAATTGAATTAAAAAACTCTATTCAAGTTTTTTCTCCGGAAAAAAACCTGAACGTCAGGAATGCTGTAAAAATCCCCAAATTGATCCCTGGACCTCTCCCTTTGACTTAAACAGCAATTTGGCAGGTTTAAGGTGGCGGATAGTCGAATTTGAGTTCTTAAAGAGCCAGAGTATGATAAATCTCGAAATTCTAATTTGCATTAAAACTTGAATCCAGTTTGGATAATTCACAATTTGAATTTGAGTGTTTTGACCAAAAAAAAATTGAAAATTTGAATTTGAATTTTTACTTCAACCCTTAATAAATCTGTCCTTTAATGTGCAAAGTTATTTGCTTTTCTCAGCTTTTTTCAATTCCATTCCTACCCAACATTTTCTGGGTTAGAATGGAGCTGTTATAGATATAAAGGCCCCAGTAGGGTTTCCTGCTTCCTTTTTTTTTTTTTTTTTATAAAGCGTGGGTCACACATATGTTATACCTTCCAGAAAATAACTGGAGCCTGTGCATGTCAAAGCTCAACAATCCCGGGATGCTACATACCAACAATTGTACTTTGAACATTGAAAGAAAGGGTGCATGTATTGTCTATGTGGGTTATTGGGGATTGGCGAATTTGACCCGTTTCCTTTCGCCAAAAATTTGCCGCCAGTGAAATTTTGTTGCGCAGCGAAATTGTTTTGACGTGCGTCTTTTTTTTTTGACGCACGCCGCCATACAAGTCTATGGGCGTCATTTTTTTGGCGAAACGAGGTGAAAAAATTCGCCCTTCCCTATGGGTTATCTCTATAGTTCATACAAACATGCCATTCCTTTCTAATGTCATAGGATTGTAGTTCCCGACTTTCTTCAGTGTACAACCATTTTCTGAAGCATACTTTGGGCTGAAGTCCATGTTATTAAATAAAAAATACCCACTTGAAATGCACTATTAGAAATCCCTTAACATCTCCTGGTTCTAAAAAGCAACTTAGCAGGGTTGATGGAGATCTCCACATACCACTTCAGGTCCTCTACAGCATTCACAATTAAAACCAAATCAGCTTTAACCGTGTAAGGTCCTTATAGGAGTTCAAAGAACTACTGTGCTTTTAGAAGCATGTACAGCAAATATTGCAGGTTAAGGAGTGACCAGTTGTCATTTGGGTTGGGCTGGCAAGTGGGCTCTGGAGGGGACAAAGCTATTAAACCGGGTTTATTTTTCATTATTCATTCAAGAATTCTGAGAAGTAGGAGAAGTTTGGATTACATCTAAACAACCTGTCTTTTTTGGATATTCATTATATTTGTTAGATAGAAGTCTATGTGGAGCTCAAAAGAATCGGAGGAGGTTGTGTTGTGCAAATGTATTTTTTTCTCCTTCAAATGAATTACACAAACGAACAAGGCACATGGGAAATTTTTATAAAATATGCATGATCAGTGCAGCTCATGCTGTGTTTTGTGGTGCCGCCATAACAACCGCACACATCCAAGCAAGAATCTTTGTACTAAACATCCATAATCTGTCATGATCAGACACAGTCTGGTGTGATTATCCTACAGAAGCTTACAGTAGAAGCTAAAATACTTACACCCTCTTGCTCTTGTGTTTGTGTATATTTTATCTGCAGACAGAAGCACACAATGCTATAAAAAGAGGTTGCCCCCTTACCAAAATATAACTTTGCATTATACAGAATGGCTTTGGCAGCTTTCTTTCATATGGCGAAAAGGATAAATGAAGGGCAAATAATATAACTAGTAGTAGGGGCACGAAATGCGTAAGCTGTCTGCACAATGTTTGTCGCAATATCATGATGTGTGCGTAAATAAAGCCACAGATTAAGGTGGACGATGGTCTCTGTTGATTTCATCCGGTGATCGCTATATACTGCTGCCTGTGTGCTGTGAGAGTGGCGCGTCACTACGTTCCAGTACGTATCTATTACTAAACACAGTATAGAACAAGTGACAGATCATTTCACTAATGTGCCCAAATATTATGGCTACGCGATTCCTGATTGCACTGTGCTGGGGGGCCACATTAATATTAGTTTAAAGACGGAGGCTGTGAGCCTGTGTAAATTTGAGAACGCCCGCAATTGGCCCACGGACATGCTTTGGACATGCCTGAGTTAAAGAGTCTGCGAACCCTCCCCTCCCAGAGCTGCTTTAGGAGGTGAAAAATTAAGTTTTACACTTCAACATTAAAAAAACAGTCACAAATAATAGAAAGTAATTGGAAAAACTCTTTAGTTCTGGTGAACTATCTGAAACCAACTGAACTGAAGGTGAACAACCAACTGTGAGTTGGATGATTGCAGCAAAGTTTTTTCAATCCAATGCTCAGTGCTCAAATACCTTACTTTTTTTGGGGGCTTGCCTGCCATATAACTGAATTAATCAAATCTCTAATTGACTTGAATTATCACTTTTTTTCAGGGCAGCTGTCAAGAATGAAACATTCTCCTGTATCTCTATGAGTCTCTTCCTCTCTTTCTCTTCCCCATCACTTCATCCCTCCCTGTATTCTCTCTATTGCTTTCCTTCAGGGCAGTTTAACAATACAGTGGGGATGTGCCCTCAATAGTTCAGGGTCTTTTTTAGAGTAATTTGGTATAGATAAATGCTCAGGTGCGGTTATAAGATGAGTCTATCATTCCTGTACAACAGGAATGTGCTTTGTGCATTTAGATGTTCTGGATGTGCTTTTGCTATCATATCCTAAAGTCACAATATGGCCCATTTACTTGTATCCTATTCCAGATATTGAACTTGCTATCATATCCTAAAGTCAAAATATAGTTAATTTACAGATTGAATCCTATTCCACACATTGAACTTGGGTAGTACTAACTACTTGCAGCAACTGCCCTGGTTGGAACTGAACCTAGAACCCCAGTACTGCAAGGCAGCAGTGCTTACCATTGTGCCACTATGTTACCCACAATGCAATAGCACAGACTCTAGTAGAGATAATATTTGCAGGGAATAGCTGATACATTATATGAACCTACTGGACTCACATTCAGGATATATTTATTACTCCAAAATTGCTGCCCTTCTCTTAATCGTGCCTGGTCCAGATCCAACTGGCAGTGAATCTGTGGTGTAGAGTTAATGGCCACCAGTTGTCAGGCTTACCAGGAATCTGGAACCAATATGCTGATAGAAGGCCGCTCCTACAGTACCCCACACGGTATACCCTCGATATGAACAGAGGAGAGACTGGTAGGGGAAGGTATGAGAGCCGATTAGCCGTTGGATGTTGAAGCACAGCTCCCAGCGGAGAACAAGAAGATTGGTCAGGCAGGCCGGGTCAGGAACGGAGAGGTCAGCGAAGTCAAGGTCAGGCAGGGTCAAACCAGAAAAACAGCAACCGGAACGTCAAAACAGGAGGAGTAGGCAAGAGGCGTAGTCAAGTGGATCAGGTCGAAAAGAATCAAGCTTGGATAATTCACAGGAATCTTCAGAGTAGCAAAGACGATGTCTGAGCAAGGTCCTGCTCTAAAAAGATGGTTTAAATAGGCCCAGCGTCCAAATGGCGTCAGCGTCACCGCGCCGGCGTCAGTACCGTCGCGCTTGCGTCAGTGCCGTCGCACTTGCGCCGGCGTCACCGCGCTTGCGTCGACGTCACCGCGCCTGCGTCGCTTCTGACGCGCTGCGTGACTGCGCCTGGAATGACTCGAGGGGCGGAGCCAGAACCCTTACGATCCTGACAGTGCCCCCCCCCTAGGCGCGGCCTCCGGACGCGGTCCTTAGTAGTATTACCAGACCTCCGAGACTGAAAGATTTCCACCAGTCTAGGGGCGTGAACATTAGCTGCTGGTTCCCATGAATTCTCTTCTGGGCCAAAGCCCTTCCACTTTATGAGGTACTGAAGTTTACCTCCTCTACGTCTGGAATCCACGATAGACTCAACCTCGAACTCCATATGATCTTCCACCAGGATAGGATCAGGAGTAGACTTCCTCCGCCCCGGAAATTGATTTGGTACTACAGATTTCAGCAATGAAGAATGAAAAACTGGATGTATCCGAAAGGAATCAGGTAATCGTAACCTAAAGGCTACTGGGTTGATTCGTTGTATAATCTCGAAAGGCCCCAGAAAACGTTGCGCCAATTTCTTGGATGGACAATTCAGCTTCAGGTTTTGAGTAGACAGCCACACCTTGTCTCCGACCACAAACTCCGGATCTGGATTTCTGCCTTTGTCAGCAAAGTATTTGGTATCAGCCTGTGCCTTTATCAAATTCTCGTGTAACATCTCAATATTAGATCTTAACAGGGCAAGTCTATCTTGTGCAGCAGGAACAGATTCCTCCTTGAGTAACCCAGGAATCATGGAGGGATGATAACCAAAATTAGCGTAGAAGGGAGTTTGCTTGGTGGATGAATGTACGGAATTATTATAGGCAAACTCCGCCATAGGTAGGAGTTTGACCCAGTCGTCTTGAAGAAAGCACGAAAAGCATCTTAAGTATTGCTCTAAGGTCTGATTAGTCCTTTCAGTCTGACCATTTGACTGTGGATGGTATCCAGACGAAAGGGATAACTTAATTTGTAATCCCCTACAGAGAGCTTTCCAAAACCTTGAAGTGAACTGGACTCCTCGATCAGACACAATGTCTTTTGGTAGCCCATGAAGTCGTACCACCTCTCTAATGAAGGTGTCTGCTGTCTCTGCTGCCGTTGGAACTCCAGATAGAGGAATAAAATGCGCCCATTTAGTCAACCGGTCTAAGACTACAAATATAACTGAGCATCCTTGGGAAGGAGGAAGATCCGTAATGAAATCCATTGAGATGGAAGCCCAAGGACAATTTGGGATGGGTAACGGATGAAGAGTCCAATTGGTTTCCCCGTAGAAGACTTACAACGGGCACAGATGTCACAAGATCGAATAAATCTGGAACAGTCACTGCCCAATTTTGGCCACCAGAAATGCCGCCGTGCCAAATCTAGAGTCTTACGTAACCCAAAGTGTCCAGCCAAAGGAGAATCATGGATGGCTTCTAATGCTTCAGTCCTTAAAGTTTCAGGAACAAATAGTCTTCCTTTATTGAAGTAAAGTCCTTCCCGAAGGTGTAAGGGAACTTCTGTAGAAGGGGGAGAACTCCCCGACTTCTCTCGAATCTTATGTAACAATGAAGATTGTAACAGTAAGAAGCTGTTGGCTGAGAGAATAGTTTCGGGGGACTTTACTGGAGCTACTTCTTGAGAACCCAAACGGGACAAAGCATCCGCCTTGTTGTTTCGTGAGCCTGGACGATAGGTAATGTGTAACTGGAACCTCGAAAAGAAAAGGGCCCACCTTGCTTGTCTAGGTCTTAATCTTTTGGCAGTTCGCAAGTATTCAAGGTTCTTATGGTCTGTATACACCAAGATAGGATGGACTGCACCCTCCAGCAAGTGTCTCCATTCTTCTAGAGCCAATTTAATTGCTAACAGCTCTCTATCTCCGACGTCATAGTTACATTCAGAACTGGACAATTTCTTTGAAAAGAAGGCAACCGGGTGAAGAAGGTTTTGGGTCCCCAGACGTTGAGATAGAACTGCCCCTACGGCAACTTCAGAAGCATCCACTTCCAGAACGAATGGTTGGGAAGGGTCAGGATGTGCAAGAATAGGGGCCGAAGTAAAACTCTTCTTCAAGGTGTCAAATGCTTCCTGCGCTTGGGAAGACCACAGAAATTTAGAACATTTCTTCGTTAGGTCAGTAATTGGTCGGATAATCATGGAAAAGTTTTTAATAAATTTACGGTAGAAGTTGGCGAACCCCACAAATCTTTGTACTGTTTTACGATCTGTAGGAATAGGCCAATCTAGGATTGCCGACGTCTTCTTTGGATCCATGATGATTCCATTAACAGAAATAATGAACCCCAAGAACTCAATGGTGTCTTTTTCAAACTCACATTTCTCTGCCTTCGCTATCAGATCATGAAGGCGTAAACGACGAAACACTTCTCTCATGTGACAACGGTGTTCCTCCAGTGATGAGGAGAATACTAAAATATCATCAAGATATGCAACCACATAAATGTCCAGAATGTCTCTGAAAATGTCGTTAATGAAATGTTGGAACGTTGCTGGAGCGTTACATAACCCAAAGGGCATAACGAGATACTCGAAGTGTCCGTATCTGGTTCTGAAGGCTGTCTTCCATTCATCCCCTCTCCTAATTCGGATGAGATTATAAGCTCCCTTCAAATCCAATTTTGAAAATACAGAAGCAGAACGAAATCTCTGAAACAGTTCGTGGATCAACGGAAGCGGATAACGGTTCTTGATGGTTACCTTATTAAGCTCCCGATAATCTATGCAAGGACGAAGAGAATGGTCCTTCTTCTCTACAAAAAAAATTCCAGCTCCGGCAGGTGACGTGGATGGTCTAATGAAACCTTTCTTTAAGTTTTCGTTAATGTATTCGAGAAGGACCCCTAGCTCCCTTTCTGAAAGAGGAAAGATACGTCCAAACGGTATAGGAGCACCGGGCAGCAAGTCGATCGGACAATCGTATGCCCTATGGGGTGGAAGGACATCAGCACTCCTCTCATTAAAGATGTCCAAGAATTCATGGTAAACCGCAGGCACTGTCAACAGCAGTTTTTGTTCAGTTGTAGTACAAGCCACAGTCTTAGGAGGGGCCTGTGGATGAAAACAATTTTGGAGGCAATATGGAGAAGAAAATGTTACAGTTCCTAATGCCCAATCAACCACCGGGTTATGTGCCTTTAACCATGGCAGTCCAATAATAATTGGAAATAAAGGAGAAGAGACCACATCAAAGCGAATAAACTCAAAATGCATCTCATTTATTGAGGAAAATAAAGGTGAAGTCTCTAAAGTAACTGGACCAGAACGAAGAGGAGACCCATCGGCCATCTTGATAAGGATCGGCTGAGACTTCGTCATTAATGGAACTTGATGGTCCCTTGCGAAAGTTGAATCCATGAAACAACTGCTAGCGCCTGAGTCAAGGATTGCCGCCACTTGCAGACGGTTTGTTCCCCACTGCAAAGAGATAAACAGAGAAATATGGGCACTTGAAAATTGGAGCTGGGACTTAATTTCAGTCTTTGTAGGACCATTACCCTCTGGGCGAACAGGACAAGTGCGCAGAAGGTGATCAGCCGAGCCACAATAGAGGCAGAGGTTACGGCGTCGTCTTCTCAACTTCTCCTCAGGGGACAAACTTGGCCGAATTAACCCCAGTTGCATTGGTTCAGCTGCAGGAAGTGAAGAGGTGCTAGGAATCGGTGGAGGAGCCTTGGGCATGACCCACGAAACTTGAGGAGAAAACTTCTCAACCTGGCGTTCCCTTAACCGCCGATCCAATTGGATGGATAATTGGATCAGCTCTTCCAGGCTGTCCGGAACTCCAATTCTTGCTAGCTCATCTTTCAACGGAACAGACAGACCGAACCGGTAGTGATGTCTTAATGCCGATTCATTCCATGAGGTGTCAACAGCCCACCTACGGAATTCAGCCGCATAGTCCTCGACGGGTCTCTTGCCTTGGGTCAAATACTGAATGGCGGTTTCGGCAGTAGTTGGCCTCTGTGGGTCATCGTATAGGGAGGCCATAGTAGCAAAGAAAGTCTTAGCATCAGCCAGGAGCGGGCTGTTGAGCTCCAATAGGCGATGGGCCCAGATCTGTGGCTCTCCCGCAAGGAAAGAGATCACTGCCCCGACCTTAGTGCGTTCGTCATAGTAGGTTCTAGGCTGGAGCGAAAACAGAAGTCTGCAGCTGTTCCAGAAGGTCCGAAATTGGCTTCGGTCACCAGAAAATTTATCCGGCAGCGCAATCTTTGGTTCAGGGTGTATCTCCCCTGAAGCTGCTTGGGAAGGAGTGGCGCTGGATGTGGAAGCCGAGGCAGTATCTGGATCAGAAGGTGGAAGTTCGGTAAGCCGAGCTTGCAAACCATGATACCCCCCTTGAAGTTCTTGCACTGCTTGTGTGAGGGCTGCGATCTGCTGGGCTAAAGTCTCTAAAGCAGTTACTTCCGCAGCTGGTTCCATTCTGCTTGGCTCAGACATACTGTCAGGCTTACCAGGAATCTGGAACCAATATGCTGATAGAAGGCCGCTCCTACAGTACCCCACACGGTATACCCTCGATATGAACAGAGGAGAGACTGGTAGGGGAAGGTATGAGAGCCGATTAGCCGTTGGATGTTGAAGCACAGCTCCCAGCGGAGAACAAGAAGATTGGTCAGGCAGGCCGGGTCAGGAACGGAGAGGTCAGCGAAGTCAAGGTCAGGCAGGGTCAAACCAGAAAAACAGCAACCGGAACGTCAAAACAGGAGGAGTAGGCAAGAGGCGTAGTCAAGTGGATCAGGTCGAAAAGAATCAAGCTTGGATAATTCACAGGAATCTTCAGAGTAGCAAAGACGATGTCTGAGCAAGGTCCTGCTCTAAAAAGATGGTTTAAATAGGCCCAGCGTCCAAATGGCGTCAGCGTCACCGCGCCGGCGTCAGTACCGTCGCGCTTGCGTCAGTGCCGTCGCACTTGCGCCGGCGTCACCGCGCTTGCGTCGACGTCACCGCGCCTGCGTCGCTTCTGACGCGCTGCGTGACTGCGCCTGGAATGACTCGAGGGGCGGAGCCAGAACCCTTACGATCCTGACACCAGTTCAGAATACTCTTTAGTTTGCTCTTTCGGTTTTTAGTGTTCATTGTTAACTCTTGGTAATTTCAAAATAACTTCCCCAGCCAAGCCAGCCTGTAGTGCAGCCAGCACAAGCTATTGCATTGTTTACAGCCATGCTTAGTTTCACAACTACTGTACCTTCCTTAAGTATCAAGTCCCCATGCAGTGACTGATGGACAGAACTTCCCAAAAGGATAGAGCAGTCTTCTGCTCCATAAGAGCAAATGGTGAACAATTGGTCAGGAACACCACCGTGCCCAGCAAACCACTTAATTCAGCTCAGGATTCTCAATTTTCTATTATTTTGAGTGTCGTTTTGTGGATGATAGGCTGACAAAATCACAGCAATTTGTAAACTCAGAGAGAGAGAGAGAGAGAGAGAGAGAGAGAGAGAGAGAGAGAGAGAGAGAGAGAGAGAGAGAGAAGCCTGCCTGCAAACAAGGCATCCTATATCACAGCGATGGCTAAGAAATGATGACTGACACAGGGTCTCCAACACCTCAGCCTAGTTTGATCCCTCCATCACCTCTTTCTGCACTTTGCCACTTAATCTCAGTGCTGGCAGCATCGCAAATTAGATTCTAGCCTCTCCAGGGAAGCGAATCCGGTTGCCAGAAAGTGCCCTGTATAATATATATTGGCAGTAGATGAGGCTAAAGAAGATTTTGAAATGTTTCACTTTAGTACACTTGTATATTTAACCTCTATATTTAGGTTCTCATAACGGCCTGTAGCAAAGGGTCAGCAACAGCTTTACAAAATCTTCCCTCCCCCCCCCCAAAAAAAAACACATTTTAGACCAATTTGTTATGAATGGTAAGGATGAGAGCTTGTGGGGCCCAGTTCAGAAATGCGTAGATGCTGCCACCTAGTGTTCAGTATGCAGATGATATTTATTCCATGTGTAAATGGAAAGAAGGATGAATCATGATGGATGGTGTTAGTTAAGTAAATCTAATTTGCTGTAGGTGCTTGTAATCTTTATAGTTGCTTGTTCATACGCATTATTACATTATATCATGTTGTAAACTGAATTTCTCTTATTAACAACACCTGCTTTTTTGCCGCTGCTATACATTAATCTTTTCATATGCATATATTTAGGCTATGGGCACACAGGCTGTTGGCTCTGGCAGTTGTCAGCCGGCATATTTTGCAGACTATAACAAACAGATCTGTTCAGTGCCCCTGCTCCATTGATTTGAATCAGATCAGCCCTTGTGCATTCACACATAGCGCAGCTGAAGCTGAGATCAGTGTGTGACAGCACACAGACTGATCTGATTCAAATCAATGGAGATGGGGCATTGAGTAAATCTGCTTCTCTCAGCATGAAAAAAATATGCAGGCTGACAATAGCCGGAGCCAACAGCCTATGTGCCCATAGCCTTACACATGCATATGTACATGCATGCAGTTGTGTCCCACTAGATGAAAGACAGTGAGTACTGTAGGGCAATATGGTGGCAACACACAAGAAAGGGATGTTAGTGTGAATCTGCTTTGCCTGTGCCTGAGTCTCCTGGGCGGTGGGTCCTTAGAAGTGATGGGGCAGAAGAAGCCTACGAAGCATCTGTTTCCTTTTTCCTCCTGGCAAGAGCCTTCCAGCCAATCTGATAAACAATGGACAGGGTGAAAGGCCTGCTTTAAATGGGCTGAATGCCAGATGCCAACTGCATGTCATCAGGGAGATGATGATCAACTCCTGGTATTTAATGACTTCATTCCATGATACCATTTGGCAAAGGACTTAAAAGAGCTAGAACTGCCTGTCATTGTCCTTGATAGCATAGAGTTAGCTGACGTCTCTGCCTGCCCCATATAATAGCTGTGGCTTCCTTTCTGCGTTTATAATAAATGCTACATGACCAAATGCTACATGAGCAGACCCTGCGCGTTTTCCGAAGGTGGAATAAAGCAGTAAATATTACTTGCAGGATTGAAGGCAAATTCTCAGTCTGACCTTCTTTACACAGCCATCGCTCGCAGAAATAGCATGTAATTAGTAGCAGGGAAAAATCACAAAGACTCCTAGGGAATTTAGCTCTGCAGACTCCGAGGGGAAATATCTGTCAATGACTTCTTCTCGTGTGTTTTAGAATACAAAATTCCTTTGTTAAAGGGCAAATAGTTTGTTATATATATACTGCAGGACTCGAATATGTAACTTGGCGAGGGACATAGACCACGCAGAGAGGTATTCACAAGAGCACGGTGGAACTTTTATAATGTACTGTCAATATGAGAATGCTCATTGGGAACAAGAACGAAGGTTATATCAAGCACAAACATGAAGTATGCAGCAAACCAAATAGAACAGTCCTTGTTAGAATAAGTAACATGACCATAGTAGTAATACAGTTTACATATTAGAAATATGTTAATAGAACTTTAACCACAGGCATTTTGGCCAACCCAGATTAACACCCTCCTGTCCTAATCTAAATCTGGTCCGTGTGTGATAAGCGGGGAAAAGGTAAGTAGATAAATGGAACAGTTTCCCATGATACTGTAGTTGGTAGTGGGTGGCTGATTATTCACACAGTGCAGAGTTCCAGTAAGCCTGACCCATCTGTGGGGTTTCAGCTATTGCTATAAAATAGTTTTTCAACCTAACTTACTCTGTAACTCCCATCAGCCCAATTCTTGCTGCTTGAGTGTTGTGGGAACCACAATGCATCAGTACCTATGGCAGGTTATTAGATTTTAAAATTCTTGTAGGGAATTGCATTACATGAACTGTATTAAACAATGTTTTATTCCCAACAACTAGCTACTAGGGGGCATACTAGACCCTTATGGTTCCATGAAGCCTGCACTATTTATCTAGCTCTTCCACAATAAACAGCTGACTTTGTCTCTAGCACTGCTGGAAACTGCTCCTCCCCTTCCTCTTCGCTAACTAGCTATCCCACAGGAAGTCCCTCCCACAGTGTCAGAATAACAGGAAGCTGAATATACATGCTGTACATAAATAACAAGGCTGCCAGCTGGTGACCAAGCATAGAAATTGCAATGAACTGAATTAAACAAAAAAGACAATTGCAATCAACCCCCTCGAACCTCCAGCCATAAATAACTTAATTCCAGCCATAAATAACTTAAATCAATACATTCCTGTTCTGTGTGCCAACATGGCTCAATGACTCTGGCTTTATTGCACATCTACGGTGCTGACCCACAACGATGTTGTTTTGTTCCGTTGATTTCATCTGATAACCTGCACTTATAGCCGCAAGGTTAAATAAACATTTTGTCTCCCCGGTGCTTGTCTCTAGGTGAGGGGGTGCCCTTGAAAAACAAGTGTTAAGTACCACTAATTCTCTCTGCTGCTGTTTGATATTCCAGTCTGTATTGGAAATCCATCAGCGGAGCGTGCATTGCCCTCATTAGAGATAAAGTAAAATGAAAATAATAAATAAATAAGCCAAAATGCCATGGGAGAATATTCAGCAGAGAGCTGTGCTAATGAGGAGTTACAGAGAAACTACATTCGCATGCATAATTATTTTTAATTGAATGCTTTGTGGGGTTTCCGTGTGTGAGGAGATACGTTTGAACTGGGACCCTGTGCTGTAGACGCTTGGCATATGTGTATCAGAACCCTACTTCACTGGCAGGGATTCCACCTAATGCCATGCACAACAAGGGGGGCCAGAGGAAGGCTTCATTTTGCCAACACAAATTAGTCATTCATTTGGAAGCTCTTTATTAAATACATGGGATTCTAAAACCCTCTAAGTTAGAGAATGGGTCTATAAACTGTATGGGAGCAACAAGGGGCTGATGATGGATTTTGATTATAACTCTATGCCCTGAGATATTTAAGTGGAGCCCAGGTCTTTAAGTTCTTAACAATGATTTATAACTCTGAGGGCAGCCTCTGTTTCTGTGAGGTTCTTTTATGGGGAGAAGGGTACCAGCAGGGCTCCTATGCTTTACATGTGATGTGGGTAATGATACTGCCTTACATCACTGGGGTCCTGAGTTTAATTGTGACCTAGACTATAAGTTCTCCCTGTATCTGTATGAGCTTGTTTTTCACTGTTCAAGAACATACAGTACATGCAGGTTAATTGGCTTCTAATAAAATTGATCAAGGGAATGGGGTCAAGCTCCACTGGGGCAGGGACTGATAGGAAGGCAATCTCTACAAAGCATTGTATAAATAAGTACATTTTATTCTATTGAACAAAAACACAATGGAAAGGTCTGTATTTCACAAATTGTGGGTAATGCAATAACACAGACAATGTTTTCCCCAGATTTGGTAATCCACAGCAACCAATCAGAAGGTTACTTTCAAACAGCAGACATGGTATAATGGAAGAAATTAGGGAAGTCCACCTTGCCCTTTTCACCTTTTATGTAACTACTTTAGGGATTTGCAATACAACAGATGTAAGGCTAAGGGTTGGACATGCCAGATGTATAAGAATCTAAAAAAAGTTAGAAAATAAAATGTATGTTATATACTTTTATCTATACTCTTTCTTCTAAGGAGCCCCTTTGATATTTAGATCTCCTGGCAAATGCCTTGTTTTCCCAACCCTGTGCAATCTATACCTTCAGTTTTGTATACTATATATGTATCACTGGTTGCTAGTAGGAATGCACTGAATCCACTATTTTGGATTCGGGCGAACCCTGGAATCCTTGCAAAAGATTCAGCCGAATACCGAACCGAATCCTAATTTGCATGTGCAAACTAGGGATGGGAAGGGGAAAACCTTTTTTACTTCTTTGTTTAGTGACAAAAAGTCATGTGATTTCCCTCCTGCCCTAATTTGCATATGAAAATTAGGATTCTGATTCAGTTCAGCCATTTGGCCGAAGGATTTGGCCGAATCCTGCTGAAAAAGGCTGAATCCCAAACCGAATCCTGGATTCGGTGCATTCCTAGTTGTTACAGTTTATCCCATATGGGGTGTGAAGTATTTATTTATTCAAGGTGCACAATAAATTGTCTTTTGAGGAAATAAAAATGTTGAGCCATCCAGCTATTGATTGGTTTGTGAGCACTGCTACTCTATTTTTTTTTTTTTTGGCCTGCCATTGTTCTTGGCACTGCACAATTTGTGACAATAACTTTTTCAGACTATTCTTGTAAAAGTTGCACATCTTCACAAGAGTTCCTCACAACTGGTATTGAATAAATGAGTAGAAAATCAATTCCCAATTAAATACTTCTCTTTAATGGTCAAGAGCTTGTTTTTTTTCTGTTTATCTTGTTACTGGTGCAGAAATCAGACAAGCACATTCTGCTTTTTGCAAGTCCTCAATAAACCAAATTGAGAGGGTCAAAGCCATCTCCCTCCAGGCAGCCGAGTGATTCTCTTCCAACCTTTTTATGCTGTCTTCTCTGCTAATTTAATATTTAGCAATCATTGTTCGGGCAGAAGAATTTTATTTTTATTTACCTTGTAAATGTTGGCATTTGTATCCGCTGGCAATTTTATATTGAATTTAAATTTGATCTCTTGAGAGCCATGGAGACGTACATTCTGCAAACTGTAATCTTTTCCGTTGGATCTGCTTTCTGTTAGTACAATTCTGTGCCATTCCTTTCAATAGGCTGTTGTTTATTTTATTTATTTTTTTTAACTTTTTTTATATAGTATATTGATAAAGAAAAAAAAAAAATTTTCAATAAAATGTCAAGGAAATAATTTTTCCATGGCTAGAAGTCCGATACAATTAAAGGTCAAAGGATTTCTAAAACATACTTTTAAAAACACAGAGAGACTTTGCTGCGTGTTTCCCTGACAAATCACTTGTCAGGGAAAGGTCTGAACCTCTGGGAGAGCAGTACAAGCAGCTCAATTCATCACGCGGGTTCTGGTGCTATATTAACTTTTTTTTATAAACAACCCCCCATCTATAAATCTTTGCTCAGTATTTACCAGGTATAAGCAAAATGTGTGTTGTGTTGTAAGACTTTGGTCCAACCTAGTGGCATCATGGTACACACAACTCTAAATATCTGAGTTGATTGTTATGACGGGTAGGGTTATAGGAGGATATAACAATCTAGTGGCACTGAACCACTTTGCCACCCTTTTAAACTGGAAATCTAACTAGTGTATGAGCCAGTGTCCTAGAAAAGAACACAGTATTGAGGAGATAACATGGTAGTGGCCATATGCAATCTCTGTAACACGAAACTCCTAGATATGGTGTTGTCTCCATAAGCATAGCTCTCATTCCAATTCATTGCAGATAAACTAAGAGCTATCGAAATGTGATATAATATTTGTACTCATGGGATGAAGGGGATAGAGGGACATTGCTATGTAAAGATACATGATACTTTATATGAAAGTGTTTATGGAAAGCATTTTAGGACATCATCAGAAGAACACATGTTACTGCATGCTCTCTCCTAACGAAGAAGTATGCAGACCCGTCTCTTATTATACTCACTTATCCAAAGAGACTGCAGTCACACCTCCGTGCTGCCCGCATTTGCTGTTGGAATCTCCCCCCTCGTGGCTCATTCCTCAACCCTCCTTCCTCAGCCCTCATTACAAAAGCTCTCTGTCCTCAGCCCTCCCTCCTCAGCCCTCCGTGCTGAGACCTCAGCCAGCCAGGCTGAAAGCTTAGGAGGGAGGGCCGAGAGCTGAGGAGGGAGGGCTGAGGATGGAGAGTGTCAACAAATGTGGGCAGCACAGAGGTGTGACTGCAGTCTCTTCGGATAAGTGAGTAGAATAAGAGACGAGTCTGCATACTTCTTCATTAGGAGAGTGCATGCAAGAGCATGTGTTCTCCTGATGATGTCCTAAAATGCTTTCCGTAAGTGTTGTCCCTTAAAGAGGCAGCTTTCTGAAGAATATGCAGTGTTAAAAAGTAGATATGCCATCTTAAATTATACCTAAAGAAGGACCTGTCACCCTAAGACATAATTCCAAATCCTATTTTATGATGTTAGCCAGGCAAAATAAACTTTACTTACACAATACAAATTATTTAATATCTTGTTTCCATCGGTCTTGGAATTCATAGTCACAGCAAGAAGGCAGCAGACACTGCTAACAAGGCAAGCTTTGCATCATGCCACAATCGTGTTTATGTGCGAGAATGGGGGAACTGATGCCCATACCCTTGCACTGGATACACAATTAGATGGTGAGTTGGGAGGAGGAATGTAAGGAGGGCAATGCCATCTAGGAAGTGCAGAATGGAAAGTGAAAGTAATTGCCTCCACCACCTCTATGCCTAATGCATTAAGGAAGGGTAGGGAATATATGATTGACAGCAGAGACTTTTAAAAGAGTTTAGGTATGGATGTTTTAATTAAAAAGGTAATTTGAGTTTTGTGTTTAATTTACAAAGGACTTTTATTACATATACAGATTCTTATGTCTAGGTGACAGGTTCCCTTTTTTTAGGGATATGTTTAAATATGTTATTCCTTTGATATCTATTGGTTAATGCTATCTCACAGTTATATATTATTGACCTAAGATTCTCTATTTGGACACTTCCTTAAAGGGATCCTGTCATCGGAAAACATGTTTTTTTCAAAACGCATCAGTTAATAGTGCTACTCCAGCAGAATTCTGCACTGAAATCCATCTCAAAAGAGCAAACAGATTTTTTTATATTAAATTTTGAAATCTGACATGGGGCTAGACATGTTGTCAATTTCCCAGCTGCCCCTGGTCATGTGACTTGTGCCTGCACTTTAGGAGAGAAATGCTTTCTGGCAGGCTGCTGTTTTTCCTTCTCAATGTAACTGAATGTGTCTCAGTGGGACATGGGTTTTTACTATTGAGTGCTGTTCTTAGATCTACCAGGCAGCTGTTATCTTGTGTTAGGGAGCTGTTATCTGGTTACCTTCCCATTGTTCTTTTGTTTGGCTGCTGGGGGGGTAAAGGGAGGGGGGTGATATCACTCCAACTTGCAGTACAGCAGTAAAGAGTGATTGAAGTTTATCAGAGCACAAGTCACATGACTGGGGACAGCTGGGAAATTGACAAAATGTCTAGCCCCATGTCAGATTTCAAAATTGAATATAAAAAAATCTGTTTGCTCTTTTGAGAAATGGATTTCAGTGCAGAATTCTGCTGGAACAGCACTATTAACTGATACATTTTGAAAAAATGTTTTTTTCCCATGACAGTATGCCTTTAATATAAACTTACAGTTCGAGTGGCATTGCTAATATGTATAACAAATGAATCCCAGCTGGTTGACTTTTATGACTTTATGATCTAAAATCATTTGTGAATGGAGCACTAAAATAAAACCATATTATTTTAAAATGGAACATTACATCACATAATATGGTTGCTGGCTGTCTCCCCAATAGAAGAAAGTTGGGTGGAAGTGCTGATTACAGAGATATGTTACTGCTTAGGGATTATGAAACTGAAGTTCTGTACTAGCACATGTTGGGGCAGATTTAGCAAAGGTCGAGGTGAATTTTCGAATTCAAAAAATTTGAATTTCAAGCTATTTTTTGTGTACCTCGACTAGGGAATAGTCCAAATTTGATTTGAATTTGATAAAAAATGCAAAAAAAACTTTGATTCAAATTCAATCTAATGTGGAATTATTTCAATTTGTATGATTCGAATTTGGCCGAATATAGACCTATTCGTTCGAAAACTGACCTATTTGGGCAAAAAAAAACTTTGACTTAATTTCAGTTGGTCTTTTTGAACTAGAATTTCAAAGTTTTTGTCAAATTCGAAATTCAATCCTTAATACATATGCCTCGTTGTTTCTAAATAAAATCAACGGAATCAAATTTAAAGTAACTTTAGCTACTGTATATTTTTAGTACACAGATCAAATTAAGATGAAGGCAGTAACACTACAGATACCCAGTATAGAGTGAGAGCAAACTTCAGAGAAGAGCTAATTGTGTTCATTAAAGACAGCAATGATTTTACAATGCAGAGGGATTAATGTGGATTTGTACTTCTGATTTGGTGCTTAGTTTTTATGTCCACAGGGATATTATCTAAATCTGCATGTGACGTCCCTTGGTGTTAAATTAGTTGATCTTACAGTGGGGGATTTTGTTGATTATTAATGAGTTGGTCATTCAGTAATTAGCATTCTTGTTTTGTTGTATAGGGTGTTTGTAAATTGATGTCACAATGTAGCATGTGTATGTATGCCACAGGTTAGGAGGGAGGGAGCACAGTCTTTCTAAGAGCCTTGATTACTCACAAAGTCCAATTAGTATATGAGTTGAATAGAACTACAGATTGAGTCATTTTCAGGTAATGTTCTGGGTTAACCAAGCAATTGAAAGAAAATATAATCTATTAGGGGCACATACAATGACATAGCAAAAGGTTGTAAATTTTCTCCAAAAGTAAAGACCAAGATTAAGATTAAAAATGTAAATCACTTATAAGGACATACAGCCTAACGCGTTTCGTGCCTTCTGGGGCACTTACTGATAGGCTTAGGCTCATAAGCTCACGAGGAGAAAACTCACAACCTTTTGTTGTTTCGGATTTTTGCACCCATGGACTGGGGTGAACTGTGAGTATTTTTCTCCCTTCATTAATTATTTTTTGTTACTTTTTTCTGATTAATAATGGTACAGTTGCTGGCACTGCGCACCAATTTCTTTAATATTTTGCACACATACTGACATTCATCCTGGCAGTTGAATTGTACTTTGGAAAGTTTTTAATACATTGACACATTTATCAAAGCAGAAAACATCTGACCTCTCTGAGCAGTTGCACACTATTCTACTCTACGGGGTGTTAGAGCTCCATGGGATCTCTGAGCTCAAAAACCCCTCGGAATTATTCAATTTGAGATGATCAGCATTTTTTTAATGAGCAATAATGAGTAAATAAAACAGATCATTAGTAAACAAAACCGTGCATTTGAAATAATATTTCTGCCTGGTGCTTACTACATACCCCTGCAGACTTAAAGGAATGGGAAAACAAGTTTTTTCCAAAACACATCAGTTAATAGTGCTGCTCCAGCAGAATTCTGCACTGAAATCCATTTCTCAAAAGAGCAAACAGATTTTGTTATATTCAATTTTGAAATCTGACATGGGGCTAGACATATTGTCAGTTTCCCAGCTTCTCCAGTCATGTGACATGACTTGGGGCAGCTGGGAAATTGACAATATGTCTAGCCCCATGTTAGATTTCAAAATTGAATATAAAAAAATCTGTTTGCTCTTTTCAAAAATGAATTTCAGTGCAGAATTCTGTTGGAGCAGCACTATTAAAGGGCATGTAAAGTCTAAAATAGAATAAGGCTAGAAATGCTGTATTTTGTATACTAAATATAAACATGAACTTACTGCACAACAAGCCTAATCAAACAAATGATTTATGCTTTCAAAGTTGGCTACAGGGGGTCACCATCTTGTAACTTTGCAAGACTAAGACTGTGCACATGCTCAGTGTGATCTGGGCTGCTTAGGGATCATCATAAACAAAGATGCTTGAGTTCTGCATGGCTGGTAAGTAAGGCGGGGGCTCCCCCTGCTGTTCATAAGTAGGATTGTTTCCCTGCTCAGCAGTTAGGGACCATCTGACAATTCCTATCCACAGCAGTAAATGAAGGGAGAATTTCACTGCATACAGTCAGGTTTCTTATAAAAACGGTACACATTTTTTAATTAAAGTATATTGGAGATAGGTTTCTTTTTCATTAAAGAAAGTAAAAATGGGATTTTATTTGTTTGCCTTTACATGCCCTTTAACTGATGTTTTTCCCACGACAGTATCCCTTTAACTTAATGTAAATGCTGGAGAGGGTTATAGATGCAAGTGTCTCGAAATAGATCATCTGAGCAGCCAGGTCTAAACTATGGACAAGGACTGAAGTGGATCTGTAACAGGCCAACTAGCTGGCATCTGCTTTACTAGATCTCCTTAACAATTTAAGCAGAGTAATGTGGACTTCTTTGAAATCATGGGGGACCCAGCAGCCTGTCAGGTGGCTGGACTGATTAGCAATTCACACACTAAGATATGTGCTGTGTATTATTCAAAAATTAGCAGATGCGAAATCAGGCTTGTACGGATTTATTAGAAGTGACAGGTAAAATAAATTGTTCTTCTTTTCTGTAGGGTGTAGTGGGTTTTCTATTGTCAGTTAACATTTTAATGAGCTTCTCTGGACACCCTCACTTTTTCGTGTTACAGCGATTGATCCTGATGAAGTAAACTACAGCAATTAATTAATTAGCTCAACTGACAGTTTTATAACTACAGGACATTTTGGCTTGGACCAAGGCCAACAAAAGGGCCTTTACTGGCTAATAGATGTGCTTGTGTCTTTATTTTCTTAAACGTTCTACTTGCGAAGAGGAATTACGGTACATGTAGTTGACATTGAGGATGCAAACAAGTCCTAAACGTTCTCAACGGGATTGCTTTTTGAGGAATAATTTAAATAAAATGGCAAGCCTTTGGGACTATACAATCCACAATTTTTAATATGTTCATTTAATCAAAATAGGCATCACTTATTCTTGCTTCCACTATAAAACCTTTCAAAGGATTCAGGGAAATAAACTTGTTACAGTGTATTGAAATTACGTCTCACCTAGGCTCCTTGAGGTGTAATATAAAATATAATTATAATTTTAAAATATCTCAAAAGATAGAGTGCATATGAGTACTTCATATTAATTCTACTGCTAGTATTCTCTTGAATAGCACTAACTTCCCAATGGGAGTACTTTATCCTTCACATTGCTGCTACTAATGGTCTCTACTAATGGTTTCCATATATATATTGCTATTTAACATGCATCTTGCCCTATACCATCCATTCTTGCACTTTATGTTATTGTCTAAATTTTTATTTCATGTTTAAATGATATACTGTATAGCAGACTTTTGGTATGGTGATCCAAATAACAGATAGACCCCCTTATCTGGAAAACACCAGGTCCCAAGCATTCCGGATAATAGATCTTATACCTGTACAAGAATTTTCCACATTAAAAGCCATTTCTGCCCTATTGCCCCTGGAAGGTTAGGTTTCACAGTTACAAATGTTAGAGGCAGATTTATCAAGGGTCGAATTTCAAATTTGAAAAACTTCGAAATTCGAATTCAAAAAGACCAACTGAAATGTATTTTAAAAATTACGTTTTGGCTGATAGATTCATTTTTGATCGAATATGTTAGTTTTTGCTTGAATTCAAATTGTACGAATCAAAGTTTTTCCCAAAAAAAACTTACATTTTTCAAAGTCCACCTATTGACTCCAAGTAGGTTCTGGGATGTCCGAATCGAATTTGGACTATTCCCTAGTCGTAGTAAACAAAAAATAGCTCGAAATTCCAATTTTCACTTCGACCTTTGATAAATCTGCCCCTTAATGTACAAATACTGAAAGTGTAAGGGGCAGATTTATCAAGGGTCAAATTTTGAATTTGAAAAACGTAGAAATTCGAATTCAAAAAGACCAACCAAAATTAAATCAAAGTTTTTTATGGCCGAATAGGTCTGTTTTCAATCAAATAGGTCCCTTTTCAATCGAGATTGAATCGTACCAATTTAAATAATAGCGCTTTTGAATCGTACGATTCAAAGTTTTTCCCAAAATTTTTTTTTGATTTTTCAAAGTCCACCAATTGACTCCAAGTAGGTTGTAGGAGGTCCCCCATAGGCTAAAACAGCAATTCAGCCAGTCTTAGAAAAGACAGTACATGATAAATTTCAAAATAAATCTCAAAATTTAGAAATTCTGATATTCAATTTTTTTTTCAAATTCAAATCGAATTTGGACTATTCCCTAGTCGAAGTACACAAAAATTAGCTCGAATTCAAATTTGTTTAGTCAGAATTTTCACTTTGAACTGATAAATCTGCCCCTAAGTCTTGATCTTGTCTTGGGGCAGATTTATCAAAGGTCGAGGGGAATTTTTGAACTAATAAAAATTAGAATTTCAAGCTATTTTTGTGTACCTTGACTGGGGAATAGTCCAAATTCAATTCGAATTTGAAAGAAAATTCGAATATCGAAATTTATAATATACTTTCTCTTTAAAAATTCGACATTCGACTATTTGCCATCTAAAACCTGCCGAATTGCTGTTTTAGATTATGGGATACCTCCTGGAACCTATCTGGGGTCAATTCTTGTACTTTTTCGGAAAAGCACTGATTCAACTTCTATCCAATTGGCTATTACTTCGATTCGTATGATTTAAATACGGACCACTTGAGAAAGGGTCCGTGTGACTGGAAACATGTCGTGTGTACAATAAAGCACTAACGCAGCAGAGCTCTGCAGTCTATGGCATCCTTTCACTATTCTTTTGTTAAATACGGACTTATTCGATTGGAAACGGACTCATTCGGCCAAAAAAAAACGTTGACTTAATTTTGGTTGGTCGAATTTCAAAGTTTTTCAAATTCGAAATTCGACCCTTGATAAAGCTGCCCCTTTTTTTCATCGTTGATCATTAAATTTGTTATACCCTTCTTTCTTTTCTCTTATGTCTAATATATATAAAGAATGTAATAAATCTTTATGGTATTAGAAAGTGAAAAACATTGATACAGATTATTACAGAAATAAATAATATAAATCATTATTCATCTTTAACTTTTGTCTCAACAGCCAATGTTTGCGACAACGAGCTGCTGCGTTGCCAAAATGATGGCGTTTGCTACAACAACATTAGGTGCCGCTGCCAACCTGGCTACACAGGCATCTTGTGTGAAAAGCAAAAGTGTGCCGACACTGGGGATTGCGACTCCATATCAGGACAGGATTCGATGTCCCGAAACTCCTGGTTGACATTAACTGCAATTGTACTTGTGGACTGGCTCTGCACTTTCTAATAGGCAGTGACAATGGACTTCTCTTGATGGATGGCTGGAAGATAGAATGAAACTAAACCGAAATAAAGATATAAAACCTATTAAAACTGAGAAGGCTCGACTGAACTAAGCCATATGTATCGAACTGAAAATGAGAGATCTATGACTGTTATATTCCTGGCTAACAGAAAAAAAAGATCCCTTCAAAGAAAGACCGCTGCCATGGTAACATCCCCAGTTAAAGAGAACTTCATCAAAAGGCCTAAAAAAAGAGAAATGCCAAGAGCAGTCGGATTATCAGAATTCTGCAAGGTGCAGGGACTTGGAAATGGAAAGCTTTTAAAAGATGGCTGCCTCAAATATGACTACAACCATGACAGGGTCAGTTGCAATCAATCACATGTCTGTTCTGAAAAGTTTCTGAATGCAAAAGGACAAAAAAATGCTTGTTAGACACTTCCACGTGGTCATTGTACCTTGCTGCCCCATGTGTGGACCAACCAAATAGCGTCATTCTTTGGGTAAAGGAAAGCGGCCATATTGGTCCCCAATACCCTTACACCTGTGCTTTTGTGAACGTCGCTCCGTAAACCCTCGTTGGTCAAAAGATTTTATTTGTCCGATGTTAGTGGTGCACATAACTCCCTCCTTCAGCCCCCGAGAGAGAACTTCAAGGCTTGTACATGCTCGATATGACATGCTGATCAACATTAGAGTGTATCAAGAAACAGACAAGGCTTGAGTCTAAGCAAAAATAAATTGTATTTATCCTTTTGTATTCAAATGAAGTTATTTTTCTTGAAATAATGTACAATGTAGATTTTTTGTATTATTGCAAATTCGTGTTTAACAGACAATCTATTGAGTAAATTTCATTCAACGCAGAATGAATATATAGCTTTTTTTTTCCTTCAACGGATCGATTTCTTTTACGTTGAATTATAATTTTTTTGTGTTGTTTCATTTTTCACCCCTTAACGACCAGAGGGGCTTGAAGTTCCCCACGACCCCTTTGGCCGTAAAACGGGTAAATATCAAAGAGAATCTTCCATAGGGAGCGAGTGCTGGTATCATGGAGAGCCACAAGTTTACATATATAAGACGTGTAATAATGTTCCACCAAAGGAAATTCTAAATGTTTTCTTGTTGTTTTAAAACATTGGAATATTTCAAAGGAATAAAACATATCTGAAAACTGCTGAAAACAAATGTGACGCACTTCGCTATCTTTTTCTTTGTGTGGTTTGAGGTTGGTGTGAACTATAAACAGGATATTTAAATAATAAAGGGGATTAGCTTTCACGACTACAGATATTTAATTTAAAATGATGTGCAATTTCCAATTGACAGTTTGGATCCGTTACTTAATCTAGTTACGGATTTAACTAGATTAGATCATATAATTAGTTCCAATTTGTGTTAGTGTATGCTATTATTTTTGTACTTCTTGTTTTTGGGATACAAAAAATGGATGATTAGTGTGATTGCTCAACCTAATATTCAGGGCCGGATTTACATAGTGGGCGCCCCTAGGCCCACTGCCGTTTGTCGCCCCTGTCCCCTCCCCTTTTATCATCTGGACTGGAGCAATGGGGATTGGCGCATAGGAAATTTAACAAAATTGTTGTATCTCCAGCACATTCAGAATGTTTTTGAATCAATGTGGGTGTGGTTGGGCCGCATGCCGTCCCCCTAAAATCCTGCCACCCTAGGCCCGGGCCTAGGTGGCCTTTCCACAAATCCGAGCCTGCTAATATTTTGTCCTACTGCGTAAAACTCAACTACAATTTGGGTGTGGCAGTATGAACCACGTGCATGAACTACCACTGCATCTATATTTATATCAATAAAATACAACTCTTGCATGAAACAAAACATACAGAGAAGAATCCACATGGCTACTGTTGCACTATGAATATACAGCTAGATCCAGAAATCGTTGGCCAGAGACAACTTTTTTTTCTAATTTTGTTTCTGTACATTACCACAATGAATTTTAAATGAAACAACTCAGATGCAGCTGAACTGCAGACTTGCAGCTTTAATTCAGTGGGTTGAACAAAAAGATTGCATAAACGTGTGAGGAACTAAAGCCTTTTTTTAACACAATCACTTCATTTCAGGGGCTCAAAAGCAATTGGACAAATTCGAAAAACTGAAAATAAAATGTTAATTTCTAATACTTGGATGAAACCCCTTTGCTGGCAATGACAGCCTGAAGTCTTGGACTCATGGACATCACCAGATTCTGGGTTTCCTCCTTTTTAATGCTCTGCCAGGCCTTTACTGCAGCGGTTTTCAGTTGCTGTTTGTTTGTGAGCCTGTCTGAAGTTTAGTCTTCAACAAGTGAAATGCAGCTCAATTGGGTTCAGATCAGGTGACTGACTTGGCCATTCAAGAATATTCCACTTCTTTGCTTTAATAAACTCCTGGGTTGTTTGGCTGTATGTTTTGGGTCGTTATGAAACGTCTCCTAATCAATTTGACAGCATTTAGCTGGATTTGAGCAGACAGTGGGGGTCATTGATAAAGTTCACGCAGCGCATATTTTTCGCAAATGGTTGTATTGTGCATGTTTTTTCCTGAACACTAATATATTGCACTGCTCTGCCCGAATTGCGAATTCGCAGTGTGAATAAATTTTCCCAAATGGTGCATAAATGAGATGGGAGTTTGCGTGAGCGCACCCAATGTGTGCTGTTGTTGTGTGCACGAAAATAGCGTTGACAGTAACTTAAATTCGCAGTTTGCAAAACTGTTTTGCAAATATTTTATCCACCACAAAAGTTGTGGCTTAATTGAGTCGCAGAGTGTCAGGGAGCCGGGAGCCCCCTCTGGGGAGTAGTCCGGATCTAGGAGGAAGCCCCTCACGAGGAATCAGGGTCGTGGTATCCAGGGGTAAGGCAAGAGAATAATCAAAGTCCAGGCACAGGTCAAAAGACAGGCAGAATACAAACAAAGTCCAAGGCCAGGCAGGGGGTCAATGGCAGGCAGAGAATCAGCGAAGTCCAGGTCCAGGCAAGGGGTCACAACAAGGAATCAGGCAGATAAGCAGAGGAACAGCAAGGGAACCCAGGAATACTCAGGGAACAGAATCCTATTTTGGCGCCTCAGGCGTCCTTTTATATTCGAATTTGGCGCCCTTGCGCCAGCGTCAGCGCGCCCGCGACCGTCGCGCCGCGCTGACGTCACGGCGCCGGCGTCGGAACCCACGTGGGTTGCCTGGGCGCCGCCATTTTGGATTCTTCGCCGCCGGGAGCGGACGCAACTCCTCGCGCTCCCGGCGGTCTTGACAGTACCCCCCCCCTCACGGGGGGCCTCAGGACCACCGGGACTTGGTTTCTGGGGAAACTTGGAGTGGAAGTCTCTTACCAAACGAGGAGCATGCACATCACGGTGTCCCTCCCAAGAGCATTCTTCTGGGCCAAAGCCCTTCCAATGGATGAGGTACTGAAGGGACCCTCTGGAGATTCTGGAATCAAGGATTCTCTCCACCTCGAATTCTTGTTGACCCTCCACAGAGACGGCAGGAGGAGGAGATTGGACATCAGAGAAACGGTTAGAGATGGTGGGCTTCACCAGGGAGACGTGGAACACGTTGGGGATTCTCATCTCTGGTGGGAGTTGAAGTCTGATGGCTACGGGGTTAATTATCTCCAAGATGGGGAACGGACCCAGGAACTTCGGACCCAACTTGGGAGATGGCACCTTCAAGCGAATATTCCTGGAAGAGAGCCAGACACTATCACCCACCTTGTAGGGAGGAGAGGGCCTTCTACGGCGATCCGCGAAAGTCTTGTGGACTAGAGCACTCTTCTCCAGATTAGACTTGGTTGCAGCCCAAATAGCAAGCATATGGGCTGCCAGATCATCTGCAGCCGGGACGTCCGACAACACGAAGTCCTGAGGAAAGGCTTGAGGGTGCTGTCCATACACCACCATAAACGGAGACCTTCCTGTGGAGGAATGACATGCATTATTATGAGCAAACTCCGCCCACGGGAGGAGGTCAGACCAATCGTCCTGGCAAAGAGACACGTGGTTCCTCAGGAACTGTTCTAAGGCTTGGTTCACACGTTCAGCTGCCCCATTCGTCTGCGGGTGGTAGGCAGACGAAAATTGAAGTGTTATTCCCAAATCTTTACATAGGGAACGCCAGAACTTGGCGGTAAACTGGGTGCCTCTGTCGGAGACGATCTCCACCGGGAAACCATGCAGGCGGAAGATGTACTTAATAAAGAGTTGGGATAATTCCACCGCAGAGGGTAACTTCTTCAAAGGAATGAAATGGGCCATTTTGCTGAAGCGGTCAATAACAACCCAGATCACAGTATTCCCACCGGAGGGAGGAAGTTCGACAATAAAGTCCATAGAGAGGTGCGTCCATGGACGAGAGGGAACCGGCAAAGGCTGTAACAACCCGCTGGGGCGGGAATGGCTAGGCTTAGAAGTGGCGCAGACATTACAAGCAGCCACAAAGTCCTTTACATCCTTGCGGATATCAGGCCACCAGACTAGGCGCCTCAAGAGTTCAAGGGTCTTGGCCGGACCAGGATGTCCAGCTTGCCTGGAGCAGTGGGTTTGTTGTAGGATGGCCAGGCGAAGTTCTGGAGGGACGAAGGCCATGCCAATCGGAGTATCTAAAGGAGCCAAGGACTGCCCAGCCAGAATCTGGTCGGCAAATTGGGGATACAGAGAGGCAATGATCTTGACTGGTGGAATGATTGGTTCTTGCCTCTCAGGGTCACAGTCCACCGGAGTGAAGCTACGAGACAAGGCGTCGGCCTTCAGATTCTTGGAACCTGGGCGATAGGTCAAAACAAAGTTAAATCGGGAAAAGAAAAGGGCCCACCTGGCTTGCCTGGGATTTAGCCTCTTGAGGGACTGTATAAACTCCAGATTCTTGTGATCTGTGAAAATCTGGACAGGAATTTCAGAGCCCTCCAGGAGGTGACGCCATTCTTCAAGGGCAAGCTTGACTGCCAACAGTTCCCGATTCCCGACATCATAGTTCTGCTCTGCGGATGAGAACTTCTTGGAGAAAAACGCACAGGGGTGCAATTTCCCATCAGTGGAGTGTCTCTGAGACAGGATAGCTCCGGCTCCGACTTCAGAAGCATCAACTTCGATGCAGAAGGGTAGTGCAGGATTGGGATGTCGGAGAACAGGAGCGGAAGTGAAGGCCTCTTTCAAGGACTGAAAAGCTTCTATGGCAGATGGAGGCCACAGGCCGGGTTTACCCCCTTTCCGGATGAGGGCCAGAATAGGTGCAATGCGGGAAGAGAACCCCCGGATGAACTGTCGATAATAATTAGCAAATCCGATGAATCTCTGGATTGCCTTGGTACTCAAAGGGAGAGGCCACTCCTGGATGGCCGACACTTTCACGGGGTCCATCTCAAATCCCTCTGGAGAGATAATGTATCCTAGGAAGGGGATCTTGGATACCTCGAAGACACACTTCTCCAACTTGGCGAAGAGAGAGTTCTTCCTCAGACGAGAGAGTACCTCCTTTACCTGGGAGCGATGACTTTCAAGGTCCTTGGAAAAGATCAGGATGTCGTCCAAGTATACGACTACGAACCTTCCTAGGAGATCTCGGAACACATCATTAACAAACTCCTGGAAGACGGCAGGGGCATTGCATAGGCCGAAGGGCATAACGAGATATTCATAGTGCCCATCCCGAGTGTTGAATGCCGTCTTCCATTCGTCACCCTCCCGGATGCGAATGAGGTTGTAGGCCCCCCGGAGATCCAACTTGGAGAAAATCTTTGCCCCTTTCAGCTGGTCAAAGAGCTCAGCAATCAGGGGCAGGGGGTACCTGTTCTTCACGGTGATCTTATTCAGACCCCGATAGTCTATACAAGGCCGAAGGCCTCCGTCCTTCTTCTCCACAAAGAAGAACCCAGCCCCTGCAGGAGAGGTAGAAGGGCGGATAAACCCCCGCTGGAGATTTTCTTGGATGTACTCCTTCATAGCGGTAGTCTCTGCAGGAGAGAGAGGGTAGGTGCGCCCTCTGGGGGGCATAGCTCCTGGCAGGAGTTCAACCGGACAGTCGTAGGAGCGATGTGGGGGAAGGAACTCTGCAGACTTTTTACAAAACACATCGGAAAATCCCTTGTAAGTGGAGGGCAAAGTCTTTAATTCCGCAGAGGAGACATTCACCTTCTCGAGGGGTTTTGGCGGAAGGCAATGTTGCAGGCAAAATAAACTCCAACGAGAGATCTGCCCAGTGGACCAGTCTATGGTGGGGTTATGCAGACGTAACCACGGAAGACCCAATATTACTGGAGTAGAAGGACAGGGGATGATGAAGAATGAAAGTTTTTCTTGATGCAGCGCCCCAACTTGTACAGATAGTTCCGCCGTGAACTTTGTGACGAATTCAAACTCCAGGGGTTTGTCATCTATGGCGGTAATTCGCAGGGGTGAAGACAATGGAAGCAGGGGAATCTTCATGCGTTCGGCAAAAAAGGCATCCATGAAATTGCCATCCGCTCCGGAGTCGAGGAAGGCCCTTTCGAAGATAGACTTACTTGCCAGGTGAATCTGCAAAGGAAGGAGAAGTCTGCGTGAATTTTCTTGATACTTCTCCTGAGGTCCTCGAGTGATGCCCCCTACATGAGAAACCTGAGACATACCTCGGGGTACAAAACTCTTGGCTTTGGCAGGACAGGCGTTGGCAAAATGGGAATGCCCACCACAGTATAAACAGAGACCTGCCATACGTCTTCGGAGTCTTTCCTGCTCGGAGAGGCGAGTCTTTCCTACTTGCATAGGTTCCTCCAAGGGAGACGTCGACACATGAGTCACAGGAACAGCGGTGTTTGCAGAATCGGCCTTTGAAAGCGAGGGGCCAACATGGGAGAAAATCGTCTGCTGCGCTCTCTCTCCACCTGGTGCTCTCTGAGACGAGTGTCCACCTTAATGGATAGAGCGATCAGCCCTTCCAGGGTGTCAGGAGTCTCTCTGGAGACGAGATCATCTTTGATGCGGATGGATAGGCCTTGGTAGTATACAGCCTTGTAAGCGTCATCACACCAGGAAGTCTCCGCCATCAGTGTTCGGAAGTCTATAGCATACTCATTGACACTGCGGCTTCCCTGCCGGAGCTGCAAGAGACGGGCAGGGGCGTTCGTAACCCGACCTGGAGCATCAAAGACTATACGAAAAGCTTGGAGAAAGTCTTTAACATCAAAAGTCAGCGGGGAATTCTTCTCCCAAAGAGACGTTGCCCACTCCAGTGGCTTGCCTTCCAATCGAGACATCACATACCCCACCTTGGAACGCTCACTTGGAAACTGTGTGGGTTGGAACTCAAATTGAATTTGGCATTGCGTGGCAAATCCCCTGCAGGCTTGTGGGTCCCCACTTAAACGAGGGGGAGGTGGAATGTGAGGCTCACCTGTCGGGTAGCTTGTGTTCGTAGGGGCTGCCGCCATGGGGGGATCTCCAGTAGGTGGAGCAGTGGAGGGCGCAGAAGGCACTTGAGCTAGCAGGACATCGAGTGCTTGCCCAATGCGAACCTGCTGGTTTTCGTAGTCCTCCATGCGGGATGCCAGTCCGCGGAGCGCTCGTCCGACATGAGGTGTGGCTTCCTCAGAAGGATCCATGGCCCGAAAATAATGTCAGGGAGCCGGGAGCCCCCTCTGGGGAGTAGTCCGGATCTAGGAGGAAGCCCCTCACGAGGAATCAGGGTCGTGGTATCCAGGGGTAAGGCAAGAGAATAATCAAAGTCCAGGCACAGGTCAAAAGACAGGCAGAATACAAACAAAGTCCAAGGCCAGGCAGGGGGTCAATGGCAGGCAGAGAATCAGCGAAGTCCAGGTCCAGGCAAGGGGTCACAACAAGGAATCAGGCAGATAAGCAGAGGAACAGCAAGGGAACCCAGGAATACTCAGGGAACAGAATCCTATTTTCGGGCGCCATCTTGGCGCCTCAGGCGTCCTTTTATATTCGAATTTGGCGCCCTTGCGCCAGCGTCAGCGCGCCCGCGACCGTCGCGCCGCGCTGACGTCACGGTGCCGGCGTCGGAACCCACGTGGGTTGCCTGGGCGCCGCCATTTTGGATTCTTCGCCGCCGGGAGCGGACGCGACTCCTCGCGCTCCCGGCGGTCTTGACACAGAGTGTGCACATAAATATTCGCAATTTGCAAATTGTGACATATTTAAAAAGCTCTTATAGACATTCGCATTGTGAAAAAAAAAATTCACAATTCTGTTTGCACCCTCTTATTCAGCTTTATAAATGTAACCATGTGCAGGGCAAATATATTCACTTTGCGAACCAATCTGCCTTGTGCGAAGTTTATAAATGACTCCCAGTGTCTCTGAACTTCTCAGAATTCATTTGGCTGCTTCTGTCCTGTGTCACATCATGGATAAACACTAGTGTCCCAGTGCCACTGGCAGCCATGCACGCACAAGCCATCACACTGCCTCCCAAATGTTTTATAGATGATCTGGTATACTTTGGATCATGAGCTGTTCCACCCCTTCTCCATACTTTTTTCTTGCCATCATTCTGTAAAGGTTGATCTTGGTTTAATCTGTCCAAAGAATGTTTTTCCAGAACTGTGCTGGCTTTTTAGATGTTTTTTAAGCAAAGTCCAATCTAGCCTTTCTATTCTTGAGGCTTATGAGTGACTTGCACCTTGCAGTGCACCCTCTGCCAGTGTTGATCTACTGCGCATGCACCAAAAGTCACGAAGTTTCCGAAAAAAGAAATCGGAAATTTTAGCTCCGTACCAGCAAATGCCTCCTACAGAAAAATGCTACTGAATCCAGGAAGAAGAGCACTCGGGAGAAGATGGCTGCTGTGAACTCAGCAGGAGAGGACCTGCACGGAGGGGTAAATAACAAGTATGGGGCATTTGCCCGGGGGCAGGTAGGCCGGGGGGAAGGAGGGAGGGGGGTCTACACAGGTTAGGGGGAAGGATTTTTGCACGTAGGGGTTGACTTCTCCTTTAAGGATGGTTTGTTTCACCTGCATGGAGAGCTCCTTTGACCGCATATTGTCTGTTCACAGCAAAATCTTCCACATACAAGCAACCCCCCCCCCCCCCTTAAATCAACTCCAGGGCTTTTATCTGCTTCATTGATAATGAAATAGCAAAGGAATTGCCCACACCTGCCCATGAAATAGCCTTTGAGTCAATTGTCCGATTACTTTTGAGCCCCTGAAATGAAGTGATTGTGTTAAAAAAAGGCTTTAGTTTTAGTTTAGTTTTTATGCAATCTTTGTTCAACCAATTGAATTAAAGCTGAAAGTCTGCAGTTCAACTGCATCTGAGTTGTTTCATTTAAAACTCATTGTGGTCATGTACAGAACCAAAATGAGAAAAAAGTTGTTTCTGTCCAAATATTTATGGGCCTAACTGTAGGTATGTAGCAACAGCCCTGGATGTTGGGAATTGTATAAAACAGATAAAGCGTCAGGATGATTAACTTACCATACAGTATGTAATGAATGGGGAGGTTGGATAAACTTGATGCCTTCATGTCAAAGCGTAACGATGGGAAGACTGAAGTTTTTGTATGCTGAAGATTAATTCAGCCAAGGGAGATCTTTATGAAAATGTATATTTAGTAAGAAAATTCCTCCTGATAATGAAATGCAAATCATTTTTTATCTCAGATAGATATTAAAAATGGAAACTCAAAACAGGAGATTATTTATAATGAAAAGCAATTCCTCTTATTAAAGGCTGAATTAACATAGCCTTAAATGTTATTGGTGATGAATAATTTGTACACACGAGCTCAGTTTAAGCATAGAGCATGACAATATTCTTGAAATCCTGTGATTAGTTTGAAAACTGGAGCGCCATTTTTGTTACATGGAGCAGAATGCCGCCCAGCTGCACAATTAATTTGCTTGATTTAGGAGCACTAATTGATGGGCGCTAGTGTTCTGGTATATAAAAATGGATGCTCATGCGCATGATCCTGTGGGAGGGAGGGGGCAATGGATTCAATCGCTGAGCGAGAATACCTCGCACAGGTGCATATATAAGAAAATGCAACAATAGTTGTGAGTCCCTCCAAAAACAGTCAAGATGAGTGATGGCCGAATTTGTTCTGTTACGATTCGAAATTTGCGAAATGGGCAAAAATTGACAATTCTGACGCCGGTAACATTTGATGCACAATAAAGTCAATGGACGTCTGTTTAATGGTCACCGGCGTCAAAATTGTCGTCGGTGTCAAAAAACGTTGACTTTGCATTTTCATAAGTAATTGTCCTAAACAGCCTCATAAATATATATTGAATATTATTTCCAAACAGCCAGCACTTATTTTCTTATTGCTATTGCGGGTCTTTAATAGGGGGTCATGTAAAAAAAACCATTTTTTTTTTGTTTTTGTTTTTTTTTTGCTCTTTTCAGTACAATTCATAAGTTCATAAATCAATGTCTGTTCTTAGCAGAGATTGCCCCAGGGACAGAATTCAGTGGGTGGTGCTGAAAGTTGCTGAGCTGTTGTAGCTTTTACCTGTGCATAGAATCAATCATTGATGTTACTGTCCCTGAAAGGGTTTCTGTTTCATTCCTTCTCCTGCCCACCCACATTTTCACAGTTTTACAGTAGTTTAAAAAGACATTTGACAACAGTTAACATAGTATTCTAAAATACATTGTTAAACAGTTAAATAATTCAGCTTTGCTAAAAAAAAATTCACAAAACTGCAGAAATTTGAAAATTTGCGAAATGCATTGGAGTCCGTGGGTAATGTGTCAATGGACCTTTTTTGCATTATTGTCCCACACAAATAATTGCACTTGTTTTTCAGCAAAACAGAATGATTGAGAAAATTCTAGCAAAAATCCACAAAAAATCTTCACCACTTGTGAAAGCAGAAATTTCACTGCATATCTGTATTAGGTACAAACAGGTATGGGATCCATTATTGAGAAACCCATTATCCAGATAGATCCAGATCCATATTGTGTGAAGGCCATCTCTCATAGACTCAATTTTAATCAAATAATTATTTTGAAGGGTTTCCCTTGTCTCTGTAATAATAAAACAGTACCTTGTACTTAATCCTAACTAAGATATAATGAATCCTTACTGGAGGCAGGACAACCTTTTGGGTTTAATGAATGTCTAAATTATATTTTAACAGACTTAAGCAATGGAAATCCAAATTACAGGAAGAACCATTATCTGGATAACAGGTCCCATACATTTTTATGTGATGCAGATTATTTTTCTGAACTAAACTCCATAAACAACCTTTCCGTTCTCTAGAGACCTGCCTTGTATCTATTGATGAACAATGTGTCAGTGATGACTTCCTGACATGGAATCAAACATACTGTATGTACTGAACGTAACACTCAACAGAAGCAGCTATTGTTTAATAAGATAATAGTAGGAAGTGAGTAAACACCAGATCTTCCACAACAAAAAACAAAATCAAAGTAAGATGAATGCAGTGAGTATATTTCAGGTTTTGATCCGCCAAGATTGCTGCTGTATGCTCAAGGTGAGTAGGGATGTAGCGAACTGTTCGCATTTTGAGTTCGCGTTCGATCGTTCGACCATTCGACCATTCGAATTCCTTCGACCGCTAAAAATCGAACGATTTCCATTCGTTCGAACGATTGTAAGCATTCGATCGAATGAAAAGCATTCGATCGAATGGCTTCGATCATTCGATTCGAATGAAAATCCTTCGATCGAACGATTAAAATCCTTCGATCGTTCGAATCGAACGATTTTAGCGGGTGTTCGAAGTTCGCGAACTGTTCGCGAACGTTCGCATTTTTTGCCGGTGTTCGCGAACACCAAATCGGCAGTTCGCTACATCCCTAAAGGTGAGGTTTAGATGTACCAAAATGTTATTGTACAATACTGGTAAAAGGCAAGTGGCTGCTAGTGATTAATTATAGTTATTAACCGGCAGTTGCAGAGTTGTCACCCTTCATCAAAGTCACGTGGCATTACCTTGACTATTTGGCACTCAGGAAGCTAACACACTCGGGAAAGTGGAGTCTGTTGGACATCTTGCCGCAGAGAATTATATTATCTGGCAAAGTCCCTACAGTCATGGAATATATATATTGTTTTCTCTCATTTTTTTTAAAGAACATGAATTACATCTAGTGATGGGTGAATTTGTCCCATTTTGATTTGCTGAAAAACTCACGAATTTCATGCGAAATACGTGAATTTTGATACCTGCCTCAATTTTGACACCTGCCTCAATTTTGATGCCATTGTAAGTCATGGGGGTCCGAATAATGTTGACGTGCAGCGGTTTTGATGCAAGCGACCGCGGGCGAATTTTCGCAGCAGTTTTGCAAACGTATTTGCCCATCACTAATTACATCCAATAAATGGATTTTACCGTTCGCATTTGTTTCATTTGTTGATAATAATATAGGAAGCAGAGTCCTTATAGGGATTAAGTAGATGAATGGAATAGGTAGTGACTAACCACACTCAGATATATCACATGAGGTTCACCTTGCCCCAAAACATTTTAATTTTAGAAGAAAAAATGAATTACTAATAATAATATAAAATAATTCAAAAGTCTAATGATACCCATTACTCAACATTGCGAATAAACAAACATGCAAATGCATAATAATAATCACAATGTTTTGGTAAAGGCAATATGAAAACGCTATGCACACATGTAGCACCCACATATTGTCATGCATGACATGGAAAATTATTTTTGACAGAATGCAATGTTTCCTCCACATACATACATATATTTCCCGAAAGGGCCACAAAAATGGTCTACTTCTATTAAAAACACTTGTATCTGTTCTCGTCAATCAGGAACCTTGTCAGCAGTGGGTACACTCAGATACACAGGGATCCCCTACTCACCTTTGGGGTCCCAGGCTTTCTGCTGTAGAACCAACAAGGAGTTAGTGCATATAATAGGAACTAGTCTGTAAACGAGGTACCAGCAAGGATTAGGCAAGATGTAGTTGAAAACAGGCAAAAGTTTCGAGGCAGGCAGCAAGAATCAGAGTCGAAAACAGGTAGAAGTCAAAAACCAGGATATTCCAGACAATAATAACCCTTCAGCAGGTTCTGTAAACAGAAGCCAGCTTGGGCACTGACAAAATAGAGGATTGCCTTTTTAAAGGGGACCCATCACTCAAAGAAATTATTCAAAATCCAATTTTATCACATTTGTCAAGCAAAATGAACTGTAATTAAACTATATAAATTATCTGAATCTTGTTTACTTCAGTCTGGGAAATCATAACTATAACAAGCAGGTAGGAGCCATTTTGTGGTCACTGTTATTAAGGCAAGCCTTGTATCATCTCAGATTCTTGTTTGTGCACCAGAATGGGGGACCCGATGTCCATCCCCATACCCTGACTATACAATTAAATGGTTAAGAAAACTGGTGGAATGTGGGGAGAGCAGTGACATCTAGTAAGCGCTGAATGGAAAGTGAAAGTAATTGTCTGCCCCGCCTCTATACCTAAGGCATAGAAGAAGGGCAGACAATATTTGATTGACAGCTGAGATTTTTAAATGCACTTACTACAGTTATGAATGCTTTAATAACAAATAGTAATTGGATTTCATGTTTAATTTGAAAAGGAATTTTTTATACAGATTTTTGTGTCTTTAAAGGGAATTTGGCGCCAATAATTCAAATTCCGCGGCGATAGATGATGTCATGACACTTGACGTCAAAATGCGAGCATCAAGATGCAAGCATCAAATGCCAGCAAACCAAAGCCCTGGCCCGCTCGCACCCCCTGCTCCCCCGGTAGTTCCGCCACTGGCAAGAGCGCACCTATGCCCCCTCAGCTGGGAAGAGACGCCGGGAGGTAAGGATACCAGGAGATCTCCCGGCGCGTCTTACAATTCTATTCAATGTACACAGGTTACAAGGGCCAAGGTATGCATTTACAGCAGAAGAGTATTTGTGAAGAGAGAATATAATCACTATATTTGTACAAAGGGGATACCCCAATTGTTTCCTTCCCAATACTGTTGATGGCCATTCTAAATTAGTGAAAACAATTATAAAAAGACATAACGGTAGGCCCAAACCGATGAATGAAACACAAAGGGTTTAAGGAAAATGCTTTATTAGCATACAATTATTATTCTATTGACTTCTGTTCAGAACTTTCTAGGGCCCAAAGCAGAACATTCCTCTGATTGAATTGCCACAACTGTAACAGGGGGGCCCATGCTACAAATGGTCAAATTCCAAGAAAATGATCATTTACATGCATGTCCAGGGATGTCTTTGTGGAAGCGGTTATGTAGGACAAACTAGTAGACAGACTCAGAACATTGGAGGAACATAGCAAAGCAGATCTAGTTTGCAATGCACAGCTATTACAACAGGATTCGTTTATGAATTTAGAAACTGTGTCACAGACCAGTATGCAAGAAAGAATATGATAACTTCAAATGCTTTCAGTGACTGGATGATGCATTGGCAGTAAAGTCATTGTACTGGCAAGACTAGTAAATATTAAAGGGTATGATCATTTCAATTGCTTATCTTCTTTTTAGGCCATTTGTTATGCATTGTCTGTTTTGACTCCTAAACACCTTCCTGGTTCCAAGTTTAATTAAGTCCTAGCGTCTAGATTGCCATTAAAATTCCAGGATTGAGGGGTTGCACAATAGAAAAATGTACATATATTAAAAAATAGTTAAGAAAAACAACAATTCTTCTTAGAATACTGATATGTTCATAAATCTAAAACGGTACTTAAACACCCTTTACCAACATGAGCTCACTGAATAACATATATGCCAAACAAACATTTTTGCTATTGCTTTAAAAGAAACATCAAAGTATTTTGTACTTCCTGCTTCACTTCCTGGTTCTGCAAAGTCAAAGGCAGCCACTTAGACTATATTTATACAGAGCTCATAATTTCCCATCTTCCTTTAAACAAATTACCCTTTTTAAAAGGGGAGTTTAGAGAAAAACAAAACAGTTATCATACGTGTCTATAATATCGATTTTAGACATGTTTTATGAAGGAGGACCTTATCCACAAGAACTTTGATAAATGCACTCAGACACACAAAGAAACGACTTGTATTCCCCTTCAATGCAAACCGTTTAGGCATGTGCTCACTTTCTATTGCATACACAGGTATCCGGAAACCCGATATCCAGATAGCTCTGAAGTCTCCCATAGACTCCATTTTATCCAAATAATCCAAATTTTGAAAAATCATTAAAAATGATTTCCTTTTTCTCTGTAATAATAAAACAGTAGCTTGTACTTGATCCCAACTAAGACATAATTAATCCTTATTGGAAGCAAAACCAGCCTATTGGGTTTATTTCATGTTTTAATGAATTTCCGTTATCCGGAAAAACCCCAGGTCCCAAGCATTCTGGATAACTGGTCCCATACCTGTAGTTTCCACTGCAATGCCAAAAGTCTCCAGACACATTTTAGTTAACTCCCTGCTAAATTCCAAACAATCTCTAGAAGCACAAGAATTATCAATATAGAATGTGGGGTTTTTGTGGATGGTCAGAGTGTAACAAACCAAAAATCACCATGTGTTGTGCCAAGTGACAGTTGGAGCAGTTTAAAGGTTGCCACCATTAGATTCTGGAATAATGAATGACATTTCACCCTCTACCAGTTTGATAATGTTAGTGTTTGGCAGATGTCAGGAGGAAACTACATGCCAGAATGCATAATGCTGATGGTGGAGGAAGAAAAGTCTGGGGTGTATTCTATGGTTTGGGCTAGGATCTCTGGTTCAGTTGAATGCAAACCTTAAGGCTATACTGTACAATAACAATTTTTATAATGGGATTGCTGAAATGATTGGGGAAGTACATGTCTGGTCTACACTGAGCGCCAGCCTTAACCCAACACCTGTGGAAGGAATTGGAACTCTGAGCTGTGAGCCAGGCCTGATCCCCAATATTAGTGCCCAACCTCACTCATGCTCATGGGGCTGATGGAAACAAAGCCCACCGACAGTTGCCAAAAATCATTCCAGAGGAGTATTGGCTGTTATAGCAGCAAACTACAGCAGCACCAAGTTCATAGAAATACCCTTGGTTTGGCAAAGACTTGTTGGAGGACAGGAATGGTCTACACTAGGGGTGCCCAAAAGGTAGATCTACCAGTAGACCTTTAGCTGGTGATCAGTAGATCTCAAGACACTGACAACAAAAAGCTTGTCTTAATCTCCCTCCTGATCCATCAGATATTTATTAGGTTAAGGTCACATAAGAAATAGTTGTTAAATATAGCAATATAATTTCTCTCATAAATCAATATTTGAGTAATATTTTGCATGGAACAGAATGCTAACAATTCTTTTAGGGATGTAGACCATAATGGGACAACATCGCTAAAAGTAGACCTCACATTAGTAAAGTATGGGTGTAAGAGAGTGAATTGTGTTGTGAGAGGGTGAAATGGTTAAAAATGTTGTTTGTGAATTATGTGATGTTAATGAGAATTTTTGTATGTAACACTGTGTAAATGGTTATCTCAAGTCACTAGGTGGCAGTAGAGTGTTATTTGGGTGAGTGGCCAGCAGGTGGAGCTCAAGGATAAGAAAAGTGTAATTTATTCCCCATTAGCAGATGGGAGACACATGAACAGAATGAGGACCAGCACATGCAGAGGAAGTGATACAGCAGTGGCTGGGAAGCTGGGCAGCTATAAAAGAAGGCCACACCCTAGAGTTAGAGTCTGAATGGGAGGATGCTGTCTGAAAGGAGCAGTCCTGAAGAAGAGCTAAAACAGAAAGGAAAGTAAGATAGAATTTAGCATAGTAGTTCATAGTTTAGCAGGCACTAGGTGTCTGAGATAGGGAAGTTAGTATGGGTAGTCTTTTGCCCCGACAAGGAGCGTAGTCGGATTAGGATCCGGGGAATAATTCCCAAGATAGGGTAATAGTGGTGAGGTTGTTAGGCAAGAGAGGGTGGAAGTAGAAGACTTCAAGTCCAGGTGGCTGGTACCCGCCGGAGTGGTCAAGGGGCACTGGTCGAGTGCCGGATGATCGAAGCGGGGGACTGGTGGAATGGTGAAGGGGTGTAGTGGTGCACCGGATCACCGAGCCAGACCAAGGAGGACCAGCAGATTGTGAGTAAAGAGTAACCCTATTGTAAACGCTGGGTAGTAACGCACAGACTACCAGGTCGGAAAGCAATTGAAAGGTTAAAGTGGAAACGGCAATTGAAAAGTCTGTTGGAATTTGTATATGACTGCCAGTAACATATCCGAAAATAAAGAAGTTTCATTTTTTAAAGAATTGGTGTTCCGACCTTTTTATGTTTGGGGTCTGTGTCAAGAAATTCCCCTTACATAATTTTGGCGCTGCTGTGAGCAGGGTACGGACTGTGTTATTTGGAACTATACAGCTGTGCATTTGACAGTTGTTTGAAGGTGGCGCTGTTTCTGGTTGGAGGACAACAGGAACAGGAATTACGTTGGTGGCCATATTGTGTGGGGCATCGTCACTATTAATAGAACTGCGGGCGTGGACTTGGCGCCATTTTGAGTAAGCACTTTCTACTGAAGAACGCAGAACTTTTTGTGAGTGTGAAAAGTGAGTGTAACCACGATGGATAAAGCCCCTGCCAGCACTCCGCTGATTGATACCGGCCGCAGATTTCAGTGGGCTGGTTACTTTGCGGAGAAACTTACTGACCGTGGCAAGCTTCTTCTAATTCCCATCTGTGGTGGCTGCGGCGCTGAGCTGCGTTGGGGTATTGTGGAAATCGAGGGGCGCTGCAGGACCTGCAAGCGTAAGCATTATATGGGTCCCTTTTATTTGGAAAAGCTACCACCTACCGTTGAGATAGTGGATCGGCTAATTAAACGGCTAGAGTTACAGCCAGCTCCCGTGGTGGTCGCAGAGCCGCAGTTGCTGCTGTTTACTGGGCAGGAGCCTCCTGAACTTTCTGTAGGTACTGCTGCACAGGGTGCCGTGTATGGGAAATCACTTGTACCAGCTAAAGAACTGGTGAAAGAGCCCCAAACTGATTCCCCAATGGCAGCGGCCGCGTCTATCTCCACCGTGACGCAGCCGGATTTATCTACTACTCTGTACGCCGGTCCGGTAGGCCCTAGTGATGTTGAGGCTGACTGGGGTGATAATGCTGACTCGTGTGGAGAGACAACCGAGTCCACATGGCGTGAGGAGTGGGACGTGTCTGATGTCCAGAATGACACCGAAGCCCATGAGGAAGATCGTGAGATGGGGTCCGAATCCGGGGCTATTCTCCCCTTGACACTGGCTGAGGAAGACTTCATGCTGCCTGAGGAAGCCAGGGAGTTCTGGGTCCTTCCAGGAGAGGCCTCACCACGGAAATTCCGCGCCATTTCGAAAGTGCAAAGAAAAATTAATATGGAAGTGCACAAGCGATGGGGGTTCTTTATGCCATATGCCCCGAGGTGGGTTTACCAACGTGTGGAGGCCCAGTTGCAGGAGTGGATCCATCAGGATATCCTGCAATATCTACAGCTGGATGACAAAAGTTTACAGCAGCCTGATAGTGCCGCTAGGCAACAAGCCCAGGACCAAGTCAAGGGTTGCCTGGCTAAGTGGTGGCTGGGACACACTGTCTTACAAAATCATGTGAGGAGTGTCTGCAAACAGGCTCCCGAACGTCTCCTCAGCAAGGGTGTCATGGGATTCGATGGCCTGAAAGTGGAGAAGCCCCACCCAGCCTATTATGTTTCACACGAGGTAACCAAGCGCTGGTTCCAGCGCATGGTATAAGGCCTGAAAGTATGGCGCAACACTCATTCATGTTTCCAGTAATTTTCTTTAATTGATCTTGTTTTGACGACAGTTGCTGGACTCTGACTTTAAAAAATTCTGGCGAAGAATGTTTGTTTTTTTTTGGAACTGTTTTTCCAGTGACTTTGTTCAGTTGAACTATATTCTTACGGTTAACATGGAACTACAAGTTGGGACTCAATTTTCTCCGGAGAGGGAAATGTATCGTCCAAGTTTTAATATTGTTTGAAAATCTTAATAGTGAATTTATTTTTCATAAGAAGAGCCTTATGAAAATAATAAGGCACCAGTTGAATATAACATTTTCAGCATTTCATTACACTTGTCTTGACTATTTCTTTTAATGCATGTTTGTACGAGTGTTGTGGTGCACGAGGACGTGGCACATTTAAGAAGGCGCGTGTGTAAGAGAGTGAATTGTGTTGTGAGAGGGTGAAATGGTTAAAAATGTTGTTTGTGAATTATGTGATGTTAATGAGAATTTTTGTATGTAACACTGTGTAAATGGTTATCTCAAGTCACTAGGTGGCAGTAGAGTGTTATTTGGGTGAGTGGCCAGCAGGTAGAGCTCAAGGATAAGAAAAGTGTAATTTATTCCCCATTAGCAGATGGGAGACACATGAACAGAATGAGGACCAGCACATGCAGAGGAAGTGATACAGCAGTGGCTGGGAAGCTGGGCAGCTATAAAAGAAGGCCACACCCTAGAGTTAGAGTCTGAATGGGAGGATGCTGTCTGAAAGGAGCAGTCCTGAAGAAGAGCTAAAACAGAAAGGAAAGTAAGATAGAATTTAGCATAGTAGTTCATAGTTTAGCAGGCACTAGGTGTCTGAGATAGGGAAGTTAGTATGGGTAGTCTTTTGCCCCGACAAGGAGCGTAGTCGGATTAGGATCCGGGGAATAATTCCCAAGATAGGGTAATAGTGGTGAGGTTGTTAGGCAAGAGAGGGTGGAAGTAGAAGACTTCAAGTCCAGGTGGCTGGTACCCGCCGGAGTGGTCAAGGGGCACTGGTCGAGTGCCGGATGATCGAAGCGGGGGACTGGTGGAATGGTGAAGGGGTGTAGTGGTGCACCGGATCACCGAGCCAGACCAAGGAGGACCAGCAGATTGTGAGTAAAGAGTAACCCTATTGTAAACGCTGGGTAGTAACGCACAGACTACCAGGTCGGAAAGCAATTGAAAGGTTAAAGTGGAAACGGCAATTGAAAAGTCTGTTGGAATTTGTATATGACTGCCAGTAACATATCCGAAAATAAAGAAGTTTCATTTTTTAAAGAATTGGTGTTCCGACCTTTTTATGTTTGGGGTCTGTGTCAAGAAATTCCCCTTACATGGGCACTCCTGCTCTACACAGGTTTGGCCATAGAAGTTATATAGAATTTTCATTAAATTGTAACTTTAAAAATAATATTTTTTTATGCTGAAATTTACTGAATAATGTTTAAATACAGTAATATTTAAGGATTAATATATCCGCTGTGGCCAATACATAAAGGAAGCTGCTTACACCAAAGGATAGTCTCTCTGCCTTCAACAATACTTGGCATTTTATGCCATTTAAAATTCCATAAAACATTCGATTTGCACTATTTTACTATAGTAGGCTAACAAGAGGTTAATTAATTCTTTCTTTGTTAATTCAGTTGTTGGGTCTCAATGAGATGGAGGACACTCAGATCCAGACTAGGTAAACTCCCAGCAGACAAGATCAATATTGGGATTAAGCACCTGGTCAAATGCGACCATTGATTTTAAGGTTTTACTGATTGGGAGGGAATTTTAATGCATTTAGAGAAATAAATCTCATCTAGATGGCATTAATTAATAACAAGCATCAGCAAAGAGTTCAAATTGCTGGCAACATCTAGAACATCTAGAAGGCAGTATTAGGTTAATGTAGGTGTATATATAAAGTGAAGTTGCCATAACCCCTCCTTGTCATTTTGGGGGTCTTTTTATAAACTGTCAAGACAGGCAATTCTGTTGTTCTCAAATACAATTATATATTTTTTAAAAAAAAAACCTTATTTCAACAAAAATGTTGCAACACACTTTTTTATTGCTAGCCAAAGAAAAAGGACGGCACTCTGGTAGAAAAAGCGCAGGTTTATTGCAGTATCCTGCAGGTGTAATGCGCCTTACTCATTTCGGGAGTTATTATCTTAATCATAGGCATTTATTGGCTTAATATTGAACCATTTTATCCTATTTAGGAAGAATTTCTTAGAATATCACTGTTTTTGTGATTTGTTTTCCCTGCTTGGGACCTGAGGAACATCTATTACATCCTGAGGGGCAAGGTCTGCTAAAATGAGTGAAAAAATTAAACTCTGAACTGTGTCCCTATGTGTAAACTTGCCATAAACATGCAGAGTGCCGTGGGGTTCACAGATGGCGTCTTGGTCAACTTAGCATCCTCTTGTGTAACCTATAGGCAGTTACACCTCTCAATTACCAGTCCCACAATAAACCAAATGGAATAAACACAAAGTACCAGGATTTAGCAGAGACCAGCAGCATTATTCTTTGTGTAGAGTAGGATTAGTCACCAGCCAAGCACTTCAAGGTTCATTCAGTCTTTCATACTTTCCACAATTTTAGCAATTGCATGAATAGTTCAACACAGTCAATTCAGCAGTTACATCATTTTTCTCCCTTATCCTTGCCATCAGCCCCCAGTGTCAATTTGGGGGCAGGGCAGCACCTAGAACATCGGCTTTGCCAGACACTCATTCTGGGTCATTACACTTTTAGATTGATTGTCCAAAGGACTCCAGGCCTAATGCTATCCGCTACTGAACCCTCATGTGGTGATTACCTAATGGGAAGCTTTTTCACTCGCTCCTCAGTGAGGCTTATATAGTAGCTGCCCATGCTCACTGTTCTGATTAGTGAGGGACAAATTTATTTGCCACCTAGGAATTTTTTCACGAAACTGCTGCAAAAATTTGCGACAAACAAAATTTGCTGCCACAAAAAAGTCACGCTTTTTAAAATTGTTGACTTTAATGGATTTGGAAAAAAAAGTTGCGTTTGTAGAAATTGTTGTGCATCAAAATTATTGACTTCAATGCGTTCCGTGAATTTTCCGCCGTTTCCTACTCACTGACTGTCATTCTGCTCTGAGATGGTTTCCTCTATAGTTGTTCTTCCAATGATGCACACCTACCACTGTGGCTTTTCTCCTTTTATGTGGCCCCAAACTCCACCTTCCTAGAAATCTCTAGAACTGTTCCCACACCCTAGTGGCCACACTGTATAATTGCTACTAACCTGCCAGTATCTATGTACAGATAATTACCCCAAATAACTTTTGTATAACCTTCAATAAGGTACATCAGACAAAGTACTGTTTTGCTATGTATTTTATTGTAGTGGGTTCCTGTCAGGTTACAGAACCCAAAAACAGTAGCTGAAGTGGTGGGGCTATTGAATATGTTGGGCTCGGAACACTATTCCACCTCTTTAGAGTTGAGTACATTGATATGGGGCATGAGTGCTATGGGGCATGAGTCCACTTTTCTCCATAGGATGATGCAGTTGATAAGAGATACTTGTACAGGGTGATTGAACAGGACAGTCTCGGGTCATGACTCAAGATGGGTTGGAACAAATTATACTGGGGGACGACACACTTGCTTGTAAGTAATAATTTGTGTGTCACCATGAGAAAGGAACTATACAGTAGATACAACCACCAGTATCATCACTGAAATATATTCATGGAGTTATACCAGCTGTATTTTTGAGGGCATGAATTTATTCTTCTTGTGAGTCTGAATTGCCTTCTGATCCAGAATTTCCCTTGCTTTTTGGTAGATATAAAACTCTTTATACTGGTAGACATTATAGAGGGTTTTTAAAAGTACTTGCGACATATACGCAAACACACAAATAAAAACACAAACTAAGGGGCAGATTTATCAAGGGTCGAAGTGAAAATTCCAAGTAAATAAATTTTAATTTTGAGCTTTTTTTTGTGTTCTTCGACCAGGGAATAGGGTGAATTCAATTCGAATTTGAATAAAATTTGAAGATTCGAATATCGAAATTTATCATGTACTGTCTCTATCATTACCATTCACCATCTAAAACCCACCGAACTGCTGTTTTAGCCAATGGGGGACCTCCTAGAACCTATTTGGAGTAAATTGGTGGACTTTGAAAATTTGAAGTTTTTTTTTAAAAAACTTCAAATCAAATTCTATCAAATACAATGTTACTTTGATTTGATTTCGAACGAATACGGTCTAATAACCCTCAGAAAAAAACATTGAATTTTTTAACAAATTTCAGTTAGTCTTTTTTTATTCGAATTTTTAAGTTATGGGAGTTCAAAAAAACTCCCATTACTTCCAAATTCGACCCTTGATAAATCTGCCCCTAAGCATTTACACATGTAAATCTGCCCTATGAACAAAACACTCACATTTTTGCCATGGAGCTTTTTTGTAACAGAAATAGTTGAAAATCTGCCTCGGCCCGACAGATATGGACTTCCCCAGCAGGAACAAATGATTGGTTCTCTTTCCTTTTCATTCTTCCTGTATGTGATTGATCTACAATTGAAACAGAACAGTTTGCTCTCTGGAAGTCCCTCTGCAAGTCCCTCTCTGGAAATTGTTAAAGCTGTTGTGGGGCAATGAATTCTGTACTTTACAGCAAAAACATCATTACAAGGTTATCACATATTTGGCTTCATTCCCTCCGACAGGAATCATTTCAAAAATGTTATTTTTTTAGGAGCCATTTATCATCCTGTCTGAAAATGAATTTTGTTTTAAAATGATTGGTTTTTTTTCCAGTTCTCTAGAACAACAAGCCAGAGCCGTTCTGCCCTCACAGCACATTCTCTCCTTCAGATAAAATACACTGTTCTGGGGAAGTGCAAATCTCTTTAGGAGGGGAGAGAATATGAAGCTGGCAGAGTGTGGACCTCTCAGAAGATTATTTATGCTATGTACAGTGCTGAGCAGACAAAACATTTCTGTGGTGCATTGAGGAATAAATGTCAATATCAATTATTCAATTTACTCCTTAGCTGCCATGGAATCTACTATTTACTAAATAAAGCTCATTTCTAACATAACAATACAGTAAGGGAAATATGCTTTAGGTGTAAGCTGCCATGATAGCTTATCTCAGCTGTGCATGAGCATGAATTTAGGAATTTCTTTGCATACTGTATGTACTGGGAGTATCTATGCCGTCCATGTTTAGGCCCATGACACGCAGGCTGTTAAATTCCTACTGCAGAGCTCAAACCCCCTGTGCTTATTTGAGAGTTGTTTCCCATTCCCGTGCAGATTCTACTGCTGGTACTTGGTGGTTTAGTCCTTTGGCAATTCAGTTGCTTTCCTGTTGACTTAGCTTGTGTCCCACACTGGATCTTTAAAAATTTAGGTAACTTGACCTATGATTGGTTTATATTGTTTTGTTCTTTGCCATATAACTGCCGATGTAACAAAAGCTCTCATCATATATTAGAAAAACAGTTTCCCCAAAATGTGACAGTCAATAAGATTTGTACTTCATCCAGTCTGCAGCCGTTCCCTTGGTACTTTAGTAATCAACTCGAATGTCTTTCAAGAAGAGTCTTGGGTAGTCTTCAGCAGCCCACTAAAGTGCACTATAGAACCTCAGATAAAAATGCATGCACAGGTTTTTTTGTGTTGAAAAAAGTGACTTTTCAGTCTCAAATAGCCACTTTTTTCAATACAAATACCAGTGTGTTAAGTTGATCAAGACATCTGAAAGACCCGTGATAAACCAAATTTCTCCTTTATTAACAATGAGGTGTCCTAGAGACCAGTTATTGGCAACCTCTTCTTTCCTTTAACTTAGGGTTTCCACCTTTTGCAGCGGTGGAGAACAGGCAGGAGGGCGGGATGTGACATCAGGGGGTGGGGCCGTGACATAGGTGGGAGTGTCCATGACATCAGGGGGCACGGCTATGACTCTGCAATTGGCGACTGGCCAATCGCCGTGTCAATCAAGGAAATCCTGCCCGGTTTTCCTTATTTGGAAAACAGGGCAGAAATTTTTGACCCGGACAGCTCTTCTAAATACTGGGCTGTCTGGGTCAAAACAGGACAGGTGGCAACCCTACTCTAACCTGCCCTAGAAGGCTGCTATTCCTGTCACTGCCAAAGGGACAATTCCCCTCTAGGTTACAGTCTATTTTATAACCTTTCATTGAACTTAATTACCAACTTAATGGGTGGTCAATTCTAAACAAAGTCAATTCTAAACAACTTTTCAATTGGCTTTCATTATTTATTTTTTATAGTTATTTGCCTTTTCTGACTCAATTGGGCGTTGCTGACTCCCTTCTAAAAAACAACGTTCTGTAAAGCTACAAAGTGTGAGGCATGGGGAAATTTTCTCAAAAAAAAAATACTCTTCTTGAGGAAAAAAAAAATCAGAGGTTTATTTAACTTTCCAGACCTCCATAAAAAACAATAAGAAACTTTTTGTTAACAGTTCAAAAACTTGCAAAGCAGACTGTTACACATAAAAAAATGATTTCTGCATCATACAGCACCACTTGTTTAAGCCAGCACTTCCAACTTGTGCTTTACAAATGACTCCCCTGCTTTCTAATCACTCAGGCCTTTTATAGGAGTTAGAACACCAACATGCACTGCAGCATTCCCTTTAAATTCCAGGAAGTGCTGCTGGCCTGCCTCTTAAGAGGTGCAAGCCACCACACCAGGCTGTATCACAGGTAAAACTTTTAACTTCAAAGCTGCATTTGCAATCATGCTGTATTTTAAAATCCTTCACAATATAGTTACCACAAATCACATTTCCTATGCATATGTGTACATTGTAGCATTTATCTTACACATTTAAATGTAACACAATAGCAGTTAGGTTTTTTTTTAACACAAGCTAGTTAATTACATGCATGGTTCACAGGTGCTGTCAGATTTAGAGCAGAGAAAGGAAAGTGCATTAGGTGGCCAGCCTAATGGAGAAAAGGAAAAGTAACAGAAAGGAATACCATTCACCCAGCATAGGTCTGTCAGTCCATGTGAACACTTGCATTAAAACCAGTGTGACAGATTTTAGTACATATTATATACAATTTGAAGCTGTACCATTCACATCTCCACACAAAGGTATTGTTGTTACTTTTTATTACTGATCCTTCTATTCAGGTCCTCTCCTATTCATATTTCAGTCTCTTATTCAAATCAATGCATGGTTGCAAGGGTAATTTGGACCCTAGTTACCAGGTTGCTTAAAATACAAATTGACACTTATTCAGCTGTATATATTTATATATCCCAGTTATGGAAATTTCAGCAGTTCTATTAGTCTCTGTTAAAGTATGGACAGCTCCCAAAAAGATCCTGTTTTGAGGTATGGGATTATATTCTAGTTGAAGCAATATATATGAAAAGTTTTCTTTTAAATTATTTTTCCTTTAATTTCATCCTGCCATCATACTGCTCCTATATCAGTACTTGGATACAGAAAGCTGCTTATTATGGCTACTCTCATACAAATCATACACCAATGTACATGGCATGAGATCACAACAGCTTCATATTCATCCATTCAAAACCCTATAATTCACCTTTATGTTGCCTCATCGGTTTCACTGTTTTTCTCCATGGGGCAGAAGTTAATGTTACCCTGTCTTGGTTACAATGAAAAATGATCCTCCTTGGACAAATGTCGCTGTGAAGAAACAACAGGCATTATGTGTGTGAGCTGAATGCACCCAGGAATACGTGCATGTCTAACTACACAAAAGTGCCGGCATAGCATATATTAGTGTCAGACTGTCACATAAGACAGAATTTTCTGCCCACTTAATGCTGTTCATTTTGTTTTCATATCCCATATCATTTCACACTCGCTGACATCCCATCCTTGACGCCAACGTTTTTCCTTGTCGGTGTCTGCAATGGGTAATGCAACTGAGAGGGGCGAGAGAAATCCAAAGTGTTGCTACTGTTTTTCATATTCAATGTGAGCATTTCATGCAGATTTTACCTTCTTTCATGGCCTGCATGCTATGCCAATAGAAAAAAGGATTTGGTGCATTTATATAATATTACATTACTATCACAATTAGAAGTCATTTGAGTTTCACTTTAATTCAGAAGAGAATCCTAACCTGTTTTTATTTAATACAGATTATTGTATAGAAAAATAACATTTGACAACAGAAAAGAACCAATGGGGATGCAATCATGCCTGGATTTGTGGCGAGACCACAAAGGCATGGGCCTAGGGAAGCAAAATTTTAGGGGTGGCATGTCACCCAGCCGCATTCCCTAAGGAACACTGGGGACACACAAGTGCATGCGCAGATGGAAGGGCAGGTGCTAGGACCATAATTCCTTGATAAGTTATAATACCCTTATATTTTATACCAAGGGGTATATAATTCCCGAGAGAGAGAGAGAGAGAGAATGTAAAGAAGAAGCAGCACTCGTCAATTGCAAAAAAATTGTATTAAAAGATCAGAGCATCACTCAAGGCAACGTTTCAGACAACACATGTGCCCTTTGTCAAGCCAAAAAATTTTTTTTGGCTTGACAAAGGGCACATGTGTTGTCCGAAACGTTGCCTTGAGTGATGCTCTGATCTTTTAATACAATTTTTTTGCAATTGACGAGTGCTGCTTCTCCTTTAAATACTCTATTTCATGTGGGGATGTGACAGCGTCTCCTATTGGAGCGAGCACCGACTAACACAGCAAGTATACTTCTAAAAGTGCTGGGGCACCCATTGTATAATTTTATATATATATATATATATATATATATATATATATATATATTTATATTATATATATATATATATATATATATATATATATATATATATATATATATATATATATATATATATATATATATATACACAATATCAAAACAGGGGGGTTGTGGGAGCACTCTAAAGTCTTTAAAGTATATATAAGTATAATAAATGCTATTGCATATGTACCCAAAACAGGGGTTATTTTGTTACAAAGTTATGATCATAAAATTGATAAGCCACCATACCACGTCAAGGTAAACCCCGAATGGCGGTCCCTAACTTGTTTTATATTTTATGTGCATTTTAGCATTACCTGTAATCAATGTCCGTTGAACGCTGTTTTTTCACTGAGGGCTAAATCCTCCCCAGCCAGCAATCAGGCTTTTAAAGGAGAGATATTCCCAAAACAAACGCCCAATTTCAAAAGCATAGGATCACCACTAATTCAAAGGGGGGGTATGGGGTGCTACAACCACTGAAGCTATGCCACAGCTCCTGGCGAAATATACAATATCAAAACAGGGGGGTTGTGGGAGCACTCTAAAGGCTTTAAAGTATATATAAGTATAATAAATGCTATTGCATATGTACCCAAAACAGGGGTTATTTTGTTACAAAGTTATGATCATAAAATTGATAAGCCACCATACCACGTCAAGGTAAACCCCGAATGGCGGTCCCTAACTTGTTTTTTATTTTATGTGCATTTTAGCATACATATATGTTTTGGGTACATATGCAATAGCATTTATTATACTTATATAAATACTTTAAAGCCTTTAGAGTGCTCCCACAACCCCCCTGTTTTGATATTGTATATTTAGCCAGGAGCTGTGGCATAGCTTCAGTGGTTGTAGCACCCCATACCCCCCCTTTAAACTAGTGGTGATCCTATGCTTTTAAAATTGGGCGTTTGTTTTGGGAATATCTCTCCTTTAAAAGCCTGATTGCTGGCTGGGGAGGATTTAGCCCTCAGTGAAAAAACAGCGTTCAACGGACATTGATTACAGGTAATGCTAAAATGCACATAAAAAATAAAATAAGTTAGGGACCGCCATTCGGGGTTTACCTTGACGTGGTATGGTGGCTTATCAATTTTATGATCATAACTTTGTAACAAAATAACCCCTGTTTTGGGTACATATGCAATAGCATTTATTATACTTATATAAATACTTTAAAGCCTTTAGAGTGCTCCCACAACCCCCCTGTTTTGATATTTTATATATATATATATATATATATATATATATATATATATATATATATATATATATATATATATATATATATATATATATATATATATATATATATATATTGAAAACAGATTGCAGCACTCACAGGGTTTTAGTGAAAAAACAAAAAAATGTTTTATTATCAAGCCTCAACGTTTCGATCCCCCACAGGGATCTTCGTCAGGAGCAAATACAAACAAACATCCAGCACCCACAACCCCCCAGAGGTAATAAAGCCTTGAAATGGTGCCAACACAGTAGCATGTGGGTTGTGGTCAAAGTACTCTATATACCTGATAGCCACCCACTCCTTGCCGGAGTGGCGCAGCGCTGGGCATACCATCCCCCACCGCAAGTGGGAGTACTGATGTGTACCAACAGTAATCCTTTACCCCGGTAACAGCCCTGGAGTCTATTTACCCTCTAGTTCTTTAAACTTTTGTGAAGCGACACTGAGAACCGCTTTGACAGCGATCATGCCTTGAATACCACACACTCCATGGCTGGGCTGGATAAGTGACACACACAACCGTTTGGACAGCGGTCGTGTCTTAATTACTGTACGCTCACTGATAATGCAGACATACAGAGACCCGGTAGAAGCACAGTATACACCCACCGCTGCTCAGTGATAGGGCGCCAGGCCCGCCTTTGACACATACTGACAGTTAGAGCAGGAGTTGGGGGAGTGGCCTTCATACTGACACTGTGCACTCACAGTACTGCACTCTTTCTTTCTTAATCTTTTTTGTGCGTTTCACCCTGCTGTTATACCTTTCCCCATGTGCCTTTTAGATTATATCACTGGCTAAAAGATTTGAGCACTTTCACTGACACCTGTTGGTTGCATAGCAACAGATTTTGGCGCCATTCCAAGGCTTTATTACCTCTGGGGGGTTGTGGGTGCTGGATGTTTGTTTTTTCTCCTGACGAAGATCCCTCTAGGGGATCGAAGCGTTGAGGCTTAATAATAAAACATTTTTTGTTCTTTCACTAAAACCCTGTAAATGCCGCAATCCTTTATGACTGCTTATTTCCCATGCTGGCACCCAGGTTTACGGAGTGCACCATTCCTTGATTATATGTTAAAATTTGCAGCATAAAATATATAAATATCAGTATTAGAGATTGACCATGGCGATCTTGCTGGGCAGTTTAAGGTTAGATTATAGGTGGAATGTTCAGCTAGAATGAATGTCACTGTTTAGGAATCAAACCATTATCTGAGGCGCATGACTCCCTCTTGAATAAGCAAATGAATTCACTCGATTCACCAGAGTGAAAAAATCAGTTCATGGCATATTGTGTTTTCTTAATAATGTTCATATTTGTGCCTCAGTAACTGTATGGACTTCTCTCATAACATATCAGGGTCGCTGTTGGGCCATATCATTAACCAATTTTACAGACCACCGAGGAAGAAAAGAAAGAGAAAGTTGTGTATTACTAAGAATGGTTTACCCCTTTCACTCCCAGAAGATTTCACACTCCTGGTACTTTGATTACCAATTTATGAAACTTTTGTGCTTTTCCACTTTGCGAGGCTGTGAGGATACAATCCAAAAGCATATTGGTCTCCCACAACCAAGGACTCCTATAGGGGGCTATGGGGGAGGGGATCGTGCAGTCAGAGGCCATGTTGCAAAGGGGGATACTGAGATCGAAATCCATTTCACAGGTCACATGGGGGCAGGTCAGCAGGGGTGGATGCGGTTTGGGTGGGTCATAGGCGCTTTGGCATGAGGGAGTGGCCAGGATAGATCAGGCGCATGGAGAGAGTTTTTAATTGCCGTAGACCCCAGTGACCATTGCACTAATAACTGGGGCCCTGTTAAAGCGATACTGACACGTTCCTATAAAAATCTTAGGAATGTGTCAGTATTGAATAAATGCTGCACCTGGAATAATTCCCCTCAAAGTCCCCCGCAAACCTGCGTTCACCCGACCCTCCGACACTGCTAAATGATCTTCTGAAGTGTTCAGTGACGCTGGGCTGGGAGCGACACAATCCTTCCATAGGCTGATTACGAATGAAAGCAGGAATTCAGCCTATCAAAGGATCGCTCCGCCCCCAGCCCAGCATCACTAAAGCAACGCGGAAGATCTATTAGTGGTGTCAGCCGGTCTGCTGCACACAGGTTCGCTGGGCTGTGGCGACTTTGAGGGGAACTATTCCATGTGCAGCATTTACTTCATACTGACACGTTCCTTTGATTTTTTATAGGAACGTGTTAGTATCGCTTTAACTTAGTAGACAAGGCCCCATGATTACTGGTGACAGCCCTGCCCATGGCCATTATCCATGTGAACAAAACTATAGTAAAAGACAAAACACTTCTCAATAAGTATAACGGAAACATTTAATACAGGAATTAAACAGATCAAATTGTTGACATCCTAAAAGCTATACGGTATAAATATATTCCTGGGTAATTAGCCCTTGTCTCCCAATGTAAGTAAAACAAATGATCAGACATTAAAAGGCCATTAATAGTGGAGACACTAGAATACACCAGACACCATCTGCAAAGGAACGAGCGCGTACAAAGCCGAGCAGTTGGGGCAGTGAAAGGGAACTATGAATACCTTGTTTTTTGTAGGGGGCTCGGGCCTTTCAAGTTACACAGCTGGAAGTTGGCAAAGAGTAAATACACACGGTAGTGATTTATTAAAAAAATTTAAAAGTAAACATTTTCCTTTCATTTGGAAACAAAACTTATCATCAAACCTAAGCCTGGACCGAGAACATATTTGCAAAGTTATCATTTTCTTACACATTAATTTCACATATATTAATGTAACATGAATGGTGCATTCTCTGTTCATATTGGAAATATACTGTATAGGCACCATGTTCTGAATGCCACTGTATATTTAATGCTGCTAGATTATATTCTTATGACAAGTACCAATTATAGCTGGAAGGCTGCAGGCTGGACATATACTGGGGCATTTATAAAGAAGAGCAAGAATACTGAGGGTCCTGAGTCTGCCTGTACTCTGAATATTGGCCTAGATAAAATCCAGTGTGAGTTACACAGTAGAGTCCTGCATGGGGTCGGGTAACCATGGAATACTTTTTATGCCCACTGTGCAGATGGCTCATGGGTAACTGATCCCTTGCAGTAAGATGGCCTACAGACGCCCATTGCAGGGGGAACAGCTGAACATGGAAGCTTCCTAATGTAAAAGTACCATTGGGTGGAAATCAATAGGGTTCAGAAGTCAGGTAAAAACTCGAAAGGCAGACGGCACTTCTGAAAATAGGGTTTATTGGAATTCCTGCTGGAAAAACCTAACGCGTTTCGGGAGTTATCCCTTAGTCATAGGTTAGCCAACGCTAACGCTTTCGAGTTTTTGTCGTGTTTACAGTGGGGACACTGTTGGACGGAGCACCTGACTTGAGGGGAGAGCGGTGAGCATGTGCGGTCCTTTTTTACCTTTCTACCTTCAGAAGTCAGGTAAACCAGTTCAGGTCGGGCTGAGGATGAGTGGGTAAAGGCTGGATCTAAAATAACAGCCATGCAGGTCTCTAGTGCACATCACAGTGTGTGCAAAGTTGTGCCTTTCTGTTAGAATATAACCCCTATAGACCTTAAGCCCTTTCTTTATTCTCCAGAGGTCTGATTTATAATGACACTCAAAAATGTGAAAAGACATCATGTTATTATATAAACAGTTGCATTTGGTTTATATATTATTGTATATATATTTCACTGACATACTTATGGATGGGGTAGACTCATCCTAACAGTGGGACTGACTTAGTCGGATCACAATCACACTTATCTCTCTGTGTGACATTTAGACTGCAGACTAACAATGAGGACAGAGCCTAGAAGATGATCCCTTTGTACCTGGAATAAGAACTGAATTGGGTGCATGGTTAGAGAGTTGTAACAGCTAAACTATACACAAATACCCATAAAGTAGTGCTTACATGTGTGCAGCTTTACACATTCACATACTGAAAATACTTACAGTACCCAGGGACCACAGGTCTAAATTATACCATTATCTGTTGTCAGAATAGATAACCAGTTCATTTCATAGTAAATTCTGAAATTGCACTGAAGAGTCCAAAATACTGCAGTATAATGTGCAGCTCACTCCTTGTATAAAAGATGTGCAGAAGAGCCCTTATAGCAAGCAAGACTTAAAAATATAATCTCCCTGTTTTAAACTTGTGCTCAGGGTCAGACTGCTGCGTCCAGGGACTATCAGGAGTGGAACTGTCAGTGTCCTTCATGTAAAATGAAGGGGCCTCCTCCGGGCACCCAAAATTGCACTGTACTTCTCTCCTCCCCTGATCAGGTTTGGCCAGGGTAGAAGAGAGGGGGAGGCCTGGGTGGGGGACCAATTCTCAGCCAGAAGGCCCATAAAGGGCAGAACCTACTGTTTTTTTCCTGTTGTCCTATTGGCCCAGTCTGACACTGATTTTGCTGTCTGTGTATAACAATTTAGGAGGAGCAACTGAAGGGAAACTCAGTAAGTGCTATAAAATATGTAGGGTAAAGACGTTTCTGCATCAGGGAAGTTGAATACAGAGATTATAAAGGGAAACAGGGCATATACTTTCCATGGCAAGCAGGGAAATATTATGTGGTGCAGCATCAGGGGGAGTTATTGGTTACATATGTGAAATAGAAACAGGTACCAATATGGAGGAGCAGATAACATGGTGAAACAGGCCCAGTTAACTTAATCCAGGGGAGTGCCAGAGAAAATACCATAAGAAATTAAAGAGAGAAACTAAGACATGTCCATTAGTGTGTATTTTTTCCAGAGAAGCAGAGAGCAGGAGTAAAGTTAGAGAGAGATTATATGGAGTAAGAGGGAAATGTTATATGGGGGCATTGGGAAAGCATATTATATAGAGGCACTGGAAAACTGGGAAATGCCACAAGGAGATTTAACCTGGTTAATAAAGAGAGATTCTACAAAACAGAGGCTAATGTTATCTGAAGGAGCTGCAATCGAGATGGTCGAGGGAGAAACATGGGAAATGGGACATGGCATATGGAAGCTTGGTGGGGAATTATAGGGAGAGGCTAATTTCTGACAGAGGTACTAGGGAAATATACAGAAATATAGGGATAACAGGACAAGAAATATGGAGGTAGGGATTATAGAGACTGAGCAACAGAGGAGTTATAGGGAGGGAATATACAAAGGGAAATGACGCAAAAGGAGAGAGTCACAGCAAAGGTTTTTGAAGAGGAAGGGAAATAGCAGGAACTAAGGTGAATAAATGAGGAGATTATGCAGAGAAACATACTTTTTTTCTTTTAAAGTTTCATTATTCTATCAGAACATTCTGACATTAATCTCACAGTATGCAGAGCTGCACCAACAAACCTGTGGCACTGGGCCTGGAAGGGCACAATCTGGCTACAATATCCCTGATTCAGAGGGTGGGCACAGGCAGTTGGTACACACACACCTATAGCAAAGTGGGGCTACAGGCATTACTCTGAGGTAAGATTTCAAGATTTATAACACTAAAAATATATATATTTAAATATAGAACTCTGGTATAATTCTAACACTGATGTGATTGTTTCAACTGTACAGGAAATTTTATACAAGCAGGTATAATCCACAAATGTACACACTCCGTATTCGTATCATTTCAACGATTTCAAGATTAAAATACACTTAAATGGCTGCTTATAAGTAGAAGAAATGTGGTTTTACATTTAAACCTTTGTCTGCCCAGAGGACAAACACTGGAAGGCTTGGGCTGGAAGCTGGAGTGTGCTTTAGTCTTCTTTGGTGCCATTTATCAGAATCAAAAAGAAATTGAGCACATAAGTGCACCAGATATACAATATAAGCATGGCTTTTAGTTGGAGCCCCGACAGGCTCACAATCTATTCTAGTTAATTCAACAAAACAAAAACAGCAAGTCCATTGGTTAAAAAGATTTACACAGCTGTCATTAAAAGGGAACCTGTTCCCTTGTTCAAAAAAAATTAGAATGTACATAGCAGTGCAATCCTTTTCCACTGGCTCATGAGCACTCATGCGAAAAAGGGAAAAATGTTCACATTTCAAATATTGTTTATGTATATTATAACTTATATTAAAACTCCATCCAGTCTGTTCTTCTAAAGTCACTGTTTCATTTGCAAGGTCTGTGTGTATTCATTTGCAGCACAATCTCTTCCAAAGGGGCTGAACTGTTACATTTGGAAAAGCCGAACTAGATGCAGATAAAGTCGCTATGTGGGATGTTATTTGCATTTATATAGTTATAAGTCAGAAATAATTGAGGCAAGAAACAATACTTGTTCTGCCCATTCCCATGTGTGATACAGGTATTGATGGCAATAATGGACATGGGCACAATCACGGGTATGTAGAAATTGGACTTTGTCTGGAGTCACATTTGGATAATTAAAACTAGACAGATGAATGTAACAAAACACAGGGGTTTATATATCATAAGGCTGATCATAATGCCTTGTATTAGTGGCTAGAAAAAATGTCACTGTTAATAATCATGTAACTGAGAAACAGAATATTCTTACATGGATCCACTTTGGCCACCAACTTGCATTATGTTTGAAAACTGTGGGAGACAAATTTGCTCTAGATCTGGTTGGTATTTGATAGAGATTTATATACATGCAGTTGGTGGTTTGGGGTCCATGATTTAAGTGAAACTATAGCTGCCGCAATATGTCAGTTTCAGATGTTTAAAGTTAGGGACAACTGGCTTATTTTATTGCAGCATTTTACCAACAACACTGGCCTGTTGGAAGGTGTGTAGCTTGCAGTCTTCTTTGCTAGGTAGAAAGAGTAAGACTGCCATAGAATTAATTGGTTGTGAGCAATTCACAACAAAAACATTGAGGCAGTGGCGGAACTACCGTGGGTGTGATCCTGGCCGGACGGACGCCTGTGTTGATGTGAATCCGGTGAGGCACCCAGGCTAGGCTCATATGATATCTCTGTTACCCTAGACAAGCTTACCTATTAAATAAGAACAGATAAATATTAATAGTTATGGTTGAAGCCTTCAATTCATGGTGTGGAAAGGGCTGCACTGCTCTGCTTTTACTCAGTGACTACATGTTGAATGATAGGTTCCTTTGAGCATATTTGCTTAGCCACACTTTTAATTTTCACAGCCTTCACTCGAGCACACATAGTCTAAAGCTCCGTCAACAAACTCCTCCAAAATGTCTTTTGCATAAGAATAAGCAAGACATATATTTTATAATGAATCTTTTGGATCAGTAACCCCTTCGGTTCCAGAAGGTTGGTATTCATATGGCTGTATGCTGTGATGGACACTTCTTGTTTTCCTTTGCCCTCTTCCTTTTGCAGGTTGCACATTCATCAACATCTCCGGATCCAATCACAGCTTCCCAGGAATAACAGTTTTAAAACTGCTGTGCCCTGTCCTCCTGGCAACAGATTCTGCAAAATGGCAGACAGAAATCTTTACAGAATGTCCATACATGAATGTTACACAATGATGTGTATCCTTCATTCGTCGTCTTCTACATATGTGGAAGGAAACCAGCCGACCTGAAACAAAAAGACTACTTTAAAAGAGATCAAGTTATATTTAATGAGCTTATATTTAAATGAAAAAAAGAGAAAACTTTGAAATGTGTGGAGATCAAGGAGATATTGTAACTATAATGTTTTGCCAAATAATAATGAATACAATAAAAGAGACATATTTTAGATTAGAAATCATTTTAAATATTAAAATACCCATAAGTAGATATGCTAAAAGTTATGTGGCTGTTTCTACATATATTCCGTTGATAAACGCAATCCTGACTATGTACAGTATTGTATTCTAGAGAGCTTTATTACAGAGCATAAATGTCAGACTCATGGGAAGGTGAGTGATCCTCTGAATACTTAAATCACTATGCTAAAGAAATCTACTGCACCAGTGTAAAGTTTCAGCTTTTCAATAGCAGAAATGATCCAGAACTTCAAACTTGTCACAGGGGGTCACCATCTTGCAAAGTGTCCAAGCTCACTGGTCTCTGAGCAGCTGTTGAGAAGCTAAGCTTAGGGGTCATTGCAAATGATCAAGCAGAAAATGAGGTTGGCCTGTAATTTAAGCTGATGCTACAGGGCTGATTATTAGAAACTGATGCTTGTTGCACTGGTTTCGGTGCTGCCATGTATGAATTATCTGCATTAAGTATATTATAGTGTGACATTTCTATTCTTTATACACATTATATTGTATGTCAGCCCCTAAGCTCATTAAGTGACAGCAGCACAGAGCAGTGCAGTGAATCAGCAGAAAAGAAGATGGGGAGCTACAAAAGTGTGTACAATAAAAAATAATATAACCTCTGTAAGAAATTAGATATTTGAAGTTACCTGCATACAAGTACTTATTCCTTTATATGGCACCCCTCTGAGAATTCTCCTATTCACAGCCATTTATTCACCAGTTACTTTCTATAACTTCCCAAACACTTTCCTCCACTGAATATTGATCCTTTGCTGTAAGTCAATCTCCTACCCGAGAATATATTCCTTGTCTTCCATAACATACCTTCCCATTGGATTCCCCTCTCCACCAGCCATTGGTCCCCGACTTTGTGTATATCTTCACAACGTCTCCTTTGAAAAGAGACAACTCCCTCATATCACGTGCACAGAAATCATAGCGAGCAATGGCAATACCTAGGACCTTTGGGCTGAAAACTGAGGGAACAAGATAGTCTTTATTTATCAGAACATGATGTGTAAAGGGATACATGGACAAAGTGTAAAATCTTAATAACAGATTCATCATTGGCAGGACTTGGCAAAAATTAACAAACATTTTGGACCTCATTAATGCTTGCGTCACAGAATGTGCACGTCAGTTTTTAAGTCAGGTGGTTGTTAGTTGGTTAAATGTAAATGAATATGATAAATACATAACTAGGGACAATGTTTTCATTTATTATGGATTCTATCTATAACAGTAGGAAAATATCTTGTGGAATAGAACTCCACAGCAGAATATATGATTATCTGATGGGTTTTTTTTGAATCTACACTACAAAAAACTATTGATTCTGAGTTTGTTTTAGGATCTCCATCCTCCCGCCCACTTCTCACCCTGCCTCCATCCCGCCCATGCCCTGCCTCTGTCCGGCCCATGTCCCGCCTCCATCCCACCCACTCCCCACCGACTCTGCCCTCTCCCCGGCCGACTTGCATCCCAGGTAAGAGAGCGGCTGGGGAGGAGAGGGTTTTTATTAGCTATAGAGGAAACAGAACCAACAGTCTGTGTCCCCTGTTCCCTGAGCCCCCTTGTGACTGCAGGGTCTGCTTCCTCTATAGCTACACCACTGACGGTATAATTAAAGGGATATTTTGCATGCATTATACTGTGAAATAATTCAGTATGTATAGCTTTCTTTTAAAAATAGTGTTGAAAAGATTGGGGATCTAAAAACAGCTGCTTAGCATCTGAATGCCAAAAATGATCACACATCCATCAGGGATGCTGGCAGCTGGAGTTTTTAATGGCTGTTTGAGATCATTGTCCAGCATCATCATCAGAAATCATGAGATCAACGTACAGTGCATCTGACAATTTCTTGTGCTGTTTCTTTCTACTCTGTTTCGTAATGCACCACTTACGCCTTCTGAGGGTGAGGTATAGAACGAATGGAGGGGGACGGGTTTCTTCTGACATTTTGCTCCATGTGGCAAAATAAAACTGTACCTGATTCAGTGATATTTGATATTATTATTGTACATGCAGTAGCTAATGATTATGCTATTTTTGCTGTAAATAAAAATAATGCTGCTTTCAAAACTATCAAAACAATGAGACCCACTCATGCATTTACAACCCACAAATGAAAGTTTATAAGGATATGGAAAGTCAGCTTGGAGTCCTGTGCCCAGAATGAAAATGGGCTGCTTCTTGGTTTTACAATTTAATCTTCCCATATAAAATTCAGATTCATTTTTGGGGGCAAAAATACCAATTTCAGATGATGCAATATTTCTAACCTATTATCTTTCTGAAATGGACAATTCTTTGTGATCCTCAGGTCTAACCTGTAGCCCCCTATCTGAGTTCTTGCTATTGAGTATGTGCAGATAAATGAGCAGATATGTAGCATGCGTGGCGGAAATGTGTCCCACAGCTGCCAGCTTTTGAGTAAAAATATCTCTGGACTCAAAAGACCAAAGGGACATGTAATGTATGGCTGTATTAACGGCCACTGTGTAGCTGTCACAGCATATAAAAACAGGGTTTTTTTTTGGAATATCAAATATATGCTGTATCTGTAAATCTAGTTACTTCCTAGCACTGCAGCTGTTGCATATGTCTTTCTGTATAATTCTTTACTCTTTCTCATCATTTTTGCATCCTATGTGCCATGCCAGTGTCCCTCCTTCTTAATCTCTAGCTATTTTTCCTGTAGTATTCCTTTACATTATTAGGGTAATATTATTAAAGGTGCAAAAATTGCTACTGATCTCGCAACCGACCAGCAAGTAGCATTAACTGGTCAGCAACAAAAATCTGCCAACTTTGCCCCTCCTGACTGAGTCAGCAGCTAATTGGACCATGTATACTTATATCTGATAATGGATTGGTCAGATTTCTATGCAAGAAAATCCCATGTGATAAGGAGTAAATTGGCCTGTTAATGCTGTCCACTCCTGAAGAGCTTAAAAATTCTCTATTATGATATGACAGTTGGCCCTGGGGCCAAATGATTGGATATACCCAATTGTGCTTTACTGTACATAGGCATAAGTATAAAATGGTGGCATAAGTATAAGATGGTGGCATAAATATAAGATGGTGGCTGTGAGAATGGAAACACAGTACAGAAAGCAGCGCAGGCAAATGGCAAGTGTTGGAGCAGAAGGACATGAGGAGCAGAAAGCTATGCCAACAAAGGATAATTATGGGAGAGGAAACACAGAGGGAAAATAAAGCATTGTCTACAAGAAGTTATTGTACAAGTGGAAACATAGGACTTCTTGTAAGAATTGCCTACAATAAGTTATTGTAGAAGTGGAAAGACAGGAGGATTAGAAAGCAGTGCATAGCTACCTGACCAGAAGGGAGTGGTAGAGGGGGGCACAAAGCTGTATTCAGGAGCAGTAACAAAAGCAAACCCACACAGCACAGATGTGGCTTAAAGAGAAGACAGACAATGTCACAACATTGCATTTATCACAATCACAGTCAACAAGTAGCACAACCAGATTATAGTCTATTACTGAGAAGCATAACAACATTACAGTAACTGAGCACAGCAGCCATGTTAAAGTTACTGAAGGTTGCAGCCATATTAACTTGCATAGAAGCTGTGGTACCCAGTATTGCAGACAGGAGTCATAGCCATGTTACCCATTGTTACAGAAAAATACTGAGCGTCCAATTACATAGTGCCACTAAGCATCACAGACATGATACAAAGTGCCACTGAGACGCAAAGCCATGATATAGAGTGCCATTGATATTCACAGCCATGTTACAGAGTGCCACTAAGACACACATCCATGATACAGAGTGCCGCTAAGAATAACAGCCATGATAAACAGTCCCACTGAGATTCACAGCCATGATACAAAATGTCACTAAGAATCACAGTCATGATAAACAGTGCCACTGAGACACACAGCCATGATACAGAATGCCACTGAGATTCACAGTCATGTTACAAAGTGCCACTGAGATTGATAGCTATGATATAGAGTGCCATTGAGACACACAGCCATAATACAGAGTGTCACTGAGACACACAACCATGATACAAAGTGCCACTGAGAATCACAACCATGACACAGAATGCCACTAAGAATCACAGCCATGATAAACAGTGCTACTGAGATTCACAGCCATGATACAAAATGCCACTGAGACACACAGCCATGATACAGAGTTCCACTGAGTATCACAGCCATGATACAGAATGCCACTGAGAGTAACAGTCATAATACAGAATACCACTGAGATTGACAGCCATGATACAGAGTGCAAATGAGACACACAGCCATGATACAGAGTGCCACTGAGTATCACAGCCATGATACAAAAATGCCACTGAGATTTACAGCCATGATACAGAATGCCACTGAGTATCGCAGCCATGTTACATAGTGTCGGAACATAACAAGCATATTGCATTGCACTAATAAGCAAGCATTGCAGCCATGTTGCATAGTGCCATAGAAAATTATAGTCATGTTACCCAGGGTTGCCAAATGCAAATGCAAGCATCACAGACACGATACACAGTGGCATTGGCCATCACACCTTTCACACTGAGAATCTTAGCTGTGTTTCTTTTTCGGTACAGAGCATTACTATTTTTCACAAAGCCCCACAAAATTACTTAGTGCCATTGACAATCACAGCTTTGTTATATAGTAGAGCAGAACATCACATTGCCATATTACATAGCATTGCAGGAATATGTCACAGTGTAACTAACACTTTCAGCCATATTATATAATGCTACTAAGTAAGGCAGCCATTCACTATATTACTGGGCTATATAGCAGGTTCTTTTTAGTAGACTATATTTTGAACTAGTAATGTAGCCCTTTGTAAGTACTGACTCTTTGGAAGTGCTATGGATATTTCAGTACATTAAAGGACATCATTTTGAACTGCCATAAATAGCATAGTGAATAATCATTGGAGCCTGGCATAAAGACTATAAATCTCTGATATAGTGTCTCTGCACATAGAAGCCAAATAGCATAGTGTTTCTGGATTTTACTTAGTGTTGATAAGCACAGAAAGCCCTGTGAGTGCCAAAGCATTTATCTTGGGATGGGATCACTTCCAGAGAGCGTTGGCATTATTAGAGGATTTGATTGGTGCAAGTTAATCCAACTGTTGACTTAACCCCAGGAACCCAGCAAACACCACCAGGCTGATGGTAATTCAGTGTATTCTTTGCATCAATGCATGAGCTTATGTATAATTCATCTGATCAGGTTGAAGGGGCACATTGGTGTTCGTCTTTAAAGCTTTAAGTACCTTTCTGCATGGCATCAATATCTGCTTGGTTTTGGGTCCATCAAGCTCTTTCCACTATCGCTTGAGTTAGTCAGGCTTCAACTCTCTGAATTGTACAGTGTAACTGTGCCACTGAGTTTGTTAGTAATGTTTCATAGTCTTTATTAGTATTGCAGACAATTGGGATTATGTGACAAAAGGTGCAACGTTTGTATCATCAGATCGTCACCTATTTTACACATAGGCACATAGAGAAGGCACAGTCGCTGTTAATGTTTGTTATTGCAATTAAAGCAAAACTGCTGCAAAAATTCGCAGCAGGAAAAATTTGCTGCGACAAAAAAGTTGCCCATCGATTTTAATGCATTTGGACAAAAAAGTTGCACTTGAAAAATATGTCGCACACAAAATTTGTCAAAATTATTCTCATGCCCTTCATCGCAAATTTTTCGCAGCGAAACGTGACAGATTTGACCCATCACTAAAGGTGGCCATACACGGATAGATCCGCTCGTTTGGCGATGTCGCCAAACGAGCGGATCTCCCTCCGATATGCCCACCTTGAGGTGGGCAATATCGGGCTGATCCGATCGTGGGCCCTAGGGCCCAACGATCGGATCCTAGCGTTCGCCAAACGGACTGTCGGATCGCGGGACCGCATCAACGAACAGATGCGGCCGCGATCCGACTGGATTTTTAACCCCATCCGATCGAGATCTGGCCGACTTTCGGCCAGATCTCGATCGGGGAAGCCCGTCGGGGGCCCCCATACACGGGCCAATAAGCTGCCGACTCGGTCTGTCGGCAGCTTTTATCGGCCCGTGTATGGCCACCTTAACTCCCACCACAGAACTACTCTTTCTGTACTATTTGTATGTTAAACAGTAACACTGAGCACTGCAGCTACATTACACAGAGGATTCTTCTTTATAGCATATAGTATATAAATACATTTCAGTGTTTGCACTGCCTACAGTAGGTTTATCGTTGAAGTACTGAGTCTGATGGAACAGAGACTGTTGATTTTCAAAATGAAAACAATCTAACCTATATTATTTACATTTCCTAAAATGTTTCTCCAAGTACAGTTACTAGAAAATAGACAGCTTGTGCTAAAGAGAAACACTATAAGGTAAACAAATTGTGAACTACTTACACATTCCTGAGGTCTGGTTGCAAACGTGTCCAGTATTGTTTTCAGGAAACTTATAGGGCAGAAGAAGTTTCGTATCTAAACTTCTAAACCCTTCCCGGAGTGACTGATGTTTGTAATACTCTACCAGCTCCTGTGCAGAGAAATATTTTCATATTTACTGTTTGTATAAATCCATACGTACTTTAACAGACATGTTTAATTCACATTGTTCAGTTAGAGTCACTTACAAGTACAGGTATGGTATCTTTTACTCGGAAAACCATTGTAATAAAAGCTTTTTTTCTTTAATAAAAATGCAGTATGTTGTACTTGATGGACCGAGACATTCTGATAAAATAAATCCTGTACCTGTGCCGGCATTTGAGCCAAATGATGAAGTGTGTAGTTTACAGTAACGGGTGGGTACATGCTGACATTTCTGAAGTGAACAGAACTACTAAACTGAATAAATTGGACTATGGCTCCTCTAGACAAGTACTCATCTATAGAAAATGAAGGATACAGACACAGACTGAAAGTGTTTGTCATTTACTGTCAAACTATACTACTATAAACAGCTAAACATCCTAATCCGCTGTTCCCTGCAGAAGCTCATCCACTAAGCAAACAGCAAAACAAACATATATGATATACAACCATTCAAGAATATGTCAGGCGTGAGTCAGAATTTATTGACATAAGTGACATAAGATGCAACTGGCCTATCAGGGTAAAATCCAGTACCTGACAGATCTGAGCGGCTGCCTAGCTCACATTTTTATCTGTTTTCAGACAGTAATTGTTTTGGGTTACAGCATATCTTACTTGAGCTATGGCTCCCCATGCCTGCGCATGCTGTATGGCATTCATGACATAGATAATTGTCGTTTTTCACACTTATGGTCAGTGTTTATTAATGTTTCATTATTTTTCTTATTGATTTGGTTAAAATGGTGTACTGAGAGTTTTAAGTAAAATTTGAGTGTAATATACCTCTACGTTATACTAAGCTTGAACTAAAGAGGTTAAGGATGCCCATATAAATGCATAGATGTGAGTTGTGGTAATGGATGGAAATGACTCAACCCTGTTACAAAATTTAGCCATTATTAGCAAAAGTGTCCAGTTTGTTAAATAAGAGGATAATGAGTTCTTCTGCCTTTCTTCCTTTACCGTCTGCCTTTCTTCATTTCCCTTTTGCCTTTCTCACTTTCCCTTCTGCCTTTCTTCCTTTTCCATCTGCATTTCTTCCATTTCCATCTGCCTCTCTTCCTTTTCCTTGTGCCTTTCTTCCTTTTCCGTCTGCCTTTCTTCCTTTCCCTTCTGCCTTTCTTCCTTTCCCTTCTGCCTTTCTTCCTTTTCCTTCTGTCGTTCTTCCTTTCCCTTCTGCCTTTCTTCCTTTTACATCTGCCTTTCTTCCTTTCCCGTCTGCCTTTCTTCCTTTTCCTTCTGTCGTTATTCCTGTCCCTTCTGCCTTTCTTCCTTTTCCATCTCCCTTTCTGAAACTCTCTCTTTCAGGTTAGATTCTTTTTTGCCCATTTTGTGTCTTCTCTTGTATTATATTTTCTTATCTGCCACCTTTCAATTCTGTTGTCCTACTCTCACCCACATATCTTTATTATTCTCAACTCTTCCCTCCCCTTACCTTTTTTTGATCTCTTTCTCCCCTACACTCTACTGACATTCTACCAATAGTGGTAGCAAAGCTGCAGTGAGGACTGTGGGCTTTGGTCTTCTTTTCATAGTGGTAGATTGCTGTAGTCTGCATGATGTATTCCCAGGCTCTAAAGGTGGCCATATGCACGGTCTGTTGGCAGCTTTTATTGGACTGTGTTTGGCCACCTTAAGGCTTGCCAAGACTAGCCAGCTCTTACTGGCCCTGGGTATTGAACCTGTCTGATATTAGTAGAAGTTTGGCAGAAGCTATTAGCAGTGTTGAAGAGGAGGAGAGGGCAGAGTGTTGTAACTTGTTCCTCCAATAAAATATTACTAAGGCTGCACACTATTCAGTGGATACCAAGTAGTTTGCAGACCATAGACTGTATTGAAGTGGGGCTATCTCTAAATGAAGGAGTGACTATAGACTACCTACTACTGAGTATGCAGACTACAGTGCATACTTTATTACTGTAGTTGTAGATGTCATATTGTTGACGCTCCGGGCTATAATCTCAATAACAGAACTTCAGACTATACTATTAACACTAAGGACTACATTGTGCACATCTGAGGATTCAGACATGTATTGTACATAAATATAAGCAAAGGAATTCTTCTACAGGGAATGTTGATTATCCAGTACTCTTTCTAAGCTCTGTGCATCTGTGCTGTCACCACCTGCAGGCTGTTGCATACTAAGAAAACAATTTGTCCAGAAAAGGTTTTTCTTTAGTATTCAGAGGGATTTCAAAGAGCATTCTGGTTTCTGGGAGCCCTGTTAGTTTAGTAGCTAGCACAAAACACAGCTCCCTAGGTCAGTTTGTCCACAAGATACATAGCTACTGCTGACTTATCAGTTACTGCAATCTAAATTATTTAGATAAAATGAAGTCTATGGCAGACAGCCTTTCTATAATTTGGAGCTTTCTGGATAACGGGTTTCCTGATAACGGATTCCATTCCTGTACATAATGTTTTGGGCTACTATACCAGCCCAAGGCACCCACAACCCTTTAGCAATAAAGATTAGTGCTTCCAAAGATGCCCTGCTAGCTCCCCATCTTCATTTCTGCTAATTTACTGCACATGCTCTGTGCTGCTGTCACTTACTGATTTTAGGAACCAACGCACAAGATAGAAGATATATATAAATGTAAAGGCTCATAAGTAAATAATTCAGATGATTGGTACATGATAGCTCATTAATCAGCACAATTTGCATCAGAATTTCATGATCATCCCTGTAAAATCAGCTTATATGACAGACAAACCTAATTTCCTGTTGATGATGAGTGACGATCCCTAAGCTTAGCTTCTCAACAGCTTCTCAGAGCCCACTGAGCATGTGCCTGTCGCAGACACCTAACAACTTCCAAGATGGGAATCTCCTATGACAACTTTAAAGGTCTGAAGTAGTAGTATTGATATATGGCATTTCTGGCAATATTCATTCTTAGGGCTTAGTTCTGCTTTAATGTAAACAAAAAGGAAGCTGATTGGCACTTGAGATGCAGTTAACTAGATCCATGCCTTACAGGTGGGGCTTCTAAACCAGAAGTCAGCTTACTGCATCACTGTGTTATATTTATATAATACAAAGTGTCAGGAGTGAATCTATAACTCAACCTCTGGTACTACCATTGAAAGAATAAAGAAATGCAGGTTTATGTTCTGCTTGGAATGATAGAAAAGTTGTTTTGACTGTTGTTTAAAAAAGCTTTGGAATTCGAGTGTATCAGAGACACCAGCTGCTCTTGGGCAGATAGAGTTTAACAAACAATAGATCAGTGTGACATTTTTTTCTTAGTAAGGAAAAAGAATCAATGCTTACCATTAAACTTTTAAATCTCCTATTTTCTGCAATGTGGAAAAAGCCATCTCTCGTTAATATCTTGATGTGCTTGACTTCGTTGTTGTACCTGTGGGCAATGCATAACTTCAGAATATAAATTTGCTTTTAATCAGCAGAGGATCAATAATTACCTGCGGCCAGGGCCCAAAACAAGAGTAAGAGATTCATTGCACTGGCAGAATGTATATCCTGTCCACAATAGGTCTGACAACTCATTAACAGGATATATTTAGCAGGATTCAAGAAAAATGTGCTTTGTTTGAAAAGATCAAACTACAAGATCATATTTACATCCAGTTTGATATTTTACTGTATATGCTTAGAGATGATAACCCTCTTTCCAATAAACAAATATGTTAAAATACAAGGTTGCAGGAGAGAACTGGAAAGACAACAGGTATTGCTGCAGTAAAAATACCAAGAGCATGATTGATCTAATACAGATGGATGATGAATGAGGCAGGCAGCAGAAAAATGTCCCAGAAAGCTACAGTACCATGTGCTACCAATCTGCAATAGTGCTAAATGGGAATGCTAAATGAGCCATTTACAACCTAAGTAATACAAAGCCCAGTTCCCTCTAACAATAACTGGGTTCTTTAATGGCAGGGTTGCCACAGGTTTCAGATGCTTCCTGGCAGTTGCATATTTATGAACTGAAGGAGAAAACGTTGTTTCACCCAACTCTCCCAAATCAACTAATAAACTAGTAAAAGGGTCACCCATGGCTGGTGGATGCCCATTACAGTCAAATGTATGTGCAGGGCCTTTAGTGTAAGAATTAGGCATATTCACACTGGTGCAATGGGATGCAGGTTACAAATTGGGGCACTGGTTGCCAACTGAATGATATTAGCTAAGCAATGAGCACTTCTCCAAATGTTCTCTACAACTATCAGTCTCTCACACACAGTGTTCTTCTCACGGTCACTGTCATGTGGATGAATACTAGCAGAGTGCCATAAGCCCTTACAGAGAATCTTCTCCTTCTCTCTCTTTGTACTTCCCTTTCTCCTGGCTGTCTCACTACAGGTTCCCTCTAACCTACACCTGAACACTCTCAATTTCCTAACTGGCATACACTTGCCTCAGGGGCTCTACTTACTTCCAGTCGGCTATTCTTGCTATATAGCCTTTCCATCTCTCACTCCTAGAGTAAGTTCACACCCCACTAGCCACTAACTAGTCCTAAGGAAACAGCCTCCTACCTTGTATGGCCATCAAGGTCTTCAGTAAAGTCAGGTACCACCCCAAACTGTTCATGCTATTGTTAATGTACTTTGTTGTTTGATTATTGCACTCAGCATTCTATAAACGTCATTAGTAATAATGGTCCTAAACCGGACAGAGATGCCCAGATAGTGGGGCCCATTTCAACACAGTCCATATATAGAAAGACTCTCCTGCAATGTGATAGGTGGCTTGCCTAGATTGAAAATCTAATTTTAGGTGCTGATGCACCCTCTAAGTGGAAGGATGGTGTGCAGGAAATATTCAGTCATTTGAACCACTGACCCCAGAAACACTGGTATTTGGCAATTCCCATGGATGGCCAAATCACACAGTATCTGTCCATTTGGCATGCAGTACTATTTGGATTGCGCTTACTATATATGGTTACCTTTATCCTTGGTCCACAGGACAGCTGTATAAAAATTCCGATAATCTAATTTGAGCTACAGAGGTCCAAGAGTCAATGAACTTAAAAGATTTCATAGAGCAGAAATCACAAAGTCATTAATTATACAACTGGACATTGATCTATCTTGTGTAAATTGTTAAACCAGCTGCTTTATCTAATAAAAATGGGAAGGGAATATTTGTGTAATGTGACATCCCTGTTGTATTGTAATAGCTGCAGCCTTAAGTGTAAATTGGCATGGTGGTTAAAAATATCTATTTCCTCGGCTATCACTGCATTCATTATTTTTACATTCATTAAAACTCGCTTGAAGGCGATATAAGAATAAACATATCTGCACGGCTGCTAGTGCATAGCTCATTATTATCTGAACCTATTAAAAACGTTCAGTTTTTGTACAGGAGGCAGAAAACATAACAAAAAAACACTACACATTGCACACTGACTTTGCAAATGATTGAGTAGTGTGATATAACTTTTGGAGCACTCACATGAGATTTAATACATTGTTAACCATGGAGAAAGACTTTGGCTATGTGGATTACAACAAAATAAGTGGTAATTTTAAATGCCTTAAGTCCCTGCTGAATATAAATATTTACTCATTAGGATCTGAGCTTTGTCCTAATAAAAAAAAAATCACTTTGGTCCATTTTACCATAATATTTCTAGTTTGATACTGCATCATTCTGTAAGATGGAAACCGCATTGGGCAAGGGAACATAGGTGGAAATACAGAAATACCTTTGTATTGCGGTTTATCAGAATTACGGTGTCCCAAGTCAAATCGCATAACTGAGAGAAAATGCAGAACTAAGCGGGTGACAAAATACCCTGTGTGCCCTTGTCCTTAAATATGCTCAGCATTCTAAAAACAGCAGAACTATAATAATAGCCACGTACAGGGGTTTTTCACCTTTGAATTCACTTTTAGTAGGTTTGCAATTTCAGCCATCTGGTTGCTAGGGTCCAAATTACCCCAGCAACCATGCATTGATTTGAAAAAAGACTGGGATATCAACAGGAGAGGCCTGAATAGAAAGATGAGTAATAGAAAAGTAGCAATAACAATAAATATGTAGCCTTACAGGACATTTGTCTTTTAGATGGGGTCAGTGACCCCCCCCCATTTGAAAACTGGAAAGAGTCAGAAAAAGAAGGCAAATAATTAAAAAACTATAAAAAAAAAAGAAAAAATGAAGACCAATTGAAAAGTTGCATCAAATTAGCCATTCTTTGAAATACTTAAAGCTAACTAAAAGGCGAATCACCTCTTTATGGTATTAACATCTATTGCAAAAATGTATGAATATTAGAAGTAACTGAGGAGTTACATAAGCATATAATATTACTTCTAATGTTCTGATAAGTTAGGGGCGTATATTATTTCTAGTGATGGGCGAATTTGCAATCCTAAAATGTAATCATCTCAATCTTTTTTGCCACATGATTTGGGGAGTCAGGATTTGTATGGGTGATAGTAATGGGCACATCACCAGTAATAGAGCACAGTCCACACAGAACAGACTGGATTTCAACCACCCAAAGCAGTTGAACATGTTCTAAAACTGACACGTTTCCAGTTTAATGCATTTTACTGTCAGTCAGGTACTGTCAGGTTTGATATCCCACAAATGGTTAAGGCAGAACCCTTTTCAGTCCAGTTTTGCTATTTTAGAATATGCCTCTTTTCTGCATACCCTGCAAGATAAGTGCTCATGTGTGTGCTATTCATGGGGTTAGTTTTTTGGGTTACATATTCCGCACATATACTGTAAGCAAATAGAAAATACAATAATATCTGCTGTTCATGACTCACTTGATACTGATTGCATACTCCCCACTCTCCTTTGTCCTGTGGCGAATGAGGTAGGTACTGTTCTCTCTGCTGATTAATTCACTCTCTGCCTGTACCCTTTCCATAGCTCCTGCAAACCTATGGGAATGAAGAGGCAGAATTTTCTATTTTCTGAAATGCTATTGCCACTGTACTGCCAATCAACAAAATTCAAAAGTTTATTTTAAGAACAGGTCATAACTAGGGACCTACTACAATACCAATATTTACAGTTAATTTAATATTTATAGTTTAGTTTCCAGGGAGTAATTTGTTACCCTATATCTGCCCCAGAGCCCAAATACAGCAGAGGACCAATTGTGGATAACCAACCCTTCCCCTGCAAAATTGTGTACAGGTTATGTACGTCCCTCATATAGTCCCAGGACTCAAGTTCTCAGCATTATATTGTATAAATGTACACCAAGAGGCCCATTTATCAAAGGTCGAATTTCAAATTCATGTGAGTTTTTTTAAATTTGAATATACTATTTGACTGGGAGGTTATTTAAAAAAAATTTAATGTCTAATATTCCATCGAATGGTTCTGACCCAAAAACTCAAATTTCATTCGCACGAATCTAAAAAAAAAAACTCGAAAGTCAGGAAGGCTATTAAAGGGGACCCGTCACCCAAAAAAATTATTCAAAATCCTATTTTATCAGATTAGTCAAGGAAAATGAACTTTAATTACACAATAAAAATTATTTGAATCTTGTTTTCTTCAGTCTGGGAATTCATAATTATAACAAGCAGGCAGGAGCCATTTTGTGGACACTGTTATTAAGACAAGTCTTGTATCATCTCAGAATCTTGTTTGTGCACCAGAATGGAGGACCCAATGTCCATCCCTATGCCCTGTCTACACAATTGTATGGTAAAAAGAAGTGGGGGAATGTGTGGGGAGCAGTGAGTTCTAGGAAGTGCTGAATTGAAAGTGAAAGTAATTGTCTGCCCCTCCTCTATGCCACGGGCATAGAGGAGGGGCAGACAATATTTGATTGACAGCTGAGATTTTTAAATGAGTTTACAACAGCTATGAATGCTTAAATAAAAAATAGAAATTGGATTTCATGTTTAATTTGAAAAGGACTTTTATTATACAAATGTTTGTGTCTGGGTGACAGGTCCACTTTAACTATACTTATGCATTGCACTGTGCTAAAGAGACCTTTAGTCAAAAAATGGAAACGCCTGGTAAATACAACGTTAGCACTACACAACTATAACTAATAAGAGTAGGAGGTGTCTAGGTGCCACCCTTTGACATCTGATAAGTGTTGTTATAAGGAAATTGAAATATATTGGTATATAGCTACTTACCAAGGCTGCCCAGAATAATCCAAAGGTTTTGGAACCTGCCGTGGGGATTATAAAAAAATCAGGTTTGTAGTTAACATGTTAACAGAACTATGACTTTAAAAGCTGTACTACATCCACTTTTATTTCAGGACATCTGCTTTCTAAAACTGATATAATACATAAACACAATTTTCCAGAGCATCCAATATAAACATTTAAATCCTGATATGCCAGTGCAACAAAAAAGGACTTGATTTATATTTAAGTATTTTTGCTAAAACCTTACTTTTAAAACACAACAGTCTTCTGGCTTTTGCAAATTACATATGTTCTGTGCTACAAAGTCAAATATGTATGGATGAATAAGCCATCCCAAAGAATAAAAACTGTACTTACACATGGACAAGGTTTAACAGCATCACTTGGGAAAAAGCCAAGCTCCCCTGTGGCTATATTCCTACCCTAATAAAAACAAGAAAAGAGAAGTTATTAGTCCATATTACTTTCTAAAAATACATGTTAATAATAATGTTAATAATAATACTAACCCAATACAGTTTTAACACACAAAAGATAGAAACACTTGGCAAGTCACTTAACCAAATACTCATGTAACTGTATATTTGAACTAGCACATCAACATGTAAATCTCACATTACCAGGAATCTTTGTGTCTAAGAATCAAAGCAATAAAAATAGGTTCAGTGATTGGAGAAATGGAAATGATTTTATAGAGCTGCCAGGTGGCATGCTATACAAATTATTGGGCACTTATGCCCATGCTACAATACTTCCATATACCAGAATCACCTGGTATGCCGGGAAAACAGAATGCATGTTTGAGTAGTTAAGAATTGTCTAGCATCATATCTTTATTTATTAAGGGGCAGATTTACTAAGCTTGAGTGAATTTTCGAAGTCCAAAAAGTTCGAATTTCGAAGTAATTTTTTGGATACTTCGACCATCGAATAGGATACTACGACTTCGAATTTACTTCGACTTAAAAAGTAAAAATCGTTCGAATATTCGACCATTCGATAGTCGATGTACTGTTTCAATTTTAATACTTCGCCAAATTAAAGCTACCGAATTGCTATATTAGCCTATGGGGACCTTCCAGTGCATTTTTTAAAGTTTTTGGCATCGAATAAAAATCCTTCGATCGATCGCTAAAAATCGTTTGAATCGTTCGATCGATTGATTTTTATTCAATCGATCGAATGCTATTTAAGCGCTAAATCCTTCGAATTCGATTTAGAAGGATTTCAATTCGATGGTCGAATTTCGAGGGTTTTAACCCCTCAAAATTCGACCATTGATAAATCTGCCTCTTAGTGTCACTTTTTTTCCAAGCATTTTTGCATGAAATGTAAATGTTAGGGGTTAGGTCTGTCAAAAAAGTACAAAGAGAGGAATTAAAATAATCGTAGTATAAAAAGGGTTAGGTAGATCAATGAAAGGAATTATGGAGTGGGAGAACAATAAAGAAATGTGAAATATCAGAGGAGGTATAAGGAGTTCTACTGGGCAACAGGAGAAGTTATAAGGAGTTATACAGAGAAATGAGAAGCAGATGAAGGAATCATGTGAGAAGGCATTAAAGAAAGCAATGAAGACTTATGCTAAGGGTGGGGTATATAGTAAATAAGATGAATTACAATGAGAGTTATAATGGGCAAAGAGGTCTGTTATTTTGGGATCATTATAGGGATTATTGAAATGAGCTGTAGGAAAAGAAGTACAAAGACAAACACAGAAGCTGTGGGAAATAATTCTCATGTACTTTAGCTTACCTGCCAGAATAGGATGTGTGGATCAGCTCTCAGGACTTCAATGGTATCTCCTATCTGCATACTGAGAGAGGGCCCACTGTGTGCTGGTGGTGAGGGAAATCCACTGTAGTTTCTTATTACTTTCATCTTTGGCAAACCTGAACATCAAAGAGGGATACCAACAGAAATTGTTAAAAAAAAGGCGAATCCCTACAAAAAAATTAACAAAGTGAGATAAAATAATTTGTAGAAGTATTATATAGAGATAAGCTGCCAGATGGTGGATATTGACAGTGTTCACAAGATATTACTGACATTGTGTACAAGTGTTACTGTATTAGAATTATAGGAACTTTAATGATGTGACTGTCTGCCCCCATGAACAGGCAGAGGGTTGATTTATGAAAGTGTTATTTTCTGTGGGCCTTGTGTGTTGCAGTAACTGCAGTGAATGATTTGAAATGTCAGAAACATTTGTTGCTCAGACTATATTTCCTTTATGATCAACATCATCAACAATCTGGGGGCTGTATTTCCGAGCTGCTTACATAACAAATTCAGAATTGTCTCCTTCGTTGTTTGCTGTACCAGAATATTCTATTATGAACATTCAAAGTTCAAAAATAAAGTACGAAAGTTATATAACCCCTGCAAAAAAGAGACTACCATTATTTTGAATCATCAAAAGAGACCAAAAAAAGGAGTTATTTCTTAGTGGGGACATTTGATAAAAATTTGATAAAGAGGCCCACATAACACAGAAACCATCACAGTTAACTGTTTTAAAAAGTATGAATAAATGCCATTTTCTATGCTGAAATCCAGCTGTTTAACAGTTCTTCTCTTTCTGCATCATTTGAAATCCTTGCAGGGAAGGAGGGACTAAACACTGATGTTACAAATTGTAACAACTTCTCCACAGCTTACAGACAGCATGCAGGAACTACATAACCCACAATGCATTTCATGCAGTGAATTGTGGGGTTTGGAGGATGCAGGCTGAGGACAGATGGCTGTTGATACAAAGTAACAGTAGTCAGCCAGCTTAGCAAAGTAGTCAGAAAGATCAGCAGGAGTGCAGAGGGCTAGGCTTGGGGAACTGTTAGAAACCATTAAAAATCATGTAAAGTTTGCATGTTTTTCAATTGATTCAATTGATTGCAAAGTTGCTTGAAATTATGTTTACTTTTCAAAAAGCTTAAGTTATGTTTGTGTGGAGTTTCCACACAAAAGCCAACTAATGACATGGTGAATAAGGCTGGTACCAAAAAGCAAAACTGATTATTTTCCTTCACAAAACTGCACTAAAGTGAAATGCAAAAATCTTGATTTTGATCATTATTCCAAAATGCTACATTTACCCATAATTGCATGAATAAGACATTATTTAACTTTTCCTCCTTGAAATTGGCCATTCCCACAACCCTAAATCAATTTTAAATTACTCCCTAAGAGATGTGAAACCTAAAAAAAAATCCTAAAAAGGGTGTAACCATTTAAATTCACAATCCAGTCACATGTTTCATCCCACCAGGTCTCAGTGATACCAATTATATCATAGTTTTTAGAGCATGCAATTAATTCTAGGTCTCCCATTTTACCTGCCAGGATACAGCGGAGGTTACTACTTTTACTTTTGAAATTTGCATTACTTAGTGGAGAATTATATGGAAAGTTCTATGTATGATAGATGAAAGAACTAACGAGGTAAGTAATTTATTCTCAGAAAGAGCCTGTTTGACTCGGATACTGCCCAGCAGCCTTATCATCAGTTACTTCTATTAATGAGTGATTGCTGGAGTCACTAAATAGGAGTGATATTAATCGCATCACAAACTTACTCCATGCTATGCTATCTATCAAAGCATGTGGGATGATTCTGCTAACCTGTCACAAATTTCATTCAAAACTGCTGACCAACAGGGATGCCAGAGGAACCTTTTAGGGGCACAGCAGCCAAGAGTTAAATTAAATATAATTACATATAGTTAGACGTTCAATGATGCTAGATTTTAGAAAAGGCATTACTTTAATTGTTACCTTCCCCTAGCCAAACCCACAAAAATGATATTTATTTTGTGAAAGTAATTTCCTATAATTGATGATGCCAGGTTCGATTTGGAAGGATTCAAACAGTGATAGCAAATTCATAGCTCCATAATGATTTGCAGATGAAGTCACTAATTAGCAATGACAGAAAACACAGACGCTGAAAATTAATTTATGTAAAATTAGGAAACATTTAACACAATATATTAGAATCCCTAGTGATGTGCATCCAAGCATCCCAATTATATGTGCAAATGTTAGCGTGCTGTATCCCGTGTGGTGTTAAATCTTGCACATTACAAAAAAACACATGCCAGCTGCAATTTATAAATGGGAAGAGCAGAGGGTAAGGAACAGTACCTTCAGCCTGTAAATAAAAAGGAACATTTTATGCTCTTCCCAAAATAAATTAAAAACCTGCTTGAATGTGTTACAGGGATTTCTACAGCAGACCTTAGTAGGATAAGCTGAACACACAATACAGAATGGATAAGATGCGTGTCAGCAGTGCTCCTCTATTAATTGTTTACAATCATGATGGGAAGTGATGGGAAAATAGTAAGTAAGAGAATGAAGGGAAAATTAAATTTGGTTTGAAGAAGAAGCACTATGGGGCCGATTCACCAAGGGTCGAATATCGAGGGTTAATTAACCCTCGATATTTGACTGGAAATTAAAATCCTTCGACTTCGAATATCGAAGTATTTTAGCGCAAATAGTTCGATCAAACGATCAAAGGATTATTCCTCCAATCGAACGATTCGAAGGATTTAAATCCAACGATTGAAGGAATATCCGTCGATCAAAAAAACGTAGGAAAGCCTATGGGGACCTTCCCCATAGGCTAACATTGAGTTCGGTAGCTTTTAGATGGTCGAAGTTTTTTCTTAAAGAGACAGTACTTCGACTATCGAATGGTCGAATAGTCGAATGATTTTTAGTTCGAATCCTTCGATTCGAAGTCGTAGTCGAAGGTCGAAGTAGCCCATTCGATGGTCGAAGTAGCCCAAAAAACACTTCGAAATTCAAAGTTTTTTTACTTCGAATCCTTCACTCGAAGTTAGTGAATCGGCCCCTTTTAGTTGAGTTTGACACACACAATATCTGTATCCACTGAAATGAACTCCTTCAATCTAAGTCAGTGGCTGCTCCGCATGTATACAATTATATGTAATATTTGTTCTCTGAGTCTATTAAAATTAAGCTTTGTAAATGCATTCGGCCAAGGCAGTAGCCTTATTCAGAAAACCCAATTTAACCCAGATGCCACAACCATAATACAGTATGTGAAGCAATCCAAAGTTTACAAGACTTTCTGCATTAGCTTAGAAGTTAAACATTAACAAAACTCCATTAAACAGCATTAATTGCTAAATGAATTGGTTCCTGCTATATGTGAAATTAAAAGAAATAAATCAGTGTCAAAACAAGAGAAGCGAGAACAGTTTTTCTATCACTTGTGGCTGATTAGAAAACGTGAGAAGACTGTTAGGAACCCCTAGGAATGGTGTCAAATGGAATATTTGCTCCAAAGACAATTGTTTGTTGACAAAGTCTAACATCCATGGGTTATCTACAGATTATGCATTTCATTTCTTCTTTTGTCCACTTAACTTTAAAAGCTACCTGAATGTGGAACAGATGCCCTTATTTAAAAAATACACAGATGAGTTATTCAGGGTTTGAGCTGGACCTAATATTCAGCAGATACTTAAACCTAAACTGCTGCACTTCTGGCATCTACACTCTCATGGGGCAGTTAGTTATCAGTCACTATAGTTAACTTCATGGATATTAGTATTATTATTATGTATGGATATTTGTGTTGTCTCTGGACCAAAAATAAGAAAAAATGGCATATGTAAAAGTATGGCTCTCAAAAGTCACAGGTCTGCCTCACCATTGGGTTGGACTGTAAGACCAGTGCATAAGCATACCTCCCAAATGTCCCGTTTTTCACAGGACAGTCCTGATTTTGACAGCTCAACCCACAGTCCCAGTTTTGTTACTCAAATGTCCCGACTTTCTCTTTGATCTCCTGCACTGAACAGCCAGAAAAAGATACAAAGTTTCTAACTTAATTGGCTCTTGGCAGAAAGCCCAGAATACATACTTAGATACCTTTGTAACGATATAAGATAAGCAGGTCTCTTGGGAGAACTTAAACTCACAGCTTAAAGGGCAATTCACCTTCATTACAAAACAAAAATTAGGGGGTGTGGCCACCACCGGGCAGCACATCTTTTTGTCCCTCTTTCTATTTCCAAAATGTTGGGAGGTATACATACGGTATATCATTTCTGAATGATATACTGAAGTAGATTGCATTACCTACCTGTAAGTGCAAAAACTTATAGTTTATCAAGACATTTTTACAGGCCCTTATATACATTTCTAAATTCCTTGCCAGTAAAACTACAGACAAATGTTATGATTGAGTGTTACGGCTATGCCAAATGTCTTTATGCAATCTTAATATTTCCACCTTGCTTGCATTTCTGGGTTAAATAAAAATGTCTGCACATTTCTTTCAGCATAATTCTTCAGCTTCATGGTGTTTGGCCTCGCCTGTTTTGTTTGTCTTTAAGCAGAATGTATTTGACGCAAGCATGCTATTCCACATTCCTAAACTAGTCCCAGGAAAGATCCTACATGTGATAAAATCTGTTGCATCATCTTCATCATGCTGTCCTGTACCTGTCAGTAGCATTCTTTTTGCTACTAGATTGTATAAAAAAAGATATTTGTTCTGTTTGTTAACCAATTGTAACGTACTATAGCTATGCTCCCAACTATCCTTGATACAAGAAGGGTGTATGGGTTTGGAATTCTTCAACTGACTGTGAGTTTATACTGTATCATTAAATTAGCCATACAGAAAGTACAATTTACAACAGGATGTGTATTTAATCTTAAACCTTTTTACTTTTTTTAAGTAAAGTTAAAAAAAGTAAAAAGGTTGAACTTGATGGACGTGTGTCGTTTTTCAACCTAACTTACTATGTTACTATGTTTAAAGGAATTGTTCAGTGTAAAAATACAAACTAGGTAAATAGATAGGCTGTGCAAAATTAAATAGTTGGTAAGCCAAAAATGTAATGTAGGAAGGCTGGAGTGACCGGATGTCTAACATAATAACCACTACTTCCTGCTTTGCAGCTCATTGGTTGGTTACCAGGCAATAACCATCAGAGACTTGAGGGGGGGGCACATGGGTCATAACTGTTGCTTTTGAATCTGAGCTGCATGCTAAGGATCAATTACAAACTCACTGAACAGTTATGTCCCATGTGGCCCACCATCAAGTAGCTGACTAACTCAGAGTTAGAAAGCTGAAAAGCAAGTTGTGTTCTGTTATGTTAGACATCCAGTCACTCCAGCCATTATACATTACATTTTTGGCTAACTAACTATATCTATTTACCTAGTTTTTACACTGAACTGTTCCTTTAATATCTAGGCAGACAGTAAAGAAATGTCATGAATGTCATGAAAACAAATGTATGCTCTCTACTTTTTCTTTCCCCATTTTGTGATTTAAAAATGTGAATAACTTGTCAATAAAAAAACAATGCAATACCGATTCAAAGCTGCAACGAGAGAAACAAACATTGCCTCAGCAAAAGTGAATGGTCTGTCTGTACTGCCTCTATACAATATTTACAGATCCTCAGTCTGGCAAATAGTGTTCTGAAGTAGAAGACTGATTTCTGGCTTTTAGACCATTTGGCAAAAAAGCATTCAGAACAAAGTCAAAACATTTAACCAACAAAAATGTCATTACCACATTTATCGTATATGTGTGTACAAAAAAGCTAGGGGGTTTGGGGAAATACAAATGATGACTAATTAGCTACTTTAAAAAGCTGAACAACTGTGGTTTTGGAATAAACAAAGCGTGTTTACAGAAGCAATAATTAGAGTTGAAATACAGGACACCTATGGGATATTAAGTGAGCCTTATTCAATTATGATTTCCCACCTGGTGCTACAAAAACTTGCATAATAAAGACTCAAAGAGTCTGTTTAATAATACAAAATGTTTCTAATATTGTTAGTTGGGCAAAAATGCAATGTATAAAGGCTGGAGTGACTGGATGTGTAACATAATAGCCTGAACACTACTTCCTGCTTTGCAGCTCTGTTGGTTTCCACTGATTGGTTATCAGGCAGTAACCAATCAGTGACTTGAGAGGGGGCACATGGGCAGGGCCGCCATCAGGGAGGCACAGCAGGGACAGCTGTCCCGGGCCTGGCAAACTGTAAGGAGGTAAAAAGGGGGCCTGGCTGTGCGCACTCTCTGAAAAAGCCAGGCCCCCTTAAAACCGTGCAAACTGTGGAAAGACTCAAAGCGGCAGCGGAAAGACCCAGAGCCGAGTGCTGTAGAAGAAAACAGAAAAAGCTGCCATTGCCTAGGACAAAAAAGAAGAATCTAAGGTTCCACACCAATGTTTTTTTTACTTGTAAGGGGGACCCTGACTACTAATGCTTTTTTTTATGGTGCCCCTGACCACCAATGAAGTTTTTTACTGGTGGGTCCTGACAACCAATTTTTTTTTTAACTAGTAGAAGGGACCTTGGACACCATTAGGTTTTAGCGTTTATGTTTTAGTTTGGTTTTACTTTTACTTTAGTTTACATGTTTTACTGTGGTTTGAGGGTTTGTGGAGTCTGGAGCAGGGCTGGTGTTGGGCGGTGCCCAGAAAATGTTGTTGTACGGGGCCCTGTGATTCTGATGGCGGCCCTGCACATGGGTCATAAGGGTTTGCTTTTGAACCTGAGCTGCATGCTAAGGATCAATTAGAAACTCACTGAGCAGTTATGTCCCATGTGGTCCCCTTCAAGTCGCTGACTAACTCAGAGTTAGAGAGCTGAAAAGCAGGAAGTAATGTTCTATTCTCTTGTTAGACATCCTTTTTTTCTTTTAGTTTTAACGTAGGGCTTTCTCTCCTTGGATATATATGTATGTATATATATATATATATATATATATATATATATATATATATATATATATATATAGCAGTCTGGAAGCCGGCACAACTCGTATAGCAGTCAAAAAATGCCTGGGTGCAATAAGACAAATTTTCGGTATGGATTAGGATTGTCACGAAGATGTAAACCAATTTCCTATATGCATTTATACATTACTGAGAAGATCTGGTCAATGTTATATCAATGACATACCTGCAGGTCCGGACTGAGAATTAAAATAGGCCCTGGCATTTTAGGTACACAGAGGCCCAAACAGCACCCACCAGTCCACTAAATACTGACTTTCTATGGGACTTTATAGCAGCCCCTCTGGCATTTGCCAGAACCCACAGATTGCCAGTCAGGGCCTGCATACCTGATCACTCAATGGAGAGGGCCTGCCAGTGATCACAAAGAGCTGATATTGGTTATGGGGAAGGTCCATTTCTGCAGCAGCAGAATAGCAGAATATACAGGATAAGTCTCCTGTTTAGAGAATTAAGCTATTGGTCCTTAATTCCTATGAAAGTAGTCTGAAGAAAAGAGGTTTCTACAGCTTTTCTTTAGGTCCAAGCACTCTGTAGAGGTATGTTGTATGATAAAATGGCCTGCATTTAGTATATCAGATATTACATATGTTACAGTATGTGGGGAAAATTTGGACTAACTTAAAGGCAAACAATTACTAAAATGGGTGTCACTGCACATAGGTCAGCCATTGAACTCTGAGGGAATGGAGGAGAGGATTGCATGACATTAGCTGAATTTAGCAATGAATTTGAGCCATAAAATACTAATAAACTGGGATCATTTTAAGACATTTCAGATAAAAATGACCAATGGGATTACTATTTTTCCATCTTAAGGACTGTTGCAACGAATATACTGTATATGGAATTATGACTCATTTTCTACAGATTTTTCAAAATTGCACCATATCACCATAGTCAGAAAATATGCTAAATAAGGTTGGTCATTAACATTAGTAAGGTTTGCTGCAAGGAAATATGCCACTAGCAATACCAATAGTCTCTGTGAGAAATTCACAGTGATGTTATAGGAGAAATTATAAAGTGTAATAAGCATACCCCAAAATATCCATGATGGTTTTTTATAAAGTATCTTGGAGCAGTTCTATATAATGGGGTAGTGTTGTTCAGTTATAAATTGACACCTTATACAGTTTTATGTAATGCTATAACTAGAAAGCAAGCAGGGTTTCCAATTAATGATTGATTAATTAATTAATTTGTGACTTTAGTACTTTATAAAAAAAAACTGAAGAAATGCATATTGGGTGGTAGTTATATGCAAGAAATGTAAGATATTTTTAAATCCAGTGCCCCAGGAACTATAACAGGATTTTTATATAGTTGAAAGTGGCATACATTACTCTCAGTACACATTGACCCTTGTAATACATCTCCTCCATCAATAGCTGGCACTACAATATGGACAGCAGGGTGTTGTTTACCAATGTCAATATACTTTCAGAGGGCAAAGATATAATTAAAGAACAAAAATGGTAAAGTAATGTTCAAGTGTAAACACAATACTGACTCAGAGTCTCATGATCTGTCCCCCCGGGCAGTTGACATGGACACATTTCCATATTCATTGCACAATGCCCTGACAGTTTTGTAGCTTGAAATTAAATGCAAATTAACATTGTTGCTAATTCTACCAAACTAAATCAGTCTGGCATGCAGTATAAATGAGAGAAGGGTCAGAGCATGACAAGGACAAAAATTCATACGCATATCAGGTTGAAAACTGCATTTGTGTTATAATTTGCAGACTTTAGATGAGGATTAAACTGAAAAGGCAGAAAAGGTTCTGGAGCACAAACCTGGGTCAGGGTGTTTAACGGGCCTTCGGGGTCCATTCTGTTTCTGTGAATGGAAAAAAAGGAATATGTTTTATTTTTTGTTTTTATACCATTATTATTATGTTTTTATTGCTATTTGCATTTATTGTTACTTGCTTTTATTGCCATACATGACGGAAATCTTTTTTTCACTGACTCCTATCATTTTATCAGAGCAAAGATACAAATGATTGACAGTGGGTTTAAAATGATATGCAGTTCACATATACTCAATGCAGCAATGTTCATCAATCCTTTACATTCTAAAGCCCATGGTAAACATGTGTTCTATTCCCTAATCTGTCTGTACCTTGCCTGAACTTTAGAAAAAGATTGTACTGTTTGATACTTCACACCAGTTTTCTAGCAATGTTCTAACAAATAGCTATTGCTCATGATATATATTCACTCCTCATAGTATTGCTTATGCCTCTAAGTTTGAGTTTTTTTTAAATACAATACTGTATAAGTCATTCCAGCAGCTAGCAATAGCAGAGGCAAATGCTTTCACGCACAGACATGCACTGAAATAGCAGAGAATATTTTGATTTTAAAACTGGGTAAGTGGAGACTTGCACCAAGTTTGAAACGCATGTATTCATGTTGCACATGTTTTCAGTGCAAGTATGTCCAGTAGATGAAATTGCTTTGTGCCCATTTAAGCACTTGCATCTGATTATACATGTGGGCAACTGCTAATGCATTTAAAGCTCAAGAGTGCAGGAGGCATTACTTTTAGTATTGTTGCACACACTGGGTTCGCATTGCTTATTCAGTATCCCAGGAAACTTGGAGTAGTGGCTTGGAGACTCAATGTCAGTGGATTTGGGGTGAAATCTAACTTGTTCTCCTATATGTAGCATCTGCATATTACAGGGTTGGTTCACTTTTCAGTTACATTTCAGTATGTTATAGAATGGCTAATTCTAAGCAAGTTTTTTAATTGGCCTTAATTTTTTTAAATTATTTTCCTTCTCCTTCAAACTCTTTACAGTTTGCAAATAGGGGTCACTGGCCCCATAAAAACAAATGCCCTGTAAGGCTACAAATTATATTGGTAATTTTTGTTACTCATCTTTCTATCAGTCTCTTATTCAAATTAATGTGTGATTGCTAGGGTAATTTGGGCCCTAGCAAACTACCTTGCTGAAATTGCAAAATGAAGAGCTGCTGAATAAAATGATAACTTAAAAAGCACAAATAATAAAATATTAAAAACAATTGCAGATTGACTCAGAATATGACTCTAATTTTAAGGTGAACCCCCTTTGAAGGAAGTGAGAGGAATGGTGGGGAAGAGAAAGGAATGACAACTGCACAATGAATAAAACTAAATCTCCACTGAATGTGTAATCTTTGCACACACTTTATATGTATTCTTGAAAATGTTGCTGAATGACTGATATACTTATATTTCTTATATCTATCACCATGCTATAAGCTAATGATGGACCACCATGCTATAAGCAACATGAGGGTACCTGCTATTGATTCAAGGTCATTACCTACTTCTATATGGTAACAAATAGGCTAAATAGATAGAATAATAGATTATAGATAGAAAGAAAAAAAGACTTGGAGAATAGAGGTTGAGTGAGGAGAGGAGGAGTAATAGTTTGGAGTGGGCCCATGGTCTAAGGTTTTCTGGAAAGCCCCTAGCAGTCCAACACGGTAAGCTACAGTAGCTGCATCTTTCTCGCTGGATCCCCCTATGCATACTCCTGCTGACAGAGCTGATACAGTGCACATTTTACGCAAATTCTGATGTTGTAAGTAAAACATTAATCCTGCAAAATTTCCACTTGCTATGTATGTAAAGAAGACTGGATTGGGCCAAGCCATATATTTAAATTTATGAAAATGGTGAACTCATACATTAACGCATTAATAAAGATGCCCCTAAAAATCCCATTCAAATAAATTGAGAGCTGTGAAATTACTGTCTGGCAAAATATGGAGAGCTTTACTAAATATGCCCCATTAAGTGAATGCTCAGTCATTACAAGAGCATTTTAAAATGGATACAGGAAAAACCTACATCACGAGTCAGAAGCTGCAAAGACAGCAATCATTTAAATCTGGCCAGGATGCCTAAAACATGTGTTGTACTGCAGTAATCTATAGTAATCAGATTGTTTTATTATTCTAAAAGCACTAGATTTACCAAGCTAACTGTTAGGTATCTAATACAATTCCCTGTATTGGTACATATTTTCATGCGTTACAAAAAAGTGCAGGGCTGTGTAGGGTGCCATGTACAGTGGGAGGACTCCATATTGAATGCACTAGGTGAAGTGTAAAAGTTTGGTATAGTTTGCAAAGTGCAATAGGTGGAACAGTGGAGGTCATTTATCAAAACTGGGCAAGTAACCTATGGCAAGCAATCAAATTATTGCATTCCTTGTTTTACTTGCAGCTGGCTGAAAAAAAGCCAGTCACTGATTGGACACTATGGGTAACTGCCCATGGGCAAATTTGCCCAATGTTGATAAATGAGCTCCATAGTATGTTTAGTTTATGGTTCTATACCATATGTGCTGTGTGTTTTTAGAATGTGCTATGCTTGGGCTCTGTATACTTTATACTGTGAGCACTGTAAGGTTATGTGCTTGCAATATATGCTATAAACAAATTCTGCACAATTTATTGAGATTGTATTGTAAGGCTCTATGAAGTATGTGCTGCAGAATGTGCTATGCTTGGGCTCTATGCAATGTGTACTGTGAACACTGTAAGGTTATGTGCTTACATTATGTGCTATTATTAAATTCTATATGGTTCATGCAGAGTGAATTGTAAGGGTTCTATGAAGTATTTGCTGTGTGCAATGCAGGCGTTCTCTCCAATATGCAATCAATTGAGAGATAATGTAAACACTGATAATAATGGTGTCGATGTTGAGCAATAAGCAATCAAATATTCAGTGCAAAGTAATTTTGTCTCTTTCCAGTTGTTGTCAAAGTACTGTTTAATATGATATACACAGCTATCTGGTTGCATACACTCACTTTGGCTTTCTTAGGTGAAACAGATGTTTTAAGAATTTCGCCAAAACGCTTCAAACGGCAATACAAGTGAATTGGTTTGAGAGAATCTCAGAACTCTGAGAACAAAATCTGTCTTTTCAGCCTTTGCTAAATGTGCGTTTTCATGTTCACAAAACAAGCACATTGTACATATGCAAGTGAAGAAAAAACATAACACTTACCTCAGGCTTCAAACTCCCAGAATCTGAAAGGAAATTAGAGAACGGCATTATTAGCAGTCAGAGCAAGAGCAGGAAGCATACAGTTGACTGAAACCGTCCTGTTCTGGGAGTTACACAGGCACTGTAATAAGATCAGGGGACGGGCCACAGCCTTTACCTGGAATGTCGACCCTCTAGCTGTTTGCAGTCTCATCATACAAAAACACATTCAAGAGACGTAAGTCATCATTTTTATAAAAGTACTTATTGTATATGATAATAGGTATTATAAATGCATAGATAGCATTAAAAATAAAATAGCAGAATAATCGTTTATAGAATACAACTTAGTTTTACACGTGCAAACTACTCAGACTATTCAACCATATTAAGGCAGGTGAACAAAGTTATAAGTGCCACCTATGGTTAATGTTGGAAAACTCTATTTACGTTATAATGTTATACCAGAGCACAAAATTCAGTCTTACGCAGCTGTACTATGAATATACTGTACTAGTTACACTAAGCACAGTGGCTTGTTTGTGATTTGTGCATGCTTGTTTTGGACACTGAATGAGTGCAGTGTTCACAGCTGGTTTTAGATGTCAGTACATTATTTTCTTCATGTTAAGAAAGCAATATAAGTGTGTACAAAAAGTGCAGTTTATTCATAAATATCATTATGGCCCACTATACATAGTATTTTAAAGCATATTACTGCAGGTTGCAATTCCAATACATGTGACATATATTTGGGCCTACGGAACTGCTACTGGCATATTATGGGGCAAATTTACATAGGGTCGAATATCGAGGGTTATTTAACTCTCGATATTCGACTGCCGAATGTAAATCCATCCCCATAGGCTAACACATTGGCCTCGGTAGGTTTTATTTGCCGAAGTAGGGGGTCGAAGTATTTTTAAAGAGATAGTACTTCGACTATCGAATGGTCGAATAGTCGAACGATTTTTAGTTCGAATCATTTGATTCGAAGTCGAAGTAGCCTATTCGATGGTCGAAGTAGCCATATTCGACCATTCGAAATTCAAAGTATTTTTTCTTCTATTCCTTCACTCAAGCTAAGTAAATGGGCCCCTATGTGTACAGAAAACTCAGTGCCATATAACCTCCGTCTAAATAATAATCTGAAAAGTTGAACAATCCCTCAAACAGCACCCCATTAATTTCAAAAGTAATATATGGAACATAAATCAAAAGGCCTGACCCTTTTGAACATGGCTACTAATTTTCTTAGGATCTTTACAACACTCTCTACACATTAATATAACCACAGATCTCTAAATTTCAAATAATTGCAATTGTGTTAAAAAGGAAAATGGGGTTTGATGCTCCAGGCCAAGAACAAGCTCCATTTACCTTACTCAAAAATCAACCAAGTTAATTAGCTGTGATAAAAAGAGGCCTATAGGGCACCCGATTTGTTAGAAAAGGGTACAGTGCAATTAAAGGGCATGAATTAAAGAAATAGTGAGTGACTTTATCATGGCATCCTTCATATAGTATTCACTCGGTATAACTACCTATTTAAACCTCATCGCAACTGTTATATGTCAATATTTTCAACATTGTAACCAGTATCAACAAGGAACTGTTCTTTACCTTATGTGATACTTTGTTTCTTTGTTTATAACTCAGTATACTGTAAATATACATCAGTAGGGGCCTTTTAGCAACAGTGGCAAATTAGTGTCAGGGCAGTAACCCATAGCAACCAAATAATGATAAACTTTTTTACCCAGCTGCAAGTAGAACAATAGAAGCAGAGTTCTGGCTGTGGTGATGTGAGATGAGTCCCACTTGAGTACTCAGCCAATATTATTTATTTTATTATTATTATAATAATATTTATTAGACAAGTGTCTACTGTTTATCAAGCAAATTCCTACTTATAATAAATACATTACACTTTTACAATATATTTAGCTTTAATCTCTATGTGAATAAATCCAAAACCTCCCTGAAGCTACCATGTTTCTGGGATTATGATTAAGTATGTCTTGGACACAAAATGCGTAAGGTTTGAGAGATCATAATCAAAAATGATTACATTTCTTTGTTGTTCTATTTGTGTATTCTTTATGTACCCAACGACTACTTTTTCCTTTCCTGTTTATGGTTTGTGCACTCCCCTGAGCTGAGGGCCTGGGGCTGGAGCTGTTTTATACTGATGAGTTTTCAATTTTGGATTATGCTTTCCATTTCAATATACTGTATATCTTTCCTTTCTTACTAATGAATATTGCAAACATGCATTCTCCTATATAAATTGAGCCTTTAAGTATCATAAATATCCCTGGAATATTCCTTACTTATTTAACCTAGTAGTATCACAAATATTATTAAAAATAATATTACCTGCACGTCCACAGGTGTCCACTCTTCCCAGGCACTCCTTATGGGCACCAGTCCCACATTTCTGGCAGAGGTACCCTTGAAAGAATGTTCCTCTGAAAAGAGAAGGCATCATCTAGATGATAAAGATGTCCCCAACTATGCAGAGCCACCTTCTCATTTAATTTTCTTCAACAGGGTCTGCAAATATCCCACCAAGAAAATCTGGCCTTACAGTTTAGGTTCTCTTTGTAGATATACATTAAATAAAGGGGTAGATATTTTTAAAATTGTTAGACACATTTTTGAAAGTTTAAGAAGATGGGCAATGGCTATATCACTAAAGCAAGGGTGATTAAAGCAAAAAGGAATCAAGGCAAAGGGAAAAGAAGACCCAGAGGGGACACAAGCTTGTACAGTCTCAAGTTTATAATGAAAAAGGGGGTAATTTACTGACACTTGCACCTGGGGTCTAACTGCACTCTACACCTTGTACTAACTATAAAATTGTGCGTGAGGTGCAGAGCACATCTTACAGGGCGCTTTTGCAACCTGTGCATGCCAGCAATCCCTAAAATGCATGTCTGCCTGACGTGCAAATTAGGAGAGGGGTATAAACTGGAAAGGGGGCACCCAAATGACTGGTTCATTTATTCATTTGTGAACTTCTTTTCACTCTGTTTCCTTTCTGTTTCTGAGCTATTACTGCAGCATATTCCCAGCATCTGGGGCTTCCTTTTCACTGAGCACCCTGTCTTTTTCAGACACATACAAGTTTCTGCACATGCTGTAACTATTCAAATCTGAGCAGTGGTGACAGTTTTTGGGTTTACGCTAGAAGAATGAGTTACCTGAGCAGCATCTGACAGACTCTACAAGATGTAACATTTTTAAATGAGTGCATCTGAAACTCATGATAATTTGCTGTTGCGTTGTCTGGACGAATGTTAGACCTATAGGAAAAGAAGAGACTGTCAGATTAAAGCAGTTATTTATTCTTAAAGGAATACTATACCTCCAAGCAACAGATAGTTTACATTACCAAACTGGAATATATATTAAAGTAGATAATGCCCTTTTACATCATTTTCCCCTTGAGCCACCATTTTATGAAATTCTCTGTGCTGCCTCAGAGATCACCTGACCAGAAATACTGCAGCTCTAACTGTGACAGGAAAAAGACAGACTGTTGACCATTAATTGTCTCATGTGACCTAACATGCATGGTTTGCTTGGTGTGTTTGTGTGCACCGTGAATCGTAGGATCCCAGGGGCCATATTTCTTAAAATGGCAATTTTCTATTGAGGATTACCCAGTGGCACATACAAATATGAAAATGGTTTATTTAGATGAGGCAGGATTTCACAAATGAGCTGGTTTATGCAATATATTGTTCAGGGGTATAGTTTACCGTTAATAATGATAAGAAGCTTTAATGCTTAGGTCAAGTGCAGAAAAACAATGGAGAATTAACTCTTTCTCTTAATTTTTCTTGGCCATTTGAAAACTCATAATGCAATCACCCTTCCTTTATAAATTGATTTTGTGAAGGCTGGGCCACTACGTTTACAGTACTAGATTTTAATTAGTATTTATAGGTACTGTTGTTATAGTTACAGTTATTACTTGTTAGGGATGCACCAAATCCAGGATTCGGTTCGGTATTCGGCCAGCATTCGGCAATTTTCAGCTGGATTCGGATCTGGCCGAATCCTTGAGCCTGCCAGAATCCTTAAAATCATGTGACTTTTCGTCACAAAACATGGAAGTAAATGTTCCCCTCCCCCTCACTGATTTGCGTATGCAAATTAGGGTTCGGATTTGGTTCGGTATTCGGCCAAATCTTTCACAAAGGATTTGGGGGTTTTCGCCAAATCCAAAAAAGTGCATTCCTATTACTTGTACAACAACTACACAGCTGCGTCTTTCTAAAACACTCTCCTCCAACTAAATTCTATATTTCCCATGTCCATGAAATTATATTAGTTCAGTCAGATGTTGTCCACTCTCTTTGTGAATAAGCTTTAGACAATGTTGTTTTTACAGAAGGGGCCTAGAGGCCTGTTGGATGAGAACTGCATCAACGTGCTGATGGGGTCCCCGTTGGATGGAAAAATCAAACCTTCCTTTTTATCTGGACGATTTTCAGCCAGATATCCGTTGGCCGGGCCATTTGTGGGCCCCATTCACAGACCAGTTAGCTGCTGTTTTTCCAAAGACTGAGTTGAAAGCTTTTATTGGTCACCTTAAGGGGAGCTGCAGTTGACTGATACAGATCAATGCTAAGATTCAGCCCACAGCCAAACAGCATAATATCCGAGAACTCTACCCAGGTGTTGCCACTTTAAAGCACCTTTCACTCTTCCACAGATGTTCTATGGAACCAGCAATGTCTGTTTTGACTGTTCTTCACAATTTATTATACAAGTTCTGTTCAAATGTCAGATATAAAACATAGGTGTATATTGCATTTCAAGATTGCAAAGCAATTAACGATTTATTCCCTTCACATATAAATTGGAAAAGAAGAATCTAATGAGTGGATGAAGATTCCAGACTAGTGGGTAAAAACTGAAGGGTGAGAAGCAGGAGAATGCTCAGTTAGGACATGAAGCCTTCAGTCCATGCATTTGATTGGAAGAAATGGCACATTGCTGTTTTAAGAAGCAGTAAAATATTTTTTGTCTGCTTCAGTTAACAGAAAATGAGCATGAAAATTACTTTGCCTCAAGCTGTTGTGCTGTAGCAAATGCTTCAATTTCATTTCCGTCTATAATGACAGAGAAGACAGGTAGGTTTAGAATCAGGTTTTCTTCCTCTCTGTAAACAACTGAGTGATTTACATTAGATGGACCACAAAATCTTCCAGGTCAAGTGTCCACACAGTAACCTGAACTATGGACTTTGTCACTTTGTCAGTCAATTATATTCTAGACCTGTACTCACTTAAAAGCAACATTATCCCACATTGATAGGAAATGCAACTCTAACTTTGCAATAAACATTTATTAATGATTTTCAGTGGTTTTAAAGTTACTTGCAATTTTTTTTGCTATTAAAGGCATTATGTCTGATTGTTTACATAAGTATGCCTGGCTCTGACCCACAAAACAATCTGCAAGTCAACAGAAAGACCTAGAGGAGATCTGACTCCTCTTACATTGTTCTAAAAGTCAGACCCATAGAACAGGAAGGAATAAACAAACACTGCTTTCTATTGACTATTTTATTAATTAAAGCATATTGGAAATTTGCTTAGAATGACATTTGCTTTCTTTATGAGAAAAAACTGATTTGACCACTTTAACTTTGACAACCTTTAAGAGTTTACAAATATATTATTATGCACATAGGACAGATTCAGTAAAGAAATAAAATGCATTAAAAGACTGCATTTTTCATGTTAGCTACACCAAATGCCCCTTCAAATACTTTCCCATAATCTCGGTTACTGACTGTCAAACAAAAGGTGATTAGAAAAATATACAGTAGAACACCCATTTTATGTTTTTCAGGGGACCAGAAAAAAAAATATTTCCAACCCGGGAAAAGGTAAAATTAGGGAAATTTGTAAAAGTACTGTAACTTTTTCTACTGAAAGTACTGAAAGGATATAAGCAGATGACTCTTTTTTGTTTCTTTTACAAATTCAATATATACTTTATAACAAGGATTAAGCCAGTGGAGTAACTAGATGTTACTGGGCCCCACAGCAAATTAATTGTAGGGCCCCAGTCATATCCAGAGGTTGTCCTGTTTTACCAATATATGTTGAAATTGCTCATTAATTAGGACCTCATGGGGCCCCTATCCCTCCTGGGCCCCCTGCAGCCACAGGGTCTGCTTCCTCTGTGGTTATGCCCCAGGGTTAAGCATTGCAGCATTAATGCTACATTATGGGGCAGGGGTATTTGCAAGGCCTCTCTGTCAGTGTATGAGGTGCAAACTAGTTGGAATTGACTATTTACAGGCAGAACCATTGCAAAATATACATCTGGTTAGTATCTTAAACCTCTTTATTTCACTAATAACACTCACAGAGGAAAAACAGCAATTTTTGGAAACATTAGGACAAAATGTTTATGTAAAATCCGGGAAAACATTATCTAAAATCAGGGAAATGCATTGTAAATGTATTATAAATTAGTGGGACCGCAAATATAAAATGTAAAATGTTGGAAAACTTGAAATTGTGGTACTTAAAATCTGGGTTTCACTGTAGTATATATAGGGAGAATATGAAATATCTAACATGATATTTTCTTTTCTGCAAAACTTTTACAATGTCATTTTGAAATGTGTACGAGAAAGAACAAAACAAAGAATGTAACCAGACTGGAGAGGAGCAGGGCACACAAAGAGAAGTTTTGCCTCCTTTCTGAAAAATGAAACTTTTTACTTGCTTAATGCACTTCTTGTCTTTTGATGGCCCACGGTGGTTTGTGCAAAATATATCTCGACTTGGTTAATGATCGGACTGCCTACTGTGCATTACTCTTTGAATGCATTACAATTCTGAAGAGTGAAATGTTCATTTTTTAATAAAAGTTGCTCCTTGGCAATTCCAAAGCTAAAAGAGACAAAAGAGCAAACCCATTGATTTCAAACTTTGTGCAGTTTTCCATACATGATTCTCCATAAGGGAGCCAATCTTCGGTGGAGCAAGTGTTATAAAACAACAACTCTCAACTAAGCTTTAATGCCGATGCTGATAGTTGTACAACCAAGAAGCACTATAATGAACTCTGGTCTTCCATTTGTTGAGTTTTTTGGTGCTTTATAACTTCACTTCATGTGCTTCTGAAAACAGGTTCACAGCTAAATATCAGCATTTTGCATAACAAAAAATAACTACCAGATAATCTATATTGCATCATGTAAAAATGGGAACATGGTCATGGGCAGTAAATGAATAACTAATTTAAATTACAGATTCAAAAATGTAATAAAATACCACTGAGTAGCTTGACATATGTGGCCTACACTATCGTAGCAGCTCACATGCTGGTCCTAAATATAATTCACATTCAGATTTCTCCCTATATATTTCAAGCACCCCCTGTTTCACTACAAGCCTGTCAAATGGTCAGATTAAACTGGGAAAAAACTTTCATCTGTCTGCAGCCTGCACAGAGGTTGTAAAAACAGAATGTATGTATGCATAACTTTATTTGTAAAGCGCCGTTAAGGAGCCGCAGCACTGTACAATGCATAAAAGTAGAATATATATAAAAGTATACAAAGGGAAGATGAATCACACAATAAATATACAGAGAATTCATGTCAGGACAAAGAGCTGAAGTGCTATGTGGTAAGAGACACAGTGGGAAGGAGATCGCTGCCCCGTAGAACTTACACTCTAAGTGGATGGGAGGCTATCATACAGGCACATATTGGAGATGAAAAAGTGCACACCGTCAGTAGGCACAGGACTAGGATAATGTTCTAGTGCTCCAAAAGTTAGACCCATGGGGGCAAATTCACTAAGCGCCGAACGCTAGTGTTACTTCGCTAGCGTTTGGCATTTTCGTTACTGCGCAAATTCACTAACGAACGCTGGCGTAGTTTCGCTAGTGTTACTTCGCACCCTTACGCCTGGCAAAGTTTCGCTAGCGTCGTAACTACGCAAATTCACTAACGCGCGCAGTGTACTGAACGCTACCTTTTACGCTAGACTTCCTTCGCCACCTCAGACCAGGCGAAGCGCAATAGAGTATATAGGGATTGCTTCAAAAAACGCTGGCGTGTTTTCTACATTATGGGTGATAGGCTGAAAAAGATCGAAAAAATTTTTGGGGCTCCCCTCCTTCCCCCCTACATTTCCTGACTCATGGCAACTTACCTAGACAGTGGGCACATGTGTAGGGCAAATTAAAATTTTTATTTGATGTTTTGAAGCTTTTCTAGCCATTTGTAGTGCTGATACGTATTCCTCCATTGAAATTTGAATTTGGCGCTGTATGCAAATTAGCCTTCGCTAGCGTAACTTCGCTTTATTTAACGAATCAACGCTAGTGCAACTTCGCAACCTTATGCTACCCCTGAGCGCAACTTTGGATTTTAGTGAATTTGCGAAGCGCTGGCGAAACTACGCCTGGCGAAGTGTGGCGAAGTGCGGCGAAGTTACGCCTGGCCGAACTACAAATCTTAGTGAATTTGCCCCTTAGTTTTTTCTTGAAGAGGATTTCTTACAGAGGAATTCAGGGATGGAATTCCAGAAAGAAGGAGCAGCAAGATAGTAGGATTTGTGACGAGAGGTGGCAGTGGATGTGGATGGTGTGAATAGAAGGAGCTCTGAGAGGAGAGGACGACTAGGAACGTACTGTGAGAGAAGAAATGTAGTGAGGAGCGGAGAAGTGAAGGGCTTTGAATGTTAGTAGAAGGGTTTTATATGATATCATTTGTTTAACAGGCAGCCATGCTAAGGATTTTAGTTGGGGTTGAGCAGATTCAATTTTAGGAGAGAGCAGAAGGATCCTGGTAGCAGAGTTTAAGATTGATTGGAAGGGAATAAGATGGGAGTCAGGAAGAATGCCCATCAACTTCAAACATGTACTCAGGTAAATCCTACATAACTTGTAGCTGCTGATCAAGAGGAAGGTGAAAACCATCTAAAGCTGTCAATGATTTGCATTTTCCTAAAACTGCAATCAGAGCAGTTCCTTGATCACCTTTGTACAAATAGAATTAATGCCAGTAACCTTGTGTTTTCTCATGTGATTAAAAAATGGGATTCAAGCTTTTCTTTTGCCAGTGCAATGGATACAAGGATAAATTCCACTTCATACAGTAGTTCTCACTGAGAATGTTTTACACCATAAAGGTGAACTCCACACTAATACAAACTGGCTAATGAAAGAAACTGTAATTGTAAGCAACGTTCCAATATACATTAATTGAAAATTATATTGCTGACACGCATTTGTAGCTACAGCTATGTTTGGTTTCCATAGGCATCTCTTCTTCCTTCCCTAGGAATGATTAGCCTTTCTTAGTACCATTAAGGCGCTTGCATATTTTAAAATTACAAGACCATGCATTACAATTATCGACATGGAAATTTATCTGTCACTGGTTTTTAAGTTATTTGTAAATGTAATTGCTATTGAAAGCTGTATTTCTCTGTCCCTTTCCCTGCTCTGCACTGCTGATTCCAAATTAAAAAGTACAGCAGAAGAAAGTTGACCTGTGAATAAGAATGCAAGGCATTGTGAGAACTGGAAACTTGGACGGAAGAAAGCTGGACTGTGCTCTCTCACTATACTTATACATCTGGCGGTGGGTGCCTGGGGGAAAGCAGGGAGATCAGCCCCCCTACAGCCACAAAGTTTGTTCCTCCTATTGCAAGCCACTGCTTTCTTGACCACCACTGTAATCTCTCTTTTTCAATAATGTGCCCTAATGGTTGTCAAACAGAAATATATATTGTCAGATGCCAGGTACAACTGTACAATTTTTTAGGATATGTGTGTAACCAGTGACCAATCAGAACAGACGCAATTATACCAGGGACACTAGCTATTTCATTGACTGGACACATTAAAATCTGTTTTCCACCTTGACTCAAACCAAGTGAATGGCTATGATCATTAAGTAAATAACAAATAATAAAATATACAGGTATGGAACCTGTTATCCAGAATTCTGGGGACCTAGGGCTTTCTGGATAATGGATGTTTCCGTAATTTACTAGAAAATAATCTAAACATTAAGGGGCACATTTACTCAGTTCAAGTGAAGGAACAGAATAAAAAAAACTTTGAATTTCGAAATTTTTTTCTGGCTACTTCGACCATCGAATTGTCTACGTCGACCTTCGAACTAAAAATCGTTCGACTATTCAACCATTCCATAGTCGAAGTACTGTCTCTTTAAAAAAAACTTCGACCCCCTACTTCGCCATCTAAAACCTACTGAACCTCAATGTTAGCCTATGGGGAAGGTCCCCATAGGCTTTGCAAGCATTTTTTGGTCGAAGAAAAATCGTTTGATCGATGGATTAAAATCCTTCGAATCGAACGATTCGAAGGATTTAATCGTTCGATCGAACGAATTGCGGTAATACCTTCGGCAGTCGAATATCGAGGGTTAATTAACCCTCGATATTCGACCATATGTAAATCTGCCCCTAAATATACCCAATAGGCTGGTTCTGCTTCCAATAAGAATTAATTATATCTTAGTTTGGATCAAGTACAAGGTTCTGTTTTATTATTACGGAAAAAAGGAAATCATTTTTAAATATTCAGATTATATTCAGATTATTTTTCCTGTACCTGCACCCACAATCATTTTTAAATATTCAGATTATTTGGATAAAATGGAGTCTATGGCAGCCTTTCCGTAATTTGGATCTTTCTGGGTAACAGGATTCTGGATAATGAATACCATACCTGTACATAGTCCCACCATAGATAGATTTTATAGAACAATTTTTACATATCAGACATTTTTTTTTTAACAGGTTAGATAAAAGTTTTTTAATGTGCTACAAAAAGCTGGAAAGTGTCACTATCTTTTTTAAGAATTACGGCATGTGTAAAAACACTGACAGTATGTTTGGGCTAATCTCTTCTACCAATATATTATGAGCTCTGACATACTTGTTCTGTAATTGTGCAGTATGTACTGAGGAAAATAATTTAGCTCAAACGCCCTTTCAGAATCTCCCAGAACTATATTCACTTTTTGCAAGGAAGGCTTTCAATTCGTTTTTTTTTCTTGACTGTTCTTTTACATTTGATATATTGTGAATATAGCACTGATACTGTGAATATGGTACCAGGTGTCACAAAGAATTGCCCACTTCTTATTTTTCCTGTTCCTGCACCCACAATGTACATTTGCGCTATATTATGTTTTCATTCCCAATAGAGCAATTATGTTTATGAAGTATTATACACAGTGATTTATCATAACCCTGGCTCCTCATCTACTGCTTTTATAGTTCATTAAAAAGCAAAGCGTTCACACTTTATTCAGCTGTTATATATATATACACATTTGCAATCGCATATAGCACACAGTGATAGATACTCACAATGCCATTTCAAACTGTTCCAGTAATTTCTTTTTTAAATCTTTAGTTTTGCAAAAGAATTCAAAGCCATTTTGGCCCTGGATGTGGGTGAGATAGAATCCATATGACCACTGTAAAAACAAACATTAATATGTGGTAAATGCATTATAGTCACAAACACCTATTTTGTATATCATTTGTGTGTCGGTACGAAAGTATATACAGAAATGAAACCAGTTATCCGAAATGCTCAGGGACTGGGGTTTTCCGGATAATGGATTTTTCCATAATTTTGGACCTTCATGCCTTTAGTCTTTAGATTAGCTTTTTACTTTCGTTTGGTCACCTTATAATAACCATAAACAATAATCATAAACCTGTTTGGTTCTTATTAATCACAGTAATTTAACAATGTAATCCATGAATAGCTTGCTGACCATTATAAAGTAAAAATGGGGATAGACAGTATTAGGGCACACTCAAAGTAGCTTGGAGGCTAAACAAGCATGCATTATGTAGTAAAGACTAAAATCTGTTATTGCTTCTTTGACAACTGTTCTGCAGGTAAATAACTTCCCAGTTGTTGTCTTGATAATAAGCCCTGAGGTGACTCAGTTGTGTAGGCAGGATTGCTTCTGGCTATCACAATGTAAGTGACAGGAGAGGCGCTTGCTATGAAGACAGGACAAGTTGTGGATATTATGAGTATAAGGTTAATAGTATGATATTTACTAACAAAAATGAAAACTAATTGCTCGTGTGTGAAAAATGTACACAATAGTCATACCAGTAAATACTGTATGTCTAAAAATGTTTTCTTTTATCCAGGTAATATTATACAGTATCTAGTAGACGTTCATCTAAGGCAACTGGACTTGTTGGATAGCTGTAAAAACACGAAACAGCAGCAGCTGATCCTGCCACTTCCAAACTCAGCTGCCTGTCTGGTACATGGGAATTAATAATAAACTCCCCCCCCCCAGCTCCTGGATTGTTTGGGTTGGGGTGCAAGAAAGAGGGCAATAAAAGTGGCTGAGAGTTATGTGGGTAGAGGGGCAAGGCAGGGTAAAGCGATTTCAATATTTACTATTAAAAGTAGGGATGCACCGAATCCACTATTTTGGATTCGGCATAACCCCCGAATCCTTTGTGAAAGATTCAGCCAAATACCGAACCGAATCCTAATTTTCATATGCAAATTCAGGGTGGGAAGGGGAAATAAGAAATACCAATTACATGATGTGGGTAAAATGACTTACCTAGCAACCAGAAAATGAAATTTAAGTATCACAGGCCCTCCCATTACAATTAGCCACATCTCTCTGAGCTCTCTCAAAAACAACCTAATCTGTTACTGTATGTTAAAATGTCTATTTTAGTTTGGATCAAGTACAAGGTATTGTTTTATTATTACAGAGAAAAAGGAAATCATTTTGAAATATTTGGATTATTCAGAAAATATGGAGTCTATGGGAGATGGCCTTCCCCTAATTTGGAGCTTTCTGGATAATGGGTTTCTGGATAACGGATCCTATACCTGTTCCGGTATAACACTAAAGCCTTATGTAGAAAAAGCTTATACCTGACTAGGGAATCCTTTGGAAATGTGTAACATCTAATATACAGTCCTAAACTTCATTGGCAAACATATTAATATATTCTCTTGTCTACTGGAAGAATGGTACAGATTGGCAAAGAAATCCCAATACTAAAACAGTAATTGGGGGTAATGGTTGGCATCTAGTTAATTAGTGTTTGCAATTTGTATGGGAGTGCCAAGTGAGTTTTAGCCACCAAAATGTATTTTTGGCACCAGTGCTGCCCTTTATATCTATCTCTATTCTCAACCATAGTCCTAAGTTTTTAAAGTTAAAATGTTCAATGTACCGTCCTTGTATCTTAACTTACCTTCTTGTTTTCCTTGTCTGTACTAGGATTGTTAGTTATCTTGTATTTTTGTAGATCTATTATCTCTTTCATGTCATAATTATCACCTCTCCTCTTACATACAATGACAGCTTGGTCAAAAAGGAATATATACCTGTAAAAGAGTTAAAAACTTAGATACTGGTTCCTTCTTAACCAATCCTATTCTACCAAATCTCCCCCACTTCAAAAAAATAAAAGGCACCATTTTTCCATGACCAGTTCATCTTTTCTTTCCAAAAAAACCCCTTTTGGTTCACCCTGTCTTAGCCTGTCCACCAATTCTAGTACTTAATTTCTTCCACCACCATTGGTCCAAGTATAAACATTCTACCAACTGCTGCTCATGATGCCCTTTAGCTTATATCATGGTTACAGGTATAGGAAAATATTGTCATTTTTCAACAACTTCAAGTCTATGCAGGACAACATGGGATATATCAAGTATTTTAATACCAAGGGTGGTCACAGATGCTGCTTTTAAGTATGTTAAGTATGTTACTTCAGTTCTACCAATTTCTAATTTTAACAGCTCAGCATTTACTTAGTCACAAACTAAGGTAAAAAGGATCCTCTAGGCTATTTGTTGAATATTAGTAGGTGCCGATCAGAACACAGATTGGAACTTCCCACTGCCTTTACTGTTACACACACCCTCTCTCTCAAAAATAGCATTACCTTGGTAGTACTTTTTTACATTTGAATTTGTGGACCACATTCAAATGTAAAAAGAGTTGGGGAGCATCAAGCATAAAAAACTCATAGGGAGTTCCAAATAAGGGCACTGATTGGCTATATGGTAGCACCACATGGACATAGCAGCCTGCAGAAGGCTTTGTTTGGTAATGTACATGGTCTTTGAGCCTTAAAAACTTGCCACTAAACCACAAATGAACACCTACTTTGAGTTCCCTGGAGGAAAATGAAAAGGGTCGATGAGCAACATGTTGCTCGCAAACCACTGGTTGGGATCAATGGGTTAGAGAAAGAGTAGTGTTTACAGCAAGTGAATCCACTGCACCATGAAGAGCAGAACATGGTAATAAAGTTGGTAGATAATGCAATAGCACCACCAAGGACATATTTACTTGACTATTCTGAACCTACAGTAATAGGAAGGTTTTTGAGTCGGCAACTTATTATTACAAGCGTTTTCAAGATTTTTTTTTAAAACTTTTTGGGAAGGGGGCATAATTCAGTGGTATGCTAATAATATTTCCAAACAGGCAAGTTTGTGGGGATTTTTTTTGGTGAGTTATCACCCTGGGATTTGTTGTTATTCCTATTCCTTGGATACAGTAAGCAATAATTGTTTAAAAAATGTTTACATTTGCCTGGGACAAAACATTTAATCAATTAAACAAAACACTTTTTTCAGAATTTTAATATGATCTCTTTACCGGTCCTGTCGTGTTCTTTTGTCAAGCGTACAGATCTTTATCTCTCCGTCGACTTTTGGTCTTCCGTATTGTGACATAGGCTGATTCTGCAGAAAAACATAAAAAATAACGTCAAATACACTAAATCATTCCGACAACAATAATTCTATAGGATCCAAAAACTAAAAGGAAAGTTTACACTAAAACCAAGTTTTAGGTGAATTACAATTATTAATATTATTCATATATAATACACAAAACCCATGAATATCCTCCAAAATATATCCTTATATTTTCTCATAGGCTGGAGAACTTACATGTGTAAAGTACTTACAGATACCCTGCAAACACATACTCTGTAGTCAACTGTTTAATGTTTCTCTAAATTATGGAATATATATTTTAGGCAACACAATAGCTTTTGCAACCAGAAACCAGCAAATCTGGGGTTCACAATGGCGGGGCATAAAATTACATACACCTTGATAAATTCTCCGAAATTTGAAACAGCTTTTTACACCATTTTTTATGGCAAATTTAATTTTATACAGCATAATAAATATGCCCATATGAGTGTTTATGTTTTTGTTGTTTTTGTTGTTTTTTTAATGTTCCAAGCCTCTTACCCTTCACTAAAGGCACATAGATTCATACCTAGATTCTAATAAAGCAGTTTTATTTAATTACTTCAGGGAAGGGATCTCTTCCTCATGTTTTGTTTTACTTAGGGGCAGATTTACTAAGCTCGAGTGAATTTTCAAAGTCCAAAAGTAAGTAATTTTTTGGATACTTCGACCATCAAATAGGATACTACGACTTCAAATTTAGTTCGACTTCGATTCGAAGTAAAAATCATTCGAATATTCGACCATTCTATAGTCGATGTACTGTCTCTTTAAAAATCCTTTGATTTCAATATTTGCCAAATTAAAGCTACCGAATTGCTATATTAGCCTATGGGGACCTTCCAGTGCATTTTTTAAAGTTTTTAGCATCGAATAAAAATCCTTTGATCGATCGCTAAAAATCGTTCGATTCAAAGCACTTAATCGTTCGATTGAACGATTTTTATTTGATCGATCGAATGCTATTTTAGCGCTTAATCCTTCGAATTCGATATTCGAAGGATTTCAATTCGATGGTCGAATTCCGAGGGTTTTAACCCCTCGAAATTCGACCCTTGATAAATCTGCCCCTTTTAGTTTCTCTAGATTTTAACTATGCATTTTCCATACTCTGTGCTGCTAAACTATGTGGAGCATAAACGTAGCACCCAGTTGTAACTGAAGGGTTCCAGAGTGCATGTTACAGTATAAAAAAACACCAAAGGCATAGAAAAGGGCCTGGATTTTAAGAGAAACTGAAATGAGAAGCCTCAATAACGCAGCAGGTTTTTATTTGTTGACATTCGATATGTCAGTGTTTATACAATGAAAATTAGACTGGTGTTTGCTGTTTTTCACTTGGGCTCAAATACCTTTGCTTCAGATATTAGCTCAGTGAATTGTCCAATTCTGCCCTCTGCTGTCTCTCACAAAAATGTATCCCAAAAATTATCATTGTACTTGTTGCAAAACACAGGTGTAATTCTCCAGGTTGTGAAAATTCATTTTTAATACAATTTGTATGGGTCTGTAGCATTTTTAATGTTTATGTTCACATGTGATACTGTTAAATAATGATGACTGATATGCAAGCTTTGGGTCTAGTTTACTAGTGAGCACATGTTTTTTTGTAGGTGAAGCTGTAACTAGCATGCTGAAAAAAATACAACACCTGTAAAGTGACAATGCACCATGTTACAGTAGAAACACTTGAATTCTGTTCAGTTGCACTACTCAACAGAGGCATTTTGAATAAAAAGGGAACCACTTCCTATCCCCAAATGCTGTTTAATGAGCTGGCCTTGCATGGTCCCATTGTGTTCCAGTTGAACATTCGGGAGGCTTTCTTAAAATAACAAAAGGGCAGTGTACTAAGAACCCAGAATATTTTTAGGGCTTTCAGACTTAAGTCCTTTAGACTTAGACTCCCGTGTCCGATGTTTGGGAAAGGTATAGTAATAATATTTTTAATAATTTTTTAGAATTCTATGTAAATACACACCAAATTCTCGATGGAATGTTGATACTGTTCAATTTCCCGCAGTGTCTCTGTGTCTCTTTTCACTTCATTTACATACTGAGCCAAGTCCTAAGAAAAGGAGACAAGGAAAAACACTAATTGGTATTGTATTTAATTATTAATAACACACCACACATGTAAAAAGTGCTTTAAAATGTGTTAATACAACAGGGGTACATATATTAGTATTATTAACTTAAACAATGAGAATGAGGTCCCTGCCCTGAACAGTTTGAAGTTTATGGAGAGGATACAGAAAACAACAAATTGGGTGAGAAACAGGAGCGGAACTACGGGGGAGCAGGGGGTGCGAGCAGGCCAGGGCCCGCACCCCCTCAGGGCCCCAATTTCTCACCCAATTTGTTGCTTCGCGGCGCATATTCCCGGGCCAGTTCCAGGTGTACGGAGGGGGGCGGGGGCCCGGCTGCGCGTCCCCCTCTAGTTCCGTTTCTGGTGAGAAACAAGTCCATTTGACACGGGTGTGCTGTGGATTGCTTACTCTACAAATTAATTCTTAATGATCTTAAAGGAAATCTTTACCCCCAAAATGAATACTTAAGCAACAGATAGTTTATATCAAATTAAGTGACATATTAAAGAATCTTATCAAACTGGAATATATGTTTAAGTAAATATTGCCCTTTTACATCTCTTGCCTTGAACCACCGTTTCGTGATGGTGTCTGTGCTGCCTCAGAGATCACCTGACCAGATATACTACAACTCTAAGGGGCCGATTCATCAAGGGTCGAATATCGAGGGTTAATTAACCCTCGATATTCGACTAGGAACTAAAATCCTTCGACTTCGAATATCGAAGTCGAAGGATTTAGCGCAAATGCTACGATCGAACGGTCGAAGGATTATTCCTTCGATCGAACAATTAAATCCTTCGAATCGAACGATTCGAAGGATTTAAATCCAACGATCGAAGGAATATCCTTCGATCAAAAAAACTTAGGCAAGCCTATGGGGACCTTCCCCATAGGCTAACATTGACTTCGGTAGCTTTTAGCTGCCGAAGTAGGGGGTCGAAGTTTTTTTTAAAGAGGCAGTACTTCGACTATCGAATGGTCGAATAGTCGAACGATTTTTAGTTCGAATCCTTCGATTCGAAGTCGTAGTCGAAGGTCGAAGTAGCCCATTCGATGGTCGAAGTAGCCCAAAAAATACTTCGAAATTCGAAGTTTTTTTACTTCGAATCCTTCACTCGAATTTAGTGAATCGGCCCCTAACTGTAACAGGAAGAACTGTGGAAGCAAAAGAAAAAACTCGGTCTGGTTATTGGCTCGTGACCAAACATGTATGGTTTGTTTGGTTGGTTTGTGTGCACTGTCAATCCTACAATCCCAGGGGGCGGCCCTTATTTTTTAAAATGGCAGTTTTCTACTTATGATTACCCAATGGCACATACTGCTAGAAAAGTATATTATTATGAAAATGGTTTATTTACATGAAGCAGGGTTTTACATATGAGCTGTTTATGCAATATCTTTTTTATTGAGACCTACATTGTTCAGGGGGTATAGTTTTCCTTTAAAGAATAGAGTTGAATCTTATCTGATGGAAGATGGTAGGGTGTATCAGGGGCTCAAAGAGAATTGGTTTATTGTGTGACTCAGCTCTTGTGGTGAACTGTATGGTCAACAGATTGTCCCAAGAGCATATGGAATGGGAAGGAGTGTTTGGGATAGATAGAACAGAAAGAATAAGCAGAATGTAGGACTTTAAAAGACAGGTAAAAAATAAAAAACATAATGGAATGTGGAACAATTTACAAAACTAAGAACTAAAAAAACACAATAATGACACTCTGCTAGTGCATTTCCACATCAAGTTGACACTGGAGGCTTGTGGAGAGGGTATGCGGCATGTGCCAGGATGTGAGAGGATCTTTTGGAGACGTACTTATTTGATATATTTCGGCTTCTAGTGCTTGTCATCCCTCTAAGAATCTGTTTATTAAAGTCTGTCTTGGTTCATCGCATCACTTCATGAGAAATGTCAGTTTTTACAGTAAAGGCCAATCCAATCCCCCTTTCCTGTTATGGGAGTCTATCAGCTACAGGTAAGGCCTCTTACGAGCAATTTGAAAAAGCACATCCAGTCAGAACCAAGACAAAAACCAAGATACTCTCAGAGCAATATAGCAATAGTAAATTTAGAATTACAAGCAATGTTTTTTTATTTGATGTAATAACCTCATGTATACCTTCATTGCATCCAGAGCAACACGCAGGTTATTTTTTTCTGTAGGTTCCGTGGTATGCTTTACCAGCTCCTGAAATAAAACAAGCAACCAATCACATGAATATAGCAAATAAGCTGCAATAAAATATATCTACACAGACTTGCTGAAATTTAGCTAAGGATAGTTTCTATTTTTAAAGGGCAAGTTAACATGAAAAAAAAACATAATTCTAAGCAACTTTCTAATACACATATATTAAGCCAAACGTTTCAGGAGCCTCACACTGAGGAAGGGAGCGTGAGGCTCCTGAAACGTTTCACTTCATTTCACATACTTAAAGTTTGGAGGTACCATGGGTACACCGTTTGTAAACAGCATCACTTTTTCGTCACAATAGTACTGCTACAGCACTGAAATCCATTCCTCAAAAAAGCAAACAGATTTTTTTATATTTAATTTTGAAATCTGACATGGGGCTTGACATATTGTCAGTTTCCGAGGTTCCCCGCAGTCATGTGACTTGTGCCAGCACTTTAGGATGGAACTGCTTTCTAGCAGGCTGTTATTTCTCCTACTTAATGTAACTGAATGTGTCTCAGTGGGACTTAGCGTTTACTATTGTGTGTTGTTCTTATATCTACCAGGCAGCTGTTATCTTGTTACCTTCCCATTGTTCTGTTGTTAGGCTGCTGGGGGAAAGGGGGGGGTGATATCACTCCAACTTGCAGTACAGCAGTAAAGAGTGACTGAAGTTTATCAGAGCACAAGTCGCATGACTGGGGGCAGCTAGGAAACTGACAATATGTCTAGCCCATGTCAAATTTTAAAATTAAATATATAAATATAAGTTTGCTCTTTTGAAGATGGATTTCAGTGCATAATTCTGCTGGAGCAGCACTATTAACTGATGCGTTTTGAAACAAAAAAATTTCCCATGACAGTATCCCTTTAAGTGCCTTTAACGTTATTTGTAAAGACAAATAACAATTGAACTGCTATTAAAAGCAGCATTTGCTTACCCCCTTGTTGTTACCCTTTTTGGCAACAATGTTGCAAAAGTCTTAGTTCCCCAGCAAAGACAAGTCTGTTAATCAGCTGCCTTGTCTTGTTTCAACAGTCTGAGCCACCAGGTCAGAAAAATAGAAAGGGATTGAATTAATTTATATTGCAAAGTTGCTTAGAATAATGTTTTCTTTTATTCCCTTTAAGGTAAACCATAAAGTCAAATGTTTGCTTATTTTTACCATCTGACTTGTTACAGTCAGGCCATTAGTCACTTCAAGACTGGCCATTTGGTTTGTTACAGCACTTAAGCTTAGTATACGTGATTACAGTATTACAAAGCAAGAGGTAGTAAGGCTAAAGATATATTTGGGCTTTTAAGGATAATACAGTAACATTTTCTGACACATCTGTGCCTTATCTGCAAATATTGAAACAGGGTTAATAGTATAGTATTGTAGAATGCAATAAAAAATAAATAAATACAAACGGGTCCACTGAGTGTTATTACTTCCTTGAGCTTAGGCAGCACTGCTTTTTCAAAGTGATATTTTTATAGAATTAGCATCAGGTCCCACATGCCGTATGAGTTATATCTGTCTTCTGTTCCTAATCATACCCCAAACAGTTATCAGTCGGGATGTGCACTATATCACATCCACCTAATTAAATGATAACCTGAAGGAGGCCTGTGCCTTACAAACTGCATTAAATCTCCCCATAGATGCGAAGATTCTTCTTGCCGAATGACCGAATTTAAGGGAAGTCCGACCAATCCTTCAAAATTATTGTGCGGTTAGTGGGATTCGAACGATCGTACATCTTACGATTTTTCGGCCGACATCTGTCAGGAAATTGATCGGTCAGGTCAAAAAATCTTTGTCGGCCCCAGTGCAATCTATCTGTGTTTGCAGGGCCAAGCAGGCAGCTCCCCTTTGTTTTCCTGGCAAATTGGTCTTTTTAGTTGATGATAAATGCGTACGATCGTTCTGAGAAAATCGTGGTCTCAAGCTATACAGTGTCCAATTTCTCTGCATATACCTTTAATAGCCCCTAGTTCAAGGTAACAGGAGATACAAGGTCCAATGGGAAATGCTGAAATGATCAAGCCAATCCTTTATTTGGAAAATTGCTGTGTTTTGATATTTTGAAGGTAGGATCCCACCACCTAGTCAGGGCACATTTATGGTTAATGACACTTTTTTAAAATGTATTTATGATTTGCTATTTTTAAAGTTTTATTTATGGTTTTAGAGGGACAAACCATTTTGATGCCAGTCTAAAACTATGTTGTTGTATCAGTATAAGCAGTGGCTTAACTATAGAGGGAGCAGACTCCATGGTTAAAAGTAAGGCTCAGATTTTTCTTAATGTATTCTGCCAAAAAATTGTCATCGTGGACAAGACTAACAGGCATTATATTCAGTTTTTTAATTAAGAACTGTACATTTAAAGAAAAAGTAATACAGACAATTTATTCTCTAATAAAAAAAAACCTGCAAGGAAGAAAGAACTAAACCCTACAAAGCCTTTTATTGGCTAGACATATGTAGAGGCCTTTAAAGATGAACTTACTTGGAGCAGTAGATGGTATTTCAGAACTCTCTGCATAGGGACTACCAAGAGATCTCTCAGGGTGAATTTTCCATTATTTGCTCGTTTAGAACATTCCTGTCGAGAATAATAATAATAATTATGATCATGGCACTGCTGATTCGTTTAAATTCCATTGCACAAAGAGGTACTCTTGTAACAATATAGTAAATATTAACATGCAGTAACTGCAGAGCTGCTTTTAGCAAAGCACCAGTGTTTTAAGCAAGGGGCTTTTCATAAAGTACAGCATTTATAACTGATGTCTGTTTGCTGTTTCACTTGAAGTTGGGAGACCACTGAGCATGCAGCTTCAGACTTTGCTTCAACACAGATATATTGGAGGAATTGGCATACCCACTTTCTTAGCAAAGGCCAAAGGGTAACTCAGAGGCACACTGACAGCTAAACCAATATTTTTTTTTCTACATACCTTTATATTTATACTAGTACAGCACATCTACTGCATAACTATTTATTGATACCATGAGTGCATTTGTACTTGTTTCACTGGGCACAAGTCTGTTACACACAACCCACCGTGGGAACCCTGGAGCGGGTGCGTTCCTAAGTGACCCCTTATGAGTAATCATATTATACATTTACTGCTTTACATCAGGAGTAGTCAATAATATCCCATTCAGATTTTCCAGTTCTCTAGAAAGGTGTTTAATAAAGTGCTGCCAATATAGATATTAATAGCAAACAGTTTTTCATTCGGCTCCTACCTCCAGTTTCAATCGGACATCCTCTCTGGTCTTGGAGATGTTATCCAAAAGAGATATGGCTAATTCTACTTGGCTGCAATATTCCCCATAGATAAGAAGCCTAAAACAAGCAAAAAAAATATGTTTTTGTTGTGAGCGTTCATCTGTCACATAAAGAAACATATTTAATAAGCAAAGCAGACAGGAATAGCACTAACTTACCCAAAGCAACTCTCTAACTCATGACAGAACATGCCACTGCAGTGCCCCAATGGGTCAGCATTCAGTCATACTCTGAACAGCAGAATCATTCATGTGTGTCAGTATGTATTATTTTTAATTAATAGGCTTGACTGAGTGATATAGTTAAAAAATATATGGTATTTTAATAGTTATTTTCTTTACAACAGAACTTTTTTTTAACGGCTGATACATTTTAATCCACAGCGTCTGTCTATGCATTCTGCTGATTTTCAACAGAGCCTTTGCATTTTGCATTTTGCTGTAAATAAATTTTACCTAGTAAAACTTTTGTAACAAAATTGCAAATATCCAATTTTATTGGCAGTATATACCTTTCTTTGTATGTTAGGAAGATCACGTAAAGGTTCTGGCTATTCCGGTGGTTGGCAGAGTCCTTAATTTCCTTCATCAAGTTCTTGTGTACCTCTACCATTTCCTAAAGAATACCATACAGAATTAAGAAAAACAAAATTATATCATAACATATGACGCAACAGTTGGTGTGTATTCAGCAAAACCAAATCAAAATACATTTTAGAAACACATGCCACCAACACAGAAGCAGGATTTGGAGTCGGTACATAACTCCTAAACTTTGACTCCAACTCCTCATGTTATGGTACATCCAACTCCTCTGTTTTTTTTTCAAAGTAATTAAAATATAATGTAGTGTTGCTCAGCACTGGTAAAAGCTGTGTGTTGGCTTTAGAAAGAATACTATAGTTTATGTAAACAAGCTGCTGTGTAAAAAAGGCATACATAGCAAGGTTACATAGCAAATATCAGATAAAACACCGTTGTATTAGACAGGGCATATATGTTATATGCTATGTAACCTGTTCCTTTTCTCTATTTTTCAAGTTTGAATAGCTGCCCCATAGCTATACAGCAACTTGTTTATAGTTGTGTTTCTAAAGCAAACAGGCAGCTTTTAACAGTGCATATATTATATGTTAATTACTTTAAAATGCTTTCATTTTTTGGTCCTACTGTTCCTAATATATTTTCCATGTTGATGTTGAAAGACAAGGCGTTTTATCACTGCCAAAGTTCAGAAAAATAAATCACACCCTTTGGAAATTCTAAACAAAAATCAAACGAAAATCAAAGTTAAACTACATAAACCAAAAACAACTGGAAAACCTAAAACAACTTATATATTAATTGCACCTGGTATAGATCTGTAGAATAGCTGTTAAATACAATTTACAACAGAATTGCTTCTGCCATATTCTCCTTCACTGAAGTTATTTAAGGAATTGTTCAGTATAAAAATAAAAACTGGTTAAATAGATAGGCTGTGCAAAATAAAACATGTTTCTAATACAGTTAGTTAGCCAAAATGTAATCTATAACGGCTGGATTGAATGGATGTCTAACATAACAGCCAGAACACTACTTGGCTCTTTGCAGCTCTCTTGGTTTCCACTGATTGGTTACCAGGCAGTAACCAATCAGAGACTTGAGTGGGGCCACATGTGTCATAACTGTTGCTTTTGAATCTGAGCTGCATGCCGAGGATCAGTTACAACCTCACTGAATAGTTTTGTCTCATGTGGGCCCCCTTCAAGTTGCTGACTAACTGAGAGTTAGAGAGCTAAAAAGTAGGAAATAATGTTTTGGCTATTATGTCAGACATCCAGTCACTGCAGCTTTTATACATTACATTTTTGGCTAACTAAGCATATCAGAAACATTTTATTTTGCACATACTATCTATTTACCCAGTTTTTATTTTTACACTGAACTGTTCCTTTAAATCTGATTTGATTATTTTCAGTATTTGTATTTAAAGTTATTAGGAGTCAGAGTGGGTACATTTTTGGCGACTTCAACTCCAGATACCCAAAATTGTTTCCAACTCCATGACTCTTACTCCACAGCTCTGCATAGAAGTGTCATTGCCATCATATGCATCTAATGGCATCAACGATTTAAAACTTGTGATTGAACATTACACATTGGGGAATGGAAGATAAAAGAAAGAAAACGAGTAGTAAAGAATATAACTAAAAACTTCCCACTCCCAGTCTCAACGCAACTATTTTTTTTCCAAGGAAGCAAAATATATTTGGATATGAATCACCAGGCTATGAACAAACAGCTTTAGAGCTGTTCCATAATTAGTCCTTTCCACTAGTCCTAGGCAACAGATCTCTGGGAGTAATGACAGGTTATTAATCAAACCGTCCTGTTACTCTTTTGCCTTTATATTTTTCTTGAGATAAGAATGAAGCAAAATTCTCAGTACCAGTAAGTTAATAGTTTAGAGGCCTACATAAACCCCTCATTATTTTTAGCTGGTAGAGACCTTTATTAAGACAATGCACCAATGCAGTGGAGTCAAAATGGCAATTTTAGAATGGGCCCAGGCAATGATGAACAATAGTTGTACTATTTTAAATGTGCACTAATGCCAAAACAGCATGCCTCTAATGTAAATTATAGCCCTGTTTTTAAAAGTAAAGTTGGGCTTGTGTATACTATGCATGTTTACATGAACCACACATCCATTGAACGTATATAATACTATAATTTCATGTTCTTTTACTCACAGAAATATTAATGAAAACATTCTGTATGTCTGTTGGTGTCAGAAAATTTTTCAAAGGTTCCATGAAGAACTGCAAATGCAAAAATGAAATCAGCTATGATTCAGTTAAAAGACGGAACTTATAATAACGTTTCAAAATACTGTTGTACTGTACACCCATATGTAGAACATTTTAAATGTTCATTCACACCCACTCTACCTTTTCAATTGAGTCTAATGTTTCTGAATATTTTTCCTCAGTCTGTTTAATTTCTAGCAAACAGCAGCTCCGAACATCACTCTCGGCAGACCTCTGAAAAGCACAAAATATAAACTGCTCTAAAAAAACACATGTTAAAAGTCGGATTCCATTGCATAAATATAAAACATACATGTAAATAGTAAATTATTTAATTTGTGATCCATACTGCTGGTGTATTTTTATATGGCAGCTGAAATGATTACAAACGAACAGTCAGGACTCTTACATTGGGCAAAGCAGCTTCAGCCTTCATAAGATCTTCATAAACTTCCCCTCCATCATCTTCCTGATAAACGGAGTCATAGTACAACTCTTCATCTTCATCAGCTCCGGATTCACTTTAAGTGTGGAAAGAAGATGTTGCATTATCATTGGATTCAATCAGTATAATATCTCGGAATAGTAATGTTTTTGTTGCACTGCAGGCAGCTGCAACTGAAAACAACCCATGAAAGGGACACTTTTAAAGGAGAACTAAATCCTAAAATGAATATGGCTAAAAATGCCATATTTTATAAAGTGAACTTATTGTACCAGCCTAAAGTTTCAGCTTCTGAATATCGGCAATGATCCAGGACTTTAAACTTGTCACAGGAAGTCACCATCTTGGAAAGTGTCTGTGACACTCACATGCTCAGTGGACTCTGAACATCTGTTGAGAAGTTAAGGTTAGGGGTCATCGCAAATTAACAAGCAGAAAAAAAGGTTGGCCTGTAATATAAGATGATGCTACAGGGCTGATTATTAAATTATGATACCAATAATCTGTACTGATTACTAATCAGCCTTATATGTACAGTATATTGTGTATTGGTCCCTAAGCTCAGTAAGTGAGAGCAGCACAGAGCATGTGCAGTGAATTAGCAGAAAAAAAGATGGGGAGCTACTGGGGCATCTTCAAAAGCACAGAAAATCCCTGCAAAAGGGCTGTGGTTGATTTGGGCTGGTACAGAAGCGCAAAACATAATGTACGACATTTCTAGCTACTTCTTTAGTTAAGATTTAGTTCTCCTTTAAGGCTGCATTTATGGTTGCTCAAGCCTGAACCTGACGTGAATTTGCCCAATTCACACTGGCTTCGAGCTAAAAAGTCTGTGATTTCTGTAATTCCTGGGACTTGGGACCTTAAAGCCGATGAAGTTTTTTTGTAAGAAAAGCAAGTTTGTAAATATTATAGAAATTGCCTAACGTTTTTGGTTCAAAACCAGCATGAATTATGAAAATTCACATCAGGTTGTCTTGATGATTGCTGGAGCTGAAAATCCTGAGCAATTATAAATGGGGGCCAAGGGGTTGTGAAGCTTTACTAGACTATTCTGCACATACAGATAAAACACATGGGCAAAAATAGATATTAACAGTACGAATAAACATGGGATTAATAGTAGCATTTTTAGAACTGAAACAAATAGCACTGAAAATAACCCAAACTTCTAGCATTCCCCTAGTATTCCACGATCCCAGATAATGACTTTTGTAATTTGCAAGATAGTAGTAAATAAATCAATGCTTATGCCTGTAAGTAAACAACGATTATTGCATGGAAACATGTAAAGTTTTGTACTAAACGGGTACCCAGGTGAAAGGAATTAAGTCTCTTCCCTAGGGTGCACAGCAGTATTATATCAGTTAGAGATTATGTCTATGACGTTTTACATTCAAGTTATGATATTCAGTTTCTAGTAATGATAAGCCTAATACAACTGGACTTTTGGAATTTCTTGAAAACTTTTCACCACTCATTCGAGCGTATTCTTCTGTTTAACTTAATGGTTTAACTTAGTGGTAACATATTTCCCCTTAGGGGTCATTTTTACGTGAAAACATTCAAAACGTGCCCAATCTTTCTATATAATAGAGACTTCCCATACCCTTAACCTGTTTACCCTTATTTGGTCTGTAATTCAGTAATATCACATCCGAGCACTGGAGACCAAAACTAGATGGGGCCTTGCTAGTTCTTTGTAAAGCAGAAGAGTGACCCTTTCCTCCAATGAATCTATACCCTTTTTAATACAACAAAACATAGAGCCAAGTTTATTATCCACAAGTATCCCTAGATCTTGCTTCATCACAGAATTGGTTAACAAAGCTGCATCAAGGTATAAATGGCTTGCATATTTCTACATCCCATGTGCATGACTTTACATGTATCAGCACCGAATTGCATGTGCTACTTAGCCACCCAGAATGGTAGATGGTCCAGATCCTGTTGCAAGGATGCTATATCCTGGATTGAATGAATTGGCTTGCACAGTTTATTGTCGTCTGCAAACACTGATACATTACTTACAGGTAACTCAAAGCAGAACCCTGAGGCACCCTGCTCCAAGAAGGGAATGTGCTTTTGACAACCATGCTCTGTGCATGAACCTTTAGCCAGTTTTCTGTCCATGTGCAAACAGCATAACTAAGAACAACCTTAGTTTTGAAAGTAGTATAAAAATTAGTTTTAAGTATTTATGTAGCATTGTATCAAATACTTTGTCAATATCCAAATAAATCATATCTACTGCAGCCACATTGTCGAACTTGCTACTCTCTTTGTCATAAAAAGAGACATTAACTATCCTTCATAAAGCCATGTTGATTACTGTTCATAATGTCAATCTCCAGAATATAATCTTGAATATGATCCCTTAACAAACCTTAAACAATTTACCCAACACAGATGACGAACTAAGAGACCCTCCACTCATAACTGCTGTTTTCTGTGTAAGTATGCATTTCAGCTCCAAAATCCACTCCATTTGTCTGCACACAGGCTATAAAAGCTCCCCAACTGCAGAAAATTGTGTGTGTGCGGATCTGTGAAAATCTTGCTGTTGCTAAGGGACCTAGCCGGGTCAACGGAGGGACAGCACCACCAGTAAATTAAATATCAATTGCAGGAGTGCGGTGGATTCATGAAATTAAAATGCACCCAGGCTAAGGTAATGGCTGTGCTGACACATAAGACATAAAAAAATGAATAGAGGGTCTGTTTCTTGATCTGTGCTTATGCAAACTGAAAAACAGCCCAGTATCATTAGATTCATAGTATATATATATAGTATATATATTATAGTATATAATAGAATTACATCAGCTTTCCACCAAAACAGAGAAGGAAGTTTACAACACCACTTTTACCCCAGAGGTTTCACAGCCATTTACACTTCCAGTCATGTAATGTGAAAAATTGACACATGCCTCAATGAGATTCACTGTACCATTGTGACTGGATCATCCTTTCACACCTCTCTAAGATTCACTACTGTGATTGTTTGTTGGTGACTATATTACCCTTAAAAGTTTAAAATGCTTGAGAATTTCCTACCAATTAGCGTGACTCTGGTTACTGGTGAAATATTTACAAGATATTCAGAAAGTCCAGTTGCTTTAGGCAGGGCTGTCAGGGCTGTATTTATATATAAGCCCCTTAGAATTCAGCTGCTGCAGAGACTTTCAGCTTATTTACTAGAATAAAAAAAATACTTAACCCACTCTAAACAGGGATGGAAGGATATAAAAAGATGATTATGATTATGTAAAACCTGAAGGAGCTCAATAATCTAAGACCACCTGGTTTATAAATCTAGATGGGCATAGGTTTGCTAATGTCTTCTTGTGTTTTAAGGACATTAGGATGGGCTTTCACTAGATATAAGGTCATTCATTTATGAAATTGCAAGGGTCAAGGAAATTTTGTCCAAGGCATTCAGAAGATAGTGAGATATTTTATTTAACCAGGGCATCAACTGAGATCAATTCAATTAGGTTGTAAACTGTTCTGGTAGAACATGTGGTTTTTATGTTATATATTAAATAAATGGAATCTAGCCTCATTAGACCTATTTTTCTGCAAAGTTGCCAGGTACTCTAACCTACAGTACTAATTGGCTTTAATTAGAGTACTAATAAACTACATTCATTGGTTTCAAGCTACATTTTTTAGCGTTTGTTTAAAACCTATTCACTTCTTTACAGGCTTAATGATGTGTTAGAGCTTTGGTGAGTAATTTAGTGGTTTGAAAGAGAAGACATTAGCAAGTTTAATTACATGTTTTATGTTAATGGCCACATTAGTCTGGGGAATAATGCCTTAACTGTATAGTTCTGGATCCTTCAAAACATCTCTAAACTTAATTAAAGTACTGACAGCAAATAAAGTTCTATGTGTCTCAGTCTCTGGGTCTCCTGAAAGATAAACAGATACAGTAAATATAATTCTGTTCTCTTAAAATGTATCTGCCATAATTAGCAAATGATGAACAATTTCCACTAGTGATATTGCATATGGGACATTTTGTAAAGTCTCGTGCATTGAAATATATAGTGAATAATGTACCCACTGTAAAATATGAGGATATTATACCTCACTAAGTAGTTCTATATATACACAAACTGCTGCATACAGTTGGAGTATAAGCATCTTGCCAAGATGGAAAACAAAGGTTATAATATGGCTCATAGTTCCCTGTAAAATGCCAGAATAGGCAGAAAATGTAGATGAAGGCTGAATCAGAACTTGGCCTAACTATGCATACCAGAATTATCCCCTAGAACAATATTTAGAATAATGACATCTTTTGTATTAAGAGTTGTGTATCAAGAGTTTTATTCGGTTTACTGAATTGAAATAAAAAATTGATGCAACACATACTCAATTAAATCTGGCAGAGCTTTGTAAATATCTTCATCCTGAACACTTTCCTCTGTAGGGAATGGCCTGGAAAAACAAATGCAAGATCATATAAATGTATAGATAAATTATTTTCATGTCCCTTCAACATAAACATTGTTAAACAGACAAGCACCAACCAGAACACAGCCTGCCTACTGTTGGGATCTGAGATGCATATATTTTTAAACACTAGCATATAGGCTTTCTATAGGAAACCCTAAGTTTGAGGAGCAATGTCCTTTCTTACTACATGTATGGGATCCATTATCCGGAAACCCGTTATCCAGAAAATTCCGCATTACGGAAAGGCCATTTTCCATATACTCTATTTTATCCAAATAATCCAAGTTTTTAAAAAATAATTTCCTTTTTCTCTGTTATAATAAAACAGTACCTTGTACTTGATCCCAACTAAGATATAATTAATCCTTATTGGAAGCAAAACCAACCTATTGAGTTTACTAAATGTTTACATAATTTTCTAGTAGACTTAAGGCATTAAGATTCAAACTATGGAAATATCTATTATCCAGAAAGCCCCAGGTCCTGAGCATTCTGGATAACAGGTCCCATACCCATATTACATATTTAAAAGATACTAAGTTCTAATATACATTAAAAACTGTTGATAAAAAAGTTTTTAAAAGAAAAAAAGTAAGAAAATGCAACTCTAAGCAACCTTCATATATATATATATTCATGTGAAAGTGAATTGTACTGTAAATTATTTTTACAGTACTGAATTATTTAATTTTTTTCTATTAACGGAAATGTGTGGGGTGCTGTAATTTATGTAAAAGGAAATTAGAGATGCACCGAATCCACTATTTGGATTCGGCCGAACCCCCAAATCATTTGCGAAAGATTCGGCCGAATACCGAACCGAACCCTAATTTGCATATGCAAATTAGGGGTTGGAAGTGGAAAACATTTTTTACTTCCTTGTTTTGTGACAAAAAGGCACACAATTTCCCTCCCCGCCCTAATTTGCATATGCAAATTAGGATTCGGATTCGGTTCGGCCGGGCAGAAGGATTCGGCCGTATCCTGCTGAAAAAGGCCGAATCCTGGGCGAATCCCGAACCGAATCCTGGATTCGGTGCATCCCTAAAGGAAATGCACACCTTTATGAATACCACAACCAGTTATTTTTCCTGAATGATTCCAGGGCATTGTAAAATCACACATAAGGAGAAAAGCACTAATTTATAGATCAGTCTTTAGTCAGGGCTCCCCTTGGCACATAAAATGAGTACATTTATAGTAGAATATTGGTATATCATCAGCAAATACATACATTTGCCACAAATAAAGGTAATACTTTAAAGATAAGTTTAAAAGGGTGTTTCACCTTTATGATAACTTTTAGTATGTTATAAAATTGCTAATGCTCAAGAACTTCATTTGTTTAATTATTTGACTTCTTCCTCTGACTCTTTGCAGCTTTCAATGGGGTCATTAAGCCAGTCTAAAAACAAATGCTCTGTAAGGCTACATATATATTGCTATTACTACTTTTTATTACTCATCTTTCTCTTTAAGCCCTCCCCCATTCAAATTCCAGTCACTTATTGCTAGGGTAATTTGGGCCCTAGCAACGAGATTGCTGAAATTACAAACTGCTGAACAAAAAGCTAAATAGTTTAAAAACTGCAATAATTGCAAATTGTCTCAGAATAGCATTCTCTATATCAAACTAAAAGTTAATTAAACTCTGAACAACCTCTTTATATAAGTCAGCGCTGTGATTTGAGTAAATAGTAAGTGCATCCATGCTTTCTGTCTAAGCCAGGTAAAATATAGAGAAAACTATGACTAGGTTATATTGTTTCTCGTCTGACTCCTACATTTGTTTTGGGGGGTTCGGAAAAAAGAAAAATGTAATACTGACTACATGTATAAACAATTCATATGTTTTTTCATAATCCTGAATTTTAACAGTAAGAAAATATTACTAACCTTATTCCAGCTGACAAAGAAATGGTTGTATGGGATAGTTTCGATAAAGTCTCAATCACCTGAAAATACAGTTGTGGTATACAGTTATTCAATTATGTGCTAACCAGAAAATCATATAAATACAGAGACTAAAAAAGATTATTCACATGTACAAGTTTGTTATTAAAGTTGCTGATTCTTTCACAGGGTGCTTAATTTGCTAATGCCAGAAACAGACGTGCCAAAATATCTGTGAAATCCACAGTACACTGCACGAGGGGTAGTTCACCTTTCAATCAACTATTATTATGATGTGGAGAGTGATATTCAGGGACTTTGAATTTGTAATATTGCACTGATTTAGTAAGAGTCTTTAAAGGAACAGTTCAGTGTGAAAATACAAACTGGGTAAGTAGATAGGCTGTGCAAAATAAAAAATGTACCTAATATAGTTAGTTAGCCAAAAATGTAATGCATAAAGGCTGGAGTGAACAGATGTCTAATAAAACAGCCAGAACACTACTTCCTGCTTTTCAGCTCTATAACTGAGCTAGTCAGAGACTTGAAGGGGAGCCACATGGTACATTTCTGTTCAGTGAGTTTGTAATTGATCCTCAGCATTCAGCTCAGATTCAAAAGCAACAGATATGACCAATGTGACCCCCCCTCAAGTCTCTGATTGGTTACTGCCTAGTAACCAGGGGAACCAGTCAGTGTAAACCAAGAGAGCTGAAAATCAGGAATTTTGCACAGTCTATTTACCCAGTTTTAATTTTTACACTGAACAATTCCTTTAAAGAGGTTGCTTGCCTTTAAATGAACTGTTATTGTGATGTAGAGAGTGATATTCTAAAACAATTTGAAATTGGTTTTCATTTTTTATCACTTGTAGTTACTTAGATTGTTATTCAGCAGCACTCAAGTATGCAGTTTCAGCAATCTGGTTGCTAGGGTCCAGAATAGCCAAACAACCATGCAGTGATTTGAATAGGAGAATGGAATATGACTAGGAGCCTAAATAGAAAGATGAGTAATAAAAAATAGCAATAACAATACATTTGTAGCCTTATAGAGCATTTGTTTTTAGATGGGGTCAGTGACCCCCATTTGAAAGCTGGAAGACATCAGAAGAAGAAGGCAAATAATTCAAGAAGTATAAAAAGAAATGACAAAGTTGCTTAGAATTGTCCATTCTATAACATACTAAAAGTTAACTTATAATAGAACAACCCCTGTTGGGTTTAGTAAAATACTAAATTCAATATAAACTGCAAAGAAGTGCCATACACAACTCACCTGGATTCCAATGTTAGGCTTGAGTAGAAACTCATATCAGTCTGAATTTTACTTTCCTTAGCTTCACTACAGTTTAAGTACAGCTAACCAACCAGAGCCTAAAAAACAGGTGCCCAGCGAACCAATTTCCCGAAATGTTCAATGACGCAAGTATCATACATTCCTGGGAAAAATAGTCACAGTGCAGTAGCACACAAGTATGTTGGATTTCTAGAAAATACATGAATTCTAGGAGTATTCTGCTTGCACTGGCAGCAAAATATTATTATAATAATAAAATACAAGACATAAGGAAAAGATTAAGAGAAAAATAATGATTAGAAATTAGTTTTAGGTGAGAATATATTTAATAGACAGAAGTAGATCAGCAAACTTGGATTAAGGCATCCACAGTACAGTACATACAATGTTTACTCAATGAATCTGTGCAAGCACCACTAGAGGGAGATATATACTCAAGTTTGTTGTATTTAATGGATACTGTCTCTTACAAACATACAAAATAGTTCTCTTTCCAGTAGTGATGTGCGAAATCTTTTGCTCATCACTAGTGGACTTCAAAGGATAAGTTGGGTATTTATCCATTGGTAAACTATCGAAAAACAACTGATCTGGAAAAAGTGGTGGAAGGTGAACGACCCTTTTAAACTGAAGAAGTCACACCATTCCTCAAATTTAAAATAATAAATAGACAGTAGAAAGAAAGTCTTATATTGACCTTTCCATTAGTGGTCCTGGAAAACAACTAACTTTGCAGAAAACAAAAAATAGGCCAAATGATAGCCCTGATTTGCAAGGGTTTAGGTTCATCAGCTAGCCAGCATGTAAAGCTGTAGTTCCTCATACCATTCGGCTTTCGGCAAATAATTGAAAAACTATAAAAAATAAAAAATTGAAGGCCAATTGAAAAGTTTATAGGATCAGCAAACTCTTCCTTAACATATGTTAGATTCCTTAATTAATTGCTATCATCCAGTGCATCCAGCCTCCCAATCCATTCATCTTTAACCTATGAAAATCAGGGGGTTATTTAGGAAAACCCATATTTTTCTGGTGGGGGTTGTAAAGGGGAAAAAACAAAGTTGTAGTTTTTGGGCACCAAATCTGAAAAATAACAATTTTATCAAGTCTTTTCCCACACCAAGTTTTTCAAGTTGTTTTATTGATAAATAAAGCAGAATTGTGGATCGGAGTTTGATCGAAGTTGTTTTACTAAAATAATGAGAACATTTTTAGTAGATAATCCCCTAAACCTATGGGAGCATGTGCAATTGAAGCTGAATCCTGACTAGGCCCAACTGCATATGCTCCTGCAGGCTTCACATTGGCGAAGATAGCCGAAAAATGCAAACGGGCAGAAGATGGTGCTCGGGAACTCTTCACCTTTTTGACTAATGCACAGTGCATGGAGGAAGATGGGATAATGGCAGGCAGTTAAGGTGGGCTTTTGTTGCTAGGAGGGGTTTAGTTCTCCTTAAATGCAACTCAGGGTTTTTGCTCAGCAGGACCAAAAATAAGAACTGTATCAACTAATGTATCAGTTTAGAATATAGTCAGTGAGCCCCCTCCAAGAGCTGCTTCAGAAAGTCATAAGAAGGTGAAAAATGAAGCTTTTAACTGCATTATTAAAAAAAAATAGAAAGTAACCGAAAAAAGGCTTTATTTCTGGTAAACTATCGGAAAACAACTGATCTGGAAAAAGTGGTGGAAGGTGAACGACCCCTTTAAACTGATAAAGTCACACCATTCCTCAAATTTTAAATAATAAATAGTCTTATATTGGCCTTTCCATTAGTGGTCCTGGGAAACAACTAACTTTGCAGAAAACAAAAAATAGGCAAAATGATAGCCCTGATTTGCAAGGGTCTAGGGTCATCAGCTAGCCAGCATGTAAAGTTGTAGTTCCTCACACCATTCGGCTTGTGATCAGACCCAATCCATCTGATGCAATATTTCCTGCTGTCTCACATGTAGCCAGTAAGCTATCTGACTCAGGAAGATGTGGGATTTGATTTCTGGTAATGCTTTTGTGTCGGGTCCTTGTGACCTTGGTCAAGTGACATCTCCCAGTGCCTCAGATATAAAACTTATACTAAAAAACTCTGCAGATTCTGCTTTTCCCTGATATCATCTGTATGTGGCACCCCAAAGAACTACAATGTGCAGTGTGTAGCAGAGTGCAGAGCTCAAGGAATTAGGCATTAGGAAAAATTTTAATGTATCGCTCTGTTGATGGTTGTTGTAGGTAACCCTGAAAAAGAGGTATATTTATTACAGCATTCATATTAATAATCCACCACTTTACGGGTACGGGTACATATTTAATGGTCTCTGATACAGCAGCATTCAGGGTATGCATTACTTATAGGTGTTAATATATCAATTAGATTTGTCTAGCAAATTGTAGGGCATAAATAAAAGAATAAATTGCTCAACCATTTCCAATCACCCCATTATATCCTGTTCTGCTCTACCTATTTTAGAAGGTTCTCCCGATACGCTTGGTTAGTAATTGTGCCCAGTGCATATGGCATAGGTATAAGTTAGTAGAGCACTGCACATAGAGGTTTATTAAGCAGAGAGAAAACAGTATTTCCTTTTTTGCCCATCACAGAGCTACAATCATATATAGCAGCCTTATAAAAGAAATACAGGGCAAATATAAAAGTGACTTTCCCTTTAATACCACAAAAATGTTGTTCATCTCAATACAACCCCAGTAAATCTTGTCCATGAGATCAGATCAGTATTGGAAAGTATTGCCAATGTCACATTTTTTGTACTGGTTTTGTTTCAGTGTCAAAACATAAATAATAAATTAGTGGTTTAAATACCAGGTCTGATTTATGATTTCTATTCTGACTCTCTCTTTCACAAACGTGATGTTACATTGGATACAAGTGATTGTTAATGCCAGAAAATGTGCCTTAATATTACTGCTATGGGATTCCTGATCACACTGTGCTGGGGGGCCTCATTATTATTAATTTCATGATGGAGGCTGAGGGCCGGTGTAAATTTGAAAAAGGGTCGCACTTTGGACATGCCTGCACTAGAGTGAAAAAGGCATTTCATTTCTATGTTCAGCTTTCACTCTACTGCACATGCACCTATAAGGGGTACACCGAGTAATTGGTGTGAATGTTACTGCTACTGTACTGGAATGTGTGAGAGTGATGTAAAGTAGATTTTTTAATGTTATAAATCTGTGGTTAAAACAAGTTTCATTAACATTCATAAACAGCTGAAACAGAGCCTCAGATCTCTAACTGCCTCCTGGCTATCTCAAATTGGATGAACCAGCGTCACCTCAAACTCAACCTAACAAAAACTGAACTTATCATCTTTCCACCTAAGCCTGGTCCTTCTCCCCTATTTACTATCTCTATTGATGGCATGCTCATTAATCCTGTCAACTCAGCTCGCTGTCTGGGGGTAATCTTTGACTCCTCTCACTCCTTCTCTGATCACATTAACACCACTGTCAAAACAAGTCCCTTTTTCTTACGCAATATCCATCCCTTTCTCCTGATACATCCAAGACACTCATGCATGCTCTCATCCTATCCAGACTAGATTACTGTAACCTTCTACTAACTGGCCTCCCTAACTCCCATCTCTCCCCTCTACAGTCTGTATTAAACACTGCTGCAAGAATTATCCTCCTCTCATCCAAAAGGGTACAGGCCCCTCCGCTGCTGAAGTCCTTATCATGGCTTTCTATAAAACAAAGAATAACTTATAAACTCCTCCTCATAACCTTCAAAGCCCTTCATTCCTCTGCACCTAACTACATCTCATCTCTTGTTTCTCTTTATGTTCCTACCCAAAACCTCCGCTCCTCTCAGAGCAACCACTTGGTTGTAACCCCACTACTACTGCTGTTTCTCGTATCAAACCCTTCTCTCTTGCGACTCCTTATATTTGGAATGCCATTCCTAAATCTCTCAGGAGAGGATCCTCCTTCAATGTTTTTAAAACAAAACTAAAAGACTACCTCTGGGAACACCTGGATAACACCTGAACTGGGCACTTATATAACAGTGTAACAAACTGTAACCCACAGCACCTTAATACCCCTCTGAATTGTGTCTGTATGTTAACCTCCCATTTAGACTTTAAGCCCTACGGGGTAGGGTCCTCTAGCCTTTTGTTTCCTTGACACTGAGCACTTAATCTGTATTGTAATTATATTTTTTATATTTATGTAAATTGTATTTCTAATAATGCACTTATTGTTACTTTTTATTCCAATGACCCCTTGTTTGTTACTACTAATTTATTGTTTTGCTATACAGTGCTTTGCCCTCAAGGAGCGCTTTACAAATAAAAATATACATACATACATATACAAAAGTAATGGGAATAATTGTAATGTGTTAGAATGGCCACTAGGTTACAATAGTGTTAAAGCAATGTTAGTTGTAGTTTACTCTCCAGCCACTAGATGGAGATGCACAGGGCATCCCCTGGGGGGTTCTTCTTCTCCTGGACTTTGGCAGAATCAGGTAGAGTAAGGGTCTCTAGTAAGAAGTAATAGGTACTTAAGCTAGATCGGGTGATAGCTAGCATGGGTAGCCCAGACCCCAATGAGGAGGTAGTGGCCTAGTGTTTATGGCTAAGCCAAGATAGGGCGGAAGTGACAGTTTAGGGCCAGTGGGAACATCCTGAAGCAGGGATCAGAAAAATTCTTTCCTGGAGTAGGGCAGAGGGGCATAGAGTGTATGCCAGACTGGTAGGTCCTGAAGGTGGTGCAAGGTCCTGGAAAGGGATGTGTCTATGGCAACTGTGGTTATTTTTTTCGCTAGTGGAATGCTCTACATGGCTGTTGATGAGTCTGTCTGAAAAATGAATGTGTATAAAATCTGTGTGTGCCGACGATGTGAAAGCCTGTCTGAACGTGAGTACAAAATGCCCTACTAGTAAATCGCATTTTCTTCTACGAATTGGTGTTGGACTTCAAGTTTAAGCTCTTGGGATTGGCCTTACTAGGCGGCCTGAACTGGAACAAAAACAAGATAGAAGAATCCAGCCAGGGTCGGACTGTTGCGTCCTGGGCCACTGGGAGCACGACTGCCAGGGCCTTCCAGGAAAACTAAAGGTCCTTCCTACTGGAGCTGAACCTTGCATTGCTCCCAGAACCCCCCCCCCAGGGATTGAAACTTTAGTTCTCCTTTAAGTTTCTTCTGACAGAATGTGCTTTTCAGTCTGGTATTTAAGCAACTATTTTGTTGCCGTTTACACTTATCGCTATTACCGTACTTAATTTTGTACTGAACACCAGACTAAAGAATGCGAATGCGACTCCTTATATTTGGAATGCCATTCCTAAATCTCTCAGGAGAGGATCCTCCTTCAATGTTTTTAAAACAAAACTAAAAGACTACCTCTGGGAACACCTGGATAACACCTGAACTGGCACTTATATAACAGTGTAACAAACTGTAACCCACAGCACCTTAATACCCCTCTGAATTGTGTCTGTATGTTAACCTCCCATTTAGACTTTAAGCCCTACGGGGTAGGGTCCTCTAGCCTTTTGTTTCCTTGACACTGAGCACTTAATCTGTATTGTAATTATATTTTTTATATTTATGTAAATTGTATTTCTAATAATGCACTTATTGTTACTTTTTATTCCAATGACCCCTTGTTTGTTACTACTAATTTATTGTTTTGCTATACAGTGCTTTGCCCTCAAGGAGCGCTTTACAAATAAAAATATACATACATACATATACAAAAGTAATGGGAATAATTGTAATGTGTTAGAATGGCCACTAGGTTACAATAGTGTTAAAGCAATGTTAGTTGTAGTTTACTCTCCAGCCACTAGATGGAGATGCACAGGGCATCCCCTGGGGGGTTCTTCTTCTCCTGGACTTTGGCAGAATCAGGTAGAGTAAGGGTCTCTAGTAAGAAGTAATAGGTACTTAAGCTAGATCGGGTGATAGCTAGCATGGGTAGCCCAGACCCCAATGAGGAGGTAGTGGCCTAGTGTTTATGGCTAAGCCAAGATAGGGCGGAAGTGACAGTTTAGGGCCAGTGGGAACATCCTGAAGCAGGGATCAGAAAAATTCTTTCCTGGAGTAGGGCAGAGGGGCATAGAGTGTATGCCAGACTGGTAGGACCTGAAGGTGGTGCAAGGTCCTGGAAAGGGATGTGTCTATGGCAACTGTGGTTATTTTTTTCGCTAGTGGAATGCTCTACATGGCTGTTGATGAGTCTGTCTGAAAAATGAATGTGTATAAAATCTGTGTGTGCCGACGATGTGAAAGCCTGTCTGAACGTGAGTACAAAATGCCCTACTAGTAAATCGCATTTTCTTCTACGAATTGGTGTTGGACTTCAAGTTTAAGCTCTTGGGATTGGCCTTACTAGGCGGCCTGAACTGGAACAAAAACAAGATAGAAGAATCCAGCCAGGGTCGGACTGTTGCGTCCTGGGCCACTGGGAGCACGACTGCCAGGGCCTTCCAGGAAAACTAAAGGTCCTTCCTACTGGAGCTGAACCTTGCATTGCTCCCAGAACCCCCCCCCCAGGGATTGAAACTTTAGTTCTCCTTTAAGTTTCTTCTGACAGAATGTGCTTTTCAGTCTGGTATTTAAGCAACTATTTTGTTGCCGTTTACACTTATCGCTATTACCGTACTTAATTTTGTACTGAACACCAGACTAAAGAAGGTTAACAGCAGTTTAAATGTCAGACCACAAAGGGGCAGAATAGACAGCACAGAAACTAAAAACCACAAAAATGATAAAAAAAAAAAAAACACGAAAACCAGACTTTCCACGTGCTCATATGAGCCAAAATCTGACTTCATTTTCTCCCAGATTTACTCCCTACTGCTCAGAAAAACACAACCGTAATGTTTACCATTCCCCTAAAATGAGAACATATTTTTGCAATGCCTCCTGCTATGAAATTATAGGGTTTCATATGCTATAAAAAAAATTGGATTGCAGCTCAGTATAATAATCTACAAACTACTAGTTGTATAAATGCATGTACTTAAATGCAAGTACTTAAAGGTAAAATGGCATATTGTAAAGCTGCTAATTTCCTGGACAATGCCATTTTTTGTGGCTTCATCACATATCTATATATAACAACACAGAGAAATTACCTGCAATGCAGCGTTTAGGTCCCTGGTTTCAACCCCCTTCAAACTGTAAGCAGCATGTCATTATCTAGAGCCAAAGATAGCTACAGATTCACAGATTAAACTCTAAAACTGATGCATGGCCTGGAATACACATATCATAGAAGTGATAGACCATTATTGTTGGACAGTAAAGTAATTTGTTAACTAGTTATTGTAATATAAATTTGTGTATGGGCCCAAAAGAACTTGAATGAGATTAATTTGGCATGGAAATCTGACAAGCCAAATATCAACTTTACTGGTGTCTATTGCCCTTCTGGCTGTGTGACTGTTATATTCTAGTATGGTTGTATGGCTTTTGATCAGAAATGTAGGGAGGAAGGAGGGGAGCCCCAAAAAATGTTTCGATCTTTTTCAGTCTATCACCCATAATATAGAAAAAACGCCAGCGTTTTTTGGGACTTAGAAAAAATGTGAACTTTTTTTGAAGCAATCCCTATCTACTCTATTGCGCTTCGCCTGGTCTGAGGTGGCGAAGGAAGTCTAGCGTAAAAGGTAGCGTTCAGTACAATGCGCACGTTAGTGAATTTGCGTAGTTACGTCAGTTGCGCAAATTCGCCAGGCGTAAGGGTGCGAAGTAACACTAGCGAATTTACGCCAGCGTTCGTTAGTGAATTTGCGAAGTAACGAAAATGACCGACGCTAGCGAATTGACGCTAGCGTTAGGCGCTTCGGCGCTTAGTGAATTTGCCCCATGGTGTTTGTCTGCTTATATGCATTTTTTCAATTCAACTAAATGCCTTTTGTGAGTTCAAAAGGTTTATTGTAGGATGAATGTGTACCAAGTGCTTAAGGTTAGAGGCACACGGAAATTAGCTATCTTAAATACGCTGGCTGATTTCAGCACCTACCGCAAGCAGTAGCCTCCTCTCTTTTTCTCACTGATCTCCTTCAATCAGCTCCTGCATAAACAGACTTTGGCAGACTTAAAAGTCAGACTCACAGTTCTTCGAAGAAATCTGCAGTGCCTGTTCGCGCAGGAGCCGATTTTACACTTCCAGTGAGAACAAAAGAGGAGGCTGATGTCTGTGGTAGGGGCTGAAATCAGCCACGTATTTCAGCCCATGTGGCCCTAGCCTAAGAATACAGCTTGTTTTGTTTAAAAACACAATGTAATGCAGCTGTGCTAAACTAAAGATTTGGATGCTTCTGGGTAAAACCAGCCAGAATAAAATAAAATCAATTAATTCATCCATTTGGTGCCCCAAACCTGTGTCTCAAGTGTGTGTCAAACTCATTAAAAAAGTCACAACATATAAATATACCTTTGCAAAATCCCGCACATCAAATAAGTCAAAAGATTCAAACAGGTCACTTTTCTTCATACTGAATGCACCGCAGCACACAGACAGAAAGGTTCGGATATTCTTCAAACACAAAAACTAGAAAGAAAAAGAAATACATTAGAATTCAGATTTTCTAGCAGTAAGCTTATGCAAAGGCAAATGATTGTTTCTAAACATGAATACAGGATATATATATATATATATATATATATATATATATATATATATATATATATATATATATATATATATATATATATATATATATATATAGATATATAGATATATAGATATAGATATATAGATATAGATACCGTGTTGTCCTTCATCCAACTGCATTTAAAATGATACTAACACTTCTCTCAAGATGGTCCTGCCCTAAACTACAGCTGGTGTCCAGATACTGTTTTAGAATTATGTCACCTCTTTATGTCATACAGAAGAAGTAAACACCAAGAACAGAGAGAAATTAATTAATATTAATGATAGTATAATGCAGTCAAGATAATGGTTTGTATTATCGTTATTTTTATTTTGTTTCCCCAAATCATATTTTTTAGCACTAAAAATTACGGACTATACTAATTACTTTAAAACAAAAAAAATTGTAATGTATTAAAAGAAAAAACACAAAAAACATTAACACAAAACTTTGAGATCTATGTCAATGGAAGTTGTCGTTCAAATGTAAAATCTTTCTTTGCTTTGTGGTTTTAAAAATTTTGACGCTGTTCTAATTGCACTAACATGAAAATCAGGATTTTGAATTTTTTCGGATTCAATTTGCATTGTTTTTGTTCATGCTCTTTATATGAGGATCTTTTAAAAAAATTACTTGACATTCGTGGTTTTAGTGAAAATTTCGTTTTTTCATGATTTCAAAAACTTCTAAAATCACACATATCCAAATATTGATAAATAAACCTCCAAGTGTCTCTTCTTGATATTGAAGCCATATTGTATATTGGTAATAAGAATAGGACATATACATACTGCACTACATACTGCACATATGAAACACTATAATATACACATAGGGGGTTATTTGCTAAAACTGGAATTTTAGTAAAACAACTTTGACCAAACTCCCATCTGCAATTTTGCCTTATTTATCAATAATATAATTCAAAAAAATTTGGTGCGGGAAAAGACTCGATAAAACTGTGAAAAAAATTTAAACATTCAAATTTTTCTGATTTGATGCCTGAAAAGAATGACTTTTTCTGATTTGATGTCCAAAAACCACAAATGTTTTGGATTATCATACAAAACCCAGCACAGATCATGATATCTTCCAATTGTAAAAGGGACATCTGCCATTGATTTCTAAATGACCTTGGTAGATTTCAGACTTTTAGCAGCCTCAGCTATAATAAATTTTGAAAGATTTTAGGTTTTTTTCTTTCACAAAAAAAATGTGTTTTTCCTTTAAAACCCCAAACAGAAAAATGTGGGTTTTAGTATATAACCTCCATAGTCTAGACCAGTGATTCCCCAACTCGTGGCTCGTAAGCAACATGTTTCTCTCCAAATCCCTTAGATATTGCTCCGAGGGCATCGAAGCAGGTGCTTTTTCTTGAATTTCTGGCTTGGAGGCAAGTTTTGGTTGCATAAAAACCGATGTACTGCCAAACAGAGCCTCCTGCACCACCCAGGAACTTTTTTCAAGCTCATGTTGCTCCCCAACTCTTTTTACAATTGAAGGTGTCTCCTGGGTAACGAAATTGGGGTAAAAAAGTTTGGGGACCCCTGGTCTATTTTAGGAATGTAATTAAGGTGACAATCACTACATTCTATACAGAAAAGCTGAGTCCCTAATGTACATGTCGATTATAGATACATTGCACCACATATTGATGAAAGGTTATAGCTGCTCTAGCTATCTTAAAAAGGCAGTGAATGCATGGAGATAACATATTACAATGTTGCATAGATCCACGTAATTGTGGCAGCTAATGCACATAGAAAAAGTCAACTTGTCCTGCACCGTTTGCGTAGATGATTTTAGCATGGTTTGGCTCAAACCAGTTTGCAGTACGAGGAAATAGAGGAAAGATGTAATGCTCTAAAAGGAGCACTTCTAACCTGCAGAACAAATATACAAACTAAGCAGTTGGGCACAGCCTTCAAAACGTTGGAATAAAATGTTCTTCTCTATTAGTAAAAATTGCACCAGTACAATAAATTAAGCTCAAAGTGACTGCTCCTAATATATAGAAGAAAATAACGTTCCTATCATTTAATTAGAATTATTTTCTTATATAGGAAAGAAACCATCGCTTTAGATCACAGAAACCAAAAACAGCCCTCAAATATTTAGGCATCAGGTACAGCCAAATCAGACATACATTTAGGAAACTGTGATTTTTTTCCTTGTCTAACTTCAACAAAGCTCACTCCAATTCATGTATTTTCACAACGTCTCATATTTACTTTTTAGGAATTTTAGGTACACCTTTTCAAGAAGAAATACGGTGAATTTTCTCCTTGTGTAAAATTCTCCGTAAAAAAAAAATGCCAGTATCATTTCCCCATGCAAGTTTAGTGGGTAAAATTCTCTCAAGAAATAAAGAAGAAATGAAGTGTGTGGGTTATTAGCATGGAGAAGGTGATGTAGATAATGAAATTCAAAAGTGGCTTCTCTAACTTTATAATGGTAATTTCACTTGGCGAATATTAGTTCCTGTGCTATTAGTTAATTGGAGAATATTCACTGGAGAAATTTCACTGGGAGAAGAGATGTGAATTCACGCCAATGCAAAGAGAGTTTTCAACACTGAGAAGTTGATTTTCCAAAACTTGTTGTATTTTACTTTAAGTAAATTGGTGGCATTGAGAGGAATCTTGATTTTTGGTGTAGCTACTCCAAAACCTTTTAATATATGTGCCCCAGTATATTTAGTGGGGATAGCTGTAAAGCCGGTGGACTTAGAGAATCTGGAAAACATTTCAACACTCATTCGAGCAGTTTCTTCATCAGCGAGTGCAGTTGCTTTACACACTATGGGGCACATTTACTCACTTCGACTTTGAATCGAACAATTCGAACTAAAAATCGTTTGACTATTCGACCATTCGATAGTCGAAGTACTGTCTCTTTAAAAAAAACTTTGACCCCCTACTTCGCCATCTAAAACCTACCGAACCTCAATGTTAGCCTATGGGGAAGGTCCCCATAGGCTTTGCAAGCTTTTTTTGGTCGAAGGATCTAATCTTTCGATCAAACGATTTTTGTTCGATCGAAAGAATTGCGGTAAATCCTTCGACTTCGATATTGGAAGTCGAAGGATTTACCTTCGGCAGTCGAATATCGAGGGTTAATTAAACTTCGATATCCGACCATATGTAAATCTGTCCCTATATATATCAAGACTTGTATAAAGGAAGTCTTTCATAGTAAAAAGTTCATGGTTCATCAGAGACTGGTCAGGCTGTGAGTCAGAAGGATGTTAATGCCAGGTCTAGGATGGAGTAATATTGCCACTTTTAGAATGTCAATTCCACAGCTGACTTTTACAGGAAGGTATGGGTGCAGCAACACAATTCCTGCAAAATACTCCCACCACCAAAAACATTAAAGTCATGTTCTTGTGTAATAAAGTAAATTAAGAAAACACTATGTTTGAGGTTCAAGTAGCTGTGAGAGCCTCCTACTCTACAGTGTAAGTGCCAGTTTCCTTTTCCTGGAAGTCAACTATATAGTAAAAAGAGCTCTTTTTACCTAGTAGCTTAGTCATAAATAAAGTGGGTGTAGGTGTGTGTTTCATAAATTCCTGTAATTCACTTTCTTCTTTGAGGGACAAAACCTTGCAATCTACGACAATTCCTATACCCACAGAATGATTTTGCATGTGAGTAAAACATATGAAGAATTCTAAAATTAGGGAGTTTTAGATACAGAGTCAAAGGGGGTTATTTATCAAAATCCAATTTTTAAAAAAAAGTCTGACCAAACTAGAATCCACAATGTAACCTCATTTATTATTAAAAAAGCATGATTTAATCGGGTCGAAGACAAACTCGATAATATCGAGCAAAAATCCAAATTGTGCGATTTCTCCCGAATTGCAAGATTTTTCTGTCTTTTTCCCTGAAAAGCCCGAATTTTTTTGGATTTTTGCCTGAAGAGCCCGAAATAGTCGGATTTTCGGGCTAATTCCAGCGCAGACAACAGAAACTTCATAATAGAATAGGGACCTTTCCCATCGACTTAAATACAACCTAGGCTGGTCTGAGATGCCAGATTTTCATATTCTGACTTTTTCCATCCTTGGTTATAATAAATCTCGAAAAAAATTTAGCTTTTTCCACTTAAAATTTGGATTTTATAGTAAAAAAAAACCTTGAATTTTTCGAGTTTTGTCTTTACGTAAAATGTTAAGCCAGGCCAAAACAGCGGGCCAGAGTGGTGTGGTGATGTCAAATTAAAAAAAGTGAATGGAACTAAAGCCTAACTAAAGAAGTAGCTAGAAATGTTGTACATTATGTTTTGTGCTTCTGTAACAGCCCAAAGCAACCACAGCCCTTTAACAGTAAAGATCTGTGCCACCAAAATGGTCCCTGAAGATCCCCATCTTCTTTTCTGCTGATTCACTGCACATGCTCTGTGCTGCTGTCACTTACTGAGCTTAGGGACCCACTCACAATATACAGTACATAAACAGAATATAAATGTCACAATATAAGGCTGATTAGTATTTATTACATGGTAGCCAGAGCAACTAACATCAGAATTTAATAATCAGCCTTGTAGCATGAGCTTATATTACAGACCAACCTCATTTTCTGCTTGACAATTTGACCTAAACTTAGCTTGTCAACAGCTGCTCAGAGCCCACTGAGCATGTGAGTGTCACAAACACTTTCCAAGATGGTGTCCCCCTGTGACAAGTTTGAAGTCCTGGATCATTGTTGCTACTGAGAACCTGAAGCCCTACACTGGTAAAAATTGTGTATTTGCTGAAGAAAAATGCATATAAATAATCTGCTGTGTAGCCATGGGTCAGCCATTTAAATCAAATAGGGCAAAAGGTACATGTATACACAACAAATAACATATAAAATGTGTAGAATACAATGCTTTAGATTTTACATGGCTCTCTACAGGGCTACAGTCTAAAAAACATTCTCATTCATTAGGACATTTGTAGTCAATAAATAATTAATTTAGTAGGTGCTTATTCAACACATAGACACTGCTTTCCATGTTTTGTTTTGTTTTGGCCGCTTTTCCAGAATTAAAGTTTAAAGTTTGATGTTTCTGTCTCTGGTGTTCCAGTCTAGCAGCTCAGTAATTTTAGGTGCAGATTCTGAACTATTACGATTTTCTACATTAGTTGATACATTTCTCAGCAGCATCTGTGGAATATTAGCAACTATTGTATCAATTCTAACAACTGCCTTTAAGGGGCGACTAATCTCCCCAAATCTGACAGTGTGTCTCTGCCTTAATGAAACTCATGGATTATACTCAGCAGGACCAAAGATAAGAAATTAATTAACTAATGAATCAATTTAGAACAGTTTACAGAGTCGGTGACCTCCCTCCCAGAGTTCTGATAGGCTGGTCTATCAGTGGAATCTGGAGTCCATAGGAGGCTTCCACAACACAGAACAGCATGAAAGCTCTCGTTTTGTTGTCACCTATAGCCAGATCATAATTCACAACATTGTTGTTCTTATACTCCTTTGTTCTTTTTTGCTATTAGTGGATTGAATCAACAGGAGATAAGGAATTGTCACCCATGACTTTTGTCACACATAATATATGTCAACCTTTACATGTACACATAATTAACTTGAATCTTACTATTTATAGTTAGCACAGTGCCTAATGATCCTTATGGTTGGTCTGTTTTTTCTGCTCAAAGATTTCCAAAACAGGAAGCATTATACTTTCCGGAATAATAAGTGAAAAGTGCATGCAAGGTGGGCGGCTCTCGTAGTGAGAAAGAGACCATACTGGATTTAAAACTAAACAGAATATATAGCACATAACGTAGTTTGTTTATGTGTATTATACACAAAGTAGTGGCTCTAGCTGCACTATACACAAAGCAGAAGCTATATTTTCTTGTACACAGAGTGTGAATCTACATTTTACAAAGAGCTGTGGGTGTTATCTGTATTATATCCATAGCAATTTCAAGCTGTATTATACAAAGAGTAGTGATTGTGTCAATGTTATACAGAGAGCAGTAGGTCTATCAGTAGTTTACATAGAGCAGTAAGTACAGGTATGGGACCTGTTATCCAGAATACTTGGGACCGGGGTTTCCAGATAACAGATCTTCCATAATTTAGATCTTCATACCTTAAATCTACTAGAAAATCATGTAAAAATTAGATAAACCCAATAGACTGTTTTGCTTCCAATAAGATAAAAAATAAATGCAGTTTACACCTTGCGCAAATATGTCACACTGGATGCGCAAATACAAAGGGATTCCACCCCTAGAAAGTTGCAATAAAAGTCTGACTTGTATGCGCTTCTTTTTTAAATAAATTGTACCAACTTTGCGTTTCCCTTTTACTACCAAAATATATACATATGCTTTATTATGCTGAAACAGGAAAGGGTCTTTCCCATAATGTTGCCATGAAGTTGGATTCATCATTCCATAGGACGCATTTTCACTGCCTGACAGCCTAATGGGCAGTGACATTATTTCATGCAATGGCATATTTGGAATTGTTCATTGTGATGCGCTTGTGTGTGACTTATGGTTGCCACCTCTTGCCTCTGGGCAGGGTGCGAGACGTGACGTAATGGGGTAGAGCCATGATGCACCGGGGCGAGTTGTGATGTCAGGGCGGGGCTTTGACGATTGGCTGATCGCCACGTCAATCATAGGGAATCCTGCCCGGTTTTCCTTAATATGGAAAATCAGGCAGGCAGATTTGACCCAGGCAGCCCTCCAAAAAAAACGGACTGTTCGGGTCAAAACCGGACAGGTGGGGACCTATTACCCAGGTAATTCCCAGATGATAGTTTTTATACTGATTTTCTACCGCCAATGTTTGTTGCTCAAGATAACAAGAATGTGTCCTAAATTATAACCTGTGCAAGCAAGAGGTGTGGAAAACTCAAATTCCACTAACTAGCAGTTTATATATTATATATACAGGTCAGTAAGGGTAATTTACAAATACAAGTGGGGCAAGGGCAAAAAAAGATGCAATGGCAGCACATATTGATTAAAGGTACTTTGGTGCAAACATTCCTGCTTAGTTACATTGAGCATCTTTACATCTTTTCTGCCTCTTTTTATGAATGGTGTTCAAGTGTGCCAACTGGGAACCCTGGAGCTACTGCAACTCAGAATGTAGTGGTTGTCCCACACATAGAGTAGGGTGGAGCACTCAATAGGCAGACTCTGCTGCAATATGTTTATTGGGTCACAACATGTTTCGGATAAAAGGATCCATGCCGATCCAAAACATATTGCAGCAGAGTCTGCCTATTGAGTGCTCCATCCTACTCTGGGGCAAATTCACTAAAAAACGCTGGCATCTTTTACTTTTTTAAGGCTGAAAAAGATTGTACATTTTTTTGGGGGTACCCTCCTTCCCCCCTACATTTCCTAACATATGGAACCTAAACTATACAGTGGGCACATGTGTAGCAAAATAACTCTATTTTCTTTTATGAAGCTTTCCCAGGCTTGTGTAGTGTAATGTATTTGCTGCTACATATACGTCCATTGTACATTAACTTGGCACCGTATGCAAATTAGGCATCGCTAGCATAACTTCACTTTGCTTGACGAATTAACTGTAGCGTAACTTCGCTACCTTTCGCCTCCCTGAGCGCAACTTCAGATATTAGTGAATTAGCGGCGCCCTGGCGTAGTGCGGCAAAGTCAACGCTGGCGCAACTTTGGAGGTAACTAAATTTGCCCCTTTATGTTGGTTAATTATATACTGGTCTGCTGGTGTGGCCTGACTGGAAAGAGAGCACTACACGCAAGTGGAAGCGTTGGACTAAACCTTGCATTAGGGTAGGACTCCATGAGCGATTTTGTCGCCATCCGAATCGCTGCGACAAAACGCATGCGACAAAAATAAGGTAAGAGATAGAATTGTGGTGTCGCAGCGTTTATCCGACGCGACACGACTGTCGGATGCAGACGCTGCGCTGCAATAAAATAACATGCCAATGCCATTTTCTCGATGTACTAAAAATGACATAAGCTCCACTGTGAAAACTCACAAAAACATGTGAAATTGTGCTTGTTTTGATGCATGGGTACAACTACAAACAAAACTTGGTGTCCATCCCCTATTGAATTCTGGAGAAAAGTGCTGTATTGTAGGAGAAAACATGGCAAGTTGCACTTTGCACACTGCACCTGGTAAATACATGTTTGTATCTGTATTATACACACATTGAGCTGTGTATGTTGATGTGCATATCTGTAATATATACAGAGCAGCAGGCTTTTATTCACAGAGCAGAGTTTGTATTAATATGTACTGGTCTGTGTATCTGTATTAAACTGCATCTGTATCTGTATTTTGCACAGAGCTGGAAGTATATCTGCATTATACACAGGTCAGGATGTGGATCTGTATTATTCACAGAGAACTGTGTGTGTCTGTATTACAGAAAAGGCAGTGTGTATTTTTGCACACAGAATAGCTCAGCCAGACAGGAATATTTTGTGTATTGATCTGTAACACTGGATCTTTCCCTTGTGCTCTCCTTTCTTCATCACACCCCCTCCTTTTCCCCTCGCTCTGTTTCCTCTCAGACAGATGAATTGATCGTTTTGCACTGCCTCTGCTAAATTGTGACCTGTATTAATAATGCACAGAGGTCTAAACTGCCATTTCATTTAAATACAGCCAGTTAATGTGTGTTTCCTCTGACAGACCATATTAATAACCAAACAACATATTTAACTCTTGTCTTTATGGTAGAACCCTATGTTGCCTCCTCACCTCGGTACATATCTGCAAGGAAATCCCATTTCCTCTGTATCCCCTGCACACCAGGTATCGGCATGTCATTGTGTGGCCTGTGAGCAGCTAGTTCAGTTGTACACAAATGCATTCTACTTGTTTCCAAATGATCACATACTACATTCCACTTTCCATCAGGACATCCTGCCCCCACTCCTGTGTATCAGGATATCCTACTGTTCACTCAACAAGGCATTGTATTGCCCCTCTCCCCCAGTTTGTGATGCTACTTTATATTCTTCTGATACCTGGACATTTTATTGGCCCAATCCTGACATTATATTGTCTTTTAACCTGCCTATCTCCTATAGTATCCCTACTCAAGTTATGGCATTTGAATGTTCATGTCTCCCATGTGCTCTCCCAGTTTGCAAAGCCATAGGGTACATATCCATGGAAGTTTCCATTTGCAAATGTCATGTGGCTCATTACTTTGCCTCCTAAGAGATCATATACATAATTGTGCAGTTTATTTTGGGTTGAGTTTGTCCAGGCTTGGTCCATTGTAAGAAGATTTGTTTAAAGGGGACATGTCATCCAGATATAAGAAGCTGCATTATAAAAGTCCTTTTCAAATTAAACGTGAAAACCAAATTCTTTTTTTTTATGAAAGCATTTAAAGTTGTTGTCAACTCATTTAAAAATCTCAATCAAATATTGCCTGCCCCTCCTCTATGCCTTAGGCATAGAGGAGGGGCAGACAATTACTTTCACTTTCCATTTAGCACTTCCTAGATGTCACTGCTCTCCACACATTCCCCCAGTTCTCTTCACCATTTAATTGTGTAGCCAGGGCATGGGGATGGATGTCGGGTCCTCCATTCTGGTGCACAAACAAGATTCTGAGATTAGTCTTGCCTTAATAACACTGTCCACAAAATGGCTCCCAGACCGAAGGAAACAAGGTTCACATAGTTTATATAGTGTAATTAAAGTTAATTTTGCTTGATGTTGTAAAATAGGATTTGGAATAATTTTTTCGGGTGATGGGTCCCCTTAAAGGAGGGGGATTCTAAATCAGGAAAAGTTTCCAAGGAATAGCTTCTTCTGTATATGCTTCAGATTTAATCTTATATCGCAAGACTGAAAGTCAGGTATAAACTCATGCTTTACTTGTTAGGGGTTTATGCTGGGTGATACCACATTATTAAACAGAAAATACAAAACACCATGTTACTCCAAGGTCATGCAGGTATCACAGATGGGTCTGAATTACCAAATGTAACCCCATTCTGTGGCCTCATTGTTGGAATGTACATATCTGTATTTCGAAGAGAGCAATTTTCCAGAACCACTGGCTGTTATGTTTTCTCACACATAGTTTTGCCTAAGAACCTTTTCCCTATTAAAAGGCACCAAGACAATACCCACACATATACTGTATATATCATATATATCATGAGAAACTGTACATGGATCCCTAGTGCAAACAGCCAAATAATATATATAAGAAGCAAAATATATTATAATGCGATAATGTGCCTCAAGATGTATTATCAGTCCTTCTTAACTCTATGTTCTCAGTTTTGCAGATAGTCTAGCATGCATTTATCCTTCTTTTCCAAACTGCCCATAAAATGGTATTAACCCTCTTATTGCTTGACAAGGCTACTCTCTTCATTTGCTTTTGCATTGTATAATTCCTCTGTAAAAATTATGTTGCTCAATTATTAAAATGCTTAAATGGTAAGAAAAAGATCTCATCTACTTTCTAATAGTGACATTCTATTGTACTTAGCACCAGTAGTGATTCTAATATATATATATATATAACCAGTTCACTATCTATATATATATGCACAAAGAACTTTTGAGCATTGAAAGCTACCCACTCTCACATGGCATAAGGGCACATTTAAGATTGCAAGCTCAGTGGGCAACTTGTGCTTTTCCCAACAGTGAGTCGCATGTAAAAATCCCTTTTATTACTTCATTAGGTAATTCATAAGGTACTTTGTATCAAAATGAAATCTTCACACTTCCATATAGTCAGGGTCAGACTGGGCCAGCAGGACACCGGGAAATAACCAGAAAGACTTCAAAAATACTCATCAATTTGAGATGAAAGCATGTGCTACTATGTTCAATGGGTGACAAAGCGCACATGAACTGTGTTCAAAGCGCACATGCAACTGGAATTCTTGGAAAAAACTCTGGTCTGTGGGTAAAACATGGCATTGCATTTGAAATTGCACTTTGCTCACTGCACTTGTGGATGTAAATGAGCCCTTTAGACAATACTCTTTCCCTCTCCATCTGTCCTCCATAGTAAAACCAATGACCTTCTAGCAAACAGTATGAAAAAATGTTCTCAGTTAACTTTATTCAGCCAGATTAACACACATATGAAATAATGCAGATTCCTATCATCGTATTGTTGCTGTGATGTTGTTATATGAGATTGAAGGTGACTGGAATAACTGAAGAATTAGAAGGACAGAAAAATGTCAGTGTATTTGAAGTTTATTAGAAGACAAATGTGCCCTAATAGTAATTTAAAAGCCTAATTATATTCATTACAAAGCAGAGCAGGAAATTTCAAAAAATTAGAATGCAAATCTAATACAATTTCCTTTTATTAAACAAGGAAAGACAATCGCACAATGATTCTGAAAACTAATGGTCTGGGTAGGATGGACATAATTACTAGCAAGTGCTCTAATTGAGGGATCAGTAAAATACTATTATATATATATGTTGTATATACTGTATACCATATATATGGGAACCAACTACTCCTGTAAGAGGCTGGCCGTATGCATGATTAAACCTGGAACAAACTTTGTGACTTTTTTTACATTACCTTAGAAAAACAAAGGGGTATATGTAATTTGCACAGGATCTAGTTACCTACAGAAACCAATTAGCTGCTTGTCATAAAATGTGCTAGTTTACATTAAATATCTAGAAAACAAGTAAATGAAACTATAGACAGCAATGAGGCACAGCTGCGTTTTATATCCCAGCGATACAGAAATACATAAATACATACATACATACATACATGAGCAATAAGTATCGAACACATCAATTGGTGTAAAGTATGGTATCCCAAACCCAGAACAAACCCCAAGGTCCTGGTCTGGGCTTACGCTTCTGCCAGTAGCAGCCACCTTTGGCTTCGGGAGGAGTCCTCTGCTACTCAGATGCCGCCAGGTCTTAAAGTGAGAAGACCAGGGAGAGAGTTCTGGGCAGGCAAGGGAACCGTAACATATACAGGAGGAATTCTGGAACAGAGAAGGAAGTTGTGGAACAAGCTGTGACAGTACCGAACAGACAGTGCAGTAGAGAATCAGGAACAAGGAGCGTAGTCAGGATAAGCAGGCCGGAACAGTACCAAACAGACAGGATCACAAACTAGAAGTGTAGTCAGGATGAACAGGTCGGGTCACAACCAATCAGTAACACGGTACAAAGTCAGCATCCAAAAGAGTAGTCAAACAGGCAAGGGTCGGTTCAGGCAGTTATACATCAAGGTCATAAACAGGCAAAGGTCAGGAACAGAAAATCGGACAAGAATCACACCCAGGAACTTTCAGGAAATAAACCTACACTGAGTCAGTTCAGAGTAGGGGGTTCTATATCCAGACTAATGTATTACGCAGATCACCTGTGGCCAGATTGGCAACAGGTGAAACAAGCCATGCTTACTTGCAGTTACACAGAGTGAACCAGGGCCTTAGCTGTCTGCTCACATAGAGCAGTGTCAATGCAACACAGGAACACCAGGTCCCTGGTTCAACTCCAGGCAAATTGTTACAATTGGTTTCAGAGAAAGAAAATAAAGCTATTCGAATGGCCCAGTTAATTGCCCAACTTGAATCTAATTGAAAATCCATGGAAAGAACTGAAGATTATCGTACATAAAAGAGGCCCTGGAACCTTAAAGATTTGAAGACCGTTTGTGTGGAAGAATCAGCCAAAATGAAACCTGAACAATGCATGTGACTACTTTCTCCATACAGGAGGCATCTTGAAGCTGTCATTACCAGCAAAGGCTTCTCTACTAAGTATTAAATAAATTTCAGTAAGCGTGTTCAATATGTATTCCCTGTGTCATTCCACTTTACTACACATAACTTAATTTATGGATTTATTTGTTTTGAGTTCTTTGTGTGTTTGGATTACTTGGATTGTTACCGACATCTGGTGTGAATTTCATGTCAATAGCCCCATTAGAAATATATTTACTGAGAAAAACGTTGACGTGTTCAATTCTTGTTTTCACTGCTGTATTTGGAGGAATACGTTTTATTTTAATTTTATTTTAAAGTGTATATTATTAAATTGTATTATTATATCATCTCTGTAAAGCACTGTGGAATATACAGTAATGGCACTATATGCAGTGAAACCGTCCTTCAAATAAACTGAGAATCACAAACTTGTGCCACACAAATACAGAACTTTGAATCATCTCCCTCAATAAATATAATACTTTTGACTCATTTATTTAATTAGATCTCATTATTTAGTTTTTAGACTCACTCAGAAGACTATATTTCATGTCATATTTATTTAGAGATGTTGAAAATACACCAGGCATACTGAGTCTGACATACAAACTGTTAAACAGATTACCTAGCCTTTCAATCTCCAGAACATGCAAATGTAAACCCGTCTGCTGTAACAATTTCCTTCCCACTTATCTCACTTTTCATGGGATCACTTGGTTTTTCCACTGGGTTGGTTGTGACAGAAAATGATAGGTGATTGTATTTATTTTTAAAAAAGTAAAATGTATTATCAATATATTTAATAGGAAAGGCCATTGATTAATATAGTAGATAAATAATAAGGGTAAAGCATATAGTATAACAGATACCATAAATGCACTAAACTATCATTTAAAGTTTTGTCAGTAGGATATGAATTCACATTTCCCTCAGTATAAGTTTTTATTGTAATCAATTTGATTACATCATTGTTACTTTGTACATTATTAAAATGTATACAATTCAACATACAATATCTTAATTAAAGTTCACATTTTTAGATTATACATCAGTATTAACTTCAAAATTATAACATGTAACAAGTCAATGTTCCTAGTCCTTGGTTTTTTATTTCTCACATTGTTTTCTTGTTTATTCCTTTCTAGGTTCATCGCTAAGGAGGTCTGCTTAAAGTTAGGGAAGTGTAACCATTATTCCAAAATGATCAAATTATTGAATTATCTGATTAGAGAATTTATATTAATATTATACTACTGAGTAGTGTTTGCGATATATTCTTTCCAGGGTAACCAGGTGGTTGAATAATTCCAATATTTATTATTTATTGAAGCTGTCAGTTCTCCCATTAAACAAATGTCATTCATTGTTTGGAAGCATTTCCCTATGATTGTAATTGATTTCTGTCTCCATAGCAATGGTATATGTGCTATAGCTGCTATGAGAAGATGCAGTAGCAAATCTTTTTTGGTGAAATTCTCCGGGTTCATATTCATGAAACAGGAGAATGGCTGAGGGGTTTGTTTTTACTTGTTCGCCTATAATTACAGAACATGGTTCAAACACTTCCTTCCAATAAGTCTTGAGTAAGGGGCATGAGAGCCATAAGTGTTCTGTTGTGCCTGTTTCCTGTTCGCACCTCCAACATAAATCGTTATCCATCAGCCCCATTTTTTTAAGACTGTTGGTGTTCTGTACCATCTTGACAGTAACTTATAGGAAGATTCCTGTAACCTGTTACTAATTGAGCATTTATTAGTATATTTAAATATTTTCACCCATTCTTCTTCACTTTATGTAATCTTCAGCTCACTTTCCCACATTGCAGTATATGATGGGTGGTTGGGATATTTATTATCAATAATTTTCTTGTTGATACGAGAGAGGGAGTGTTTCACTGTCCCATCTATTGCGCATAATTGTTAAAACTCTGTTAGTGGCTTCCCCTTTATTTTAAGGGATTGTAAAAAATGTTATATTTGATGGTATCTCCATTTGTCTCTTATTGAACGAGTATCTCTTAATTGTTCCGCTCTCGCAGGCTGTCCAGTTTCATAAACTAGAAAATGTTTCAATTGTGGATAATCAATATTAAATGCCTTAATGAATCCGGTTTCCCGCTTTCTAGTGTTGACCTAGGGTTGCCACCTGTCTGGTTTTTAAACAGTTCTAAAATACCTGCCTGGTTTTCAGCAGTCTGAAAACCAGGCAAGCTTGTTCTCTTCTTCCAGAGTGATTTGGGCAATCACAGGTCTCCACGTCAGTAGTCCGACCCTTTTGCGTCACTGGCCCACCCCTTCATGTCACAGGCCTGCCCCTTCACTGATCAGCCCACCTCTGATGTCACTGGTACCACCCCCTGCCCGGATTCCAAAGGAAGAAAAGGTGGCAACTCTATTGACGACTGACCAGAAGAATTCACTGGAAGACAGGGTAAGATTGCTTTCCACATGTTCCCATTCAGTATCAGGACAAAAGAGGCAGAAACCAGAAATGATGAGGCCAAATATGGTGTCTGCCAACCCCACTGTGTAGATCTGCTTTTGGACAATGTTTATAGGACAGTAGGGCCTGGGGTGGTTAAGGAGGGGACCTGCAGCCCCAAGCAGCTTGGCTAGAACCTAATAATGCATCAGGAGAGTAGAACTTTAATTTTCCTGTAAAAATGTACAAATAATGGTGCATCAAGCAGGCCTTTAAGCTCACAGAGAGGAAAAAGTTGTTTTTACTTGTTTCTAGAAACCGGTTACATTTATTTCCTGTGGAACAAGCAATCTGTTGTGCCCTCATAGGAAGAAATGAAACATATTCTAGCCAGCTACAGATATCAGCCACTCATTTACCAGTAGAACATAGCCCATAAGCAGTGAAAATGAAGCAGACTCAGTACTGCCAGTCCTCCACCATAACTTGATGAATACATTCTCTGCATATATGCATTAGAAGCTATCAATGCAATTATTCTAACATCTCTAAAAAGCCATGCTCTTTATAATAACATCTGTATCCTGTGTTGAAATCAGGCAATATAATAGTCTGAGTCTAGCAGATGGCTGTAACAATCTGAATTAATGTTACACTGTCTTGCATCAGGTCACATACCTGCAGGTACCAATGTAAGACCTGCAAAACAATTGTGTTTTGGTCAGAGAATCCTTTTCTTCCGACCTTGCACAGGGGCAAGGGGGAATCAGGTACAATGCAGGCACAATATGGGCTGTTCAGTTGTTTATTGTCTAGTAACCAATCAGTGGAAAGCAAGAGAGCTGCAAAGCAGGAAGTAGTGCCCTGTTCTGTTAGACATCCAGTCAATCCAGCCTTTATACATTATATTTTTGGCTAACTATATTGAAAACATTTTTTATTTTGCACAGTCTTTTTACCCAGTTTTTATTTTTATACTGAAAAATTCCTTTTTTTAATAGATGAGTGAAATAGGAACTTTATTTTACATGAGATCACTGTCTTCACTGCAAACAGGAAAACATTCCATTTTGACAGTGGAAAAAAACAGCTGTAAAGTAGCAGATGAGACACCAAGTGCCACCCTATATATAAAGTACTATATAAAGTACAAGGTTTTTTTTTATGATTTCCTCTTTAAAAACAGATGTTAAACATATCAGTATTACAGGCTGCTGTTCTGGATGTGAAAGTGTTACAGTTAGTGAGAAGTTTTGGATTTCATGAAGCACTGAGCTAGGTTGTGTGTGTGTGTGTGTGTGTACACAGGAAGGTTTCCAGTCTGACTCACTGCCTTACTCCTCCTACACCATTTGCTGACCCTTATTTACTTTGACAGCTGCATATGTACAAAGCTCTATTGTTGCACATTTGGCTTGAAGGTGTCTGTCCTATTTCATTTCATTCCTCTGCATTTATTCCATCTGATTTGCTATGCCTTACCTATGTTACCACTTACTATTATCTTGCAAAGGCTGCATCCTTCACAAGGCAAGACTCCCTGCAGCACACTGCCCCTATGTGCTGACAGAGTTATTCTGGTATAAAGTCCCTACTGCTTATCTATTAAACGAAACTGTTCAACTGATTGCTACAACTGATTCATTTTCCATATGTATGGAGCAAATCACGTGTTGCCTAATATATTCCAGCTGCCCTTTTTTGCACTACATCCTTATGTGTAGGCGGTACAATAGTTAGCATCACTTCCTTGCAGCTCTGGGACAACGGGTTTGAGTTTATATGCTCTCCCAGTAGCTGCATGGGTTTCTACCACATTCCAGAAACATACAGGCAGGCCAACTGGCTCTTATTAAAAAAAACTACAAGTGGATGTGATAGAGTCTTTAGATTGTGAGCTCCACTGGGCCAGTGATTGATGTATAATCTCTGTAAAGCACTGTTGAATATACAGTAATGGCACTATATGCAGCCTGTTGCAGCACGAGTCCTCAAATTCTTTATACTGGCCGTGGCCAACCTAAAGGAACTGGCCCGGTGTATCAGGTAAGTCATTAGAATCTTTAGGGGGTGCCATTACATTTGGTGGCTGAAATTAGGAATTGCAATGTCAGAAGGCACTTTTGGTTGTAGCACTATGACAAGGACTATGGAATTACCTAAATACATTCAAAATTGGTGCATACAAATATATCATGAAGAACAGCACTGAAATGTAAGAAGATAACTGAAATAAATGGCTAAATATAACAGGCTAGGCACCCACCCCCCAGAGATACTTACCTAATCACCTGGCCAGGGCCACAAAAAAGCACTGGCCTGGGATTCTTCTCGGTGAGCATCACAGAGTGAAAAAGCTGCAAAAAGTTAAAAGCCCAGCTTTTGGTTTTACTTTTAGTTATACTTAAACTGAGATTTTTCTGAGATTTTGGAGATTTTTGCTCTGAATCCCCTGAAATCATTGGATATCGGTATGGACATCAGCGCAGACACTGGGACCTTCCCCATTGACTTATACAGGACCTCAAGAGCTTTTAGATGCCAGGGTTTCTGATTCGGAGTTTTTAGAGCATCGGACTTTAATAAATCTCGAATAATTTGTAGTCTTTTTTTTTTTGCTCCGAAAACTACGAATTCTTTGAGGTTCGGATATTCAGAGCTTGATAAATAACCCCCTTATTAAACCACGATGGTGTTAGAAGTCCAAATAAAAATGTACTCCAACTCAGTCCTGCCGAGTTCATGTATAAGCCAATCGCAGTTGTCCCATAGACATTTTGAATACAGATGCAGCCACTTTGGTTTGTCTGTTTGACACAGAATAACTAAACACAGATATCCCATTTATCTCATTTAACACAGAAAACTGTGTCACAACATCCCATCTAATTAAAGCATTCACCATTGTGAACAATGGTGCTTTGGTATGCTAATGAAAAGGTTAAATGCATTAAATGAGTTAAGATAACTTTAGATAACACAGTTTCTTCAATTAACTCTGAGTCATGACGCATTTAACTCACAAATCCAAGTGGCTTCATCTGTATATCCTGATTTGCCATGGGTTATGTTCAGTAACCCGAAGATTTTATGGCTTCAGGCGTCAAATCTGAAAAAGTTGCAGGTTTCGGATGTCAAATTCAAAAAAGTTGCAGGTTTCTGCGACAAATCAAAAAAATCGTCTTTCCCGCACAAGAAATTTTGTGGAAATGTATTGATAAATAGTGGGGGGGGGAGTCAGTGCGGATTTGGTCGGAGTGGTTTTCAGAAAATAGTGAGAACATTCCGGATTTTGATAAATAACCCCCAAAAAAGTCACAAATGTATATAATGATGTTTTAACCTTTAATTTATTTAAAATACTCTCAGGCTATTGTTGTCAGCCTACGTATTTCTGCTCAGTGCCCCTGCTCCATTGATTTGAATCCGATCAGCCACAGCGGAGATCTTTATGCAGAACTGAATGCAGTTTACTACTGAAAGTGCATTTTTCATAGGAATTCATTGCTACTGAAAGTGCATTTTACTACTGAAAGTGCATTTTTCATAGGAATTCATTGCTACTGAAAGTGCATTTTACTACTGAAAGTGCATTTTTCATAGGAATTCATTGCTACTGAAAGTGAATTTTTCATAGGAATTCATTGCATCCTATGAAAAATGCACTTTCAGTAGCAATGAATTCCTATGAAAAATGCACTTTCAGTAGTAAAATGCACTTTCAGAAGCAATGAATTCCTATGAAAAATGCACTTTCAGTAGTAAACTGCAGTCAGTTCTGCATAAAGATCCCTTGGATAGCATTGCTGTCAGTCTAAGCAACTTGATAATAAATATGTTAAGTGGTTTTAAAGTGATTAGTAAATATAATTGTGGCTGAAAATAGTATTTAATTGTTCTCTACTGCACTGCTGGTTGTAAAGAAATGTAGCAAAAGCCAGTCCTCTTCCAACCAAGGGGCAAATTTACTAAAGCGACTAACGTTAACGAGAATTCTTCGCTAGTGGGATAGACTCTAGCGGTACTTTGCTCCCTAACGCGTGGGTAAGTTGCGCTTGGGTGAATGGACGTAACTACGCAAATTCACTAAGATGCGGATTTTACTGAACGCCAGACTTGCCTTCGCCATCTCAGACCACGCGAAGTGCAATAGAGTAGATAGGACTTCCTAAAAAAATAGTTGAAAAATGTTCTAAGTCCCAAAAAACGCTAGCGTCTTTTCCTTTTTCAGGATGATAGGCTGAAAAATAGCGTTACATTTTGTGGGGTAACCGGCTTGCCCCCTACATTTCCCAACATATGGCACATGAACTATGTGCTGCTTGACGCAGTAACGCTAGTGCTAATTCGCCAGCGTTCGGCGCTCTGGAAGCAACTTTGGATTTTAGTGAATTGGCGTTGTCCTGGCGAATCTACGCCTGCCGAAGTGTTGCGATGTGGGCAAAACTGTTGCTGGCGAATTTTCAGAGGTTACTAAATTTGCCCCCAAGACTCAAGTTCCCACAATAACGTCCATGCTTGTTTTACAGGTATGGTGTCATTAACTGGCTTTTGCTATATATTTTTAAGACTCGGGACAGGACTGAGCAGAGAAAATAAAGTGACAGATCATCCTTTCAATAACAATTATATTTACAAAAATATTATTAAACCACTTAATAGTAGTTTTAGCTAATCAACACATATATTGTAAAGTTACCTAGAATTTTATTTTCTTTGTTTATACAATGAACAGCACGGCATTTATGGGCATCTCTTTGTTTGTCAGGACACAGTGATTCTGCCTGAAGCAATAAACTATTTTAGTTGTTGTTACGGCTCTTCTCAAACCATTGCCTGCCAAGCAGTTGAAAGGGCACCATTCACTACAGCTGATTGATGTGTATTGCAGGATAAGCTCCTATGTATTTAACATTGTGCCAGAAGAATTTCTACTGATCTATTTATTGTGAACTGAAGGAGCTGATATACACGGTACTGTGCCTTTAAACAACTTATATATACTAAATATATTTAGTGATTTATATTTGTTAATGGTATACTATGAGTATTAGAATGGGTTATTAAGAGTATATATAAAATCGTTTTAACTGTATATAACTATATTGGGAAAATGCACAATGCCAATGCAACTACAGTTGATCACATGTCCAGTAAATAGCGCTGAGTTTCTACTATCTAATGAGTTTCACATGTACTACTCAGTTCTCCATACTTAATTATTCCAAGACAGAAAATCATCTGGGATTAACTATACAATCCTGTATCCTCTCTTACATCCTTCTCTGGTACATCTGCTACAGAGAAAGTTCTTTTTTGTCATTACAGAGATTACTGTACAATATTAACTCTTCCGGATATATAACCCCAAAGGGTGCTGTTTTTCTACTTTAACTTTTTTTTTTTTTTTTTTTTTTTTTTACTAAACTCTGAATGCAAAAATAACAAAATTGTATGATTTTTTTTATAAAATCAGACTTTTAAAAAATCACAAATTTTTCAGAATTTATTAAACCTTGAGGTTGGAAAAGTCTGAATCTGAAAATCCGGCATCTCAGACCTGTCGAGGTTGCATATAAGTTAATGGGAGAAGTCCCAATGATTTTTTGATGTGCGCTGGGTTTCGTGCAAAACCCCAGGTGAAAATTCCCGAAAAAATCGAGAAAGCAAAGCAAATTTTCGGGAAAATGTAATAATAAATTAGTGTAAAAAACCGAGCGGATTTGATCGGCGTTTTTAGCAGATAATATTGAGATAAATTTGGACTTTGATAAATAACCCCTTTTGAGAAGCATATGCAGGCCTGGGTTGACCATCTGTCAGTTCGGGCCAATGCCCAAGGGGCCACTCTTTTTCAAAGATAAAAGGGCCACTGGGACTGCTGTCATGTAGGAGACTGAAATCCCGCACAGTCTGCAGCAGAAAGATTGCTATATTTATTTGGGGCCAATAAAATGTGCTGTTATTGTTACTGATCAGCATTTCTTAGCCCCACATCTCTGAGACAGGCTTTGAAGCAGCTTATATTGTTTAGATAAAAATTAGGAGCTTTTGACAAATACTTGGCATAAACTGTAAACATATTTAAATGACTAGCCCAGATGATCAGCCCTGATCCAAAGTGAGAGAGAATTCTGTGTATGCTGTTTCCCCCTGGGAGCCCCCACTAACTTGGATGAATTCTGTTCTCAAGCTAGCCTTTGTAATAGTACCTTGACCTTGAGGAAGAACCATCTCATTGGTTACTTGAGCAGTTCTGTGTATTTATGTGTTGTGAAGAGATAGAGCTATGGCTGCTCTTGCAATGGTAAAGCCCTTTTGTGCTGTAAGTTCTTAAATCATACATTCCCACGTTTATAAAAACTCAGTGATTTCTTTGTTCGGGGTTCTGACTCTTTGTGAGTTCATCAAAAGCCATCTAGATCGTGTCAAATAAACATTATCTTTTCATCTCAAGTTGTCTCTGGTTCTTGAAGTTCCACAACAAAAGACTGATGCTGTATAGCTTTACTGGACTTAACAGTACTGGTATAAAACTCTTATAAAATGTATAGATATCTGTAGATTTCAAGCTCTTTGGTTAGTTAGTAAGCCATTTAGATAAACTACACATGTAGAAAAATCTCTGTTGTAAAGAATCAAGTAATTTCCCTTAATTAATAGCCAACATTTAATTTGTGCCACAAGCTGTTGGATATGAACTTTACTGCATGGATAATTTTTTCATTATTTGAGTGCTGTCAGGTATAACTGCAGCAATCAGAACACATTTAGTAATTACTTTATGTTGCTATGACAGATATTTGTGGGAAAAGGAAGGTACCACTTGCAAACTTCTACATGCCCTAGTGGTGATGGGGATTACGGGCATTTAAATTGCTATGATTGCCCTAAGAGCACTGGAGTTTAAATGCTAACGTTGTATACATGTGTGGAGTGCAGGAGATTGAGGGCACTTCACTGTGTGCCATAGAACTCTGCCTTGTCCTTGTTTAAGAGAATGAAAGGTACCGAAGCAGTTATTGCCAATAGATTAGCCACATTAGACAATTTTATTTCTATATTTATTTGGCAGAATGCTTTACCATACCTGAGTAAGCAGCTCTAGAAGCTCTGTCTGTTTAGGATAGCAGCTGCCATTTTAGCTTGTTGTTATCACTTTCTGCCTGACTCGCTCCTTGCTCCCTCATAGATCTGGGGTCTGATTACAGCAGGGAGGGGAGTAGGGAGAGGGGGAAAGAGAGGGGGAGAGTAGAAAACTGAGCATGCTCAAGCCCAAGCCCTGGAGGTTTATGCTGAAAACAGGAAGTCTGATACAGAAGCTGTTGACTAGGTCTTTGCATTCTCTGAGATACCCTCTGTGCACCAGAGGCTATGGTATGCTGCCAAATCCAAAACTGAATCTTGTGTGCATCTCTCATTGCATTTTAAAATATACTGTAACTGTGTGCATGTCAAAACCTGCACATAAAGGAACCAATAAGCCGCGTCTGTTTAGCAATAAGGGAAATAGCATTAGCTAAGTATTCGGAATTGCCATTGCTCTTCAATTCACTGTAAATACTGTATAAAAACATCAAAAGTATGATGAAGGGATGATCCAGTAACAAACTGCATTCTATCTAAGAGGATGTTTCATTATTAATGAACTCATATTCCATTCTGTAATTGAAGGCTAAGTGAAAACAAATAACTGCAGAAGAGTTTATATTGTTTGTGTTCTATGCCATCAAAAGAGCCTTGCAAAGTACAGCTGTGGTTCCTGGTGTGGCTGTACCTAGAAGTCTGACTTTGACTTAATTCTTGTCATAGTGCCCAATAACATTTTTTGAGTGCAGCACACACCAGGGCTAAATTATTCACAAATATTCAGAATTCTACTAGTACAATTAGCCATAGCAATCAATTCGATCTTTGCTTTCCCATTTTTTCCCAATGTGTAGTTGACTAAACTAATCGTAAGTAAAACTTCAAGGGTCGAATTGAAAATTTGCATTCAAAATTCAAATTTTCACTTTTTTTTTTTTTTTTTGAATTTACAGGTTTATTGTGCAATAAAGTTGTTCACAATACAGACATGTTGATCTCGTAATTTATACAAGTAAAACATTTGCACTTGTAGGTACTATTTATAAAACCCATTAACCAGAGAAAGAGCAAAAGAAAAATACAAGAATGTAAGAAAAAAAGGAAATTAAATAAAATAGAATCAAGGTAGTACATGGTCTTTGCGTTAACTGTGGTAACATTTTGTTTCCAGGATTGTGCGATCAAGTTAGCTGTTGCATTAAAGATATGGAATAACAGTTTTGTATTGTAGTATGAAAATCTTTCAGGGTATACTTGCAAGAGTCCTATTTGAGGTTGGCAGGGGAGTGTACAGCCCAACCTTGTTTGTAACATGTCAAATACTTTGGCCCAGAATGGCTGAACCGTAGAGCACGACCACCACATATGCCGAAGGGTACCAACTTCACTGCATCCTCTCCAGCAATACGGGGGATACTGAGGGTTTATTTTGGCTATACGCTTTGGAGTGAGATACCAGCGGTGCATAATTTTTATATGCGTTTCAATGTGATTCGTACAACAGGTAGCCCCTCTCGGAGCTGAAAGGCTCTTTTGCCATTGATGATTTGTAAGTTGGATCTGGAGATCGTCCTCCCATTTTTGCATATATGGAAATTTAAAGTCCTCCGAGAGTTGCAGTTGCTGTCTATAGCAATCTGAGATGATAGCCTTGCTTTATTACATAGGAATTCCATTCTGGTATTTTGTCTCATAGTTTTAACATTAGTAAGGTAGGATAGAAGAAAATGAATTATTTGGAGATATGTATAATGCTGGTTATGTGGAAGTTCATACCTTTCAACAAGATCCTCAAATCTCAGCAAAGAGCTGGCAAAATATAAGTGACCAATAGTGGTAATTCCTCTATCCTCCCATAACCGAAGGTTAATATTTGGAATCAAGTAATGCAATGCTTTTATGGGAGTCATTGGTGACGGAAAAGTCATTAATTTGAGCTTTTTGCCCAAAACATCCCATATATGTAGCAGTACCTTAGTTGTTGGTAGCAGATTCATATTAGGGGTCTGTACCGTTTAGGAAGCCAAAATAGTTGAGTGAGTTTACCCTCTTCAGCAAAAACAGACTCTAAGTCCACCCAATTCCTAAGACCTGGTGGGGAGTGTAGACGTACAACCATTTTGCAGCATTGTTGCGTAATAGTACATTTTTATATTAGGGATCCCCAACCCTCCAGAACCTTTCGGTATTTGTGCACAACTGAATGCTATTCTAGAGGGCTTGTTTGCCAAAATAAATTTATTTATGATTTTTTGTATTGCTGGGCAATACTGCGAGGGCAATGCTATATGAAGTGTCCTAAAAAGGTACAATATCTTTGGTAGAATGTTCATTTTAATCGAGATGATCCTTCCAAGCCAAGAGACTGATGCTACCCTCCATCTAACACATTCTGCTTCTATTATCCTCAACAGGGGCAAATAGTTTCGTTTGTAAATATTGGCTGGGTCTCTGAGTAATTTAAGGCCAAGGTACGTTATGTAGGAATCTCTCCAATCAATGTACGCATGTTTATAACCTTGCAGGGTTGGATTTGGTATGTTGAGTGGGAGTGCCTGTGTTTTAAATTGATTTATCTTGTACCAGGAAAAGCCTGAAACTCTGCTAATTCCTTAAACAGGTTAGGCAATGAAACCATAATATTCTTGAGAGTCAGTAATATGTCATCTGCGAAGAGCCCAATTTTATGGTGTTCAGTATGAGAAGATACAGTGGCAGAACTACCGGGGGAGCAGGGGGTGCGAGCGGGCCAGGGCCCGCACGACCTCAGGGCCCCCCGGGCAGCTCACGCGCCACTGACAAATGTGGCCAAATGCGGCCGTACGGAGGGGGCGGGGCCCAGCTGCGCGTCGTGCACCAGGGCCCACCCCCCTCTAGTGACGCTACTGGGAAGATACTCCTGTTATGTCTGCATTTTCCCTGATCCTGTGGGCTAGCGGTTCTACCATCAATGCAAATATTAGAGGGGACAATGGGCACCCCTGCCGTGTACCATTCGTAATTGAGAAGGCGTTCGATAGGGCCCCAGCCATGCACACCTTTGCTGTGGAGTTAGTATATAGGGGGAGTACAGCTTTAAGAAAGCCTGGACCTAAGCCATATTGTTTAAGAGTTTCCTCCATATAGTTCCAATTCACCCTATCGAACGCCTTCTCGGCATCAAGGGATAATAAAAGTGCCGGGGACCCCTGTTTTTTAAGGATATGTCTATGAAGTATGAAGCCTACTTGATTTGGGTCAATTAAAGATGGAAGAACTTGGTTAAGTCTTAATGCCAAAAGCTTAGCATAGATCTTAAGGTCTGAATTTAACAATGCTTTTGGACAGTAATTCTGACATTGATCGGGGGGTTTCCCCTGGTTTGGGGATTGTGACTTTTTGAGCTTGGAGATATTCTTTATCTATCTTTCCCGTGTCCACGATATTTTCGAATAGACGTAGCAGATGCGGGGCAAGTATGTTTGAATAGGTTTTGTAATAAGTGTTGGTGAACCCATCTGGCCCCGGGGCTTTGTTAACTTTTAAGGCTTTTATGACTGCTATAATTTCCTCTTGGGATATCAATGCATTTAATGTTTCTATTTGAGATTGAGTTGGGCGCGGAAGGACCAACTTATTAAAGTATTCTTAAATAGTGTCCATAGTTGGTTGTGGTAATGACACATCATCTTTCAGGTTATACAATTTAGAGTAGTAGTCTGCAAACTCCTTAGCTATTAATTTGGGGTCTATATGTTTCCCTTGTGCAGATGATATGTGATGGATTCTATTTTCGGCCTGTTGCTGTTTTAGTTGTGTTACCAATAATTTGTCTGCCTTATTGCCTTTAGTATAAAAAAGTTTTTTGAGCAGCTATAGACGATACGCTTATCGTTTCGGCTATTTCTTGTAAGTGAAGAGTATTTTGTTGGATAAGTTGCTTTTCTAAGGCGTATAGTTTAATTTCTAGTTGTAATTGAGTTTCCTCCCTAGATTTCTTAAGTGCCTTCGCTAAAGATATAAGTTCTCCCCGGAGAACTTCCTTTTGTGCTAGCCACACCAATTGTGGGCCCACTTCTCCGTTAGAGTTAAGAGAGAAGTACTGTTTGATGGTCTGTTCTATTAAGATTTTATTATCTTTCCTCAACAATAGACTATCATTAAGTCTCCATGGTAATTTGTCGCTTAATGGATTGTTATCTAAAATTTCGATTCCTATGGGCGCGTGGTCAGACCATGGGGCAAATTCACTAAGATTCGTAGTTGCGCCAGGCGCAACTTCGCCGCACTTCGCCAGGCGTAGTTTCGCCAGCGCTCGGCAAATTCACTAAAATCCGAAGTTGTGCACAGGGGTAGCGTAAGGTTGAGAAGTTGCGCTAGCGTTGATTCGCTAAGTGAATCGAAGTTACGCTAGCAAAAGTTAATTTGCATACGGCGCCAAATTCAAATTTCAATGGAGGAATACGTAGAATCACTACAAATGCCTGGGAAACCGTCAAAACATCAAATAAATTTTTTTTTTTGCCCTACACATGTGCCCACTGTATAGTTAAGTTGCCATGAGTTAGGAAGTGTAGGGGGGAAGCCCCAAAAAAATTCTCGATCTTTTTCAGCCTATCACCCATAATATAGAAAACACGCCAGCGTTTTTTGGGACTTAGAAAAAATGTGAACTTTTTTGGAAGCAATCCCTATCTACTCTATTGCGCTTCGCCTGGTCTGAGGTGGCGAAGGAAGTCTAGCGTAAAAGGTAGCGTTCAGTACACTGCGCGCGTTAGTGAATTTGCGTAGTTACGTCCGTAGCAAAAATTCGCCAGGCGTAAGTAACACTAGCGAATCTACGCCAGCGTTTGTTAGTGAATTTGCGAAGTAACGAAAATGCCCAACGCTAGCGAATTGACGCTAGCGTTCGGCGCTTCGGCGCTTAGTGAATTTGCCCCCATGTCTTTAAGCCTACCCAGGTTTTTGTAACTTGGGTAGTGGTCTGGGGATCAGAGAAAAATTCTAGAATCTGTATGAAAACTGGGGGGAAAAATATGTATAATCCCGAGCTAGTGGATTTTTAGCTCTCCATACATCAATTAACCCATAAGAATGCATTAAATCATGAAACATTTTAATTTGGTTTCTTTGTGGTTGTGCTATAGAGCCTCCTTTACCCTTAAGAATATCTATAACTGGATCTTAAATCATGTTAAAGTCTCCCGCCAATACTCCTTTCCCTGTCTTATACTGAAACAGCTTAGGGAGAACTTTTCCAAAAAATGTATTCTGATGCTCATTTGGGGCATAAATATTGATCAGGGAGTACGTGACATTTCCTAGAACATTAAATATCTGCCGGCAGGGTCCACATAAACACCTTTAAATTGGAACGAAAGTCAGGAAGATATAAGAATTGAAACCCCTTTTATCCCATAGGCATGGTAATTGTGTGGAAAACGCTTATTAGAAAATCTGGGAGGCGCTGTTTTACAGAAGTGTGTTTCTTGACAAAACAAAACATCAGCCCTGGCTTTATATGCATTATTGAGGACTTCGTTTCACTTATTGGGGGAATTGAGACCTCTACAATTTAGAGAGTAGAAACATACCATTTTACTGGTAGATGTGCATGCTTTCCCCAGGCCATTTCATCACATTCAAATGCAACAGTGTATTGATATTTCCATGTACTACCATATATATAACGCGTAACATTAAAACTTACAACATAGAACTGAACCTTATATTGCATAGTAAAGCAAAGTAATAATTGTGGTTGTCAACTGGAAACCACATAGCAGCTCCTAATCAGATCTTATGGAGCCTTGGGGGTGGAAAAAGATTGGCGGTTTCTTGTTGTCTAGGGAGAGGCTATTAGCATTTATAGCCAAACTTTGTGAGAGAGAAAGTTTTAAGTATGAAGAAGAGTGTCAGACTTTCTGCCATTCCTTTTGTAGTTTCCCAGGCGAACTAGGAGGGGACTGCCTTCTGGGCGATGATTTTTTATCAAAAGCTAGGGTCTTCTTGGCTTCAGCAACAGTAGACAATACTGTAGGTGTCCCATTGCGTTGGATGATTAATTTAACTGGGAAACCCCAGCGGTATGGGATATTGTTTTGTCTCAATATTTTAGTGATCTCCGCAAATGTCTTGCGTTTAAGCAGGGTTGCTGGGGCCAAGTCCATATAAACTTCCAGCTGTTGGTATTGTTTCGAGCCAGGGAATCAAGCTTATCTTTTGTTTGATAAAACACAAATCTGGAGGCACATTATCTGGAGCTGTTCTGGGTTTTGGAACCCTATGTATGCAATCAATCGCCATCTCTAGGGCATGCAGATCTGGCAATATCACTTTAAGCAGTTCAGTGATGCAGCTTTCCAAATCTTTTGGGAGCACAGTCTCTGGGATCCCCCTGAATCACAGGTTATTCCTACGGGATCTATCCTCTAGATCTGTGACCTTATTTGATAGGCGTTCTATCTCTGCCTGGGTTCTATTTTGGTAGTCTACTAGTTCATTATGTGCATCGGCAAACTCACCCAGCTTCTCCTCAAGATGCGCCGTGCGGTCACCAAGGTCTCCAATATCCTTTCTTAGGTCGTCGGAAAGCTGCTTAATATCTCCGCGTAGTCCCTGTTTCATGTCTAGAAGCATTTATTTTATTTGGGCTGCCGTAGCTGGTGCCTGATCTGCAGATTTGGCTGCCATTTGCTACTTCATAGAACTTTTTGGACTGCGCGCTGAATCCAAAATGGCATTGGTAGTAGTGTCAGCGTGCGTAGACTGAGCTTTAGCCGGATTAAAGAAGGCATTAACCGATTTCTGCTGGTTCGGCTTCGTTCTCCTGCCCCCCCTCATTGACCTGAGTCCAGACTGTGGTTTTGTAATGCTGGAGGGGAGCTTGTATCATACATACATCTTGGATAGCAGGCAAGCTCCGCCCAGAATTTTCATATTTTTTTATGGTCAAAACTAGGTTTTTATTTAATTTTGATTCAAGTTTTTAAAAAAAATGTAATTTGATTTTCGAGATTTATCATATTCTGGCCCTTTAAGAACTCTAATTTGACTATTCGCCACCTAAAACCTGCTGCATTGCAGTTTAAGTCAATGGGAGAGGTCTAGGGATCAATTTGGATTTGTTTGCAGCCTTCCTGACATTCGAGTTTTTTCTGATAAAAAAAACTCGAATCGAGTTTTTAAAAATTCAAATCAAATTAGATTTGAGTTTTCAGGTTGATTTAATTCATCTGAGTTTAAAAAATGTTATTTTATTAATAAATTTAGATTGGTCGAATTTCAAATTTATGGGAGTTTAGGGGAGTTTTTAAAAACTCAAATGAATTTGAAATTCGACCTTTAATAAATGTGCCTCTAAGTGTTGCCATAGGATGGGTATCACTGATTCAGCACAGGGATTTTGAATGTCTGGCTCTCCTGGGCTGATGCACATCTTAGATTACCCTAGTAAATGATGGAAGCTGTAGCACTTTAACTAGTTTGAGGACAGATGGTTGGACATCCCTTTTAAAAAAATCTATTTATAGAACACAGAAAGGTTTAGAAAGGGTGCTGGAATGATAATCTCTCTATCACAATCCATTAAATACATGTTGGCTAATCCTCATTTTACTATGTACTTTAACAGTCGTTCATAACTGAGAAGTCCCACTACATATGCACAGCGTCAGATTGTTTACAATGATATAAACATATAATGATAATAATGATAAAATACAAATAATAATCTGAAATAAGACTAAAACTGGCCATAGACGCAAAGATCCGATCATACAAATCAACATACGATTGGACTTTCCCAACTTCCGACCTGCCACTAAACATTCAGATCAAAGTCTTACCATTCTGATCAAATAAAGTAGTAAAAGAACAGATCAGCCATCAGCAAAAGCTGGTGACAGTCTCCCACTGAAAATCGTACGATCCGCAATACATGCAGAGATATTATCGGCATACGAAAACATCCGCCGGACGAAAAATGTCGGGACTCTCCACACACGGTCCAAAAATCGTACGAATCCACGATTCGTTCCATCGGCTCGTTGCGTCTATGGTCAGCTTTAATCTGGTTACCTGGATTTGGATATTCAGATTGTACTGACAGGGTTCCTGAATCCATTTGATAACTCTTTTGTTCATGCACAATCAAAACAAATCTGCTGTATATTAAGGTGCCCCTGAGAAGTCCTATGTATAAACGAACCCATACCTAACATGCTCTTTTTAGCTACTGCAACAATGATAAAGGAATTCTGAGGCTAACTCTAAAGGGGAAACAATTTTATGACTCCTCCACACTTTTTTGTCACATAAGAAGTCAGGCTATATGACTCCAGGGTTTGTCTATAATCTCTGGAATCCTTAAATATTTAAACCAGCAGAGTCCACTGGGGCCAAACAAAGATGTTTGGTGAATGACACATGGATCAATGCACTGGCACTAACACCCATTGGGGACATACTGATATACATGTATGCTCCTCACAACAATCAGACATAACTTACATTTTTTAACTTGGCACATTTTAATATGCTATTAGTAATTAAGACCATGGCAACTTTACCTAATAGCTGCTTAGTGATCTTTGCTTATGTCCAGCTAACTACATTTTACATTTGCTGTGCCTAGGAATTAAATCGAAATATACATAAACTGCTGTACAGTTCACTTTATGACTTTATATAGCATTAATAGCATTTTTCACATGCAACAGTCCTACTAGTCAGATAAAGTTGTAGTGATCTAGTACAAAATATCCAGCCCTCTGTCTGTGTCTGTTCTACACTGCTTTTAAAGGGGAAATTTTTTTTGAATTTTTGATATGTTTTATGCTCTGAAGCTGCTAAAAATACTACAGCTAAAACATGTAAAAGTCAATTGCAGATGGTCCCTTTGACAATTGGTATATGTTTTTTTACCTTCATAATTCTTGATAGTTTTGGGATGTTCGACACTAGTTTTATGCAATAATCCGATAAATTAGATGCCACAATTTGATATTGTTTTCGGGGCAACAATTCAAAAAAGTTGCACGATTCGAATTGACACGATTTTGTCACAACATTTTCTTGCACCATTTTTTTCAAGCATTTTTATTGGTAAATTAAGGGGCTTTGGGAGTTTGGTCTAATTTTTTTCATTATTATAGTGAGAAAAAGTCGAGTTTTAGTAAATACCTCCCTTCATGTGACATTGTTGAGAAGCCCTATGCAATTAGACAATAAAGGAAATTCTCCCTGATTTTATTCTCGTTGAACCTTTTTATATATGTTTACCAGACAGGAGTCAGAGCAAAGCTGTAGGAGCAGAGCTGTATTTTGGGCTGGTGCCGCCCTAGACACCAGACCTCCGCCAGCCCTCTTAGACCTGCACAAATGCCAATCATGGAGGCTTCGGGTACCCCCATCCCTCAGCTCCACCACTGTATTTGCCCAGGAAGTATCCCGTGTCATTCTGAGCGCCACCCCCTAAAGCTTCCATAGGTATAGGCCCTTATGTGCAGCCTATACTTAACTGGACTTTGATAGGAGAATTATTGACCCAGGAGTACTGTTAGCAACAATGTGGGCCTCCAAGTTATTGTATAGTGGTACAGATAAACAATAAAAAATTAAGTTCATTTTGTTAGTTCATTTTGGTCACTATTCAAAAATAGAGATCTAAGAGACATGAACTAAGCTATTAAAAGGCATAGATGACCTCATTTATAAAGATACTGTAGAATAGCCAGTGTAAATGATCCGATTTACACTCTAGAAGGGCTTCCCTTGAGATCTCTGAAAGGAGCTTTATTTTTAAACCCAAAATACATTTTAAATTAAATTTATTTGGAAAGTAGTTTTTACAGAAAGTATCTTCTATCTGCCCCTTGCTTTTCTCTGCTATTTAGCACCTATTTTCCTAAAACCTACTATACAAATGCAATATTAGAAAAACATGACTACCATATACACTAGGCACGAAGTGTCATATCCAAAGAATGCATTAAAATGACTGGACTTTCAACACTGGATAAACTACAACCCTAGCTTGCATGGGATAAAACTTCCACTTTGGTGGATAACATGCATGGTGCAAATTACAAGGAAGCCTTGAAATGAATATATGCATTGGGGAGCTATTACTTACAGGATTCAATATGATTGATGTGGTGATCGGAGATAGCCCTGCCCCTGTCAAAATGGCCCACCCCCTGCAGAGTCACAACTTGAAAAAAAAGAGTAGGTGCATGAACAATAGTGATGTGCGGGTTGACAAAATGCTGACCCGCACATGCCCACTCCCAACCTGCACCCGGCTGACACTTCTATTTATAGACCTGCACCCATCTCTAATATAATTAAGGGACGGGTTAGGCATGTGCCTAAAAACATTGTGCAGAAGTCAGCCCAAAACCCATGGGACCCACAGGTGTACCCGCACATCATTGAAGCAGGCTCCTCAGTGTAATGCTGTAATCAAGCAGGCTTTACTTCCCCTTTAATATAAAGGCCTCAATGCCTGCATTGAAATACACAAACAGTTACAAATAACATAATAGTGCAAATTTAGGGATAATTTTACAAAACACATTTATTACATAAAAAAGCATAAAAAACACAAATGTACAACTTCCGCATGTAAAAGCTTGCAAGACCATGTAAAAGTCAATAGGAGTTATCCTAGCCAAAATGTTAACTATTTATTCAATTTGTGTTTTTTTAAAATAGCTTTTAAACTCACTAAAATGATAATTAAAACACATTCAAGGTATTCAAGTTTTTTCCATTATTTCACTCATTCTTTTTTTTTTATATTCTGAGTTTTTAATAAATAAGGTAACAATTTTTTGTAGAATATGTCTATAGACATATTTCAGTCATAAATATTTATTCCCATTGTATTATCATTTTTTAGGTATTTTTCCCACTCCATACACCATTGAGAATGGTGAATATGCAAACTTTATAAAATTCTATGATAGGTAATAGAATATACACTTAAAGGGATTCTGTTATGGAAAAAAAAAATCCAAAACACATCAGTTAATAGTGCTGCTCCAGCGGAATTCCGCACTGATATCCATTTCTCAAAAGAACAAACAGATTTTTTTACATTTAATTTTGAAATCTGACATGGGGCTAGACATATTGTCAGTTTCCCGCTTCCCCCGGTCATGTGACTTGTGCTCTGATAAACTTCAGTCACTCTTTACTGCTGTACTGCTGTACTGCAAGTTGGAATGATATCACCCCCTCCCTTTTCCTCCCATCAGCCCAACAACAGAACAATGGGAAGGTAACCAGATAACAGATCCCTAACACAAGATAACAGCTGCCTGGTATATCTAAGAACAGCACTTAATGTAAAATCCAGGTCCCACTGTGACACATTCAGTTACACTGAGTAGGAGAAACAACAGCCTGCCAGAAAGCAGTCCCATCCTAAAGCACTAATACACTGGCTCTTTCTGAAAGCACATGACCAGGCAAAATGACCTGACATGCCTGCCTACACATCAATATAACAACTAAAAAAAAATACACTTGCCGGTTCAGAAATAAAATGTTATATTATAGTGAATTATTTGCAGTGTAAACCGTGTAATTTAGAAATAAAAACTGCATCATAAAAATCATGACAGAATCCCTTTAAGTGGAAAATGGAATTTTAATAAAAGCTGCATCTCATGAAAAGTATAAACTTTATAAATATAATCAATTAAAATGATGCACCATTTCTGTAATAATCAAGTTAGCTGCTGGTTTCACAAGCTGTATGGTAACAGATCACCGCTAAACTAAACAGAGTGATCTCTTCCCATACTGGGTGTTCAACTGTACAGTGCTGCTCCTGCCATGTCTTTTTCACCTTGCCCAGCCTGCATTGTGTGGCAAATTCCCATTGAGCCTAGTTTTTAGATGCAGCCCCTCACCCCCATCAGATCGCTGAAAATGTAAGAGATTGATAGTTAGGGTGTAGAGGCGGCATTAGGACAGCCACCTCAGGCAGGATGGACCTCCTCCCCCATGACTCAGTAGAAGATTCACCTAAGCATAAGCAGGTGATGTGCATTTTATGTGCTCACAGATCTTGCCTCTTCTGTCTACCCTTTGCCCCAAACCTACCTGGTGTGTTATTTTATTTCACATTAGAGGTATTATTGTGCATTTTAAATTTTCAGAGCTCCTAACTTGTGCACATTTACATACAAAATCCTCCCTAGAGAGTAATGCATAAAATATAAAGTCCTCCTGTGGCTTCTTTATATTATATATCAGGCTTGGGCAGGAACTGACAGCTCAGTAGTCAGTTTGGGTATAAGGGAACCTTACCCTGGTGGTCTAGTGGGCAGCGGGGTCCAACACCGCTTCTTCGTCGTGGACGCCCGCTGCGCTGTTCCTGCTCTGCCGGTTCCTCTATGGCGTGCTTCCTGGTTTATGCACCGGCGTGATAACGTCACGCGCATTGGCGCGAAATTCAAACAGTATTTAAGGGGAATTTAGTTTTCAGCAAGTTGCCCGTTGTTAGGTTCAATTAGCTTGTTCCTGGGTGTTTATTACTTGTGATTCCTGTTTGATCTACTGTGTTTGACCCTTGCCTGCTTACTACTCTGACCTCTCCAATCCTGACCTTGCCTGCCTGAAACTACGGTGATCTCTCCAACCCTGACCTTGCCTGTCTGAAACTACGTTGACCTCTCCAATCCTGAAACCTTTGCATGTCCTCCGACTATTCTACAATCTCTATCCTGATTCCGGCATGTCTGACCATTCTATCTGCTTGTGCTGGCCCGGCCTGCCTGTTTCTGGTGGTGTTCTTCCTTCAGTATCCTGGTGAGACGATCATGCCCCTTTGCTAGTCCAGAACCGTTAGTTTTGCTCCTCTCTCTGTTAAGACCTGGCGGCATCCAATTAGCCGAGGGCTCCTCCCGAGGTGAAAGACGGCGGTTAAAGGCAGAAGTGAGAGCTGAGACCAGGGAGCTTAGCTTGGGTTCTGGATATAGGGTGCCGAACGTGACATTGGGAAGTGTAATATGCAGTTAATAGGGTTTATGATAAGTATGAATTAAAAATATTTTAGAATTAATGGATCACAATACATTTTAGCAAACATAGAGTATGCATGATTTTTACTTATTTTACCCATAACATCATTTTTGTTAGTCCCTGCCAAGTGAACTTGTACTGTATACAGCAAAATCATGCACTAACTACTGCAACTGAATCCAAACCAATGTGGTGCTGCCCAGTACACAGAGTTATATTTTCTGGCACTTTATTATTTGTGATTTTGCAAGAGGAAGATTTTTGCACATAGGGGGACAACAGAAGTCATGCTCATTATGTATAGAACATGGGAAGTGAAAAAATCTAAAGATTATATTAAAGGAAAACTATACCCTTGTACAATGTAGGTCTCTATGAAAATATATAGCGTAAAACAGCTTGTATGCTTCTATTCGAGATTTCATTTTAAGAAATAAGGGCTGCCCCCTTGGATCCTACAATTCACGGTGCACACAAACAAAGCAACAAACCATACTCGTTAGGTCACATGAGCCAATTAACAGACAGTTCTGTCTTTTGCTTCCACACTTCTTCCTTTTATAGTTAGAGCTGTAGTATTTCTGGTCAGGTGAGGCAACACAGAGAATAACATAATATGTTGCTTTCCATCCTTAATTTTTTTTACTGTTTTTCAAAAATTGAAGATTAAAGTTTAATGTTCGTGTCTCTATGTCTGGCAGCTCAGTGATGGGGGAGCATCTGAACTGTTACAATTTGCTACATTTTGTTACAATTAGTTGATACATTTCTCAACAGCATCTGTGGGAATATTAGCAACTATTGTATCAATTCTTAAAGCTGCCTTTACTGAAACTCAGGGACAGCAGCTCAGCTGGGACAAAAATAAAAAATGTATTAACTAATAAAAAGTATACATTTAAAATTGTTTACAGAGTCGGCAACCCCCCTCCCCCCTAAAAAACATAAAAAGAATGAAACTTTAGACTTCAATATTAGAAAAATGGTCACAAATATAAATTAGAAAGTGATTGGGAAAAGTCTTATTTCTGGTTTCTGAAAAAAACAAAACTGAAATGAGATGAGTATTTGAAGGTAAACAACCCTTTTGTAGTGTTTCCCTTTTGAAGTGTTTCCAGATAGTACACCAGTACCTCTGTATGGTGCTTCAGTTGGTTATTTAAGTAATCCAATTTGCTTGATTTCTCAATTTCAGCAATATCTATGGGACATTAACAACATGTGTACCAATTATAACATCCTTAAACTCTGGTATTATTTTCAGCAGGGCCAAATACGTAATACTTGAAAGGGAAATGCTGGACAGCCCAGTAGAATGTATCATCTCATTAAAGGGGAACTAAAGTCTAAAATAGAATAATGCTAGAAATGCTGTATTTTGTATACTGAAAAACGGTACACATTTTTTAATTGGAGTATATTGAAGAAAGTAAAATTTGGATTTTATTTTTTTGCCTTTCAGAAGTTTCATTAAAGGGGAAGTAAACATTCTGTACTGGGAGTTGCTGGGAGTTTCAGCTAGTCAAGTCTGTGACAAGTGCTGGAAATCCAGTGTGCTGAGTTGAAAAGGGTGATGACCAGAATTAAGAGAAAGCCTCTAAACTTTGGTGTGAATAAATGTACACTAAGAATAGACTAAATCCTCAGTTTCCTCGACACCGAGTAGCATAAATCTTACAATTCAGCCTTTGTGTAATAGAGGCAATACAGAAGTCAGCTTTCATAGCATAAGTCTTAATCACTGAATGGGCGTCTTCAAGAGGTAAAAACATATATTATAGCAACTAAGGCCCAGGACACTGGACTGTTTAATCTGTTCTGTGTTGAAATTATGCTTAACCTTAGATTTATACAACTCCTTTATAAATAATAACTCTTTTTAAGTGTATTTTCCCATATGGTAAATAAATATAATTAGTAGCTGTAGGCTATTATCCACATAGTAACTCAATTTTTATTCACGTATTTCTGGACTACCCCATGTAAAATCAGGACCACTGTGAGTTATGCCTCAGTTTGCTGCAATATGAACAAATATATCAGTGTATATAATTTTTTCCTCGAAACGTGCTACATAAAATATCATCTGTATAATCCCAAATGATCAAATTATCCTGGGCAATGGCTGAATGCTTTATAGACTTTCTGAGAGTTTTATGTAGCCATAAAAGCCATACAAATCAGCTATTGTTTTCAAAATCTATTTCTTGTCATTAAGATGTCTCTTGAAAGATTCAGAAATGATTCACCCAAAGTGATGGGATTTGTCTGCAAAGCACGCCTTTTTCCACTTCAAAAGTGCTTGTGAATGGGGTGCCAGTATTATAACAGTTGTCGATAACACATGGGTGCTGCTTCATTGCATGCATATGATAATGCTCATGGAAAATACTGTCCTTTGATGACTGAAAGTTAAAAAAAATGTTTCTCAAGCAATAACCAGTACTTTAAATTACTTTTTCTATGAATAGAGTCCTATATATACACTTGCTGCCCTTTCTCCTTGAATGGGCAGTCATGCATATAGATAAAAGACTCTTTTATGCAGCACGCAAAAGAAGTTCAAATATGTAAGGGAATTACACTTGCCTTATTTTGCCATTTTTTCTGTATTTCAGGAAAGACCCGTGATGATTGTTTTAACACAGAAACTTCTAAAAAATAAAATGTCCTCTAAAATAATAAGTTGAAAGAAACAGCAAAATACTATCTGGCCTCTAAGGTGGAACCTGTAAGAGCTACCAATTCACCCCATTATCTTTACCCTTAGTAAAGGTATGGGACCTATTATCCATAATGCTCGGGTCCTGGGGTTTTCCGGATACTCACAATCTTTCCATAATTTGGATCTTCATATCTAAATCATGTAAACATTAAAAAAACCAAATCAAATCAATTATGTCTTAGTTTGGATTAAGTACAGGTATGGGACCTGTTATCCAAAATGCTTGGGACCTGTGGTTTTCCGGATAACAGATCTTTCCGTAATTTGGGTCTTCATGCCTTAAGTCTACTAGAAATTCATTTAAACATTAAATAAACCCAATAGGCTGGTTTTGCTTCCAATAAGGATTAATTGTATCTTAGTTGGGATCAAGTACAAGGTACTGTTTTATTATTACAGAGAAAAAGGAAATCATTTTTAAAAATTTGGATTATTTGGATAAAATGGAGTCTATGGGAGACAGCCATTCCGTAATTCGGAGCTTTCTGGATATCGGGTTTCCGTATAAAGGATCCTATACCTGTACAAGGTACTGTTTTATTACTACAGAGAAAGTGGAAATCATTTTTAAAAGTTTGGATTATTTGGAAAATGGAATTCTAAGCTTTCTGGATAACGAATCCCCTTACCTGTATGTTATAAATTTCCTATTTTAGCAACTTTTCCATTTTTTTTTTCAGGTTCATCAAAGCTGATGCCAAACATTGTATATTTTAAAATATGGATAAAAGAATATTATCTTCATGAAGTAAAAGAATATTATCTTCATGAAGTTCATGCCTATTAATAACAGCTGGAGGACTACAGTTTACAAATGTGATACTACTGTCATGTAGGAAACAGTCCACACTAATTCAGAGGCTGGAACCCAAGGTTTCTCCATCTGTGTTTCATGTCCCAAAGTATCACAGGCAGTGGCATGGATAGGGAAATCATACATTATATCATCCAAACACTATTTTACTGCACATACCTGTATTCACTTTATAGGGGATATTAATTGTGTTGGGGTATTTCTGTGTGATATTTGGAGGGTAGGAAGTTTATCAAATCCTAAGAAAGAGAAATGCTGAGAAATACATAATGTGGTAATCCACTGTTGCACATAAAGTACATTATTAAAAGAAAGGCTATGGGTTTTTTATTAAAGTACGAATGCCAAAAACTTGAAAAATTCGAGTTTTCTTGATTTTTTCATAATTTATTATACCCCGAGGATGGAAAAAGTCTGCATTTAAAACCTGCTGAGTTTGTATATAAGTCAATGGGAGAAGTCCCAAAGATATCCTGATCTGTGCTGGGTTTTGTGCAAAAATCCGAAAAATGTGTGATTTTCAGCAAAAATCCGAGTTTTCAGGCTGAAAATCCGAAAAATGTGTAAATGAAAAATGAGTATATTTCAGAAAAAAATTAGATAAAATCAGATTTTGATAAATAACCTGTAAATGTATTTGGGATGTGGCTAAGAAAGAGACGAAAATGTCAGTATGAGTGAGCAACTGTATATTCTTGCAAAAGCACAGGGGCATTTAAACTAGTGTTTAAAAACACAATAACATTTATAGTAAAACAGGAGTAAAGGTGGCCATACACGGGCAGATAAAGCTGCCGATATTGGTCGTTTGGACCGATTTGACAGCTTATCTGCCCGTGTATGGGGGCTTCCGACGGGTCATCCCGATCGATATCTGGCAACGATATCGATCGGGAAGGTTTGATTTCTACCCGACCGACCCGTCGGAGCCGTTTGGCGCATCGTAATTCGATCAGTCGGCCATACGGCCGAACGCTCGAATTACCCCCGATATAGCCACGCAGTTTAGTGGCATATCGGTGAAAGATCCGCTCGTTTGGCGATGTCGCCAAACGAGCGGATCTTTAAGTCTATGGCCACCTTAATGCAACAGGACAGCAAACGTTTAAATGACTGCTATAAATACAACTGCCTTAGATACTGGGATGGGAAGCAACTGATACCATATTTTTTCATGTCCCAGGTATTCCAAGTGTGGGTTTAAATTAGTGCAAGTCCAGTGTAAATTTCAGCAAATCCTAAAGTGTAAAGTGCATGCACCCGCTCTAAGCCCATGCAAGGAATACTTAAAAGAAGAAAAAATATTGTGCTGGTGCAATCTGGAGCCCAGTATCTAAGGCTCATGCATTTCTAACAGAGGCTATATAACATAGATGCATTTTAAACATTTTTACTGACATGCTTGGGATGATTACCAAATGAAGGGTATTTTCAGTGTTTGGTCGTCCATATAAAAAAAATGTCCTTTGCGCTCTGTTCATGCAGAGGTCTGGATTCGATTTTGATTGACAGGTAGGTCTAATACATTATTTAGGGGGGCTTCCTTGCTTAGCAGAATAACTTAAATAGCCAACTCCAGCACAAACAAAATGTAACAAAATAACAGACTCTTGCAAACACCCTGCATGCAGAGAAACAGGATTTCCATCAGAACCGGTTATTTTTAAAGAGTAAGCACCTAGGTTAAGGGTGCAACCCCCCCCCAAAGGATGTATTACTACTACTGATCAGTCCCTGGATCAACACTGTACTAAATGTATTAACACCAATAAAATACACAGTACTCCTCTGTATTACCCATCAGGAGAACATAATAGATGAATGACCAAACTAGTGCAAAGACCATTGAGGCAAGTTAGCAAAATAATCTCCACAGTTCCAAAAAAATCTTGTGGTTTCTGGGGTTTGAGATTACTGATTGAAAGGTTCTGTGTAAAGCCCTGAGTATTTATAGCAAGTTTACATAGGAAAAAAGAGTATAATAATGTGAGACTAACTGCTAACATTAAAGTTTAGGTTTGTTTTATATATTAAGTGGCTTTACAATTATAGAATATATTACCAATAAATTTAGGGGATTATTTGTTAAAGTCCGAATGCTAAAAACCCTGAGGCTGGAAAAAGTCAGAATCCGAAAATACTCAATTTTCAACCTGTTGAGGTCCTGTAGAAGTCAATGGCAGTGGTCCTATTTGCATAGGACCACTGCATAATCGGAATATGTTGGGCTTTTCTGCCAATTTCACAAAGAATTCTGACTTCTTGGACGAAAATCCGAAAAATTCTGTGACAATCTGAAAAAGCCGTGTTTTTTCCCCAATCCGATTTTTCGAGGTTTTATTATTGATAAATAAGGGCAAATTGTGGATTCTAGTTTGGTCTGACTCTTTGTTTAAAACATCGGAAAAATCTGGATTTTCATAAATAACCCCCATAATGTATACATTACTGAGAAATATAAAAAGTATATTTTTTTCTGCAGTGGCCTACATTTCACTAATCATATTTGATAAATTGTTCTACCTCTTCTAAACAAAAAAGCAATTTAATGATATAATGCATAGAGGGTTAACAAGAGCAGACAAACCCACTTCCTTACAAGAGCTGCAAGAGGACAGTTCCTCTCCCTGCACCTCACAATAGAGCATAAGCCTCATGTTATTATCCTCTTTAAAGTGTTTTAGGAACTTTATACACCACACAGTGTTACACTACTGAACATAATACAGCATTATTGTATATCTAGAGGGACTGGCACCAAAAGACATGTTTCATTTTTGTTTGGTCCAGGTAAAAACCTTGCAAAATGTCAGTATAAGAATGCATGTTTTATTACCAGGACATAAGGTAAATTAATTATATTTTTCCAAGAGTAAAGAAAAAAAATCTGTTTTTAAGAAGACATGCTGACATGGCTTCATAAAATCCATTGCTGAAACCTCTTGTTCATTTTAATGTGACAATAACTGCAACTGCAGATAACTTGCAATGTGTCCATTGTCAGCTAAATTTTAGGCCAATGCCATGCAAGCAAGTTGTAACTGGCTATTTATAAAGCAGACCGAGACAATCAATAGACTGTACTTGTATCCAAAGCAAAATTTGTTGTTATTCTTATAGCATTCTATTAAAACATCATTTTAAAAAATGTAATCAAAATCCAAAGATTTTATTAAACGGGTATTATACGTTTACAATACCTTGCAGTATGTTATAGAATGGACAATTAATAGCAACTTTTTAATTGGTCTTCATTTTTCATAGTTTTTGAATTGCCTTTTTCTGATTCTTTTGAGCTTACAAATGGGGTCACTGACCCCAGCAGCCAAAATTAACTATTGCTCAGTGTGGCTACAGTGTTACTGTTACTTTTTATTACATATCTTTCAAATCAGGCCCACTCCTATTTATTTTCCAGTCCATCATTAAAAACCACTGCCTGGTTACTAGACCCTAGCATCCATACGGCGGCCAAAATTCCTATATAATAAAAAACTACGATAATAAAAAATGAAAACCAATAATCGATTATCACTCTCTACAAAAAACGGAAAACATTCCAATGTTTGCATTTTTGAGTCAGAAAAAGATCTTGTGGGCATGAAAGAGGTGTATGTATGTGTATACTGTATTATATATATATATATATATATATATATAGGAGCAGAGAGGAGCAAGCCCTAACAAATGTAGTTAACTGTCGGGTGCTGGTGAAATAAAATAAATATAGAGACAGAGTACACGCACTGGGACTTAATATAAAGAAAAAAACGTTTTTATATTAAGTCCCAGTGTGTGCGGTATTCTCTCTCTCTCTCTCTCTCTCTCTCTCTCTCTCTCTCTCTCTCTCTCTCTCTCTCTCTCTCTCTCTCTCTCTCTCTCTCTCTCTCTCTCTCTCTTTATATATAAGCTGAGCTGAATGCAGTGCCATGGGGTAATAAACGTCATTATAAAGTATGTGCATATCTAACAGTCCATAAAAGGTCAGTTGACTATACAATTACCAAAATGCAAATATTACAATCATGCCCCGTGAGTCTATCAGACTGTGAGATACTCAGCTTGATATGATAAGGTCTGAATTCACTTTTAGGGCTCTTACACACGGGCGGTTGTTTGTGCGCTCCCCTGCTTTGCAATTTCCTCTCTTCAGCTGCAGGGGAGCACAGGAGTAGACGCACTGAATTATTGTCAATGGGGCTGTACTCACACAGATGCATATATGCTCTGACCGCAGGTAAAATGCAAAATGTTGTGTCCCAACCTGCGTTTGGAGCTTACATGCGTCTGTGTGAGTGCAGCTCCATTGACAATAATTCAGTGCATATACTCCTGTGCGCCCCTGCGGCTGAACGGAAGAAAGCGCAACGCAGGGGAGCGCAGGTAAAAATGGCCGTAAGATCCCTTAGTCAATGCAAGTTGCACCATCTCAATAAGTATTTTGGGTGCCACAACAAATGCTACCCTCTAGTAGGGATGTAGCGAACTGTTCGCCCGCGAACTAGTTTGCGCGAACTTCGACCGTTCGCGTCCGCCGAATGTTCGCGAACGTTTGGGAACGTTCGCATTTTGAGTTCGCGTTCGATCGTTCAACCATTCGACCATTCGAATTCCTTCGACCGCTAAAAATCAAACGATTTCCATTCGTTCGAACGATTGTAAGCATTCGATCGAATGAAAATCATTCGATCGAATGGCTTCGATCGTTCGATTCGAATGAAAATCCTTCGATCGAACGATTAAAATCCTTCGATCGTTCGAATCGAACGATTTTAGCGGGTGTTCGAAGTTTGCGAACTGTTCGCGAACGTTCGCATTTTTTGCTGGTGTTCGCGAACGGCGTTCGCGAACACCAAATCGGCAGTTCGCTACATCCCTACCCTCTAGCCATTCTCAACTGCAGACAATGTTTCTATTTTGTGAAAGCTAGTTTACAAAGTTTCAGTGAATTTCAAGAGGTTTTAAATAATCACTATGTCCATGTTTTGATGGTTCTGTGCTCCTATCAGGAGAAAACTGCACTGGCCCGGGGTTATTCCAGCAAGCACCATGGAGCTTTTTCCTGCTTCTTCTTTCTTTAAATTTCCCAGGGCAGACTCATGCGCAGTAGAATAAAATAGCCGGCTTTTTTTGTTAAAGTTCGGCTTTTCGATCTACTGTGCATGCACAGCCGCGAGAAGAAAGAAGCAGCCAGAAGACAATCTCTCCGCTGTGCTCGCTGAAATAACCCCGGGCTGGTGCAGTTTTCTGCTGATTGGAGCACTGGCCCGGGGTTTCAGGTAAGTAAATACAATCACTTGGGGTGCCTAACTTTTGGCACCCCCAAGTAGAAAGTGCCTTTCCTTCTCCTTCAAAGTAGAGACACAACTCTCCCTGATCAGCCACATTATAACCAACATACCTTTCCCAGTCCACTTTTTGAGAAATGTAAAAATATGAATGAAAGAGTTAATAATATATAAAAATATATATAGTGCAGACATTAAATGAACAAATTAATTATTTTTAAACCTGTAATTTGGCATCATGGCACTTTAACACATCACAAGTATTATTTATTAAAAGGACCTCATGAAGACATCATAAAAACATTGTTTCTGCATTTATATTTCCTCTGGACCAAAAGGGAGGCAGTGGCTGAACAGCCAATATATGTAATAAGACACCAGTTATGAGCTCTAGTCACCAATGTTAGCCCTCTCAGACAATGTCTTACCCAGGAACATGTGTACAGTATTTTGACCATTTTTTAATATATAAAATATGCAGGATTGGCAAAGTGAGTATGAATAAGCCATCGACTATGCTCTTTACATTAAGCCTTTTAATCATTCATTGACAAGTTACAAGGGTGCTCTATCTGCTCAGACCAATGAAGGCATGGGTGTGTGCCCCCGGGTTCCCAGACCTCAGCACCTTAAAGATGTAGCCTAACAGCAATTGAATGCTAATTGAATGATCCGCTTTCTTTTATGTTACTGCTCTTGTGCACAGCACACACAAGATATATACACAATTGCAACCCAGACTTGAAAAAAAAAAACTGAAATACTTAAACATTGTGTTTGCCTGTGCCTCTATCATAGTTGTCCCCAACCTGTGGCTAGTGAGTAACATGTTACTTACCAACCCCTTGGCTGCTGCTCCCAGTGGCCTCAAAGCAGGTGCTTATTTCTGAATTCTTGGCTAGGAGGCAACTTTTTGTTCCATAAAAAACAGTTGTACTGCCAAACAGAACCTCCTGTAGGTGTTCTATTAAATAGCCAATCACACCTCATCAGAGCCGGGCTACCCGGCCAGGCGCCCTAGGCAGCCTGGCGGGCCAAGGCGCCGGCTTTGTGCGTGCTAAACTGCGCATGCGCAAAAGTTCGCTCCAGTGCACATGCGCGAAATGTGCGTGTGCATGCGCAGAAGCGCATTTACGCCAGTGCCAGTCGAGGAGAGACGGGACCGGACATGGGGTAGGAGACAGAGCAGGTACGTGCCTGGCGCCCCCTCAGCTTTGCGCCCTAGGCACGTGCCTACTCTGCCTACCCCTAGTTCCGGCCCTGCACCTCATATTTGGTATCCTTAGGAACTTTTTGCATGCTTATGTTGCACCCCAGCCTTTTTTTACATCTGAATGTTGCTCACCGGTGAAAAAGGTTGGAGACCCCTGCTCTATCACAATAAATGTGGATAGTCCCCTTTGCACACACTTTCTTTATATTGTGGATTTAGAAACAAAAAGAATGAGAAGGATCTTCACTGACCTGGGACATCTGTGGTCGCAAGTTGATTTCTTTCAAGTTGATGGAGCTGCCCTGCAAGTTCTTAAGCAGCTGACAAAGGAGCACTCCATCCCGGAGAGTCTGGGCCAAGTCAAAGACCTGGGCTGTGTCCAGGGTCACCCTGTGATTGGGGGGCAGCACTCTGCATCTGATCAGCCACTGGGCACATTGCCGCCAGGGTTCCATGATGCTGCCACACAGATGACTTACTGGAGTATGAGAATGGCAGCGATAGGGCACGTGTGATGGCTAGTTCATTGGTGAGTGCCCATTAGCCAGTAGATCTCAGCACCCAACTGGGCAGTGACACAATCCTGTAGTGGAGGAGTGTTAGCTCTATAGGGTAGAAGCAGCAGCGCAAGCAGCAGACAAATGCTGGAGTTCCAATCCCACATCCCCAGGAAGACTCTGTGTTCTTGTTGGTACAGGTTCCCCTCCCTGAGTCCCAGGCCAAGCCCTGTCTGTATACAGGTCGCACCGAGTCCGCAGCGGCTGCCGTTTGTCCAGGCGCATTGTCACTGGCAGCGCAGAATGACCTGCTGCAATGGTACAAGAGCCCTCATATTCACATGAAACTAGCGGGGCTTCTCGCCTTCCCCGGTATGTTTGTGCCGCGGCGCACTCACTGTGGCTGGAAAGCGCTGTTCTGCGCTGGAGTCCCGCAGCTCTATCTATGGACTCAACAGCCCAGGCTCATCCACTCGGGGTGAGGTTCCTGCCCTCCGCCCACTGTCTCTCCCTCATTATATGCCGCTGTCACTCCCTCATCACTTGACAACGGGGATTGTGTAGGCGGCGGGCGCTGCTTTCTTCTGCGCCCCTATCAGATATTCTCACCGTCTCTTCCAGTCTGTCCTGTGTGCTGCCGCTATTATCACTCAGCCTGTCACTTCTTCCTCCTCCTCCTCCTCGCTCTATTCGTCCTGCCTGGTCCTCCCCGGTAACATTACCATTGCCTGGGACAGTGCCGCCGCCGCTGCTTCTGTCATTCTGCCTCTCCCACTCCTCCGCTTCGCTTGGGCTACAGGCTGGCAGTTCGCGCAGGCGCATTAACGATCATTGTGTTACGCAGGCTGGACGCTACCCGTCAGTGCACATTGGGGAGGATGGCGGGAAAAGCATTTAGCCCAGAAGGCTGAGGATGATTGCGGGTCTCAGGGCCTGATTTACGGAACGCATTTTAGGACATCCTCCTGTGAAATACCTGTCCTCCATGTGATGTCCTACAGCTTAAGGTGGCCATAGACGTAACAATTATGATCTTTCTTGGAAAAGATCTTTCCAAGAAAGATCGTTCGTTTCAATACACACGTGTAGAGCTGAATCGTCAGATATACAGGTAGATTACAGGTAAAAACAATAGAATTCTACCTGTATCTGAGGATTCAGCACTAACAATGGCCAATGTTTGGGTCCCTTCAAAGGCACCCAATTAAAATTTTCTGTCCAGCCCGATCGACGAGCCGACCGATATCCAAGTCTTCTGCCGATATCGGTCGGCTCTTTTTCCACCATACACGCAACGAATATCGGACGAAAATTAGTTTCGTACAATATTATCTGTGCATCTATGGCCACCTATAGGAATGCCACATCGGGTGCTTTTACCTTCACTCATCCTCCAAATCTGCAGTCGTACCTCCGTCCTCTACCCTCCCTTCTCAGCCATCAGCCATACGAACTCCGCCCACAGCCCTCCGTCTTCCTCGCTCAGTCCTCCGCCCTCAGTCTTCTGCCCTCCCTGCTTAGCCCTCTACCCGCTTTCCTCAGTACTCAGCCTTCCGCTTTACCTGTTCATCCCTCCGCACAACTCATCCGTCAGTCTTCTCTCTAAGCTTTCAGTCCGAGAAAGAGTATATGTGTTTAAAACATCTCTATAATAATACTGCCGAAGTTAGGAGGGATGAAGAGGTAAAGCGGAAGGCTGAGCAGTGCTGAGCAGGGAGGGAAGAGGGCAGAGAAGGACGAATGAGAGCAAAGGGAAGAGGGTGGAAGGCAGAGGACTGAGAGCGGAGGGAAGAAGGCGGAGGACTGAGGGCGGAGTTCATATGGCTGACAGTTGAGAAGGGAGGGTAGAGGACAGAGGTGTGACTGCAGCATTTGAGGATGAGTGACGGTAAAAGCACCCGATGCGGCATTCCTAAGCCATAGGAAATCACATGGAGGATAGGTATTTCGCCGGAGGATGTCTTAAAATGCGTTACGTACAGATTTACATATGGGGCACCACTAAGCCCGCTGTCGTTCGTCGCCAGTGTCCCCTCCCTTTTATTCGGACTCATTTTCATCATTGGGACTGGAGCAATGGGGATTGGAGAACAGGAAATTTAAAAAATGATTTTATCTCCTGCTAATCCCCAGTGTTTCTAAACCAATGTGCGTGTGGTTGGTCAGCATGCCTCCCCCTTAAATCCTGCCGCCCTAGGCCCGGGCCTTGGTGGCCTTTCCACAAATCCGGGTCTGGCAGCTCTGTGTGTGAAACTTGAATAGAAAGGTAACAGTTGTCTGAAGCCTGAAGGTAGGAAGGGCTGTGTAGAACACAGAAGTGAGCACATTGCTCTGGAGGATCCTTAGATGTCATTGCTCAGTGAGCCCCCTGCACAGATGACAAAATGGGGATTTGATAAGAGGAAAAGCAAGGAAATAAAAATAACCATGCTGTAAAGCTCTTTCAGATCCTTAAAATGAAAGGTCTGCCATCTCCACAATGGAAAAGGACTTTGGAGTCTTTGTAGATAATAAACTTGGCTGTAGCAAGCAATGCCAGTCAGCAGCATCAAGGGCAAATAAGGTCTTGAGCTGTATAAAGAGGCGGAGGAGGGAGTTATTCTTCCACTGTATAGAGCACTAGCAAGGCCCCATCTAGAATATGCCGTACAGTTTCGGTTTCCACTCAAACATTATTGTATTAGAGAGGGTACAGAGAAGGGCAACTAAGCTGGTAAAAGGAATGGAAAATCTTAGCTATGAGGAAAGACTGGCCAAATTGTGGATGTTCTCGCTGGAGAAGAGGCGTTTAAGGGGTGATATGATAACTATGTATAACTATATAAGAGGATCATATAATAATCTCTCTAATGCTTTATTTACCAGTAGGTTTTTCCAGCTGACACAAGGTCACCCATTCCGATTAGAAGAAAATAGGTTCCGCCAAAATATTGGGAAGCTCATAGTACAAGTTGATCCAGGGACAGGTCCAATTGTCTTGAAGTCAGTTTTTTTTGCCTTCCTCTGGATCAACTAGCAGTTAGGCAGGTCATATATAGACTTAGAAGGTTGAACTTGATGGATGTGTGTCTTTTTTCAACCTAATTTACTATGCATATCTCAAATGTTATACAAGATGAAAATCCTGCTGTTGGTCCCCTGTCCTGGTAGGCCCAGGACAACTACCCCATCTGCCCATTTATTGAAACAGCGCTGCTCACAACCTGCACATTTAGGAACCAGATTGGAATACCCCTATACTCAACCTGGTGGCTTCTTACTTCAGTATAAGGAACCTTGTATTAAATTTTAATTTTTGCAATAATTCCCCTTTAACTTTATGAAGGATTATTATGAACAGAAATGCTGAAATGTCAACCAAAAAAACTGTGATTCTTTCTCAGCTTGCTATACCGACTAATCAATATAAAACTGTAGCTAAATTACAGTTATTATTTAATAGATATGGTTATATATTAACAATCAGTTCAAACAATAAGTTCCTGGAAATAGGTGGAATATTTTTTCTGGGAGTCCATATAATGTGACGGCAGTGTATTTCCTGATACTCTATTGTGGCAAAAGCAAAACAATATTTTGTCATGGTTTAAGGCATGTGATGCCAGCACCTAATCATACATTGGCTACATCAAGAAGACAAAAATAGTAAACGAGAAACTGATTGCTTCACAAGCAAAGACTAATCCCAACAAAATGTTAAAACATACTTAAATAATCTGTGTTTTTAAGGGACTGTAAATATGGTTAATCAGTGCTTTTCTTCAACATGTACAATAGAGGCATCTGAGTTTCAGGACTCAAGTGGCACTGAAATGGCACAACCGGATCAGCTCAAACTGGCTCAACTGGCTCAGCTTGGCAAAAATAAAGCAGTCTTGCCTTGCTTTATTAAACATTTTTGCATACCATTTTGTTCATGGAATGTATTTTATAGGTGTGCAGTGGTAAACTAAATTATAAATCCATACATTCAGGATCAGGGCAAGTGTTTTATAAGATGGAGAAAAAAAATTAGGTGGGGCTCTTTTTTAATGCTGCTGGTGCCACAGAAGTGTCTTTATATTTTAAAATCTCTAGCTTTTCATGTGATTCTCTGTGGTTTGTTGGTCTTTGACCTTGTAGGATATACTTCTGTGACACTGTAAATTGTAAGAAGAGAAGGAATGCTCTTAGTTGAAGAGTATGCAGCTGGAATCCGGACTTTTAGACTCAGGAGTAATTCACTGGCATATTCTGTGGGAAGCTCAAAGGTCTCAGTGAGTGGTCCTAGAATCAGGACCTCAGAAGAATCAGTGATACTGCAGGGGTGATAATTATAATTGGTGATAGGCTGCTTAAAGCAGGGTCTCTGTAGGTTCAAGAGGAATCCACAGGGTGTTCCTACAGATTAAAAGATTTAAAGTACAATACCTGACTCCATGACACAATTTAGTTCTGTCTGTCTATCTTATCCTATGTTGTGATAAATATCTTATCACAGTATTGATATTTTTTATTGATCCAGCATTATAAATTTAAAGCGTGAATGTTGCGTATAAATAGGATGCATATAATAATTTGCATTCATTAGGAAATATTCATCACCTCCTATAGTCCTATTAGTGTTTTAAAATCATCTCACAAGAAGCCAAAAGCAATGTAGTCTTATTTTATTGGAGGAATCACTATCTGATCAATAATCTCAATTTATACTGTTAATAAAATATCCTCATAACGCACTATTGAAAATGGTTGCTCTGACCTCCCTCAAATAATGACTCACCATACAATTATAATTGTTATCTTTTATTTATGCAGCTCTGCTGGCACTTATTCAGCTGTACATATATTGAATGATTATGGAAATCCACCATTTAGTTGATTGAAGAAAATTGATAAAGCATAAGGAAAACATTATTCACTGGGCCTTGCCTCTGCCTTGTGTTCTTTGTAGGAATAAAATACACCAGAAAAAGTGAGTACAAAACTACTCCAGGCATCCTGTTGTATGTGTATGGGTGCATGCATGGACTTACAGTATGTATTTATATATTTTAACATTTTCTGATGATATATTAATAAAGCAATATAAATGGCCCAGGAATGTGTTAGTTATGCCTGACTTATAGTCGCTACATGATAAAAGAAATAATGCAAAAGGTTCCAAATTATTCATGCCTTTGTGCTTACAGTGGTTGCTAGAGTCTTCTTTGTGGCAATAAGTGCAGTAGGCAAGTCTGTGTTAGTTTTGCTTGTTTAGGTCAAGGGAGGGAAGTGCAAAATTAAACTGGGTCCATTTCACAAGGAAAGAGCTGCCTTGATTTAGATGATTACATCAGATTCTGTGCCTTATTTCCAGCCTAAAAATAGTGGAGTACTGTTAGAACCAACCACAGAATGTCTGAATACATTAAGCATAACATTCTCCTCTATGAAAAAAAGCTGAATTGGAAAACTAATATGAACGTCTGTTAATGAAAAAGACTGGGTACAACAGGGTTCTTATGGGACATGCAATGCAAAAAGCAACAACAAAATTAACCTGCTGAAAATTAATATTTTAAACAAACAGACCTCTAAACCTCTTTTGCCTGTTTGTATTCATTTAGATTTGTTGTGATATGTACGGACGGTACACTATCTTATTTTATAAGTACAACAATACTAGAATCATTTGAAACACCAAACTTTTGTGTAATGTTCACAATTTTGCAAAGGGGTCATGTATGTAAATGCAAACACATGGAACAGGGATCTACACATGCCTTTGCTAGTAGCTTTAGAAGCAGAGCCACCGGATGAGAGTAACACAGGGAAGGTTTGAGTCATGTAAATAAGTATAAAACGCCCAACTTTGTACCTCAATATATACACTGTTAATGCATTTGCAACCCGAAAGTTTTGTAATTTGCTTTATCTGGCTATGGAAGGGAGAAAGCTGTGTTATCCACATACACCCCATTAAATATAACTGTTCATTCATGTAAACTTACTCTATGGATGCATGCCCAGACTTTAACAATGGATTCCATGTATTTTCTTTAATCTCATCTCTAATAATAATTCAGTAAACATCAGCCTAGCCAACACTGATTCTATCTCTGGAACTGGAAAGTTGCCTCACTGGTCATGTGCCAAATCGCACCCCCTACCTTCTTCTCCTTCCATGAATTATAATTACACATAAAGACATCACAAACCTATTGCACAATGAAACCAGGCTTGTTCCTTATAACTACAAAAAAAAACAACCGCACACAATTTCAGCAAGGTCTGATCAGTGAATAAATATTTGCTCTTGGCTGACCTAGTCTTAACTGCTACCATTTGCTCTTATTTTATAGGTCGATAAATGTATAAAAGTAAAAAGATGAAAAAAATCTGCAGCTTAAATCAGGTTCATCTGAGCATGCCAATTTGTTGTTTGTACATAACACACTGGTATGTTACAGGGCATCATCCATTGTACAAGTTACTTTATTAGAAATTATATATGGGATGCTAGACAAAAAAATATGTATAATATATAAAAGTGCCAGTCAGGTGTGGGGCCAGTGGGTGTTGGTCGGGTTCGTGTTGGGAGCAGGCAGGAGAGGTGCGGATCAACTTTTCGTTGACCAGCACATCAATATTGTGCTCATGCAACTTCGGCGACTTCGGAAAATGAAGCGCTCTGAGTGCCATCCCACCAGCGATATAATGGCAAATTTACTAACCTCTGAAAATTCGGCAGCGACGACTTAGCTCACATCGCAACACTTCGCCAGGCGTAGATTCGCCAGGACAGTGCTAATTCACTAAAATCCGAAGATGCTTCCAGGGCGCTGAGCGCGGGAGAAGTTGTGCTAGCATTACTGCACCAAGCAAAACAAATTTGTGCTAGCGTTGCCTAATCTGCATACTGCGGGAAGTTAAAGTTCAATGGACGTATAGGTTGCAGCAAATACACTACACTACACAAGCCCGGGAAACCTTAATAAAATAAAATAGAGGTGTTATATTGCCCTACACATGAGCCCAGTGTATAGTTTATGTGCCAAATGTTAGGAAATGTAGGGGGAAGCGGGATACCACAAAATAATTTTACGCTCTTTTGCAGCCTATCACCCTGAAAAAAGGAAAAGACGCCAGCGTTTTTTGGGACTTAGGACTTTTTTCAACTAAATTTTGAGGAAGTCCTATCTACTCTATTGCACTTCGCCTGGTCTGAGGTGGTAAAGGCAAGTCTGGCGCAAGAGGTAACGTTCAGAAAAATCCGCATCTTAGTGAATTTGCATAGTTACGTCTATTCGCTAGAGCGCAAAATCACCAGGCGTTAGGGAGCAAAGTACCGCTAGAGTCTATCTCTTTCGCTAGCAAAGTTACATCAGCGCCCATTAGTAAATCGGCGAAGCACAAAAATGACGTCACGCTGGTGAATTTTCGCCAGCGTTAGTCCCTTAGATTCTAGGCTGTGGGAAGGCAGTTTGGGGAGAGGCAAACTGAATCTCCACGTGTGTCTCTGCCCTTAATGAAATTCAGGGATTCTGCTCAGCAGGGACAAAAATAACAAATGTATCAACTAAATGAATCAATTTAGAACAGTTAAAGAGTAGGCGACCCCCCTCCCCCAGAGCTACTTCAGAAGGTAAATTGCTGTCAGGGCAGAACATCGTCTGATCTGTTCTTTTACTATTTTATTTGATCTGAAAGGTTAGTGGCAGATGGGGAGATTGGGACGTCCGATCGTTTGTCCGATATTGCAGGTACTAATGGTCACAAATAGAAAGTAGAAAGTAATTGTAAAAAGTCTTTATTTCTGGTGAACTTGAAACCAAAATGAACTGGAAAAAGTGTTTGAAGGTGAACAACCTCTTTACTCTCCATAGCTGTATTTCAAGATAACTGGCTATCTTTTTCTTTCAAAGCAAAATAGTCCTTGATTTTATTATTTAACAGGAGAAAACCTGCTGAAGTACCAACTGTGCTAGAAGTTGCAAAACCCCTGATGTGTGAAGTGCTTTAAAGGGACCAAGTATGACTTTGTAGATAATACTGTAGATATCAGGGATCCAAATGACAGAAATGTGTATGTGGATGGAAATATTGCAGAACAAGCCATAATGCTGTTATAAAAAATGGGAAATAGTTATGCCAGCTAGGAGGAAATTATAGTTATGCAATTTCTCAGATGGAATACTGTCTGGTCATGGTTGAAAAGCAAAAATGAAGACTACAGATCTAGCCTGATTGGCTCTTAGCAAACTATTCACCTTTTTTTGCTTTTGAGTTAAATATCTCCCTAAGTTCATAATATAGCTAGAAATACATAAAATATTGTATTAACAGTCAGACTTCTATAATATTTAAATAATATGCAGAAAACGTACTTAAAGGTCAAGCCCATTGGTTTACAATCACTAGAAGGCTTCTTCATAGACATTCTTCTTTAAATTAATGTTTGTTTCTTGTATTTGTCTTACTGCATGTGAATTTTAATTGTACTGTAGACTGTGTGGATTTTGTTAGAATCCTCGTCATCAAACAGCAGCTGTCTGGAGAGGTTTTGTGTCTGAGATGTTCAGACCATTTCCCATAATGCCAAATTGATCTTTAGTGTAAATGGATCTCTGTGGGGGAGTTCAGCATTTAGAGCTACAGATACAAGTACATATTGTTTACTGCGACAGCCAGCTATTCATAGGGCTTCTATTTATTTGTGTTTGTATGTTACACACACACACACACACACACACGCACAGTACTGCTTATAGAAGTAGTAGTTTTTGGGGACTCTAAAACTTCAGGACAATTATCTTTATTACAGACAGACACTGAAAATTGTACATTAATTAAAGCACTAAATGGTGAATCTCAAAACGACACTGTTTATGTTGTGATGTAAATCTGTGGGGCACTTAATCTTGGCCTTTGTGAAATTAAAAGGTACCCATAAATCTATATGGCAGAACTATAGCCTTTATTTATAAAGGGATAAATTCAGGGATTGCATTAATATTTTATGCATTGAGATACTAAATAATGCACTCCCCTTTAAATAAAACTGGGATTGTTTGTCCATATATTGCAATATATCCAAGCTGGCCAACTACATCAAAGTCATCATCTGCTCTGGCTCTGGTTGATTCATTAAGAATTCTACTCATTGTACAGTTACTACCGTATATACCCGAGTATAAGCCGAGTTTTTCAGCATCCAAAATGTGCTGAAAAAGTCTACCTCGGCTTATACTCGGGTCAGCTGAGATTGCAGTCGCTTTTAATCATTCCTATACCAACAGTTCACTTGGGGAGAGACTGCAATATCCCACAATGCCCTCTGTTGGTTATATGAAATAATAACAGTGCGCCCTCTGTTGGTTATATCAAAGAATAACAGTGACTGCAATATCACACAGCGCCCTCTGTTAGTTATATGAAAGAATAACAGTGCGCCCTCTGTTGGTTATATGAAAGAATAACAGTGACTGCAATATCACACAGCGCCATCTGTTGGTTATATCAAAGAATAACAGTGACTGCAATATCACACAGCACCCTCTGTTGGTTATGTCAAAGAATAACAGTGCGAACTCTGTTGGTTATATGAAAGAATAACAGTGACTGCAATATCACACAGCGCCATCTGTTGGTTATATGAAAGATTAACAGTGACTGCAATATCACATAGCACCCTCTGTTGGTTATATGAAGGAATAACAGTGCGCCCTCTGTTGGTTATATGAAGGATTAACAGTGATGGCAATATCACACAGCGCCCTCTGTTGGTTATATGAAGGATTAACAGTGATGGCAATATCACACAGCTCCCTCTGTTGGTTATATGAAGGATTAACAGTGATGGCAATATCACACAGCACCCTCTGCACATGGTAGTGGGACAGTGGGACAATGCACACAGTAATCCGTTTGGCAATTCTCTGTCACCATCAACTTTGCAAAGAAGTCCGGTTGATCGCTGGGGGGTCTCTTTGGCGGAATGTGCGCTGCTGGGAGACAGGGCTGTAGTTGTCTCTAGGCTTATACTAGAGTCAATAAGTTTTCCCAGTTTTCGTAGGTAAAATTAGGTACCTCGGCTTATACTCGGATCGGCTTATACTCGAGTATATACGGTATATACTTGCAGCATGCTTGCTTTCATAATAAAAACACCCAAATGGTTGCTGATCCCTTTTATACTGGGATCATCTGACTATAGCTGGAAAGGGTGGGAGCTACAACATGAAGCTGGAAGCTGGCCACTGCTAAAAAACAGAAACATCATCAGTAAAGAAGTTTAAACCCTTAGATCTGGTCGCAATTAGGGTACAACCACAAAATCAACCAACACATACCTGTAAAAGTAATGTGCAAACTTAAATTGGACTGATAGAGAAAAAAATGTGACAGATGCTCATTAATTATCAAGTGAAATAATAAAAAAGGGGCACTGTCTATATACAGTATATATATATATATATATATATATATATATATATATATATATATAAAGTATATATATAGTTATTGAATTAGCAATATGCCATTAAAATAAATATATCATTTACTTTAAATAAAAGCCTGTGCTGACTGCAAGCCAAGTTGCGCAGGTGGAACAGCAACATGTATTTCTGGCAGTTTCTCTGCACGTCTCGATCTGTGTGTAGTGAAGAAGAGAAGCAGGAAATGAGTTGAGACAGGCAGCAGGATGCAGATGGCGCTTCCTGTATCTTTAGTCTCTCTCCTGCTGCCTGAATATCTTTTCTGTTTGCCTCCGGATCCCTTCTGCTTCACTGTCATACTCGCAAGCATCAAACTGTGAAAATAACGCTGGTTTAATATTAAATCTTTGAATACCTTACAAATTACAAAATGCATGCATCCTTTAATGAAAGGATGCTGAGGCAATTAATTCTATAGGGCTCATTTACAAAAACCCAAGATGCAATGTTCAGTAGCAAAATCATGCTACTCAAATCAAGTTGTACTAATAGAAACAACTTGCTGCATGCTATTATTTTTCACAATATTTAGGGCTAAATGATTGCAATCTCTAATGAAGATTAGAAAGCAGGGTCGCCATCAGGGGGGTACAGTTGTAGCGGACCCGGACCTAAAGGTGGGCCCAGCTGTGCTGCTCAGTCCGAATTAGCTGGATCCCCCTATGACAGCGCAAGCTGAACCTGAATCGCCGAACTTCAAAGTCCCAAAAATCAGAAGACCCAACTTTCCGAAAATCCAAAGCCCCAACAACCCGAAGCCACGAAAGGAGCAGAAGGAAACTGAAGAAGCTGTCATAGCCCAGGACAAGGAAGAAGGTAAATTCCAGGTATAAACACCAATGTTTATATTTTTTTTGTTAATCTCTTGGCCACCAATGTATTATTTTAATACTCTATAGGTCCCTGGCCACCAAATATTCTATAGGGCCCCTTACCACCATTTTTTTCAACTTGTAAGGGGGGCCTTGGCCACAAATTTTTTTTATTTTTTCCATTTTTTATGGGGCCCCTGACCACACATTGTATATTTAACCTGTAAGGCAGGACCTGGCCACCATTTATTTTTCAATTTTTATGGGGCTTCTGTTTTTTTGTAAGGGCCCCATAATTTCTGATTGCGGCCTTGTTATAAAGTATCCAGACAAGTCCTATGTGGACGGTTTTTAAAAAGAGAATATGATCCAAACAGTGATTGAAACTACCAAGAGGTTATCTTTTATACCAGGCTAAAAAACATAAAAGGGATACAGATAGTAAAGCTTTACATACAGTACAGCTCTGTGATTTGTGTGGCTTGTGGCCCACGGCCCAGGCCTAGGGCTGCAGGATTTTAGGGGGCGGCATGCTGCCCAATCACACCCTCGTTGGTTCAAAAACACGGGCGATGCACAGGACATACAATTGTTTTTTAAATTTCCCATGCGCCGATCCCCATTGCTCCGGTCCCGATGATGAAAATTTGCATGAATAAAGGGTAGGAGACAGGAGCGACGAATAACAGTGGGCCTAGGAGCGCCTGATATGTAAATCCAGCCCTACTTGTGGCTCCCTTTTTATCCGGCCATAGACGTGTAGATATCTCTCACTGATATCGTCAGATCAACAGTAAATTCAGAGAAATTATCGGTAGCCGACAGAAATCTTCTAATCTGTCCAATCGACTGAACAATCCGTTCGCTATGGCACGAAATATGTCGGTCTGAAAATCGTATGAAACAAAGATTCATATGATCTAATCTTTGCGTCTATGGCCAGCTTTATTCTGATGGCTTCTCAGCACCATATGCCTGACACAGAGCCATCACCATAACAGTAGGGATGTAGCGAACCGCCGCAAAAAATGCGAACGGTTCGCGAACCGTTCGCGAGCTTCGAACACCCGCAAAATCGTTCGATTCGAACGTTCGAAGGATTTTTCGTTCGATTCGAACGTTTGAAGGATTTTCATCGTTCGATCGAAGGATTTTCATTCGAATCGAACGGTCGAGGGATTTTAATCGTTCGAACGAATGGAAATCGTTCGAACGAATGGAAATCGTTCGATTTTAGCGGTCGAATGGTCGCGAACTCAAATTGCGAACGTTCCCAAACGTTCGCGAACATTAGGCGGACGCGAACGGTCGAAGTTCGCGCGAACAAGTTCGCAGGCGAACTGTTCGCTACATCCCTACATAACAGTGGTGAGAGCTGGGGAATCTGCGGGCCGCATAAGTGCATAAGATGCCCCTTTGCATCACTGGATGCACACTGTACATGCGCACAGGCCCTTTCAGGTAATTAAATGCTTACTGCGCATGTGAACACAGGATAATTTAAAAAAGAAACTGTGGAATTCCTTATCCTGATGGAATGCTGGGAGAAGGGGGCAAAACAGGGAGTTGTCAGGTATGCTGCCAGCATTCCATAACTTCAGGTATGGTGACACCTATGTGCAAAAGAATAATTTTCGGACACAAAGCAAATGCAGGTTTTTTTCCAAAATAAAAGCAATTTTGTGCTCACACACTAATTTATGTTTACTGGCACCAGCCTATATAAGGAGGTGCAGGAGCCATGCATTTTCTCTTTTGCCTAAGATCATCAGCAGGAGAGACAGACCAGGTGGGTTCCTGTTCCTTACTAGGAACAGAGAGAGAGAGGTAATAGATTGTTACCAGCTCACTCTAGGAGTGAGAGGTAGTTAGGATAGCTAGCAAGCACAATCTCAGTCCCAATGTGAAGTGAGCATTTGTGGTAGAGTACCTGGGCGATTGTGTGCCAGTTAGGGAATTGAAGCATTTAGGGGCAGGTTAGAAGGAACCTACGGCCTGGAGAAGCTTAGGCACTGTATGTGGACATGACAGAGAGGGAAATAGATAAGGTGAAGGATAAAAGTTCCTAGAACGACTAATGGCACTCTACTAGTGTTCGTCCACATAATAGTGGCACTTGAGGCGTTAAATAACACAATGTAAGCATGTGTGAGGATTAGAGAGGATTGTCACAGGGGTGTTTATAACTGAAATTGCTTGTCAGTTTGCTCTGGTCTGTCCCTGTTAACCTGTAAGGAGCTGTTCAATAAAAGTCTGCCTTGGTCCATTGCATCAAAGTGTGCCATGCCTACTTCTTACAGCAAAGGCTCATTCAGCACCCTGGCTGGGAGCGTACCAATCACGGGTACTAACTTTACAAACCATTTGATTCCTGTTGAACTGCAGTTCTCTTAAAAGTTTTGAATAGTTTTATAACCTGGGGGATTACATTTATTTCATTGACACTTAGCACAAATTTTTTGTTGACCATCTTGTATAGGGATTGATTAACCCCATCCATTTTGAACCCAATTCACCGTGCATATCAATCAAGGGCTCATTTAATGCTGTATAGATGCCAGTTTGTTGTGTTAACGGCACAAAATTGTGTCTTACAGGGAGCCATTCATTAAACTCTTTCACCCATCCAATGTTCTGCCCCTGAAACCAAGGACCTACCAAGTCTGCAACATAAATGGAGTCATTTACTCCATTCTGGACACGGACGTAAAAGCACTAATGTTGCAATAAAATACCCCTGATTGCTCATATAAAGACACTTGAAGAGGCCTGCAGCAATTTATCTATGTGCAAGGCAAGCATATTCCTAGTAATCAGGCCACTGGAGTCAGTTTTATTATTGTCTCAAAACAATATCTAATTTTTCCTCAGCATGGTAGATACATATGACTACGTATGGAGTAATATCCAGCCAATTGTCAGCTAATGATTACTGGGTTTACTTAACAGTTTATTTATCAAAATCCAAAAACTTCTCAAAATTTTATGAAAACTACTCAGACCAAATAGGCACACAGATTTTTCCCCATATTATCAATACTACATTTCATGTGCGGAAGAAAAAAACAATAAAATCGTGAAAAATTTGAATCGTACAAATTCTTCGGATTAGATGCCAAAAACTGCAATTTTTTCAGATTTGACGCCCCGAAAACCACAACATTTTCATATTATTGCACAAAACCCAGTGCAGATCAGGATATCTTTAGGACAACTCCCATTGACTTCTACATGAATTTGTAGGTCTAAGTTTGAGTACTTTTTTATTCAGGGTTAAATAAATCCTTAAAAATCTAAAAAAAATTCCACTAAAAAATTGTGTTTTTCCCCTTTAAAAGGCCAATGAAAAAATCCGACTAATAAATAACCTCCATTTGTGTAGCAGCAGTCTCTATTGCTTATATGAGCCCTTCAAGGATTCCCTTTAATTATGTTTCTCTCTTTTTTACAACCTATAATTGCATTCTTCCTACATATAACTTCCTCCTATGACTCTTATTCCCCAGTATAATTATCCTCTGTAACTTTGCCCTTCCCTTTAACTAAGACTTTAAGTAAGACTTCTATCATTTTAATTTAATAGCCTTCTCAGGAAACCCTCACACTTATCATGCAACTTATCTGTGGAAAACATGTGTTTATTTGTGATTCACAGTTTCCTCCTTCTCCGGACCAAAGTGGTTTGGGACTGAGAGGCTGAATATTCCAGAGACACGTGGGAAGAACAGTTTGTGTGGGGAAGATTAAATTCCCACATCCTGGTGATGGTATTTTAAACTTAGAAGGTTTAACACTAGAGATGTGTCTGATACACTATTCAAGAAACACCAGGCTGAGAGCAGCTGAATAAACAGAAATGATATACACCTACATATGCTTTTGTGGTTAATATATGTTGTTACACTCCTTACCTTGATTCATTCCCCGCTGTTGTTTTAATATTTGCTTTTATTACGCCTCTAAAGAGAGGTTACAGACTCATAATATTTGCACTTCTAATATTTGCTAAAACGTATTAGATCACACATAGCTTTATCTACTGTAGAACTAAAATGTAAAACCATGTGCTGTATCTGAGCCACTATGTGCAGCATTAAGAAGAGGGTACTCTATTAAATAGTCACAATAAAAAGGATATCAAAGGTTCCGGAAGTCTGCTCCCTCTGCCGGTTCCCAAAGGTGTCTGTTCTCCCTCAGACTCGTACAGAAATTCAATCCGAAATTGTGGAAAGAACCCATCGCTCACCCAGCATGAGGTTTAGACAAACAAAGGGGCAAGAAAATAATTTCCAATATAGTGTAGTATTATTGCATAAATTTAATACACCACTTTGTAAGGTTAAAGTACTTCTAAGAAAAGTGCCCTTTTCAAATTATACTATTTGACGTGTAATTTATTTAAATCCACACAGTGTAGTGAGTCTTATGTGAAGGTACTCACGAACGTTTAAGTAGAGTTAGGTGTTTAAAAAGATAGTTTAGCAGTCATCTCTCCAATATTCTCCAGGCTCCGTAGCTTTAAAACAATGCGCTGACATAGTGTAAAACTATCATTTTTTTTAATCTCAAATAAAGTTAAATTCGCATAAAAGAAAGTCACCACTTTGTTGGAATCACCAGGCAGTCGGTGTAGATGGTTTAGCCGGCGTCTCAACCGCTTCGTGTGTCCCAGTGCGCTCGTGGATGACGTCACTGCCCGACGCGTTTCGTCTTCTGACTTCCTCAAGGACGAAACGCGTCGGGCAGTGACGTCATCCACGAGCGCACTGGGACACACGAGGCGGTTGAGACGCCGGCTAAACCATCTACACCGACTGCCTGGTGATTCCAACAAAAAGGCGAAGTGGTGACTTTCTTTTATGCGAATTTTAAATAACAACATTGTGAGTGTGATTTTAACTTTGAGATTAAAAAAATGATAGTTTTACACTATGTCAGCGCATTGTTTTAAAGCTACAGAGCCTGGAGAAAATTAGAGAGATGACTGCTAAACTATCTTTCTAAACGCCTAACTCTACTTAAACGTTCGTGAGTACCTTCACATAAGACACACTACACTGTGTGGATTTAAATAAGTTACACGTCAAATAGTATAATTTGAAAAGGGCACTTTTCTTAGAAGTACTTTAACCTCACAAAGTGGTGTATTAGATTTATGCAATAATACTACACTATACTAGAAATTATTTTCTTGCCCCTTTGTTTGTCTAAACCTCATGCTGGGTGAGCGCTGGTTTCTTTCCACAATTTCGGATTGAAACTCTATTAAATAGTGATTGTCAGCAGCAGTGCATGCACAAGAGAATGATGCACTGCTGCAATTTTCTCTGTAAGCCACACACAAGTATGCACATGCACTAAGTTTGAGCCCAGCTATATTGTGATGCACATAAATCATTTTGTGTAAAGACATCATTTGGTAGTTTTTCTGAGGCACCTATCTCTCTGCAGATTAATTTTGCACACTGGTTTTAAAAGTGTGCACAAAATATTTTTTTTACACAATAAGAAATTACAAGTGTATATTTGCACATTTGTGGACCTTTGCCACATGTATGGAAGGTCAGTCATGGACTACTGGAGCCATGGGTAGCCCCCTAAAGGATTTATTTACAGTAATCCACTGGCTGTACGGCCAAGTAACTTATGCTTACACCGTAACAACTAACAAGGCAAGGAGGAACAAAAGTAGAATAATATAAAAACTAGAGAAAGACAGATGCAAATAGGAGGGGTGGTTGGTGGGTAGCTTTATTTATAGGTGCAGCTGGTACCCCCTTTTGTTTATTTTAGGGAGACATTTGTTAAGGGTGTGACTTCAAAAAAGTAAGTGTGGTTATATTAGAATGGTGTAAATGCATATGTAGATAGTTCCTCTCTTCTAATAGGGGTAAATAGATATCATAAGATAATTATGATGAAACGTTATCACCAGTGAACTGTAGAATTGTATGTGTGGACCCCACTTTATGTATGTATATGAATGCTATGATAAAAGACTGCATCAAGATTCTAAACGGTTTTCCAACTGCTTGTGCCTGTTCTAGTACGTCTGATGTAACCAGAGACACAGTGATTATGACTGCCTTGTATGTTCTAAGTGTAAACCTAATATCTGGCCTGTTATTGTAATTAGGAATATACACCCAATATATGGCCTCTGACAGCACCTGAGTTGGCGGATCATAACTTTTGTTGTGAGTGTATAGATAAGGACAGCTGCACAGCGCCCTCTGCCAGCCAAAATATGTACAGAAAACCAAATATGTTACTGGCCACCAGGAGTTGTAACCCAAGCAGAAAGGATGCATACTTAACAATTTAAATGCTGTACAAGAGTACCTTCAAGTGTTTGATGAGTGCAGGCAACCCAGATGTTTCAGGGTCTTCACATCCACTTCTTCAGTGGTTATACACACACAAAGAGACCCTGTACCAATCTCCTTAACATACACAGAACCACAGTTCAGCACGTTTTTTGATGACAGACGCATTTGTGCACACAACATCTGACTTCATACACAAATCAGTGCTTGATATTAGTGACAAGCACTAAAGGCTACCATCTTGCTAACCAAAGTGTTGGCAGATTTGGTAAATATGCTTAAAATACAGAAAAATCTTTTCTCAGTGCAACTTTCATAAGTACAAGTCAAATTAACCAACAAAAGTATATACGTATAAAGGCGTAGTGAAGGACTAGTATTCACTATACCGGAGTGCCCCAGAGGGAAGTAAAGAAGTTAACAAAAGAATAATTTTCAAAAGAAAAATGTATACAAATGTGTTCATTAAGATCATTAGGTGTCCATTTGTGTTTAACTTATATGTCTGCCTGGCTTCGTAGACAAATTCTCTCTGTTTTCACCCCTTCTGGAAAATATTTGAAACGTCAATTGACACACATTGTGGCCTTTTTCATTAAAATGGTTTTACCAACATTCCCAAGATTTCAAGTAGTAACAACAAAGGTGCTTAGGTGAATGATTCTAGCTGAAATGGTAATGCCAATGGTTTTATCTGTACTTGGATGCCTTACACATTCACTATTTCTGCATGGTAATTTGCATGCCAAAAAAGTTTGTTTTAAACCATGCTCCAGCATATTCGCATGAACTAGACCATCTGGAAGATTTTTTTGCTCTGTAACCATATGTTTCTTAATCAAAAACTTTCCCTCTGCTTTATCAATTAATTGGTTGTTCACAGCCCTTTTTCTACAGTACAGGTATAGGATCCCTTATCCGGAAACCCGTTATCCAGAATGCTCCGAATTACAGAATGGCTGTTCCCATAGACTCCATTTTATCCAAATAATCCAAATTTTTAAAAATGATTTCCTTTTTCTTTGTAATAATAAAACAGTAGCTTGTACTTGATCCCAACTAAGATATAATTAATCCTTATTGGAAGCAAAACCAGCCTATTGGGTTTATTTAATGTTTAAATGAATTTCTAGTAGACTTAAGGCATGAAGACCCAAATTACGGAAAGATCCATTATCCGGAAAACCCCAGGTCCCGAGCATTCTGGATAACAGGTCCCATACCTGTATTAGTATCATTGGTAATCTTTAAAAATGGATCACTAGGAAGAATCCTTTAGCATTCTTTGTTAGTTGTTACTCAGTTTTTTGTGTATTTCTGCATGAGAATTAACCCTGTCCTGGCAAGTGGTGGCAGTGTGAGCTTTTTCTTTTTACTGCTTTCAGCTGGATCTTTCAGGATCAGGAGCTGAATCTTTCTTGGAAAAATGCCCAATATAAGGCAGAATTTTTAGCAAAGGCTCTTTCTGCTATGGTTTGTGGATGCTCCTGGCTGAATATTCACTCCATAGCTTGACTGTAGCATGAGAGATGTATTCGTTAAGGCTGGCCTCAGTAAACAAGACTTTGTATGTAATAGGGCATCCATTCAAAACTGGAAAATCATTGCGGTGATGAATCCGGATGTGCCAAAGTCCCAAAGACCAGAAGATCTGAGCTATGAAAGGAACTGAAGGAAATCAAAGAAGCTGTTGTCGCCAAAGACAAAGAAGAAGAACCTGAGGTAAGTTCCACTGAACACATTTTACATTGTAACCAATCAGTAAGACATTATTTAAAGCTAGCAGGCTGACTCTGCCCTATATACAGTATAGCCCAGCACTCCTCACAGTTATGGATTGAGCATTAACTAATGTTGGAACATTGTGGCCTAGACCCTAGCTCCTACTCCTGTGCTTGGTTCCTCCAGTTTTTTGTTTCCAGTCCTGTCTGGTCTTGCTCCTTGCTTCCAGTCCTATGTGTTCTGCTGTCCAGTCCTGATCCTGTTCTGTCTGTTCCGCTCCCCAGTCCTTATCTAGATTCTTCCTCCTCACCTGCATGAGCCTGTTCCAGTCTTGTCTGCACTCACTCTGTTCTGTCTCTCTTGTTCTTTACTTTCTTCATCCTGTTCTTTCCAGTCTGTCCTTGACCCACTCCAGCATGTCCTACAGCCTTCACCCACTCTGTCCCACACCAGACTATACTTGAGTCTACTCCCACTCCAGCCTGTTCTTTAGTCTTCACCCGCTCTGTCCCACTCCAGCCTGTCCTTTACTCTATGCCTGCTCCATCCCATTTACTCTATGCCTGCTCCATCCCACGCCAGCCTGTTCTTTAGTCTTTGTCCGCTCCATCACAATCCTGGTCCAGCTCTTCAGTCATTCCCTTCTCAGTTCCTGTGGGCTATTAACAGTTCCTGCCTTAAAGACTCTGTCCTTTCCCTACTAATCCCTGACAGCAGTTTTTTTAGTGTTGTTAGCCTCCTGGAAACCTAGAAACATTATTGCTTGTCTTACATGTTCATATTGTTCACTTCATGTAAGGTGTAACCAAGGATTGCCACTGGGACAATAATAATCCATGCCACTTATAAGAATGTAGTGAACATATGGAATTTATTTACATTATAAATTCTTAGTCCTGTATAAAAACAACAAACTGTTTCAAATATTTTTTTTCTGAATGGTATTGCACAGTGATATCTTTGGCAGACATATACATATATATTTTTTGTAAACAGAACCCAGGTCAGTCAGAATGGATATGCTTTTCATGTTACTCCATCTGGTCACAGGGAAAGGACACAATAGAAACAGTTAAAAATACTGTTTTCAAAAAACTGTCCATAATTATTTACAGTAAAACGCCATAACCACACTTTAGAATGACCTAAAATACTTTCATTCAGAGCCTATAGCCATTGGATATATTGCTGTACATGCTCTACACAAAAAAAAAAGAGACATTGCATAGAAGAGAGAAATTGCTGCTGTCCTCTTTATCTGTTAACTTAATGATGGTGAATGTGTACAAGAAAATAATTGTCCCCTTGGAACACATAGCAAGGCACAATATTCTGGACAGTTTACAGGTGAAAATGCAAACTTCAATCTGCAATGGACAATGAAGGGTAAAAGTAACACAAGATGGTTGCAATGGAACATCAGTTCTAAACAAAGGTCAATGAATATGATGCAAAACCGTTTTCCGAGGCCTGTTAAATATGAATCTCTCAAGCCCTTTAAAATGATTACAAGCTATTTTTTAGCAGCCATATTTCATTACATACATACAAACACTTCACAGATACAGGATAATTACAGGTCTCCATTGCTGCCCTTTAGTTGTGACTTAGCAGACTTAGAACATTTCAATTTTGTTTTTAAGCAATCCCCGATGATCACAACTAGAATGTTTAAAAAGATCCATATATAAAGACGAACCTGTTTTAGGTTAATTTCCAAATGAACACTTTATGAAATTGTGTTCAGTTTGGACATTAAAAAAGCCCAAAAGTATAAAGAATAGGTTTAATTTTTTTTTGTTTTTTGTATTAAGGTTTCAATCAATATCACTCTGACAGCTAAGACAACTATCTGATTCACTGATGGACGGTATTTCCAGCCCTTATAGAAAGAAGCCTCCCAGAATGGCTCACTCAAACACAGAATAAACTCTTAAGTTCCTGAGTGGGAAAGTCATATCCTTAAGGTTTCAAATACCCAGCTGGACCTTCATCTTTTCATAAACCACATAGCTTATACTGACAGCGGGCAACACCTTCAGGAAATTAGGACCAATGCCCCTATACAGCCCCAGAAAACCTTCTTTGGCTACAATCTTTCTGAAGAGTCCCCCCATGTTTAGCTGTGGTGCACCCTCAATAGATGCTGAAAGAGAAAATATAAAAAAATAAATAATGTAATTGTTAAGATTTAAAGTAAAGTACACAGTACTAATATAAACAAGATATAGGTATGGGATCCATTATCCAGAAAGCTGTGAATTATGGAAAGGCTGTCTTTCATATTTATCTAAATAATTCTTCTTCCCTGTAATAACAAAATGGTAGCTTGTACTTGATCCAAACTAAGGTATAATGAACCCTTAAGCATAACCAATCTATTCGGTTTATTTATTTTTTACATGAATTTCTAGTAGACTTAAGGTCGGAAGATCCAAATTATGAAAAGATTTGTTAGCCGGAAAACCCCAGGTCTCAAGTATTCTGGATAACAGGTCCCATCCCTGTAATATAAAACTAATATAAAGCAAATTGTTTTTATATCACCATGTAGGTAGTGCACTATGCATACCTTGTGCTTGCATTCTTGTCCTGATGAGAGCTAAAGGGTAGCTTGCCAGCTGGCCACATGTACTGGACGCAGTGCCGCATCCCAACAAGACCAGCACCCCAGGGTTGGCAGAGTCTTTTGCGTGGTTCTGCAGCCAATAGTTTTTGAGTGTCTGCCAAGAAAGTGACAAGATGTGCAAACTGTTACTTCCTATCAAAGAACCAGAATCTCACAGAAACAGTTTTAGTTCCAAAGGCAGAATAGGAGAGAGTCTATGGTGCCCATAGAAGCACAGATAATATTGTATGAAACAAATTTTGTACGATATTCGGTGCCTGTATGGTGGGGAAAGAGCCAACCGATATCAGCAGAAGACGTGGATATCGGTCAATCGGGCTGGACAGAACATTTTGATCGAGTGCTTTTGAAGGCACCAGAACATCTGCCATTGTTAGTGTTGATTCGTCAGATACAGGTAGAATTCTATTGTTTCTCTCTGTATATCTGATGAGTCAGCTCTACACATGTGCATTGAAACAAACGATCTTTCTTGGAAAGATCTTTTCCAAGAAAGATCATAATTGTCACGTCTATGGCCACATTAACAGCCTTGTGCTCTAATTGCTAGCTCTATACAAAACATAATGATGATGATGATGCTGAAGAAAAAGAACAATTGCTTAACTGCTAAAGCATAAACATACTGTAGTTTGAAGCAACAACACTAATATAAACAAAACTGTAGAATACATTTACACATGGTAAGCATCAATAGCAAGCAAGGAATATTTGGCTATTGGTCTTTTATTGTTGGTGCATTTATTGTTGGTATATTTTCTGCCAAACCTTTTGATGATGGAGCAAAGGCAAGAGCCTGAGCCATGGCAGCCCAGATTACTACTTGATCAGTGAGAATCAGTGTCTTGTTTATAACATCTCTTTTGTAGTGATTCAGCAGACAGCGAGCTTGTGGTATTAAAGGAACAGTTCGGTGTAAAAATAAAAATTGGATAAATAGTTAGGCTGTGCAAAATAAAAAAAGTGTTTCTAATATAGTTAGTTAGCCAAAAATGTAATGTATAAAGGCTGGAGTGACTGGATGTCTAACATAATAGAACAGAACACTACTTCCTGCTTTTCAGATCTCTAACTCTGAGTTAGTCAGTGACTTGAAGGGGGGCCAGATGGGACATAACTGTTCAGTGAGTTTGCATTTTATCCTCAGCATTCAGCGCAGTTTCAAAAAGCAATAGTTATGACTCATATGGTTACATTTTTGGCTAACTAACTATATTAGAAACATGTTTTATTTTGCACAGCCTTTTACCCAGTTTTTATTTGTATACTGAACTATTCCTTTAAGATTTAATGGCATGGGAAAGTTGTTTCATTTGCCATTGGAAGGTTAGAAAAGTATCAACAGACAAAAGTAGCTTCTCATCAGACTGCTTTATGCTTACATTTAATTAAGAGAAATATACAGTATTTTATTCATGTATCTATTAATGATGCCACAATAGGTATTAGTAAGGTTTTAACAATTTGCTGTGTAACTATGCCTAAGATAACAAGTCTAGCAGCCTCCAAACTGTAGGTATCCAGTTGCTTCTGTTTCATGAAATGCGTTTATTGAATTTTTTGGAGATGGGTCTAGTTTACAGTTTCAACAACTAAGTTACAAAACAACTCAACAAAGAAGGATTGTTTAGCACTTTTGTATGTTCTTACGTTTTATTTGTGGATCTTTTAATAAATTCCATGATATTCGGGGTTTGTGAGTTTATATAAATGGTAGCAAAATGTAGGCTTTACATGTCATTTAACCCATACAAACCTACACCCAGTCCTGGTGGGGCTACCTTACCAAAATCTGGTTGAAAATTGGCTGGTTTGATTTTCATGTTGGATCAAGGACCTCTTTGATTGATTACTTGGCCAAATGAGCAGATCTTATAATGTATGGCCATTTTTATGGCAGAGACACACGCTCAGATTAGGGAAGATTAGTCTCCCAGCGACAAATCTCCCCTTCATCGGGGGTGACTAATCTCCCCGAACTGCCTTCCCCTACCTTCGGAGCACTGGCAGAGACATGCTCAGATTCGGGGAGATTTGAGTGCCATCCCGCTGGCTACTTTGTAAATTGCCGGCGGGAGGGCACTCGGAGTGCATTGTTTTCGGAAGTAGCCCAAAGTTGCCTCACGAGGAAAGGCGACTTTGAAAAATGTAGCACTCCTGCCAGCGATTTACATTCTTGCCAGCCGGATGGCATTCGAATCTCCCCAAATCTGAGCGTGTGTCTCTGCCCTTAGGGTAAGGGCATACCTGGAGATTCGGTGAGATTTAGTCGGCCGGCGACTAATCGCCTCTTCTTTGGGGTGACTGATCTCTTACGAGTAGACTTTGGGAATCAAAGCGCCGCGAGTACATTGGTGCAGGTGGTTTTTCATTGAAGCAGGCGGAAGACACAGGGAAGCAGTTCGGGGAGATTAGTCACCCCAAAGAAGAGGCGATTAGTCACCGGCCGACTTAATCTCCCCGAATCTCCATGTGTGCCCTTACACTTAAGGTCCCCATATACGCAAAGATTTTTCTTTGGTGAACGACCGATTTTACCGAAATCCGACCAATCCGTCAAATTAAGATTCTTACATCTTACGATTTTCTGTCAGAAAATTGATCGTCCAGGTTTAAAAATTTTTTATCAGCCCCAGTGCAATCTATCTATGTTTGCACGGCCAAGCAGGCAGCTCCCCTCAGTTTTCCTGGCAATATCGCCCGAAATGGTCTTTTTAGTTGATGGACAAATCGTACATTTAAACGATCGTTTTGAGGTAATCGTGGTCTCACAATAACGAAAAGAACTTTTAAAGATCTTTATATCAATGGCCAGCTTTAGATATAGAAAAGCTGAGACACAAACCCATGTGCCATTACCATTAAGCTCTAACAACGCTTGAATACAAAAGACCAGGTGGGGCTTTGATAAGTCAACAGATAACGGCAGCTTTAGGCTGATACCAGACACTTTCCATTAACAGTTCCCATTAACTTTAAGGATAATGACATATAGGCTGATTTCAAGTCTTTTGTCACTCAAATGTATTGAAGCTCTGTGCGAGGGGTAATTTAAATTCATTCAGTTTAAATAAGAATCACCTGCAATCTCTAGGCACTGTCATGTGAAAGTGTAAATGGGGGAGGGGGGAGTATGTTTCCCATCCCACAGAGCCACAAATCAATCAGTATCACTATAAATGGAAATACCTGACACGGTAGGAAGAGGTGGATTTCAGTCAAATTAGAGTATTTTAGTTTGATAATACTTGCTTTGTCAGGCAGTCTCCTGTAAAGTCAATGGGAAGGGGACTGTCTTTCTGACATTAGCCTTACACAGAAGGGCTAAGAAAAAAGTAATGACAATGAAGAAAACAAGACTCTTGTTAAAAATAAAAAATGTACATGTAAAGGATAAAAATAACTGTGTCAAGTGTCATTTTCACTGTTACTGATATTCTAAACTGCAAGCATTTGATTCAACTAAAAGATACTTTACCTCATAAATAGCAAGGTCAATGCCTGCATAAGGAATGATTCCAAGGATGTTGGGGATGTAGCCTTTGTAAAAGGCCCGTATGCCTTCCTTTTGCATTATCTTCTTAGCACAGTCAAACATTCCAGAGTATTGCCCTGTCCTCCCCACGGCCAAACGGGTTTTTAGAACCTAGAGAAATAGGCAACTGCTTTATAAAGCATCTTAAAATTGTTTAGAACCTACTGAACACCCGACTCTAGAGGTGATAACATACTGCCATTCCCTGGATGGATATGTAAACCTCATATACTAGATACATATACTAGATTCTCTGAGCTACTGCACCTTGGGGGAAATTCACTAAAGGGTGAATTCTTGCCTGTGAAGACTTCGCCACACTTTGTGCCACTTCGTCAGACGCTAATTCATCGCCACTTCACTAATTCACTAAAATGCGAAGTTGCGTCTCAGCAGTCAAACGCTGTTTCACTAGTGCAAATTTGTCAGCGCTAGCATTTCATAGTGAACTTTCAACGTTCATTTCTGCCTAGCGAAACTTCTTTAGTACACTTACATTTGGGTCAATTTGAATAGGGCAGGTACATATAGGTCTTATATATATATATCTTTATTAGAGGTGTTGGTGCAAATGAAGTGGCCACTTATTATTAAAAATGTTCAAGGAAGCAAAATAAAAGGCAAAAGAGATCCTCTAATGTCCCTAGACATGAGCCCAGACTAAAATAAATGTGGCATGCCCCTCAAATGGTAATTTGGTCATTTTTATAACTTTCTGGCAAACAGGATATGATGTCACTGACATAAGATTGAGGAAGATGTAGCTTCATCTTATCAGTTTGCCAAGCTGGCGAAGGAAACTCTGGCAAAAAGGGTAACGTAATGGAAAATTGCACTTTAGTGAATTTGAGGAGTAAAGATCGTTTGCCTGAACCAAAATTTGCCTGGCAAAAGGGTGCGGAACTTTATTAGTGATGTACTCTTTCGCTAGCGAATTGTCCTCTACGCCTGTTAGTAAATTGGCAATGTCCCTGCGGATTGGACCCATACCCAGCCGATGAGATCCACAACCCATTTTTTCTTGAGCGCTTTGCCCCATATGAAGGGTCTATCAGTAGCGTGCTGGAAAGTTGCATCATATAGTATAACATTAGCCTTCAAACAGATCCGAGGGCACTGATAGGTGGGTTTACCTCCATAGGATAGATTGAGGTCTGTGCTGTTGCTCCAGCCAGAGATCCAGCTACAAATCGTTCTGCCGTTCCCAACTTGCCACTCTCTGATGTGAACAGTTTCTTATACTGAAAGAGACGTGTGATGCTTAGATTATGTCACACCTTAATAAACCATCTAAATACTTGTAGTATCAAAACGAATAGTTACGAAAAGATATTTATTGCGCCAACAAGCTTTATCAAGCCTGCACACTTGTGTAATAAGACTTTGCATTAGGTACAAAGCAGCCCAGTCTTTTCTGCCTGTCATAGAGTAGGCAGTAAGAGAAGGGCTCTTTTCATCCTGCACCCAATGGCACTACCTAACATGTGCATCTGAATGATGTGGAAGTTAGGGGTGAGTTGGGGAATGTTTATTTGCCTCTCCAAAAATGCAGCACAGACAAATACCAGTAGTACTGTATTAATGGGATGGAGCACAAGTGTTTTATCTACATTCTAGAGTACAAAACATGTACCACAGTGCAGGCAGGGTGCAAAAATACAGTTTTAAATATGCACCCAGCCCTGCACTTAAATACTGTAAATAAGGCCCACTTTGATCAGTCATACAGCCAAAAAATGACTTGGTATACAATCACTTGTATTCTGTTGCATCATATGAAACTACCCAACTTGTTTTTTAATTTAAATATGAAAACCCCTGAAATACATAAATAACCCCCCCCCCCTCCACCACCACCACCACCACCATTCATTATAAGCATGTTTTAGAGCTGGGCCTCAATAAATCAAACAACATCTGATTCCTTAATCGAAGTGCTCCTCCTGATGTTAAAAAAAGTCTGTTAGAACTGCTGCAAAACACAGAATTATGATGATCACTGTTTATTAAATGCAATCACACACAGATATTACAATTAGTGTTTGCTTAGGATTCTTGTTTTTTTCAGACTGTATCAACGAGAAGTGCCATGGAGTGATCTCTGAATAAGGTTATTAGAGAACTTACTCGCTATGGCACACAGGGAATATTTGATTACTGCTTCTCTGTATTTAGTACACACACAGGATTGGCAATGTGACTGATATTTAAGAAGCAGAAACAAACACTATAAAAACAAAAGGCAACAGTATTCGTTTTGGTCAGTCAGATTAACACACAGAAACACAAGCACTCACACACACACACTCACCTGCTCATATGCCCAGAATTTCATTGCTGTCTCTGGGGCAATTTTAATCACATTAACCCCATTTCCTCTCCAAAGGGATCGAATGCCTCCTTCTTTAACCATCTGTTTTAGGCCGGTGATTATGTTTGAATTTCCCTTGGATCCATGAACCTGTTAATTTCCATAGTGTAAATATAACGTTTAATCATTCTCTCTTCATTCCTAATGTCTCAGTTGACATAAATGTCTTAATAATGTTTAGAATGTTTAGAATTTAGCAGGAAACATCATTATCAGTTGACAGACTAGAAATTTAAATCTAATTATTGTATTAATAAATGTACACCCTGAAACACATTGTCACATCATTCACAATTACAAAGGCTCCATCCCATTGTAGGGCAACACTGTATTGACAGAATAAATGTACACAGGTCTTAGGTGCTAATTTACTAATTATTGCAATAAGAAGTGTACAACCTGAAACACATTGCCACATCATTAGCAATAACAAGGGCTCCATCCTATTAAAGGCCAACATTATATGAACAGACCAAAGGGGTCATTTACAGTCCAATTTCCAGTTTTTCCACAAATCTCAAAAAATTCAGCATTTATTAAGTGAAAAAAAACCCACAAAAACGTCTAAGACAAAACTTTGCCAAGTAAAAGTTGTAGAAGTCAATGGGAGCTGTGCTGGTCCTATTGGACTGCTTTAAATCAATCTGGACTTAGAGGTTTTCTGATTTTTACTCCACTAGAAACTGTCTGAAGAACTCAAATTTTTTTGAGGTTTTCGTGGTATTTATATTTTTTAGCGCATCATTCAGCTTTTTTTTGTTCTTACTTTTTATTCAGATTTTTTAATAAATCTTCGACACCCAGTTTGTGGGTTTAGTCATGGTTTCAAATACCTCTAAAACCAGTAAAATCTGACCTTTAATAAATAAGCCTCCAAATCTAACAGGTTTTAGGGATTGATTTACTAAATTTCAATGTTATTCCTCAAACATTTGGCAGGCATTAAGTCCTGTGCGCAGCAAGCCGAGGTATTCCAATGTAGAAACCAGGCATGCGTTTAGGAACTAACACATCATTTTAGTACCCAAATGCTTGAACTCAGAGGCTCAAGCAGTAATAAATCGGCCCCTTGAGTATTCAAGCACTTGCATCTGGACTCTAGTAAATGAGCGATCAAGTGCAAGTTTCCCTGCAGTTCTCTATTTTTTAGGAACAGTCTATTCTTTTTGATGCAGAATATAAAGCCCCTTATAAATATGGTCCTTATTTTTCTGCTGCAATGAAATGCAGCCACATTTACACAATGTTAATGAATATGTAACAATAAGATGGCTCTAGTTTTTCTATCAAATATAGCAAAGCAGAGTGGAAAAGGGGAATACAATCTGCTATTGTCACCTGCATCATGACTTTCAGGCGGTCCAAGGGAGCAGTTCCTGTGCGAGACACAGCCCCGGCCATTCCACCGGCCATTAGCTGCTTCCACCATTGCCCAGTCTTCTTCTCTTCCTCTGTAAACTCATCTGGGATAGTAAGGCTGTCTCCTATGTCCAGCACCTGAGAATGGAAAAAGCCAAGTCAGTATCAAACTAAAGACATTTCTAGTAGCATTTCCATCTGCAAATGTGTGGAAAATAGAAAGGTTCAGACTTTGCCACCCATTGACCAGCTAACCATTTTAAAAATGCTAGAAAAATGGACCAGGTAAAAAGTCATGCAAAGACTATCCTGTTCCACAGGTCACGTTCAGACTTCATTAGGGTCAGCGGTAAGGTGTAAAATGCTTAAAATAATATCAGCAAGAACAAACCTGCTCCCTAGCACAACTGAGCATATGATGTTGGGGCGTCTTGTACTTACCTCTTTTCTAGGGCAAGTGTTAGACAGAGTGCTCTTTTATGCCCTTTACTGCTGTGCTCTGCAGTGTTGAATGCAGCTTACATAGATTAATGCCAGGGGTGTATTTGCTTTGTGCATGGGCATTAAGGGTTGCAAATACCAAAACTTCAAATACATTTGTCTACTGACATGTAGGTAAGTTCCTAAGTTTGTATGTGTGCATTGTTCTTTTTATACAGTTTTAGAGACCAATGTTCTAATAAAGGCAAGTGTTATAACTGAAATAACACAACATTCTGTATTTGCAGAATAGAGTCTACAATTGTTGTTTCACTTAATCTCTAGGTGGCATCAACTATAGTGGGGTCCAGGAGTAGAAGTTCTTCACAGATTTAGGGGAACAGGTTGGACAACCCGTGTTTAGGTGTACAGCAAACACATATAAGCTTTTAACAGTGGCATTACGAGAAATTCCTGGGTCACAAGGGAAAAAAAAGCTGCCCAAACCTTGAGAATAGTGACCTGTTTCTAAAAGATTAAAATTTAAACTATGCATTAGTTAAGGACTCCACTGGGCTTTCTGGGTCTGCTCACGCAACTGTCATAACCCTAAATGTTACAAAATGTTCTCATGTAAATGGTACAGTCTTTGTTTTAGCTGAAACAGCTTGTAGGGCATTTCAATGCTTCAATAAACAAGCAGGGGTCATCCCTGCTTGAATGGATTCTTATGTGCCAGGCAATTCTTGTTTTTAAAAACTATGTGGACACATAACTACTAGACTATTTCACAAACCAAGCAATGAGCATGAAGTGACAGTCTGCCCCAGAATGTAAAACCTCTCACCGTTGAGTGTTTCCAGTATCGAATAATTTGTTGGATGTTATCAGCTGGGTTGAACAAGAAGTGGTCCCTCCATTCATTCCAGTCCACTGTGAGAGTACCATCAGAATCCATACTGTGAAAATCAGACAAAATCTTGGATTAAAAATCCTGCAATCAAAGATTATTGAAAGCAAATTGACAAATGATTGGGTTTTATAGATTGGCTAGGGAAATTGTGTCTGTGCTACTACATTTGAATGTTTAATTTCCAAGAAATTCTAGCAAATTTTGTCCTTGGTGCCATGACTAGTTAAAATGTATTCGCCAGGCATGGATTTGCGGCGTATTTCCTCGTTTCACCAAACTGCGCCAGCAAAAAATTTGCAGTGTCAAAAAAAATTGTAGCGTGTCAAAATTGTTGCCCACATAAAAAAAATTGACACTCGTCAAAATTATTCGGATGCCCATTGACTTTAATGCATTTGAACAAAATAGTCGCGTATATAAAAACAGTCGCTCGTGTAAAAACTGTTGCGCATCAAAATAATTTTGACGCCCATTGACTTCAATGCTTTTTGAAAATGTTCCACTGTTTCATGACTCTCTCAAGTATTATCAATAGTTTTTAATCACAATACACTTTTTCCCCTGTATTCTCACCTGGAGGCAGCCATTGCACCTTGAGACTTTCTGAAAGCTCTCTGATGATCTGCTAGCATGATCAGCTTGTGTATAGAAAAAAAGCTATTTCATTTTCACTGTCATGGAATTTTTATTACAGTTATATAATGAACTGCATTAACATGAATTAAACAAAAATGTTCCAATATTGGTTTTAAAGCTGTTGATGTCATTGTCAGGTGTATCTGTCTGACTGTTCTTCTGATTCTGACTCAGGAAACAATGTAGCAAACCAGAGGAGAACTGTTCTTAGTCAGAAGGGGATAAACAAACACTGCTTTCAATTGCAATTCCACTTAGAGATAGCTTTAAAACCACTGCAAATACTGAATTTAGGTATCTTGCATGTATATTGCTTAAAATTGTTTTGCTTTCATTATGCATAAAATAGGTTTTGGGCACATAGCTTCTTCTAACTGCAGTGTGGAGATATGAATAAGACTGAGAAAAAAAGGTACTAACCTCTTGAGGATTTTGTCGGCATGGTCTAAAGAAATTTTGATGCCCAAAACTTTGAGAGAGTTCATTATTTCTGCTGACTCAATCTTTCCTGCATAAGACAAACAAGGGAAATTAGAGAGAATCCTTTGGCCATAGGTAAGTTGGTAGCTGTGTAAAAAGGTTGGGGGCAGAAGGTTGGATATCTTAGGTCAGGGGCACACTGAGCAGATCTGCTTTCCTTCACCTGTGTTTTGTACGAAAGTGGATCTGGTCATGTGCTCCTTCCTGTACCTCTGATGCCTGTGTGCATCTACACAGCGCAGATATTAGTGTGGAAACAAACTATCACTATCAGCTTAGAGTAGATCCACACAGACCAGACCACCTGTGCCCGTCAATGAAGCTACTGAAAGGAGTGTAAGTGAAGTAATGTCCCTGAGCAGAGTATACAGTGTATACAGTAACACAATAAGTAAGGAAGCACCAGATCCTACTGATGCAGAGACAGTTAGCAATAAAATACCTTTGACTGGACCCCAACCATTTCATCTATTTTATTTGAATAGAATAATGACTATGAAGAATAGACAGTCCATCTTCACATTGGCAGGTTTAAATAGAAATTATTGAAAAATAAATATATCCTTTCTAGTGTATGGTTATTTTTGCAACACATTTGGTTACAACACAGGCATGAAGGCAGTGCAACCTTTATGGCAATTTCATATCAAGTCATAACCCACACCCTGTAGCTAACATGGGCAAAGGTTCATCACAAGCAGAATTACAAAGTGAGCCTGGGACTAATACTGTCCTATGTTTTCCTTGCTGTAACAGTAAGAAGGGCTTACCCCTTTACACCACTTTTTGGCTGTCTAACACTATACTACACCTCTACCAGCAGTGTGTTATGTGCAAAACAACCCAAACTCCTTTTTCCTCAACATGAAATCTGACACCCCAAAACAAATGGTCAGAACCAGCAGATCATCCATTCTCCAGTAGAAAAAGTAGCATGACAAAGGTTGGCCCAACTTCAGATGACTTCAGAAAACAAAATGCTGCTTATGTTTTCCCATCTGCAGTTCACTTTGTTGCCGATGGGAAAGCATTTTGGGGAGATTTGTCGGCCAAGGTAGCAAATATGTAAATGGTACTAATCTTCAAATGTAAGTATTTGAAGGAGATTATTCACCCACATAAGAGGAGATTTGTTGCAGGCAACTATTCTCCTCATGTATCACTGCCCTAAAGGTGGCCATGCACAGGCAGATAAAAGTCGGTAGCTTATTGACCAGTGTATGGGGCCCAGTGTCAGACTGGCCCTGCGGGACACCGGAAAATACCCGGTGGGCCCCGACCTTCAAGGGGCCCCACTGGGCCAGACCCCCAATTGTAATAATTAAACGTAGCCGGCGCGATGCGCTGTCTGCGCATTCTCGTTGGCAGGGGTGCACGCCGGCGTGGGACAACACCAAGGGGGATCGCGGCCCTGGTGCCGCAGCAAGGGGAGGCGGGGGCCGGGGGGCCCTGGACAGCAGTCCCGGTGGGCCCCAGGCCCCCCAGTCTGACCCTGATGGGGCCCCCTGATGGGCTTACCTGATCAATATTTGCCCAAAAATTGCCCATAATACAACTGGGCAGGCTTTAAATTGCCATCAGATCGAGGACTGCATTTGTTTGTTGATGCGTTCCTCGTTTCCACCGCCTGAATTCCTGGCCTTGTGGACCTAGGGCCCAATGATCAGAGCAATCCAATATTGCCACTCAAGGTGGCCAAATCGGTACAAGACCAGCTCTGCGTGGTAATTAAGGCTGATCTCTTGTATCTCTCTTACCATCCTTGTTTTTGTCCAGACTTGTAAAGGCAATCTTCATTTTTTTCTCATGTTCTTCCAGATATCTAATGAACTCTCCAAAGTCCAAATGCCCATCCTTGTTAGTATCTCCTGCAGCTACAATTTTCTGAAATGGATAAAGCATCAAACATCATTGTTTTTAACAAGCAGATATGGCCTATCTGGATTTTCTCAGTAAGATTATTCATCAGTAGTCAGAATATAACCTGCTACAATAACAGGTTATGTGAATAAATGTAACACCTTACTCAGCACAGTGCCATGTGTATTCCCAATCATGTTCTGTCACAGCTTATTTTAAGATTGGTATGCTCTGCACAGTCCAAGTTCTGATCCAAACCAGATGGGGTTTCTCATGTCAGACTGATGCAGAACATCTGAATAAAGCTGAGGGTCCCTTGTATAGCCAGCTATACTAAATATAACGTGGTGCCCACTCTATTGGGATTTGAAACATTCAGTACAAATTATACCAAAGCAGCCATGGCCAACTGCATTTGTAAATGAGTTGTGAATATTTTCAAGAACTTTTAATCTTTTTTGTTTTAAAGGACAACTAAATCCCTAACACAACTTTGTATTTTGTATGCATCTACATTGCTGCTGTACCACTACCCATCAACATTTAAGAATCATTAACATTTATCTCGAATACTCTTTATGCTTTACAAAAATATATGTGGCTCAACAGAGCAAACAGTGAAAAAATGCACTGAACAAGTTGAGTGAACTCATTGTGTGCAATCAGTTATTTTGTCTCTCTTGCTCTGTCTCTCTCTCTCTATGTGAAACCCAAATAAATCTTGATAAGATTATTAAAGAGAGAGATTGCATGACAATAGTCATCCTAGTAGCCACCTTATTGTTTTCTGCATTGGAAATATCTGCTATAAATAAACAGCTGTCACTCCATGTGTTACAAAAAAAGATGTCCCATGTGGTACAAGGCTCTCAAGCAAATGTCTCATATTGCTCTAGGTGATAATGTAAACAGACGCAGGTTATACACCTTCTTATCTTGGTTAAACAAAGAGATTAATAGATAAAACACCCTGACCCATTACATTTGCACATTTACTGTACAATCTTGCTAAACAGGAATGTTGCCACACATTCAGGAATGTAAACACTAATAATAAGAACATAAAGAGTAACGGCAAATCTTTCACTCTCCTTGCAGGCTATAGAGCCCCAAGGCAGACCCTGACAAAAAGCAAGTGTTTAAATTGACATCGATACAGCAATTTGGTTGCAATTACTGCCTAGCAGGATTAACCCTCCAGAAGTGAAATATATTTCAAGTACTGCTGTTTAAATTAGCTGCATTCGTGGTGGTTCCCACAACCTGGGTAACATTTATTTTAAATACCCCAGAATCCCAAGAAGTAAATGTTACAGCAATATATTTTACAGTCAGAGATGGAAGACTTAAATTATTAGGGTAGGCTTTCAAGGTTGGGGTTGTTTTCTCTGGAAAAAAGGCGATTACACTAGAGGACATTATAGACAAATAGCATGGGACCTTTTTACTCATAAAGAGGATCACCGTACCAGAGGCCACCCCTTCAGATTAGAAGAAAAGAAATTTCATTTTCATTTGGATGATTTCTTGGACAGATATGATATCATAGGTTATTGTGATACTAAATTCTATAGTTAGTATAGATATGAGTATATATAATTTATGTGAAAGTAGGGAGGGGTGTGTGTATGGATGCTGGGTTTTCATTTGGAGGGGCTGAACTTGATGATGGACTTTGTCTTTTTAAACCCGATTTAACTATGTAACTATAGTTAATAATAGTGATTATAATAGTCTGGCCACACCCACCACTGCATACCTCTGTCCAATACCAATTCTATGTAGGTCATTTTGTTTGCCTGTAAAAGCAGTTAAGTACTGTATGTTCTATGCTTATGTAATGCTATTACTAACAGGGGGATCCAAGACCAACCTTGTTACAGACATGTGCACAGCTTAGATACTATCCAGAAGGAACTCTCACATACTACATTACTGAGAATAACAGAGAATTAATGTGGTACTGGCTGAACTACAAGGAATTAAACCTACACATTCCTTGTGTATTGTTGGTTCACAGCGGTGCTCGAACAAACAATACACTGACTTTTGAGTAACAAGCATTAAGTACCCACATCATGGATTCACTTCTTGAACCCTCCAGGATGCTTCCCCTAACCCTATTCTATTCTGTCCTATGCACTTGTGGTGCTTGTACTGGGATCTGGAACCAGGTTACTAATCCCACTTCAAAGCCTAAATGGAGGATAGGACTGGCATTGTCCTAAAGTTGAAAAGCAAGATTGGCTATATCCAAAGTTGCCCCAAGAGCTATATCCTCAAGAAAACATTTCACTCTCCCAATGTAACATCCGGCTCTTCACAAGTGAAAACAATGCATGGCTTGTCAAAGCACAGCACATTTTACTTGTATATGTATGTGTATACATCAGAATCTGACCAATCAAATCACTCATATAGAGTAAACCCAACAGGGCTACAACTGCAAACAGGCACAGAAATTGCCTCCCGGATGGGATTTAAATATGGATTGTGCTTTGCCGTGTTTTTTGAACTGGTGAATTGGTTCTTCAGTTTGACACTGGCAAAATCTGTCTGAACAAGGCCAAATTGTAGAATGAGTTTACATAACTGTAACAACTAACAACCACTCTCACATATCCAGTATGCTGGCTGCAATAAATTAACTGTGCAAATAAGATAAGAGCTACGCTACACTAAATAAAATGACTAGTATGTAGTGTTAGGGGAAATTGGCAGGAAAAAACAATCTGGGTTGGACAGATAGTTCTTATCTGCCATAAAGGCCTGGTTCATATGAACACTGGACTGTACTCTGAACACAAGCCTCAGCCTGAACTGATCTCTTTCATTATTGCTTTAATTCTATATCATAGAGGTTTAAATAGCACCGTTTAAATAACAGAGTGCAGGTATACTCTTTGTGACAGCTCCAAAGGGCTGCAGTGTACAGGTTTTTTTTTTTTTGCTTCAATTATATTTCTTGCAATATCTTTATTAAATTACAGAATCAGTTGGGTGTCACACCTATTGATAAACCTTGCCACTCCTCATACTCTGATCAACACAAGAATATAACAAATATCTTTCCTGCAGTACTTCCCTTATTATGAGAAGAAATGAATAGTGGAATTTGTTTTCCTCTTGCATTTCTGGAATGTTTTCAGTAATTGTACTACATAGCAAATCAATGTAGTTTATCTTTGAAAAAGAGGAAAAATACTTCAAAGGGTAATATTCATCTATGTGTAATATACAGCTTGTATTAAAAATGTGATATACTGTACCTATTCACTTAATTGTCATTATAACATACACATGGATCATTATTATTTGTTTGTAGGAATCCTGAACAAAGAGTGCTTTCAAGACATATAGGATTGGCCTGGTCCCTGTGCTATTTAGCAGATACTATACTTGCAGAAAATAGATTCATGATATCTGTAGCATTTTCATCAAGTTGATTTAGATTTGTATACCTGTGGGTTATTATGAGTAATACTAATTAAAGAGTTTATTGATTTCTCCTTTATCCTATTCTGGAGCTGTACACATCCTAGCCTCAAGCAAAGAGCACTAACAGCTGCTGCCCAAACAAGACCATCTGTCTCTCTCTCTCTTTGCCTTGTTATATTACATTGCCCACTGTGATATGTTTACATTTATACACTGGAAACCATCATCTGACATGTACACCTTCAATTAGCATATGCCTCCATACATAAGGAATGCTAATGTTAGGGCCACACAGATCACCTTTGTGGTTGCTGAGCCCTTATCAATTTAGCTTGTTCTATAGGGACAACTTGTATTCAGGAGAAATTGGGATGGGGTAAGAGTGGGGTGTGGGCAGAAAAAAAATTGGGATTAATTTCTGACTGAAGGGGGAGGCCTAATTAGACTATCAAGCCTTTACACTGTTGTCTTTTGGTAGGCAATTCAGACTAAAAAAAACAGTATTTAATGAGCAGATATACGGCTCATTTATTTGACAGGAATCAAAACCGCATTGGCTCATTGATGCAGTCCTTGCTTATGCAGACCACCTGTATTCATGTTTTTGTAACATGAAGGTCCAACAATTGAATTTGCCAAATTTTGCCCACCTCAAGAGGCTCTCCCTCCTATTCTCAAAGGCTCAGGGCACATGGAGTGTTGACTCTGCTGCTCTCCGCCAGATTTGATTTTTTGAGAAAGAGAAGTGGATCCAGTGTCGGACTGGCCCACCGGGATACCAGGAAAATTCCCCGGGGGGGGGGGGGCAGATGTTAGTGGGCCTTTGTGCTGCTAAACATTTGACCTATTTTATGGCCATTCCCTGTTTCTATGAGAACAAAGATGCTAAATAGATGGAATAATAGGTTATAGTATGTATAACTAAAAGAGACTAGGAGAATAGAGGTTGAGTGAGGAGAAGAAAAATTATAGTACTGAGAGTGGGCCCCTGGTCTAAATTGTCTTGGTGGGCCCCTGGTGTCCCAGTCTGACACTAAGTGGATCGACTCCGTTCTGCATTTTCCTGTAGCTGTCAGTTTCTGCTTTCATATAGCAACACGGAGCAGAGCAGAGATCAGCCCAAAAATGCCTATGCTACACGTCGGTGGAAGCTGTGATTGTCAGTACAGCTACATGGACATGCAGAAGGCAGTGGATTTAAAGGAGAACTAAACCCTAAAACTGTTTTGGCTAAAAATTTCATATTTTATATACTGGACTTATTGCACAAGTTTCAGCTTGTCAATAGCAGCAATGATCCAGGACTTCAAACTTGTCACAGACGGTCACCATCTTGGAAAGTGTCTGTGACACTCACATGCTCAGTGGGCTCTGAGCAGCTGTTGAGAAGCTAAGCTTAGGGGTTGTCACACATAATCAAGCAGAAAATGAGGTTTGTCTGTAATATAAGCTGATGCTACAGGGCTGATTATTAAATTCTGATGCTAGTTGCACTGGTTTCTGTGCTACTATGTAGTAATTATCTGTATTAATTACTAATAAGCCTTATATTGTGACATTTATATTCTATGTGTATTCTATGTGTACTGTATATTGTGAGTCGGTCCCTAAGCTCAGTAAGTGACAGCAGCCCAGAGCACGAGCAGTGAATCAGCAGAAAAGAAGATGGGGAGCTACTGGGGCATCTTTGGAGACACATATCTTCCCTGCTAAAGGACTGTGGTTGCATTTCTAGCTACTTCTTTAGTTAATCCTTTAAATGATATCCTCCTGTATGTATCCATGGAACTGAGGTCAACATGAAGATCTTTCACGTATTAGGGCTGACCTTCGCTTTTGCTCTGCTATAGGTGAGCATACAGGAAGATATAATTTAAATCAATGGAGTAGAGGAATGGAGCAATCTGCTTCTCTCAGCCTACAAATATACACCTGTGTGCGCACAGCATTAAAGGAGAATTAACCCCCCCATAGCAAATGTGTCAGCAAAAGAATCATATGTTGTCTCTTCTCCCACTAAGATCTGTTAAAGTGCCACAACTGCAGTTAAAAGTTTTTTTGCTGTACAGTTTTCAATACCAGTAGTAGTAAAAACTATCAAAAAATGCTTTCAACAGCATATATGGTAATATTTGCTTGTGTTTTATATAACTAGAATTTGGGACCTTATGTAAGGGTTTAAGGACCTGCCATCCAAGCTGTATTTTTATAGTTGGATACCTTCTAGGAGGTATTTACAGTGTAAAAGAGGAATACATTTGTTCTATTAGAGTTATTTCTGTGTCTACAGGGCATTCTTCCAGGTACACCAGTTTACTACTTCACTCCATAATCTACATACAGGTTAGCTAGTGCCTGATGAAAATGGCCCTAGTCACGGTGTGTTGTGTGAATGTGTAGGCTTCACTGTGGTGAGAACCGATATAAATGATGGATAATCTTTAAAAGCGTGGTATTGTGTCAGTGGTATATTAAGTATAATAATAACAACAAAGTATAATTATAAAATATGCAAATACATGCCATGTGCTTTATTGTAAGAATGGAGGCTTACTAAAAAAAAGTCTAGGCCCACCTGCAAGACCACTTAGGGACTCATGGAGCCCCTAGAGCCCCAGTGTCACATGGTCATTTTATTACTACTGTGCTTTTCATCCTGCACTAGTAATCCAGCACAAGGCTCAGAGTCTTGCACCCTGCCGGCTTCCTTCCTTATGAGGACACATACCATACTTGACAGAAAAAAAATAGGGTTCTTATTGCTGCAAAAATTCAAGGATAATTTAGAGAAAGTGCAAAGGAATCCCACCCCTGGGTAATTTATGTTACACTCAATCAATGTGCTGCATTACAGTGAGAATTATAGTCAACAAGTGATATAGATATATAGATATATGACTTATGAAAGCAAGGGTATAGATTGTAAGCTTCTCCGGAAGGGCATTACTTAAGCGTAAGTTATACTTATGATACATAATTACAGTCAAGTATGTCTCACCTCTTCTGCTCCTTTGCCAACTTCCATTCCCATGGCTTTGAGGCCCTCCTGCAGCTCCAGGATGTCCACCTTCCCATCTTTATTAACATCCAGTTTATGGAAGAGCTCTTCATATCTGCTCTGGGAATCGGAACCCTGGCAGGCAGCTCTGGATAGCAGAAATTTCTGTACTTGCTCGAGCATTGCTGCAGTGAGTGGCTTCAGGGCGGGTAAGGAAGTCTGCTCTTGCTGCAGGATAAAAAGAAACACCAAATGAGTGCCAAGATTTAACAGAGGGCCCAGACGGCAGCAGATACAGATTTAGGGAAGCTATATATAAAAAAAAGGCAGAACAATAAAGTAGAAAAGCTAGTTACTCAGAAGGCTGTGACAGGACAACGCCCAGAGAGGAGGAGTACTGACTGTGAATATAGGAAGGGAATTCCCTGCAACGAAAGGGAGGGGGGAAATACGCATATGCTTTCACTTGGTCTCCTTCCTTACTCTGCCCATTCCTCCCCCTCCCCCATACTCCTTAATACCTTTGTGATGCCTCAGCTACTCTTCTCATTCTGCCATTTACTTAAATGACTTGTGCAAGAATCTGATGGTTACAAGCTCTTCTGCACCCTTCCTTCCTTTCCATATACGTGAGCTCAACAGTATAGCTGGGATGCACACAGAAACAGACACCTAAGCCCCACTCATAATTCTCTCCTAAAAGTGACCATACACAGAGAGATCTGTTCATTTGGAGATGTTGCCAAACAAGCAGATCTCTCCCTGATATGCCCACTATGAGGTGGGCGATATCAGACTGATCATAATGCAGGACTACGGGCGGTCAGATCGTGGGAACAGATGCGATCCAACGGGATTTTTAGCCCTGCCCGATCGATATCTGACTGAAAATTGGCCAGATGTCCATCGGGCAGGGCTAAAAATCCTGTTGGATCATGGACCGCATCTGTTCCCACAATCGGGGACATACACAGGCCAATTTTATCAGCTTTTATTGGCCCATGTATGGGAAGCTTAAGGCTGATGCTCTAAAATCAATAAATTTGTCACAGGCTTTAAAGAAGAGCTCCACCCAAAAACAGTATTCATTCCTGTTGTGCAATGGAAAAAAATGCCATTCTGAGTGAAAATATACATTAAACAATTTTAATGGTTTTAAGGTTATTTGTAACTGTGCTGCCTAACACTGTATCTGCATGACTATTTACATCCTTTGCTCTCCTAGTTCTGACTCTGAAAACAAGGTAGCAGAAGCCAGCTGTTTAACGGATCTGGAGGTCAAGAGTGTTTCAAGAGTCAGAACAGACAGGGATACACAAATTCTAGATCATGAGTGCCCATACTTTACTAATGTGAGGTCTACTTTTAGTGATGTTGTGCCCAGGGGTGATCCTGGCCCCTCCGCCGCCTGAGGCAGCAGCAGTTGCTGCTGCCCCCCCCCCCCGCCCCTGGAAATTCGCTCTTAAAGTACCAGGAGCAGCACTTTTGCTGCCCCTGGTACCTAGTGGGGCGCTGCCGCCTGAGGCGACAGCCTCAACTCGCCTCATTGGCGAAGCACCCCTGGTTGTGCCATTTTGATCTACATCCAAAAAAGCATTGCTAGAATTTTGTTCCATGGAAAATATTGCTTAAATATTGATTAATGAGCAGGTATATGCCTATGTTTAACTATTTCTTATGTAACCTTAACATAATAAATATCTGAATGAAAAGCATGAAACAGGAAAGTGATTTAGACAAGCTGTTTGTTGACAGTGTCTTGAGATCTACTGGTCACCAGCTAAAGGTCTATTGGTAAACACCGATCTACCTTTTTGGGCACTCCTTCTCTAGTTGTCCCAGTGTAACGTTCACAACGGGGAACCGCTGTAACCGAGGATAGCCACTCCAAGGGGAGTGGATATGGTGGGAGCCCAGGGGTGTAGCCATAGGTGATTGTAGGCAAAGACATGATGATGATGAAAGTAATAGTAGGTTTATTGGCAGTCGGAACCCAGAAACACAAAAGGCACGAACAGGCAAAAAGGCTAATCGAGGTATCCAGATGGTGAGGGAAAAATGGGGAACACAGGAACAAAGGTACTCACTCAGGAAACAAGGTTTTCAGGAACTAGGCATACAAGGTTTTCAAGGTTCAGGTTCAGGTTCAGGTTCAGGTTGGCAGGTCAGGAACAAACAGAATACATTCAATGACTCAGCCCTGAGCAAAGCTCAGGGCGGGGTTTATAAAGGGAAGGTGATTAGGAATGGGAAACACATGAGGGTAAACAAGGTGGGTGGAAAACAGACTTTGAATAGGCAGATAACAGAAACAATAGACACAAGAGTTCAGGACCAGTCCCGAGAGCCCCCAGTGGCTCATGAGGCAAGTGCTGCAAATGACCAGAACAGCACCACCAGAGTTCAAGTCCCGGGCTGATCCTGACATTACCCCCCCCCTTGAGGATCGACCTCTGGGCGATCCCAGGATCAAATGGTCCCCCATCCTTTTTGGTCCAAACACTGGGGAAATGGACAGAAGCCTCGCTAGAAACAGAAGCGTGAACAGGAGCTTCACCAGGATGGGAAAACAAAACAAAGAAGTCGCTGGGGTCAGGAGCCAGATCAGGAACATTGGCAGAATTAGGAGCCAAGATATCACAGCCAGAGCCGGAAGCCAGGACATGAAGACAGACAAGACCAATACAGGCACCCATTACAGGTGGCGGACCAGGAGCTTGGACACCCATCACGGGTGGCGGACCAGGAGCACCCATCACGGGTGGCGGACCAGGAGCACGGGCACCCATCACGGGTGGCGGACCAGGAGCACCCATCACAGGTGGCGGACCAGGAGCACGGGCACCCATCACGGGTGGCGGACCAGGAGCACGGGCACCCATCACGGGTGGCGGACCAGGAGCACCCATCACAGGTGGCGGACCAGGAGCACGGGCACCCATCACGGGTGGCGGACCAGGAGCACGGGCACCCATCACGGGTGGCGGACCAGGAGCACAGGCACCCGTTAGAAACAGGAAGAGGCAAGCCAGGACAACAATACCACCACTTACAGCAATAGACCTGATAGAGACAGGATTAACCGCCCTACCAGGTCCAGTAGCAGGGAAAGTGGAACAGGCCAGGGCAGGCAGGTCCTCAGGCCCGGAGGCCAGGGCAGGCAGGTCCTCAGGCCCGGAGGCCAGGGCAGGCAGGTCCTCAGGCCCGGAGGCCAGGGCAAACAGGACAGAAACTGGCTCAGGAAGAAGCAGTCGTCTGGGAGCTGGCACGGGAACGGAGTCTGGCTGAGCTGCAGGCACGGAGACTGGAACCGGCTGAGCTGCAGATACGGAGGCTGGAACCGGCTGGGCTGCAGATACGGAGGCTGGAACCGGCTGCCTTGGCATGGTGACGGGCACAGGCAGCTTTCGGGGAGCCGGCACAGGAGCAAGGACTGGCTGGGAAGCCGGCACAGGAGCAAGGACTGGCTGGGAAGCCGGCACAGGAGCAAGGACTGGCTGGGAAGCCGGCACAGGAGCAAGGACTGGCTGGGAAGCCGGCACAGGAGCAAGGACTGGCTGGGAAGCCGGCACAGGAGCAAGGACTGGCTGGGAAGCCGGCACAGGAGCAAGGACTGGCTGGGAAGCCGGCACAGGAGCAAGGACTGGCTGGAAAGCCGGCACAGGAGCAAGGACTGGCTGGAAAGCCGGCACAGGAGCAAGGACTGGCTGGGAAGCCGGCACAGGAGCAAGGACTGGCTGGGAAGCCGGCACAGGAGCAAGGACTGGAGAGCCGGCACCAAAGCTGGAGACTGGAGAGCCGGCACAGGAGCTGGTGACTGGAGAGCCGGCACAGGAGCTGGTGACTGGAGAGCCGGCACAGGAGCTGGTGACTGGAGAGCCGGCACAGGAGCAGGTGACTGGAGAGCCGGCACAGGAGCAGGTGACTGGAGAGCCGGCACAGGAGCAGGTGACTGGAGAGCCGGCACAGGAGCAGGTGACTGGAGAGCCGGCACAGGAGCAGGTGACTGGAGAGCCGGCACAGGAGCAGGTGGCTGGAGAGCCGGCACAGGAGCAGGTGGCTGGAGAGCCGGCACAGGAGCAGGTGGCTGGAGAGGATGCTGGGAAACCGTAGAAAAACTAATAAACTGGGGTTCAGGTCTGAGAGGAAAAGAGGGTAACCTGGGTTTGGCAGCTGCCACAGGAGCAGAAGGTTGTGGGGGAGACAAGGGCCTAAAAACTGGAAGTGGCCTATCTGACACAGGCCAGATAGCAGTTTGTAATTCATCCTCATCCGAGTCTAGATCCTCCCAGTACTCATCGAAGACTGAATCCTCCCAGTCATCATCAGAGACAAAATCCTGCCAGACATCATCAGTGAAATGGATGGCGTCTTCTGCCTTATCCTCTCCATCCCAAGGGAGTTGCAGTTTAACAATGGAGTCAGAAGGCTGAGTCATTCTGTAACGTTCACAACGGGGAACCGCTGTAACCGAGGATAGCCACTCCAAGGGGCGTGGATATGGTGGGAGCCCAGGAGTGTAGCCATAGGTGATTGTAGGCAAAGACATGATGATGATGAAAGTAATAGTAGGTTTATTGGCAGTCGGAACACAGAAACACAAAAGGCACGAACAGGCAAAAAGGCTAATCGAGGTATCCAGATGGTGAGGGAAAAATGGGGAACACAGGAACAAAGGTACTCACTCAGGAAACAAGGTAACAAGGTTTTCAGGAACTAGGCATACAAGGTTTTCAAGGTTCAGGTTCAGGTTCAGGTTCAGGTTCAGATTCAGATTCAGATTCAGATTCAGATTCAGATTCAGATTCAGATTCAGATTCAGATTCAGATTCAGATTCAGATTCAGATTCAGATTCGCAGGTCAGGAACAAACAGAATACATTCAATGACTCAGCCCTGAGCAAAGCTCAGGGCGGGGTTTATAAAGGGAAGGTGATTAGGAATGGGAAACACATGAGGGTAAACGAGGTGGGTGGAAAACAGACTGTGAATAGGCAGATAACACCCCCTCAGGGCCCCCCGGCAGCTCATGCGCCACGATTCCTGCCGTGCATAATTGTGTGTAACCGTGCGCAACGGCGCGCAGCCCAGGGCCCGCATGTGGTTGTGCGCAAAGAACTTCAACTCCACAGAGGGAAAAAGCTGTTTTTCAATGGCGAACTCCTCCGGCGGTGCGCTGTGTGTGACATCAAGGTGGCGCGCTGCGTGTGACGTCACTGGCGGCGCCAATTTTGATCATGGTTTTTGGTAGGCCGAATGGGCCGACGGAGTGCTGCCTCCATGTCTCCGTTCGGTAAGTCCTTTCTTCCTCCTCACTCGGATTTGTTCCATTCAGCTCAGAGTGAAGGAAGCTGCACAGCGGCTCTGTGTATCCCTCCGGCCTGTGGTGCTCATGTTGCTCCCATTGGCACTTGGAGCACGAATGGTGAGTGGATGTGCCAGGGATTGCTGCAAATGAACCACAACCCCCTGCCTCACTGACTGCTGTTCCCTGCTGCCCTGTTTATTTGTGGGCACCTGAAAGTTGCTGGCAGTGTACAACCCACTGGCCTGCTACTGCCTGGTCTTGGGATGTCAGGGGGATACATTCTGGCCTGACTACTATAGCAGCATTTGGTATGTTTTAGACTTACATAACTATGGCAGGAGCTGAAATTATGGAATCCCATGACACACCAGGGTTCTTGGTGCTGAATAATAAGCATTGGAAGCACCAGTACATATCACTTTTCTGTGGTTTTGTAATCATTACATTCGAGCATGTCTTCGAATTGTGGCACAAAAGAATCTATAAAGACTATAATCACTGTATTGAGAGTGCAAATTGAAAGTGCAAAGGATCCAGTCGTGTAACTAGATGTTACTGGGCCCCACAGAAAATTAATTTTAGGGCCACCAGCATATTCAGAGGTTGTCCTGTTTTACCAATATATGTTGAAATTGCTCTTTATTTGGGCCTCATGGGGCCCCCTGCAGCCACAGCGTCTGCTTCCTCAATAGTTATGCCCCTGGGCTGGTGTTCCTGGTCTCTGACCCAGAGTACTTTTATAGGAACTGTGTGCAATCTTCATGCACTTCTTCTCTTTTGGGCTGGTGCATGTGCAGTAGTGTTAAAAGCTGAACTTTTAGCAAACTGTCAAATTTTTTTACTCTGCCATGCATGTACGTGTCCATTGAAGAAGCAGAATAACGTGATTGCCCTGTGATGCTCCTACAGAAGTACCCCGGCCAGTGCAGTTTTCAGTCACAAAGGTACTGACCCGGATTATCAGGTAACGGGTACCTAAACATTGGCACCCCAATTTTTTTTTAATTCAGGCTCTCTGCAATTCATATTCCAATATTTCATTCAAATCAATTCATGGTTGCTAGTGCAATTTTGTCACTAGCAACCAGACTGCTGAAATTGCAAACTGGAGAGCTGCTGAATAAAAAGCAAAATAACGCAAACCACAAAAAAAATTAAAAAAACAATTGCAAAGTTTCTAAGAAAATCCCTCTGTGCACCATATTAAAGTTAATGCAAAGGTGAACAACCCCTTTAATGCAGCACTGATTAACCCTTGTCATTTAAACAGTAAAAAATTTATTTCAGACTCCTGTGCTTAGATCCTTTGAGTACAGGTATGGGACCTTTTATCCAGAATGCTCAGGACCTGGGGGTTTCCTGATAATGGATCTTTTCCTAATATGGATTTTCATACCTTAAGTCTACCAGAAAATCACAAACATCAAATAAAGCCAATAGGCTGGTTTTGCTTCCAATAAGGATTAATTATATCTTAGTTGGGATCAAGTACAAAGTACTGTTTTTTTTATTACACAGAAAAAGGAAATCATTTTTAAAAAGTTGAATTATTTGATTATAATGGGGGGGGGCCCAGTTGTAAATTTACGTACCAGGGCCCTTAGGGGTCTAGTTACGCCACTGTACTCCAGTCCAGCCCCACACTAAGTCTGAAAGATATATTGAGTAAAAATAGTGACAATGGGGACCCAGGCCAACTGGGACATTACTGAGAGGTAAAAGTGTTCAGTGGCATCACCACAAATTAAAGGGGAGGTGAGTCCATTACACGGGGGTGACAGACAGTCACAGTAGGTGGGCCAAACTGTAGGAGGCACAAGAAAACACTGGAGGCAAAAAAAAAGGCACAAAAAAAACACAATGTAGAGATTTACAGAAATTCTTGAACATTTCTAAATCAAAAGTCTCTATCTCATTCACACAATATACTTTTACATAAGGAGACAGTTAACCTGCCTGTATGTTTTGGAGTGTGTGAGTAAACTCATGCAGACACAAGACAAAAAACAAAATTAATTACTTTTCAAAACTTTTGATATTTTTTTTACTGTTTTCTAAAATAACATTTTAAAAATTAGTTGGTTAAATTCCCCTATTCTTATTTAGCAGTAGCACCTCAGAAATGCAAATATTGCATTCAAACGCATGTTTTTTTACACAGCTCAGAGTTATTTCTGTTCCAAATGCAACACTCTGTTCTATTGATAGCAGAACACACATCAGGTACAAGAAAATGCATCATGTTGCATCTAAATACATGCACCAAATTGCAAATAGAGTAAAAGGCAACTCAGAACTCTCATGAGTACAACCAGACAGAATATAATAGAATCAATTAGCAATCTTGTTTATTTGTGCTCAAATCTGCATTTAAACTTCCGGTAAATGCAGAAGACAGGGCTCTTACACACAGGAGGTTTTTTTCTACATTTAAACACATTTGTACTCATGAGAGTTTTGAGTTGTGTTTTACTCCATTTGCATTTCAGTGTATTTGTTTAGAAGCAGCATGTTGCATTCTCTTCCACTTGACGCGCCAGCTATTAGTAGAGCAGAGAGTTGTGTTTTGAACACAATATATGCTGGGGGGTTTTCACATTTAAAAAACACAGAAAAAATGCCCATGTGTAAGAGCATAAAGAGTAGCTTTATGCCTAATTTTTCACCCACAATGGAGAAAGCACAATGCATACTAAGCTGATCAGATACTGATAGAGAAATATATAGTTGAACACAGGTGAATATGCAGCAAATTTGAATCCAAAAGGCTAAAGGGGCAGCAAAATTCTGCTTATGTATGGCCCCCAAAGATAATTTTGAGCCAGCTTGCCCAATTACACTTGTGAAAATGCATGTGTGACACTCATGTAGTAGAATAACTTTGGGGGGCGGGCAACCTGCAAATGTTATTTTTTTTGGTCCCCATCCCAGTGGCTAAAATCACAGGTTACCGTGAAACAGAAAAAAGCACGAGTGACCCGCTAGTTCATGTTACTTGGGGCTCACGCACTGGCTTTCCTATAGAGGAAACAAGCCTGGCCCCCTCCGCAGCTGGGAGTCTGCTTCCTTTATAGATACGCTACCCAGATTTACCAAACGCAAGTGTTCCCTGGGAAAATGGTTACACTCTGTGACTAACTGATGGTGTTTGCCTAAAGGACTCACACCAGCTTAGCACTAAAGTACACAGATATCCTGAACAACATGGCTTTGTCTGAAACACAATAGCATCTAGATTTGGACTGGGCCGTACCCCTTAATTAACACTGCTGTATTACAGAGCTTTCTGGATAACGGATTTCTGTATAATAGAGCCCATACCTGTAATAAAGGATTGAGTTTACTCATCAGACAGAATATTCATAGATTTTGCGAAAAGGTTGTCAAAAGGTTGTCTGTTCAAAACATCTGTCAGGGTTAAAACACTGAGAAAACAGGACATTAGTCTAAGTGGTTGCATCTAAGTGATGCAATAACCCCACCGCTGCGTCATACAGTAACCTACATTATTGTGCCAGCTTCTCATGTCATCATGTCCTGCCCCCTTTGTTTGGGTTTAGCAGCTGACAAAGGTGGCAACCCTATTTCTCACAAAGGTGGCAACCCTATTTCTCATTTTATCCCTTCCCCATATAACCTGATTAGTGTGTATAAGTTAGTGTAACTCACTTGAGAACTTTTAATTCCTCTGGGAAATTGGGGAGGTACAAGTATTGACTATGGCATTTGATCTGTTAAATATGTATTTCAAATAATAAAGAAACCTGAGCATCAGCTGTGACTGGCAGTGGCGTAACTAGAGTTTGGGGGGCCCGCTGCAGACAATCAAACCTCCCCCTTGGAGAACTAATGAAGCACATGCTAGCCAGCATACCTCCCAACACTTTGGAAACTGAAAGAGGGACAAAAAGATTTGGTGTGCGTAGCGCGGGGAAAATGTTTAACCATGTCCATTTTTGTGACAATACCTCCTAATTACCATGTCCATTTTACAAAATTCACCAGGTTATGAAAGTTTGAACACATTTTTATGTTTATATGTTCAAAGACGAAAACAGCAGCATCCTGCATAGAAACCAGGGCCAGAGCCCCAAGGACATGATCTGCCTTCCCACACTTCCCCTCCCCTGTGTCTCTCTCTCCCAGTTGCTTACTTCCAAGCCCTCCACTCTCCCTGTTTGCCTCCTCTCCCCTCCCTCCTGAGGCCCCCTCCTTCCCCTCACAAGAGAGCCACCCTGAAGTCCATCTGGCCCACCCGCTGCTGCATCGATGTGCCACACACCCACCCTCCTCCTGATTCAGCGTGATGTCACTTCCAGGTTCGCGCAGGTGCAGCATGACCCAGAAGTGGCAGCAGCAGCAGGGGACCAGCGGTGGCGGGCTGAAAAGGTCCCCTCAGATCCCAGCAGCAGTGGGGGCCCTTCAGGACTCGGGGCTCCCTTGCATTGCGGGTTCTGCTGGGACCTTACTTACGCCATTGGTGACCAGCATCCAGTGGCTTAACTAAGGCCCCCACAGACAGGGCCGGAACTAGGGGTTGGCAGAGTAGGCACGTGCCTAGGGCGCAAAGCTGGGGGGGCGCCAGGCACGTACCTGCTCTGTCGCCTACCCCATGTCCGGTCCTCTCATGCCCCGTCTTCTTGCACGCGATTGATACTTCTGCGCATGTGCGCACGCTGATTTCCATTTCTGCGTCAACTTGCGCATGCGTGCTGGAGTCAACTTGCGCATGCGCACATTCAGCCGGCGCAGCGTCGGCCCAGGTTGCCTAGGGCGCATGCCCAGTGTGGCCCGGCTCTGCCCACAGACCCCGCAATGCTCTGGCCCAGGCCCGGACTGGCAATCTGTGGGTTCTGGCAAATGCCAGAGGGGCTGCTATAAGGTGCCATAGAAAGTCAGTATTTAGTGGGCTGTTTGGGCCTCTGTGTGGGCTGATTTGGGCCTCTGTGTACCTGAAATGCCAGGGCCTATTTTAATTCTCAGTCCAGCCCTGCAGTCTGGCCCCAGGGTTGCCACCTTTTCTGGAAAAAAAATACCGGCCTTCCTATATATTTATATTTTTTCCCCTATTAATAACATTGAGAACTGTAGCTGCCGGTAAATTTGTAATATCCTTAAAAAGACCCCTTGGCCTGCCCCCAATCCCCTGTAAAAACTTAGCTTTTTTGACTTTTGTGCCTGTCTTGAAATGTCGGCACAGTGGACACGCCCCTTTTACAGAATGGCACCGCCCCTTTTGATGTCACACCCGCCCCTTTTTGTTCCCGCCCCCCAACAGGCTAGTAAAACATTTCGGAAAAGGTGGCAACCCTAATTGATGGTGATGTATGTAACTCCATATGTTCTATGTATATAATTCATGTCATTTAGTTGTATAATCACATTTATTTTACAGTGCTACGCAATATGTTGGCGCTATATAAATACATGTTAATAATAATAACCCTATCTGGCCCTGGTTTCTATGTAGGATGCTGCTGGTTTGTGCCTACTCCCTGCTGGACTCCAGGAAGTTCGTGTTTGAACATATAAAAAAAAAAATGTATTCAAACTTTCATAACAAGGCAAATTTTGTAAAACGGACATGGTAATTATGGGGTGTGGCCACAAAAATGGGCGTTGCCAAAATTATTTCACAGCGCTATGTGCACCAAATCTTTTTATCCCTCATTCTGTTTCCAAAGTGTTGGGAGGTATGCTGGCTACATGTGCTTCATTAGTTATCCGAGGGGCCGGGGCCGCCAAACTCTAGTTACGCCACTGTCTGCCAGCATCTCCCGTGCAAAATCATTAGGGGATTGTTAGTTTTGCCTTCATGATCTACTTGCACCGCCAGGTGTCGCCATCGTTTCCAGTCACGTGGGTCCTATTTCCAACACAAATCACCTCGTGCAGCGCAAGATCGTTCCGCAAGGTGTCAGTATAGAGCTAAATCCTCCCGCTGACACACTGTCTGGTACGGAAGCCCGAAGTGGATAGAAGACTAAAAAGCGTTACGGATGGTGCAGCTGATCAGGGCAGGGAAAGGATTCGCTAGGAATAGAGAGTTCACAGGAATCGTCTGCATAACTGCACACGGAAGGGAAGCCACTGAGCGAATACAGAGAGGAGAAGTGTATGTGTAGCAGCAACACTGCACAAATGACTTCATATTCCTATGCACATTCATTGCACTCCCAGATGCAGCACATGCTGAGCTGAGGCGCACAATCCTGTGGGAGTAGTCGGGGGCGTGTGGGATGAGCACATATAGGGGCTGCTGCTACAGTTTGGTTTTAGGACAGTGACATATATGTGGGCACAGGCTTCACTGGTTATCTCTCTGTCATTCTCCTGTCTCTGTCTGACACCCCCACATATTGCAGGGAGGACAATGGGGTGTAGCTGACTATAAACATCCTCTGAGTGTCAGCTCTTCAGGGAAACTCACTGAGAAACATGGAGCTCTGGCTGAAGCTGTCATTGTTCCCAGCACTAAGGGCAGTGTTGATTTAACATGCTGCCTATATACATTTTGCATGGATTCTTGCACTTAAATGAGGGTGTTAATCTCATGTATAAATGGCCTGGGGCAGCGTAAATATGCTTCAGGTCAAAATGAAGTAGTGACATGACAGGTGGCTCCATGTGGGACTGTACAAGCAAGAGAAACACATTTGTTGATTGAAAGAGAGAAGAACCCCTGCGGCTGCTGTAAGCGCTGTACCTGATAGGAGCCACCGTATCAGCACTTTCTGGAATGTTCAAGAGGTGTTTAAGTCCTTTACAAAAGGCATATGCCAAAGGCAACACCGTTCTGTTGGCATTGGGGAAAGTCACATATAAAAAGGTGGTACAAGGAAGAATTCAACAAATTCTCCAGTGGGAAATCAACCATTTCAAGTTGTAGCCTATCCCTTGCAGCCCTACCACCTCCCTGCTCGTCTCTGCAGATCTCTATAAACACTGCACACATTTACCTGCTATTTCTAGCCTATCCCACAGCCTGGGTATATTCACACTACTTATTTCGGTGGTAGTCCTACTCCCAGTCCAAAAACCTTTTCAGTGCCTCGCTGCTGTGTGCGGCTCTAGTATATGGCTTTCATGATGATGAAAAAGAAGAAATTCAAGTTTCGAGTGGATTTTGAACTGGATAATCTCTCATCTGTTCCATTTGTCAATGGGATTCTATTCTGTAAAATCCGACTTCTGGATGGGGGCAGCTTCAGTGTGGAGTCCTCCAGGTAAGGCAGCATTAAATTAAATTAAAGCTTAGATCTAGATACATCTTTAAAGGCATCTATATTTACTAAAAAAAGGTCATTTTTATAAAGTTTACTTTTTCCTATGTGTGTGGATGCATTAATTCTGAGCAATTTTCAGTTGATTTCTATTTATTTTGTATTTTTTTGGATTATTATTTTATATGACTTGTAAATATTAACTGAATATGCTCTTTTTTTCAGGAGCACTGAACAGAGTGACTTTGAGCCGTCAGCTTTCCCCCCCCCCCTATTTTTAGGGTTCATTTTTCTTTCCATGCTCTCCTTGTCTATTTTGATTTCAAAACAGTTACTTGGTTGCTATGGTACATAAACCATAGTAACCACATAACTATTTGAATTTAAAGCACAGGGAGCTACAGTCAGAACTTTAAATAATTAAAAAAATAAACTAAATTGGAGACCTATGGCAAATTGCCTGGGAATTCTACTGTTTGCACCACAGTGAAAGTTAATTTTAAGATGACCAGCACCTTTAATAATAGGCCAGAAACAGTGTCCCTCGTGTTCTATGGTTGCACAGTTATTATTATTGGTTGTATGCCAGGCCATGGCCGGTGAGAAAAACTAAACCAAAGTTATTCCTGCACATTTCTCAGCTGCCTAAAGTTGAATTGTAACACAGTGATGCGAATATTTCTGTCCCTGGTGAGGCTGAAGTAGGACATTCTTCTTGGAGCAATCCTTTCCTACTGCACTATAGATATTCCACCGCAAACCTACATATTACAGATTTTGCAATTTACTTCAACAATCCCTAAACAATCAGAAATGAGGCTTATTTATAACTTATTATGTCTCGTGACAACTTTTGTTTTTCCCCTGAACTTAAAGGGGAACTATTGCGAAAATGTAATACAAGCTTCAGCATACTGAAATAAGAAACTTTCTAAATACAATCAGTTAAAAAAGATGTACGGTTTCTGAAATAATCAAGTTTATCTTCACTATTCCTCTCTCAGCATCTGTTTCTCTTCATTCTCTCTTCATGCAGGAGTTGGGTGTCGGATATTCATTGACAGTTAGATCCAATATGTCTTATAGGGGGCTCCTTTTGCCTAGAAGATGCAGTACAGCTCACTGAAACTGAACAGAAATCATGTCTCTCTACATGCAGAATTTGTGCAAAAGGCAGTTATTTTGTTTGTACTGGAATAAGTTATTTGAGTGAGCTCTAATACATCTGATAGGAAAGGAAGCCCCCCTATAAAATATTTTGGATCTAACTGTCAATGAATATCTGACACCCAACTGCTGCATGAAGACAGAATGAAGAGAAACAGATGCTGAGAGAGGGATAGTGAACATAAACTTTGATTATTTTAGAAACAATACTGAACTTTAAATTGATAATATTTAGAAAGTTTCTTGTTTCAGTTCAGTGAAGCTTATATTAAATTTTCATTTTCTCAATAGCTCCCCTTTAAAGATTGAGAACTGGTTCCACTGAATTGAGCACAAGAAGCTGCACAGATCTGTGTGGTCTCTGGTAGTTTATTCTCCATGTAGGCTGGCTTCTGTTTTTTTGGAGTCAGAACCTTTTATGTAAGGTCTATTATTTGCTGTGTGTTCATCTGAACTGGATATTTTATTCAGCACAGGGGAATGTAGGAGATAATGCACTCCTGTATTTCCTTGTACTCACTGTGGTGCAGGCAGAACGCAACTTAATGTAATTCATCTGTGTTTGGCACTAACATGCGCCATAGCGAGTACAAACTAATAGGATATACAGGGCTGCATTAACTCCTGCATTCCCTTTGTGGTGGAACATGCGAAACCTGCGCCGCAGGAAAATGTACAAGCAAACACTCAAGTGAAAGGGCAGGACTCCACAGACGATTCCGCCGTGATCCGACGCGCCGCGATCCGATGCACCGGAAATAAGGTAAGTAATGCTATTGTCAGATTGTGTCGCAGCGTTGATGCGACATGACTGTTGGATGCAGACGCTTCTGCATCCGACAGTCGTGTCGCATTGCATCAACAATGAGTCACGATCCGACAATATCATTACTTACCTTATTTCCGTCGCATCCGACGTGACGCCTTTGGTTTTGCGCACTCATTTCATTCCATCCATTTTCACATTTGCCAGTTTATTAAATACCAATCATTTTCAAACTCGTTTTGCTTTCTCTTCCTTAGACAGCCCACCAGATATGTCGTTGTATGATGTGCCACATAGAATCTAGAGTTTAGGTGGATCTAGGTTGTCTTTTATTGTATGTAGTCATGGTCCATTTCAAATGCACTGGATGCAGTTTTGATCAGCTCTCTAGCAATCCCATCATATAAAGTATATGGAAACCTTAATTTAAAAAAAAACAATGTAAAATTGATCAGGGTTATTTTGTATACTATACTTTATTTTTTTCTATTTAAAATCTATTAAGCTGTTAATTGACTGATAATATAATGAATTTTATAACAGCAGTGCCACCTGTTGGTCAGGTCCTGTAACTATACGGTCAGGGGGATGGGCAGAAGATATGCCCAATTTAGAGAATTTAGAGAAAGAAATGGGAAACTGTTCAGCAGGGAGAACTTTTACAAACGACATTATATTATATAGTATATATCATAATTTTGACTCTCTATGGAATTTTGGAAAACTGTTTTGAAAAACAGAGACTGCCATAGTAGATACAGATATTGTCATCCCATGACGTGTATTTTTATTAAGGAATAGGTATTTAAAGTATCTATCACTGCCTACTTAAAGTGTGATCGTTTCAGAAGGGATTCCAATTCTTCTACTGGCTCATTAGGAAAAAAATTTATGTATGTAGTTCCCATCTGAACACTTGAAAAAACGTAACTATCACAAAATTATTTATCATTTATTTATATTCTGACTTCTCTCTGTACCTTTATATGAAAAACAGCTAGATACTGAAGAGTTAAATTGGTTCATGAAAATGCTCTTATTTTTTTTAGGAATGGGGAAGTTATGAGTCAATGCCATTGTGTCTGTTAATGTCAGACATCAGTTGGTTACTAAGGGCCTGACATGACTAATGCTACAAACCATAGTCAATGACAAAAAATCGGCCATTTTTTGCAATCCACAAACTGCCACAGTAAAAGGGCTAATGCCAATCTCAATCCATTTGAGTAGATTCTACATTGATGAAGTTCTGGAAAATCTATTATCCTAAAGGTAAATAGCTGGAGAAATATGATTATTTGCACAGAGCTGTTTGTCGGAGATATATTTGTATATGTGCAGATGTCAGACTGGGAAGGCAAATGGTGTTGCAGGGGAGGCCAGTAATAGAGACGTAAAAGCACTGGGCTATACGTGGAGTGATTGGGCATACACGAGCTGTACATTTACTTGTATAGTATATATGGGAGTACATAAGAAAGCCTCCTGCATCAAATAAAAGACGATATCTACCAACCAGTGGCCATGTCCACATCAAGGGAGATGAGTCTGCGCTGTCTTCTGGGATTAAGATTTGCAATTCAGTTGTTTTTAGTGCTTCAGCAGTCACATAACTAGATGTGCACAAGATAAAGGGGCATGAAGGGGTTTACATCCATACACTTAATCATATGGCATGCACACAAAAGGATTCGGTTGGGGATTCGGCCGAATCCTTGTGCCTGGCCGAACCGAATCCTAATCTGCATATGTAAATTAGGGGTGGGTAGGGAAATCAGGTGACTTTTTGTCACAAAAGAAGATTTTTTTTCCCTTTCCTGACCCTAATTTGCATACACAAATTAGGATTCGGTTCGGTATTCGGCCGAATCTTTCACCAAGGATTTGGGGATTTGGCCGAATCCCAAATAGTGGATTCAGTGCATCCCTACAAAATATATTTTTTTTTTACTACCTGGGGACAGAAAGAAGATTGGAGACGGGATTGTTTTCATGTTATTTGTAAGAAGTAGTTTAGAGGCAAAGAAGAATAATTAATATTTCTTAAAGTATTGTTTTAAGGCACTCTCCTCGTGTAATAACAGGGACAACATTTGCTGAGGTGCAGTAACACATAATAATCAATAAGATTAGACAGGTGACCAGTAAATGCTACATGCTGATTTCTTGGTATAGGTGATTAGAACTGTAGCAGACTTTGGGCCTTTTAATACTTGACTATCTTTAACTTGTTTAGCCTTACTTCATGGGACTGGAATAATTGTAGCAAACATGAGCTAATTGCTGGTAATGAGCACCAGCTGAATGAGTCAGACACTGCCACAAAAATCCACTTCTTAGGGTAGGGCTACATGGACGTTTTCGGCGCGATCCGACGCAATGCGACAAAACGCATGCGACAGAAATAAGGTAAGAGATAGAAATGTTGGATGAAGTTGCAGCTTTGATCCAACGCGACACGACTGTCGGATGCAGACGCAGAGTGCAGCGTCTGCATCCGACAGTCGTGTCGCCTATGGGATATCCTAAAAATAATTTATTTTTTAACTTACTGGCCATACACAGAGAGATCCTCTTGTTTGTCTATGTCCCCAAATAAGCGGATCTCTCCCCGATATGCCCACCTTGAGGTGGGCAATATTGGATTGACCCTAGGGCCCAACGATTGGATCATAATGCAGCATACGGTCAGATTGCGGGACCACATCAAGGAACAGATGTCCGCGATCAGACTGGATTTTCAGCCCTGTACGTTTGACATTTGATATCGATCGGGGAAGCCCGTCGGAGAGCCCCATACACAGACAATAACCTGCCGACACGGTCTGTCTGCAGTTTTCATTGGTCTGTGTATGGCCATCTTAAGTCTGTATATAAACAAGGACCAATGTAGTGATTCAGTTCACTCCACTTTCAACTTCAGCTTCTCAGTAACACCGAGAGTCGCCCTGCATATTGTACAATAAAGAATGCATGATGTATGATTCCACACCCATACTGAATTAGCTCTCTTTGCATATTAATCTCCTTTGCAGAGAAGTTGTTCAAGCCAATAGCGTTCACTGGCGGAAACAGTTTACGTTTATGTGCAAGATGAGCGCCAGTGCAAACTCAGGGATACTGGATCCATGTACATGCAGGGTGTCTGTGCGCAAGGTAAGGGCCGGTCACTCACTGACTGGAGCAAATAGTGACACAATTATCTGTCTCTAATAATCATAAATATAATTGTGAATTCTAAGCAATGCCTTTTTTTCTTCTAGGAGCTGAAAGGTGGTAAAGCCTACGCAAAGGTAATGTTTATCAGGTGCAGATTTACTCTCATAACCCTTCTAACTGCCCTCCCCAAATATTTTCACATGAAATACTTGGATACTTTTAGAAGCATGGTAATGAAACAGAGATGCAGATTGTTGTTTAAGGTCGCAGTGTTGGACACCAGTGTTCATCCTTTAAGCTGATTTTTTAAAATGTGAGGTCTCTTTCCATTGTAATCATATATTTTTTGTTTATCTCGTCCGTCCACACAGTTAGGTTTCGCAGATTTGAATCTGGCGGAATATGCTGGATCTGGTAATACTGTTCGCCGGTGCCTTTTGGAAGGTTATGACACCAAAAACACACGGCAGGACAATTCTATCCTAAAGGTGAGCAAACTTGTTCTGCCTTAAAGATATATTAAAGCTGCCAGTGATTAATTTACATACAGTCGTCAGAATTACCTATTTTAATGGTTTTTATTTTGAACTGGACTTTACATCATGCTCTCTGAGCTAATAATGCTTATGAAAACCCAGTTAAAGCGGACCTGTCACCCAGACAAAAAAATCTGTATACTAAGTCCTTTTCAAATTAAACATGAAATCCAATTTCTAGATTTTATTAAAGCATTCATAGCTGTTGTAAGCTCATTTAAAAATCTCAGCTGTCAATCAAGATTGTCTGACACTCCTCTATGCCCTGGGCATAGAGGCGGGGCAGACAATTACTTTCACTTTCCATTCAGCACTTCCTACATGTCACTGCTCTCCTCATATTCCCTTGTTCTCTTCACCGTTTAATTGTGTAACCAGGGCATGGGGATTAACATCAGGTCCCCCATTCTGGTGCACAAACAAGATTCTGAGATGATACAAGGCTTGTCTTAAAGGAGAAGGAAACCCCCTAGGCGCAAAAATCCCTCCCCCCTCCCCTGTGTTGCTCCCTCCTCCCCCCTGGCCTACCTGTCCCCCCGGGCATATGCCCCTAACTTGTTACTCACCTCTCTGCGCAGGTCCTGTCCACGGAGCTCACAGGCGCCATCTTCTCCCAATCGGTCTTCTTCCTGCTTCGACCGGCGTTCTTGGCGCATGCGCAGTAGGATCCGTATCCGGTAACTGCTCCTACTGCGCATGCGCCAAAAATGCCAGTCAAAGCAGGAAGAAGACCGCTCAGGAGAAGATGGCGCCTGTGAACTCCATGGACAGGTCCTGCTTAGAGAGGTGAGTAACAAGTTAGGGACATTTGCCCGGCGGGACAGGTAGGCCAGGGGGGAGGGGGGGCAACACAGGGGAGGGGGAGGGTTGTAGCGCCCAGGGAATCTCCTTGTCCTTTAATAATAGTGTGTACAATTATTAGATGACAGGGTAGAGAGACATATGCAAATTTGGGCCCCATGGAATGTGTTTCTGCAACCTTGAGCAAAACAATGCGTTTAATGTATGTTATACTACATGGAGTTGTACTGATGTGAACTAATTGCAATGTTCTGTACTGGATAAGATATTTACGTTATTCTCTGTCAATGTATCTACTTTTGAAAAATAAAAGAGATTAAAAAAAAAATAATAATAGTGTGTACAAAATGGCTGCTGCCTGCTTGCTATAATTTTGAAATCCCAGACTGAAGGAAACCAGATTCAAATAATTTTATATAGTGTAATTAAAGTTCATTTTGCTTGACTAATGTGATAAAATAGGATTTTGAATATTTTTTTTGGGTGACAGGTCCCCTTTAAGGGCAATGGCACACTGTCGGTTAAGTGCTTGGCAGGTGACTGTCAGGACATTTCTCTTTCACTGGATTTGATCGTAAGGTGCCTGGAATTGATGGTGCACCAGCAGTTACAGGCAAATACCATTCCAGATAGTGGGGGAGTGATTTTTATTGTCTTTTCCCACAGACCTACAGGCTTTCATATGTCTGGGAAGAGAAATGCCTGGAATCATGAAGTAGACCCTATAGATTAAGCGACAGCAAATGTAAAAGGTTTCCGAAACATTTAAAAAAAAGAATATGCAATAGGCAACACAGGCAACTTTCCCAAGTTATTCTCTGACAACACTTGCTCATGGGAAAATGCTTAGCTCACAGTGTGCACTGCTAGCCATGTGCCAGTACTGCAACCTCTTATGGTCACTAATAAATTAGGTATACCACAATTAGTGGGAAGTCTATTGAACTGCATAGTGATATTGTGAGGCCCAGTTCACAGCTGCACTGTTGATCAGAAATCTAGTATGTTTAAATAGGGAATTACATTTACCCATAGCCTATAATTCCCTATAATTAAGGGGGAAATATCATGAAAATTAGCATTTAGAATAAGCTTCAGCATACTGAAATAAGAAGTTTTCTAAATATAATGAAATAAAAATTTGTTTCTGAAATAATCACGTTTATCTTCACTATTAATTCAATTGTTTGTCGGGTGGTCCCTCACTCCAAAGGCATCAAGGCTCTATCAAACAGAGTCAGTGGCACCGTCCAAGCCACGCAATGTCCAAGGTATAAGCAAAGTTCACTCTGGAGAGCCAAATTAGATTCAGTGTACTTTATTCAAACACAACATGTTCCGGACAGACATGTCCTTCATCAGGTGCTAAAGCACCTGATGAAGGACATGTCTGTCCGAAACATGTTGTGTTTGAATAAAGTACACTGAATCTAATTTGGCTCTCCAGAGTGAACTTTGCTTTTATCTTCACTATTCCTCTCTCAGCATCTGTTTCTCTTCATTCTGCCTTCATGCAGGAGTTGGGTGTCAGATATTCATTGCCAGTTAGATCCAGTATATCTTATAGGGGAGACTACTTTTGCCTAGATAGAAGATGTATTAGAGCTCATTCTATTAAAATCACTAGAAATCCTGTCTCTCTACATGCAGGATTTGTGCAAAAGATTACATTTGTTTGTACTGGAATCAGTTATTTGAGTGAGCTCTAAGACATCTTCTAGGCAAAAGGAGTTCCCCTTTAAGATATATTGGATCTAACTGTCAATGAATATCTGACACCCAACTGCTGCATGAAGACAGAATGAAGAGAAACAGATGCTAAGAGAGAAAAAGTAAATATAAACAGAATATTTAATTGATTGTATTTAGAAAGTTGTATTTAGAAAGTTTCTTATTTCAGTACGATGAAGCTTATATTAAATTTTGATTTTCGCGATAGATCCCCTTTAAGATACTTAGATTCCAGCTCTTCCTTTGCTGTCTATGCATTCTCTTACCTGAAGGTGAGGTGAAGAGCAAGCCTAATAATTCCAGGACCTTTTAGGTAGTACAGGACACATCTGAGACAATGGTGCCTGGCCAAATAAAAAAATGAATGTTTGCAGATATTTATAATCTTTTGGTTTGACTTTACACTGCAGAGCATTTAATTGCTGAGCTCTGCAGCCTGAGTGTGACACTGCTGGTGAAAGCATTAACTCATTATCTGCAAGGCACACATTTGCACAATTAGGGGATTTTACAGCATTACGTGAAGAATGATCACAATCTTTTTAGGAAGAGCACTAGTAAATTATTCAGTCTGTTTTTCCACACTAATGCTTTTAAGACTGTGGGATATGAATACATTATAAATTCACTGTAAATCTTGTATTCATTTCTCTTCTGTTCCATCAATTTCTGACACTGCTTGGCTTGGAACCCAATGTTCTTTCAGGCTGACCGCGTTCTGTTGGAGGCAGCTTTCTGCTTGTAAAAGTGATGCAATGAATCCCAAGTTTTATTCACTGGTTGGCATTTCAGTCACTATAAAAACAGCCCATTATTAAAGTAAATGGGAGACTGGCACTTCCAGCTTTGTTACAAAATGTTGACTTGAACTTGGGAAAAACTCCAGGGTGCATTTGCCAAATCCTTCAAAAAAGTTGTGGCAAAGGCTATTGTCACACCCTGGGTTTTCTCCATTGGGCAATACAGGCCTTTCTACTTGAAAGAAAAGCCACAACTTTTAAAATAAGTATGGGATGGGATCAGGCCCGGACTGGCAATTTGTTGGTTCTGGCAAATGCCACAGGGGCTGCTATAAGGTGCCATAGAAAGTCAGTATTTAGTGGGCTGATTGGGCCTCTGTGTACCTGAAATGCCAGGGCCTATTTTAATTCTAAGTCCAGATTTGTATGGGATCCCTTATCCAGAAATCCGTTATCCAGAAACCTAATTACAGGATGGCCATCTCCCATAGAGTGCATTAAAACTAATTCTAATTCTGAAACATTTTTTTTTTTTTCTGTAATAATAGATGTATTTGATTCTGGATAACCTATCCTATACATGTACTAAATAAAAAAAATTCAAATTAATTTAGCAGAATTGGAGAATTACAAACGATCACCTGTATTTTCAGACATATTTTAAGATGCAGATTAGAACACGAGCAGGGCACATCGTATATTTACAATATTCCCATTGACAGCCCACCCTGAGAGCCAGCAGACTAGAGCCTCTGTCCACTCTACTGTAAACAGGTAGATAAACCTACTGTAAACAGGTAGAAAAACCTACTGTAAATAGGCAGAGAAACCTTCTGTAAACAGGTAGAGAAACCTACTGTAAACAGGTAGAAAAACCTACTGTAAATAGGCAGAGAAACCTACTGTAAATAGGTGGAGAAACCTACTGTAAACAGGTAGAAAAACCTACTGTAAATAGGTGGAGAAACCTACTGTAAAAAGGTAGAAAGACCTACTGTTAATAGGTGGAGAAACTTACTGTAATTAGGTGGCGAGACCTACTGTAAATAGGTAGAGAAACCTACTGTAAATAGGTGGCGAGACCTACTGTAAATAGGTAGAGAACCCTACACCATTTCTAATTGCAAAGCAGTCACACAAGTGCACAGAGACTGCATTAAACATAAATTTCAACCAATATGGAGAGTCTGAAAATTGTATTGCATGATCACCAGTTGTTTTTATTAATATAGCTTGGTAATTATATATATTTTTTTCTTTAAAGTTTTTCTTTATTGATTTTAAATTGAGAATAGAAGAAGTAAAGAGAGCTTATATATCAGAGAAAGAAAGAAGATGGGCTTTCCAAACATAGAGGTATAGCAAATCCAAACCAGTTTAGTTCAGCACAAAGTTGCCCCTATTACAGGGCTGCCGTGTGTTTGAGGGTCAGCTAGTGATCCCATATTTTTTTCAACTTTAGCTGGAAACCACCTTGCCATGTAGCTAAGTTTTTGCCTTTGAAGCATGTCTTCTATCTCATTAATGCAGAAGCCTAGAGTAGGGGGCTCTATTGCCTTTCAAGTCGGGAGGAGGTAATTATTTGTTTTATAAAGGCTCTCAAGTTATGTAATATTTTATTATTATTATATACACTATACTTTTTTACCTTGTTGTTATCCAAGTTTTAAATAAAAGTTATAGAATTGTAGTTTCTTTTTTAAAGGACCAGTAATGAAGTAGTGAAAAATAAATATAATTAGCATCAACATTAGCCGTCACTCACACTATAAAAAAACAAAGTGTCTGGGTGCAGTCATAAAATGTAGAATAAATATATTTAGATGTATTTATATCTATAGGTCTGTAGAGAGCCATGAATGCTATTTGGACCCAGATTATCTTTTTGTGTATGCTTCACTATTCTTCAGCTTCATTTTGAGTGGCTGCGCCTGTAGCTCTGTGGCTGCATATTGTAGTAGTTCTTCTGATGCCAAACATGCAGATTTTACCAGTTATATCAGAACATTATATTTAAAGGCATAGAGAACCCTTTCAACTTTGGGGGGTGTTACTGGTCCTTTACGTAAATAATGGATTCAGTGCCTGCCTAGCATTTTGTCTATCTGAAAAGTTGGAGCTTGCTCATAATGATCCCATCTTTGTAGAACTGTGATCTTGGTGTCTCTCTCTATATAACTGGCAATTTATCTGTCTCTGTAGGTTGGGATCAGCATGCAGCTCATGTCTGGGGACCCCTGCTTTAAAACGTGAGTCATTTAATGACCGAAGAATATAAAAGGAATAACATGTTAAAATTTTTTCTAGGAGTACACTTTAATATATAAAATGTGCTGTTTATAGAACAATAATCTTAAAATGTAATTTTGTTTTACTGTATTTTTACGGTGATTTTCATCTTACAATATTAAGTGTTCAGAATACAAACAAGTAATAAAAAAAAGGAGGGACATTACAGACAGCACATAACTCCCAGGGATTCCAGTTTCACTGGGATAGTCCAGAATCAATTACCCCCAAAGGCAAAGGGACTTAACACCAGAGCTGGCAGGGTTATGATGGTTCGCTGCATGTTGGTGTGTAGCTGGGCATGGCTGGCTTGAATCAGAGGCGTAACCTAAATCTGTACTATATTAAAATTCTTACTGGCCTTACATCAAGTTATTAAGGATACACATTGCATGTATAAGACTTTTTAAACCCAGAAGTACTTTGTAGAGTATGAAACCCTATGTGTGCCAGTCCATTTGGCCACAGAATGTGCCCTGCCTTTTTCAGTGTTACCAGAAATGCTTCACAGGCACAGTCATTGCTTAAAGGGGTTGTTCACCTTCCAAACACCTTGTTTCAGTTCAGTTGTTTTCAGATTGTATACCAGAAATAAAGACTTTTTTTCAATTGCTTTTTGATTTTAGGGATTCTGTAAGAATCCCTTAACTTAATTGGAAGCCTTTACATCAACTTTAAGTTTAATGTTGGTGTCTCTAGTGTCTCATTCTGGCAGCTCAGTGATCCAGGAGTCCTTCGCGGAACCAATTTGTTAAACCCAACCCGCATTCTTACCCACTTGGACCCTCTACCCGACCCAACCTGCAAGTACCTTATCCGCAACCCGATCTGCGACCCACTAACCATCAAGAATCAAGTGCTGTCGTAAACCGGAAGTGACATCATGGGAAGTAAATCGGAAGTAGGCGTGATCAGAAAAAAGGAGTAAAAATTGCTACTGAGAAGACCCGCAAACCCGCAGACCCGCGTCTATACCCGCACCTGAGACTTCTACCCGCAACCCACAGGTTACCCGCTTTTTTGCGGGTAACCCTCGGGTACACGACCCGTGGCAGGACTCTTAACAGGAGCATCTGAACTGTTACAATTTGCTGCATTTAGTTGATACTATTAGTTGATACATTTCTCAGCAGTATCTGTGGAATATTAGCAACTATTGTATTAATTCTAACTGCTGCCTTTAATGACATTTATGGATTCTGCTCAGCAGGGACAAAAATAAGAAATGTATCAACTAAATGAATCAATTTTGAACAGTTAAAGAGTCAGCGACCCCCCCCCCTCCCAGAGCTGTGGGCCGGAATTTTTCCGGACTACATGGTGGAGGGCTGATAATGGAAGCCAGTGTTAACAATTATTTTAGTTTAAACTATGCCCATTAAAAAAGTCATATTAAGACATACCCTTAAATCTTTATGCCTCCTCCACCCCTGTGGATAACACAGCAACCCCCAGCACATAGTTAAACACCTTAGGGGCCCCTAACATTAGTTCCCAAATGTTAACAACCACCAAACGGCTAATGTCCCACAGGCAGAGTATGGCACACACAGAGGGTATTGGGAAGGCATTGTTTTAAACAAGTATTATAGTCTGATTAATCTGTGACTACAGCGCACCTTCAACTGGTACATCAATAGCAATTCCTGGAGATTCAGACTCTCTGCAAAAAGACAGGAAAGGCTGCGAGACTGGGAAACTACATTTGGGAGTTGCAGGTATTGTGTCTATACTAATATATGGTATTTTATTTTGAGGCCATGTCATTTTTTACCTGCATGTAAATCTGTGAAAGTGCTGTAACATTTGTGTTTGTCTTTAGACCTTTCATCTAAAAACGCATCAGTCCCAGATGAACTGGGAGCATGTGGACATTCCAGCCAACAGTCCAGGGCTTCAGGTATAATATTCTGTAATATTTTATTTCCTGTTTGGTGAGCTTTCCTGGGACACTTCTCCTTGATGACATCTGGGTCTTACCATAAGGGATAGTGCTGTAGGAAAACATGTCCAGAACCTAAATGCAACTTAGGTGGAGGACTATAAAGGCAGGTAAACAGTTGGTTAAAGAATTGGTTTATGATAAGATTAATTTGTAAAATATGTACTTTAGAGCTTTCATCTGTCTCTTCAACCACTCCTACCTGTGTTCCAGTCCAAAGGAACAGTTGTTCTTCTAAGACTGTTACATTGGGCCTCAAGTCCCTTCTCAAATCACATCACTGATAACTTTGAAAAAGGTTCTTTGCGTCTGTATCATGGCAAATAATGCAGTGTCGCCAACATTGTTCACAGCCTCCATCATGACCTGCATCACTTCCAGTTGCTTGCTTGGATCTCCATGACAGAGATCAGAAGCATAACAAGTACTATTTGATTGTGTTTTATATAGCAAATCACAGAGTAAATGGATAGAATAGATCTATTTACAGACAAATATTTCATCAGAATAGATTCATAACAATAAAAGACAGGGGGATGGACCTATGCTCAAGAGCTATGTCTGTGTGTAAATGGGATTTTGGGTGCACTTAAAAGGCTAATACAGTATATTTTTGTACATTTTATAAGAGAATTATTATCGAATTGTTTCACTGGTTCTCATTACTCCTTTAATGTAGGATACAGCACCAGTCACTCACGATCTTCCAGTTTGTCTGAGCTGAGCCACAGGAGGAACATGTCTGTTGGTAGTGCATCTACTGGAACCGATAGTATCCCAGAACCCAGTGATGAAGATAATACCAAGGCTGCAAGGTTCAGCCCAGAAATCTCAGAAGAGGGGTTGTCTCCTGAAAAACTCAGCAGGTCAGCAGAGTGGAATTCAAATGTTTCTGTGTTTGGACTTTTGAGGGAGGTTTGGAGTTAGCAGTTAAAAATACAGATAATGGATATGCCTTACTAAGTGGAGACAGGAGGCAATACTGTATGTGGTTATGCAGTGTTACTGAGAATACACATGCAACTGTGAACAATACCTTTTTAGCACCTGGGGGTTTACCAGTCTTCAAAAGTGGCAGATTTCACGATTGTATTCCTTTTCTACAGCCCACCGGTAAAGCAGGACTCGGTTGAGTCACAGTTAAAGAGAATGGATGCAACTCGAGTGGATGCTGATGACATTGTAGAAAAAATCCTCCAAGGACATGATTTTACCTTGGACTCCAGTGCTGAAGGTAAATACAACAAAAGAGAAAGAAATGTAATTGTTTTTATCATTCTCTTACCTTTTAGTCATTATATCTAATGGCTAGTTAGCTCCTGTTTCTCTTCTCTTGTTGTGTGGAATGGCACAATAAATGCACATTTGCAAGAAACAATGTCCCGCTATCGAGCCTTTTGTCTCTACAGAACTTTTATCATTCTCTGCTCAGCTAGCCAACCCCCCTCCCCTTAGTGGGCGAGTACTAGGTTTTTGCTCACTAACAAAAAACATTAAGCATGTTGCTTACAATACAGAGGAGACAAGCTGAGCAAGAAGAGTTGATATCATTTTGGTACAGGGCAACTCATTTATGGTTATACACAAATCAATTACCAGGCACACTATGGCAAGTGTAGCGGGGGGGTCCCCTGCATATTTATTATATAAATTCATTGTAATGTTTCGTGGGCGGACCCCTTCATCATTTATGCTTATGGGCAGTATTTTCTTTTATATTATTGTTTTCCTTTGCATGATCCTGTCAGTGGAAATGACTGTAAAAAGTGAGCTTTATTTTATTTCTGTTATTACTAATTGTTTTTTTTCTGTTTGAAAAGATGGTAAATGAGAAACGTTGTCAAAAAATGCATATAGACTGATCAGGGTAATAGTTTAAAATTTGAAGAGTTTAAAGGAGAACTAACGATTAACTAAAGAAGTAGGCTAGAAATGTTGTACAGTATATTTTGGGCTTCTGTACCAGCTGAAGGCAACCACAACCATTTAGCAGTAAAGATTTGTGCCCCCAAAGATGCCCCAGTAGCTCCCCATCTTCTTTTCTGCTGATTCACTGCACATGCTCTTTGCTGCTGTCACTTACTGAGCTTAGGGACCCACTCACAATATAGTGTGCACATAGAAAACTAATGTTGTAAAATAAGGCTGATTAGTAATTAATACAGATAATTACTACATGGCAGCACAGAAACCAGTGCAACTAACACCAGAATTTAATAATCAGTCTTGTAGCATCAGCTTATATTACAGGGAAACCTAATTTTCTGCTTCATAATCTGTGACGACCCCTAAATTTAGCTTCTCAACAGCTGCTCAGAGCCCACTGAGCATGTGAGTGTCACAGACACTTTCCAAGATGGTGACCCCCTGTGACAAGTTTGAAGTCCTGGATCATTGCTGATATGGAGAAGCTGAAACTTTAGGCTGATGCAATAAGGTCATTATATAAAATATGGCATTTTTCAGGGTTTAGTTGTCCATAAGGTATGGTTTTTATGCTCTAGTTTGTTCTCACTCTCTAAATGTTTCGCTTCTGATAATGTTCATTACTTAGAGGGTTTGGGAAATATATGGGCCTGTGTTTCTAGCCAATACTGAATGCATTCTTCAGTATAAGTGGACATTTTTCTGAAATATTTGTTCCTAGCAGTATCACTACTTCTAGTGTGAGATTCTGTACAAATAATCTTATTTTCTTACTGTATCTCAAAAAATGAAACTCTGTATCAGCAGCATGTTTCCAAACAAACAAGATATTTGCCACTTAACAACCAATTCGGGCTATTTTAACTTGTTTCACCATCACCTATACAGAGTTATTCAACTTTTTCTGTAGATGCCTGGTCATACATATACTCCACATCCCAGGTTCAGGGAATATATTAGCACTTAAATTGCCATAAGAGATGTTGTAGACTTTGTAGCCAGTCTGATGGTCTCCAGACAGACCTGGCCTCCAGCATTATCAATCCATTTCAGCATTATCAATCCATTTCAGCATTATCAATCCATTTCAGCATTATCAATCCATTTCAGCATTATCAATCCATTTCAGCATTATCAATCCATTTCATTATCAATCCATTTCATTATCAATCCATTTCATTATCAATCCATTTCATTATCAATCCATTTCAGCATTATCAATCCATTTCAGCATTATCAATCCATTTCAGCATTATCAATCCATTTCAGTATCAATCCATTCCAGCATTATCAATCCATTTCAGCATTATCAATCCATTCCAGCATTATCAATCCATTCCAGCATTATCAATCCATTCCAGCATTATCAATCCATTTCAGCATTATCAATCCATTCCAGCATTATCAATCCATTCCAGCATTATCAATCCATTCCAGCATTATCAATCCATTTCAGCATTATCAATCCATTCCATTATCAATCCATTCCAATTTGCTACATTTAGTTGATACAATTAGTTGATCCATTTCTCAGCAGCATCTCTGGAATATTAGCAACTATTGTATCAATTCTAACAGCTGTCTAATGAAACACAGATTCTGCTTTGCAGGGCTACAAAAAACAAATGTATCAACTAAATGTATCAATTTAGAACAGTTAAAGAGTCAGTGACCCCCTCCTCCCAGAGCTGCTTTAGAAGGTGAAAAATGAAACTTTACACTTCGATATTAGAAAAATGGTCACAAATAGAAAATAGTGATTGCTAAAGTAAATGGTGAACTACCTGAAACCAACTGAACTGAAAAAAAAAGTGTTTGAAGGTGAACAACTCCTTTAAATTTCAAATAACGCCTCTAAATGGTTATCTGTGGCATCTTACAGCAGCCCCTGTATCAATTGCAGGCCAGACTACAGCTCCTTTTTTTTGTGGGCCTAAAAGCAAGGAGTAGAGGGCAGACTCCAGTGTTTGCACTGATTAAAGACAGTGCTGCTTTACACCAGGCCTCTCCTAACTAATGTAAATGCTGGTTAGTTCCGCTGCTCTAAGAACTGTGGATTCCCCTTAGATCAAGAAAAAATGCACTGCCCAAAGGACAATGTCATAACATAGTAAGTTACATTGAAAAAAGACACACATCATCAAGTTCAACCTTTTAACTTTTTTTAACTTCCTAACTGCCAGTTGATCCAGAGGAAGGCAAAAAAAAAAAAACCCATCTGAAGCCTCTCCAATTAGCCTCAGAGAAAAATTCCTTCCTGACTCCAAAATGGCAGTCGGACTAGATGTGGCACGTTTCCATTATTTCAATTAAGTAATGCAAAAGTACTGGGCATTGTCTTGTATCCTTTTGTGCTAAATGGGAAACTGTGGGTGCACGAGTGAGCAGTTGCCTCCTGAATGAGTCAATTCCTGGCAATTTATCTCACAATTGTTCTTTTAAAAAGTGACATGACTGCAACACCCTATGCGTGCCATTGCCCTACAAGATGACTTTAGCTGTGTGACGTGACCTGTTTCTTGTATATGGTAACAATGCTCTTTTAAATCTTGTTTAGAGGAAGGTCTGCGCTTGTTTGTAGGCCCTGGTGGAAGCACAGCGCTTGGGAGTCATCACCTTTCCAACAGGCAAGTGGTAAACTGTTTCATGGGCGGTTGTCTCCTTGTTAGGGCAGCTTTCAGGATAACATTTACAGGGAACACACACACACACACACACACTGAAAGGATGCTACTGTGTATATATTTTATGTACAGTATATTACTCCACCTTATAGTCTTCAGTAGAGAATGTTCCTTTTAATTATGTTTGAATATGTGAGGGTCTTACAAATTACTGACTATTCTCTTTGCTGCTGTTAAAGGAGCAGTTCATAATAAAAATAAAAACTGGGTAAATAGATAGGCTGTGCAAAATAAAACATGTTTCTAATATAGTTAGTTAGGCAAACATTTAATGTATAAAGGCTGGAGTGACTGGATGTCTAACATAATAGCCAGAACACTACTTCCTGCTTTTCAGCTCTCTTGGTTTACACTGATTGGTTACCAGGCAGTAACCAATCAGAGACTTGAGGGGGGCACATGGGTCATATCTGTTGCTTTTGAATCTGAGCTGAATGCTAAGGAACAATTGCAAATTCACTGAACAGATATGTCCCATGTGGCCCCCCTTCAAGTCGCTGACTAACTCAGAGTTAGAGAGCTGAAAAGCAGGAAGTTGTGTTCTGTTCTGTTATACATTCTATCTGTTAACCCAGTTTCTGTTTTTATACTGAACATTTCCTATAAAGCTTAAAACGTGCTACAAGATATAGTAGGTAGTTGGTTTGCATTTGGTCATTTTGCTTTGTAGAATTCCTGATCAGAAGGGCTTTACACATTATGGTCCATATTGGCCAATACAGTCCAATCAGGTCTTTTAACAAACGCTTGAAGGCCCAAATAATATTGGGGAGCCAGTGTATACAATATGTAGATGAAGACATAAACGTGCCAATACAATAATTGGCTAAAGGGAGTGGCCCAAGCTTTTAGCAATACTTTAAAAAAGTGGTAAACCTAAAACTGAACTCAACACTTTCAGGCACTTTCACTTCTGAGGGCTTTATATTCAACAATTTGTTTTCCATTTTGAAAAACAATTGTCCAGTTCCTTTGTTCCTGCATTCAATATGCACTTGGGAGTAACAAATCAGGGAAATTAATTTGTCTAATTGTTCAAAGTTCACTGGCACAGGGATCAGTATCCAAAAACAGAAGAAATGTCTGTGAGTTTCTTCTCAATCCCCCTTTTCGATCTTTGCTAAATCAGCTCCATAATGTTTCATTTTCTAAAGAAATATTATTAGTGCATTTTTTATATTCTGATTCACGTACATTCTTAGCCTTCTTGTTAAGTGTATGTGATATGAATAAGCTTTGCTTGTATATTTGCATATATTTGTACAATCAATTCTCTATGGAGGTCACATAGCACAGATTCCTTGGAATGTTGTAATACCATGTTACCCTCAATACAAAGTTTACTGGTGTATGGAAGAGACTTTCACATATTTGTGACTGTGAGTCATCCTGGACTATTGACTCACTGTCATAAAATACGTCAAAGCCAAAACTAAATAGAAATATTTGAGTTTTATTTGTGAAAGTATAATGACAATAATAATACACTGGGGGCCATTTATAAAGTTTGCGCAGCGCATATTTTTTCGCAAATGGTTGTATCGCCCACGTTTTTTCCTGAACGCTAATATATTGCACTGCTCTGCCCGGCTTTTCAGTTTTTGAGAATTCGCATTGTCAATAAAATTTCACAAATGAGACGGGTGTTTGCGCTCAATGTGTGAGGTTGTTGTGTGCGAAAATAGCGTTGACAGTAACTTAAGTTTGCAATTTGTAAAACTGAATATTTTCTCCGGCACCAAAGTTGTGGCGTGTTACAGAGCGTGCACATAAATATTCGCTTTTTGCGATTTAAAAAGCTCTTATAGACATTTACATTGGGAAAAAAATTAGCAATTCTGTTTGCACCACACTTATTCAACTTTATAAATGGAACCATGCGCAGGGCAAATATATTCACTGTGCGAACCAATCTGCCCTGCGCGAAGTTTATAAATGAGCCCCACTAAGTTTTCAACTGTGAATTCAGAAATGTTTTAGAAATAATAGGGGTCAGTTATGTTTGGGAAGGGTGTAAAGAACCGGAGCTGCATTGTTTTTGCACCCTCTCCCTGCCATGTGCACCCACAGGTGCAGGCTTTAGTAACCTGTCTTTTTCCAATGAATAAAGTGCTATATGTATTTGGCAGTGCTTTATTAAAGGAAAACTTTACCCCCAAAATGAACACTTAAGCAACAGATAGTTTATATCATATTAAGTGGCATATTAAAGAATCTTACCAAACTGGAATTTATATTTAAGTAAATGTTGCCCTTTTACATCTCTTGCCTTGAGCCACCATTTCATGATGGTCTGTGTGCTGCCTCAGAGATCACCTGACCAGAAATACTACAACTGTAACAGGAAGAAGTGTGGAAGCAAAAGACACAACTCTCTCTGTTAATTGGCTCATGTGACCTAACATGTATGGTTTGTTTGTGTGCACCGTGAATCCTACGATCCCAGGGGGCGGCCCTTATCTTTTAAAATGGAAATTTTCTATTTATGATTACCCAATGGCACATACTACTAGAAAAGTATATTATTATGAAAATGGTTTATTTACATGAAGCAGGGTTTTACATATGAGCTGTTTTATTCAATATATGTTTATATAGACCTACATTGTTCAGGGGGTATAGTTTTCCTTTAATGAAGGATAGATTGTAGTAAGGCACAAAGTCATCCCATCCCAAAGTAGTTACTATGTCAGGGAGCCATGTCTAGTTCTTGTGGAAGAATTTGACCAGTTTGTACCTTTTCGGTTTCCATTCCAGGGTTGGTGCTGGAGCATATGAACAGGTTGTGATCAAACGCTAAGGATTCTGTCTTGGAGAAACCAGTGTGTCGAGTGGAACAAATCCTTGTGAGAGTCCATCCCGCTTCATTTCACACATCACAGACTGTTCTAGTGGTACAGAATAACAGGACTTTATCCTGACTGAATACTGTGCTGCCTGCTAACGCTCCGGCCTGTATCCTCCCTGGAAGCATTCATGTTTGTGGGACTGAGAAGTAAGCAATGTTCTCTATACACGGTATCCTGGAGTGAGTTACACTATTTATACTATAGATACAACATCGGAAAGGTGAGAACACGATAACCCTCCTGTGCTGATACCCACATTGCTGGGAAATACACTCTGTACTTCTTGTTGTTTTTTGTGTGATGTGACATGCTAATAGAAGTATCAACTACACAATATAATATGATACTACTGAGATATACTACAGTTACTTCATGCCTTCTACATAGACTAAGTTGCTATAAGAATAGAACTGTGGGTGGTAAGCTCATGTAATGTATATAGGTTAAAAACCTATACAAATCCACCACATGTTCCTGTAAGCCCCCATATACAATAAGCCATGTGGAGCTCTGTTTAGGCAAGAGAAAAAGATAGCTAATAGCACAGCCTGATTACAAAAACAGAACTTATGTATAAAATAAGAGATTTTTACATTTACAAGATAGAAGCCAGTTAATACTCTTTATTTTATTTATTTATACTTGCGTGGGGATAACCTTGTATATTGAGCAGGTCTTCCTGTAACCAAAGACTTGCAACATGGAGCTTCCATCCAGCCGCACCATTGGGAACAAAGCTAAAGGGATACTAATAACGGGAGCTCTGCTGAAGTGGAGCAAATACAGCGAGAAACTTGGGGCTATAGCAAAATACAGCGAAATGTCTAGTCTACGAATGGATGAGGGAGGAAACTCAGCACCCCATACACCACCCCATAATAACCTGTGCTGCTCATTCACTTTCAGAGCAATGATCCACATGCCTTTTGGCAGTAGTTCAAAGGGCAGAGGCCAAAACACTGAAAATTGGTTGTACGGCAGTTGCTAGCATGCACAGGCGCTGACTCCGGCATTTCCAAGCGGCAGTTGCCTGACAAGTGAGGGTCCCTGTGCTTACAAACCACTGTCATACAAGTCATTGAGGGATGATTTGACTGTTTTGTCCTGTGCTCATGAAGAAGAGGACAAAACATTCTGCTTTTTTTGTCCTTAAAGGGGAAGTATCGCAAAAATGTAAATTTAATATAAGCGTCCTCTAAAAACTTTCTAAACACAATCAATTAAAAATTCTGCATTGTTTCTGAAATAACCAAGTTTATCTTCACGATTCCTCTCTCAGCATCTGTTTCTCATCATTCAGCAGTTGGGTGTCAGATATTCATTGACAGTTAGATTCAATATATCTTATAGGGGGGGCTTCCTTTCCTAGCAGATGAATTAGAGCTCACTCAAATAACTGATTCCAGTACAAAGAAAATCGAACAAAATAACGGCCTTTTGCACAAATTCTGCATGTAGAGAGACATGGTCTGTTGATTTAATAGAGTGAGCTCTGATACATCTTCTAGGCAAAATGAGCCCCCCTATAAGATACTGTATATTGGATCTAACTGTCAATGAATATCTGACACCCAACTGCTGCATGAAGGCAGAATGAAGAGAAACGGTACAGAATTTTTAATTGATTGTATTTAGAAAGTTTCATTGTGATGAAGTTTAAATTACATTTTCATTTTTGCGATAGTTCCCCTTTTATTAGATCAATGATTCTGCAACTAGTGATGATCGTGTTCCTTCAAAGGCGTAGGCATGTGGGCTTATTATGAACATAGTACACACATACTTCACAAGTGCAGTATCCTATAGTAGCTAATCAGCAACTCATTGTCCTAATGTAGGCTAAAGAAAGCCAATCTCTGACTGGTTACTGCACCAGTGACTGACTCTCTTTGGCTCAAGCAGAGTAACTGTAGCAGATACACAAGTATTAAAACTGACATATATTCTCTGCAATATTTCATACCTTGCTGTCCTTCGAGCCAGGTTATGTAGAAGTGGCTCTCATTTTCCTCTCAACCATACACAGCAGATAAGACTTGACATAAAGTACTCTGTGTATGGGAATCTATCTGGGACCAGTGTTTAGTTTTACTCTGTGCATAAGGAAGGCTTTATCATCTCAAGTATATATCATCTATATCTCTGAGTGCTGTTCCCCAGCCTGTGCTGCTCAGTGTGGGCTTGGGGGATATAGTTCAGCAAGAGCTGGGGGAGGGGCAGGTCTATCTCTGACATATTTGTTTGCTTGCCTTCAGTGTTGTTGTGCTGGGTATGATCAAGCTTCCAGCCTGTTCGGTATCAGTAAGTAAATGTAGGAAGTGTTGGGCAGGGGTAGAACAAGCTCAGTTCTTACACAGTGTATAAAGTGTATACGTGAATATTTATTTAGCATTAAATACACAGACTGGACAAGGAAAAGCTTATTTTGTGGAGAAAAAAGTTGGAACCGTGCGATTCTAATGTAAAGTGATTTTTTTATACTGTTTCCGATTTTAGCGTTTTCATTTACTTTATGGGCATTTAAAAGGATGGAGCGCATGGCAGTTAATGTGGAATTGAGAGAAAACGAAACTTTCCCCTCCATTCTGTCTGGAACATTTACTCACTCACTATGAAGTGATCCACTCGCACTTACGGTAACATATTCAATTCATTTTATTATCTCTTGTAATGATTATTGTAAATGGGAATCTCTTGTTGACGTTGGGATTGCTTCATAAATGGCCACCAGTAACTGTCAGATGTGAGTGTAAGGTATAAACATAAGAGCAGATCTATTAGTGGTGCGTCTGAAGCCACTGGGCTCCCTGAGAAGTCTCAAATCCAGTTGATTTACAACTTGCACGTGACAGTTTTTCCCATTTCACTAAAGTGGCACCAAATGGGACCCCAGGAGACACCATTTCCCATTCCAATCTACAGGGACGGCATTTACTGTCTTTATAGGCTAGAAAGGGCTTTATTAAACATGGGGTGTTTTTTCCAGTGGCGGCTTTTAGGCTAGAGCCAGACGTAAAGGATCACAGTCTGTGGGGAAACAAACTGAGAATGTGCTCCTCTGCTGTTGTGGAGGCTCTCCGATACATTTGCTGGGGTGCTGGCAGACATGGAGGATTTCAGTGCTGAATTCTTCAGGCCAAGGTCCATTAAGTCTTGCCCTAGTTTTATTGTGTTGTTCCAGCGTGACAATAGCTCTATCAGATATATGACAATAAATACGCAGTTTATTTTCCCATTCTTATGTTGCGTGTTACCTTTCTGCCGACTGAAGTGACTCCACGGGTAAATATGGAGAATGAACTTTACACTTTGCCCCTTGAGTATATTAACAGACGTCTAATTCCTATAAAGAATTTTTATATTGTAAAGTATTTGTAACTGTGATGTCTTCCTTTAAAATACTGAATAAAAGTGTTACCTTTAGTGCTGCTCACTTCTCTCATGGTTTATCTTTTGTCTCATTCACCTGAGGACACAAATGCACAACTGCCATGGTCGGGAATTGTGGGAATGGCTCAAGGGGGATCTTCTTGTTATGTCACTGCAAAGCTCATTGACATCACTGAATGCTCACTGCCCACTCAATTTAATATGAGTCAGGAGACAGAGGGGGGTAACTGGAAAAATTGGGTACGTTTCTAAATTTTCGTTAAAGTTGACAGCTCTGCAAACACTGGAATCTTTGTTTATAACAGGAGCAGCACATTATCACTACTGTAGGTACAAGGGAATTGGCCCATAATATTCACACAGGGGTAAATAGATGTGGGGATGTTGGGAATGTCTCTATAACAAGTTGGGGATTTATTTTTCTCTATAGTCTATTTAGGAGAATTTTATTCGTTCTCTATGTGACTTTGTACAGGCGATAAGGTGGAACCTTACGTTCTTTAATTTCTGTCATTAGATCTGAAATGTAAATCACCGGCGGAATGGCACTCGGAGCGCTTCAATTTCCAAAGTCGCCTCACGAGGAAACTGGGGCGACTTTGGAAAACGAATTGCTCCGTGTGCCATCCTGCCAGCGATTTACATTTTAGCCAGTGGGGAGGCAGTTCAAGGAGAACAGTCGCCTGAAGAAGAGGAGATTTGTCACCGGTTGTTGATGGTCAGGGCCTCCATATAAGTTTAAAAAAAAGAACATTGCCACCAGGTCCCCCTTACAAGTAAAAAAATTGGGGCCCCAAAAAATATTTAAAAAAAAACCAAAAACATTGGTGGCAGGGGCCTATAGAATATTAAAATAATACATTGGTGGCCAGGGGATTAAAAAAAAACCACACAAATTGGTGTTCAGTAGAATTAAACTCACTGCTGCAGGACTTCAACTTTGCCTCCTTTAGTGACTTTAGGTCTTTTCGCCACTTCAGGACTTAAATTTTGGCTGTTTTTATGACTTTGGGTCTTTTCGCTGCTTCAGAACTTCAAATTTGGCTGTTTCCGTGACTTCGGGTCTTTTCGCCGCTTCAGGACTTCATTTTCGGCTGTTTTCGTGACTTCGGGTCTTTTTTTGCCGCTTCAGGATTTCAATTTCGGCTGTTTTCGTGACTTCTGGTCTTTTCGACACTTCGGCTATTTTTGTGGCTTCGGGTCTTTTCGCAGATTCAGGAGTTCGGCTTTTCGCCACTTGCGCTTTTACGGCTGTTTGGGATTGAAAAATCTTCGGCGCTCGCAAGGGGGGCCCGGCGCTTTCAAAAGTGCAGCACTGCTTCATGCCAGGGCCCAGGACACTTGCCCCCCTGATGGCGGCCCTGCTTCTAGGCAAATGCAACATGTAAACAACCCACTGGGTTGGTCTGAGCAAGTACTTAATGAAGTGTCACACTTTCATTACAATGTTATATTGTGTTTAACTCAACACTGCAACACTGCAAGCATGCATTTCCAATATCCGCCAATTCAACATTTTCAGTTGTTTTCAGTTATTCTTATATGGAGTTGCTATTAAGACAGTGTTTCCATTCTCTGCACCCCTGGATCTGACTCCTGACAAATTGTTTTAAGACCCAGAAAGGGATAAACAAACTCTTGCAAATACATTTATACAACTTTAAAACCACTAAAAATGGGTAATGAATATTTATTTATTTATTATGCAAAATCAGTTTTTGGGTGGAGAACCCCTTTTATTACCCCACATAATCCATTTAATGTGACATGGGTGTAGGAGTGCAGCACATGGAGGCGTGCCTGCAGAAAATGGAGGCGTGCCTGCAGAAAATGGAGGCGTGCCTGCAGAAAATGGAGACGTGCCTGCAGAAAATGAAATCTAAAGGTAAAGTACAGCACAACTGCCGCCGTGGGGGGGGGAGTGATGTGCAAATGGCAATTCTTTGTGGGAAGTAAAACAATATCATACAGTTACATACAATAAAACTGCATTTCATATTGAAAATATAGACTAAACTATTGTGACTAATATTTGTTGCACTATTGCTTTAAGCCGTTGCTATATATTTTACCTTGACACGACTGGTGCGCACAGGTGTAGCTAGTACAGACAGGCTACAGACATGCACTGCCTACATATACTCTGCTCGGCATCCATCTTGTGCTTGTGAGAGGTCAGCAAACATTTTCTGTGTGCAATGAACTAATTAGCCATGGGATTATTTAATGTTTAAATGATTTTTAGCTGATGTAATGTATGGAGACCCAAACTACAGAAAGTTTCCTTATCTAGAAAACCCCACGTAATAGATCAATTAAAAATTCTGCATGGTTTCTAAAATATTCAGGTTTATCGTCACTATTCCTCTCTCAGAATCAGTTTCTCGTTATTCTGTCTTCATGCAGGAATTGGACGTCATTGACAGATCAATTATATCTTATGGGGGGGGCTCCCTTTCCTAGCAGATGTATTCAAGTTCATTCAAATAACTAATTTCAGTACAAACAAAATCATTGCCTTTTGCACAAATTTTGCATGTAGAGAGACGTGATGTCTAGTGATTTTTAAAAGTGAGCTCTAATACATCTAGGCAAAAGGAGCCCCCCTATAAGATATGTTGGATCATTCATCCCAACTCCTGCATGAAGACAGAGTGGGTCTCATTTATCAACACTGGGCAAATTTGCCCTTGGGCAGTAACCCATGGCAACCAATCAGATTGCTGCATTCATTGTTCTATTTGCAGCTTGTTTCAAAAAGCTAATCACGGATTGGTTGCTATAGGTAATTGCCCATGTGCAATTTTGCCCAGTGTTGATGAATGAGCCCCAATGAAAAGAAACAGATGCTGAGAGAGGAATAGTGAATATAAACTTGATTATTTCAGAAACGCTACAAAATATTTAATTGATTGTATTTAGAAATATTAAATTTTCGCGATAGATCCCCTGTAAATACATTTCCAACTGCTGGTCAGTTCTGTCAATTATGCTACAGCTGGCAGAACATTTTTAGAAGAGGGAACTCTCCTGATGTTGCTCTGGTTAACTGTCAGCATTGGGACTTCCTGTTCGGCGCCTGAGGTGATGGAAGCACAGAGGTAGAGCTCCTGCTTACCAGGGTCGAGAGTCGGCACATAGAAGCTGTTCTCTTCATTTGAAATTTGTTCGTGATGGTTCCCGGAGTGAGGAGAGCCAGAGGAGCAGAGAGGAAGCAGGTTTTTTGGTGATTTGGCTTCGTATGACTGCTGAGGTGTTCCTGATGTGCTGAGCTCTTTAGTTACCTCAGATTCTGCCATTGCATTTGTCAAGCCCACGCTGTTTTCGAGGTTCACCTGTGAACTTGCGGTTCTCTTAACCGGGGGCTCTGCTGCATACTGGTTATATACTACATTTTGAGTCAGTTGTGGCAAGTTCTAAGCAACATATTTCTAACAAAATGGTGGCCTCTGATTTCCTGCTGTGACACAGAGTTATCAGCTAACTTAGTCAGAGCTGCTTGCTGAGTCTTATTTTGTGTCACATTGTTTCAATCTTAGTGACAGGAATTTGTCGCAAAAAAACAGTTATCTCTCTGCTGACTAAGACTAAACATTGTTAGTGATTGCTGTCATAACTGAGACTTTTGTTACACCTTTATTGTATACAATTGCAATTGCTTGAGGAGGATTGTAACCATAGCAACAAATCAATGGTTACTTCTTTGTGAAAGGAAAACAGAGACAAAGAATAAAACAAGAAGGAAAAATTGACTTGTAATAAAAGTTTTATTAATATTGGGATTGTTGCTCAGGTTTTCTAATATATGAAAACGTATTCTCCTTCCTTGACAATGTCTTCTAAAGCTAATGGCAAAACATATGAGAAGGCTAACAAGAAAAATGTAAAGCTACAGGATAGGGATACAAATAGTATTTTCTTATCTCACAACTCTGCTCCTACAAGAACATCTTTATCTGACGACTACTCTCTTATTGCAGCTGAAGTAGCCAGACTCATCAATCCAGTTATAGAGTCAACAATTAGTAAGGCCATTGACAAACTGCAGATCAAAATTATTAGCATCTCAGAAAAGCTCTCTACACATGATAAAAGATTTAGCGAGATCGAGGATGTGGTTTCTCAACTCCAAGATGATATGATTGATTCTTCATCCAGGTTGGACTCTTTAGAGAAACAAAATCAAGAGCTTAAGTTGAAAGTGGATGACCTGGAAAATAGATCTCGGAGAAACAATCTCAGATTCATAAACATTCCTGAATCTTTCCAGAATGATTCATTAAGCATGTTAATTTCCAAAACAATTCCCATCAAACTTCCTCAGGATTGTCAATGTTTCAAAATAGAGAGACTTCATAGGATTGGTCCACCTAAAGATCTCCAACCCATGAGACCAAGAGCAGTAATTGTCAAATACCTGGACTACACAGATAAAAATAGATTATTTCAAGCCTACAAAAAATTGAATACACTTGATGTTGAAGGAAATAAAATTTTGATATTTCAAGACTACTCATTGCTTCTGTCTCAAAAACGAAAGGAATTTTCCAAAACTTGCCAATCACTGGCTAATCTTCATATCAATTTTGCCTTGATGTATCCTGCTAAACTTAAGATTTTTCTGCCTTCTGGAGCCAGGGTTTTTAGTGATCCTAGAGAGGCGCACACTTTTGTTTCACATATGGAAAAGAAGAATAGTGGAAATCTTGCTTTGGTAACACCATCTAACTCAAAATGTGGCTCTCCCCCAAAGGATCAAAGATGGAAGAGATACGATACCCCTCGACAGTCTAGATTTTCTAAGGACTCAAAACCTTCTCAAGTTCAGACCAAATCTAGGTCTAGGTCGAGATCTCCACTTCCTCCTAGAACAGGCAGTCTTCCACATTCCAGTGAAGAAGATATCATCCCTGATACTTGACTCTAAAAGGGAATAAACTTTTTCTTCAATATGACCCTGTAGTGGGTGTTATATTCTCTGTTTAACTCGTCTCATAGAGAGAGAGTTGTTAGTTTTCCATCCTTAGGGAAAAAAGGAAGTGTCCTATTACTTAGTATACCAAATTTGTTATTCGGTTCTATAAGTCACTATCTTTTAATTTTACATGTTATTACTGATCAGTATTGTTTGCTCTGTTTTGTTTATACCAGTGGATGTAGCTATATATGTATTATTTTACTTAAATCAGCTCAAGCTCATCTTTCAGGTTGATGTCTTCATCTAGATCATATTCCTTGTCCTTTGTTTCCTGGAATGTCAATGGATTAAATCACTTTTCTAAGAGAAGGAGTATACTTAGTAGTGTAAAAAATACCAAATGTGACATAGCATTCCTACAAGAAACCCATCTTAATGGTTCAGAGAATGCTTGGTTGAAAAAAGATTGGGTTGGTGAGCTAGCCTTCTCCCCTGCTGTTAAGAAAAAATGTGGAGTAGCTATTTTATTTCATCGTAAACTGAATGTTGCTATAACAAAGTCGATAGAAGATGAACTTGGCAGATTTATTTACACTGAAGTACTCATTAATGATGTTGTGTGGCACTTGTGTTCCGTTTATGCCCCAAATAGTTCTAAGTCTGATTATTTTAATTGGCTCAAAAAACAAATTTCTATGTTTCCTGCTAACAATATAATTCTAGCAGGAGATTTAAATGAGTCTTTTTTTAGTTCTTTAGACAGATCGGATTGGAAATTGAATAATCCTTGTAAGAAATCTATGCTCCTACATAATTTTTGCAGAGATACTAACCTTAATGATGTTTGGAGACTTTTTCACCCTGCTGAAAAAGATTTTACCTTTTTCTCATCTGCTCATCATGTAGTTACAAGAATAGATTATTTTCTAATTTCCAATAATCTGATAAATAGAACTATTGAAGCAACTATAGGAGACATTAATATCTCAGACCATGCACCAATCTCATTTGTGGTCTCCATTTCACCTGCACCTAGAAACTATGTCTCTTGGTCCTTTCCTGATTCGCTTAAAGATAATCCAGACTTCATTAAGATGCTACATAGCAGATGGGATTTGTTTTTCAAGGAAAACAAATTACATTCAAAAGATCCATCCTTATTATGGGAAACTTGGAAGGCAGTGGTTAGAGGGGAAATATCTTCTTTTAAATCTCACTTCTTTAGGAAAGTTCACAAAAACTTTCTTGAGTTGAGAAAAAGACAAAGCATATCTTACATTCAATTTAAACAACATCCCTCATTTGAGAATGCTCAAAAATATAAGAATATTTTAGATGAACTTAAAATATGGATTAAATTGAGACAAAATTTTTTTGCATCTTTTTCGCAGGCTAGGCTTAAAAACTTAAGTAACAAAGCAAATAATTTGCTTTTTAATCTTACTAAGGCTGAAAATAAGCAGGCTAAACTTATTAAGATTAAAGATAATCATGATCAGCTAACAAATGATCCCAATAAAATTGTAAACATTTTCAAAGATTTTTATAAAGATTTGTACTCTAATCCAAATATAAACTCTGAGAAAATGCAAGAATTTTTTGTAAATTGTAAAATCCCGCAGATTTCAAAGGGTCAGTTGGAAAAGCTAAATAGTCCAATTTCCTCTGAGGAAGTGTCCACTATTATTAATAATCTGAAAACTGCAAAGGCAGGTGGCCCTGATGGCCTAACTCCTTCTTTCTACAAAATTATGAAAGATAAAATCTCACCCTTTTTAACAAACCTATTCAATGATATATTATTCTTTGGAAAGAGCCTAGCTTCTAGTGAAATATCAAATCTTAGAGTTATCCCAAAAAAAGACAAAGACTTATCCCTTCCCTCCTCCTATAGGTCTATTTCCTTGTTAAATCAAGATATCAAAATACTATCCAAGGTCCTTGCCGATAGGCTTTCTTTAATTCTTCCCTCTATAATATCCGAGGCCCAAAATGGTTTTATTAAGAATAGGTCAGGAGTAAAGAATATTAGGGCTCTGATCCATATCTTATACTTCGCCAAAAAACATAAAATCCCCAGTTCTATTTTTAATATTGATGCTGAAAAGGCATTTGATAATATTACCTGGGATCATCTATTTGTTTGCCTTAAGAAATTTGGTATCACAGGCCCCTTTTTCCAATATATCAAATATCTTTACAAAAATCCCAGAACACAAATAATTTTGGGGGGAGCTAGGTCGCCACCTTTTGAAATATTTAAAGGGACAAGACAGGGCTGTCCTTTGTCGCCCCTTTTATTTAATATTGCTCTAGAACCGCTAATTTGTTTCCTTGATCAATCCAAGTCAACTTCGGGAATTACCATTAATAGAAGACATCTCAAGGTATTAGCCTTTGCCGACGACTTATTACTAATTTTAAAAAATCCTGAGTCCTCACTTAAGGTTGTTTTTGATTTATTCCGAGACTTTCAGTCCTTCTCTGGTTATAAAATTAATGTTGAGAAATCGGAAGTAATGAATATTTATGGTTATTTTTCTAAATCTTTACTTAAGAAATTCCAACTTAAAAACCCAAAGAATCAGATCAAATATTTAGGATTAATAATTCCATCAGATCTAAATAATTTATATTCTTTGAATATCACTCCAGCCTGTCAAAAGGTTTTTTCCATGTGTGAAAAATGGGCTAATTCTCCCCTTAATATAAAGGGACGAGCACTCTTTTTTAAATCTTTGATATTTCCCAAGTTAATATATCCATTAATTAATCTCCCCTTGCTTATAAAACATTTTGATATTCAGAAATTTATTTGGAATGGTAAAAAGGCAAAAATTGCACTTCATAAATTAAGAGCTCCAGTTAAACTAGGAGGGTTAAATCTTCCTAACTTTAGAGCTTTTAATTTATCAGCCCTCACTAGATACTGTATTGAGTGGATATCTCATGGCAATAAATTTACAAACCCTGACATCGAGATCTTTCAAGAACCCTTCTTTGATATTTTATCTGTTTTACATAGCAAATGGGGAAATGTTCCTTGTGACTTTAAAAGGAATCCTCTTTATCGTGATTCTATTTTTGTGTGGAAACATTTATTCTCTCAACATGGGTATAGTTATACAGAAACCCCTTTCATGCCAGCAAAGCTCTTACTTAAACCCTCAGATTATCAAAAGTCTGATTCCTTTCTATTTTCTGCTAAGAGAAATTTACTAGTCTTAGTTAAAGACTTATTTGATCCACATAAGAAAACTTTATTGTCTTGGTCAAAACTCAAAAATGAGTACAAGCTTAATGAATCTGATAGATATTATTACTTAGCTTGTCAATGCGGTCTTTCTCTACTGCATGATAAAAACAATTTGATTTTAGCTGACCACAAGCTAGCAGATGATTTGGCAGAATTTTTGGAACTCCCCTGTTTGATTTCAATTAACTCTTTATCTAAAAATTTTTGGAATATTTATGGTACAGACTCACATCCATTATCTAAATCGTCCATTAAATGGACTGAGTTTTTACAATGTCAAGTGTCTCCCTCAGATTTGGTGAAATCTATTAATACTTATAATAAATTAATTTTGGCAGAGAGTTGGAGAATACAACACTTTAAGCTTATTCATTTAGGATATGGGAAAATGTTTGCTAAAAGTACCTCTAATAGTCCTATATCATTTTGTCCTAAATGTGACGAGACTAATGTGTCAATTTTTCATTATTTATGGTCCTGTCCAAAAATTAACCTTTTTTGGAGGGAAGTTACTAATTTTTTGAATTCTAGACTGAAGATAAAAATTAAACTATCTCCTTGTATTGCTTTAGTGCATCTAGATATTAATATGCTTTCTGCAAATCCTAAGTCAAATATTATCTCCCATGAGAGTAAATTATTGACTTCCTTTTTTCTAGCTGCTTCTAGGAAAGCTTTATTTAATTTCTGGTTACAAAAGGAACTCCCCTCATTATCGGACATCATCTCTTATATGAATCAGCTTAGTTGGCAAGAAGCCTTAATAACTAAAACTAAAGGAAGTATTTCCAAAGATTCTTTTAGGCTGGTTTGGTCTCCTTATTTTGAAATCTGTAACTCCAATACTGGCGATCAAATAATGCGCTTTCTTCAATAGTTAGATGACCTATCTGACACTCCAGATGATAAATGGGCTTTTTCTTTCTTTTATTACTTGTGCATCCACTGGCTTAGTTAATTTTTAGTTCGTTTTTTGTTATTTTTCATGAATGATATAGTTTTGATACTATCATGCCATTGTCTCCTTTGCAACATATTTTCTTCATCTGCATAACATTTGTTGTCATTTTGATTTCATTTGTTTAATATGAAAATCAAATAAAATATTTTAAACTGTCAGCATTGTTGGCAGAGCTGACCAGTAGGTGGCAATGTTTCAGTTAGATTAGTGTAAGAAATAGTGCCTAGAGGACCACTGAGCAATTTCTTCATTCATTTGTAAAGAAGGCTGGCAAATATTTCCATCAACGCTGAATATTAAAATGTTTCTAAGCATAAAACCCAAAGGGTGTGTATGTCAGTAGGGATAACCCAAGAATATACTAAGAGAAAGCAGTGATAAAATCACTTTAGCACTTACAAGAGGGGAAGAGTGTATTCAATGATCCCATATTAGGTTTTCCCAGTTGGATTTCAGAACTTTAATAACCAGTTTTACATCTGAACGATCCAAAATGAGATTTGGCCCTACTGCAGAACACTAGGAAAGATACAGGGGCTGCTATAAGAAGAGACATATAATAATAACTCTATGGATATTCTGAAAATAAAGCAAAAGGAAACTTGACACAAATGTTTGCTTATGAAATCCCACACAAAACTCATTAGACCAGTACAGAATCAAAACCACAAGCAGTATATATGTGTGGCCCATACACAGGTTCTCTGAGAATTCTTCCCAACTCTCACCTTAGAATAAGTCTCTTTTAAATCTGCATAGAATCCACTGCTCAGTTAGTTTAAGAGAGTACAAGTTGCAGTTACAAATAGCCCCTGGGTATTGGCTCATAGTATTGTATATGTGGCTACCTTCCTTAACCCTCTGAGAATTAAGAGTAGGGATGGGCGAATTTGACCCGTTTCGTTTTGCCACCAGCGAAATGTCACCCACACCCATTAAAGTCTATAGGCGTCAAAAATGTTTTAATGTGCGGCATGCGGCATGACGCGCATCTTTTTTTTTTTGACACCCAACGCGAAACAAGGTGAAAAAATCCGTCCATCCCTAATTAAGAGCAAAAATGACCATAAGGCAGCAGGTCTTGGTAAAAATGCTTCCTCCTTTGTCTAAAACTTTATCTCCAGCTTTCTCTCGGAATATCTGCATTAGATCCAGCAGGATATCCACAGAATTCTCTACTTCATATACAGCTTGCACAGTTCTCTCATTCTGGAAGCAGAGAAGAAAAACAGAAGCAAAGTTAATGAAGAAGCTCACCAATATCAGGGACATTTGCTTTTGCTGAACCTGTCTATGCAAGTGGCACACACACTCGGTTTTGCAAGATCAGTATCACTGACAAGTCATATGAGTGCCAGGCAGCCGAGCCATGGATGAGGAGCATGTCTGGAGTCCAACAAAGGTAAAGTATAACAGGGGAAGGAAACGGAGAGTGTGACCGCTCCGACTCACCGCATATGTCCGTAAAGGAAAACTGGCAGCTTGTAAATAGTCGGGTGCTGGAATCCTTCGGCAGGCCCAGGTGTCAGTGGGTCCTCCTGCTTCAAAACATTTGGCATATTTCATGGCCATTACCTATTTCTATAAGAACAACGAGAATAAATAGATTGAATAATAGATTATAGTATGGAAAGAAAATCAAGGTTGCGTGAGGAGATAATAGAATTATAATAGTACTGAGAGTGGGCCCCTGGGCTAAGATTTTTGGGTTGGCCCCTGGTGTCCCAGTCCGACACTGCATAGGAAGCTTTTTGTTTTGGAATTCAAAATAAAAAAGGATAAACATTGTTTTGCCCTAAAAGTGTCTCTTGCCACTACAAGTAATAATTAGTATTCTTTAAAAAAATGCTTTAGTTTGCAGACTGGACACAGCTCAAGCTTAAATGCTACCTCTCTCTCCCTGGACAACTGAAGGAGCCTGAGCTAGGTTAGAACATGAAGAACAGCCAAAATCATTTCCAAATACATTTATAGCCAATGTCCTTGCCCAACTGGCTGCAGGTAACAGGGAGGAGCAAGAGATAAGGTAGGAGGGGTAGTTCAGCCCACATCATACTATGTTCAAAATGCATTTTTGTCTTACACCACCTGTTTGTCCAAATACATATGGGCTGCTTGTGTTTAAAGAGTTTTTATTGGGGGGAGAGATGGAAAGTTCTGCTGTTGCACACAGAGGAATATTTAATACTGTCCAGCATGAAACCTGTGCCCTGAATGCAGTGCTAGGGCAAACACACATTTCTCTTTCTAGAACATAATTGTTTTTACCATCTCTTCCATACAGCTATAATAATATCAAGAAAGCCAAGATAAAAGGACATGTAAATGCCTGTATAATTAATAAGCAGCAGAATGGGAAGTTCAAAGATGCAACCTGTGCCCTCCCCGTGCCTTTCAATTGCTCAGAAAGCCAAAGGGAAGGAAAGACATTTTTAGGACTAGAGGAAAGAAAGCAATTATGAATGCGCTGACATTTCTGCAACAGACATGAAACACATCTGGCCAGAGACCTCATGAAAGACAAATGGCAAAACTTCAAGCTGCTAATTAGGGGAAAATGCCAAATTCGTTAGTGAGATACTAGAGCAATGGGCACTGAAGCTATAATGTCACAAACCTTTCTGTAACCCATACAGTGCCAACATTAACAATGGCTACTACAATAGAGTAGCTTCATAATGGCAACATAATTAGGGGTCACTCCTTGCAAAGGGAAAGAGAAACTATAGTTTAACTGGTAGTTGCACAGAGTAATAAGCACATGTTACAAAAGACCATGAGATGGATGAGTGATAGATATTAAGATATTTAAGATATATAAAGATATTAGACATAGAAAAAGATATCCAATTGGAATTTCTAAAGTATAATTAATTATTCATTAAAAGCACACACCTCAGCTTCTCCAGAGTTGGAACATATTGGCCCAGGTATGGGGTCCTTCATTATGGTCCATTTGACCAGTGGGTCTAAACGATCACCCTGATCTGACCAAGCTTGTTGGTGGCTAAATCAAATACAGTTGGTAACCTGTTTAGGCAGCAGTGTGGTACAACCTTGCTCCAAGTGTATCCTTAGTGCGTATCTCTAATTCCTGCCGTAAAGCAAGAGAGGGATGCTGTTTTCTGCATACAAGGAAATGTACAGATATAAGTGTTTGCCTCCATGACCACATGACAAATATTTAACACCAAAACCATTATAAATACTAAGGAACTAAAGCAAATGTGCAGAATCGTATGGCCTGATGTATTGACCATGAACTTGCTATGTCTGACCTCTGGAAGAAAGTAATATCTTTATTGGAATCATTAAGGGAATCCCCAAAAAAAAGTCTTCAGCACAAACCTTTTTTTCTTAAGTCTTCAGTAGAATGATGGATCTGTAACCACGTTACAGACCCCTAGAGGGAACCTTTAAGTCCAATGAAAACCTCTTTGAAATCTTTAGATACCTGCCACTCTGGTTGTTAATTGGTTAACAGTAAGGCCGCAGCAGCCCCTTAATCGCTTAAAAATCCTTCTCCTCCTCTAACCCACTCTGCCCCCTCCCTCAGGAATTTACTTTGGCTGTTGACTTATGAGCACGCTCAGTTCTACTCAGCTCAGATTACTAAACTCACCCTCCAGTCTAACAGCCAATGAGGAGATAGCATTGCTGGTTCCCATAGAAACTCTAGCTGTCTGATCTTATTTTCTTTCTCCTAACCACCTCTCCTGAGCTCAGTTTAACCATTACAGTGCTCAACCCCAGCAGAACTTTTAATTAAAGTATGTTGTGCCTGTGTAAACCTACATTCTGCATTGCATGAACTTTGTGGCATACATGTCCTGTTTGCAGATGTCAATGTTACTGATGTGTTAGAGCAGTGGTCCCCAACCAGTAGCTCGCGAGCAACATGTTGCTCATCAACCCCTTGTATGTTGCTCCCAGTGGCATCAAAGCAGGTGCAAATTTTTGAATTCCTGGCTTGGAGGCAAGTTTTGGTTGCATAAAGACCAAGTGTACTGCCAAACAGAGTCTCCTGTAGGCTACCAGTCCATATAGGGACTACCAAACAGCCAATCACAGCCCTTATTTGACATCACCATGAACTTTTTCATGCTTGTGTTGCTCTCCAACTCATTTTTACATTTAAATGTGGCTCAACAGTAAAAAAGGTTGGGGACCACTGTGTTAGAGGGAAAATGGCCGCCGGGTGAAAGCTATTTGTTTTAGGAAAATGTGATGATGCTGGCAAATGGAGGGGGTATATTCAGTATAAATGATGTGGCTTGGGTGGGAAAGATATGTACACCTTATATAAATGGTAGGAAAATGCAGGCTTTATACAGAATGTCCTTTAAGGGGGCTGTCTACAATCTATGGGAAAACCATAAGTTTCTTTAAATGCTCAGAAGATTTTCCAAAATCATATCATTGTACTGATACTGCTAAATAGATCTGACTTGTTCCATCGTAACTAATACAATTATGACCAAGGTCTCCAGTATTAAATGTCTCACACCAGAAGTTGTAGTGTGTCCAGTGTAGAAAAGAAAATCCCACAAACACCCAACACCACTCAAGAGGAAAGATTAGCCTGTCTTCTATGAATGGAGCTCAATATCAATGATTCCTAAAATTCCCAAATTAGTGAACTGCAATCTATTTTCAGCCCTGCTATATCGTCAAGATCTGCTCCCACCAATGTCTGTTGTTGTAGACAAGTTCCATGTTATACATTTCCATGCACACACTTCTAATTCATACATTACAATAATATACAAGAGACAACACTATGAACTAGGCAAGGGTTTAAGTTGTGTTTTAGGATTCCAACCAATGTGCACAAATATATACTGTAAATAAATACCCACTCAGGCAGGGATTTAATCAGGGGGTTAGTTGATTTAGTTAAGTAGAAAAAGAGCTGTACAGTTTGATGAGGATTTTTTCTCTTTGCTTTTTTTCATAATTCTTTTATAATACTTTGCTCTCTGGCTAAGGGCCCGATGGTTGCTCGGAGAGATTAGTTTGTATGATAGTTGCCCATCACCCCCTTTTTATCAGGAACTATAGACATAGGTTAAAGAGAGAGAAGAGAGAAAAAAAACAAGAGATCCTGGGTGACGGCTTTATTTAGGCCAGTATACATAAATATACACATGTTAGATTATTTATAATTTGTTGGTTTTGCCACTGGGATTTAGAGCCTTATGAAAGTCTATGGCAGATTTTTCCAACCGACGTGAAATTGCCACCAGACCAAGCCAAGTATAACAGAGGTTTCTGTGGGGAAAGCAACATTAGAACTTCTGGCGTGGCTTCGTTTCACATTTGTTAAGACCTGCCACATCAAATTAGCCTCCGATTCCCTCCACGCCAGTAAATAATCAGCCTTTTTTAATGCCTCGTCATCACTGAGATTAACAATCAGAACCACATCTGGGATGAAATTGTGAATTCTCTTGCATTAATGACTTGCAACAGGCTGGGAGATTAGGCTTTTAATGCACACAAATACTCTCCTGTTTGGCTAAACATAACATGTATCATAACTTCTATCAGTTATGAACAATAAGTCTGATTTTAGTTTTGAGAAGCGTGTTCATATTCCAGGGGGAGCGTCCAGGAATAACCATCAATGTTTCACAATTCACTAATAACTGCTGGCAGAGAAAATACACCGTTCATTTTCGGCGCCTGAATCTGAAAATGAAATCATCCGCTTTCATCATGGGGTTGCATTTTATTAAAAGAAATAAGATGAGTAAATATTGACTCTTGTGTATTAACATGTGTACAGAGTTGTAGCAGTGGATCAGGCAGTCGGGGATTTGTCAGGCCAGTTATGTGTATGGGCTGAATGGATTTAATCCACTGGGTAGCCAATGGGCAGTGCATATGTCTGGAAGCTGTGTGCCAGAAACCTATTGCACTGATAAACATGGAGGTTGGGTTAACTTATAAGGGCAGATTTACTACCCCGCATGGCAGTATGGAAAGTGCAAAAAACAAGATGCACATATGAGAAACAAGACATAAAGCACGTATGCATCATCTTGCTTAAAGTCACAGGTTCTTGCTTTCGTGAATGAAACACATGGATCTGACCTTCCCAGATGAATACAACACTGCCTGCATTCTGCAGCACTGTATTCCTGAGTTAGAGACCTGCACAAGTCTTTTTTTTTTAAGACTCATACCCAACTCAGTCCCTCTTACCCGCCTTCTCAAGCCCATCAATTTCTACCCAACCTGTTCCCTGTAGTGATCGCTGGAAGTGCCATCATATTAAGTGGAAGTGATGTCACACCAATCAATTTTTTTACATTAGGAAGCTTAGATTTTCTTCCATTTTCCCTGGAATGGCCGCCAGTAGCCCACCCAACTGTACTGGATCAGGTACCTGTGGGCCACCCACACAGAAGTATAATCCGGCTGAGTCATGATCACATTGCCGGTATTCTGTATGTGCCCAACTTGCTGTAGGACTCTATCCTAAGAGGCATGAGAGGGAGGCACATAGGCATTGATATACTTAAGCTAGGGAGCCCTGAGAGGCACAGCGGAGCCCTGTACTTAATGTCTGCCCTATAGCAGGTGGTAAGGAAAGGGCTGGCTTGCACCCACTGGTCATGTATTCTGCATTTGGCATCACATTTTTAATTCAGCATGAAGTGGAGAGAACAGGTAAGCCCTTGATGAATGAGCAATATAGGGGGCAAAATGTTGATCCCCTTATAAGTCTTGCTCACTGGGCATTAGTGTCCACTAAAAATCTAAGCCTTGTGCCTATTTATACTGTATCACTTGTGCCATGCTAAAAAATAAAATTTAATGCATTGACCCTTGAATGCAACTTTATGTACTGAGCCACCAGATACTTTTAATTGGCAAATAAATTTAGGCCAAATACAGAGGAACAGAGTACAAGCTGCACACAGTAGTACATCAGTACCAATTACCCTTTCTCTTTGGTTCTGCTGATTCTATAAGTGTGTCCTTCATGATTTACAGTAAAGCAATGTGCAAGTTTAGGATTATGGACAGTTTGCTTCTGCATTTTGTTTCAGTAATGATGGCAGTAATATCAGTCTATTTTTATTTTCAGCATAACCCTGTTCTGGGCTTTGGGAAATTATTCCTCAATTTTAAGACATACCTCCAACCTGTGAGAGGGTAAAAGGTAATTGATATAGTGAATAAAGTACCCCCTTTTGTAAATTATAAGGATATTATAAGTTACAGAGGAGTTTCATGACCATATACAGTTCATGGAACTCCGAGGTAACTTCTAATATCTTCATATCTTGCAACAGGGGTACTTTATTTATTATAATACACAAGAGTCATGTGACAGAAATTACATTAGAACTCACCGTTTATAACTGATGACATCAGAACTCACCGTTTATAGGATATCATTTACAAGATATTTGTGGCTTTTGTGTATTATATGATTATTATAGGGTAGTTCATATTTTCAACCACTAGGTGATAGTGTAGAGTTTTGTTAGAGACGTGTGAGAGGTAGTTACAGCATTTGACCCACATAGTGGGGTAGTAATTTGCAAGCTTTCTGGAACATTCTGTGTGCTTAGTGTTGATAAATAATCAGCCTATAGCATTCGCTTCTACGGCATAGTAAATACAAAATAAACCTCCCCACATGCGTGTATATGCTGATGATGTTTTGGAAAATCTTAAACATGAACAGAAATATAAATAACCAATCCTATTTTAACAGTCACTACGATCATGAATGCATTGAGGCAAGTACTGTAAATTATCCACTACCCCCAATTTCTGCGGTATTATGGGGCCCTCCCTCTTTTTCAATAGCATGACCTAATGTTTGTCCAGCATATATAAAAAATATCAAACCAGTGATGTTTAATGTACGTGTAGAAATGCGCAATAACAACCTTTCTGCAGAACTGTCTGTAAAGTCACGTGCGACTGTAAGTCCTGCTATATTGCTGGTAACTGCTCCAGTTCCAATGAGAAATGTAATGCCCCCCCCCCCATGAAATTCACATGTGGCTGCAATATTGTAACGGGGCATTAACGAGCTAATGTATTGTTGTGTACCCTGGGTTTGAACCTTAATGGAAAGCTCATGTGTACAAGAAGTGCCAACAAGAATGAATAGAATCCATGAAAGAGAAGTTTTAGTGTTCAGTGAGCAGTTAAATACAATTATCATCCCAGAAGCCTTGTGAGAGTTCTGTCCATATTACCTAAACACATTCAGAGGAAGGGGATAGATATAGATAAAGTGAGAATACACCAATGTATATGACCTGTCAATCAAAATCTGACTGCTACTCTTGCATGAAAAAAGACAGATTGCCAAGAGCGGCATACTGCAGATTAAATTGATTATTCTAGAGAATGGTAGAGAATTTGGGAAAATTAGTGTTTCTATATTATATTCAAAGGAAAACTAAACCCCCCCTTCCATCCATTGGCCCTCCTCAATGTTTTCTCCCTCCTTAGTAACTCAGTGGAAAAAGTGTCCCTGTCATGTACCCTGGCATAATTATGCAGAGTAGCGCAGCGGAGCTCTTCAGCGCCATCTTCTGTATCTTCGGATACTCTTCTTTTCCTTTGGCAATCTTCACAAATTTCCTCGCATGCATAGTAGGCACGAATACCATCATGGTCCCAACTGCGCCGTGCCGGCGCTCACTTCCACGAGGAACCAGAAGCTCCGCCAGAGCTCCGCTGCGCTACTCTGCATGAATATGCCAAGGTACATGACAGGGACACTTTTTCCATTGAGTAACTAAGGAGGGAGAAAACATTGAGGGGGGCCAATGGACGGAAGGGGATGGGGATTTCTGGTTAACGGGGGTTTAGTTCTCCTTTAAGATGAGATGGGAGGGGGGGTCAGTGTATTATTTCTGTTTAAGGCTGTTGAAGTTCCCCCCAGATACAGAGAGTGCATTATATAAAGCACAGCATTTGTCTGAAAGCAAGTTCTCATTGTTAACTATGGCACTGATGCCCTCTGGCACGTACTTTAAATGAGCAATAGGGATGCACCAAATCCACTATTTTGGATTCCGCCAACCCCCGAATCCTTTGTGAAAGATTCGGCCGAATATTGAACCGAATCCTAATTTGGATATGTAAATTAGGGGTGAGAAGGGAAAATCATTTTTTACTTGTTTTGTGACAAAAAGTCCCGTGAATTCCATCCCCAGCACTAAATTTGCACATGCAAATTAGGATTCGGATTCGGTTCGGCCGAATCCATATCCTGCTGAAAAAGGCCGGATCCCGAACCGAATCCTGGATTCAGTGCATTCCTAATGAGCAAACTGGCAGCCGGGCCTGGCACACAGAGGGACTAATACTGAGCGTAGGAAGGGAATTAGATAGAATCATACAGGAATGCCTGTTCTTCCTCATAAACCAGAAGCAGAAATAATGTGCAGGTAACAGCAACACACAATCACACAGGGTTTGCAGGTACATTTTTTTTATTTAAATAACAGTGTGAGAATTTTTTTTTCTGTAAAATATCTTAAGGTTCATATGTAACATTATTTTGGCAACACAGTGCAGGCTCTATATATACAAGAACAATTCAAGTTATACACATTTAAAGTGACATTGTATAATTTACAGAGCACTATTCAAGCTCTGGTTTCCTGCTGTAGTAGAGGAGATAGAGAATTATTATTATTGCTAGAGAAGTAGTAATAATGAATGCCCGCGCAATATTTTCTTCTATCAGCGATTTTCCACCTGCCCCCTTCCAAAATTTGTGGAACAAAATATCCCAAAATTCTGGAGAAAAAGCAGTTTGAACATATCTGTCATCTTTAAAATAACTTTTAGTATGATGTAGACAGTGATATTCTGAGACAATTGGTTTTCATTTTTTATTATTTGTGGTTTTTGAGTTATTTAGCTTTTTATTCAGCAGCTCTCCAGTTTGCAGTTTCGACAATCTGGTTGCTAGGGTCCAAATTACCCTAGCAACCATGCACTGATTTGAATAAGAGACTCAAATATAAATAGGAGAGGGTGTGGATAAAAAGATGAGCAATAAAAAGTAGCAAAAACAATACATCTGTGGCATTACTGAGCATTTGTCTTTTAGATGGGGTCAGTGACCCCCATTTGAAAGTTGGAAAGATTTAGAAGAAGGCAAATAATTAAATAACTACTAAAAATAAATAATGAAGACCAATTAAAACGTTGCTTACTAAAAATAATTTTAAGGTGAACCACCACTTTTAGGGGTAGGATAACCTTTGAATTAGCTTTTAGCATGTTAAAGAGAAGGGCTGCCCACCTGCTTTCATGTGAGCTGGTTATTTGCTTGAATACATGTTCAGGGGCCAGATTCCAGTCATCCAAAGAGTTCTTGAACAGTCTGGGGACCATAACAAAGGCTAGAGGGACACATTTGGCCAATAAGCCTCTATTTAGACATCAAATATTCTAAGCAACTCCTAAATTAGTCCATATTAGTTATTTTGTATGGTTTTCAAATTCCTAACCTTCCTATTTCCAGCCTGCTATGGAAAGCCTCTGGTTTTTGAGTCACTGACTCCAGTAACCAAAGCACATAATATTTAATGTTATTATTATTCATATTTCAGATCATCTCCTGTGCATCTACCATTCTGACTTCCATACTGTTGCCTGGTGGCTAAGGTGACTAACCTCTAGTAAAAGTCATTGCCTGAGAACTGCAGAAAAAAAAGTCACAAAAAAAATAAAAATGTAAAGCCAACAGTAAATTCTTAGAAGTACGGCTGTCTGCATCATACTAAAAGTTAATTTAAGGCAAACCAACCTATTACGCTGAATACACGTGGTATCAATTAAAAAATCTGAAAATCAACCTGACCAGTAAACGGTTACACTTCATTTACAAGAATGAATCCCTAGGCACCCAGCAGATTGCATAGAAGAGCAGATTGCATAGACGAGCTTCTGTGAGCATCAGCCAATTAGACTTTTACACCTGCCAGTCCCAAATTGATTTCAGCCAAGCCATTTGGGTCTTACTGAGGCCATGTGTAGAAAGACCTGGTCAAAAATAATTACCCTAGGCAATTGTGTGTGCCCATTAGATGCCAGTGTCAATGATATACATATTTATTACACCAAATCTAAGCTGAACTGCAAGCTACAGTACTTATGTGGATGGAGTCTATGCACCCTCTGAAAATGTGTACAGCGTTGTCAATAATATATTCAACCTATGCCCTAACTTCAATCCAGTATGATCATTTATAATTAGATATAAAAATAAGGAAACTGACCGTATCACAAGGATTCAGGAGGATCTGTATAGAAATCTTTAGAAGAATGACTGATGTCTCAGAAGATTAAGCCTTGAGTTAAAGTGAAAAGACAATTTGTTTATAAAAAGGCCATAACAAATCACAGACAAGCAATGGAATAATCTCTAAATCCTAGGGCTGGGGTAGATGTTGTACAGTTTAGCCAGGTTAAAGGGGATGAGGGGTTATGATGGAGCTGTTGGACTAATATCAGCAACTTCTTTACTCAGTAAACTGAACTGCTGGGCACCAAAGGAAAACAGATTCTCCATCTATCCTAAAACAACATGTACCTGCAGTGCTACGGAGTCTCAGTTTAAGACAAAAGCAACAATGGTCGGTGCCCTGGTGATAATGCTATCTTTAGTGCATTTGGATATGGGAATAACATTAGGCAAAATAAAATGGCTCCACGTTTCCACTAATTTCCTCAACCCCAGAGACCAGTTTCAAGCTTCTACTATCACCATTGCTGCAATGAATGTTGTTGACATGAGCAGGTGCTGTATATGTACAGTGGTGGCTAATCTTGTGCTTTGGTGCAATACATATGTATAGAAATGCAGCATCTTCATCACAGAAGGCTGGAGAAATGTTTGGACTCTAAAGCTCGCAGTTCAATGAAACGGGTTGCAGTGCAGCAATGTGTCTTGCCAAGTGTAAACACAAGGTCATTCAGCAGACACATCTTGCTTACCCTATAGTATCGTATAGCTGTATAGCTCAATTAGTATAATATATTCAGGCTACTGCCTTCATCCCAATATACCATGATAGAATAAATCCATGGCCTATCAGGCACATAATATAATTTTGTTGTACAGTGTATCCCAGGTATCAGCAAGGCAAGATAGTGCACTTGGCAATATACACAAATATAAGATACTTCATATCCCAGTAGTAAAAAAAACACATATTACAGTGTATCAGTATTCCTGTGTATAGAGAGAAAATACCATCTAGCAACTAACACTGGTTAGTCAGAAAAACAAACATTTATTTTTCCCTTTTAATCAACACACTCTTCCTAAGCCAATCACTTATCCCTCTTCTGCCTAAACTGAATATTGAACAAGTAAGCTTCTACTAGCCACACAGGCCTTGCTTTTCTGTCAGACAGAATTATTTTGGGGGTAAGATCCATTAATTAAGGCAGTGAACTGATAGCAGGACCAAACATCCCAAGAGACTTTAGAGTATCCCTAGAATCTAAAAGACTAGACTCCAAAGACACTCTAAACCATTACGGTACTAGTAGGTTCACTCAAAAAGTAGTCGGTTTTACCTTGGTGAACTTGGTGTACACTTATTCTTCCAGCTTCTATGTTACTTTGACTTGCACTTTGACACAGCTGAATAGATCAACATATGATTATGAACAAATGTCTGTATTGGTTTAAAAAAAATGTTGCCTTTCCACACAAAAGCAAGAGAAAGTAAGAGGTTTATACTGAAATCATATCTATGTACTGAAACAAGTTGCTAAAAGTTAGGCTACCGATTCTAGTTTGGCCATCAATACTCTCCTCAGATGCACTTGTTTATAAAATATATATCCTTGCCATAATGCAACCAGAATATAAAAAAAAACCAAAGGGTGATGAAAGACAAAGGGAAATGGACAAAGTTGAGAGAAAACTAAAGAACTCAAAAGGAAAGTCAAAAGGAAAGGACAAGAAGTGGGTGAGTGGAGGGAAAAAAAACAAGAAAAAGTTCTAAGAAAAGTAAGAGAGTACAGGTTTTGGACCTATTGTCTAGAATGCTTGGGGCCTGGTGATTTCCAAATAATGGATCTTTCCATTATTTGGATATCCATACCTTAAGTCTACTAATAAATCATTTAAACATTCAAATAAACTCAATATGATTTTTTTTTTTTGCCTCCAATAAGGATTATTAGGGACTCACCAAATCCACTATTTTGGGATTCAGCCAACCCCCCAAATCCTTTGTGAAAGATTTGCATATGCAAATAAGATCTACAAAGGGTTAAAGAGGACTGTGTGCACAGTTTGTGGTTAAAGGGGTGGTTCACCTTTGAGAACTTTTATTATGACGTAGAGAAAGATATTCTGAGACAATTTGAAATTGGTTTTCATTTTTTATTATTTGTGGTTTTTGAGTTATTTAGCTTTTTATTCAGCAGCTCTTCAATTTGCATTTTAAGAAATGTGGTTGCTAGGGTGCAAATTCCCCTAGTAACCATGCACTGAGTTGAATAAGAGACTGGAATATGAATAGGAGAGGAGCTGAATAGAAAGATCAGGAATATCAAGTAGCAATAACACTACATTTGTAGCCTTACAGAGCATTTGCTTTTTAGAAGGGAGTCAGCGACGCCCATTTGAAAGCTGCAAAGAGTCAGAAGAAAAAGGCAAATAACTATAAAACTATACAAAATAAACAATGAAAGCCAATTGAAAAGTTGCTTAGCATTGGCCATTCTATAACATACTAAAAGTTGCCTGGAAGGTGAACCACCCCTTTAAATAGATTTTTACTTCCTTGTTTGTGTGATGGAGGTCACATGATCTTAAGGATTCGTATTCGGTTCGTTCACGCACTTGGATTCGGCCAAATCCGAATCCTGCTGAAACCAAATCCTGAATTTGGTGCATCCCTATTAATTACATCTTAGTTGGGATCAAGCACAAGCTACTGTTTTATTATTACAGAGAAAAGGAAAATCATTTTAACATTTTGATTATTTGAATAAATGATAGACGGCCATCCTGCATTCTGGAAAATGGGTTTCTATAAAACGGATTGCATGCCTGTACCAAGAAAAGCAATGGAGAAAACATGATCTGTCTGATGCAATAGGAAAACAGAAGCAGAAGAAAAAATAAAGCAATAGCAGGATCACATGGGGATAAACATTATGAAATTTAAAATGAGAAAGGGTTTGGGGTAAAACCTGCCACAAGGTGATATAAAAAAAGAGACAAAGATAAACACAAATACAGAACAAAACGAATGAGTATAAACTTAGAGATCAAAAAAGAAAACAAAACATTAATGCATTAAAACCGGGGCTAAGATTTTAATAAAATATTTTAATGCAATCCAATTGGATAAGAAATTTAAAAGAAAAAATGTCTTTTGGAGAATTTGATGTATGATTGTTTTTCAAACTTTGCACCCTCTGATAAATATACTACTAAAAGTAAGAGTAAGATATATATACAGCAATAATGCTATCCAACCTTAATTAATATTGCGGAGTTTCAAAATAATTTCGAATGTATTTGGAATATATGACTATGAAGATTATCATTCATCCAGGTCATGGTATATCTAGTATAGGTCAATCTAAAAACAACTGGACTTGCTGAGTAATCAATGAAGACGTTTCACTACTCATCTGAGCAGCTTCTTCAGTTCAACTGACTGGTGTGGGAAATTCTCGGCATATAAACTCTTCCACTAATCCAATCACAATGGCACATTGTAACTCTTCAAAGAGGTGACATTTGAAGAAATTCACAGAGGTGTAGATTCTGTGTAGTCACTGTGATAGGATTATCCAATGTGTCATGCAACTCCTAGAAAGAGGTGTTACTTGTGAGAGTTGCATAAATGGACGTGTGAAGTGTTCTGAAACCGCCGGGGTACAGATGTTAGAACAGCATTGTATGTAGCAGACAGGTGGTGTCGAAGGCCCCCGCCTCTGTTCAGGGATGGTTTCTCCACCTTGACATGAATCGCCTCTTTCACGCCTCGTTCAAACCAGCGGTCTTCTTTATGCAAGATTTGGATAAGTTTAACTTCCCACACCAGTCAGTTGAACTGAAGAAGCTGCTCGGATGAGTAGTGAAACGTCTTCATTGATTACTCAGCAAGTCCAGTTGTTTTTAGATTGACCTATACTAGATAATTGGAATATAATTATTTTTAATGTGGATTTTAATTGCGGCATATGTAAAAATCACAACGGGTATTGTTTTTTTTTTTTTTTTATAAATAAAAGAGAGAGAGAAAATACTAAGCAAACTCAAAGCTGTCCACCATTTTTAAAAATGGACCATGCGCTATGGAATCCGCCCTGTGTATAAATCTCGTGCAATAAAATCCACATTGATGCAGGGCCCCAGCCCATGTAAGCAATTGTAAACCACAACATTATGGGCACTTATTGTTTCTTTTAAAACCATGTGATGATATACAGAATACCTATGAAACTGCTGCTTCAAGAAGTTGCAAGACAAATACAGAACTGGTGCAAAATTGTCATCCCTAGAAGCACTAATTTATATATGAGCTGCAAATGCTCCTCCATCAAGGTGATTGTGCATTTTAACCCAGAACATTGCATTTTCCATAAATAAAAGTATTAAAAAAATAATATATACTACTGAGGTGTTTTTATCTGTCTTAAATAGTTTTAATGGGCTTTAGGTTTATGTATTTACCTATATATAACTGAATGGTGCCTAAGAACACATCACTCCCAAAGACCAGCCTGTATTAGAAGAGCTGGTAGTTCAAGTATTTCCATATTTTAGCAAAGGTCATGGAAATCCTACATTAAAACCATAATATATTTAGAATTTTCAAAGACAGAGTTGCCATCTGGGCCACACCTTACATAGCCCTGCCCCCCTGCAGTACTCCCTGCTCCACTGATCGGACAATTTCAGATGACATTTTTAGGCATTCCAATGGAGCAGGTAAGGTTGTGGGTTCAAATTATAGACAGCTGGAGATGGACCTGATACTGTGGGTGACCCGGTGAGAACGTGTTAAAGGAAAACCATATCCCCCAAACAATGTAGGTCTCTATAAAAATATATTGAATAAAACAGCTCATATGTAAAACCCTGCTTCATGCAAATAAACCATTTTCATAATAAAATACCTTTTTAGTAGTATGTGCCATTTTGTAATCATAAATAGAAAACTGCCATTTTAAAAAAATAAGGGCTGGGATTCACGGTGCACACAAACAAAGCAAACAAACAAACAAACCATACATTAGGTCACATGAGCCAATTAACAGACAGAGTTCTGTCTTTTGCTTCCACACTTCTTCCTGTTACAGTTAAAGGACCAGTAACATCAATTTTTTTTAAAAAAGAAAATTTGTTAGTAAAAAAAAAAAAAAAAAAAAGGACAAATGTAATGGTTAAATCGCTAAGCCTTTATTAAGAAATAACTTACTGAAACTCCGCTTGCACTCCTCTTCAGAAAAGGTGATCCGGCGATCAATCGTGCAAGCTCGACTTCTCCATCCTGCTTTCCTTATAGGAGATAGCCACGGAGGAGAAATCAAGCGATGCACAATGGATCGTCGCTGTGGCGCCTTTTCTGAAGAGGAACGCAAGCGGAATTTCTGTACGTTATCTCTTAATAAATACTTAGCGATTCAACTGTTTCATTTGTCTTTGTGTTTTTTTTTTGTTCTATACTAACTAAGAGTCGTAGTATTTCTGGTCAGGTGATCTCTGAGGCAGTACAGAGACAATCACAAAATGGTGGTTCAAGGCAAGAGATGTAAAAGGGCAATATTTACTTAAATATATATTCCAATTTGGTAAGATTCTTTAATACGCCACTTAATTTGATATAAACTAATTGTTGCTTAAGTATTCATTTTGGGGGTATAGTTTTCTTTTAAATAAGGGACACTCCAAACAAATACGGGGGAGTATAACAATAAAGGATTGTAACGGGCCTCAAATTCTGTCATTATTTTAGTTTAACATAGTTGTGCCATTGAATCATTCCACCATCATCTTCCTCATCTTGGCTCTTCAATGTGCAGATGATGAAGGTTTCAGCCCAACCACTTGCATATTTCCATATGATCCCCTGAAATCACATCATATTTTTGTTGTAGACTAAGATTTGTTAATTTAATCAGTTAACTGTTGGCATGTGAAATGTTGTGTAATTTTTGTGTGTCTTGGAAGCAGCAGAGCAGTGGAAAGGACTGCGCATAAGCTTCCTGCACTCATGGTCATGTATGTGTTCCGGTGGTACCAAGGAGTCTTGTGATTTTCTAACCATAAACATTTTCCTAATGCAACTGGATCACAATCCAAAAGAATAAATCCAGGTGAACTCAGGACCCTTTATAAGAAACCAATAATGTAAGATGAAACACTGAGCTCTAAAGGAATGTTTGAGTTTAGAGTATAAAACGGTGCCAGAAATTTGGCTCCTTATTCAAGGGGGATGATCTGTGCTGTGTGGGAAGAGCATATCCACCTCATCCTTCTCCCATGGCACTTGCATAGTAGAGCTCCTCCTGCCTTCAGTTCCCATATCCCAAGTATAAAGCAGAGAGGTGGGACGTTCAGTGTTCCCAGCTGCAGTGGTATCAGTGATGATAAATGTTGGAAATTCTGACTTGCGACTATCATTGTCTTGACAAGTCTGCTCATCCTGACTTCGCTTGCGGGGAGAGGGCGGGAGATGTTTCCTGTATAGCACACTGTCATCCTGTCCCAGATTCCATTCATCCCGGGAATCCTGGCTCAGGCTGGTTTCAGTGGGGGGACATGTCTTGTTCTGTATGGAAAAAAAAAATAGAACAAATATATGGTTTAATGAATAAGGGTGGGTTACTTTCACTGAAACAAAAGCAATGTGAGGCGGCTGCACAACTTTCATGTTCTTTATTGTTATATTATGTTAAGTTTTCTTTATAAATATTGACACAGGGGATCCCTGGAGCTACCACCACCTTCAAGCTGGCTGTAAATTCTGGGCTCCCACTGTGGCCAATGTCTGAATCACGCACAAGGGTTGGTTTGATACTGAGTGCCGGAAGTAGATGCAATCCCGCCTTAGCACAATTTTGGCCACTTTGCAGCAAAATTAGGCACATGTTGATGTGTCAGGCACAACTTTCCCTCAGGGCAGCAATGATGCTGGAATTCTGTTCTACCGGTTGTAACCCATATCTCACTTTGCACCCAGAAAAATGACCCCTATAGTATTTTAATATATTTTTAACACTCTTTCATAACAAAACATAGGCACAGATAATGACCTAGGCTTAATCTGACCAGGGATATTTAAAATGTTATATTCTCTGGGTGTCTTATTTTCCTCTTATAGAACAAAAAAACTACTGTTGAATGAAATGGCTCACAATAAAACTGATAAATAAAACTGACCCTTGTGAGTTTAGGTGACTGCAATATAAAAATGATGCCAGAGCAAAGCCTGATGTGAATGATTAACAGTCCTTGAGTAATATGTCATCGCTATATAAGGATAATAATACTGTTCATCACTTTCATAAGATCACAATGTCTGCACACTAACCCTAGCCCTCTCCATCCTCCTGCATCGGCTTATTTTTGGACCATGTATGAAGAGCTTACAGGATCTTTAGATATTAATATTAGGAGTGGACTGATTCTTCTGACCTTAATCTCATTTTGCAAGAAGAAATAGTAAGTCATAGAATAAAGACAAAAATCTTAGTATTGTAGGTTTTAGAACAAATTGCTATGTATTGATGTAAAGATGCAGGTCGTTATTTATAGTAAATCGTTTTGATGAAGGCAAGTGATTGAAAGCTTGGGGGGGAGCTGGAGAAATGTTTTGAAGAAAATATACTAGCCTCTGGCCTGTACAAGCCTTAATGACCCAGTCACTGCCCAGGGCTTTCCAGCGCTGAAGGTATCGAAATAAATAAAATAATAAAAACAGTTCTGTGGTTTCATTTTGTAGCATATACCCTGGATAGTAAAGGGTGGTGCTTATGAAATCAAACAATAATGTGCAGTGGCAGCAAGTGACTGATCCTAGGGGCAGCTCATTATGCTTCTACCCATATGCTAATGAAATATGCCTTGGCACCTCACCGTGCATCTGTAATTCTTTGCTCAGATACAAGGCAAGACCTGTCATAGCAAGGCTATAATACTAGCTTCACACTTCAAATGACAGATATGTTACTGATGATTAGTGCAACCTGGTCTCACATGCTCAATTGTATATACTGACATAGGCTGGCTAGAATGGCCTTCACACAGCATAACAAGGCTTTGTTAGGAAAATGTTACTTATAATGAATGAACCCTACATGGAACAGCATTTTGAGAAATTACACATATACAAGCTTCCTCAGACTTGTTCTATTTTGAAGACTAATGCCTGACATGAGGTTTTCGTGAACCTGAATCATTTACTGCTGTAGCTGCCAATAACGAAATATTCTTAAATTGCATGCAGTCAATAGATTGATAACTTCTCCCAATAGCCAGACAATTAGCACCAATCACCACTCACGTAGGCCAGTAGGCACATTTGTTCCACTAACAGTCAGACCAATTGGGACAGGGTTAACTGGCCTTGTAAGAATATACATTCCTCAACTTGTATTGCAGTCAGGTTCTACCAATGTGGTCTATCTATCAGACCAAATGTGTGGTATTCTGCACAAGAAAATGTTGCAAGTTTGAAAGGCACATAAATGTAGGTAGGGCATTCTTTTCTAACTCAAATAAATAAAACCGAGAGGAGCATCATGCCCTAATGCTTGGCACACTAACTGCATGTTAGAGAGTTAAATTATATAAAGGATTAATACCAGTCTCCTCTTATTGCCTGCTGAAAGTGTAAATATTCATCATAATAATATATAATAATTAGTGATTGAGGTGTGTCTCATCCAATATACTGTAACTTTGTCTTCATACACAAAAACTGGCAGTTTTGGCAGAGTGGAGTTTTGGCCCATACAGACTGTCTGCAGTTCAGTAATTGCCATGGGCGATTGATTGACTTCTATTTGTAGCCAGGGATGGGAATTAAGAGGTACAGTATATGTAAATATATGAAAAAAACTGTTTACAGATTACATTAACATTTAACCCCATTCATTTTACTTCCATACAGGAGCCTTTTCTAATCTACTCACCAATTACATAGTTACATAGTTAAATTGGGTTGAAAAAAGACCATCAAGTTCAACCCCTCCAAATGAAACCCAGTGCACATACATATATACACACACCCACTGAAACTATATATAGGTATGGGATCCATTATCCTGAAACCCCTTATGCAGAAAGCTCCGAATTATGGAAGGGCTGTCTCCCATAGACTCTATAGTATCCAAATAATTAGAATTTTTAAAATAATTCCCTTTTTCTCAGTAATAATACAACAGTACATTGTACCCAAGATATAATTAATCCTTATTGGGAGCAAAACAAGCTCATTGGGTTTATCAAATTTTTACATGATTTTCTAGTAGAATTAAGGTATGGAGATACAAATTACAGAAAGATCCCTTATTCGGAATGCCCCAGGTCCCAGGCATTCTGGATAACAGGTCCCATACCTGTATATACAAATATCTATTTTATTGTAGATTTTAGTATCACTATAACCTTTGATATTATGCTTGTCCAAGAAATCATCCAAATTCCTCTTAAAAGAATTAACATTATCAGCCATCACAACATCACACAGCAGTGCATTCCACAACCTCACTGTCCTCACTGTGAAGAACCACCTACGTTGCTTTTAACAAAAGTTCTTTTTTTCTAGTTTGAAGGGATAGCCTTTGGTCTGATGATTGGAGATTGGTGTGGAAATACAAGACACACATTTGGCACTCCTCTCATGCTGGAGGCACACTTGTCAAAATGGAGTTCTCAAAGGAATTTTTATAGCTCACCGAATACCGATCTTTTTAACCAACTTTGATATTTAGCTCACAATATTAAGCAACTGGATAGTATTGTTGTATAACTATAACTGTGAAGCTATTGTAGTCGTTAATGTTACCATACCATACCAGAACTTTATAGTCCAAATCTTCTGCAGAACGAAAGAAATCCAGGCTCTTAGCAGCTGTTAGGCGTCCAGCCCCTGGATCTAAACTGTGTGTGCTAAGGGAGTCCAATATTTCCCCAAGAAGGTCCATCTGTCCCCTTGGCCTGGAAGACAAGCTCACATCATCAAATGAAGTATCACTATCATCAAAATATCCTGAAGCTTCTTCACTGTCCTCTGAAGACAACCTGAAGGAGAAAGAGAAAATATGTATTAACTGGAGATCATGGACTGTGAAAAGCATTACAGTATGAAACTCAACTACTAATTCATTAAGATGTAGAATGCAAATATCAGGTTAGGCATTTTATCATGTATAATAAAACTGAATATGATATCAAGTAAGAAAGAAATAATGGAAAATAATGGAAATTATAGGAATTGAATACAAACTCCAGCCTAAAAACGTTTTTGTTTTTTTTTGCAGAAAGGAACTTTCCAATATACATTAATTAAAATGGCTTTAATGTTCTATGCAAATGTAACTGCAATAGAAAGAAGTTTGTTTATCCCCTTCTGTTCACTGGGCAATGTAAACAATGTAACAGGAGTCTTTTGCACAACTGGCTTGAAACATTTTTTAAGGACAGATACTGCTTTCAATTACTTTCACAAAAAACAGAAACGTTTTAATTAAAGAACATTGCAAAGCTGCTTAGAATTGCATTTTCTTTCACTATGCAAAAGACAGTGTTCAGGTGAAAGAGCCCATTAAAATGATGTGGATAGGGTTAAAATTAGATAAAGTTACTGTAAATGCAGTTCTCTATTGTAAAATGAAAACTTTTGTTCTGTGGTTAACATTTGCACACATCGTTGTATCTCATTTATAAATAACGAAAAAAGAAAAGAAAGAACCCCTCTTCTGACTAGTAATTGGTTCACTTCTAAAAATCAAAATTCTAAATTCATCCACTTGCTGGGTACTTTAAATTAATTCTATAGATGCAGGATCTTAAAAATATAAATAGTGAGTATTTCAATTGATTAAAATTAAATGAAGGTGCTACTTCCGTGCTAATTCATTCGCTTGTTACGAAAGGCAGACTAAATCAATTCAATTCTGCCATTAATTCATTCCTTTACAATTATTCAACTGCCTAAAGTGCATGAGTGTTATAGAAAATAAGTTCATTTAAATACTTAAAGTGCAAGTGCATTAGTCCGACCAGGGACTTAATAAACTGTGAAAAATAAATTGTTGAACCAAATTAATTAGCGATAAATCAATTACCCTGCAACTCAACCCGATATAAAAGTAGGAAAAGGATATAAAGGAAGGTGGAGTTGTCCCAAAAATTTCTACCTATTGAAATTACTATCCCTGGGACACCACAAAGCAAAAAAAGGCAGGAAAACCAGGACTGTGGTCTCGATATTTAACTCTGGCCCTGTCTTATTAAAGAGCTATTCAAACCTCACAAAACCACAAATCCTGGTCCCCTTGAGAATCCCAGTGCAGGATACAATAGACAGAGAAGAAAAAAGAGTAGGGTTTGAGTGCTGATTTCCACCAACCAACCGCCCCCCTTGACCAATTCTAATAAGTTAAAAGGCTTGAAATTTCTATTAAAAAAGTCTTGTTTAACGTCCTTATTAAAGGCCTATTAAAAGGCAGAATTCGCCAACGCGCGTTTCGCAAGTAATGCTTTCTCAAGGCGAAGAGATTTTGAGAGGTGTTTCTCACACTAGGGGCTCATTACTTACTTGCTGGCACTATCACCAAGATCAGAATCCTCCAGTCCTGAGATATGGTTACCCACGTGGGTCAAGGGCCTGTTTGCTTGTGTCTGTAGAAAAAAACAAAACAACAAAGTGTCAGCAGTACTACCCGTTGTGTAAATTTGTGAATGTTACAAGGAGCTTCTCAATAGATTTTAAAGAATGTTACATAAAGGAGGAACTTGTCTGTAAAAGCAAAAGGCTCAACCTAGAGGAAAATAAAATAGGTTACATAATAAAACATGTTGCAGAACATGTGACATAAACTGGAGAAAATGTGTTAAGAACAACCAACAGACATGGTTAGATATTATATGATTTCATGATATTATAGGCACCAATTTTCCTTTAAAACTATTTTACAAATGACCTTTTATCAGCCACTAGAGGGCACTAACATACTTTTTTTTCCCCAACAGTCAAAATGTACTATTTTTTCACCTGCAGGGTAGCAATATTGCATTTTGAATTACGTAAATGCTTGATCATGAGAGAAAATCGTGCAAAATTATTCTGTTCCATATTATTATTTTTTACATGTGTTTCCTAAATTTGTGTTTGCCTTTCCTCACTATCCGATACACACACTGTAGGGATTAAGGGTACTCTAGGGTTAAAACTGAATTAATATATAACGATAACCAATACGAATCATGGAGAAGCTACTATTTCCTGATCAAAGGAAAGTAACCGTTATTCAAAATTTCCAGAATTTCCTCAAACAAGAACAAAAGGAGACAAAAAGACAAAGATACTTTGCAAACCAAACCTACAGGCCATCATTTAGACCAGATCTCCAAATGACTAATGTGGACTAATTAAGTCTAACTTAAAAGAATGTAGCTATTAGCATTGATGTACTAAACCCCTACCTCACCCTGGTAGGGTTTAAGGCAGTTAAGTATTTGCCAGGAAAAGAACTGTGCAATTGCAGAAACCCCTGTTCAAGGGCTGATATAGGCATCTAATATTGCCATGAATGGAACATTAGAGAACATAAGGCTGATACAAGGTCAGTTCAACACAGCCCCCTTATTTTAATATTTGCTGCTACAATGTAAATGATTGAAGATATGTCATTCTAACGATTCTAAATCACTGGCCATTTAAAATGTGAAGTTTAGAAAGCACAATGCACTAAAGTCCTCCAGTCTTTGTCCCAATAAAGAAAAAATGGTTATTGCTCGTGTTAAGGATGTGGAGAGTGCAAATAAGTTTCTGAATTACTACTCCATTGCTAACAATACACTGTGTCTGGTTTATCTGCAGCTGCACAAGTTGAATATTGCTTATGAACAGGTTGTTTTAGATAAGTAAAAAGAACACACAGTGCCTTGCTTGCCATGATGGCTCTCTAATTTGACCATTTAGTTGTTTATTATTTTGTAGTGCTTAAAGCTAACTTTTGATACTGTCCGGGAGGGATTTTGGCCCATTCTTACAGATTTTGAGGCCAATTTGTTTCACTTTAGTCAGGTAATGCGTGTGAATCTCAGTTTTCAATTAGTTCAAGAAATGAGTAATATTAAAAAACTATCAACTGGACTGAAATTGGGGCTTTGACTGGGCCACTGTGCGACTGTTCTTGAGCCACTGCAGTGTTACAGCTGGCCTTCTGTTTGGGATCACTGTCCTGCATAAAGAAGAATTTTAGCCCAGTCACCCATGTTCTTCTTTTAGAATTGCTGTGTATTATGCATCACACAACCCCCAACGTGCCCTACATGCTATAACATGGGATAATAAAGTTATTATTAACATATATCACTTTTAATCGCTTAGTATTTCTGTGAACATTTGATTTTGAGATCAGATTATATTTCAAGGGCAGTGGCACATGCAGTACTTACTACACTTTCATGCTAAGGTAACCGAAATCTCAGTAGTCTTTTACTGCTGACTACAATAGTAAGCATAGTCCATGATTATTACCTGAAAATGGATGATATTTCCAGGTGTCACAAGATACATTGCAATGAGACAGATATTAACACTGCAAAAATGTTTTAATGCTTTTAACTAAACAGGGAAATTTTATAAATGTATTAAATCATTCATACCCCAGAGCGAGTAGTATATGAGACAACTACAGTGATCAGACAAGTAACACAGATATTCACTTTAGTACTGGTAGAAGATCATGTACAATACATTCTGCAGCCACACAGAACATCAATTACACAATTCTTTCATTGACATTATACCCAGCATTAATTGCTATGCACTGAACAACTTCAACAAAAACAAATTCATTATGCAAGCACTGGAACGGTTTCCTTTAATCATTACAGGTGGATTAAAACTATCTGCTAAGAAGGACAATTAAATATTTCCAACACTGAGATTAGTAACCCACAAGGCTTAAACTAGTTCACTACTGAAATGAAAATAAGAGCAGATAAAGGGCTCCCTTGTTCCTTTGTGATGGCAATGCCTGCCCGCAAAGCAACTATAGGAGAAGATCATTATAATTGTAAAACTTTTCCATGACAGTATTAGTTTTGCAACAAATGCTGATTAAATAGAAAGCTAAATCAAACTAATATGTAGAATAGTGATTACAATACCAAAATAATGCAAAGATTTCAAGCAAAGGGTACTAACAGAAGTTATATTTGTTTAAAGGAATTGTTCAGTGTAAAAATAAAAACTGTGTAAAAAGATAGGCTGTCAAAATAAAAAATGTTTCTAATCTAGTTATATATTCAAAAATGTAATGTATAAAGGCTGGAGTGACTGGATGTCTAACAGAACAGAACACTACTTCCTGCTTTTCAGCTCTCTTGGTTTACACTGATTGGTTACCAGGCAATAACCAATGAGAGACTTGAGGGGGGCACATGGGTCATAACTGTTTGCTTTTGATTCTGAGCTGCACACTGAGAATCCATTGCAAACTCACTGAACAGTTTTGTTCCAAGTGGCCCCCCTTAAAGTCGCTGACTAACTCAGAGTTAGAGAGCTGAAAAGCAGGAAGTTTTGTTCTGTTAGACAACCAGTCACTCCAGCCTTTATACATTACATTTTTGGCTAACTATATTAGAAACATTTTTTATTTTGCACAGCCTATCTATTTGCCTAGTTTTTAGTTTTACACTGAACTGTTCCTTTAAGGGCTTTCTATGCAATGAAGCAGCATACTTCAGACAAAGACTGGGTATATTTCCCAACCTATTTCCCCCTTGGCTGTCAGAGAGCACAAGAATGCTGGGATTTTTTTTCCAGGCCTAATTGGGGGATTTCTTTGAGCGGAATGTTGACATTTTCACAAACGCTGCCAGGCTAACGAGAAAGTCAGTGTTACTAATTAGTGGAGCAAACTAGAAAGAGGAACAAATTCAGCAGAATAGTAACAAGGTGATGGTGAAAGATGTGATACTGAGAAAGGAGTAGAATTAAGGTACATTTATGAAACAGCATAGGAGTCTGTTATGGCAATGGGAAACCAACAAACCCAAAATGCAATAATCTAGGCAATGGATAAAAATGTCAGCACAACATAATATCACAAAAAAACACTAAACAAATACTTCAAAGAATACCCTCATTTTTATGGTTCTATCAAACTTTAAAATAAGTAAACAGGATTATAACAATACATTCATGGAATTCATGGAAACCCTGTTGTATCAATATTATTATGCATGCATCTATTATTGTATTAAATAATTATAAGATCAAAATGCACTTAAATTGGCAAAGAAACTATGGGCAGTGGAAGAGCATTTTGGGGGCTTTGATGCCCTGCTGTAGAACAGATTTAAATGAAAATCTTCCCATGTGCCATTAGCCTAAAACACTATGTTACACCCAATTAAGACCCTGCCTCCCCCATAAATCCAGGAGACCCATGAAAAACCTTAGTGGGCTTAGAGTTGTATAATACCCCAAAATATTTTTGCAGATTTGTACAATGAAATGGAGAAAACTACAAACAATACAACAAAGACAAAGCAAATATTAATAAAGAAGCAAATAAAGAGATGAGGACAATTTGCACTGACTGTGACAAATACAAGGGGAAAAGGGACATTTTAGAATAGTATGTCAGTGCAATAATTTGTAATTTTTGCTGTTTCATCAGTCTTAAATAACCTACAATAACAAGCTTATCGAATACGCAATGTTGCTATCTGCTAGATTAATACTCCTTTGGTTTTGACAAATTTCTGTTCCATCAGTTCAGCAATAAACATAATATATAATACAGAATGCCAGATGTCCTATCACAATTCATATCTCAATGGGCAGTTTAGTTTGTCTACTATTTTAACACTATTTTCTACTCATGGGTTCATATAATCTCTGAACTGGTATATAAATGCACTATTTTCTCTGGACACCTAATTTGGTCCTTCTTTCCTGAGATAACACCCCCCTACATTTATTGGAAAGCTTTCTAGTAGTTGAAGAAACTGTGAACAGTATATACTACCATTCCACCACAAGAGTACAGGTATGGGACCAGTTATCCAGAATGCTCGGGACCTGAGGTTTTCCGGATAATGGACCTTTCCATAATTTGGATCCTCATACATTAAGTCCACTAGAAAACCATTTAAACATTAAATAAGTCCAATAGGCTGGGTTTGCTTTCAATAAGGATTAATTATATCTTAGTTGGGATCAAGCACAAGCTACTGTTTTATTATTAGAGAGAAAAGGAAATAATTTTTCAACATTTGGATAAAATGGAGTCTATGGGAGACAACCTTTCCGTAATTTGGAGTTTTCTGTATAACAGGTTTCCGGATAACAGATCCCATACCTTAGTGAATGTGGTCACTAATGATCCCTGGCTCAAAGTCAACGTTCTAATTCATCCCATAAGTGTTCAGTTGCGTTAAGGTCAGGGCTCTGTGCATTTAATTTCTTCCACTCACATCTCAGCAAACAACTGTCAAGGAAATGTTAGTATATTTTAACATTAAGGCTTTTACTGGAACCAGAGACCAGAGCAGGTTGAACTGGCCCAGTGGTGCACTGGGAGATAAAGAAACAGTGGCCCCTGATCCTGTTGGGCCTCACCACCCTGGCCTGTCAGCAGGAAGTGCTATAGGTGCTCCCATCCTGCCATTCCCATTGCTAAATCACTAGAAGGGGTGGGAGTAGTGCGGCAGGCAGGTCTTTGGTTGGGCCAGTTCGACTCTGGGCCCTAGCCCACACCATGAAAAGAGCTTCAGACAATTAGCCATCCTTCAGTGCATTTACATATTCAGGCACTGGCATTGGCCAAAATCAAGGCATGTCCACCACACAGCCAGAAGGAGGAGACTGCTTCATAGGCAAAAGGTAAGCTTTACAACACTTCAGATAAACGTGAGGTATGGCTTATGTACGACTGCATACCCAATAAAAAACATGGTCCAGACAAAAATGTCTTTTGCTCATATCGCCTCCACTGAAAGGTGAACCTGGCAGGAGGGGGTGGGTACTTTAAGAAACAGAATGTAAAATATGAAAGTAGAAAAGTCATCAATACAGCAGAATTTATAAAGTGGGAATAACATTGGTTCGGCTTCAAAGAAGTAGCCCATTTGGCCTGTGGCTATACATAATATGCAGATCATTTTTAATTTGGTCAAGCCTACTGTGATCCATTAGTATAATAGGATTGTCAGAGTATAGTGAGAATGACATACATGCCCATGCTGTAAGGCAGTATGGTTAGTATTGTCCAAAACCAAATCTGGACATGTATGAGCAGCAGTTAAGTGCCCCTGTATAGTTACCCCTGACCTGATGACACTGTCAGACAACCAGCATGAATAAGAAGATTGTTATTGAGAAAAATAACCACTAGCCTAAGGAAAGTGCTTCTTACAGGAAAACTATACCCCCTAAACAATGTAGGTCTCTATAAAAAGATATTACATAAAACAGCTCATATGTAAAAACCCTGCTTCGTGTAAATAAACCATTTTCATAACAATTTACTTTTCTCGTAGTATGTGCCATTGGGTAATCATAAATAGAAAACTGCCATTTTAAAAAATAAGGACCGCCCCCTGGGATCATACGATTCACTGTGCACACAAACATACCAACAAAACATACTTGTTAAGTCACATGAGCCAATTAACAGACAGAGTTGTGTCTTTTGCTTCCACACTTCTTCCTGTTACAGTTAGGGTTGTAGTATTTCTGGTCAGGTGATCTCTGAGGTAGCACACAGACCATCACAAAATGGTGATTCAAGGCAAGAGATGTAAAAGGGCAATATTTACTTAAATATATAGACTAGTTTGGTAAGATTCTTTTATATGCCACTTAATATGATGTAAACTATCTGTTGCTTAAGTGTTCATTTTGGGGGTATAGTTTTCCTTTAAGCTGAACTCAGGTTTGCCAGAGCATAGGACTTGAGCTAGAAAACAATGTGCCTGCTTTCCCAGTTTCCCTGGGTTTTTAAAGATACATTGCCTCACCTTTCTCCTCTGATCACTTTGTCGGTTTGAGTAGTTTAATGGGAACGTGTTGGAGTGTGTATACTCTAAATTATAGTCGGAATCTTCTTCCTCAATGTCCTGTAAAAGAAATTTGCCCCCACAATCAGATTCACATTTAGATTTAGGTCCAAATCATTTATCCACAGGTCCTTTGGTACAGTCTCTGTGAGAACTTGCAGAAGATGTTACACTATCAACCTTGCACTATACTATATCTGTGATATTGAACGAACACGTGAAATGGGAATATAATACTTAGCTTCAACTTGCCTGCATAATATAATTAATACAATTCATAATATAATGAACATAATAATATAATTAATAAAACCCCATAACCTACAAGTACACCAACACCAATATAAAGTGCTAGCTAATAGCTAATGTGCTAGGGCTTAATTATCCCAGGAACCAGCAGTAGTGTAAAAATGTCAGAACAGAGGGTGAATAGTGGAGGCCTGAAAAGAAAGATAAGCAATAACAAATAAGAAAAAGCTGCAGTCTTTTAGACATTCAATCCACTACTAAATTTTGAAAATTAAATTTAGATCATTAGATGGCCCTTGGCTACTCAGGTGTTGTCAAGGTCTTAGAGGCAATGGATTCACATGATTCCTGCAATTTAAGACAAGAGCGGTTAACAAATACAATAATGAGACAGCGAAGGTTTTTTTTTGCCAGCTTTAGACTGCCTTAATATCAGGCTTTTAGCTCAACTAAGGGTCACATCCCAGGTGTTGAATATAGGAAGTGTTTAGAAAGTAGTGCATAGAAAGTTTAAAGAGCTTAAAAGAGAGCCATGTGTTGAAATTGTGGTACTGGCAGTATAAAATTGCTAATATTTCAGATAGCACTAAAAAAAGAAAATTAATGCATCACTCTGAGCAAGTTTACAACTATTCATTTTTTTTGAAGATCATATACTTCATTTTAGCCCTCTTATGTAGGTTTAGCTGCAGTTCAGCTGGCATAACACCATCATGCCCAGGGGTATAGATGTGTTATTTTATACAGGTATTGGATCCCTTATCCGGAAACACGTTATCCAGAAAGCTCCGAATTATGGAATGGCCATCTCCCATAGACTCCATTATAATGAAATAATCCAAATTTTTAAATATGATTTCCTTTTTCTCTGTATTAATAAAACAGTAGCTTTTACTTGTACTAGCTTGTACTTAGTACCCAACTAAGATCTAATTAATCCTTATTGGAAGCAAAACCAGCCTATTGGGTTTATTTAATGCTTACATGATTTTGTAGTAGACTTAAGGCATGAAGATCCAAATTATGGAAAGATTCGCTATCTCGCAAACCCCAGGTCCCGAGCATTCTGGATAATAGGTCCCATACCTGTACCTGTATTTTCAAGTGTACATGTTTCATATAAAAACTGAATACAGGTATGGGACCTATTATATAGAATGCTTGGGACCTGGGAGTTTCTAGATAACAGATCTTTTTGTAATTTGGGTCTTCATACCTTAAGTCTTCTAGAAAATCATTTAAACATTAAATAAACCCAATAGGCTGGTTTTGTTTCCAAACTAATTTTATCATAGTTTTGATCATGTACAAGGTACTGTTTTATTATTACAGAGAAAATCATTCTTAAAAATTTGGATTATTCAATTATAATGGAGTCTATGGGAGACCGCCTTTCTGTAATTTGGAGCTTTTTGGATAACGGGTATCCCATACCTGTACTTTAAAATATTGTTTCTTCTATGCCTTTGTACCACTGAATATGTAATATAACAAAATCTTGTAGCACTTTGCATAGATAAAAACAATGCAGTCCAGGAAGCATAACAAAATTGTTCAAATGGGGAAAAAATATACCAGTCACATTTAATATTACCATTTTAAGGACAATCATCTCACCTTGTGCTTAAGTTTGCTCTTCACCTCCTTGATACCATGCTTTGCCTGGTTTTTAGCCTGTGGGAACAGACAACCCATCAACGGAAAGGGTTAAACAAGGATGCCAGATATGCAATGGAAGAGGCATCTGTTCTTAACTGGAAATCTAAGTAAAGGTGGCCATAGACTCAAAGATCTGCTCGTTTGGCGACATCGCCAAACAAGCGGATCTTTCCCCGATATGCCACTAACGGCATAGCTATATCGGGAGTAATTCGAACGTTTGGCCGTATGGCCGAACGATCGAATTACGATGCGCCAAGGGGCTCCGACGGGTCGGTCAGTTAAAAATCAAACCTTCCAGATCGATATCGTGGCCAGATATCGATCGGGAAGACCCGTCGGAAGCCCCCATACATGGGCAGATAAGCTGTCAAATGGGTCCAAACGACCGATATCGGCAGCTTTATCTGCCAGTGTATGGCCACCTTAAGAGTGTTACACTTAAACTTAGACTGTAAACCTAATCTTGCTGACTATATAATATATAACATTTGTCTGCAGTTTATACACATTCCTTAGAGATCATGACTTTTAGACATGCTTTGCTTTAATATAATGATGAAATAGTAGCATTTCTGATACACTTACAAACTTATAGGCACTCTTCATAGCTGGGCTGGCTTTTATCACTGCAGTATTAATTAGAGATCCTCCCTTCTGTAAAATGAGACATAATTAATAACCATAAACATAATAAAATAAGCTCTAAAAGTGATTTGGCCGCAGTGTTTGTAGCCATTCAGCCTCTTGGCCCTATTAACATTTATTATCAAGTGCATCTGAGTAAATGTTTAATGAGCACTGAAGCTGAATATATTTATTAATAATATATGCTTATGTACTGGCTTTTAAAAGACCTAGCTTTTTATAGCTTAGCCATCTATTATTTTTCTTAACTCCTTTAATATTAAACATACAGGAAGGGATATTTTACCACTACCAGTCTCAGAAATTAGATTTTTAGTTTCCCAAAAAAACAGCATTCCCAATTATTCCAGCAAATGTAGAATGGAGCTGCTTGCTCCCATGTGCAGAGCAGTCTCATTGGCTTAGCACATACAATTCCTTTGAATAATATTATCACTGCATTCCGACTTCCAGGAGAATTTCTGTTGGTGCTTCAGTCCTCTGAGAATAGTCCCAGAACAGAGCTATTTAGGTAATACATCCCAAAACTACACTATTCATCACAAAACTATACTATTCATCACAAGAAAATATATAGCTATTGATTTGAATGAATGTTTCATACTAAAGAACAAGTATACCCCCTTTATCAACAAATAGGGCTTGCGCTAAACATACTTTTTGCTTATTGTCTTCAATAATAAAATATGTATAGTTTTTTATCATTTTTAACCATGGCAAAATCTGAAATAGAGAGTAATGTCTTACTGTATTCTATTAATTTGTAAGAGCACAATAAAAACACATCATTCCACTGAGAAGCAGTGTACTGTAGTGGTGGGTGAATAAATTCGCCAGGCATGGATTGGTAGCGAATTTCTGCGTCTTGCCACCAGCGAATGTGTTCGCGAAACTGCGTCAAAAATTTGCGGTGGAAAATCCACCGCGACACCCATTAACTTTAATGCATTTGGACAAAATAGTCACGCATATAAAAATTGACACGCGTCAAAATAATTTTGACGCCCATTGACTTTAACACGTTTCGCTTGGCGGAATAATTCGCCAAACGGGGAAAATTTGTAAAACGCATTGAAGTCAATGGGCTTCAAAATATTTTTGACGCGCGCCAGATTCACCCTTCACTAGCACTCTGTAAAATGATTCGCTAAGCCAATCAAATGCTTCAACTCTGGAGAAGAGGGTTTGTTTAACAGATGGCTTATCTGTGGACTGGCAATTTATTTTGATTGTAAATAAAGGGCTTGTTCACCTTCAAAAACTTTTTTCAGTTCAGTTAGTTTCAGATTATTCACCAGAAATAAAGACTTTTTTCGATTCACTTTATACTGTAAGACAATTTTTGTAATAAAGTGTAAAGTTGTATTTTTCACCTTCTAAAGCAGCTCGGGGGGGGGGGGGGTTGCCAACACTATTCAGAATTGATACATCTAGTTGATACATTTGTTATCTTTGGCCGTGCTGAGCAGAATCCCTGAGTTTCATTAAAGGCAACTGTTAGAATTTATACAATTATTATAATAATATAATTATTATTATTATAATAGTTGCTAATATTCCACAGCTAATGCCTAGAAATGTATCAACTAATTGTATCAACTAAATGTAGTAAATTTTAACAGTAAAGATGCTCCTGGACCACTGAGCTGCCAGCCTAAGAACACTAGAGACAGGAACATTCAACTTTAAACTTAAATTTTTGGAAAACAGTAAAAAGAAAAAAATAAATAAAAGATGTAAAGGAATTGAAAAAAGTCTTTGTTTAGGGTGAACAACCCCTTTATAAATAACAGACAATACTCATGTTCAGCACAGTACCTTATTGAACTAATAATAAAAACGGTGGTGTAGTGCCCCTTTAATTGGCACATTGATACTGTGTATGTATATTGCAAATATCTGACAAAGTGCTTATGTATAGTATTGTTTATACAACTTGGAGCACTCTGGGCTCCATAACCTTAGTGTAATGTATAGTATGACATGCTATATAGCAAAATAGCATATAATAAGAATACTTAATTATCTTGCCTTCATTGTATGCAGCCATTGCTGGTATGAACTTGAATTTCCTGAAATACACAAGAGGAAGAATATCATTATTAGCCTTTAACTGTAGCAGCACAATGTGAAAACTATATTAGGATAATGGATTTTAACATTTTTTCTTGAATTTATGCATAAAAAATAACTGCCACAAAAAACACCTGAAGTAATTTCTTCTTCAAAGATGTCTGTAAACCCAAGCCCGGAGTTGAGCTTTTCTAGCCGGCCATCAATAAACTGAAATGACAGGAGAAACAAAGACAGAGGTCAGAGAGCTTTATGCATACTCTTTAGCACTACATTGTAGAAATTGTCTCCATCATCTTATAATCAAAAAGACTATACAGTATTGGATGCCTTAACCAGCATCACCTTATCCAGAGTCTGCAAACAGGGACTCAAGGGAGTCCATAAATGACAAAATCCAGCAGCCCTGCCCCTCTAAACAGAATGCTGTGAGGGAAAGGAAATTTTAGACACACATGCCTGGTAACTGCTATCTTGCACAGCAATGGTGATTTACGCACTATGAACCATACTTGCACCAGTGTCTGCCATAGACACTGCATTTCCCATTCAAGTCAATGGAAGCTATGATTGCTTGATTGCCACAGTGTGCCATTGCTCTTAAAGAGGTAGTCTAACTTAAAATTAACTTTTAGTATTATGTAGGCAGCATTTTAAGAGAAACTGTATTAAGTCACCAGTTTCTAATTTTACATTTTTCCCAAATGTAGTAATCTGTGGCAACCAATTAGAGGTTTGTTTCAAACAGCTGATCAGAAAATGCTACCTGTTGATTGGTTGCTGTGGGTTACTAGGCAAGTGGCAAACTTTAGACTATTTGGTACATTACTCCAACGTCAATTTTGCAGCTCCACAGCTGCGGGGAACCTGCCTTTTTAATTTGTTTCAGTTAGAACTAATATTAGTGATTCTGCAACAGATCTCAACCGTATTAACTTTTTGTGGTTCTTGAATTCTCTTCCTATTCTGCCTCTCTAAACTGAAACTAAAACTACTTTCTAGCTACAAATAGAAATCCCATGCCACGTTGGCTGATGCACAAAAAAAGTTAATGAAAAAGTGTTTAACAACAGCGGTGAGGGCTCAATATCATTCCATTATCAATATGTAATAATGATGTCACAGGCAAGAAACATATACTGCTATTGCTAATATAAAGTTTGCTAATATAAAGTCTGCATAATAATTTACTCCACTTTCAACAAAAAAGATAACAGTGGTATGTCTTTCATTTCCCAGGAACATCTGAGTACTGGGGTGTTTTCTGAACAAAGATTTTTAGTGAAGCAGTATTCAGTTGTATGAAATTACATCAAATGTGAAAAACTGGCTGTGCAAAATTGTGGGTACCCTTGTAATTTAAATGCATATAACTGCTCAATACTGATTACTGTCAACACCAAATAAAGGCTCGTTAAGCCTTGAACTTCATAGGCAGGTGTGTCCAGTCATGAGAAAAGGTATTTATGATGGGCAATAAGTTGTGCTTCTGTTTGACTCTCCTCTGAAGCATGAGATCCTCAAAGCAACTCTCAAAAGATCTGAAAACAAAGATTGTTCAGTATCATAGTTTAGGGGAAGGCTGCAAAAAGCTATCTCAGTGGTTTAAACAGTCAGTTTCAACTGTAAGGAATGTAATCAAGAAATGGAAGGCCACAGGCACAGTTTCTGGCGGCTCAAGAAAAATACAGGAGTGGCATATGCGGAGGATTGTGAGAATGGTTACAGACAACTAAAAGTTGAAGTTACGCAGGGGTTGGATATTCCACCAAGACAATGACACTAAATACACTTCAAAATCTACAAAGGCATTTATGCAGAGGGAGAAGTACAATATTCTGTAATGGCCGTCACAGTCCCCTGACTTGAATATTATCGAAAATCTATTGGATGATTTGAACCAGGCTGTCCATGCTCGGCAGCCATCACATTTAACTGAACTAGAGAGATTTTGTATGGATGAAAGGTCAAAAATACCACCATCCAGAATCTAGACGCTCATCAAAGGCGGTATAGGAGGTGTCTAGAGGTTGTTACATTTGCAAAAGGAGGTTCAACTAAGTATTTCTATAATATCTCTGTTGGGGTGCCCAAATGTATGCACCTCTCTAATTTTGTTATGATGCATATTGCATATTTTCTGTTAATCCAATAAATGTTATGTCACTGCTGAAATACTACTGTTTCAAAAGGCATGCTATATATTAAAAGGAAGTTGCTACTTTGAAAGCTCAGTCAATGATAAACAAAACTCCAAAGAATTAAGAGGAGTTCCCAAATTTTTTGATATGACTGTATGTATAAGGTGTGTACTATAGCAGAAAATACATCCCTTAGAAAGGATATTAGAAGTAACCGTGGAAGGCCGTGTCTTGTTTTTAAGTCACTAAGGAGCTACTCTGTAATCTCTTTTACAGAGGTTACTCTTTTTTCAACACATACCAAGCACTTTCCAAGGTAAACTCATGATGCATGTAGAAAAATTATTATTATTTTTGATACCAAGCAGAAATACAGATTGCTTTTGGCTCAAGTTCATATCAGGCTGATTCATGGCCAGAACACAGAAAGATAAGGTGCAGGGTCTCGGAGTCTCCCTTTGAACAGTGTGGTGGTATTTTCTTGGGGGTATTTTCATTACCCTATAACTCATGGAGGATTTGAAATTATCAAGGGTAATTTATGGGCCCACCCTACATATTCCAGCAAAAAGACTGAAAGTGTTTGCCTCTGCTGTTGGACAGAAAAGACAATTTGCTGTAAAATACCAGTAAGCTTCTGAAGAAATGTGATGCATTATACACTGGTAGAAATATTTGCTCATAGGAAAGAGAAAGAAATAAAAGGAAAGCCCTAAACACTTGGGGGTTCAAAAGTTTCATAAACCTGCCCAGCCCAGGGTTCTGTGTGTGAAATTATATTTACAATAGTAGCTTAAATGAATGAACCTATGTTAAAGATTAATGTTGTATCCTTATTTTATCTAAGAAAATAAAATAAAAAGTTTTTGTCTGTTAACATGCGTGCATGTGCATCTTTCACCTTCTGACCATCATAAAGCAACTTTTTTTGTGCTTGTATATTTATATTTAAATATTATATTATATATTATATTTATCAAATACCTGTTTAAAAAGCTGTAGGTTAACAGCAGTCTCTAAGAACTGCTTCATGGTCCTGGAACGATGGGATACAAAGCTTTCCTCACAAAATGTGACAGGCTCACCCTAGAGTAGACAACAAGGGTTAATAATAAGTGAGCATTGAGCAGAACATACAAAAGCACATACAAACAGAAAAATGCCTTTAAACACACGAGGTATCATTCTCTCTTGAGGGGAATTATTTACTGGGAATGAAAGCTAATTATGTGCAATGAATTGCTATATACACTGGGAATGGCATTTGCAAAAAAAAAAAAAGGCTTTGTATCTCACAGGTTTATATCGAAGAGCATCTCTATATGACCCAAACAAAGCAGCCTGGGCTCTGACGAAGGCTCTAGACACACCATCCCCTGTAGATGTAGACTGTTTCTTTAATTTGCTTTTCAGTGTTGCAATCTGAAAGAGGATTGTAATAGTAACATTGACAGATATGAGAAACTTGCTGGTAATATTAATTTTGATGATGATGATGATGACGACAAGGAAAGTTTTGTGTGAAACAAAAATTACAAGATGATCATGAGAGAGGGAGGGTAAAAAAAAGGGAGTTTATCACAACTGTTCAATATAAAAGAAGAATAGAAAGGAAAAGAAAGCATTGAGGAGGAGAGTATAGAAAGAAAGGAAATAAAAAAAGGGTGCATACAATCATATGCCGAAAGAGGAAAGCAAGAGAGAGAGAGTGGAACAGAGCTCACACAAAGTGAATTAGCACTTGGGTAATTGACCCTGTAAGGGGTGAAACATATCCACCTGGCTCCGACCTCAAAGACAAAGGTTCAGCCCAAATCTGTGAGCATTTGTTAAAAAGCATATGCTACACCTGCTGAACTGTTAATGGAAAAGGAGGTGAGGGGGTTTCAAGGTGAGAATACAATATCTCTCACTTGCCTCTTCCTAGGCCTTCTACAAATCTATGTTTCATTATCTATGTCCCTTTTTTGTAGCCACCTCTCGGGTGGAACTGTAACCTATCACTTTCCCCAGAGAAACATGGAGAGCAGGGAAGACTGATGCATTGTATTATGTATCATAAACAGTTCTGTTACACTGACAATTTATTTTGTCTGCTCTGACTAAAGACTTTCCTTGCAGGTGTCCATACAAGATATCTACATTTGCATTAGCAAAGTTGAATGTGACTACTTAGCCAAGCTTTTCAGCAAATATTGCAGTTTGCAGAAAACCAAACATACCTTTATATGCACTGCACTTAAAAGAGGAGGACTATACAACTGGAAGACTGATAGGCCAGAAATAGTTCCTAGCACACTCAAGGGCAGGGGCCATAAAAATCCCAAAGTTGCAGCAGTTATCTAACACATAGTCATATCTTACATTCAACATATTTTGAGCCAAGAGTTTTTCTATTCCTATCATATTTTCCTCATTAGGGTGCACCACCCCTACACCATGTTTGCCTCATTTATTATCTAGGTATGAGTCATACCAAAAAATATATATGCATCCATACAGTGGTGCTTGAATGTTTGTGAACTCTTTAAAATAGTTTTTTTGTAAAATGTTTTCATTAAATATTCAAAAGATACAAAGTTGTACCAGTTTTCTATTATACATTTTCCATATAAATTAAAATAGTTACTGTTACAAATCTGAAAATTAAAGATTTGAGATAACAAGTAAAATTGTGGAATATAAATCAAACAGAGTAACTCATGTTAAATTCAACACATTTCCAAAAGTAGAAAACATTACCATATGTTAATAACAGGCGGATTAATTGGTGCCTCCTGGAGGGCTCAGTTCCAGTTTCTCTTGAAAGAGATAGCATGTAATTTTGTTTCCTTAATGAGTGTTATTCCCTAATAGTTCAGTGTCATACCAGGTGGTGTTATGTAGAGAGAGTGTGTCTGGACAAGGAGATTGACCAATATACTGTAGATTGACCAATGTGAAAAGAATTTTGCTGTATATTGCTCCTTATGTACAATTTTCTCTAGTCAATCCATGTAAAAAAATGTCATGTAGTTGTTGTTTAACCAGTATTAAGGATGGTGAATCAGGTGTGAGCCAACGAGGAAAAACTGGTTTGCTCAGGAAACACCAATTTATGTGACCAAAAGGTTTGTATTTTATGGCAGGTCCAGAGACAGTGTTCCAGGACCGCACCATAGGCATTGAACTTTGTTCGGGAGATTTCCCATTTTATGTCATCTTAATTGGGTTAAATATGCAGTTGTGTTCAGAATAATAGCAGCCCAACATCACTAAACTGATCACTGTTTTTGGTAGAAATTATATTTCTAAATGGCAAATAATTTACTAGTAGGTGTAGTAGAGTAATATAAACCAACAGACCCAACAATGATTACATGGATGCTACTGTTTAAGTAAAAACATGTCAGGAGGGAGTGGCTAATGCGAGGTATGCAAACGGGGGGGGGGCACTGATATGGTGTGATATGGGTGAATGGTTTCTTGTGAATTTATAATTGCATAATGTTATATTGTATTGGTGATGTTGCACAAATAAATGTTTAAAGTGAAAAACTGAACATATTTCTGAACTTAATATAGGAAAACTGCCATTTGAATGGATAGAATAGAAGACACAACCAATGATCAGCTTCAGGAAGATCAAAGAAGGTCTAAAGTTACCTGTGAGTACTGTTACAATTAAAAGATGCCTATGAGAAGACCCCGCAAAGTCCCATTGTTGAAAAAAATAAGTGCTGAAGAGGTCACAATTTGCCGAAGAGCTCATTGAACGGCCTAAAGAGAAATGGTGCAGCATTTTATGGACTGATGAAAGTAAAATTGTTCTTTTTAAATCTAGGGGCCTTAGACAATTTGTCAGATTCTGAATTCAAGCCACAGAACACTGTGACGACAGTGAAGCATGGTGGTGCAAGCATCATGATATGGAGATATTTCTCATACTACAGTGTTCGGCCTACTTATCATATACCAGGGATCATGGATCGTTTTCTATATCAATTATCAAAATACATGGCCATGTTGCTTTATGGAGGAAATGTCCTTGAAATTTGTGTTTCAACAAGCCAATAACCCAAAACACACGAGTAAATGAGCAACATCTTGGTTCCACACCAACAAGTTTGATGTTGTGGAGTGGCCAGCCCAAACTTGGCAATTAATCCAATAGAAAATGCTGTTTCTGAGGCAAACCCAAAAAATGCAGAAAAATTTTTAGAATGTAACAGGTGCCAGAAGTTTGTTGACTCCATGCAACACAGATCTGCAGCAGTTCTCAAAAATTGGTTATACAACTAAACATTAGTGAAAGAAGAACTAAACCCCCTTACAGCTAAAAGCCCCATTTGCCTTCTCCACTGGCCCCCCTCCCTGCTTCCTCCCAGCATAGTATTTAAAAAGAAGACCTAAACTTGCAGAGTAGCGCAGCAGAGCTCTGGGGCGCCATGTTCGGAAGCTTCCGTATGTTGAAGTGAGCAGCAACACTTCAGCCATTGGCGTATGCGCAGAGTTGGAGACAAAAGAAATGTTAGGTTAAGTTTTCCCAGGTTTGAAGTTCTTGTTGTAAGGAATCTATTTTGTTCCTCAGGTTTGATTTATATAAATCAGTGTGATGTTTTGGGATATTTATACAGAGAAATTAGATCTCTCGCTTTTCAAAGGGGAAATATACAGACCAACCTGTTTTTGAGGTATGCCTGAAGGGCAGAGCTTCAGATTTTTCTTAACTGATGCGGAAACTATGGCACCAACTCTATAGTATTGCAGGGACTGTCCACAAAACATTCTTCCAGTATCCTTCCAATTTTTCCACATGATCCTTAGCAAACTGCAGATAGTCAGCCATATTTCTAGGGGAAAGCAGTGGCTTGATCATTGCTACCCTGTCATACACACTATTGCTCTTAGTGTTCTCCTGATGGTGGACTCATGACCATCAACATTGGCCAGTGTGACAGGCCTTCAACTGCTTAGAAGTTACACTGGTTTCCTTTGTAATCTCTTGGACTATTAGACACCTTGCAGTTGAAATTATCTTTGTTCTGGGTAGGGTAACAACGGTCTTGAATTTCCTCCATTTGTACACAATATGTCTGACTGTTGACTGGTGGAGTCCAAACTCTTCAGAGATAGTCTTGTAACCTATTCCAGCTTTATGGGCAACAACTCTTTTTCTGAGATCCTCAGACATCTCCATTATCGAGCCATGATACACAAATCTGGTGTGTGTGATCAGGCTTTGTTGGACCCCCTTTAAAACAAGGTCTTTCACTCAGACTTGATCTCATTGGCATCTCATTGACTCAACACACCTCACTCTGTATGCCAACACTCCCCTTACAGTTATACTGACACAGCCTTTAGTATTGTTTGTACTGCCAAAGAATATGTTACTTTGAAACATAAATGTAGAGATCTGGATTTTAACCTGAGAGTCAAAAAGGGTTAAAATGTCCTGAGAGAACAATCACTAGGGTCTTACTTCATGATTATAATAGAAAAGTCAAGTTTATTTGCATTTAATCCTATAAAATCACTAATGAGGACCAAAAGAAGCCTAAAGAGAGTGAAAAGGGTGGAGAGAACAAAGCTGTGGGTGACAAGAGCATTGGCACAAGTGTCATTCTGTTGTGCACGGTGCTTGTATATAAGCATATCAAAGGGAAGATGATGTCCCACTGGGTGTAATTATCAGGGCGATAGAGAATCTAAAATGGTCTAAAACATATGTAACCCTTTCACAACCAGAGGAGCCTGTATTTACATTGTTTTTATGACCCCTGTAAAAAGCAACCCTGTATTATGATAGGGATATACTTTAACTGCCAGTGTTCATTGTACTATCCACTTGGCTTATTAGAGGAATTTTACATTTCTGTATGCTGTAAAATAAATACATTTAATGTAAAATAAATTTGAAGGTGACAAAATACGTTTTCTAGAATTCCCTGTTTCAGTTTCGAGATAATAATGTTGTTATTCCATTCAGGACTTAAATCCTTTCAGATTTGACAAAATTACTGACACACTAGACATAGAGGCCTAGGTACAGCCAAATACACTACACCACATCTGACTGCCATACATCAGCTGTCAAACATTTTGAGAGTAAAAGTGTTCTGAGTATAATGTCAGTGTAAAAAAAAAAATCAGCTGCTTGAAAATGCTGTGTTAAAAAAAAGTGATTCTCCAGTAGAAGAAAAAAAAATTATTTTTTTTTTACTCAAGCTTTTTGCCACCTAAATGATGCCCCTTTGATTAAAATGGGTTATGCCATAAATATAACTGCATGAAAAAAAAATATTTTACACAGCATGATACATTTTTGGTAGCTGACCCTTTGGAGAGAACTGAAATCCAACCACAAATGATCTTCTGCATCTTAGTTTGGATTTCTTCTTTTGCAAAGTGTTCCAATTCTCCTAGATTTGAAGGACACCTTTTCAGAACTTCAGATCTGTCTAAAAGTGTTTAATGGTATTTATATCTGGAGTCATTGCTTGCCACTTTAAAACCTAAAACCATTCCTATGTACGTTTTGAAGTGGGCTTTGGGTCATTTTCATGCTGCAATACTCATGGTCTGCTCCATAAAAGGCCTTAGTAATCTCCGAAGTTCATGATGCCATGCACCGACTCAAGGCTCCCAGGTCCAGGGGCAACCTCAAATTGTCAGTGAAACTTCTCCTTGCTTAACAAAGAAAAGGGGTTCTTTTCTCTCAAGAAAACAAAGAAATGTTGTGCTTTACCAAAAATCTCACATTTTGTTCCATTTATCTGAAAAACAAATGATGTCATCTGCGAATGCTATGAGTTTCTGAGATGTTAAGTCTGTATGGATGCCTGGGAGTTGTGAATGTATTAGAATATGTCTGATGGGGGGGGGGTCTATTGCTACATTGAAAAAAAAAGAATGATTTAGGCTCAGGTTTGTTTTGGCAAACTTCAATCAAGCTTTTTTATGTTTTTCATGAAGTGGGGTCTTTCTGGGTCTTATTCCCAAAAACACCCATTTTATTAATTTGCCATTGAATGGTGTAAATTGATACAACTGTACATTGTGCCTGATGAACAGCTTGAACTTGTCTGGCAGTTGGTAGTAAAAGTCATATTTGATTATCATTTTTTGGACTGCTAGTTCTGTCTCTTGAAACAATGAAAGAAAAAAAACAGAAAAAAAGGGCAGGAGCATCCTGTATTTCCTTTTACGTAATACATTTGGATGTGGCTATGGCTGCTCACTGCCAATCATATCTGTTATTGGTCTTTTCTATTGATGAACCAGAGCTCTCCAGACCCAGCTGCCTTGAGACAATCAGTACTTGGGAGTATTGGATTTGTTGTTCCAAGAGCAACCACATCCCTGGGCACATGAAATGAAGCATTACTGGTGACTATTGTCTCTGCAACATCAGTAATTCCTTTCACTGCCCCTTTAGGGGGCACATTCCACAGTCTGGAAACAACTGATGCAAGGCCAAGTACAGTAAGCAGGGTCAGGGCAAGTACAGTAACTTTGAAGGTTCAACAAATGGAGTAGGGTTTAAGCTTAAGTTTAGCCAGGGATACATGCTCATAGGACTCATTAAGAAAAGTTGGTGAACGTGGCAGGCTCCAATGTGGCCCAGACTGTTTTATCATCTGGAATATTAACAGCTATGTTCATTATTGGAGAGACAAAACCTTAACGCAAAAAAACAGACAACAAAGGAGGATAGAGGATAATGGTACAATGCACAAGAGCAATGAACAATGCAGAAGCCACAGCAGTGTGGTAGACATCATGGAGTGAATGGGTTGAAATAGTCAAATTATGACCTACACTAATTTATTTGCTAATTAGAACAAATTTGTGAACTAAGCAGTTGATAGATTTATGCATGAATGAAAAAGAAAAGTGAATCGTCACTCGTCCAGTGACTCAGTGGTGAAAAAGCCTAAGGCAACCAGGGAGACTAAATTAAAATATGCCTGAATCTCGACAGCTTCAGAACATCCGAGTTCTACTGGTGGCTAAAAGGAGGGGAAGAAGGGACTTCAACTAAATTAGAATATGCTTCTTCTACACTTTTCACATGGACAGTTAATAAAGGTCAAACTGCACTGCAAAAGCAGAGCTATAGAAAAATACACATACTTATATGCCCAATTCCATTTTAGATATATTCTGTTGAAAACAGATTTTGCTTTAAAACAACATATATATGTATGTATATTATGTATGTACCGTATATACTCGAGTATAAGCCGACCCGAGTATAAGCCGAGGTACCTAATTTTAACTACGAAAACTGGGAAAACTTATTGATTCAAGTATAAGCCTAGACACAACTACAGCCCTGTCTCCCAGCAGCGCACATTCCGCCAAAGCGACCCCCCCCAGCGATCAACCAGACTTCTTTGCAAAGTTGATGGTGACAGAGAATTGCCAAACGGATTACTGTGTGCATTGTCCCACTGTCCCACTACCATGTGCAGAGGGTGCTGTTTGATATTGCCATCACTGTTAATCTTTCGTATAACCAACAGAGGGTGCTGTGTGATATTGCAGTCACTGTTATTCTTTCATATAACCAACAGAGGGCGCTGTGTGATATTGAGATCACTGTTAATCTTTCGTATAACCAACAGAGGGCGCTGTGTGATATTGCCATCACTGTTAATCCTTCATATAACCAACAGAGGGCCCTGTGTGATATTGCCATCACTGTTATTTGATATAACCAACAGAGGGCGCACTGTTATTCTTTCATATAACCAACAGAGGGTGCTGTGTGATATTGCAGTCACTGTTATTCTTTCATATAACCAACAGATGGCGCTGTGTGATATTGCAGTCACTGTTATTCTTTCATATAACCAACAGATGGCGCTGTGTGATATTGCAGTCACTGTTATTCTTTCATATAACCAACAGATGGCGCTGTGTGATATTGCAGTCACTGTTATTCTTTCATATAACCAACAGAGGGCGCACTGTTATTCTTTCATATAACCAACAGAGGGTGCTGTGTGATATTGCAGTCTCTCCCCAAGCGAACTGTTGGTATAGGAATGATTAAAAGTGACTGCAATCTCAGCTACTGCCCACTGACTGGAGTACAAGCCAAGGTAGACTTTTTCAGCACATTTTGGATGCTGAAAAACTTGGCTTATACTCGAGTATATACGGTATGTATATCTTGATTATATGCCACTACTTGTATACACAGAGCTGTATATTCATACAATATAGTAAAAGTACAAACAGGGAAGACAAACATTGCAATAAATTAGGACTAAGTGTCATGTGCTAAGAGACACAAGAGGAAGATCCCAGCCCCATTCTGTCTACTGATTGGTTGCAGTGGGCTACTAGACCTGGAGCATACATTGCATTCGTTATAAATGTACACCCTAAGACAGATGGCATAATGGGCAGTTTCTTATACAGCTGAAAAAAATATTTAATGGACTGCCTGTAGAAGCACTTTTTAGGCTAAGAATTCTCTAGTGAACATTTTTTAATGGTGAAAAGTGCACCAATAACAGTGTTATCAGTTGTTTCATATTCAAATCAACAGGAGGCAGCAAGAAGCAATTTCAGGTGATTTTCAGCCAGCTGAGCAGTGCCCCATGTACTGTAAAATAGGCAAGGGAAACCCTCCAATCTGCTGTGATCCATTTGGGCCCAATACTTCAAATTGCTGAAAACTGCTTTTTTCTCATTTTTAATACCAGCAGAGGAAAGTGGTTCCTCATATCTAGAAAGTTTCTACAGACAAAACCATCAAACAGCCAAAGCAGAAAGATATAGTTAAGCAGCAGATGGAGTGCCACATGTTTTTTTTTTACACTGGAAATTAAATTGTTACATCCCAGAAAAAGGAAGAAGTGCACATGCAATTTCAAATAGCAGAAGCCCTGTTAAGGTGTTTTATTGTATGTAAATATCTGTGGAACTTTTATAAAATGTTGGCAAGAGCTTGTATTTCCATTTGCTCTCCTATTACACAAAAGAAGGAAAACATAGCTATATATGAAATGAAATTGTTTGATATGATATTTCATCCATAAGAAGGGAAGTGTGATTTTTTTGTTATTTTGATTATTTTATTCTAAACCTTTGCAGTCTGATTTATTCTTGCAATCTGAAATACTTTAGTAAGAGCGGAAATGCTACCGGCTGACAGCGTCTGCAACAGCCAGTAAATCTGAAATATTATGTGTGAATCCTGGAAGGCAGCCATTAGGAAGATTATGGTAAGGGACGCAGCGGGGGCATCCCTGTGGAGAAGGGACTCATAATGGGGGACAAGTGTGACCTTTAACCTTCGCAGGGATCAGCACTATCTAGACTAGTAATCAGCATCACATGCTTCCAATATCTTACAGCCTGGAGCCCTTCCTAAGACCAGAGGCAGGTAAGGGCAGTGACATGTTTAATGGGCTCAGTGGGGGGGACTGACACCACTCTAACAATAAAAATCACATGAGCAGTTAAAATATATTTTACATGTTCTTTTACTGAGTGATAAGATTGATTGCAAGTAGGAAAACTGCTTCAAGAGACTGCTTACATTTATTTTAGTACACAATTGTATAATATTGCTGGAAATATTCAAACAAAAGATAGAAAGCAAAATTTAGCAAATACATAAAATGCTAACAGTCTGCAGCTGGCTGGCATGGAAAAAAGTGCGTTACTGACTCAGACATCAGTAGCACTCACACTCCACATATGTTAACACATGGCAAACATTGGGGAGGGGTTTACAGGTAGAATATAAAGGTCTTAACTGCTGCAGAACATTTTTTGTTTGTTGCCTATCATAGTACTTCTTAAAGGAAAAACATCACAAGCTGTCCACAAAAGGGTTGAAGGTATCTGGATATACTTCATGGCCTATTTAGCATCTTCCCATCATGGAGTGTTAAGCAATGCAGAAGAATTTTTATGTGTAATAGTATACCATCCATTTCATACAAAATAAACATCATGGGGCAAATTCACTAAAGGGTAAATTTTTGCCAGCAACTTCTTCGCCAGGCACAAATTTATTACTACGCTAATTCAATAAAATGAGAAGTTGCGAACGCTGTGAATTTTCGCTAACGTTACTTCGGCTGGGCAAGCATTTCATAGCGAATTTTCGATAGTGTTCATTTCTGCCTAGCAAAACTTTGCTAGCACTCTTTCGCTTAGGTTCATTTGAATAGGATGGGTACCTAAAAGTCATATGGACGTCTTTATTAATAATGTTGGTGCAAATGCTTGAAGTGGCCACTTTTTCAAACACATTTCCAATGAGCCATAATAAAGACAGAGGAAATCCTCTAATGCCCTAGACATAAACCCACCCTTTAACAAATGTGGTATGCCCCTAAAATTGGTTAAAATTTTCGCCCTTTAGTGAATCTGCCCCCATGTTCAGTTCTGTATAACAAAGTAATTTCTTAACTTTCCTTCAAGTGGACCTGTCATCTACACACAAAAAAACTGTATAATGAAATAAGGACCACAAATCTTTTTGTTCATTAAAGTATCCATACCTGTTATAAAGGTGTTTAAATATCTGAGCTGTCAATCAAATATCTTTCCCACCTCTATGCCTGAGGAATAGAGGCGGGACAGTCAATTACTTTCACTTTCCATTCAGCACTTGACCTGCATGTCAATGCACTCCTCACATTTCCCCTTCCCTCCTCAGGCTCTATAATTGTGTAGGATACTGTGCATGGGCATTAGGTCCCCCATTCTGGTGCATACACAAGATTTTGGGGTGATACACAGTTTTAATCTTAATAACAGTGTCCACAAAAGGGCAGGCTGTGACTGTGTAATTCCAAGACTGAAGAAAGCTAAATTTAAATAATAAGTATAATGTAAGTAAAGTTTATTTTGCTCAACTAACATGATAGAAATAATTTGGAAATATTTCTTAGGGTGACAGGCCCCCTTTAACTTTAAACAACTATAAACAAGAGATCCACTACTATGATTAGTTTTTGTTTATTTATAATTTGTGTATCTAGTGTCTAAAAAAATATGGGAACTCCCAAAGCAAAGCTTGGACTGTGTAGCCGTATCCATGTTTTCACATTTGATAAATATTTTTTAATTCGGGTATAATGCAAATATTCCTTACTATTGTTCTTAATGTATTTCTTTATTGTCATATAAACAATATATAGTGTACATTTGGAAACCTCTGCTGAAATTCATGAAATTGTTAAATATGATGTTGATGTATTAGCCAGTTACATGTTTATCACATGGGACAGATGTTACTGCCAATGCAGAGTTCTTTACTTAACTACAAGGTTTGCTAATTAGATACACAGTTTTTTGGTAAAAGCCTGCATGCTTTGTCCATTATTAAATTTGAAAAGCAGGTTTTTGCAGTTGAGCAAACTGATTACATGTCATAGCATCTGGTTATATGCACATGCAATATGTGAAATGCAACACAATGCAAACAATGAAATGTTAACCACATTTACGGCTGCACTAAGCATCTGCCACTTTAATATAATCTAGACAACAAAGTTCCTCTTTAAATAAAGATATATCTGTGAGTATAAATGGTTGAGAAATATTTCCTTGACTAAAATCCACTAGAAGTCCTGAACCAGGGGTAGGGCGGCTACTGGGAAATCTCTCTTTCGGGTATGACCCCTCATTTTTGATAATAAAATGTAGCATTGAACAGAAATAAGCATAGTGTCTGCACCAGACAAACAGATGTTTCTCTGGAATAAGAGTACTGATTTATTTTATTGAAGATGAAATATATGTATTAGTGGTATAGGATCTGTTCTCTTCAGACAGGTCCAAATTACGGAAAAGCGTTCCCCCATAGATTCCATAACTAATTGATTCTAATTTTTTAAATGATTTCGGTTTTCTCTGTATTAATCAAAAAGAATGTCTTGTACTTGATGGTAACTAAGCTGCATGAATCCATATTGGTGGCAGAACAATCTATTGGCTTTATTTCATGTTTAAATCATTTTTTGCAAAACTAAAAAATCCCAGGTCCTGAGCATTCTGGATAATAGATCCCATACCTGTATTTGATCCTGGTAAACAAAAAATAAAAAACGCTTTCCTATCTTGGCCTCTGATTTAACATTATGTCAAAATCTCTTATGGGATCTGGTACTCCGTTAGACGCCTACCCAATGGGTCACAGTGACTCTGGAGCAGTGGAGTAACTACATATTACTTGGCCCAACAGCAAATTATTTTTCAGGGCCCCAAAATGTTTAGAGGTTGACTTGTTTTACCAATATTTATTGAAACTGTATATAAATTTGGGCCCCATGGGGCCCCTATACCTCCTGGGCCCCCCTGCAGCTGCAGGGTCTGCTTCCTCTATAGTTACGCCCCTGCTCTGGAGGGAACAAATCAGTCCTCAATTCTGTTCCTTGCCTCTGCTTACACTGAGCCAGCCAAATGGCTATTAACTAGCAAGTGTACAAAAAAAAATTCTTTAGATGAGAGACATTTTGAAAGTGAACAGCATCATTTTCAGCATTAAGGCATTTAATTTTAAACAAGCGATCAGTAAATACTTCCTGCTGACTGGTTTCTATAAGTGATTAGACCTGTATGAGCCTTTCATTGCATTTTTCCAAAAAGGTTGCAGTGCCCCTGTATCTGATCCATTATAGATGGACACACCATTGATGTTAAGCAGTACAAAATCTCATTTTACAATTTTGAGGAAACTAGAAGAAATGCTGTAAAATATGTTTTAAAATACTCGGGGGCAAATACACTATGCGCCAAAGCGCCTAACGCTAGCGTCAATTCGCTAGCGTTGGGCATTTTCGTTACTTCGCAAATTCACTAACGGACACTGGCATAACTTCGCTAGTGTAACTTCGCACCCTTACGCCTGGCAAATTTGCGCAACGGACGTAACTACGCAAATTAACTAACGCGCGCATTGTTCTGAACGCTACCTTTTACGCTAGACTTCCTTCGCCACCTCAGACCAGGCGAAGCGCAATAGAGTAGATAGGGATTTCTTCAAAAAAAGTTAACATTTTTTCTAAGTCCCAAAAAACGCTGGCGTTTTTTCTATTTTATGGGTGATAGGCTGAAAAAGTTCGAAATTTTTTTTGGGGCTCTCCTCCTTCACCCCTACATTTCCTAACTCATGGCAACTTAACTATACAGTGGGCACATGTGTAGGGCAAAATAAAAATTTTATTTGATGTTTTGAAGGTTTCCCAGGCATTTGTAGTGCTGCTACATATTCCTCCATTGAAATTTGAATTTGGCGCCGTATGCAAATTAACCATCGCTAGCGTAACTTCGCTTAGCGAATCAACGCTAGCGCAACTTCGCAACTTACGCTACCCCTGAGCGAAACTTCGGATTTTAGTGAATTTGCGAAGCGCTGGCGAAACTACGCCTGGCGAAGTGCGGCGAAGTTACGCCTGGCGCAACTACGAATCTTAGTGAATGTCCCACTCAAAGTTTATAAACACCAGAGTAAATTTTTGTTTAAAGTGAAATGCTTTACTGTGTTAATTAGGAGTATGGAAGTCACATGCAAAATCTAACACAATAAGTAATTTGTGGATGTCTGTGTTAGGTGTGAAAACTAACTGGAATTTACTATTTACAGAAGAACCGTTGGTAAGAGAGTCATCTGGTTAGAATACTCACCAAAAACAAAATTCTCTGTGTAAAATGAGTGCCAAGTTTGAGGAAATGCACCTACTAAAATGCATTAGAATAGGTAGGAAGGCAAAAAAAGGCATAAAATGTGAGAAAGTGAAACTGACTGTGTTATAAAGTTTTTTGTTTAGCAAATCAAAAGTGGATGCAGTAAATCTCCTGGCTACAGTGTGCTTTTAACAAAAACTTACCACATTACTTGGAAGTGAGCAGAGATCGTTGAAAGGTGTTTCAAGTGAGTTGTTATCTACATTTAGAACGACAACATCATCAAGTGAGCGGCTTTTCACCCTCTGACAAAAAATATATAAACAATGAGTTAGGCTATCATTAAAGATTACAAATCCTTAGTAAAATTCATAAATTAAGCTTTATCACTGCTTGTAATATAATAGTTTCACAAATAAAATAGTGTCTGATAACCCTGAAGTGATATCATTTTAGAATGAATAGCCAACCAACGGTGGTCTTTCCTCTTGCTGTGCTGCAGATACTTTGGCGAGAACTCTAATGGCAGAGACATACAATCAGATCCGGGGAGATTTAGTCACCCATCGATTTATCGCCTCTTCTTTGGGTGAGTAATCTCCCCGAACTGCCTTCCCTTGCTTTCCCGCAGGCTAGAATGTAAATTGCCGACAGGATGGCACTCGGAGCGCTACGTTTTCCAAAGTCACCGAACTTTCCTCACATGAATTGGTTTAATAAATGTGCCGCCCCAAGAATCATCATCATCATCATCATCATTTATTTATATAGCGCTGTCAAGATACGCAGTGCTTTACTGCAGTTATAGCAAACAGGGAATAAATGGTGGATAACAGACAAGGATTACAGAGTACAATAGGGTTTACAAACTAAAAGGTTAGGGTACAATTGAGACATTAGGATTGTATAAACACTTTGTCATTTTTGATACAGCAATGATTAATTAAGGTACATCGAATAGGCCTCTTTAAACAGATGGGTCTTTAAGGAGCGCTTGAAAGTTTGGAAAGAAGGAGAAAGTCTGACAGCTTGTGGCAGAGAGTTCCAGAGAAAAGCAGAAGCCTGAGAGAAGTCTTGTAGACGAGAATGGGCAGAAGTGACCAGAGGAGAAGTGAGGCGAAGATCAGAAGCAGATCGTAGGTTTCGTGAAGGAGTGCATTTGGAGATTAGAGATGAAATATAGGGAGGGGTTTCATTATTAAGGGTCTTGAATGTGAGTGTAAGTAATTGAATTTGATTCTAGAAGAGATTGGGAGCCAGTGAAGGGACATACATATGGGAGCAGCTGATGTTGAGCGGCGAGCTAGATGAATGAGTCTAGCGGCCGCGTTTAGAACAGATTGGAGTTGTGAAAGGTGACTTGTTGGAATACCTGTGAGGAGTAAGTTGCAGTAATCAAGGCGGGAGATGATGAGAGACTGAATCAGTGTTTTAGTTGATTCTGAACTGAGATAGGGTCGTATTCGAGCAATGTTGCGCAGTTGAATACGGCAAGATTTTGCAAGTGTTTGAATGTGTGGTGAAAAAGACAGATGAGAGTCTAAGATGACTCCTAGGCAGCGTGCCTGTGTGGTGGAATGAAAGGTTGTGTTGTTTACGGTGAGTGATATCTGAGGGACAGGGGAAGATCTTGGAGGAAATATAATGAGTTCTGTTTGAGAAAGGTTCAGTTTCAGGTGGCGCTGTGACATCCAGGAGGAGACAGCAGAGAGACAGTCTGTGACTTGGGAAAGGACAGAATTAGAAAGATCAGGAGTAGACAAGTAGAGTTGGGTGTCATCAGCATAAAGGTGATACTGAAGTCCAAATGACTGAATGAGTTTTCCTAGTGAAGTTGTATAGAGCGAGAACAGCAGGGGGCCAAGAACAGAGCCTTGAGGAACTCCAACAGAGAGTGGGAAAGTAGTAGAAGTAGAGTTAGAGAAGGAAACTTTAAAGGAACGGTCAGACAGATAAGATGTAAACCATGAAAGAGCAGTGTCCCGAATGCCAGATGAGTGTAGAATGTCAAGGAGGAGTGTGTGGTCAACTGTGTCAAAGGCTGCAGAGAGATCTAGAAGGATTAGAATGGAATAATGACCTTTAGACTTTGCCAATAGAAGATCATTGAGTGCAGTTTCAGTCGAGTGTGATGGGCGGAAGCCAGATTGCAAGGGGTCGAGGAGGGAGTTGTGAGTGAGATGCTGGATCAGGCATTTGTAAACAAGCCTTTCTAGTAATTTGGAGGCGAATGGAAGAAGGGAGACCGGTCGATAGTTAGTGGGAGAGCTGGGATCAAGGGAAGGTTTTTTGAGGATAGGAGTGATTAGTGCTTGTTTGTATAATGATGGAAAGGTACCAGTAGAGAGTGAAAGATTGAATAGGTGGGTAAGTGCAGGAGAGAGTGTATCAGAGATTGAGTGGAGTAGGCGAGAGGGTGTGGGGTCAAGGGAGCAGGTGGTGGGTTTTGAGCAGGCTAGAAGTTTACTAACTTCATCTAGAGTTGCAGGGGTGAAGGAGTGCAAAGTAGATGTGAGTGGACTGCACGTTAGTCTGAGATTGTTGTCGGACGGTATGCTCAGACTAATGAGATCGATTTGAAAGAAAGAATAAATAAAAACGAAATGTCTATGCATTAAAAATAAAAAGTAAACCATCATAAATCGAAAGGAAAGTCACAAGCTGGAAGTGATATAAAACACTTTTCATCAAGAGGCTTAAGCAAAAAAAATAAAATAAAAAAAATCTGATTTTCTGCATTTGTATTATTTTAATTCGATATGAATTTCATAAAAGACAGCAATTATCATAACTACATTCATGAAATATATTTTGTGGATCGAGCGGAAACATAATGCAATTAAATAAAAAAAATTGGTTAATCCATGTGGATTTGCATTTTGTAGAGTGCAACAAAACCAACGCCAATCAATCTGTAACATTTTAGCCTGTCCAGATAAATTATGAATGGCATTTGTAAGGATAAATCTGGAGCAGGCACTCAAATGAAGGCAGTCTTCCATCAAATAGTCAAAACAAAGTGAAAGTTTATTGCGTAGGACACTCCATGTTTTACTGCACTATGAAATGGCATTTGTGTTTAAAGAGTTTTTTTGCAGGATACAAATGATTTCTCTGTCATAGATACAATAATGGCACAGTCAGTTTAGTGAAGTTACACAACAATCAGTTATTTATCTGTTATGAACAACAAAGCCTGTCATCCTGTGTATTCAGATGAATGCCAGTTTTTGTATCTCACAGTATAGATGTAACAAAAATAACACTCAGAAGACCTAGGTTTTAAAACAATTAATATGTTTTGGTAATCAGCATCAAGCAAAACTAAGGGACATGGTTACCTGGATACCAGATTGCGTTTTTTTAATGATTTGAAAAAAAACATAAAGGAAAAGATGAAAACTCAAATATAATTTTATATTTTTATTTTGGGATGGGACCTGTTATTCAGAATGCTCTGGTTTTCCAAATAATGGATCTTTCTGTTATTTGGATCTTCATGCCTTAAATCTACTAGAAAATCATGTAAATATTAAATAAACCCAATAGGCTGGTTTTGCTTCCGATAAGGATTAATGATATCTTTGTTTGGATTTTATTAATACAGAGAAAAAGGAAATCGTATCTAAAATATTGAATTAATTGATTATAAAGGAGTCTATGGGAAAAGGCCTTTCCGTAATTCAGAGCTTTCTGGATAATGGGTTTCCAGATAATGGATCTCATACCTGTATTTGAATAAAAAAACACAGCACATGTACAAGTTGCAGAGTTTTTGTAGAAGTAAATGGGAATGGTCTCTGAATATTTTAAGAAACTGTATTTGATTTATTTTTACCCAGTTTATTAAAACAGTCAAGACTTTCAGCCTAAATGAAGCAATGTGATTTCCATTTGAGTGAATTTGATTGGGACCATTTTGTTCCATCGACCAACCACTCTAACTCACTAAAGTGAATACGTTGTGCTATATTGTCAGTTTTTCAATTGGAGAGTATTTTATAATGTCTTTGTTGTTTGTTTTCTATGTAACGTTCAGTTCTTAAATAAGATTAAATATATATTTAGCATAACACCTATACTAAAATAAGCTCTTGATAAAGAAAATCTGCTTTTCTACTTGTAATTTCCCAAAACATGACTTACCTCCATGAGACTTAGATGAACTCCAATAAGATAAGGCATGGGTGCACTAGAACAGGAGAACAAATAAAATAAAAAATAGCAGAGTGTCAAATATAAGCAATCTGGGTTGAGGCTTCAGTCAATTGTAAACAATTTCACCAACATGAAAAATCGCCTATAATTTACTTGGAGGAGGAAAAGCTGGTCAGGAATTGGTGATTTTTTGTTCAGTCTGTTTCACACCAAAGCTCATGCAATCTGATCTTTTGCTACAGTCATGGGTTTGTCCTAAGACTGTGTCAATACTTCATAAGACAGTATAAAAAAGTGTTACATAGTTACATAGTTACATAGTTAAATTGGGTTGAAAAAAGACAAAGTCCATCAAGTTCAACCCCTCCAAATTACAACCCAGCATCCATAAAGGATACGTGTTTTTATTTTAAAATACATAAAAAGACTTTAAACAAACCCCAAAATGACCTACACCTCTCCCTAAACTGAGTCTAATATATTTACTAAGATAGAAGCTGAAACCTGTAGCTGAAATCAGCAACTTCTTTATCAAGCTTGACACTTCGCACCTTTTAGTATACTGAACTTTCCTTCTAGTTTGAACGGGAAGTTGGTCATTAAGCTTTCATTGTGGCATTGGACTAGACTGCCCTATTGTCAAGCTGTTTTGGGATTACAGAGTTAAATTCTAGAAGGCCAATTTCATTGACCAAAGACAGGCAGTTTTTTGTCTGCATGCAGCAAGGCCAGAATCTTATTTTCTGAATGTCACTGGAATGTCACAAATTTAATTAGATGGATAATAAGTCACGAAAAAGGAGCAGATTTAAACAGCCTGGGTTGCTGATTTTCACCAAATTAATTCACTTTAAGGAGATATAAGACAGTCCTATGCAAAACTACAGCTCTGTCAGTCTTTCAGAATAATTTATCTGTTTCCAACACTAATTATCACATCAGCAGCATTCTAATTTCATTTCTATGATGAACAGAAATGCCACCCAGAAGCCACAGGCCACCCTGCATTCTTTGTAATGGTGCTATATACACCAGACAACTTCTGTTATGGAGATGCCAGATGATTTTGAGAAAATTTTAAAAAGTGAAAGGAACCCAATGAGCCACTGTATGCCTAAAGTCCGGGTAGTCTCATCCGCAGTCATTGTATCCATTCATGGATATGTTAAAGTCCAGTTTTAAAAGACATGTAAAGCCTACATTTTTATAGTTGGGCATATCTTCCCCACCCAAGCCACATCATTTATACTGCATATACCCCCTCCATTTGCCAGTGCCTTTACATTTTACGAAAACAAATAGCCGCATTCACAGCGGCCATTTTCCCTCTGACACGTCATCAGTAACATTGATATCTGCAAACAGCAGATGTATGCCGCAAAGTTCATGCAATGCAGAATGCAGGTTTACACCGGTACAACATGCTTTGATAAAAAGTTCTGCTGGGGTTGAGCACTGTAATGGTTAAACTGAGCTCAGAAGAGGCGGTTAGGAGAAAAAAATAGGATCAGACAGCTAGACTACGGGAATCTGCAATGCTATCTCTTCAATGGCTGTTAGACTGGAGAGTGTGTTTAGTAATCTGAGCTGAGAAGATCTGAGCATGCTCATGAGCCAACAGCCAAAGTAAATTCCTGAGGGAGGGGGCAGAGTGGATTAGAGGAGCAGAAGGAATTCTAAGTGATTAAAGGGCTGCCGCCTTACTGTTAACCTTTTAACAACCAGACTGGCAGTTATCTAAATATTTCACAGATGTTGCTTACTGATTACATTTTTGTGGGTTGGGTTTATATGTCCTTTAAAATGGGTCTCTTGAGAAGTTCTGTTTTAGTGGACATTTACTGTCTCAGAGATAAAAAGTATGTAATTTAACACAAAGACAGCACCTGCTTTGCTGCTGCTTTCACAAGTGAATGGATTCATGCCGCGGAAGAGGAGCAACACACTTAGTAAGACACTTGTACAATGTTACATTCTGATTCAAGTATGTTTGGGTTTCATTCCTAGGTCATTTTATTGTGACTTTGGTTGAGTATCTACCTCCACTGGTTCCAAAGTTTGTCCTGTAAGCTGATCAGTGACTTCTGATGGCAGAATTAGAATAAAAAATTGTATCTGTTTTAACCTGCTTTTTTAACACAAAAACCCAGATATACCTGATTACACAGATTTAAAGGAGATCATGCTAGTCTGTTTATGCTCCAGGTACCTGCTCCCCAACCCCCACCTTAGGCTATTCCATTGTAAAGTGATGAATTCTGGGATGTGAATCCCCTCTGCTTTCCAGAAAGTCCACACACCACCCACTATGGAAAGTACAGGGACTACAAGTACTAGAATACAACAGAACAAAGAAATAGAGGGGTTGCATTACATTGTAAACTGTAAAAATGGGGCATATTTTCCCTTTCAACGGCCTGTTTAACTGTAGAACTGTTCCAGTTACTTCCAAGTGAACTGTACCAGGTATCCCAAGTGTCAATGAAGTATCTATAATTAACATTCATAAAATAAATACATATAGACACTAAACTGTACAATTATTTTCTATAAAAAAATCATTTTTGATCAACATTGATAGGGTAAATATTTACACATAAGTCATCAAATAATAAACACCCAGTGACCCCTTTCTTGATAAGCAGTGGTTACATGCACGTTCTACTAGCATAAATGATGTATGAATGAACATAGAGCATAGTCTCAGTCTTCTTGTAGTTAGAGTTAGCTGAACAAGGGTAAGAAAGTTTAAAGCACTCACCAGCAGTAGTCAAGAAGGTGTGGGGGAAGCACAGGGATGTAAATGTGCTGCCAGTACATTGGATACAGAAGAGATGCTGAGGCATGGACACAGGCTGTAAGCTGTATGACAATAACAGGCATATTAGATGTAATCTCTGCTAATATCACTGCCAGTGATGTACCTGTATTTGTGCCTTATTCAAAAAAAAAAAAAAATAGATTCATAATCAAGAGTATATCTACACACACAATAAATGAATAAGGTTACTTATATATGTGAGCAGGGTTCTCTGATTCCTTCATTTTCTCCTATATATAAATGATGTATATAAGCAGAGTGTATAAAATGTTATAACATTAATGATTTAATAAATATAAGGGTATGTATCCTGGAAGTCCATTGTACTCAATACAATCAAAGGCAGATATGTAAAAACTTGCACAGAAACTGGTGTACTTGGAAACATTTTTAAAATGTACTTATCATAACAGCATCTATACAAGTTTTTCTTAACTTAGGCAACTTTTTAAATTAACTATTTACTTGGAAACACTATTCATACAGTGCTTTATCATTAAACAGTTTTTTACAAGCATATTTTCTTAACTTAGGCAACTATTTAAATTAACTATTTACTTGGAAACACTATCCATACAGTGCTTTATCATTAAAAAAATTTTTATAAGCATTAAGTGGGGTTAAAAGTGGGTTGGAATTTGTAACTCCAAGATAAAGACAAACCTGAAACATACTACAAGATTTAAAGCTGTTATTGCTGCAATTGTGAGGACTGAACAAATATGCTAACATAATACAGTAGAACTGTATCAATGCTGTTTTTCAAGATCCTATACAGGCAAGAGGCATCTTATATCTGGATTTTTCTTTTTTCCAGTATGGACACTGTGCCTTGGAAAGTGTAAAATGTGGGTTCTATTGTATTACTGTATTGCAGTTTTTTTTTTGTATAAAGATGTATTCTCTTACATGGTACATAATAACATACCTACATACAGTACCCTTATATTCTAGTGACCCAAGTTTTAGTGAAACATAGATTAGAAGATTGGTATTTACAAGGCAGTTTATGTGGGCCAACGTTTTGGCCCACAATAGGGCATTTATCTAGGACCTTGATAAAGGCCCTAATATGGGCCGAAACGGATGCACAAGTTTGAAAAATAAATAAGGGTGGTTCACTAGTTTTAGAGTGTGAGTCCTGAACTGTGTGCGTGTATATAACATACATAGAAAACTGCAGCTCTATCACAAAAGTAAAACAATTGCTGTCTAAAACAAATCAATGGCTCGGGTATGTGAAACTCCAGGACTAAATAAAATCAGCAGGCAAAAACCATAGCTCATCCGATGCAAGGCTTGACCTGGGTGTATGAACCTAGGTCCGTCACTTCCTGGCACAGCACACTTGGCAGGGTAAATGAAACCAAGTAAATTATGATTTGCACTCACCATACAGTTCCCCCGAATCCATAGCTTCAGGTGGAGATGCAGACAAATTGAAGAATGAGCATGCACTCCTGAGACACACCAGCATTGATAAGTCATTTTTTAAAGGAGAAGGAAATTTGCCTTGCACTTGGGGGTGCCAAATGTTAGACATTTGGCACCCCCAAGTGCAAATCAACTTTCCTTCTCCTTTAAAAGCATCAGAGGATAATCCAGATGTTGCAAAGAGAATACACCCTTATGTACTTTATAGAAGTATCCAGTATAGAGATGTTAACTACAGTATATTGTATACTGGTTTGTGAATTTCAGTGTCTACAGAACAGAAATAATTGGGCCTGTGATAGGAGTTCATTTAACCCCACTAAATATGGCTAGGACTATGGCCTAAGAGCTCCCAAGAGAGCTCGTTAGGGCTGATTGCCAAAACTAGGAAGAACCAGAAGACTGCAGGAGCATCTGGAAGAGGTCGTGATAGCGGGAGGTGAGCTTATCCTGCAGAACATTTTCTCCTGGGATAAGGCTGCTCTCTGTCACACACTGTTACCACTGCCTGACCAGCTGTCTTGTGATGACAGGGCCACATCAGTCAATGTTTAACCCCCTCTTAAATGCATGTCTTTAACTCATCGTTGATTACAAAAAAAAAATACCACTTTCATCTTTCTCTGCTCTTCATATCTTAACACCATGTATTAAATAAAGGTTTGTCTGACTTCCTTTTCTTGGTACCAATAGTGAACAGCAGGAGGTTGAAAAGTTCTATTAAGGACAAATGTAGGATTTACATAGGACTATATTTGGCATAAATAATTACAAAGGCAGGCAAAAATCACATCCACTGCCGTCTACAGATATGGGGTGGTAGTGCAATTAGATGCTTTTCTACAAGAACTAACATAGGTCAATTGTATCATGTCGCAGCCAATCTCACTTTCAGCTCAATTTCAACAGAGACAATGGGTGCAATTTATAGGTGCTGTTGCAAGCTTTAATCAAAGATCTGCATGGCTAAATAGACCTATGAGTAAAACAACAGACTCATCTGGTTAATAAATGTACACTTAGAGCTCATTGCTTTTGGCCCATATAAATGTGTAAAATTTGGAAAGCACTGTATGAGATCAGCAACAGGAATGTCTTCTTAGAAAAAATATGAAAACAAACAAAAACAGTGTGTAATGTTAAGTTAGCCATTGAGGTGTTGAGAAAAGTGATTAATTTAGGTCCTTTTTTTGTTTGACAAGTTGCTCTTTCTCAAGTGACTGTGTCTTCCTCTCCCTAAAAAAATCTGCAGGCCCGTGATGCTCTATGAATGAGATTTCCACTATCTTTACAATGAAACAGATGTCATATAATCTAAATCTAATCTAAAAGCAATTTCTTATAGCACATTAGCATGACACATTGCTTACTGCTGAAAGATAATTTTCAGAAAAAGAGCTTAGATACAATGTTGTTTGGGCTTTAATCTGGCAGAAAGCAGCGTGGGTCAAACTGCCTACTATAGTGATATGTACAAAATCATATGCCTATGTTAGATATTGTAGTGACAGACAGACCACCACGTTTTAGCTGCTGCTTTTTTCCACCTATTTACAGCAGTGGTCAAATTGTCTAATGTATCATAAACTTGAGAGTTTTGCCTTTTAGTTCAAGACTTGATACCAAGACAGAGATGCTGGAACAGGAACACGACTATATTGAAAAAAAAACTATGCAGCGGTAAGATACCTGACAGTCTTTTAAACAAAGCAGAGATAGCAAGAGCTCTTCTTATCTGTAAAAATAAGTAACCAAAGCAGTATCATGGTGGCAGGCAGGCTAGGGGCTATCTTTGCAGGAGGCAGCCTGGGATGTCATGGCCAGAAAAAGACCCAGAGATCACTAAAAATAATGGAAAAAATGCAATAGCTCATACCTAACAACATTTTGGAAATAGAAAAAGAAATAAAAAAAAAATGTTTGTCCATGCTCATTATTGTGGCCACACCCCCTAATTACCATGTTCATTTTACAAATTTTGGCAGGTTATGAAAGTCTAAACACATTTCTATGGTTTTTATGAGTTATTACAGTTTTGCTAATAAAGGTGAATTGCCCGTTTAAGCTGCAGGCCACAGTTTCCCCAAGAGACCGGCTTATCTTAAATTGTTACAATTGTTTCTGTACATGTATTCTGGGCTCTCTGCCAAAAGCCAATTAAGTTAGAAACTTTGTATCTTTTTCTGGCTGTTCAGTGCAGGAGATCTAAGAGAAATTTGGGACATTTCAGTAACAATCTGGGACTGCGGGTTGAGCTGTAAAAATTGGGACTGTCCCACAAAAATCAGGACAGTTGGGAGATATGATATCTAGAATAAATGCTGAGAGCTACTGTTGTAAAGTCCAACAGCAATGTCACACTGGGTGATTCCAATCGCTTCGGGCGTCACTTTTTGAAAAGTCAAAAAACCCTTGGGTAAAAACCCAGAAATTACTATTCATTATTCAGGCAAGTGCCTGAAACCAGCTATAATAGTGGCCAATATTGGGCATTTAGGACCTGTGTGGGGCTAATATGAAACGCAAAGCATAAAGTGGTTGAAATCTCTCCATGTGCCATTATTCATTTAAAGCCTATTCCAAAGAGCTCATTTCCTAATCCCAAATACAAACTGAGAGAATAAGGAAGAAAATAGCTGTTTTTTTTTCCTGCAATGTATCAATTCCTTCAGAATACCAGCATAAATAGCAGGCCTCCAGAAAATCCAGAAAATCCAGAATCTAAGTTTTTGCAATTCTAGGGGAAAAAGACAAGCCTTTTATTGTAGTTTTTTCTCACATTCATATTTTTTTCCCTTGAACTCAAAAATGGAAAAATTGCCTCCCTGTGTTGAAATTTTATAAATAGTACATGTTATGAATAGTTTAAACTAAATGTTTTGAAGGCTGGAAAAAATTCGGGTTTCAAGTATTTTTTTGGGTACTTCGACCATCGAATTGATCGAATCGAATGATTCCAAGTAAAAATCGTTCGACTATTCAACCATTCGATAGTCGAAGTACTGTCTCTTTAAAAAAATACTTCGACTTCATACTTTGCCACTACCTACCGAGGTGCAATGTAAGCCTATGGGGACCATCCCCAGCACTTTTCTAAGCTTTTTTTTTTTTTTTTTCGAATAAAAATCATTCGATCAATCGCTTAAAATCGTTCGATTCGAAGGATTTTATCGTTCGATCGAAGCATTTGCGCTAAAATCCTTTGAATTCGATATTCAAATTCGAAGGATTTTACTTCGAGGGTCGAATTTGAGGGTTTATTAACCCTCGAAATTCAACCCTTGATAAATCTGCCCCTCAAGGATGCTACTATATTCATAAACATTTTATTTGGTATCACTGCCATTTTTTCTTACGGTTGCACTTGTACCATTGATTCTAATGGTATAAGCCAATGTGGCATAAAAATTTGTGTTATTTTTAATGCAAATGGAAGCTTTCGCACACAGAATGGAACCTTTTTTGCACAAAACTACACAAAAAGGAAGCCTGCCATTGTACGAGCTTTAAAAATAGGCAGTCTATTTTAAAGCCACTTTTTCACTGTACTTCTGGTATTAAGTGTTGATGGGGCTTTTACAGTTAAGCTACTGTGTGCATGATTAAAAATCAACAGGAAAGGACTGCTATTTTGCATGGCATTACAGGAACACTTTCAGTACTTGGAAAAACCCATTACCCAGCATTCTTTGAAAAACTGCAATGCCTTTATCTATAGTATACTGTTTTATTAAATTGATTTTTAGCCGTTTATATTGATGTCATAACAATTCTTTATTATTTTCCTATGTTTCTGTTTGTTTAATTAGAATTCATACATGGACTATAGGCTCCATGTCTATACATGAGACAACTGCATATTTACCAGTGGAACCGAATGAATTCAGCTACTGTAACTCAACAAAAGTTTTAAACACATGTACAGACTCAATATGTTTCCAGTTGTTATGGTTTTTAAAGGGGACCTGTCACCCAAAAAAATTATTCAAAATCTTATTTTATAACATTATTCAAGAAAAATTAACTTTAATTACACTATATAAATTATTTGAATCTTTCTTCCTTCAGTCTGGCATTTCAAAATTATAGCAAGCAGGCAGCAGCCATTTTGTGGACACTGTTATTAAGACAAGCCTTGTATCATCTCAGAATCTTGTTTGTGCACCAGAATAGGGGACCCGATGTCCATCCCCATGCCCTGGTTACACAATTAAATGGTAAAGAGAACGGGGGAATGTGTGGAGAGCAGTGACATCTAGGAAGTGCTGAATGGAAAGTGAAATTGGATTTCATGTTTAGTTTGAAAAGGACTTTTATTATACAGATTTTTGTGTCTGGGTGACAGGTCCACTTTAATTAAGAAAACTAAACCTCATAATAAAGGTTATATGCAAATATGCAAATTTCCAAAAGTATCTAAAAATCATGTCCTTACTTATTTCTTGCATGTTAAGAAAGATGCATTGCTAGATGCCTGGTAGGTTTAATCCATCTATAAAGCATGCTTTTAAGTAATTTTATATTGATAGAGCAAAGATGCAAATGCTAATTATAGTGATTGAGGACACTTGTTGGTTGTTTATTTTGTGGCTTTTTGGTTAAAATATCTGCCTGTCAACCAAACATTTGATAGACATCCCTTACAAATGTTCATACTGCAGGGTTGTAATATACCCAGTTCTAAAAAAGTAAGGCATTTCCATAAATGTTTTCTTTTAAATGGGAGGTCTGGCATTTCTCCTGAAAGGTCTAGGTTAACTCCTTCATTTGTAGACTCCCTGGAAAGCTGAAGAATCCTGTAGACGCCAACATTATCAGACACACTCTAGTTAACATATCACAAACAGCACTGGACCGAGTCCTGTGTCAGGAGCAAGCCAGTAAGGCCTGGTTTGGCTGGTTATGGGATGCATGCTGAGGGGGAGCAATTGTACAAGCATATGACAGGATTGCCTACGCCTGGGTGGGTCGAGAGGATCCAACACAACTCCAAAACAGGGATCCGGCTCGTTGAAGGCTTTGAGACAGGCAAAGGGCAACTGATGCCTTCTTGTACAACCATGATTTATTCCTGTGTTGTGTGTGTGCATGAGATGTGTGTGCCTTTCTGTGATGATTCTTGTGTGCCCTGCATAACTTATTCAGAATGTAAAATGACTGCACTTTATTCCTCATAATACAGAACTCTGCAGCTGAAGCTTAGGCCAGAGGGAAGTGAGAAAAGGGTAGTGGTTTCAGGCTGCTCAGAGAAATGTTGAAAGTGTCTTGGATGAAGTAATGAAAAATAATGAGACAAGCCTTATACTATACTGTGCATTAAAAAAGTTTAAGCAGTGAGGTGTTCTGCAGGTAGAGAAATAAATAATCCTAACGGCTATGGTGCAGCTCCTTGCAAAAATATTCATATCCTTAACTAACGCTCTCATTTTGCTGAATAATAAATCCAACTCTGAAATTGTGTTCTCTATGAGACACGTGACAATGACAATGGTTATTCCTATTATTTTACTGACCAGCTTTGCATTTCTCCAAGTAGATTTGATGGTTGATTCTGGTGCTCCTGCAGCTAATATTTTAAATAGTGCCACAGATAAGGACGTGCGAGTCTGAGCCATTTTGTTTTGCGAAAAATTCGCCGCCGATGCTATGGAACCACTGAGGGATTAAGTCAACAAAAATAAAAATCACTGGGGTGTCATAGTCTCTGGCTTTGCACCCCAGGCTGGCACTCCACTTCTTTAATAAACATATCAGCCCAGGGTCCTTTCTTGCGAAGTTCATGTTTAGACTCGTCACAGTTATTCCTTGGCATGCGCAATAAAGTACTTTGATTGTGAATTGAACGTTAATGCACTGGACATACACCAAGCTTATGGGACAAGTTTACGCATACCAAAAGTTTTCTGCAACAAAGTATCCCAGGGCACTGTATTTGTTAGATAAGAATTGTGTCATACTGTGGAAAAGGGTTAGCAATTTTAGTCAAAGGAGTTCCTAACCAAATGGCACCCTCCGGTTTTTTTTGGTTTTTTTGCAGCTTCTCTCAAAAGGCAGTGCCTTTACAGTCTGAGCATGTACAGAACGAGAATAACTGCTTGAGCCATAGGCCTTATATTTGCAGCGGTATGCAATATGGCAGCTCCATATTTACACATATAGATAACAACCATATGAAATGGCCTTAACCCAAGGGGTTAGATTAAGAGCAATATACAAATGCACAGGATACATTTATTAACACATGTATAGAGTTATAAATAATTTGCAATGTTACATATCTCAACAATAATAACATATCTTCTTTGGGCCTAATATCCACTTGAAAATCAGATTTAAAAAAATAATGTTGCACTTCATATTGCTTAAAAAACCTGCATTAAAAATATACGTTTTTGTAGTCAAAAAAAGTGTTACTGTAACTTTGGGGTGAGAAAAAATCCTGGTTTTACAAAGTATACTAATCACGGTCATAAAGATTCAAGTTATTTCTTGATAAGATTGTCTGAAAGGTGCAGGGTTATATTTACTTGTAATTGTTAATGCCAGTTAGCTATGTGGGCTGTTTCCTGTGTTTCTCTCCCCAAATCCTCTATCAAGTGGAGATTTACAGCCCTTAGCAAAATAAGATATATAGAAATAGTTTTGTGTTGGGTTACAGCAGGGCACTTTACAGATGTCCTACTTTTGTATATCAGCCTTTCTTGTTCAGATAAAACTATAACTTGCAGACTGGCATCCTGTGAAGGTGAATCATATCAAGCCTGCCTCACAGGCACACACACACAATCCAGATAAGCACAATTCACTCCTTCAGAAGGAATGCATGAGGAGAAAAAAATGGGACATTCTTTGCTCCAGAAAGACGCCAGCAAAATATTTTCTCTTGCAAAATCTTTCCCCACTTTCACGATCAATAGTTGTGTAGTTCTGCTCTGCTGTCTCTTTCTTGAGGATTACTCTGCTACTTTACTGATGGGGAAATAAATATGTCTCTTTATGGCAAATTGAACAACAACAAAAAAAATTGCAGTTATTGTTCTAGCTCCAAAAAAAACATATATTTATAGATCATATCTGTTTGTTGAAGAGTTGCAGTTTTTTTGTTTTCAGATGTTAGATGTGTAGGAAACCATGAATAACATTTGACCCTTATCAGCAACTGAATGGATAGTCCACCTGCACAAAACGCATGGTTTGCCACCCCAAGGACTGAATGAGGCTGTTGGTCAACAGCCATCTGAATTAACCTTATGTATTTTATAACAACACTGGTAGATAAAATACAATGAGCTATATTATGGGTATTATATTGTAAATGTACTTATATTCTTGCAGATGAGATCACTGTTAATCACAGCAGCACATTTACAACAAAAGACTGTGACAGGACCTATCAAAGTCCTACTTTTTTATACTATTATTTACAATAATTATTATACTAAATAAAAATGTTTTCCTCCTTTCAGATTTTGGGATTATTTTTTAGTGTTCAGTTGGGTCATCTTCCCATTTCTGACCTCTCATTAGAGGTTTGTAATCATTAATATGGGCAATAGTATTTAATTCTACTCTAGGCAACCTACCAAAAGGTAGGGTTGGGGGAAGTTTAAAATCTTAGGGGGTTACGTAATAAAAGGCACTAAGTTTGTCCAGGAGCAATAACCCATAGCAACCAATCAGCAGGTAGAATTTACTGTTCACCTTTTTAAAAGCAAATATCTTATTGGTCGCTATGCGTTGCTGCTCCTGGGCAAATTGTGTGCCTTTTATTACATACGGGGGTTAGTCTCTTTGTCCTATAGCATATAGAGGCAGACAATCAAAGTGAAACTGTGCCCCTGAAAAAGTAAAGGGATGAGTGCACTTCTGTAAGAACCCCAATCCTGGTCCAATCACATTTCAGACTGCACAATTTCATAGCATCATAAAACTACAGAATTCATTCCTGCAATCTGACTAAACAAATTGTGCCACACCATAGAGCAGTGTATTTTAGCAAGTGACATAACATTCACCTATGGGATTTCAAAGGTGTTGAGTTTCAATGTGCCATCCACTGACCCCAAAATCACATGCTTCCAGTATGATCAATGAGCTTGCGCTAGTCCATAGTATTAGAGAAGAACTCAGCAGGGCAACGTGTGGTAAAGGACAAAACATATCCCTAGCTGAGCTTTAGTCTGCTATGTTTACACCAAACCAAATGGCTATCATCTGACCAATGAAACTGCGTCATTCCATAGAATCAGAGTGCATTAATGAAAACGATAAACCATATACTTTCAAAGGTGATGAGCTTGGCTATTTGGCAGTCTATTGTCTGCAAAGTGGATTTACCAACTATTGGGAGTACAGTCACATTAAACTATGTGACTAATAAAATTGCAGCATTTGGCAGCTTTGGAGTAGAACATCAAAGTCTATAGTGTATATTGTAGAGGACGTGTGTGTGTGTGTGTGTGTGTGTATGTTTATATATAACCTCTGCAAATGCCAAGCAGATATTGTCTTGAGAACAACCACCAAAAACGAACACACACACGTTTCAATAAAGGTTGCTAATGAAAATACAGTATGGATGTCATAATCAGTACAAAGGGTTAAAAGAGATTTAAAATTCAGGGACATATATACTTGACATGTTTGTGTGATAAAGGTATAGACTAAATCTAAAGGAGGGGTTGAGAGAGTGAACAGGGGTGTGCAGAACACACTTCATAAAGATCCCTCTTTGTTCACAGAGAAATATCTTTCTGTACCCAGGTGATGCAGACACCTATTGTAAGTAGCTCTTCACTTGGTCTATCTCTGCTTTCAGCATGTGTGAATAATCAGAATCATCATTATACTGCTCAAGAGTTCCTTGTAACCAGTGAAATGAAAAGCTTTAAGAACACTCGATAAACACAAAAAGAAGGAGAAAAATAAAATAATTAACTTTACTTAATGTATTTAAAAATCTCCTTGTATATAAGTCAGGTTCTTTATATTTTAAGAGATGGCAAGCAGGTGGGTATTGAGGAAAAAAAGAACACAGGTGAATATTAGGTTTCACATGGCAACAGCATAGAATGTTTCCTGTATGAAGCATATCTACTGAAAGTTATTCCAATTCTTTTAATTATAAAAAAATATTTTCTTACAGTGCTTAATTTTCTGGAGGTAAAAATGATCCTGCGTTCATGTAGCATGCTTGCATAGATCTGAAGCATATTATTCACGTCCACCGCCACAAAATATTCTGTCAGGTTCCTCTGTGAATGGGAGAAAACACAAAGATCATTAATTACATACAATTAATGGCAGTTATACAATTGTACTGCTTTTAATCTTATTGGTACAGTAGCCCAATTCCCTGTAGCACCATGCCAAAGCCCTTTAGAGAACTAATGCTTGCCTACTGGGCACCATCTCATCTGATTGCCCCAGGAGTGGTGGTGCAACATGTGACAAAAGGATGTGTAGGATTTCTGTTCCTAAGAGGCAGTATATCAGCTTGATGATAACAATAGATATAAAATTATTTTAGCTTTTAGGGGCCCTAAAACAGAAATGACTATGATACAAATATGAAAACTACAAGCTGACAAACTAGATTCCAAGTAATATTATAAGTAAATGTCATACCACATAGCTGGACCTTAGCCCAAACTGCCCATTAAAGGCCCCAATCAGATGTTTTTGCAATCACCCACAATGACTAGACCATTAGAAAATGCAGACAAGCTTGATTGGTAGATGTTTGCATACAAAGCTGAATGATAAAAGGTTTGGGATAAAAGGGCCAAACTTGGCAATGCTAAGGGCCCAGGTGCAACATCCTTTTAAGAAAATTAAAGAAAAATGTATTATACATCTATATTCTGTGATGTTTCTGCTAAAAGTTGCTTTAAAGCTATTTGAGAAACTGTGAATTTGTAACCATCCATACATTAAAGGGGTTAGTTACTTAAATCCAAAAATTTCTCATTATTTTTGTAAAACCAAACTCCCACCCACATTTTTACCGTATTTCTCAATAAATTTACTGGAAAAAATCTGATGCGGTAGAAGACCCGCTAAAATCATGAAAAAGTCTGAATTTGACACCCGAAGAATTTTTTGGATTATCGCCTGAAAACCACAAATTATTCAGATTTTTGTACGAAACCCAGTGACAATTATGATATCTTCCAATTGTAAAAGGGACATCTACCATTGACTTCTACATGAACTCGGCAGGTTTGAGACTGAGTACTTTTTAATTGGACTTTTAGCATCTGGGTTTAATACATTTTGAAAAATTAGATTTTTGTTTCCAAGAACAAAATGGTGTTTTTCTCCTTTAAAAAAGAAAAGAAATCGGACTTTAGTAAATAACTCTGAGTGTTCAGCCAAACAGAATTTGAATCCTTTTAATATATGTTTTTAAAGGTCTAAACTACTGATAAGCAACAGGTTATGGTTTAGAGACAATGCAATTTTTTGATATTTTCCCCTCTAAAACTCACACCAGAAAAAAACGGACATCGGTAAATAACCCACTAAGTCTTGAAACATCAATCTCACGTGCAATGCTTTTAGGAACTTAATGAGTTAAAATAGAAATTGCAAGAAATGAAGAAAATCATTTCTTTACCATATCTGGTCATTTAATAAAGTCACGCACACAGGCACCACTGTGCTTAGGCCTTTATTGGGCCTTTCTTTAACACATGCTGGCTCTCTCATTTAATACAAAACAGATAGCACATAGTGATTAAGTTAACAAGTGAACAGACTCTTTCAGGGAAAACAGAAAAGCGGTTAAAACCCAATTAGATACATACACTTTCTGGGATTGTCGGCAGTCCAGTTACGTCAGGAGTAATGAAATACGAGTGCTAGGAGAAGAGTAGGGTGGAAAATATAACACAGGTTAATTAGGATTTAATAAGGATCTTAATTGGTAGTTTGGAGAGAGGAGGGGGAATAATAGGATTAATGAGTTTTATGGTATATGTATGCACAATTATTACTACAATGACTGACAGAAGAGAATAACGAACACCCTCGTTTGATTGTAACCAGAGAGAAGATGCAGGAGAGAAAAGACAGCTTCACAAGACAAACTTGACAGGAGGAATGGAAGTCTGTGTAATAAAAATGTGAGTGCTTTATAAAATGTCAATAAGAATGTGTGGTTACGTCTATTTTTACTCCTTACTTCCCAATGCTCTTTTTGCTCTACCATAATAGTAAAAAAATATGTTAATTGCAAATGATGCTACATATATATCACACATTTACTCTAGGATATGTACAAATAGCTTCCACCCCTCATTAGAGCCTAACCAAAGATGTCCTTTAATCCACTACATATCTTAACTCTTTACAGAGAGCTACCGTGCTAATAAACAGTTTGTTGTAGGGTCAATAAACCCCCAGTGAGGGGAGACACAAACATATTGACCCAACAGATGATTGTTTCTTAATGTTTCTATTCTTCTGATTAAATGGTTTTACATGTTAAAATCAGTCAAAGTAAATTATGACCATCAGTCAACCTGTCACCATCAGGTTTGTCATGGGCACAGCATTTCCCACACATTTATGTATGATGAAAGAAAAAGGTTTCCAGAAGTTCCTCCCTGTAGCTGTTTCTATCCCGCTCTCCAACGGGTGAAAAATTCAAATGCTTTTAAAATCTGAGGGGGGGAATAAGCCAGCTTCAACAAACACAACCCCCAACACAACGGATCGGGTAGAGACGCTTGGAAACTGAAAACAACTGCTAAGTGCCCATTTTGCATGTGAGTGTAACTTTTAATTTATGATTATTTATTAAAAAAACGTTTTTACACTATATGAAGCACATCTCTCATAGCATATCCGGATTGAATTTCGCATAACAAGGATAACAGTATCCCCAGATAGGCACAAAATAATCTTAAACGTTTGTGAGTACCCATTTTGCCCTGATGATGACCCCCTAGAAACTATGGTGAATGCTAGAGTGGGTTTCACAAAAAATTAACTACTCACACAAAGAGGTGGCCAAATTGGATATAATCTACTACACTATATTCCCATCATTTTCTTTCTGTTGTCTTTCCCTGAGCATCCTTGCGGAGCGCTGCCACACAAGAGGATTATTCTAATTCTGAGCACAGTGGTAGTCAAAATACCCAAGAACCCTAAAGAGGAACTATCGTGAAAATGAAAATTTAATATAAGCTGCAGCATACTGAAATAAGAAACTTTCTAAATACAATCAATTAAAAATTCTGTACTGTTTCTAAAATAATCAAGTTTATCTTCACTATTACTCTCTCAACATCTGTTTCTCCTCATTCTGTCTTCTTTCAGGAGTTGGGTGTTAGATATTCACTGACAGATCCAATATATTTTATAGGGGGGCTCCTTTTGCCTAGAATATGTATTAGAGCTCACTCTATTAAAATCATCAGAAATCATGTCTCTCTACATGCAGGATTTGTGCAAAAGGCAGTTATTGTTAGATTTTGTTTGTACTGGAATCAGTACAGTTCCCCTTTAAGAAGACACATGGGTGAATGTGGTAAGTGGGGTTAGTGCATAAAACTGCTGGTACCCCTTATGGAATGATTGCATCTTTATGCTGTTTTTTTTTTTTACCTGTTCACTTCACTTGCATGGCAAAATAGATAAAATTGGATAAAAGACATAAAATACATTTTGGTTTGCACCCATTTTATTGTACTTGTGCCATTTACAATTTTTTTCCCCATAAGTTCAATCAGAATTATGATCAATCTTTAGCTCTACACCAAATGGAAGTACAGGTATGGGACCTGTTATCCAGAATGCTCGGGCCTGGCATTTTCCGGATAACAGATTATTTGGTAATTTGGATCTTCATACCTTAAAGTGATACAGACACTAAAAAACTACTTTTTAAAATATGAATTTACATTAAAAGTTACCTATAGGTCATGCTTGGGCAAATACTTTATGGCAAAATTATAAGAAGCATGCAAAGTAAATTTTATGGTAGATGTATAAAAGGTTAAATTTCTGGTTTCAGTGGGGGTCATTTATAAACTTCGCACAAGGCAGATTGGTTCACAAAGTGAATATATTTGCCCTGCGCATGGTTATTTTTATAAAGCTGAATAAGTGTGGTGCAAACAGAATTGCGAATTTTTTTTTAACATTGTGAATGTCTATAAGAGCTTTTTTAAATATGTCAAAAATCACAAATTGCGAATATTTATGCGCACACTCTGCGGCTGAATATTCGCAAAACAGTTTTGCAAAGTGTGAATTTAAGTTACTGTCAACGCTATTTTTGCACACAACAACCATTGCACATTGGGTGCTATCGAGCAAACTACCATCTCATTTGCGTGCCATTCGCTAAAATTTATTCACAATGCGAATTCGCAAAAACCAGAAAGACGGGCAGAGCAGTGCAATATATTAGCGTTCAAGAAAAAACATGGGCAATACAACCTTTTGTGAAAAAATATGCACTGTGTGAACTTAATAGATGACCCCAAGTATCTCTTTAAGTCTACTAGAGACTCATGTAAACATTAAATAACCCCAACAGGCTGGTTTTGCTTCCAAGGATTAATTATATCTTAGTTGGGACCAAGTACAAGGTACTGTTTTATTATAACAGAGATAAAGTATATATTTTTAAACATTTGGATTGTATGATTTTAATAGAGTCTATGGGAGACAACCTTTCAGTAATTTCTGGATAAGGAGTTTCCAGATAATGGATCCCATACCTGTACCCTTTTACTATCATTACCAAAAGTAGGTGGACTCCTTCAACACAAACAGACCAAAACATTTAGCATGTTATATCAACCCAAATAACTGCAATCAGAATCACACAGGTTCACTGCTTTTCTCTCCTTTCATTACATCCTTGTAGTTCTGGGAGATAAAAAATATGAGGGAGTCATTTAATTATTTCTCCAAATTTGCCAAATTACAGCATGACTTACCGTAAAAGTACAGGTTCCAAGCCTAGGTCTCATGCCAAAATTGTAGTTGTTTCATCATGAGGCTAGCATAGAAACTCTTGCATTGGTTCCTTTTTTAAAGGTAACACACCTTTTAATACACCATTTATGCATTTATAATGATGAAAACAGTTGGCTTGTGCATGTTTAGATGATATTCCCATCTTGGCGAGATGCAATGGTGAAATAATTGTGTGAATATAGTATTAGTTACAACACCAGGCTAAATGATGGGTCTGCTTCTGTTTGAAGGAATAATTGAATATTTTAAAAAATGGATAATATATATGAAGAGGAAATATTAATTTATTATGTTATCACCAAAAAATTGTGGCATACAGTAGTGAGTTATTGTAGAATTAAAAACAAAACAAATGGAAGAAGTTGTATTTGTGTTTATCTTTAGAGCAGAAGATTGTTCTCTTAACAATAAAACTCACCCAAACCTGCAACTTACCAACAAAGGAGAGGGCTGTTTTTTTAAAACAGGTTCACTTGAAATAAACAGCTGTTGGTTCTTGTAATAAGAAACAGAAAGTCTGCTAGTACATCAGTAAAGCAATGTATTTAGGCCTATGGTTATTAATACCTGTGTGATGCAAGTTTCAGTGGTTAAGTATGACCATAACTGTTAGGATCTCTTTACTAGCTTTTCAATCAATATCTCCTTCTTTAGTCATAGCACTTAAGCTATAGCACTTAAGTCATAGCTCTTAAGCTATTTGTCCTATGATCCTGTATATATTTATTATGTGATTTGTCTCCCCCATGTATACATACCATGTATGCTCCTTAACAGCACTTCACAAATAAAATTATACATACATATACATATCTTGTTAATGCCTTTAGGCTGGTGGCACACAGAGTGCTTTTCGGCTTTCTCAAAATTACCGTACCTCAAAACACAGCTGTCGGGCATTAGCCAGTCAAGCCAGTGGAAGTTGTCAGGCAGTGATTTTCTGTACATTTCAGGTGGCTGAAAAGCACTCCATGTACCATCAGCCATATAACATCATCCCATTCAGGTAGAAAAATGCCTAAAATTCAAGGCCATGTACATGTTTTTATGTGTTTTATTGAAAAAAATCTGACGTTTCAAACACCAACCGTGCTCTTTCTCAAGGAGCGACAAATATTCACCGGCTCACAGGTAATGCAAGCAGGTTAGACCTTGCTTAAGATTTATTGCAGCATGCATCGTTTCGGGGTTACATCCTTTGTCAAGCATGTGCAAGTGCTTCTTGGACTGTTCTACTCTTTCTCAAGGATACACATATGCATGGTTGCAGCTTATATGATCCAATGGATATTCACTAGGCTGCTATGCTACAATAGGTTAATATTTAGGTGGTTGTAGCAAGGTGAAGGGTTACTTTTGTTAAGATATTTGACTTAAATCAACATGCAAGTTTAAAAATGCATTGTATTCAAACTTAGTAACATTTGGATTAGCAGAATGAAAGCTATTTCATGCAAAAGGATATAAAAACTTTTTTTTTCTGTCACTATCAAAGATGCTGTGCAATGCATAGGATCAGACTAGAAATCTGTATAACGACATCCATACTGAACCTATGACTAAGATTAATACCATGTAATTAACACCAGTTTACAATGAAAGACAGAAGAGCTGTTTAAAGCCAAATGTCGTCTCAGCTTTCTAAACATATGAGACATGGGATGTTAGAATAATTTTGTAGACAGGTACCTACCAGGCTCAGGCTGACAGGTGTATGTGCTTCAGGAACTGGATGATTGTACCAGGATTTTAACATATCATTCAGGTCATTCTCCTGTTGAAGTAACAGAAAGTAAAACAAGAAAATAAAAAAATAAAAAACCTGTAAATCATATTTCAAAGGATGACTATGCCAATTTAATAATAGTATTGTTAAAGAAACAGTTCAGTGTAAAAATAAAAACTGGGTAAACAGATATGCCAAATAAAGCCTAAAGTTTCAGCTTCTCAATAGCAGCAATGATCCAGGACTTTAAACTTGTCACAGGGGGTCACCATCTTGGAAAGTGTCTGTGACGCTTACATGCTCAGTGGGCTCTGAGCAGCTGTTGAGAAGCTAAGCTTAGGGGTTGTTGCAAATTATCCAGCAGAAAATGAGGTATGTCTGTAATATAAGCTGATGCTACAGGACTGATTATTACATTCTGATGCTAATAGCACTGGTTTCTGTGCTGCTATTTAGTAATGATCTATATTAATTACTTATCAGCCTTATATTGTGACATTTCTATTATATGTGAACTGTATTTTGTGAGTGGGTCCCTAAGCTCAGTAAGTGACAGCAGCAGCACAGAGCATGTGCAGTGAATCAGCAGAAAAGAAGATGGGGAGATACTGGGACATCATTTGGAGGCACATATCTTTACTGCTAAAGGGCTGTGGTTGCCTTGGACTGGTACAGAAGCCCACAAAATAATTTACAGCATTTCTAGCCTAATTCTTTAAGCTTTAATTCTCCTTTAAGGGGGGCCACATGGAACATAACTGTTCAGTGAGTTTGCAATTGATCCTTAGCATTCAGCTCAGATTCAAAAGCAAACAGCTGTGACCCATGTAACCCTCCCTCAAGTCACTGATTGGTTACTGCCTAGTAACCAATCAGTGGAAATAGATGGCTGCAAAGCAGGAAGTAGTGTTCTGGCTACTATGTTAGACATCCAGTCAATCCAGCCTTTATACATTACATTTTTGGCTAACTAACTATATTAGAAACATTTTTTATTTTGCACAGCCTATCTATTTACTCAGTTTTTATTTTTATACTAAGCTTAGCCTTTAACCTATATAAACCTGAATAATAAGTTTCCACCTATGTATTTCATGAAAGGTGCACTATAAACCTGTCTTCAAAAATATGTGAAGTTTTTTTTAACTAAAATAATGCACGTTTCAGTATTGTTGCAATGGGCAGCAATGTCATGGTCTTATTTTGAACATATTTACCTCCCACTTAAATCAGCAAAGTTAATATCAGGAAAAGTAATGAGCACAATGAGACTCTCTCAACCAGTGTTATGCAGAATTGAAAATAAACGAGTGCATTGTAAAGCCTATGACCCATCCAACAACAGACACCTCTTTGTGCCACCTGTTATTTAAATGAATGGAAACCAAATCACCATTTGTGACAGACGGTTCTCAGGGCTAAAGTGAATATTTGCATGTTTTCAGGCTGAAAATGACCTTCCACTGGTTTGCATTCCGGTGGCACAAAGACATAATGAGCATTTCTTCTCATAAATGCTACATGTACCATATCCCCAGATGTACCACGATTGCTCTGAAGAACAAAAAACTATCAGTAAATAACAAACAGAACAAATTTTGAACCCAAGCAAAACTTTGTGGAATCATGTTGAACCTAGATAGGTATAATTTTCCTATAGAGGGATGAGACAACACCTCCATATCTTTGTAACTCCATCCCAACCAAAATACGCAATAAGCATATTAAAAACAAGACTATGTCATCTTACTCTAGTAACATACATGTATTATTGCAGATACATTTTAGTGAAGCTTCTTAAGGCACAATTCACACTACTATGTGTTTAGGGATACATTTAAAGAAATATGATGCCAAGGGCTCCCAAAGTTTTGGGAAGTGCATTTTTTTACCTAACAAACACTGAATGAAATAACATCTCAAACGTGACATTGCTTCCCTTGGTAACATGTTAGCTCTGTATGGAGCCAGCAGCCTAACAATGCCTGTGATCACGTACAGTCAACAATTGCCTGCTTTTATCAAAATGTCAATGTTTAATACCTGTTCTTTCACTAGGTAGTCGGCCAAGGTATTTAACAGTTTGTAGTAAATTTCAAACCAAGGAAGATAACTGTAAATATAAAAACAGAGTTCACACATTATTATAATAAATACATGCATATTAAAAGATCAACATTTAACTTATATAAACTGCATTGCTATATAGTCTCTATTACTGAATCCAGCAGGTCCATGTGAATATATGTGTATATATACTGAAAATGGGCAAAACAAAGCCACTGTTAAGCCATAGTTAAGTAATCATTCACTAAACGTCATGGGCTGACTATATTATATGGGCAGAAATAAAGAGTCTGAAAACAAGCTGGGGAAGAACGGCTGGGGTTATGATACACGTTCCACACTGGGCCACTTTCACATATGCTGTTCCTATTCATTCTGAGTTTGCAGCAGTTGTATTATAAACATTCTTAAACAGATTATTTAATGCCTATTGGCAATTGGAATTTTTGCAATTTTATCCAGGTTAGGGTTCTAGGGACCGAGCAATACAGGACATTCTGATCAACTTTCTTGAATATACACAATTCACCAGTACTTTTCTGATATGACTTTTCACTTATGAAATATTTCCTACTCTTGTAAAAATACCAAAATCTCTCAAACATACAAAAAATTGAAACACAGATTATAACACATTGGTAACATGGCTTGGACCACAAACAGGCTTTCACATCTTGGTTTCATTTCTAGTAGTGAGTATACAAATGAAAGAAGGAATGCAGTTACTACAAGCTTTATAGGACTCAGACAGGGGATACAAAAGCTGCAATAGGCTACCTTGATCCCCCCGAAGGCATGTTTGCTTCTACTTGGACCATATGGCAAATAGCCTTGTTAATCCTTGTTGAAGTGTTCTCAAAAACTTTTATTCAAATAGTAGACAGACCTTTTGAGAGATGATAATTGTAATCCAATGTATTGTTGATGGGTTACTGGATTAGAGTTTTTTTTAGCAGAGCTACGACTAAAAGGGAAATACAGAAGGGTTACCAGCAGTTATTTTTTTTTTTGGATTAATAAAACTTTCTATGAAAGGCATGGAAATTGTTTAACTGCTGATATGAACTTGTGTCAGTTCATTAGAATGTATTTAACGGCTTTGTGCTGTTGAATATTAATACGTTCAATGGGGTATAAGCGCTCAGCAAAATTTAAAAGCTTCTGAATGCTTAATCCCTGATGCCAATTGTATGTGTAGAGAAAGGATTAAATTATTTTGAGTGCTGAAATGGACCTTTATAGGAAAACAGAAATTGTTATATCCAAAGTTATCTCTTCTGCTGTAAAAATATAGTTGACATACATAATAGGTGATACATTAAGTCCTGTATGTAATGTATACAATAACATAGGCCTACAAAAAAACACTGCTGGGTAGTCTGACTAAATAGTCAGTTTATCATAGTTTGGTAAATTTCATCATCTGTCTAATAACAAAACAGTACTTTGTACTTGATGGTAACTAAACTATATGAATCCTATCAAGTCTATTTAATATTTAAGTGATTATTGCAGATTTATTTATGGTGATCCAAATTACGGAAAGGCCTCTATCTGGGAAACATCCTGAGCATTGCCACCTTCAAGTACCGAGCATTCTGAATAACAGCACCATTATATTTCCCACTGAAATGGTTCATTTCATAGCTAGAAACAATTATCCTAATCCTTTCTCCCCAAACACAATCTACATGGTGAAGCATGGTGATAGTGGATACTACCATTCCACAAAACAGAATGCTGTTTGATTGCTCAAAGAAATATTTCTGTCAGGAATCAGGGAATTGGGAAAAATATAAACTACAGAGAAGCCTTTTATAAGAACTAGAGCCCACATCAATCCTTTCCTCCCTACTAACCCATCAAGTGCATCTTTTGAAATGTGTGGATGTTGCCCCCTTTATACTATGTAACTTTATAAATGCTATTTTACAAATTACCTCTGTGGAAACCCACCATCCATGGTTCCACTCTTCCATAAATAAATGTCTTTCTTACTCTTTCTCAAACTTTTATTCATTTCTGTGAAATATATGTGGACAAATTCACATATATCTAGTCCAAAGTCAAATCAATGTGTTTAGTCAATATGGCAAAATCTTTTATCAAAGACATATCTGTAAATATAAATAGGAACTGCAGGTATAAACACTAACCAGCACAGACTCACAGACAAGACATGCAAAGAGAAAATGTACAAGCACACACACACATACACACACACACAATATCTTGTAGCAATGCGGAGGACCAGCCCTGATTTATCTTCCCAAGAAGACACTGTGCTCCTCACTGCAGTGCAAAGCCATTTATCATATTATTGCATGAATATTGCCTTCTACTAGCTTATGAAAAATAGCCTGTCCCCTGTGTGGGCATCTCCCACCTCCTCAGGGCGGCAGATTTATGTCCCTTCTAAAGAGGGATTCTGATCCTCACTTCACTGTGCCGAAGAGGTCATGCATTTCAATGTTGTGTCAGGCTGGCCCCTAACTCTGCAGCAGATCATTATCTGGGGGCCATTATAATATACATGTACTGGACTGATGAAACAGCAACTCTGTATACAAGACAAATATGCTAGCATTCCAGTTTTAAAGCAAGTTAGGCAAAGGTCTGATTACTGGTACATGCGCTTACATGCAAGTATTTATTTATTTTGTGTGTCTGCATACAGCTTTAAGATAAAGATGCATAGTTAGCAATCACACTCGCCATTTTCTACTGTCAATCTCTGATACTACAACGTAATTTGCTATGGCTGAAATGTAATAACAACAAATACTGTACACAGACAGAGATTTTTAAGCGTAATGCCCAAAGGGTTAATTTATGAATTAGTTAATTAATTCTTGTAATTAATTAACCCTTGGGGCACCTTTCCTTTTTCCTCACTGAACTGATTTCCATGCCTTTTATACTACTGAGTGAAAAAGACACTGCGGCAACTCAAACAGGATGTTATTTTGCAGCTTTCCTTTTCACTTCATATAGATAAATGCCTTTATTTCCTGCATTTAATGTATGTGTTTATATATTTGTGCATAGTTAAGAATGGAGAATCTTTGTACCTTTCTTCAGGCAAATCTGCATCTTTTACAGTTACCAATGAAGTGTCAGATATTTTATGTACCACTTCAAGTAATGTGTGATGTTGGCCCCTCTAAACATTATATACTGAAAGTGAGGGGTTTGCTGATTTTGGGCCTAGTGTGAAATATACAGCTCCAGAAGGGCCTGTCAATGCTAACAAACCTCCCTATATTTCATTGCTCATTAGAAGGAGATTCTAAGTGTTTCCTCTGGAAAGGATTCCCAAGTCTGCTAGTTATTAGCAAACCCAGCCTCCCTTCAGGCTCCTGTGTCACATGGGTGCCACTGCCTGGGACACTTTTTAAATTGAAAGAGTCATAGGTTAAGTGACGGAGAGGAAATGGCTGTGTAGAAAAGGCAGGTGAACAGTTACTGCTCTGAATTAGTGAGGGACCCTCACCTCTCATGCTGACATCTTAAGGGCAAGGGAAACTGCCTTTCCTCCTGTCCAGACGTCTATATGTGGAGGGGGCAAGGGATTTTTCTGTCTGGAATATGGGCACAGAGGACTGAAAATTGAAAACATTTGTTGGTTGATAAAATGGCACGATAGGTGGAGGGAGAAAGTGAACGTTTGTAAAGGAAGATTGGGAAGTCGGAGAAAATAATGGTTAAGGGCGAAGAATTTGCAGAAGTCTACAAATAAAAGAGAAAGTAAAAAAATGCAAGAGGCTTGTGAAAGAATAGAGGAAAATGAGAGACTGCAGATGACTGAGATGAAGGATAAAAACATAAAAACTGGAAGGTTTGAGAACCAAGAAAGAGCAGGAGAGTATGGTAACTACAGTGAGATAGGAAGTACTGTGATATTATGGCCACTAGGGATAATTTGAATGCTTATTCATTTTTGACCAACTAGTTCCACCCAGATCATGTCATAAAAGACACAGGGGCAAATTCACTAAATAGCAAATTTTCGCTAGCGTTACTTCGACAATGTGAGCATTTCATAACGAATTTTGACTAGCGTTACTTTGGCAGTGCGAGCATTTCGCTAGCGTTCATGTCTGCCTAGAGAAACTTCATTAATACTCTTATGCTTAGGTCAATTTGAATAGGGTGGGTACCTAAAAGTCGTATGGACGTATTTATTAGAAATGTGGGTGCAAATGCTTGAAGTGGCCACTTTTTATTTAGAAATGTCCAAGGAACCATAATAAAGATATAAAAAATCTTTAATAGTTAGAACTTTGTAAACTTTTGTTTAAGCATCAACTGACCAAATAAGTTCATAAAGAGACTTTTACTACCACATGTATCTGCTTATAACCAGTAACTGCCTTAGGCTATGGACACACAGGCTGTTGGCTCTGTGTGACTGCGCACAGGCTGATCGGCTTCAAATCAATGGAGCATGACTGAGCAGATCTGCTTCTCTCAGTCTGCAAAAATATGCAGGCTGAAAACAGCTGGAGTCAATAGCCTGTGTGTACCCACAGCCTTAATAAGTATGTGCTGCATCATCAAATGTACCGTATGGCCATCAAAGGAACAGTTACACCAAAAATGAAAGTGTTTTAAAGTAATGAAAATATAAGATAAAGTTATCCTGCACTAGAAAATCTGCAGTGGTTGCTTTAAAACTCTACTATAGATTATATAAACAAGCTGCTGTGTAGCCATGGGGGCAGCCATTCAAGAACAGGATACACAGTAGATAACAAATAAGCTATGACGAATCCTGTTGTATGCTATAGAGCTAATCTCCTTTTTCAGCTTTGAATGGCTGCCCCATGGCTACACAGCAGCTTATATAAACTATAGTAGAGTTTCTGAAGCAAAAACACCAGTGCAGTGCAGGGTAACTGTATCTTATATTTTCATTACTTTAAAACACTTTTTTGGTGTTTCTGTTCCTTTAAAGCATGCTGTTGCTCCAGAAGAACTGTACCTCATAACAAAGTGACTAACACATAAAAAAGTGCTAAATATTACATGCATGTTGTCCTAAATAAACATAAAATAATAATAAATGATTAAAAAAAAGCAAGAGTTTACAGACACAGAATGGGAAACTGGACTACTTCTCTTTACAGTAAAATCACAGACAGCCTCATTAATAGAAACATATTCCTCATGCTGTAATACCGTAGGTGGAAAGTTGGCAAATAGAACCAATGCAAGAGCAGAGAACTGTCATATAGTACAGAAATTCTAAATTACAAAGTAAAAACTTATGTTTGCTGGATGTCACATATAACACTGTTAAATTAATATGCAATAATTGAGTAATGTTTAATTTACCTTAGGATGCATAAGCAGATTTTACCTCCTGACGTCAGACGGCAAAATCCAAACCTCTGCTTACTTTCTATATCTGTTAGAACAAAGGTAAAATGCTGTCCAATCTGAGACTGAGTCACCCTGCAATGAAAAAAATACAAAAATAAAGTGTCAATATATATATATATATATATATATATATATATATATATATATATATGGGAATCTATCTATAGGGGAATATAATATTGGTCGCTAACGGAAAAATCACCCACAATTCATTCGCAATGCAAATGTTCTTATTGCAAACAAATTTGCCTTTGCGAACATTTTGCAAACTGACAGTAGGATAGTGATTGCAAATGTTATAGTTTGCGATAGTGTGCAGTGTATGTAAGAACATTTCTTAATGAAAAAGTTTGCTCCAAAAGTTTACGCCACATTCAAGCCCTTAAAAGATGGTAATGCGCTATTAAGATGCGCAATGCAATAAGTTTTTTACATTGCGACATGTATATTTTTATTCTTGTGTGTGTAAAAAAAGGTTCTCTTGTTTTATTACATTTCCCACATATAGTTTTAAGAACCCTGCATAACTTTCTAATTATATAGCACAAATATATAATGTGATTATGCAACACAGCCAGTTTATTCACAAGTTTCAGCAAGGAGTAAAAAGCCGTGTGCCACTGCACAACAATGAAAAACAGTGCGTATATGAAAAAAAGCGATACATACAAGCACAGATTATACTGTAAATGAAACATTATTTAAGGGTTTGGTAAGCTGCATTGCTCTATACTGTATGTTTTATATGCACTCTGAACTGTCAGGGTGTGCTGGAAATTGTAGATTAATAAGATGTGGAGAAACAGAGGTTGCCCATAATTTGAAAAGGTATCACATCAACAAACGCATTCAATAAATGATGCAGAGATATGTAGCATTACATAAAGCAGAAGCCTTTCCAATTAGAGAGGAAAAGTATTCCTTCCTGACTCTAAGGTGGCAGTCAAATCTTTGTATTTTACCCTTGCACACACGAATATACCAATATTTACCTTTCGATGGAAAAAGGAAAGCAAAACTTTGGCACCATGCTCAGAAGATCCTACAAAATGAAATACAGGAATTAGATATCAATACATATTTTGAAAGTATGTATTTTCAATTAACATTTACAGGTATTACAGTTTTTCTATATCATGCACTTGAAGTATGCATTTCTGTTTTCCAGTAGGTTGTGGGAGGCTCCACATATTAGCAGTATTAAAAGAATGGCATACATTTTTATAGCTTAAAGGAGAAGGAAAGGCTTGCAGCACAAATGTTAGGCACCCCCAAGTAATTGTAGTTACTTAACAGAAACCCGGGTCGGTGCTCCTATCAGCAGAAAATTGCACCGGGCCTGGGTTATACCAGTGAGCTATCCAAGAAAACACTGGCACTCGAAGGGGTCTCATCCCCGAAACGTTGCACGTTTGCAGAATAAAAACGCAAGGGTATAACCCTGCTTTTGCTAGCCTTCGAGTGCCAGTGTTTTCTTGGATAGTTTGCTGAGGAGGGTGCCGATCCCTCCAACACCGTGCTCCAGGCGCTGAATTGTTGAAGGTCAGGGTGTGCAAGGGGGCTACAACACATTATACCAGTGAGCACTATGGAGAGATCCACTTCTGTCTTCAAATTTCCCGGGGCAGACGCATGCTCAGTTGAGCAAAATAGCCGACTTTTTAGTTAAAGTTCCGATTTTCGTTCTACTGCACATGCGCAGCCGCGAGAAGAAGGAGGAAGAAGATCGCTCCGTGGTGCTCACTGGTATAACCCTGGGCCAGTGCAGTTTCCTGCTGATAGAAGCACCAGCCCCAGTCAAGCTGGCATTTAAATATAGCTGTCAGAGGTCAAAGCAGTAAAGCAACACAAATGCTTAAGATAAGACAGAAAATAAGAATAAATCCTGAATGAACAAGCAGCCCAGACTGAGGAGGAAATGTTTTTTTTAACGGGTGATTTTAAAAAAGGTTAAAGGGATGTATCTTTCCATTCTGTGTCTCTAATATACTGCTGAGTCCTACAGAAAGGAACTTCAGGGTGAATTTTAAAGCAGGTCTCTGAAGGGAAGCTGCAATTCTCACACTCATGCTGAGCTTCTCTTTTAATAAAGCCATATGGCTACCACAGGAAATTCCCAGTCACATGGAGAGATCCCGGTCCCCTTACTTATGTGATTTGTGACAAGCATTTTCCAAGTGCTATCTCAATTACAAAATTCACTGGGTTAGTCAAGCAGCCAGAAGGAGGTTTTTCATCTAGTTGTTACATTACACTAAGGTGTCACTAAAACCATCCCCAATAAAATCCAAATATCTAGATAATCATAAACATTCCCAATGTTTTACATGCCATTTTGTGCTTGCCTTTCATTGTATTATTTAAGATATTAATATTAAGGATATACTTATATAAATATATGTATATTTTCCACACCACTACCAAGGTCAGCAGCAGCAAGCATTATTGTTATTTATTATTCTTTATACAGTATACTGTATAACATTAACATACAGTATTTACACAGCAATTTACAGAGATTGTTTATCATACACACAAGCTCCTGCCCTATTGGAGTTTACAATCTAAGGGCCCTATCTAATTCGAACAAGTATCAATTTCATCAGGAGCCACTTAACCCCTCTGTATTCCTGAAAGTATGCGAGTACTCTTGCACTACATATAAATAATGCTCATTTTGTTAAAAATGGCTGATTATTAATATATTTAGCTACACACAAATAGCTAAATTGCATTGATACAACCAATTGGTCTTATCAGTCAAAATGCCATATAGTATGAGCCTAGGTACCAGGCCGCCTAATGAAGCTCAATATATGAGAATAATGAAGGGTTCATCTGGCTTTTTTTCCCCATTCTGATACTACAGCTGAATACAACACACTGTACATGTATGTGGGCAGCTTTATAGTCTAACTGGGTGGATAGCATACACACACAAATTGGAGGGCAAAATATACACAAGGATTGGGCACTGGCCATTAAGCACAGGACTAGTCTAGATAAAATAATGTTATAGCACTCCAAAAGACAGAATTTGAGTTTTTTCTTTAAGCTATTAAGAGAGCACTCCTTACGGAGGAACTCAGGGATAGAATTCCAGAGGTAAGGAGCAGAAAGATAGAAAGGTTTAAGACGAGCGTTAACATTGGGTGTGGATGGTGTAACAGTGGCTCTGAGAGGAGTGGAGAAGACGGTCAGGCGAATACAAGGAGAAAATTGAAGAAATGTAGCGAGGAACAAAGTAGTGAAGAGCTTTGAATGTTAGCAAAAGTATTTTATATGATATTCTTTGCTCAACAGGCAGCCATGATAGGGATTTTACCAGTGGATGAAAAGGTTCCCCACTAAGAAGAGAACATAAGGATCCTAACAGCATTTGTATCCTCCCCTTCACAAGTAGGCAGCAGGATTACTTGCACCAAATACTTACTTTTCCATTATTTCCTTACAAGGCTGTCTGGAGTCACCCTTCATTGTTCTTAGTAACCTAAAAGCAGGCCTTAGGTAGCCTGGGATGGTACCAAATGTGACCAAATTACACATTATTCTCTTGTATGTCCGCAGCCCAATTGATTGCATTTCCAGTTGTATAAATTGTATGCATCCAAAAAAATAACATCTGAAAGGTCAACTAAATGCCAGTGAGCTGCCTCATTAGCTGCAAACTAGCATCACAAACCCTTCAGATTCTGCAGGAATGAGCCTATTAATGTACAGAAAAGGACAATTGTTCAAAAGAGAACAGTTTTTAAAACTTGTTTGCACAGTGTGGGTCAGAGCAAATACTACATTATGGGGCAGATTTATCCAGGGTCGAATGATAATTTCGAATTCACAAATTCAAATTTTAATCCCCCTATTCTAATGTAAATTCGAATGTGAGATTTATCATATATTCGCCACCTTAAACCTGCTGAGTTCATGTTCAAGTTAATGGCAAAGGTCTGTTGAGCCATTTGGAGATGTTAATAGCCTCCTTGACATTCAAGTTTTTTTTCGGGAGAAAAACTTGATTCGTATGAATCAAATATTATTCAAATTTTTGGGGTCGGAACCATTTGATCGAATATTAGACATTCAAATTTTTTCTTGAATAAAAATGTACATGAATTCGAAATTCGACCTTTGATAAACTGTTTTTCAAGGGGCAAATTTACTAAAGGGCGAAGTGGCTAACGCTAGCGAAAATTCGCCAGTGTGACATCATTTTGGCACTTTGCCGATTTACTAACAGGTGCTGGCATAATTTGTTAGCGAAGTACACCTACTATAGCACTACTTTGTACCCTTACGCCAGGCGATGTTGCGCTCTGGCTAAGGGACGTAACTACGCTAATTCTCTAAGTTGCAGATTTTCGTGAACGTTACCTCTTGGGCCAGACTTTACTTGGCCACCTCAGACCAGGTGAATTGCAATAGAGTAGATAGGGATGGTCAAAAAAAAAAAACACGGGCGTCTTTTACTTTTTATAGGGTGATAGGCTGAAAAAGAGCGAATTTTTTTTTAGGGTACCCTCCTTCCCCACTACATTTGATAACATATGGCACCTAAACTATACTGTGGGCACATGTGTTGGGTATTAGAATACATTTATTAAGGTTGCCTGGCCTTGTGTAGTGTAATGTGTTTGCTGCTGCATATACGGCCAACTGCACACGTATGCTAATTTGCCATCGCTAGCGTAACTTCGAACCGCTGATCATAACATCGCTAGCACAACTTCGCATCGATCGGTAATTTGCGCAGCCCTGGCGAATCCACGCCTGCCGAAGTGCGGCGAAGCCAACGCTGGTGCAATTTCGAAGGTAAGTAAATTTGCCCCCAAGTATACACACTGTGCAAATGCTGCTCACGCTTTTTATGCATGCTCTGCTGTAACCCTGCTGAGATTTCCCAGTACAGAAAGTGAGTGTATGCATAGGAGCATTATGTATACACATAGTAATCTTTCTGTCTGCTCAGGTAGCTGCACCTACAATACACCCGCATTCACTCACAAGGTTTACAGCAGAGTGCATAACACTTTCCCTTGTAAATAAATCGGTGCACTTTCAGTGTGCAGAGAATGTCTGCTGTCAATATAGCCAGCTCACTAAGGGAGGTGGCTGGCCATCTGCCCGAAAGAAGGTCACTGGCCAGTCTAACTATAACATTGGTAAAATACATGGGCAACAAATCATATGACAAACTGCAGGGACACAAACTACTTAAGTCTTTCCTTAGCTAGGTAAACCACACAGAATGATATCTAGGAAATAACAAGGCATGCTATTTTTCCGTTGGACAAAAAAAAAAGGATGAAACTGATCATAAAGATCAAACTGCACCCACTGGATTATTGATATTGTTAGATCTGATTATGCCTTTATGTATAGAGAAAAGAGGACAAATGCACACGTCACGCCATCATTTTTAGTTCTAAGACACAGGTCAAGGAAAGTTATTGGCAGGTAGACCTGGGGCTTTCCGGATAACGGATCTTTCCGTAATTTGAATCTTCATACATTATGGGGTTTATTTATCAAAGGTTAAGTACTGTGAATTTTTTTAAACTCTTATTTATTTGATTTTATTAACAATTCGAATGGTATGTTATTTATGAAAAAATGGGAACGTCTAAAATTCAATCAGATAGTCCCAAACCTAAAACTCGAATCGAATTCGAATCGAGTATTACTCCGCAAAAAGACTCAAATTGTTTTGATGTGACATTTTTTTTCTCCCATTGGAGTCTATGGGGCCATATATTTCGAAGCGAAACTTGGCTCGTCACTGCTACCAACAACAAATAGTTCAATTGACTTCTACATGAACTTGTCTGGTTTTAGGTGGAGAATTAGAACTGTTTCTAGGGTCGACGTGTGATAAATTTCACATTTGAAATCAAATTCGAGTTGGTGGTTTTAAATTTGAATTTGTGAGTTTGACCAAAAAAAAATTCTAAAATATGAATTTACCATTTGAACCTTAGTAAATCTGCTCCTAAGTCTACTAGAAAATCATATAAACATTAAATAAACCCAATAGGCTGTTTTTGCTGTTTTTTTTGGATAAGGGGTTTTTCGGTGATTTGGATCTGCACACCATCATTCATAAATTTAAACATAAAACAAACCTGGTAGGATTTTTTTGCCACAGATAAGGGAGATGTGTTCGGTAAGGAACAGGACTCTATTGCATTAAATTTAAAACAGCAAAATGTATTAATTTCACATGACACTTGTGTACACCCTTTCACCTTTATCAATATATATATATATATATATATATATATATATATATATATATATATATATATATATATATATATATACACACACACACACACACACACACACACATCATACTCTGTTTCAGGTTTAATATTAATCTTCCTCAGGCAGAATGTCATACATGTTACAATAATACTGCGTTCTCTCATTAGCCATGAGGTGTCTCTATAGTTCCTTCTTGCAGAACAACTCACTGTATGAATTTGCAGCTTTGCACAAAAAAAATTACAATTCAGGATTCGTTTAGATTTGTTTTAAGCGCTTGAATATCTTTTCACTGATCATACATTCCTAAATTACTAACAATTCACGAAGAACAGTAGCATACAATACATTGATCTTTCTCATTGCTTGGACACTTGCAGAGACACCAAATTTTTATATTTCCTCTTCTGATTTAAAATCAGTCAAATTCCCTGTCTCCCTCGTCTCTATATTTTACAATAACATTTTAATGTATAAGCATGTATAATGTATAATGTAGAGAGCATTTACATTTTACAATAAAACATACTATTTTATGAAGGCAAAAAAACTACAACCTAAAATAATTATTCTGTTCCAAGCATGATCATTTTCATGATATGAATTTAGGAACCAATGCTTGCCTACCTTACAGTTTACCGTGACACATGTGCTGACAATACTGATCACTGCACACCTATTCAAAAGTTTACCCTTCTGTCTCTGCACATAGGCAAAATCTTGATTAAAATGGTCTAGAATACTTTGAGCTCCGTTCCATGTACACACACAAAAGCAACATATACTGGCATTTCCATACACACACACACACACACACACACACACACTGTGTGCATACATTTACATGAAATTCTTTCCCTTCACCAAGTCTGACTGACTGAATCTTTGAAACCTGCTGGCAACTTTCACTGCATTATTAAGCCAGCTCCTGGATGTAATGGGATTAAACCACAGCGCATACATTATTTTAGAATATGTCTAACAAGTAGGTTCATTATCCTCTGTCTTTTCAGGAAGCCTTATAATGTACAAATGCTACATTTTATTTTTTATTTTTACCAACAGCTGGGAAGGGTGAGAACCCAGCCCATTCTTGGTTTTCACAACATGCAGCGGTCTTTTTTTCAATTTCATTGTATTTTCTGCAGCAGAAGGGGCGGGGTGGTGGTCTTCTTTTAAAGATCAATTCATATTTCCATAATCCACGCTTGTGGCTCTCCCCGGGGTGGCGTGTATCCCTCGTGTCCTGAGCTGCGTTCTACAACTGTCAATAAGTCCCAGAAACAATGAGACTCAGACAAAGGGACTTTTGGCAGACAAAAGAGGGTGGTTAGGGGGGGACTTGGCTGGTGCCATATGCTTATGTTGTTTCCAATAGCCCCCTCCTAATAAAAGAAAAACAAAATCTCCATTCTAAATCTCCAACCTGCACTTTTAACCTCTCTCCTTTTATGAACTATCAATTATTTTGTATTTTCTTCTAGTACTGCATTATATTATAGCACACTGCATCATGATGCAAAGAGCCACTACATCCCTGGTATTTATTCTGTAACTTTTATTTTTCTATGAAGTTTGATTGAAAATTGAAAAACAGGATAACATTACATAAGCCAACTTAAAATTAAGTATATACGCAATATTAAAGGATTTTTTTACATTTTACATCAGTAACAATGTAGCCAGGTCCTTGTACAATGCAGAAGATCCATGCAAGTATAAATTAATTTATTTGATTGCTTGTAAAGGGCTTGTTTGGGAGAGTATTCATTTTTATATTCTTAAATATGACAATTTCCAGCATTTAGGCTGATGTTGTATAAACCAATAGTTATTTGCATTATGCATTCCAACTGACCAACGCTTATCACAACTGGTTGTTTCCATTTTGTATTCAGTCTGTATCCCTGAACTTTTAATATACTGAAGATATTGGGGTACATTCTCGGGAGCTGCCACATTGTAGACTTCACTGCTCAGTCAAGCCCCTTTCTTGAAAAGCAATTCTAAAACCTTTATAGGAAGCAAACAGTACTGCAGTCTGACAATGAAATGAACAAAGTATATTTTTTTAATTGATATAAATCTCTTAATTTACTGATTATCAAACCCATCTCTCTCATATATTTATTTTAACGCATTATACCTCAAAATGAGTTCTTCGTGTGATATAACATTCTTATAAATAACATGAATTTGCTAATTGTAAAAGTATTTAGTCCCACCCTTTAAAATTTTGTACAGTTACATTGTGCATCAATAGCAGCGTTAAAACAATTGGAGTAAGCATCTCCCAACTTGTAGATTGTTCAGAAGTGGTTTTGGGCTTTCTTTCAAGCAGATTTTCCTAGAATTCTCAGGTTAGTTGGAATAAAGCTTATGCTTCAGAATTTTTAATCATTGGTCAATATAGATGATAGCAACATAGAAGGAACTATTCAGAGAACTATGTGAAAGCATGCATTAGATGTAAATTGGTTGATGTAAATTGGTAAAAGCATCATGTTATTAAGGTGAGACTGCTTTGAGCAAAGTTACAAATGATCTTCAGGTTGCCAAAGCCAAAGGTCACTTCTCCATCCTTCTCCTCCTTGACCTATCATCTGCATTTGATACAGTTGATCACTCTCTCCTGATGCAGATTCTCTATTCGCTCGGCATCCGTAACCAGGCTGCATCTTGGCTCTCTTCTTACCTTTCTAACCGATCATTCACTGTCTCCTATGATAACAAAACCTAATCTCCAGTTCCACTTAATGTGGGGGTGCCGCAAGGCTCCATACTTGGTCTGCTGCTGTTCTCCCTATACACTCTGTCTTTGGGAGATCTCATCCATTCATTTGGCTTTAATTATCATCTGTATGCTGATGATACCCAAATATATTTATCCACCCCTTCATTAACAGCTGAAACAGAGGCTCAGATCTCTAACTGCCTCCTGGCTATCTCAAATTGGATGAACCAGCGCCACCTCAAACTCAACCTAACAAAAACTGAACTTATCATCTTTCCACCTAAGCCTGGTCCTACTCCCCTATTTACTCTCTCTATTGATGGCATGCTCATTAATCCTCAGCTCTCTGTCTGGGGGTAATCTTTGACTCCCCTCTCTCCTTCTCTGTTCATATTAACACCACTGTTAAAACCTGTCACTTTTTCTTACTCAATATTGCCAAAATCCGTCCCTTCCTTTCACCTGATACATCCAAGACGCTCATGCATGCTCTCATCCTATCCAGACTAGATTACTGTAGCCTTCTACTAACTGGCCTCCCTAACTCCCATCTCTCCCCTCTACAGTCTGTATTAAACACTGCTGCAAGAATTATCCTCCTCTCATCCAAAAGGGTACAGGCCCCTCCGCTGCTGAAGTCTTTATTATGGCTTCCTATAAAACAAAAAATAACTTATAAACTCCTCCTCATAACCTTCAAAGCCCTTCATTCCTCTGCACCTAACTACATCTCATCTCTTGTCTCTCTATATGTTCCTGTCCGAAACCTCCGCTCCTCTCTGAGCAACCGCTTGGTTGTACCCCCCACTACTACTGCTGTTTCCCGTATCTAACCCTTCTCTCTTGCGACTCCTTATATTTGGAATGCCATTCCTGAATCTCTCAGGAGAGAATCCTCCTTCAATGTTTTTAAAACAAAACTCAAAGACTACCCCTGGGAGCACCTGGATAACACCTGAACTGGCACTTGTATAACAGTGTAACAAACTGTAACCCACAGCACCTTATTAAACCTCTGAATTGTGTATGTATGTTACCCTCCCATTTAGACTGTAAGCCCTACGGGGTAGGGTCCTCTAGCCTTTTGTTTCCTTTACACTGGGCACTTAATCTGCATTTTAATTATATTTTATATTTATGTGAATTGTATTCTAATAATGCACTTATTGTTACTTTTTATTCCAATGACCCCTTGTTTGTTACTACTAATTTATTGTTTTGTTGTACAGTGCTTTGCCCTCAAGGAGCACTTTACAAATAAAAATATACATACATACATGTTATGGGCCTGCTCTTCATCAGCATAGACTAAAGATTGTAAAGAATACTTATGCAAACAGCATTTTTCTGCACACACACACACACACAGCACCTCTCACCAAAAAGCCATGCCCATGTGCATGGAAAAGGTTTAGATATAATGAAATCAAAAAACCAGCACCAAGGGTCTTGAAGTGAAAAAACTTGTATTATTATTATGTAATAATACAAGTTTTTTCACTTCAAGACCCTTGGTGCTGATTTCATATATATATATATATATATATATATATATTATATATATATATATATATATATATATATATATATCTCTATCTATTTATTTATTTTACGTTTGAGGGCATGCAAAATGAAAATAAAAACACAGTAAGATTTTGGTGTTGGGTTTGCTATTGAATAAAAGAGAAAGAATTTGTTAAGGGTCAAAATACTTTTGCAAAACATTGTATATATTACATGCACTCAAATATATATTATTATATACACGCAAGGGCCAATTCCTGCAGTACCCCAGAGATGCATTCAGAGGCTGAAGGCTGAACATATCATTACATCCACTGCTCCACGCTGGGGTTTAATGCTAACAAAATCAAATCTCTCTGTGATGTTACCGACCTGGTCAGAGAAATCCTCTGGGAACTTCCACAGCAAGACTGGGTCTGTAAATAATTGACAGGAAGCATTAATCAGAACAGTGAGGACAGAATGCAGCCACCAGGGGCATTAATATTAACTATTTCTGTGGCAGACATATATTAGCCACAACTATTTGCAGATACGTTGTAAAAAAATTGCATGCATTACTAGAACATTTATATGTATGTAGATACACGCATACCTAGACAAGTATATGTAAGTTAGTAGCATATAAAGACATAATAACAACTGATTAGCTTTATAGCTTTCAAGGCACAGTTACATTATAGTAATCAATGTAAAGGGATAACCAGAGAGAGAGAGAGAAGATTGAATTGGTTATTGGAAACTTAAGAAATAAAAATGTAAAAATGCACTGAATACCCAGTGCAATAAAACTCCAAAGTGTTTTATAGTGCTAAATATCTAATTGATTTCTACAAACAAGTTATGTTGAAAGTAATATGGTATAGACAAAACACTAATGCCTGACTTGTCCTACCACATCACAGAGCTCTATTAAAGGGACAAATATTAGGGAAATTTCAGACCTTTAAATGGGAGGTGGTAGTGGATGATAAAGTGACTTCTCAGAAGCTGAATGAGTGAGTAGTGTATCCAGTGTCTCTATGAGCTTGTCCCGCTGATACAAAAACCTCAAACAATACACATGGGAGCCATTGCTAATCTGTTTTTATAGAAGCTCTGTTCTCGAACATGACACTTCAAGTGGTTACAATGTGACAAAAGATTCTGAACAGGCATGTCACTTGTCACACTGATAACCATGTCTGGGTTACAATACAGTACAGAATGCAATATTTTACACCATGGTATGCAGCATTTCATTTAACACAAAGTTTTGTACTTACAGCTCCCTCTTTTACAATTCACACTGATCTTCCCTTTTCCTAACTTCATGCAAATAACAAATGGCTGTTTGCCAGAATTATTACATTTTAATATAACATTTCATTTATATACTATTTTATATTTAAATGTTACTTTTATGGGAAGCCATGTGTCAATATCCCACCCTATCTCTGTCTACCTCTTTCCATACTTATCTCCCCTCTTTAACTTTCATCTCCTTGTCTGTCTTACCATCTCTCACCCCCCACCGCACTCCAGTATTTTAAATCAGTCCCTGATTTACAGTGCCATACCTCCCAACATTTTGGAAGCAAAAAGAGGGACAAAAAATTTTACTTTTGGTGGTCCCCCTCACTTGTTGTGCCTTGGTTTGTGCAATCTGTCTCCCTTAAAAGCCATAGATGCTAGCGGCATGGGAGGATCTAGCCGTGAAAAAACCAACGTCCCATTAGACACTTTTCTATGTACACACACACTTATTGTATCTTTCATTTATTTCTCTTCTACACCCTTTCATTCTATGCTTACTTTCATACATACTCCCAAATACACATACACTTTCCCTTACCACTACCATACACACCTTCACATTTCACTTACACATGGATACACACTATTGTGCAACTGCACATATCACTCTACTTTGTTTTTAATTACAACACCTGACTTCTACTTTTCTAAAATGGGCGTTGGTTAAGGCAGTCTCTCCCTCTTAAAAGCCGCTTAGCAGTTGGCGGGGGAAGATTTAGCACAGAGTTTGAAACCAAAGCACTGGAGATGTTTACATAAAGAATTGTTACTACACAGAGAGGTAATGTTCCTTTTTTACTATGACTAAAGATAAATAAGTTAGGGACCACCATGTGGGGTTTTACCTTGACGTGGTATGGTGGCTTATCAATATTATGATCATAACTTTGTAACAAAAAAACCCTGTTTCAAAATTACATGCACTTGCATATTTACTTGAATCATTTAGACAGGGCTTTAAACTTTTTGTACGCGTTTCGCACCCACAGGCACTTATTCATAGGCATGCCTATGAATAAGTGCCTATGGGTGCGAAACGCGTAAGGCGGAGCATCAATTGGTCTGTATGCCTACTTTTTAATATTTATGATAAATAAAGAGTAATTTTTTAACTTTAAGTATTGACTGGAAATATATTTTTGAACTTTTGATCTGAGTGCCCTTTGGAGTTGGGGGCTATATTCCAGCACCTTGGCCCTTTTTTGACAGGCCTGTATAGACTGCAGCAGTTGAGTAGAAAAATTTTTGGAGGTCATGTAGAACTCAATGGCAGATGTTCCTTTTACAATTGAAAGATATGATCTGCACTGCATTTCGTCCAATAATCCAAAAAAAGTGTGATTTTCGTGCGATATTCCAAAAAAATCGTACACTTTGGATTTTCCCGCATTTTTAACTAATCTTTGGCCACACCACATTTTTTTCAAGTTAATTTAGTGATAAATAAGATAAAAATGTGAATGAGAGTTTGATGAAGCGGTTTTACTTTAACTGACTTTTGTATTCTTAAATAGATTGTTTAATTTCAAGTGATTATTTTTTTGTTTATAATTGTGTTATTTATTATTTTTTTTTAATGAAAAGCTTGACAAGCACAATACTGTATGTATTCCCAATTGACACTCAATCCAGCTGTCTGGTATGCAGGCTAAGCAACCATATCACACAAATATCAGCATATCTCGCTAGCTTTTATTTTATATTAAAATCCTTTAACAACTCTAAAGAGATAAGATGAATAAAGGCTGACTGACTGTATTGTACTATCCCTCATAGAATAGTAATAAAGAAGCTCTGTATAAGGAGAGCATCAGTCCACCTCTGTGGTATAAAATCATCCCCTGCTTTTTTCTTCCCTTTGCTGCCCAAAGTTAACAAGAAATGGTTTGCAATGGTCTCTCAGAGGACAATTCATGTGCAATACTGAGGGTGACAAGTTAGATGCTGCACATAAAGAGCTAATATAAATTACCAAATAATATGCTAAATGATCATTTAGATTGCTATAAAGAAATATGGCCCTTTCCTGTTACAAGTTCTATTTATTAGTAACCTACCTTCCTACTCCAAAGCACTCATTCTGGGCTCCAGACACAAGTTATCCAAATGTGCCATTAGTGTTTACCGTATATTATAAATGCATTTGATTTTCCCATATTATATGCAAGAATAATTTTACTTTATACAATTTAAAGCTACTCCATTAGCTTCATATGAAAATGTGAAGAAAGAGAAAAAGAGAGTCCAAACACCAAAAAGAAACACTACTTTTCAGAGGAAAAAACGTATTAATAAGATAAATTAGTCGACTCATCGGTACTTCCCAATCAATAACAGTTTAAATGTACAGTAACAACAAAAAATGAAAGTGTTTTATAGTAATTAAAATATAATGCCCTGCACTGGTAAAATTGCTGTGTTTGCTTCAGAAACTATACTTTTGTTTATATTGTAATTGTAATTGTGGCTAAAAAAACTTCCTAGAATGCACATATTTGCTGCCTGTACAAAGTTGCATATACCCGCAATAAAATTACTTTAACAGTACACTTTACAGGACAGGGACATCCTTCTCCCGTGTCTCTTACAAGTGGCGACAATAGATGGCAGTGATTTTGCAGTGGCTCAATAAAAAGTTAAAAGGGAAATAAAGTCTAAAACAGAATAAGGCTAGAAATGCTGTTTTTTTGTATATTTTGTATACTAAACATAAACATGAACTTACTGCACCACAAGCCTAATCAAACAAATGATTTATGGTTTCAAAGTTGGCCACATGGGGTCACCATCTTGTAACTTTGTTAAACATCTATGCAAGACCAAGACACGCACATGCTCAGTGTGGTCTGGGTTGCTTAGGGATCGTCATAAATTATCAAAACAGCACAAGTCAAATATCTGCCAGAAGCCGATACAGCAAGACTGATTAATAACCAGAATAGGCAGAGTGCACTGGGTCCTGTCTTGTCATGTAATCTAATGTGGATTTTATAGTTTTTGTATTGTTTAATACAAACTTTCTCCAACTCTGCAGAACCAGTGACTGTAGCAAAATAATCCTCCAAATAGAATCCCAGTTTATCTTTTTAAACCTGGCTCCATGATCTTTGTCCTTGCAGCTGGAGTTGAAAACTGTAAAGGCAAAAATAAAATCCAATACAAATCTCTACACAGTCGCCGACTGCTCTACAGGGAAACAAACAAAGCTGCTTGAGCGGGGGCTCCCCCTGCTGTTCATAAGTATGATTGTTTCCCTGCTCAGCAGTTAGTGACTGACAATGCTTATCCACAGCAGTAAATGAACGGAGAATTACACTGCACACAGTCAGGTTTCTTATAAAAATGGTACACATTTTTTTCATTAAAGTATATTGGCGATAGGTTTCTTTTTCGTTAAAGAAAGTAAAAATGGGATTTTATTTTTTTGCCTTTACATGCCCTTTAATTACAATAGTCTGAAAATGCTTCTAGTGAGTTGGAGGAAGTCTGCCCCGATCCAATGTCACATGTGCAAAATTAACAAATCAGATTTTTGAGGTATATTTTCATGCAAAACTCAAATGCGCAGTATTTACCATATTAAAGAAACTTGAAACTTGAGTTAAATATGAAAACAAAACACAGAGAAATCACATCACAAAATAGCTTGCGTTTTGCAAATACAACTCATTGACTTCTGCATGAATTTGCCTGCTTTTAGATGCCAAGTTTTCTGCTAAAAGTTGAATTTGAATATTGATAACTTTGTCCTAACATGGCCTCCCAAACTCACGGCCCAATGACTATTAGCTCACACCTCTGGTGGGTGAAACAATTTTACCATGACAGTAGTCATTTAACAATAAAAAAAATCAAAACACTAAACCACAATAAATAAATATTAAAAAGAATAATGCCGTCAACATTATACAGATAGATGATTTAAAGGTGAATTACTGTTATTGAATACTGTAATCAATAGTGACCCCCAGTACTGGGAAATCAAGATTGTTATTGATAAGGGCAACAAGCATAAAATTCCTGAGCTATCTATTGCTTTATCCAACTTTTATTTTAGGATACTACAGATAAAGGAATTTTGGAGAGCTCCAGGATCTAATGCCCAATTGTTATTTCAGATGAGTAATAAAGACTGCAAGTTGCGTGTAACTTCACTCTGAGTTGATTTACTTCCTTTTTATCTTTGAGAAAACATTTCCGTTTTACATGGCATATTTAACTTGTACAAATGATACAAAAAAATACAGTGTTTATACTATTTTGGTTTTTGATAAATATCTTAATTTGCAAAGCATGATGTGGCTTTGCTTTTGTCAGTGCACTTTAAGGTCCTTGATTCTCCTGTTTTTAATAAAATATAACTTACTGATCCTCCATAACCCAGTTAGGGAATGCTAGGACTTGAAGATGCATTCCCTACCTATATAGCGTTCTTTTAAATAAGTCCTCTAGCCATAAATTGGAATCCCAATATCTGAGATGCAATAATTAACTTAAATAACCTTCTGTTTGAAATGTTTTCCTTGAATCCACAGTTTCCCTAATTTACCATAATATATATTTGCCCTGGGCATTGTAATGCTCAGTGGGTTGTGGCACCACCATTTTTAATTAATATAGTGGATATTATGGCAGAACCAATTAAACATATAAATGAATGAGAACAAATTTACACTTGGGGGCAGATTTACTAAACTAGAGTGAATAGTTTGAATGCAAAAATATTCAAATTTCGAAGTATTTTTTTGGGTACTTCGACCATTGAATTGGTCAAATTCGATTGAATCGAATGATTCTAACGATTCGAAGTAAAAATCGTTCGACATTTTGACCATTCGATAATCTAAGTACTGTCTCTTTAAAAAATCCTTCAACTCAATACTTTGCCAAATAAAAGCTACCGAGTTGCATGTTAGCCTATAGGGACAGTGTAGAATAAAAATCATTTGATCGATCACTTGAAATCGTTCGATTCGAATTCGAAGGATTTTACTTCAAGGGTCAAATTAGACGGTTTTTTAACCCTCGAAATTCGACCCTTGATTAATCTGCCCCTTGGTGTTGAACAAGGAATAATGTTCTGGGCTGTTTATCATGGTTTGGGCTAGTTTTAAAGGAACAGTTCAGTATAAAAAATAAAAACTGGGTAAATTGATAGGCTGTGCAAAATAAAAAAATGTTTCTTATATAGTTAGTTAAAAATGTAATGTATAAATAGAACCCAACTTCCTACTTTTCAGCTCTCTAAATCTAGAGTATGTCTGTGATTTTAAGGGGGGGATGCGGGATATAACTGTTCAGTGAGTATGAAATTGGTCCTTAAAGCGGAACTATCACAGAAATAAAAATTGTATATACTCGAGTATAAGCCGAGTTTTTCAGCATCCAAAATGTGCTGAAAAAGTCTACATCGGCTTATACTCAAGTCAGTGGGCAGTAGCTGAGATTGCAGTCACTTTTAATCATTCCTATACCAACAGTTCGCTTGGGGAGAGACTGCAATATCACACAGCGCCCTCTGTTGGTTATATGAAAGAATAACAGTGACTGCAATATCACACAGCGCCATCTGTTGGTTATATGAAAGACTAACAGTGACTGCAATATCACACAGCACCCGCTGTTGGTTATATGAAAGAATAACAGTGACTGCAATATCACACAGCGCCCACTGTTGGTTATACGAAAGATTAACAGTGATGGCAATATCACACAGCACCCTCTGCACATGGTCGTGGGACAGTTGGACAGTGGGACAATGCACACAGTAATCCGTTTTGCAATTCTCTGTCACCATCAACTTTCCAAAGAAGTCCGGTTGATCGCTGGGGGGTCGCTTTGGCGGAATGTGCACTGCTGGGAGACAGGGCTGTAGTTGTGTCTAGGCTTATACTCGAGTCAACAAGTTTTCCCAGTTTTTGTAGGTAAAATTAGGTACCTCGGCTTATACTCGGTCGGCTTATACTCGAGTATATACGGTAATCTTCAGAATACTGAAATAAGAAACTTTCTAAATACAATCAATTATTCAGACATTGACTGGGGTAATGGGGTTACCAAGACAGAAAAATCTAGTAGGTTTGTAAATATGCTGAATGACAAATTTTTATTCCAGCTTGTTCAAGAACCTACTTGAAATAACTCTCTTTTATAACATGATCCTTTGAGATTCTGTTGCAGAAGCAATTCTATAAGGGAATAGCGAAAACACAAAATTTTAGATGTGCAAACTTTGATAGTATAGGGGCATCTCTGCAACATATTAAGTTGGAAATGCTTTTCACAGGGTTAAACACAGAACAAAAAGGGGAAGTCTTTAAAATGCTGCTTAATAAATATACATTAAAGTATATTCCCCTTGCAAGCAAAACCTTTTTGGTTTTATAGAAGTGTTGGTGTTGAGGTGGGTAAGAAAAGAAGTGCTTTTAAGGCTTTCAAATTAGCTGGGGCAGCCAAATCATTTATAATGTACAAGGAGGCTAATAAATCATGCAAAAAAGATAACATCGATATGGAAAAGGATATTGCAGCAAGCAGTAAAAAGAATGCAAAATTATCTGCTAATGTGGTGCCGCTATTCAAAAAGATATCCCGTTCTCAGCCTCAAAACTATAGGCCAGTTAGTCTGACGTCAGTGGTAGGAAAGCTTTTCGAAGGGTTAATAAAGGATAAGATACTGGACTTCGTAGCAAATCATAATACTATGAGTTTGTGCCAGCATGGTCTTATGCATAATAGATCTTGCCAGAATAACTTTTAATTTCTTTTTATAAGAAGGTGAGCAGCGACCTTGATTCTGGGATGGCAGTGGATGTGATTTACTTAGACTTTGCTAAAGCATTCAATACAGTGCCCCACTGGAACATAGTATTTGTACCTAGATAGAGAACTGGCTAAAATATAGATTACAAAGAGTGGTGGTAAATTGAACATTTTCTAATTGGACCAGTATTGTTAGTGGAGTACGGCAGGGCTCTGTACTAGGTCCTTTGCTTTTCAACTTGTTTATTAATGACCTGGAGGTGGGCATTGAAAGTACTGTTTCTATTTTTGCACATTATACTAAATTGTGCAGAACTATAGGTTCCATGGAGGATTCTGCCACATTGCAGAGTGATTCGACTATGTTGGAAAACTGGGCAGCAAACTGGAAAATGAGGTTCATTGTTGATAAATGCAAGGTTTTGCACTTTGGCAAAAATAATATAAATGCAAGTTATACACTAAATGGCAGTGTGTTGGGAGTTTCCTTAACTGAGAAGGATCTAGACGTAATTATGCCTCTTTATAGGTCCCTGGTAAGGGCTCACCTGGAGTATGCAGAGCAGTTTTTGACTCCAGTCCTTAAGAGGGATATAAATTAGCTGGTAAGAGTGCAGAGACATGCAACTAAACTTGTTAAAGGGATGGAAGACTTAATTTATGAGGATAGACCGTCAAGGTCGGGTTGTCTTCTCTGGAAAAAAAGGTGCTTGCGAGGGGACATGATTACACTTTACAAGTACATTAGAAGATATTCTAAATAGCAGGGGACCTTTTTACCCATAAAAGGATCACCACACCAGAGACCACCCCTTCAGACTAGAAGAAAATAACTTTCATTTGAAGCAACGTATGTGGTTCTTCACAGTGAGGACAGTGAGGTTGTGGAATGCACTACCAGGTGATGTTGTGATGCTGATTCTGTTAATGCTATTAAGAGCGGCTTGGATGATTTCTTGGACAGACATAATATCAAAGGCTATTACGACACTAAACTCTATGGTTAGTATAAATTCCAATACAAAACTCCAGCAGCACTCCGGTATAGTGAAAGAATTTTATTTGTGCAAATGAAGCAACGTTTCAGGCATAACCAGCCCTTTATCAAGCTTGATAAAGGGCTGGTTATGCCCGAAACGTTGCTTCATTTGCACAAATAAAATTCTTTCACTATACCGGAGTGCTGCTGGAGTTTTGTATTGGAATTTGTACTGGACCTGGGCAGACAGAGTCACAGCTGGCACCCGACGCTACAAAAAGCGGTGAGATTGATTGTGTAGCACTACACCCTATGTTTGTCTATGGTTAGTATAGATATGGGTATATATAATTTATGTGAAGCTATGGAGAGGTGTGTGTATGGATGCTGGGTTTTCATTGGAGGAATCTGATGGACTTTGTCTTTTTTCAACCCAATTTAATTATGTATGTAACTATATAATTAAACAATCTGTACTGTTTCTGAAATAATCAAGTTCATTTTCACTATTCCTCTCTCAGCATCTGTTTTTCTTCATTCTCTCTTCATGCAGCAGTTGGGTGTCAGAGATTCATTGACAGTTAGATCCAAATATCTAATAGGGGGGCTCCTTTTTACTAGAATAAGTATTAGAGCTCACTCTATTAAAATAATCAGAAATCCTGTCTCTCTACATGCAGAATTTGTGCAAAAGGCAGTTCTTTTGTTAGATTTTGTTTGTACTGAAATCAGTTATTTGAATGAGCAGGTTCAAAAGCAAACAGTTATGACCCATGTGGCCCTGATTGCTACTGCCTGGTAACCAATCAGTGGAAACCAAAAGAGCTGAAGAAGTAATGTTCTGTTATGTGACACATCCACTCTAACATAACAGAATATTTTAGTATATATACACACACACACTGTATCATTCAACTATCAAGTATTATTTCCCAGTTAGTTAAAAGCCTAGTTAAAAGAAATTAATATAATTGTTGGAACAGTTTGTACAACAATTTAAGTTATAGTTTGCTTGAAAATGTATAGTATAAGTTTTCCAGAAATAAATTGTTATAAGTACCGTATAATAGGTAGGAAACAAATGATGCAAGTACAGTACTTTTTTAGGACTTCATTACAAGTGGTCTACATAGAGAAATGTTAAGAAACACATTAATTCAATTAAATAAATCAAATTGCCTTGATGACAGTGTTAAAAAATAATCACGCTTTTTATGCCAATAGTCACCCTCAATAAAAGGGGGGAGGGCAAACAAAGTAACAGTATGAACAGGTTCATACAGAATATAAAGAGATCACTAAGTTTGTTTCAAAAATATAACCATCTGCTACTTGGGGCAGATTTATCAAGGGTCAAAGTGAATTCGAAGGAATTTTCTAAGTAAAGAAAAATTCGAGATTTATCACACCCGGACCCTGAGAACAACTCGAATTCGACTATTTGCCACCTTAAAGGAGAAGGAAAGCTACGGAGGCATTTTATTGCCAATAGATTAGCTGCAATAGTGCAAGCTAGAATGCAATAATTATTCTGTAGAATGTTTTACCATACCTGAGTAAAAAGCTCTAGAAACTCTCTGTTTGTTTAGGATAGGAGCTGCAGTATTAACATGGTGTGACATCACTTCCTGCCCGAGTCTCTCCCTGCTCTGGGCTCAGATTACAGCAGAAAATGGGAGGGGGGGGGGAAGAGGAGCAAACTGAGCATGCTCTTGCCCAGGGCAATGAGGTTTAAGCTGAAGGCATGAAGTCTGATACAGAAGCCCATGTGTACACAATAGAAGGAAAGAAATGCAGTATTTCTTTTGACAGGGGACTCAGAGCAACATTACTTTGGGGGTTTACTGGTATATTTAGATGGACCTTTCTGATAAGGCTTTCTTAGTTTAAACCTTTCCTTCTCCTTTAAACCTGCTGAGTTAATGTAAAAAGTCAATGGCAGAGGAGCAGTGACCCACTTTAAGATGTTAATAGCCTTCCTGGCATTCAAGTTTTTTTCTGAGAAAAAACTTGATTACAGTTTAGTTGAATTAGATTTGAATTTGATTCGAGTTTTCGGGTTGGTAATATTCGTTCGGGTTTTAGACGTTCCCATTCGAGTTGTGAGTATATTCGAATTTATTAGAGTGAAAAAATTCACATTAAATTTAACATTCGACCTTTGATAAATCTGACCCTAAGTGTGTCAATGCTTTTAAAGTGATGACAGATTTCCCAAACTTCCATACTAAAGTATAACTAATACTGCATTGTGCATAGCACTATTATCATCACACATTTATAAACTCCCAATATACAGTATTATGCAGTGCTGTACTTGTAAAAATGACCAATTTTAAACATTTAGGTATAAAAGTCCATGTGATTTACAACCCAATGGTATGCTTTTTAAATAAATGTAAATCCAAATAGATATTAGTCAAAAACAGGGGGAAATAACTAGTGCAACACGTACAGTATAGTAGGTCTGACTTCCAGGCTTCCCTAAAATAGCTTAAGGGTGAGAATTGAACATTGTCACCTACACAGTAAGTCATTTTACATTTCTCACACGACTTAGAATAGGTGACAAGAGGAGGTCAAACTTAACACATTCTTGTATGTGGCCCCAGGAGCTATGAACACATTAGACCAATGATTCCCAACCAGTAACTCATGAGCAACATGTTGCTCACCAATCTATTGGATGTTGCTCCCAGTGGCCTCAAAGCAGGTGCTTATTTTTGAATTTCTGGCTTGGAGTTTTAAGTTTACTGGCAAACAGATCCTTCCCTGGGCAGACAGTTCACTTAGGGGCTACCAAATTCACAATCACAGCATTTATGTTGTACTACCCATGATAATTTTCAAGGCTTGCGTTGCTCCCCTACTCTTTTTACATCTGAATGTTGCTCATGGGTAAAAACGATTAGGGACCACAGATTTAGACCATATTTCATGTATTTATTTTTATGTTATGGAACACCACAGTATCTGTACTGTAGATTTAAGTAAACAACCATTAGGATCCCGATTTCTCCCCCACCAACTCATATAGCTAAGCAGGACTGAAGCTGCAAAATGCCACACAATCTGATTTTTCTGTGCTAGGCCTATGCCATTGTGCCAAACATGTTGAGTCTTTGTTGTACAAGACAAAAGAGTTTCCTTTGTGCTCATTGTATGTGCATGGCAGAGGGGCCAGATCACACAATATCCATTCTACAGGGGCTTCATGGGCCCCCTTTGGGGTGGGGTCAAGAGAATCCTCTCAGTCACTGGAGTGGAAATGTGAAGAGGATCCTGTGGTGCAGCAGATCATCTCGGCACTTGGGCATATGGAGAAACAGGGCATTGTTCAGTTGTCCAGTAAAAGACTTTACACAGTCAGAGATATGAGAAAGAGTCACTCAGGTTTCCAAGACGTGAAGCAGCTGACTGCCCCTCAGGCACCCAAACAAGCTACAAGGTGTAAATGTTTTCAGCATTATTCGGAAAGAAAAAAGTATTTCTAGACAATTTTTTGCTAAAGATAAAAATGTTCAGACCTTACAATAGCAATTTTTATATATTTATAAATAAAAAATCCTGTATTTCTGTATGTAAAAACAAGAGAAAATAGAGGAAAGGAGTTTTGAGGTGTCTTAATTTGTAGTCACCCCCTCCTCCCTCCCTTATGCAAACCAGTTCGGGCAGAGCTATAAAGTCCAATATGAGTAAATAGCTAGCGTAGCATTTAAAACTTCACCTTTAATTGTATCCATTAAAACTAATAATCAAAACATTGGGCCATGCCCACACAGCAAACCAAAGAAAAGAAAATTACTACAGACTCACTGCTCCAAAAGCCGAAAGCTGATGGCAACTGCCACACAGAACATAATGATGTACATGTATGGAATTAACATCTAGATGAAAATAAAAATGCCCTGCTAATTGAAAAAATAAGTTAATTCATTAAAAATATATATATACGTATATATATTCTACACAACTGAACACTGAAGTGTCAATACTGTTTTTAGATGTAAAATATGATGTCATTAAAAAAAACAAGTCAATTTATATAACAAGAATCTGATTGGGGGTTGGGTTGGCTTTTTGTTGATATGAATAGCTTGAACACTTTTACTGGAGATAAACGAGGAATAAAACAGATATTTTCTTATTCACATATTCCATGTTCCCTGGAAGTCACTGAGTAAGGAATTATCCTACTCTGAAAGAACTCTGAAAGAACCCTGTGAATGAGGATTAGCACGGATATCCTACTGTAAGAATTACTGTGCTGAGGGGCTGAAAAAATTTGAGGTCACTTCCAGAATAATGTCTTCAAAATAGTAAGGAAATTAATTGTCTTAATTATGTCTTTTTTTTTATTCTATAGCGTTTAATAAAGTTATAATCATATATCAACAAATGGATAAAATCATGAAGGTAAATAAAAAAAAGCAAATGAAAAGTACAGAAATATAATCAAGATAAAATAAAATTAAGCCAGTGCGTAGTTTGACCACATTGACATTATGGACATTATCATTCCTATGGTAGTTTAGTGAGAAATTTTTCCCATGGTGACCATATGGATGTATGGAGATCTAGTTTGTCCTCCAAGAGGGCAGATAAATAGTGCATAGACTGGATAAATTTAAGCCTATTGATAACATGTAAGATAGGGAGAGAGGGAGCCAAGCAATGAAGGGCTATGACCAAACATGCAGCTGCCAGTATTTGGGATACAAGTTTGCATGGATGTGGAGCTAGTTTAGGGTAAGGTTGGGACAGTAGTGCTGACTCCATGGATGGTTCAATAGTCACCTCTTTTAAGCCACTGATGGAAATAGTAGATAAATTAGTAATTGTGGAGCAACATTTTAATAATTGAATCTCCTTCTCCTAGTGAAATGAGTGACTGAATAACCCTGCGTACACCTGTTTGTTGTTTGCTTATATTTTTTTTGCACAGATTATGATGTGTACATATCATTTTTTTTTCTTTGTGTTTGCATAAATACTGTATATATGTATGGACATTGTGAAATTGCTTGTCTTGGCACAACAAAAGTAGCACAACGAGTGGTAAATAATGAATGACCCAACCATATATTATAAATGTTAATATGCTGAGATGGTATGCTTTTTTTTAACATCATGTCAAATTAAATGTTTTTAGTCTCCATTGCAAAATTAATGCAACATCCATTACACCCCTGCAAAAAAAATCTTAATGAGGTGTAAATAACTGACTCACTCTTCTGTTGTACCACAAGTCCTGTGACCAACGTTTCCTCTCATTCCTTGTCCTTTGTCCTTGTATGCAAAATTTTGTGAGCATTTTTACAAAACTATGTGTGCACAGCGATGGGTGAATATGATTAAGTATTGTTAAGTATGTTTTCATACAAAATTCTCTGTGCATGCTATCATTTGTTTTGTGTGTGTGAAAGCATAAGTGCAGAAGAAGGCATTCGACCATTCGATAGTCGAAGTACTGTCTCTTTAAAAAAAACTTTGACCCCCTAGTTCGCCACTTAAAATCTACCGAGGCCAATGTTAGCCTATGGGGAAGGTCCCCATAGGCTTCCTAACAATTTTCTGATCGAAGGAAAATCCTTAGATCGATGGATTAAAATCCTTTGAATCGTTCGATCGAACGATTATTCCTTCAATCGTTCGATCGTAGGAATAGCGCTAAATCCTTCGACTTCGATATTCGAAGTCGAAGGATTTCAGTTCGGCAGTCGAATAACAAGGGTTAATTAACCCTCGATATTCGACCCTAGGTAAATCTACCCCAAAGACTGGGGAACCCTTCCTACAAAAAGTAATAAATAAGGAAATGCTTTTTTTCAGTGTTTTGCTTTATTTAAACAGCAAAACTTATGGACGGAATATTATGGCAGAAGCTTGCATAATTGGATTTGGTGCAATTATGTTGCTTGCCTCAAGACAGACTTTTTAGGCTTGACAAGAACAGTAGCATCACTAAATCTAGAGAATGTCTCAAAACCAAGTGAAATCAAAAACGCAAATAGTCAAAATAACCTGTATGGTCTCTTTATGATACTTATTAGAAAATAAGTGAAGTAAGACAACAAACCTAACTAAATGGATTTGGCAGTTGGCCCTATTGTAATGCAAGAACTGTAAATAGCTGTCTAGTATAAGATTGTGTATATATGTACTACTTTGATGGCCACACATTGATTTTAGCTTTACAAAAAGGGGCCTATTTATCATGCTGAGTAAAAAGTGGAGAGAAACATTACTGGTGATGTTGCTCATAGCAAACAATCAGATCTTTGCTTTCGTTTTCTAACTGCTGAAATGTAATTGCTGATTGGTTGCTATGGGCAACATCACTAGTAATGTTTCACTCCACTTTTAACATAGAATGATAACAAGGCCCCCATGTGTGCTAACATGGACCAGTGCAGTTGGCCATAGCAACCAACAGTTATTTTTGATCAGTCTAATGCAAGTTCCTTCACTTTTAATGAAGTAGCTACTATGAAATCAATGATAGACCCCAAAGCAAGTGCCCTGCAAGCTAGTGATGCGCGGGTCGGGATTTCACTAACCCACACTCCCTTGGCCCGCGGCTGCCCGCATCCGCACTTCCGGGTTGCTTTTAGACCCGCCTGACACGCCCCGCTGATGACGTCACAAAAGGGGCAGGGCAAGCAGGCACAGCGTCTATAAAACACGAAACCCGGAAGTCGGAAGCCAGCATATGCACCATGCGAGGACATGTCCCGCTGGTATCGGGTCGGCCCGCACATCAATACTGCAAGCATCTGTGAAGCAACTGTTTGAACTATGGACTTCAGCATTTCCAGGCAAAATTCACCTGACAAGCACTTACACAAGCACCTTCAGGAGACTCTCAGAGAAGTGAATGGGAGGTGGTTTTGCTACCTTAGCTACTAAAAGTCAAGGGATCCTTTATACTGTTGCCCTTGGAAAACAAAACTTTCATAATTTCTCAAACATAACAAACAAACCTCACTGTACACACCAATAAATAAGTAATACAAATAAATACAACATACACTCTTAATATATGACATATATAATATATATTTCAGTGTTTGTATGCCTGTTTATGCCAAATCTGCCTACCCAATAGTCAATACTCAAGCAATTAAACAGACTGTGCAGATTTATGCCACCAACTGAAGTCGGTAACATAAAAACCTGACACCTGACTATTTATTAATTTTATGTTTTTCCTTGTTATTCGTGTCTTTTTTTGTATCCCATTTAAGCTTTTAATTGTGCAAAATGCATTTTAGTTCCCCTTTCTACCAAGATTCACTAACTAGCATTTCCCTTCTGGTTTGGCACTGATTTTAATATTGGAATTATCTTGCATGATTTCTTGTGCTTTTGTCTGTTACTTCCTTTTCAAAACTCACAATTACAACACTTATGGGGCTTTAGATTCACATAAGAATAAGTATGAAAAACTACAGGATACAATATGAAGTTACAGCATGGTCTATATATACACACACACACACACACACACACACACACACACACACACACACACACACACACACACAAACAACTGAATAGGTGCACTCAGAACACTAATAAATGCCTAGGTGCTGGAACCTCAATTTATATTAAAATAAACAAAAAGTCTGCACTCATAGTGATGCAAAAAACCACAGTATTTAGTCAAAGTTTCAGTTCTAAGACTCGAGCCGTCACCACTTCCTGATGACAGCTCGAGTCTAAGAGCCGAAACGTTGAATAAATACTGGGGTTTTTTTGCATCACAAGATCTATGAGTGCGGACTTTTTGTTTATTTTGTTTATATATATATATATATATATATATATATATATATATATATATATATATATATATATATACACACACACACACACACTATATATGCATATATATTTATATATATATATATATATATATATATATCCTTGAATGAAAATGCTAAGCTTATAGTGTCTTTAATAAAGCAACAGACATTAAATAGTGTTGATCCCAAGGTCTCCCGATGAGTTCCTGTGTTTGTGTTCAAGCTTCAGTCTCTTTTGAAGTTTTGCCAAATCTCTGGTGTTAATGACACAAGCAGGAAATAATAAGGAAGACAACAGCTGTGTATTATTCTGGAGTTAGCTGTGAAAATATCTCAAAAACTTCCCTGGAAGTCTAAGTTGTGAAAGTGCTTGAGATCAAGATGGCAATGTTTTAGATGCAAAACAAGTTTAATTTTAGTGCAGTCCAAAGGAAAAAAAGATTTAGAATAGGAAAGAGTGAAAATAATTTATGTTGTAAAATTAGAGGAAGCCACACACCAAGAAGACATGTTAGTGCATCAATCATATCACTACACTAAGGGAGAATATACCAGTGGAACAGCAGGAGGAATCCTGCATCAAGGGGCTAATAATTTAAAACTACGCATTATTTTTAAGAGAATCTACATATTTGTTTCCAAGACAGGCTGTTTCAGCTTGGAAGTGTGTTGTTTAAATTATAATGTGTTTATAAACTCACTTTGATAGAGGTGTTACTAGCTATATCACCATCAAGGAGGCAAATTGTTTTTTTACAACATAACTAAGATGTCTACTGAAGAAAAACAGTTGAGTAAATGTATAAAAGTGCAGGAATGACCAGAGTATTTTTAAGTTACTCCATGTGGCCCCAAGCATGTATTACTTTTTTTTTTTTTGCCATAAAGGTTATCAGAGAAAACAAAATGAAGGGGTCGATTTATCAAAAATCGAGTTGGCAGTTTTTCCTTTTGATTCATAAAAAACGCAGAAAAACATGCGGACGTGGGAAAACCCACATAACCGAAACCTCAAACAGTCGGAATTTATTAAAGGAAAAACAAACAGAAAAAACTCAGCAAATAAAAGCTGGCAAGAAGTCAATGGGAATGTTCTCTAAAAAATGAATTTTATTTATTTAATTTCCCAGTTTATTAAAACATTCAAGATTTTCAGCCTCATTGAAAATGAATGGTACAATGAGATTCTCACTGGCATGTGACTTTTTTCTGCAAAAAAACAGGAGCAGGAATATTCTGTTGAGTTAAATAAACTAGCATATAAGAAACAAAATCGCATGTGTTTTGCCTGTTTTTTTTTCCCCACCAACTTGTATTTTGATAAATCTGCTCTTAAATATGGTAAATCAATCTGCTAACTGCATTGTCAACTGAACAAAGTGATAATAAAGCTGATTAATAACAATGTAACAAGTAAGAAGGCGATGTGCTTTGGCAATGTTATTAGGATGTATGATCTAAGAGGCTGCACATATGAGGTGAAGGAGACAGCAGAAACATAAGACTCAAGGTCAGAAAACCTGATTACATGAAATAATAGTGGAGGCCCTGATAGTGAAAAAGCAGCAATAAGGGTTATGCTAGAGAGAAGAAAAAGTTTGGTTTTAGCTATGTTAAATTTGAAGTAGCAAAAGGACATATGAAGGGAAGCAGCAGTTAGACACATGGACAAATGGGGAGAAAGAAAAGGCCAGGGACAGAAGTTGGTATTAACAGTCAAAGGAGCTTTTCAGAGTATTAGCGGAGTTATAGAAAAAGCATGCCGTCTTGGGCCTATAAAGTTTCATGCAAAAAAGAGATAGAATAGTTATAAGAGTATGAATGATAAAAGGCTCCCTTCACAAACTACTGACTATTCATTTTTAAAAAAAGATAACAGCATTTATTGTCCAAGAGGTGTAAAGCTGTGCCCAAAAAAGGAGCTAAATTTCTGGGTTATTGCATCAAACCTAGTTCACATTCCAAACACGTTATTTGTATTTTTCACAACAGAAACAATTCTTTTTTTCAATGGCTTTTTTTTTAGATTATGTTTTTAAGTTTAATTTTAAACTCTCTCATGTATCCCAGAAGCAGAATTAGTGGGAGTTGCGGATTCTCTGCAGCAGCTTCAGTCCCTACAGCAGTCCCTGAGCTTTACTAACATCTCTAACAAAGCAACTGTTTCAGCAGTTGTTATTTGCTGACATTCTTCATGATGGTGCTGAGATATGTATCAAACAATACAGAAAACAAGAAAACTAACAGTTTAGAGTGTTACATATATACAGTAGTTCCCTAAGGTGCTCCTGAGATGCAACAAAAGAGCAGAAAATTAAGTGGGTGTTTGGAAGAAGAAACTGTAAAAATATTACACCAGAGCAGATAATGTTGAAATAACAATGAGATACACTACAGCAAAGGTTGTATTTGCTAAAAGAAGGGATCCTTTGTATATTACCTGGCAGGGGACAAATTTGAGGAAGTAAGTATTCAGTCAATTCAATGAGGGGAGAATGGCTAAAATGTTGTAACATATAAACTGTGAGTATATATATATATATATATATATATATATATATATATATATATATATATATATATATATATATATATATATATATATATATAATATAATAAGGTCCGCACTCTCAAGGACTTCTTAAAAGGAAAGAAAAGTAACTTCTACAATAAATCATTGTATCCTTTTAAGAAGTCCTGAGAGTGCGGACCTTATTGCGTTTTGGTTTGGATAAATACGTGGGACACTGCACCCAGGCATGTAAACCTTTTTGTCGAGAGTGCTGGCAACATAGAGGTTATATATATATGCACGCTAGGTCGGTGCACACAGAACACAAAATGGATGCCTAGGTGCTGGGACATTTACATCAATAAAAGCAAAGCAACAAATAGTCCGCACGCATAGGTCTTAAATGAAAGAAAATGAGTGTAGTTTATTCAACGTTTTGGCTCAGCTACATGAGCCGTCTTCAGGAAGTTATAAAAAAATCCAAAGGGCTACCAGCACTCTCGACAAAATCAATTTGCATGCCAGGGTGCAGAAACATCAATATTTACATCATACTTCACGAAGGATCTGCACTCTCAGGACTTATAATATAAAATATCCAAGGCCTTTCTGAAAGTGCTGAAACATTGTCAGTATGCCTTAAATCTACACTTTTGGCGGGAAACCAACAGTGTCACAATGATGTGTCAGTTAAGTTAAAATACATTAACCCCCTAGTTACACATACCTCAACAAACATATATCCCACAAAAGAAACAACAATAATACATATAAAGAACATAAAAACAAAGCCCAAAGTAGCATGTTTGTATCTAATTATTAATAATAAGTTTCACATTAATTTATATAATTAAGTTTATTATAGTATACTAACAAGGAGGGTTCTCATCACATTTTTTAGGGCGTGGGGAGGGCCATACTAATAAATTAATGGAGCAGCCCGCAATGGGTTAATCCAATGGATCGAAATAATTGAGGAAGTGTACAAATCACTATATTAGCCTTTTAGAACAGCTGACAGCCTCGGATATATTTAATAGATCGAACTTATCTGCTCAAGAGTTTTACATAGTAGCAATATTTTGTAATTTATGTGTAACTTATTATTAATAATTAGATACAAACATGCTACTTTGGGCTTTGTTTTTAACCATTTATGTTCTTTATATGAAGTTATAAATAGTGACCGTCTAAAGCACCACACACTGCCTATGATAAAGCAATTTGCGAAATGCACGTCGGCAACTGATCCTTTTAAAGCAACAGTCTATACCATTTTATACTAAACCTTGGTTTTTTTTTAAAAAATACAACTTTTTTCGTATTGCACCCTTTTGGCGCAAACTGCTTGGAAATCCAACTCTTTTTTCTCTACATCTATTTTCTTTCCTAAGAGCACTGGGATTTGTGGTTTTATAGTTAGCCAGCTCTTTCCATCAGCTAGATATGGTTACCACAGAGACCACAGTCCCAGTGTCCCTGACTTCTCCTCTTTGTGGGGTCTCTCAGATAGAAAAACAATAGACAGCTCTAACGGGACTTCTCCACCATCTACCATTTCCTAACCATTCTTATCTGTGCTTTGCTATTACTCAATTTAATTAATTAAGAACGTACTCATAAGAATTAATTTTCAAGTCACAAGGAAGTGTTGTTAAATAGTATCCAAAAAAAGTTTTTTTAAGGGGTAACTTAATCACGTAATTAGGAATGTGGAAATCAGGGAATTTTATTGAGCAATAAATCAATTTAATTGCGGATAAGAACTAGTCAGTCGCACAGAATTAATTATTGCACTAGCACTTTATAATATTGAGTAATTGAGTAATTTATGGGAGTTAATCCCTGTTATTTGTATTATTTTTTTCTTCTCTTAAATATTAGTTACAATTTATTGTGTGTTTATAATTATTGGAATACATTTTGGTCAATCAATTTTATTACATGCTATAATTAATTAAGGGGATATCTTTTTTATCTTGATTAACACTGTCACTTTCTCTGACGTAAGTCAGTTCCCTTTGGTTAATTAATTCAATTACACCAGGTGATCTATTTGCTACTTGAATTTTATGCCATGTAATTGGCAATGTCCTAAAATGAATTGCTCACCCATAGGCTTATACTCGAGTCACTAAATTTTCCCAGTTTTCTTAGGTAAATTAGGTACCTCGGCTTATACTCGGGTCGGCTTATACTCGAGTATATATACGGTACTACATGTGGCAAACCAAGATAGCAAAGTGTCCTGTATTAAAAGGCAAGTACAGATCCCTTTTCAGCATGAACTAAATATTAAAAAAATAGTGCTTGTATGAACCAACAAGAGAATATGACTTGACTTTCAATTTCAGATTTAGAAATACTGAGAACCACCAGAAAAGTGTGTTCATGTTGTGAACTACTCAAATCTTGTAAGAGTGTGATAGTATGTGGCAAAACACCCTGTCTGTCTTTTCCCTTAAACACCATAAAAACACATTATAGGATTTTTCCATCAAAATGCTTTTATGCTAGCTTAGGGAAATGGCGTTTTGATATTTTAAAGAAAAAATAGGGGTGGAGAAAGAAGAGGGGGATGGATAGAATAATTAACATATCCAGTGCCAAGAAGTTAAACAAATGTACATCTCATTATAGATAATTCTTGCATTGTAGTCCTCGAGTCCATTCTCAATTTTTGCAATCAAATCAACAAGTGCACTGACCCATGTATCGTTAATGTAAAAGTCCAGTGAACAATTGATTATATCATACGTATTATAAAAACTCATGTGTCTTAAATCCATACAGTCCAACACAGTGCTTAGTGGGTAAATTTAGGCTTTATAAAGGGCCCAGTGTGGCCTGAAACGATGCCATGAATGGATGTCTACCTTTTGAGCCAATAAAATCACCTTTGCATTCATAAAAACAGATCAGTGTGCTTTTGGATTTTCATATTGGCTTGTTTTGACCCTGAGCAGGGAATCTTTCAGACTGTTTACCACCTGACACCTAAAAAGGTATACGGATAACAGGTACAGCACTCTAATATCATGATTAACAATACTGTCAGCGCCGTTTCTGGGGAAGGAGCCGCCTGAGGCGGCTCCTGCAATGCCGCCCCCCGCACCGACTTACCTGTCGGCGAGGGGAGGCAGGAACACGATTGCGGAGAGCGCAATTGCGCTCTCTCGCAATAGCGCAGCCGAATTTCCGGTTTAAAAAACGGAAATTCGGCTCTTAAAGGTGCAGGAGCGGCTTTTTGCCGCCCCTGGAATCCTGTCTGGCGCTGCCGCCTGAGGCGAGCGGCTCAGCTCGCTCATTGGCGGAGCGCCCCTGAATACTGTCATACATAAGTCTACCTTGTTCCTCAAGTTACTTCCTGAAAAATACAGTTACAAATCATAGGCGTACATGACATTCTTATTTATTATTTTTCTGTTGCTAGCTAGCAGTAACTTTTAGCCAAAGCAGAAAGTCCAGATAATGTTGGGTTGCAATTTAGCAAGGCATTCCCAGGCACTCCCAACTGCTAACCTGTAAGTGCTGACCAGTAGTGATGAGTGAAATTTGCTTTGTTTTGCGACTTTTTGGAGAAGCGAAACAGGACAGATTCGCCATCACTACTGACTAGTGCCCTTCTTATTTAAAAACCTTGCAGGTCCTGGCTGTTTTTGTTTTTTAGAGACTCTAAAGGTGGCCAGATCTCGATCGGATGGGACTAAAAATCCAGTCGCGGCCGCATCCGTTCGTTGATGCGGTCCCGCAATCCGACCGCCCGTAAAGCCTCCATTAGGATCTGATCGTTGGGCCCTAGGACCCACAATCGGATCAGCCCGATATTGCCCACCTCAAGGTGGGCATATCAGGGAGAGATACGCTCGTTTGGCGACATTGCCAAACGAGCGGATCTCTCCTTGTATGGCCACCTTAAGGGGATTATTTATCAAAGTTCAAATTTATCTCAATATTTTCTGCTACAAACTCTCAAATCAGCTCGGGCTTTTTACGTTTATTTATGATTACATTTTCCTGAAAATTTGCTTTGCGGTAAATAAAATCAGATTTTCACATTTTTTTTAGATTTTTTCATCTGATTTTCAAGATTTTTTGTCATTTTCAAATGAAAACTTCAGGGTATTGCACGAAACCCAGCACACATCAAAAGATCATTGGGATTTCTCCCATTGACTTACCGTATATGCAACCTCGACACGTCTCAGATGCCGGATTTTCAGATTCTGACTTTTCCATCCTCAGGATTTAATAAATTCCAAAAAATTCGTGATTTTTTAAAAGTCTGATTTTATAGAAAATAAAAATCACAAATTTTTCGTGATTTTTGCATTAGGAGTTTAGTAAATAAACCCATAAGTATGCGAAATACAATTAGCTGATCAGGGAGCAGTAAAATATATGCACCACCTACTTCACATTTTTATGTTGTTAGTTAACACCGCTTTAGAACTTTTTTAACTTTTGAAAGTTCCAGTGGGAGTCGCTCGAAAAAATGCATTAAAAAAACATCATTTTTTACACAGTGAAGCCTGGCAATTTGAGGTGAATTTTGTTGTTGTTTTCACACCACATAATAAATCTGCCCTCAATTCTTTATGTTACAGAAAGAGACAAGTTAGTCATTTCAGCATGATCTTGAAATTCTATGGAATGCCCCTGAAAGTGCACAAAGATTCAAATACTATGCTAATACTGCAAACATTTCACTTTGATTTTAATTCTATTGTACAGCGCTGTGGAATAAGTAGGAGATGAACCGAATTATTGAAATACCAAACAAAAATAGGCTTTAGACAGAAGTTAGAAATTAGTTTAGACCTTGTAGAAAGTTGGTGGACTGCGAAGAACCAAATGTGATCAAAATCCTACTCTAATATTCAATGCATTAATAGTCATGTCTGAACATTTTCCTCTTCTTCAAATTCTACTGAAAAATGTTTCGCATCATAAGTCTTGCAAAAACCCCAAACCACATACACTCTTCTTCATTTAAGATGCTAGCAGGCAAGGTCTGGTTGGACAGTGAGCATTGAGTCATATGATACTTACATCGAAATTATGGTTGTTTGAAAAATAAAGCCAATATTTTATGATTGCTGTGAGCACTTCCAACCACAGGAAGTATATCAAGCCATAAGAAGATGCATACAATTTCAGCCTAATAGAAAGCAAGTTTTTAATGTTTGAACAGAAAACATTACTCATTTATTTACCTTCATTTTCAGAGGATGGACACTCAACTTTTATCACCAGATCAAAGGTTCTCTCTGGCTTTTCCCTGAAACAGAACCAAACAGATGCTTTAGCAGGTTTCAAGAGAAGTTATTGCTCCAAGTCAGAAGTATAAAAAAGTTCAGCTGTTCTAACCCCTTCAAACTGGTTGCATGTGTTCTTACACTTTTGTGTTTTGTCTAAGGCCCCCATTGATGATGTCACAGATGCATGCACATAATGTTCAGCAGACGCACAGTAGTCAAAGACCTACCATCTGTACTTCTGCTGCCACCCACAATTTGATGTCCAGAACAAGCAATAAGGGAAACTAAGAGGCACTCCTAAGATATTAGTTTATCACTGTAAATGCTCCCTTAAAGGAAAACTATACCCCCCAAACAATGTAGGTCTCTATAAAAAGATATTGCATAAAACAGCTCATATGTAAAACCCTGCTTCATGTAAATAAACCATTTTCATAATAATATACTTTTCTAGGAGTATGTGCCATTGGGTAATCATAAATAGAAAATTGACATTTTAAAAAATAAGGGCTGCCCCCTGGGATCATAGGATTCACTGTACTCACAAACATACCAACAAACCATACATGTTAGGTCACATGAGCCAATTAACAGACAGAGTTGTGTCTTTTGCTTCCACACTTCTTCCTGTTACAGTTAGAGTTGTAGTATTTCTGGTCAGGTGATCTCTGAGACAGCACAGAGACCATCATGAAATGGTGGCTCAAGGCAAGAGATGTAAAAGGGCAAGATTTACTTAAAATATATTCCAGTTTGGTAAGATTCTTTAATATGCCACTTAATATGATATAAACTATCTGTTGCTTAAGTGTTCATTTTGGGGGTATAGTTTTCCTTTAATTATAGTATACAGACACACAGGGGATTAACCAACCCATATTGCCTGTCCCTTATTCTGTCTGTGTATCTGCAATCATTTAAAAAAAGAAAAAGGGATAGGGCTTAGTTACACGTGTATGAAAGAATGCTAAGCCACCTTACCACATGAAGGTAAAGCCCATTCTAACCATTTACCTGATTATATTTTTTAATGGCAGTCACCTCCTAACTCTGTTGCATTATACTGGAAAGCATGTGTCTTGGCCAAAGAACTGGTCTCATCAGCTGATCCTCAATGCTCCAGCATGCCATAGCGGACAATCTATGAAAATTTCTGTTTTCATATTCTCAAAACGAAACATCATTTTCAAGTGAACTGGGGTTTTATATCATTTGATAGGTAATTCTATTTTTATCCTTTACTAAATATGTATCACCATGTCAGAATATTGTAACGTAACCAACAAACCATTTTTATGTGTCTTCATACTCCCACTGTACCAAGGGAATGTATAAAAGTTTAAGCTTGTATTGTTCACTTTACAAAGATCGTTTATGATTCAAATCAATTCCTGCAATAATGCTGCTTACAATCACTGTAACATTTTGGAATCATACAAAACACCCGCTAAGATCAATTTTTCAGCAGGAACCGAATAACAACCCTGCAAGTCTTGGAGAATGGGCAAAGAGAGAATATACAAACTTAATGCAAAAAGTGCCCATGTCAGGATCAAGGTCAGAACTCAGTACTCTAACTACATTGCCATCTTTATGGAGCAAAAACAGCAGCCTTTTGTTCTTTGCTTGCTATAATGTCTTTTTATAACAAACATACAAAGGCCATATTCTTATTAAATGTCTTTGAAAACATTTTTTTATTGCTTTTTAGGTATAACATGCAGTGGTTACCAAAACAGTTGAGATGAAACATGACACATCTAAACAGATTTACCATGGCCGTATGATAATCTATAAATAGTTCAGTATTCCTTACAAAGTTTGGAAAGCAAGACTTTCCTAAACCCTATTAAAGTTTTTATTTATACAGCACTGACATGTATTTGCAGCCCTTTTACAGAGATTGTTCATCATCTACGCCAGTCTATGCCCCAGTGGAGCTATGGTATCTATAAATGTGGTTTTCTGGCTGTTCAGTGCAAGAGATCAAAGAGAAAGTCAGACATTTCAGCAGGGCCGCCATTAGAAATCACGGGGCCCCGTACAACAAAATTTTTGGGGCCCCCTGGGCCCCGCCCACACTGACGACCAAGCTCCGCCCCATATCCCGCCCACATCGCAGTTAAAAGACCACACAGACATCAGCGCTAAAAAAGTAACCCCCCCCCACACAAGTTGTAAAAAGCTATTGATGGTCAGGGCCCCCTTATAAAAAAAATTGGGGCCCCAAAAAAAAAAAAAATTAAAATTTTTTTTTTTTTAAAAAACATTGGTGGCAGGGGCCCCCTGTTAAAAAAAACTTGGGGCCCCAACAAAAAAAATGTAAAAAAAACTAAAAAATAAACAAACATTGGTGGCAGGGGCCCCCTTCTAAGTTAAAAACAAATTGGGGCCCCAAAAAAAATTTGAAAAATAATTAATTTTTTTTTGAAAAAAAAAAAAAACATTGGCGGCAGGGGCCCCCTTATAAGTTAAAAACAAATTGGGGCCCCAAAAAAAATTTGAAAAAAAATTAATTTTTTTTTGAAAAAAAAAAAAACATTGGCGGCAGGGGCCCCCTTATAAGTTAAAAACAAATTGGGGCCCCAAAAAAAAATTTGGAGAAAAAAAAATTTTTTTGAAAAAAAAAAAAATGGTGGCAGGGGCCCCCTTACAAGTTAAAAACAAATTGGGGCCCCAAAAAAAATTTAAAAAAAAAATAATTTTTTTTTGAAAAAAAAAAAAATGGTGGCAGGGGCCCCCTTACAAGTTAAAAAAATTTGGGGCCACCAAAAAGAAAATTAATTTTTTTTTTAAAAAAAAAACCCAAAAAAAAACAATGGTGGCAAGGGGCCCCTTACGAGTTAAAAAAAAAATTGGGGCCCCAAAAACAAAAGTTTTAAAAAAAAGATTGGTGGCAGGGGCCTATAGAATATTAAAATAATACATTGGTGGCCAGGGGATTAAAAAAAAAAAAAAACACAAACTGGTGTTCAGTAGAATTGAACTCATGGCTTCAGTACTTCAACTTCGCCTCCTTTCGTGACTTCGGGTCTTTTCACCGCTTCAGGACTTCGGCTTCGGCTGTTTTCGTGACTTCGGGTCTTTGCGCTGCTTCAGGACTTCGGCTTCGGCTGTTTTCGTGACTTCGGGTCTTTTCGGCGCTTCGTGACTTCGGGACTTCGGCTTTTTCCGTGACTTCGGGTCTTTTCGTCGCATCGGCTTCGGCTTTTCGGCACTTCCGCATTCGGCACTGAAGAGGCAAGACGTACGGCTCGGGCGCTCGTAAGGGGGGCCCGGATCTTCAAAAAAATGCAGCGCTGCCGGGCCCCCCTTCATGCCCGGGCCCGGTACGCTTGTCCCCACTGTCCCCCCCTGATGGCGGCCCTGCATTTCAGTAACAATCCGGGACTGTGAGTTGAGCGGTCAAAATCAGGACTGTTCCACGAAAACTTGACAGTTGTGAGGTATGCTACACTGGGTAGAAGCAGCAAGTAAAAAGCCAATACATATAACCCAAGACACAGCAGGAACACAAGAAGCAAGAAGCTGTGCATGAATTGGCCAAATGATCACAATGGACTCTATTGAAACAACTTGCCAGCACAGCTCTTCAGGGGACTGTTATTAAAGGAACAGTAACATAAAAAGTAAAGTGTTTTTAAGTAATAAAAATATAATGCAGTATTGCCCTGCACTGTTACAACTGCTGTGTTTGCATCAGAAACACTACTATTGTTTATCTAAATAAGCTGCTGTGTAGCCATGGGGGCAGCCATTCAATAAGAAAAGGCTCAGGTTAAACAGCAGATAAGCTCTGTAGAACATAATATTGCTATCGGTTATCCACTATTTAACCTGTGCCATATAGCCTTTTTCAATTTCCACCATTGCTACATAGCAGCTTGTTTATATGAACTATAGTAGTGTTTCTGAAGCAAATAGATCCGTTTTACCAGTGCAGGGCAACAGTACATGATATTTTCATTACTTTAAAACACCTTCATTTTTTGGTGTTACTGTTCCTTTAAATATCATTGCCACTTGCAATATGGTAGCACCCGTTTCAAAATAACCTGCAGTCGCACAGTGCTCCTGAAACACCTGGGGTCGCCAATACTTTTATTGTAATCTAGTTTTGGCAGGGCCCTCTTTACCTCTTGTATCAGTTATTAGTTGTTATGCAAACACCAATGTATTGCCCAGGCCCACACAATATGTTACTGCTTCATGAACACATGTTATTAATAATACTTAAACAGGTTCTTTTAAGCCTACAAAAAAAAAGGTTACAGCCTCTAAAATATAATCAGCAGCATCCTTGGATAAACATTGACTGGTTTATGAAGATGGTCTTGGAATTTGTAGCTCCCCACAACTAAAGAGCAGCTCGTTGACATCTCAGAAAATAGTAGCATTCTATTTGTTTGATGTCACAAACCTTTGGCAATTTGGTAATGTCTACCTTACTATTTCATTTAAAAAATGCTAAAATTGTATGAATCTGAGATTTAAAGGATGTCAAGGCTGTTGCATATAAGAGCATGTTCAACTATAAAGATATTTGCTGAATGACTGAGCCAATTACAGTCTATTTATATATTGGCTAGCCTAGTTGAAAGCTATATATAGCCCGGGCCAATAAATAATTCTGAAAGAAGTTGTAATAAATACTATATAATTAACCTTACATTAAGTGCCACCAAATGAATGTTTAACCCTTTCTGTACAGGTGGAGTTTGATCTTTCTGTAATGAGGTTTTTTAGTAGGGATGCACCGAATCCACTATTTTGGATTCAGCCAAACTGCTGAATCCTTCGCAAAAGATTCCGTGAAATACTGAACCAAATCATAATCCTAATTTGCATATGCAAATTAGGATTCGGTTCGGCCGAATCCTGCTGAAAAAGGCTGAATCCTGGCGGAATCCCGAACCGAATCCTGGATTCAGTGCATCCCTAGTTTTTAGACAGCACACGGCACATTATTGATCATGGCACTGGCATATTGGTTCTTGTGTGCCAGACCTGTACATTCAACTATCGCTGGCACATAAAGAGTCAATGTGTCTGTGACTCCATTGTTAGGGCTCTTACTGATGAGCGGTTGAAGCTGCGCTCCCCTGCGTTCCATTTTTCTGCGTTCAGCCGCAGGGGAGCGCAGGAATAGACGCATTAAGCTTTTTTCAATGGGGCTGTACTCACACAGGTGCCTGTAGGCGCTGAACGCAGGTTGAGACGCAACATGCTGCATTTTTCCTGAGTTCGGCGCCTACATGCGCCTAATGCGTCTATTCCTGAGCTCCCCTGCGGCTGAACGCAGAAAAACAGAACGCAGGGGAGCGCAGCTTCAACCGCTCGTCAGTAAGAGCCCTAAGTGAACACAGGACTTGCAGGAGTGAGATCTTAATAACAGAGACCCTGAAATCAGACTGGGGCTGCGACTGGAAAAAAACCAACAGGTGCGTCTGCTGGGGAGGGGAAGCCAAAGGCATCAATCATTTGTCATAGCTCAAACCACTGGTCATGATACACATTTAGAGGCATTCCCCCGTCTAAAATCATTTCATGGCAACTCATCCCATTCCCCAGTGTATAATGTTTCCCTTACATATGGAGAAACATATAGATATATTTGTACATATATATATAGAGCAAGTACAGTGAGGTCTCACCTGGTCCTGGAGTCCATGCTCAGCTCATGTCGGTCCCAGTTAAAGCTAAAGGGGGATTGGTCACATGTCAATGGCTGTCACAGTTATGGGGGACACCCTGTATGTCAGTACTGCAAGTGAATGTCCCACTTCGCTCACTATTCATGTCCCTCAGTCAGTCTCGTGACACTTCATCACTATCACAAGCTGAACTGCTTCCAGGTAAATTGTTATCTCTGTCTGTGGCCCCTTCTCTACAACACTGACATCACTGAGCCCGCCCCTGTCTCTCAGCAGCACTCGCAGACTACCTGCTACACTCGCACCCACTAGCAAACCTGTCTGACTTCGTGTCACACTTCTAATCGTTCTCAGTTGGCCTGGCTCTTTCTGGCGCTTCAGTCTCCCTGCTCTTTGCCGTACTGTCGCCCCACAGTAGCCCTGTCCCGAGCCGTCTCTCTCTCACTCTGAGTCTGACCAGGAAGTTGCCGGTGGAGCCTCCGCTGACGTCACCAGTGGGTGGGGGAGGCAGGGGAGAAGTAGGAATAGAGATAGAGGAGAGGTGATGGGAGAAGAGCACAGCAACTTTCTACCTGTGGCTTTGTCACTGCAACTTCTAATGAACTACAACATACCTCCCAACTGTCCCTTTTTCGGAGGGACAGTCCCTCTTTTGACAGCTCAACCCGCAGTCCCTCATTTGTACTGGAAAGTCCCTCTTTTCTATGCACTGAACAGCCAGAAAAAGAAACAAAGTTTCTCACTTAATTGGCTTTTAGCAGAGAGCCCAGAACAACTAACAGGTGCAAATAAGATACTTTGTAACAATTTTGAGACACAAAAACACAGTTTTTCAAACTTTCATAACCTGCCAAATTTTGTAAAACAAACATGGTAATTAGGGGGTGTGGCCACAGAAAGGGGTGCGGGAAAAACATTTTTGTCCCTCTTTTTACTTCCAAAATGTTGGGAGGTATGCTACAATTCCCGTTACAAACTGACTACTTATGATACAACTACAGTGGCAAAGCCTCTGATGTACAGGAAGTTGTACAGGAAGATGAGTGGAGTCGTTGAAGGCAAAAAAAAAAAAAATACCATGGAGAAAATTCATAAACCTCTGGAAATTCACCAGCGATGGCTTCACTCACATCAACACACTTCGCCAGGCAAAAATTCGCCAGGACAACGCTAACTCACTAAAATGCAAAGTTGCGTCCAGGGCGCCGAACGATGGCGAAGTTTCACTAGCGTTAATTCGGCAATCAAAGCGAAGTCGCGCTAGCGTTGCCTAATTTGCATACAGCGGGAAGTTAAAGTTAAATGGACGCATATTTTGCAGCAAATACATTACACTACACAAACCCAGGAAACCTAAAATAAAAGAAAATAAAGTTGTTATATTGCCCTACACAAGAGCCCAGTGTATAGTTTATGTGCCATATGTAAGGAAATGTAGGGAGGAAGCCGGGTACCCTAAAAAAATTTACGATCTTTTGCAGCCTATCACCCTGACCAACTGAAAAGTTGCCAACATTTTTTGTGACTTAGAAAAATGTTAAAAATTTTTTGAGGAAGTGCTATCTACTCTATTGCACTTTGACTGGTCTGAGGGGGTGAAGGCAAGTCTGGCGCAAGAGGTAACGTTCATTAAAATCCACATCTTAGTGAATTTGCGTAGTTATGTCCATACGTCAGAGCGAAAATTTGCCTGACATTAGAGTGCGAAGTAGAGCTAGAGTCTATCTCCTTCACTAGCGAAGTTACGCCAGTGCCCGATAGTAAATCGCCGAAGTCCAGAAATGACGTCACGCTGGGGAATTTTCACCAGCATTAGTCACTTTGCCCTTTTAGTAAATTTGCCCCCATGAATACTTAAATGGCTTATTCGTTATCATCATCTATTTATATAGCGCTGAACAGATACGCAGTGCTTAGTGTTGCCACCTGCTCAGTTGTGATCCGAACAGTTCGGTTTTTCTAAGACTTGTTTGGGTCTTAACTTTCTGTTCGGTTTTCAGCCTTATGAAACCCCAACAATAATCTGGCCAATTGAAAACCAATTAAATACCAGGATACTCACCTTGACATGGCTTTGTTATTATCAAGTGCAGTTCATTTCTTGTTATTACAGAAACAGAAATAAGCAAACCAATCAAAAATAAGAAATATTTTTTCTAAATGAGCATTGTTCTATTTCGAAGCTTTCCGGTTGTGTATGTGACTGACAGAGAGGCCTTGCACATGCCCCCATAGTGTAACATTAACACTGCAATGTTTAACCCTTGTTATTAACACAGTAAATATTGTATCTCAAAGTAAAACAAACTCCTGTGCTTATATCCTTTCAGTACTTGAAAAAAAGTTACTTTAACACATTTCCCTGATTCTACATTTTCCCGGATTTTACATAATTTTTTCCCTGTATTTACCAGACCTTTGTGGCCTCCCCCCCCCATGGGATAGAAATGACTCCCTTGCTACTGTAAGTGGGCACAGGACATTGGGGACCTAAACCAAAATCAGTGGAAGAAGGTTTTTCTATAGAACCCCTGAGCAACGTCACAGGATAAGCCCAATAAAGTATGTCTAGCAGAGATGATGGGGTCTATGAATCAGGCAAATATTACTGGAGATGTTGCCCATAGCAGCCAATCAGTTTTTTGTGTTCTAACTTGTAGGTGACTGTTAAAATCTATTTGCTGATTGGTTGCTATGGGCAACATCACCGGTAATGGCCTGCTTCCTCTATAGTTAAGATAATAGCCTCCCTAGCTCTCCTACCTTGGTGCAAATAGACAAGGAGTGTGTCAGTGGGAGTAGGGGGTGGGGAAGGGCTTGTTGTTGTGCGTGCCAGGCCCCGCTGAAGATTGTTTTGTGTCTTATAGTTATAGATGGAAATTTGACACATCTTATGAAAAAGCAGATAAACGTTTCTGCAAATAAATAAAAGTGGCGTTTGCTGCCAATTTGTTTGGCTAAGCCCCAGCAGCAGCCCCCCCCCATAAATACAGTCATTAACCTTGGACCCAAGACTGTGGCTCCTCATTGCTAGGAAAAACATGCAGGCCCAGGGCTGTATTTTCTATATAAGGCATGTGCTTAGGGTGGCAGATTTAAGGGGGACAGTCTATGGCTGCCCCAGCCTTAAGGGACAGCTGGGAAGTGAATAAAGAGGACAACAGCCACAAGTGCACCCATATCAGTACCCTGTTGTCTTTGCACTTTGCGGCAGGGATAAGGCATTGTAAATAAAGCCCCAACAAACTTTGACTTTGGCCCCAAGTCTACCATCAACATCTGAGACACTGGGCAAAGCTGTGGAACAGAGCCTTTCATTTAATTGTTATATTGACTTTTTAATATCAGTCCCACTGCCTTCATTGTAATAAGAATAAATTGTCACATGTTTCTAGCCAAGGCTGGTGATCTATTGGTCTAACAGCCACTTTACTTTTTCCAGTGACAAATCTACCTGGAAAGTCCCCAGTAAAATAAATGTCACCTTGAGGTAACCATTTCAAGTTTTCAGATTAGATAACTATTAGATTATGCTAGGCCGGCAGCATACAATAGTTTATCCTTGAATGTATGTACTATGGTCACTGCTGCACATTAACATCCTAAATATATGTATGATATATATAAGTGCTTGAAATTATACTGATTATACCACAATTTGCCATATTTTACTCAGCATGCAACATATAAGTGCTAGTTACAATCGATACATTAGTTGCATTCCCAGTAGTAAAAGCTTGATATGAAGCTCGCTAGCCACTAATGTATCAAACTATAAAAGCTACAGATGTAACACACTGGAACATTTGAAGAAGAATAGGTGACTGCTGAGCTGCTACTAAGAAACACAGACAGGGGAAATAAAACAAATTCATTAAAAAGAAATCCGCTAATAAAATTGACATTTGTGAATCTGACTCATTTCATTTTGTCAAAAATTTCACAAAACAGCAAATAATTTGCCAAATGCATTGAAGCCAATTTGGTGTTTGTTGCGCAACAATTTTTAAACTTTGTGAAATTTTTTAACATGAGTCTATGGGTGCCAATGCAAAATGCATGACCACCACCCATCCAAAATATTGTGGAACCTGTCCTAACCTGATCCTCCTTTGCCATTACATGGCACTGGAATTTTAGACGTTACTGTCTCTTTAATACTCTTTAATTAAGTCACATTGCAGTTGTAACATATTGTAAGTAGAGTTCAGTGGAGAGGAGTCCTACTAACTGAACTTGAAGATGTAAACATAACAGCATATACCAATGCATATAAATTTGAGGATGAAACCAAAGCTACATATAGAGAATAAATTAGAAATGGGTAAGCAAGTCTGCTGCCTCTCTAGTTGTCCACTGCTAATGACGAATATTTGGACCCAGGTTTCTAACTCCATTCTATCATCCTCCTGGATAAATCTACACCACTTCAAATGGAAACTAACTAAAACAAAACTATATAGGGGCCATTTACCTTGGTATGTGCAATTGTGGGCCCACAAAATTCCTCACACTCAATTGCATGTAAAATCCCATTCATTAAACATAATTGCCTTCTTTCTACCTCCCATTCCTGCTGTGCCTATTCACACAAGGGAACCTGGAAGCTACTGCCATCTCTGAACCAGATCAACCACTCTGGAGAACCAGTATCATCAAACAAGTGATCATTTATTTGGTAGCACTACATGTTTCGGATCTATCTGATCCTTCCTCAGGTGCCAGTGTTCGGCACCTGGAACACGGGCACCTGAGGAAGGATCAGATAGATCCAAAACATGTAGTGCTACCAAATTAATGATCACTTGTTTGATGATACTGGTTCTCCAGAGTGGTTGATTTGCGTGCCAAAAGAATAGGGTGCACACATCACTGTCTTGCCAAATGTCGGAAATGATGCCACAGCCGATATTGCACCAGGCACAGCTACCAATGGTGGACTGCAACAACACTGGAATATCAAGATCCCTTTTAGTTATGTGAGGGTATAGAGATTTTTTACCTGTGCTGACCCTCTTTCAAACCAGACCCAACATAGCCTGTCCTGCCACCATGATTTATAAAACTGCACCCAACTCATCCATTTCTGTAGCTAGAACCCCGTTACTCTTACCTAAGAGAGGCCCTTCTCATCTCCTTTAGAATTTGCATTAAACAAAGGACAATGTACAATACCCTTCAAAGCCCTTCACTCCAGTGTACCTCATTGCATCTCTTCATATGACCCTGGTCGTTTGTTTCTTTCCTATCAGAACCACTATAGTTTTACACCACCCAAAACTACTTTCATCTCTGGTCTTATACCTTTCTCTAGAAAAAGATTCTTTGGCATTCCTTCCCAAAATCTAGCTCATACTATCTGACTCTACTAGCAAATTTTATAGTCCAGTTTTGTGAAGTATGGGTCAGTGTCCCATGTGTAGCATCATTTTTGTCTGTAGATTGTAAGCGCTATACGACTTCCACCCACATGTACTGTACAGTATTTGCAAGTAGCATTATCTAAATAAAGCTGTACAAAAATATATTTGTGTATTTAGAAAAAGTGTACTTATTAGTCAGAGCTATGAGGCCCTCACCAATATCTCATCCTTTGTTTCTTCCAAGCGCAATACATGTCTGTTTGTGCAAAAAATGCGAGAGGAAGCATATTCACTTGCTTATGTGATCCCAGTGGTTTTGAGCAGTAATTTTTAATTCACATGACATTTCAAGTGTTTTCTTGCCCCTGCATATTCCAATATCGCATGGGCTCCAAACCACTCAGGGCCAGAACTAGGGGTAGGCAGAGTAGGCACTTGCCTAGGGTGCAAAGCTGGGGGGGGGGGCAAGGCACATACCTGCTGTGTCGCCTACCCCATGTCTCCCGTCTCTCCCTGATTGCGGCTGGAATTTTTTGCGCAAATGCCCTTCTGCGCATGCGCGCACACCCTTTCACGCAGGCCCGTTCGATCGCAGTTTTGCGCATGCACACTTGAGAGCATTTTCGCGCATGCACAATCAAGAGCACACTCAGCCGCCGCCGTCGCTGGCCAGGTTGCCTAGGGCGACTGGCCGGGTTGGCCCGGCTCTGAAACCACTCCACCTGACATTGCCATTAAAGTTTGCTGATTTATTGCTATGGGTAACTGCACATGTGCAGTTTAGCAATTTTGTTAGTAAGGGCTGAACTACACGATGCGTGTTCTTCAGATCCAACACAATGAGAGGAAGCGCAGGCAGCACATCGGATGTGCCGTATATAATGTAAGGGCTGAAACACACGGTGCGCCTTCTTCAGATCCAACATGATGAGAGGAAGTGCATGCGACGGATGCACCAAATATAATGTAAGTAATAGGAATGTCAGACCTACAAGCTGCATGCATCTGACAAGACACAACTGTCGGATGCAAATGCCACACGTTGCATCTTCATCCGACAGTCGTGTGATGTCGTATGCACGCAGCTTGTAGATCCAACATTCCTATTACTTACATAATATTCGGCGCATCCGTCTTGTCGCATCCACTTCCTCTCATCACGTCGGAACAAGCCACATGGTGGCAAATGTCACAAGTGTCACATCTACAAACTGTGTGCATACAACACGACTGTCAGATGAAGACGCAATGTACAGCGTTCGCATCTGACAGTCATGTCGAGTCTGATGCACACAGTTTGTCCCCTCTTGAAAAAGTGAACGCACATGCAGAGTGAGCGCAGCAGAGCTCACAGGTGCCATCTTCTTCTATTCAGTAATCTTCATTTCTTCTTCCTCCCCTTCGGCAATTTCCGTCTCTTTCAGCGACTACGCAGGTTTTGCGAACTGGAAAATCGCTCCAACTGCGCATGCGCTATTACACCCAGGGCCGCCATTAGAAATCACGGGGCCCCGTACAACAAAATTTTTGGGGCCCCCTGGGCCCCGCCCACACTGACGACCAAGCTCCGCCCCATATCCCGCCCACATCGCAGTTAAAAGACCACACAGACATCAGCGCTAAAAAAGTAACCCCCCCCCCACACAAGTTGTAAAAAGCTATTGATGGTCAGGGCCCCCTTATAAAAAAAATTGGGGCCCCAAAAAAAAAAAAATTAAAATTTTTTTTTTTTTAAAAAACATTGGTGGCAGGGGCCCCCTGTTAAAAAAAACTTGGGGCCCCAACAAAAAAAAATGTAAAAAAAACTAAAAAATAAACAAACATTGGTGGCAGGGGCCCCCTTCTAAGTTAAAAACAAATTGGGGCCCCAAAAAAAAATTTGAAAAAAAATTAATTTTTTTTTGAAAAAAAAAAAAAACATTGGCGGCAGGGGCCCCCTTATAAGTTAAAAACAAATTGGGGCCCCAAAAAAAATTTGAAAAAAAATTAATTTTTTTTTGAAAAAAAAAAAAAACATTGGCGGCAGGGGCCCCCTTATAAGTTAAAAACAAATTGGGGCCCCAAAAAAAAAATTTGGAGAAAAAAAAATTTTTTTGAAAAAAAAAAAAATGGTGGCAGGGGCCCCCTTACAAGTTAAAAACAAATTGGGGCCCCAAAAAAATTTAAAAAAAAAATAATTTTTTTTTGAAAAAAAAAAAAAACTGGTGGCAGGGGCCCCCTTACAAGTTAAAAAAATTTGGGGCCACCAAAAAGAAAATTAATTTTTTTTTAAAAAAAAACCCAAAAAAAAACAATGGTGGCAAGGGGCCCCTTACGAGTTAAAAAAAAATTGGGGCCCCAAAAACAAAAGTTTTAAAAAAAGATTGGTGGCAGGGGCCTATAGAATATTAAAATAATACATTGGTGGCCAGGGGATTAAAAAAAAAAAAACACAAACTGGTGTTCAGTAGAATTGAACTCATGGCTTCAGTACTTCAACTTCGCCTCCTTTCGTGACTTCGGGTCTTTTCACCGCTTCAGGACTTCGGCTTCGGCTGTTTTCGTGACTTCGGGTCTTTGCGCTGCTTCAGGACTTCGGCTTCGGCTGTTTTCGTGACTTCGGGTCTTTTCGGCGCTTCGTGACTTCGTGACTTCGTGACTTCGGCTTTTTCCGTGACTTCGGGTCTTTTCGTCGCATCGGCTTCGGCTTTTCGGCACTTCCGCATTCGGCACTGAAGAGGCAAGACGTACGGCTCGGGCGCTCGTAAGGGGGGCCCGGATCTTCAAAAAAATGCAGTGCTGCCGGGCCCCCCTTCATGCCCGGGCCCGGTACGCTTGTCCCCCCTGTCCCCCCCTGATGGCGGCCCTGATTACACCGCTCACTTCACAAAGATTATAGAAAAGAAGAAGGTGGCGCCTGTGAGCTCCGCTGTGCTCACTCTACATGTCCGGTCACTATTTCAAGAGGGAACAGAATTCAGGGGTAAAACTCTGTAGAAGGGAGGCAGGGAGTGGGCCAACGGAGGGGGTTCAGTGGGGACTTAACATCGTCGGGGGTTTATTCCTCCTTTAAATAACTAATTAGCCCAAGAAAAACCCAATCATCAATGTATTAAAAGGCTCCAGAACAGTTTAAAATCAGATCATCAAAGTGTATGGAATATCTGATATCAATTTTGCAGAACATGCTTTCCAGACTATTGGTACTCCGCTTTAGATAACAACCCGTCAATGTATTAAAAGGGTAGTTCATCTTAAAATAAACTTTTGGTATGATGGGTTTTTTGTGAGTATCAGGGCCACCATCAGTAATCAAAAGGCCCCATACAACCAAGTTACATGGCTTGGAGAAAACCCATGGAGGCATGGGAAGACCATACATTCAGTATGCATTGTTAATAGTGCTCTGGCTGGAATAAAGCAGCAATGATAACTACAGAGTCACCATGCTGCCCAAATTGTGTTTCAAAGTAGCTGGAGGGTGTTCATTTCGGTATCACCAGCAGAATGTGTCCTAGCAAATGAGGAAATGTGCCTTTCACAAGGAAGCTGATTCATTTTGTGTAGTGAGCTGAAGGAAAGCAAAATAAGAAGTCTCTCAGTTACAGGAATGGTTCCACACTTCAGCTCAGAGCACTTTAAAAATCATTCTTTCCATCAGACTGTTAGTATCTTGGCGTCTGAATGAGTAGGAATATACAATGAAGTACAAAATCAATAAAATCATGCTCATTCTTTGGATACATGATGAAAGTTATTATATACCTACACAGATAACATAAACATATTTTTATTCATTGGCAGATAGATGTTCAGAACATGTAAATTTAAAATTAAACACCCTTAGTGCATGAAGAGTTTACAGAGATTTAGTACAGGTGATTTGCTAGCAATGCAGATAACTAAAACTTACCTTCTGATCAGTTGTTTTTTTTGCTGATTAGTACAGGCATGAGATCTATTATCCATCCAAAATGCTTAGGACCTGGGGTTTTCTGCATAAGAAATGCATTCTTAAGTGGAGCACCATGCCTTAATTATTCCAGAATACAAGGATTGTTCTAGTACAAGGTACTGTCTTACCCATATTAATATTGAGAACATATCAATTGCTTTTGTAAATAGGACAATACAATACATGTTACTACTGTATTACAGAGCTGTTTGGAAACTGGGTTTCCATTATAACAGATCCCATACCTCTGTAAAAAAAACATTGCGGGGGGTTTAGTTCTCCTTTAAATAACTAATTAGCCCAAGAAAAACCCAATCATCAATTTTAACAGTAGATATTGGTAGATATTGTACCTTATACTCAAACATTAAGGTCCCTTAAGAAGCAATGTAGTTGGAACTATACTTATAGGTCAGAAATGTCCTACTCCTGGAAACTGAATTTCACACAGTTGAATGGATGCTGGTTTACATTCTCTGCTGCAAGGAGGTAATGCTTTACATATGGAACTAATCTTAGTTTTCAGCTTACGCTATACAAGATAAAGTCATAATGGCATCATATTATTAAAGGGGCTGTTCACCTTTGAATTAACTTTTAATATGACATAGAGAGTGATATTATGAGACAATTTGCAATAGGTTTTCATTGTTTATTATTTGTAGTTTATGAGTTCTTTAGCATTTTATTCAGCAGCTCTCCAGACTGCAATTCCATCTGGTTGCTATGGTCAAAATTACCCTAACGACCATGCATTGGTTTGAATAAGAGACTGGAATATAATAGGGGAGGGTCTGAATAGAATGATGAAAAAGTAGTACTGTACTGTAGCCTTACAGAGAATTTCTTTTTAGATAGGGTCAGTGGCCCTCATTTAAGAGTCAGAAGAATACAAATCATTTAAAAAAAAAAAAAACTATAAAAAATAATTAACGAAGACCAATTGAAAAGTTGCTTAGAATTAGCTATTCTATAACATACTAGTTAACTAGATGCTGAACCACCCCTTTAAATAAAATAGCATTTTGAAATAAAATAATAGTCCTTTAAAATGTAACAATAACACATTTCTATGATATGTTTCTTCTACCACCTATTGTTCTTTCTCACTCAATCCAGAATGGTTTATGCACCCTTTCTTATAATGCTTTATCCCACCTTTTCTAAACCCTTAATAAAAAAGCACCTGAACCTTGTTTACTTAAGTCAGAATAGCATATAGCAGAAGGATTAGGCACTGTGTTAAAGGCAAATGTTGGCGACAGCACAACTGTGGTATGGATATTAATGGAACAATATTACTACTGCCAGCAAGTCTTTGTGAGAGACAATGGTTGCATAGTTCCTACTGGCTTTGTGTACAGTATAGATGCAAGAAATCCCTGCAGTAGTTAATAAATGCAATTTCAGTGAAGGCAAAAAATAAAAACCTTTCTCACTGCCTTCATATTGCTTATTGAGAGACTAATGTTTTGTCTTGTTGCTTCAAAAGCATGCATGGGGTCATTTACAATTTCCCCAGGCAGAAGTGCACTAAGGGGGTTTAATACATTTCCCACTTAGGGGGAAATGTATTAAAAGAGCAAAACTTTGCAAATAAAAATGTGCCTGTCTCAATGTAATATTCTGCATTAGGCTTAATTGCATTGCGAATCTTAATTGCATGTTGCAAACCTTAAACACCTGCTCTGGAGTGGTTTGCAATTGTGAAATTTTATCACATACACTGCGAATGTTTACAAAAGCAATTTGGTCACAAATTTTGCAAGGAAGTCGTTGAGGTCTTAAATCAAAAATGGCGCAAACATTCGCAAAGTTGTTTGCGAACGTTTTTTTCTTTCTTTTAAAATTCTTTTTATTGAATTTTCATTAAAATACATTGAATTAAATATATGAACAATCATATAATGGGCGAGAGTAAAATAAAAATTCATATGAATAAACTTCAAGAAATGTTTTCATGTGAACTAAACAATAAACGTGAAATGTCCAAAACAAAAAGACCCGACATTAAGACATGGCAAAGCAGTACAAGAACGTTTTTTGAGCAAAAACATATTACATTTTCCCATAAGTCTGAAGTGCATGTCTCTTAATACTCATTCAGGCAGCACTTCTGTCTGGGACATGGCTGGCCTGTGCACCAGATAAGAAATCTGTCAGAAGTTGCACAGTGTCAGAGTGCGCAGGCCAGCTTTAATGACAAAGGGAAACAGGTCAAATTAGTAATTATAAAGTTATGGTATGATCTTTCCACTGTACGCAATCTGCTTAAAATCTGCTTGATTCTAACAAATACTTCATTGAGATTTTGAGAATAACTATATGGGGCACTATATGGGGCACATTTACTTAGTTCAAGTGAAGGAATAGAATAAAAAAAACTTTGAATTTCGAATGTTTTTTTTGGCTACTTCGACCATCGAATTGGCTACTTCGACCTTCGACTACAACTTCGACTTTGAATCGAACGATTCGAACTATTCGGGGTTCCCAATTGCACCCCCTGCTCCCCTGGTAGTTATGCCACTGCATCTAACCATATTGTTTTACAATGTTGCTGCAAGGTTGAAAGTGAGGCTTACAAAGAGGATTTAGCCAGTGGCAAAAAGAAGGGCCCAAAGTGTCATTCATAGATATATATGCTATAAGTTTACCTTTCTGAACAAAAACATAGACTTTATCCCACAACTGATATAAGCAGTGCTCTAGTCTTCTATTTGTATTGGATTTTGGAATGCACTGTGTGCATTTTGTTTTATTATAGTTGATTTTTTTTTTAGAGGGTTTTTTTGTGTGGATGTGCCGGCAGCAAAAAGTGAACAGAAATATAAAAGTGAACAGATAATTATAAACACATAGGGGCAAATTTACTTATGGTCGAATATCGAGGGATAATTAACCCTCGATATTCGACTGCCGAATTGAAATCCTTCGACTTCGAATATCGAAGTCGAAGGATTTAGCGCATTTCCTATGATCGTACGATCGAAGGAAAAAACGTTCGATCGAACGATTAAATCCTTCGAATCGAACGATTCGAAGGATTTTAATCCATCGATCGAACGGTTTTCCTTCGATCAGAAAATTGTTAGGAAGCCTATGGGGACCTTCCCCATAGGCTAACATTGACTTCGGTAGGTTTTAGGTTGCGAACTAGGGGGTCGAAGTTTTTTTTTTAAAGAGACAGTACTTCGACTATCCAATAGTCGAACGTTTTTAAGTTCGAATCGTTCGATTCAAAGTCAAAGTCGTAGGTCAAAGTAGCCTATTCGTTGATCGAAGTAGCCAAAAAAAACATTCGAAATTCAACGTTTTTTTTTTATTCTATTCCTTCACTCGAGCTAAGTAAATGGGCCCCAAAGTGTGTTGTGGTAAGAGACAAAGGAGGAAGGAGATCCCTGCAATTTAGAGCTTACAGTCTAAAGCTCCCCATAGACGCGACAATTCTACATGCCGAACGACCGATTTTAGGGAAGTCCGACCAATCCTTCGAAATTATTTTGTGGTTAGTGGGATTCGAACAATCGTACATCTAACGATTTTTCGGCCGACATCTGTCAGGAAATTGATCGGCCAGGTCAAAAAATCTTTGTCGGCCCCAGTGCAATCTATCTATGTTTGCAGGCCAAGCATGCAGCTTATTTTGCTGGCAAATTGGTCTTTTTAGTTGATGGTCAATTCGTACGATCGTTCAGAGAAAATCGTGGTCGCACGATGAGGATCGGATCTTTTAAAAGTCTCAACATCTATGGCCAGCTTAAGGCCATAGGTTAAAATTTCTTTGGACTGAGGCACAGACAGTTGTTCTCACACAGCTATGATAGAAAAGCAGTTTTTTTTTTAGTATTATTGGTATCAGAATTTGTGCTCTAGAGAAATGCATTTTTTAATTCTGTATTACTGAGTAAGATATGTGAATATGGAACCCTGTGTGTTTGGGCCCTATAAATGCAAGAAGCTGAACCTACTGAAAATCAAAGAGAATGATTTAATGGGCTAGAACACTGGTTATAGGCATTGAGCTCTGAAGTAGGGAATCCTGGATGTGATTCTTGTTTCATCTAATTATGACCTTGGGCAAGTCACTTTATCATTGCATGAATCAAAATTATATTTCTATGTCTGTAGGGCAGGTATTCCATGATGTGCTTGAAAAATTCTGTTTAAACTGCTGCACAGCAATACAACATAGTGCTACTAAAGAATCAAGAGTTATTATAGTCTTGGCTTCCCTCCACTACATTATCATTGTGGGCACAACATCATACCTAGCCTTGAGCTCTCAGTCGTTTAAAAGGAAATATCTGAAAAGTAAAAAGACTAAGACATTAGCAACAGTGTTTGGGTGTCACCGCTGAAAACACTGCACTTGCCCTGGACCCCCAGCTTTAGAAGGGCAGATGTGCCAGAGTTGACATTTGTAATAAAAAGTGGTAACTTCAAGCATTTCTAATAAAGACCTCCAAACAACTTTAAATTACCTGCCCTATGCAAATCATTTGACTATTTGACCATTGAATAGTCGAAGCACTGTCTCTTTAAAATTGACCTAAGCGCAAAATTGACCTCTTTAAAATTGACCTAAGTGCAAAATTGACCTAAGCGCAAGTTCACTAGCAAATTTCATTATTGTGCATTATCGCTGTTAAAATAATTAAAATGTACATAAATTAGGCAATATAGTAATACCTATATACTAATACACATAAAGGGACACATTTACTCGAGTGAAGGATTCGAATGATAAAAACTTAGAATTTCGAAGTATTTTTTTGGGTACCTCGACCATCGAATAGGCTACTACGACCTTCGACTTCGATTCAAACTAAAAATCATTTGACTATTTGACCATTCGATAGTCGAAGTACTGTCTCTTTAAAAATAACTTTGACTACATACTTCGGCAGTTTAAACCTACTGAGGTACAATGTTAGCTTATGGGGACCTTCCCCAGCACTTTCCTAACCTTTTTTTGATCGAAGAAAAATCCTTCAATCGATGGCTTAAAATCAATCGAATTGTTCGATTCGAAGGTTTTTATCGTTCAATCAACAATTTTTACTTCGATCAATCGAATTATTTGCGCTAAATCCTTCAAATTCAAAATTCTAATTTGAAGGATTTAAATTCAAGGGTCGAATTCGAGGGTTTATTAACCCTCGATATTCGACCCTTGATAAATATGCCCCAAAGTGTGTGCACTTTATACAGTAGAACCCTCGTTTTACATATTTCAGGCAACCAGAAAAAGAATGTGTAAAATCTAGGAAAATGTAAAATCAGGGAAATGCATTATGCATTGTATATTGGTAGGACCACAAAAAGAAAAAATGGTGTAAAATGAGGGAAAACTTTACGGGCTGATTTACTAGAATTATGGTGTGAGTTAAGGAACTCACACAGGGTTTTGGGGGGAGGTATTTTTTCTCCGAAACCCTGTGTGAATTTGCATGAGGGGTTTTCGACTATAAATGAGTTAAAAATAATCTGATGATTATTATTGATAATAATGATGAATGTAAAAACTAGAATCTTCTCTCAGGGTGCCTCATGTATAATTCTATTTTTATTACAGAATATGTTTAAATATATTATTACAAAATAATACATTATTTATAAAGGGAAACAATATAGTGTTTTAAAATTAATAGTATATTCTTTGCACAAAGGGTTTTGTTGTGTTTTCTTTTGTGAAACAGTTTGAACAATATTATTTCCAGGTGGGAAATTCATTGACTGTGACATCTGTTTTTGGCCATTGGAAGTGTTCTGTACCTTCTGGGGACTGTCCCTTGAAGCATGCTGGGGGCAGAGTATTGATAGGTTAATCCTCTCTCTGAAAGACAATAGAATTGCATCTAAACAGAGAGAGAAAGTGCTTGTTATAGCACGTGTAGTATAATCAGGAACAAAAGCGAATGAATTTAAGATACAGTATATGATTAGATGGACATATAAGTACTTTGTATCTAAAGCACTGCGTATCTTGACAGCGCTATATAAATAAATGATGATGAAATGATGATAATTATATCAAATATTTGCAAATAATAGACAATCCCAGGCAAACAATAGGTAAAAAAACTGTATAAAAAGTATAAAATACTACACAGTGCTTCTAGACACCAGCTCTATAAACAAAACACAGTATAACATCAAACATTCCTTATACTGTATACAATCCACTAGTATAACCAATTGAAAAGGGCAGTTGCAGGTAGGGTTGCAGGTATACCTGTTGCAGGTTGAGTAGTGTGTCCCATCGTTTCCATTTTTATAGTTTCGGTTCCGGAGCTGCTCTAGTTTATAAGACATAACTGTTCTTTCCAGGCTGTTTGCAGTTCATCTATGAACTCTATCAATATTTTTAATTAGTGTGAAACCGAAATGACTTCAGGCGTTTCTGTCTTACCTTCATTATGAAATTCCCATATGTGAGCTGGCGGTCAGTAGCAGAATATCCTAATGTATTCTTACTTGGCCAATTCCAGCATTTACAAGAATTACATAGAGCTAAATCTACACATTCACCTAAGGGATGTAAAACAAAAATAAAATTTGCCTATTCAAAGAAAATATCATTCTAAGCAACATTCGGATATAAAATGTCGGTGGTTCCACTAAATGGAATCCTGTCTCTAGCCAAAATTAGATGGTGTCTTCCATGATATTTTACTCCTGTTAAAGTATCAGAATGGACAGACATCTATTGCTTTCAAAAGCAGTTATATTTACAGTAAATTTATTTGGGAAAGTTGTTTAGAATTACAATTTTCTTTAGTAGGAAAATGTGTATTTTTGGGTTTCTTTCTTCTTTAAGAGCTCCTTTAATAATAAGTATAACAGTTCACTGAAAATGATCACACCTGCTATGAAGTTCTAGAGTTCAAAATGCTTTTTCTTCCTTTTCCACTGCCCTTCCCAGAATTCCTTGCGTTACTTTATTTAGCTTTGAGGTGGAGTTTATGCTTCACTAGCTCTGAATGGGTGAGCTGGAAAGGTTTCTGCAGTGGATAATGCATTACTAGATTATATTAATACATCACATCACAACGGATTATAAATATATATCCTTGTTAAAATGCTCAGGGTAAATATGTGGACAGATTAAAACAGCAACAAAGCATTTATACAAATAGCACAGGAAAAAAAGGTTTCATTATTGTAAAAACACATGTCTCATTTACTAATGCCTATCCATGAATGTGATTTTGCTATGTACCCCTCTATCTTAATTTTTTTTGTCATTTTATTTGTTCTAGCCAGTCAATCTGTTTGTCTGTCTAGATGTGTATAGGCAGTTGTTGTCTTGCAACTTGGGGGGGGCATTGCTGATTATAAACAAAAAAACGAACGGTTTGTTTCCAAATATTCCACATTTTAGTTATTTTAGGCAAATACTGAACCCAAGGGGGAACAGAGAAAGAGCTAAAGAACAAGTTGTGGGATGTGTGGAAGCACACGAAAACAGAACCAAACATTTGAACTTTTTTTGCGGCCATTTCTAGAGTAAGAGGGCAAACTTTCATATTTCACTTGTCTTTTTTTTTTGTATTGCCACAATTGAACGAATGCAGTTTATTGCATTCACACCAACTGTGTGTCACGGCCTGACTCAGTTCTTCGTTTCACATTCAATTTCTGATTACATTGTGAACCATTTCTATACCTCTCTGCCACCATCCAGAATCCGTGTGCCTTTTCTCAGCTACAGCATTTGGATCCTGACAAAACACTCTGTTGTAGGGGGAAACAACTGAAATAGAAGAATCTGAAATATTTATCTTGTGTGTGTGTGTGTAGGCTTTGTCACAGCAAGTTTTACTTCCCACATGATGCATACCAGTTTCCTGCTCTCTTTAACTCTAAAATGCAAATTATTGCACACCCAAAAGGCCTCTGTATACATACCAAACAGACTGCCCACTACTTTCATAGTCACTGAAAATGCCCACTGCTTTTACCCAGAACACTTAAGGGCAATACCCAATACCAAATACATTTACCATGCATTACAAATATTACAAATTTTGTCATCTAGAACAGTGCTGTCCATCTGGAGCCTATGGGTCAGAAGTGGCCATCTGGCCCTCCAATATGAAAAATGATCGGCTCACTATTTATAATGAGTTGTACAACACTTATCTAGCGTGTTCCTGATTTTAAAGTATCTGCAACCTTAAATCACACGGCAAATAGCATAGAATAGGCACCAGTTAGCTTATCATGCACCTGCAATTTTAGCTGCTAAAAAACAGTGGGGCTGATTTACTAAGATAGATGCCAAATTGCAGCAGGGTGGTTGTCGGTAGCAGCCAGGGCAAAGAAGGGAGTAGGGCAAAAGGTGCATTTGTTTAGTGTCCACCAGGGCAAGGGATTTTTTTCTGTTCTAACTAGTAGTAGACTGATCAAAACAAAGGGGTTCCTATGTAAAACTACACCTATGTTACCAAATAAGCCTGTATTTGCTGAGGCTCTAACTTGCTTTAGTACTGATTATAGTGGTAGAGATTGGCATAGTAAAAAAAATGATATTGGTCTTTTAAGGGAAAACTACTTATATTACTTAAGTTTTAATTTCTAATTTTTCAAATTTTTAATGTGCGGCTGTAAGAAGATATTCATCAGTGTATATTTCACTTCCTTACTTACAGATCCGTTCTGAGCACATTCATATGAAAGCTGTTCTGAGGAACTTTTCAGAAGGAAGTCTTTTTTTTTAATGAATCCTCAACAATGTTTTCAGTGGCCAGAAGTTTAACAACGTATGTTGCTAGATTTGATTGCTTTTATTTCCTAAATGGGATGTAAACTCTTGTAAAATCTCTCCTCCTACGCCCCCTAGTATTCTAAAGCTAATGGCTTTTATTCAGGCCCGGATTTGTGGAGAGGCCACCAAGGCCCGGGCCTAGGATGGCCGGATTTTAGGGGGCGGCATGCTGCCCAACCACACCCACATTGGTTTAGAAACACTGGGGAGGCACAGGATATACAATAGTTTTTACAATTTCCTGTACAGCAATCCCCATTGCTCTGGTGCTGATGATGAGAATTTTATTGAATAAAAGGAAGGGGACGGGGCGAAGAATAACAGCGGGCCTAGGGGTGCCTGCTATGTAAATCCAGCCCTGCTTTTATTACATCTTTACAATTGCAAGAGAATCCAGTTTACTAGTTCTATGTCAGTCATCCCTGTACTAACACAGAAATATTACCCTGGCAGTATTACTTGACTTCTCTATATTACAGATCCCAACATGCTTTAATCCCTAATAATGAACATGGCCAGAACCAGCATCATTTGGATGCCCCATGGTTTATCAGAAGTATCACCTGGCAAGATAACAGTTCATATATCTGTACTCAAGGAATAATCATAGTCATAACTATGTTATATTCAGAGTACTTACATTCAGACACTTTAAGAACTTCACTTGCTACCCCCCCCCCCCCCCCAGGATCTTTACCTACTGTGATAGTGACTTTGGGTAAGCCTTCTAAACTGTTCTACATTGATACATTAGTTGATACGTTTCTTATCTTTGGCCCCCGTTGAGAAAATCCCTAAGATTCATTTAATTCAGCTGTAAAATTAATAAAATAATTGCTAATATTCCACAGATGCTGCTGAGAAATATATGAAATAATGTAGCAAACTGTAACAGTTTAGAATCTGCACCTGGATTATCTGCACCTGAAACACCAGAGACAGGAACATTAGACTTTAACTTCTATTTTGGAAAAATGGTACAAAAAATAATAATGGAAAGCAATTGAAAAATATCTTTATTTCTGGTGAACAACTAAAGTTTGGCAGGTGAAAAACTCCTTTAAGATAACCATCCCTTTTACTTTAGATGAGTTCCATTTTCTTCTGGGTGTGCATTTTCTCTCAATCTGTTTTACTTTGCTGCTTCTATTTTCTGGGTCCAGCAGAACAGCCACAGAACAGCCCTCCTGCCTGCAGAGACACGTGCCTCATGAGAAAACTTCTGGCGACTTCAGGAAAACAAAAGCTCTCCGTGTGCCATCCTGTCGGCGATTTAGATTGGAGATTAGTCGCCAGAAGAAGATTTGTCACTGGAAGACTAATCTCCCTGAATCTCCACGTGTGTCTCTGCCCTAGGAGTTTTCTCTCTGCCCCTCTAGTGCTCAGGGGGGGTCATTTATCAAAATTGGGCAAATTTGCCCATGGGCAGTAACCCATGGCAACCAATCAAATTGCTGCATTCATTGTTCTACTTGCAGCTGGCTTCAAAAAGCTAATTACTAATTGGTTGCTATCGGTAACTGCCCATGGGCAAATTTGCCCAATGTTGATAAATGAGCCCCGTTGTCTGTAACTACACAGAATTGAGCATCTCTTCTAGTTCCCATTGACTGACTGATGGATCTGGCCACCTGCTAGGGTTTTGCTAGAAAGGGTGTTGTGCTGAGGCTCTTGCAGCTCTTCTTTTCTTTTTTTTTTTAATATTTTCTGCATGAGACTTGATCTGCAGGTCTGAGACACTTGCTTACCTTACCTGAATTTCCTAATCAAGGGATGCTAAACAACCAGCATGGATGGTATGCCTTCACCATGTTAATTTTAGGTTTAAAAAACAGAAATTCGTCTCTTAAAGTTACCAGGATTAGCTTTTGCCGCCCATGGTAACTTCTCGGGAGATACTGCCTGAGGCAAGGTACTCACCTTGCCTCATGGCAGAAATGCCCCTAGAGAGAGGAGCTACCTAGGAAAGATAAAAGGCCTGTGTTGCCACACCTTAAAGCTCTCCAAATACCTCCTAGAATGTAGGGAAGTGTGGTGCTGCTGGGAACAGGGCTGGAACTAGGGGTAGGCAGAGTAGACATGTGCCTAGGGTGCAAAGCTGTGGGAGGGAGCCAGGCACGTACCATCTCTTTCTCCTACCCTTAGTCAGTTTGCCCCGCTCAACTGTTCCGGGCTGTGAGGAAGTGCGCGCTCGTCTATTTGTGCTCCCGTGCCTATCCCCTGTACGCACGCTCGCACCTATCCGCTTGCCCACGCGCATCAGTACACGCGATGTGCCGCAGCCAACCAGGTTGCCTAGGGCGTCTGGCTGGCTTGGCTGGTGCTGGCTGGGAGAGACAGTGTCTGGCAGAGGGGGTCTTGCTGCCAAGAGAGTTCCAGAGGCTGGTGAACCTAAATCCTTGGTGGGGGAAGAAAGGTAAAGGGAAAATTCTTTGAGTGTGTGCTGTTAAAACGCTGATGAACTGTGTTCCTGTGTCACAGTGACTTTATGTTGGAAGAGTTTTCCTAAATAAACCTGTGTTTATTACCTGAAGATGCTGTGTCCCTGTCTTTAAGATCCTGATCCTCTGTTTACCTGCCTACCATAGCTAACTTCCTCCGAAATTACGTCTACAGGCAGCCAGCTTGTCTATATCTGTCTATGTCTGTTTATGTCTAGGGGGTATATTTATCAAAGTGTGAAGTTAGAGATCTCCACGGGCCGCTAGAGTGAAATTCTGCCGCTCTCCATTCATTTCTATGGAATTTTTAAAAGAGTATTTATCAATGGGTGAAAATGAAAATTCATCCTTTGATAAATATGCTTTTCAAAATCCTATAGAAATGAATGGAGAGTGCCAGAATTTCACTCTAGTGGACCGTGGAGATCTCTAACTTCACACTTTGATAAATATACCCCCTAGACATAGACAGACATAAAAAACGAGCATGCACTCCTTGAGCCAGCCTTAAAGTAAAAGCGTAAAAGTTTATTCCATGTTACTAAAAGTTACATGTCCTAACGCGTTTAGTATCTACCGATAGGTAATCATATGCACCCCTGTATGTCTCTCTCTCTCAAGGTGCCCCTTCGGCACGGATTTTTTCCCGGTGTCCCGATGTGCCAGTCCGACACTGTATATAAATTAGCATGTGTAAGCTACACACCTTGAAATGAAAAAGAAACCTGGGTGCTCATGCAAACAAAGAATAAACTGTCCATAGTGATGACACTCACAGGATTTACATAACACCAACAAAGTGAAGCCAAAAGAAGGTTTATTATTGATCAGTAAACCTTCTTTTGGCTTCACTTTGTTGGTGTTGCGTAAATCCTGGGAGTGCCATCACTATGGACAGTTAATATTGTGACAAACTGGTAGGTTGTTAGGGTTGCCACCTCACCCCTTTAAAACTGAACACATATGGAATCCACAGCCTGCATGGCTAATTAGCAATTCATTTAGATGCATGATGCATGGCTGCACATAAATCAGTTCAGTCTGCAGCATGCATGTAAATGAATTGCTAATTAGCCATGCAGGCTGTGGATTCCATATATGTTCAGTTTTAAAGGGATGAGGTGGCAACCCTATAGCTTGTACACGTAAATTCTGGGGCTATTAGTAAATAGTAGGCAGGCAGCATAGGTCAAAGGAGCCATAAGACAGTGACACCATGGCTCTTCAGGGTAAACACGGGTTTATTTTCCCAAGTGTCCAACATACACAGTACATTCCAGCCTAGGGGTGACCATTTCAGAATACAAAACATAACACTGGGCACTACCTTCACACATTTGATGAGTTCCCTCATTAAACTTGATCCTTTGTGGACAACCAGCAAAAGCAAACAGTTGGCTCACCCCTCTACTCACAGTACTCCTTTTTGTAAAGTCCTCTGCCTCACTCAAGACTCTCTGACACTTGATCACGGCTCCCTCTGCCCCTTGCAGTGCCAGGCAGCACTCCAGCCCCTCAGGGAGTTCCTCTACTGCCCTTATTTTACACCATTAATTAGGACGAAACCTGCTGATATTAATCTGCACTGATAGGGGGCAGGATTGCTTTGTAAATACTGACCGATTTCAGCAGGTTTCTTGGTTTTCCTTGCCTTTGTTCACCTCTTCATGTGTTCAATACTTATTCCCTGTGTCATTCTACTTTATTACACATAACCTAATCTATGGAATTATTAGTTTTGAGCTCTTTGTATGTGCGGATTACTTGGGTTGTTACCGACATCTGGTGTAAATTTATGTTGATAGCCCCATTAGAAATATATTTACTGAGAAAAAACGTTGATGTGTTCAATACTTCTCTTCCCTTCTGTATGTACAAACATACGTGTGCACAGCTGTCTTATAAAACCTGTACCTGTAATTAGAATTGAGACACTTTGAGATGCTTTTACTCTTTGCTTAGAGGTCTTAGAATACCCAAAGCAGAGGTCCCATAATCTCCCTCTTTAGCGTTACGGTTTCCAAACAGCATCGATTGCAAATTGTCCCAACAATGGTTTTATGTCTTTAATAAAAATTATTGGAGATAAATCCAACCATAACATTTTGCTTAATGAAATATAGTTTTAGCTACTTTCCAATATATGTGAATTAGAAAATATCAGTGATTGTAAGTACCTTAAAGCTAACAACTAGGGCTACCATCTTAACCCCTTTAAGTAACTAGAACCACAAGCGATATACCTTCCAATTGCAAGTTATTTGTAAATGTAAACACTATTGAAAGCTATATTTTCTGTATTGTCTCTTTTCTGCACTGCTGGTTCTAGCTCTTGAAACAGTCGAACAGAGGTCATCTCTTCTTTATCCAATCAGGGGTGATCCTGCCCAATTTGCCACCTGAGGCGGCCTTCGTTTTTCGGGGGGGTCCACGTCACTAGTGCAGATAGCGCATGCACTAGAAGAGCCGAATTTCCGGGTTGAAAACCAGAAATTCGGCTCTTAGTTACCAGGAGCGTCATTTTTGCCACCCCTGGCAACCAGGGGGGTGCTGCCGCCTGAGGCGAGTGCCTCAACTCACCTCATTGGCGGAGCACCCCTGGATCCAATACTTAATTTCCCACAAAGCCTTGCATACATCTTCATACATCTGTTATTATTCTGCATTATTTCAATAGACCCAACTGCCGTGGAACAGAATGTGTACATCCAGAAGCGACTCCATTTTTATACAGTATATAACTTCCAGAACATTTTATTACAGTATATATAATTTGTAATCGATTTAAATCTAGGATGCTTCTAATTATATTTTACTTGATATGGTAAAATGTTATTTTTGGAATTACAACGGTTTTATTATTAAAAATAAAATTATCTTGACATTAATGAATAACATTTAAAAAATGCCTAGATGAGTTCAGCTTTATTTTTTTTAATATATAACGCATTACTACTTAAGTGTATCTTTTATAAGACATATATTTTATTTTGACAGGTTATATAGATTTAACACGTCTTCTTAAAGATTGCAAATCCTGATATTAAGGAAGAAAATAAAATGCGTCAGAGCTCTTTGCTAAATCCTATAGGCAAGTTGTCAATATTTTCAGTGACCCATGGCAACAGCGAGCTTTTGGACTGGTTTGCACAACACTGATCAGCGGAGGAACTGGTTGGGCCCCCCCAAAAAAAATATTTGGAGGGGCCCAGCATGTCTTGCTAGAATTTTAAGTGAGTAAGACGTAGTGCCCTAATACAGTTAAACTCCAAGTATAAAAGATATGGTTTGACCATAACTATTCATAGATTCTTTATTTTGATTTTAATGTACATTTCTGAGATTTCCTATTTAGTTTTATGTTTATGTCTCAAAGCAGAGGGGGTTAAGGGGTCTGGAGCAAAAAGAAATATCCTTGAATTGTATTAGTGCTGTAATGCCAGACAGTCTTCATTACCTAACCATTAGGATGCATTATACAGTTTGTTGTCGCAGGCTCTATAGGCCTGTTCTGCTTACTTGACTTGAAATATAGAATATGGAAAGTAATTTGATCTTTCTTCGAAAAACTCCATGTTTCTTGTCTTAAGCAATTTTACAGCATGCAGTGAGTGTCAGTTCCCATGAACAGGCGCCTCATAGATTTTAAGTTGACCATGGGCACCCCAATTAATGCGGCATGTGGAATGGATAATTCGCTTTGTAGAGAAATTGTTGGAGCATAATGAATTGATTATATTTAAATTCCAGTGATATATGTTTTGCTTTCAACACTGAAATGTTGATGTTAAGCAGAGACTGAGCGTTTATCCTCCCTCACAGGGCCATATCCTTTGTTGGATCTGTATGTGAGAAGAGAGTGACAGAGAAAAGAGTAGCTACAGTGACACAAACTGGCAGCATACACAATCTAATGAGATCACAAATGATAGCTCAAATTATATTTTCTTAAATCCTGTGACTCAAGATAGGATTGATAAAACAAAGGAAGTTTGGATTAGTGGGGCACAGTTTACTCTTTACAGATTCATTGTCTATTCTCTTCTTGAGTTCACCCATGCTTATTTATTTAAAACAAAATAAAATGTTTTTTTTTTCCTGTTCACATATGTCTTATAGGGGCCGATTTACTAACGGGCGCTGGTGTAACTTCGCTAGTGAAGAAGATAGGCTCTAGTGCTACTTCGCACTCAAACGCGAGGTATATTTTCGCTCTGGCGAATGGACGTAACTACGAAAATTCACTAAGATGCGGATTTAAATGAACGTTACCTCTTGCACCAGACTTGCCTTTGCCACCTCAGACCAGGCGAAGTGCAATAGAGTAGATAGGACTTCCTAAAAAAAAAGTTTTAAATGTTTCTAAGTCCCAAAAATCGCTGGCGACTTTTCAGTTTGTCAGGGTGATAGGCTGATCTAACATATGGCACATAAACTATACAGTGGGTAGGGCCTTATAACAACTCTATTTTATTTTATTAAGGTTCCCTGGGCTTGTGTAGTGTAATGTATTGGCTGCTACATATACGTCCATTGAAATTTAACTTCCCGCCATATGCAAATTAGCCAACACTAGTGCAATTTCACTTTGCTTGCTGAATTAACGCTAGTGCTACTTCATTCGGCGCCCTGGACGCAACTTTGCATTTTAGTTGTCCTGGTGAATTTTCACCTGGCGAAGTGTGGTGATGTGAGCGAAGCCGTCGCTGGTACAATTTCGGAGGTAAGTAAATTTGAACCAGAATTGCTCATGTGAGAAGAGGCAAATGCTCTGGATGGATGTAGGCATGTAAGTATTTCCATAAATATATAAGAATATATCCTGCTGTTGTGTAAATACTGTGTGGGAATTTTCAGAGTGTGCTTACTACATGTCTACAAACTCTGGGACTAAAAACAGACATAAAACATGGCAAAGTACAAACATCCCTGTATTTTGTTGTCTGTTGCACTTCTAGAAGGGGCATTAAGTTCACTTCTCCCTGTAAATTACGCATTTGACGTACAAGTGGTAAAGCACAGGTTCTCCAATAGCATTTGCACCCAAACCAATGCTAAGTCAGCCATACAGTTATATGGATTATGATATTTGTTGTGATTTAGCTATTTTTTTGGTGAGGGCTAAACAGGGTAATAATGACAGAGCAGTCATTACACTACATTACAACCCCTATAACAGCATACTAGAATGCAACAAAGAAATTCCCACCTATGTGACCCCAGGGAATAGTTGTTGGAGCCATGGCTGCCCCCATGCCACACATTTTAAATCCTATCTTTAAAAATATATATATATATATATTTAACAGCGGGCTAATGATCATATACTGCATTCATTGGTAGTCATATAGGCTGAGGGACAAATATCACTTTGTCTGCCTTCTGAAGCCTGCCTCTACCTTGTCATTTTCAAGCAATGCTTAGTAATTGGTCTATGTAGAAAAATCATGAGTTATAAGGGGGGCAGTGGGGTAGCAGAATGGTGGTATTGATAAAGCAAAATGTAAAAATGCAAAACAAAGAAAACGAGAGAAGAAAAGGAAATGTGTAAAGTATAAGAAGATAAAGGGAAGCTCAGAAGAAGAGAATGGTAAGGGAGAAATAGTAAAACTGAGGTGGGGGGGATTTAGTGGCACAGAAGTGAAGAGGGAAAACTGAAGGGAACAAAATAGAGAAGATGGGAAAAGTACAGAAAAGAAAATAATATATTGAAGAATTTATTTAAGAACTTATTTTGTTCTAGAGGACAGGTATCTCTCTTTTCAGCCTTTTCCTTTGTATGAAAATTGTGCATATGTGGGATTGTTGAGAACAAGTTACAGTCATATTTTTCTGGATGTCTATTCCTATATACTGTAGGTAACATACAGTGTTGTTGTAGTCTAACACAGTTCTTCCCAAATTCAAATGAACTTGTTTCATGATGGTGGGAAATCTTCCATTTCTTCCATTACATACAGTAGGATCTAACTGCAACCTCATGCTTAGTAGTCCGATAACCTTGGTGAACTGTAAGAATAATATAAGTAAATGGAGTCCTACTCATTTCATTCAGTGGACCAAAACCACACGTTCAAGGGTCAAAATATAATAAAATGGTGATTTAATGGAACACATCCGTCGTAGGTCGGAGGCCATAAATATCTGTTTCTAGCAGAACATTACATGAGTGACTGAGACTTCACGTGTGGCTTCCAGGCTTTTAGGTATGTGTCTGATGATGTGGTCATTTCTGATTCCTGCATTTTCCATGTTCCTTATTCTTTTGTTCATAACTTGCTAGAATTGCGAGTATGTACTAAATTTAAAATAAAGTTTCTAGGTACAAAATAATTTTTTACATATCTAGGGCTTCCAAAATACATAGAGAGTCAAAAAAGTAACCAATGTGGAGCGTTCAAACTTAAGCACTTACAGCCTTGCACGGTGGGTCCAGGTGCACATGCCCCAGACCCTCAGCAGAGGGAGTATGCACAGAAACATCAAAGCAGGTTGGTACATACTCAATCACGGATAGTTGAGAAACAGAAGCCAGATTTTAAAGTAGTAAAGAATTACATGATATTTTCCAAAATTAAAACAAAAACCTGACGCATTTTGTGTCGCCAGGGGACACTTAGTCATAGGCTAATCATACGGTACAACAAACAGTATTTAAAGGGGAAGCATCCAATGGGGGTGTATGGGAGGGGCTAACAATGGACCAATCATAAATCACCTCTGGGAGTCCAATAGAACAAGGTTAAATAAGTTACACAAAGTTACCTAACTCCAAAGGTTATATCTATTTACAATTATAACTCAATTTAGGAAAATATACATGTGAACAGAGTAACTATAAAGAGAGGTGACATTAAACATAGCTAGCAAGAAACATCAAATATTAAGCCCTGTGGCTGTCTCATGCCTACGTAAAATAACCATTTTGTTTCCATCCTCAACAGTTCAGAATGGATATTCCCTCCTCTGATATTAGGGACCATTTGTCTATTCCTATTACCTTCAAAAATGAAATAGTCCTATTATTACCCACCTCAAAGTATCCAGCAATAGACACTACAACTACTATAATATTTTCCTGAACTTACTCAACTGTTCAAGAGCTTCATGAATGCCAGTACAAAACTCTTCCTTCCTTCTACATGATGGTGGACCATTGCACTAGGGAGTTTTATCAAACTATGACACAGTCCTTTAAATTATGTCTTGAACTATGTCTGATTATAGAGCAGCATAAAAGATGCCTTTACATACAGCTTTCTGTAGTTTGACCCTGGAGGGTTAGTACTCCGGGATTTCTACTTTTGTGGCCACACATTTGCAAAAACAAGGATGGGCTGAGGTTGTGTTCTGACCCATGTAAAGTTTTTGATTGGTCTTGAAATATTTTCATAACTTTCCTCAGATTAACGAATGCCACTGGTTATCCAGATCCCTAAGATTCATTCTGCCCTATCAGAGGCAACATCTTGAACCATTAAGAGAAGAGACACACTGGCAGATTCGGGGAGATTAGCCTCACGTGGAATCTTCGGGAGACTTTGGAAAACAAAACGCTCCGAGTGCCATCCCGTCGGCGATTTTCATTCTAGCGGGAAGGCAGTTTGGAGAGATTAATCGCCCCGAAGAAAAGGAGATTTGTTGCCGGGCGACTTATCTCCCCGAATCTGCCTGTGTGTCTCTGCCCTAAGTGGCAAACTGGAAACCACTTCATACCCTTCTAAGACATTTATATGATTTCCTGTTATAATTTAAATTATTTGAAAGGAATAGAAATATTTACTCCTTTCCATTCACTGTGCATAATTGTTTCCTTTCAATGTGGAGAAAATACTGGCTTCCAACTGTACCTTCCAACCTACACACAAATAATTGTGAAAAACATATTTAATGGGTTGGTGCTTAATAACACATACAAAATATGCCATGTACAATTTTATTTTTGGGGTGTTATGTGAATTTGATGAACTACTTGTGTAAGTCATCCTCTTGTATAGCTTTGTGATATCTCTAATCATTTCTAAGGACGTGGCAACAATGAAGCTAATTGCTTCCACTTTCGTAGATTCAGCAACAAAGCAAGATGTGTGAACAAACCTTCCCACTGCACATTGCTGCATGTTGATCCCTTGTATGTCTGTCCTTATTATAATAATGCAATTCCATCTTTTTCATGATTTTCATGACAGCAGAGTGCAGATGTGTGAATATATTATGGTTGTGATCGTATATATGTTTCAGAGAGACTTTCCAATTGTCCTATTTTCTTTTCACAGAATATCATTTAATTGGGAACAGAATGCGAGTCTTCATTGTTGTACTGCAAAGTAATATACAATATTAAAAATCATGTATTTTACTCTCTTTCAGTGTCCATATGGCCAAGAGAATGTTAAAGACTCATCAAAAAGAAAGCAATTTAATTCATTTTATTATACGTGACAGCTGAATTCAATCGTTCTGCTATTGTTTTCATTAATTGTACAGATTTTAAAATATAGTACTGCAAAAGCAATTGTATTTAGTCCTGCTAACGATCCTGTCCTCTTAGTAAATATTCTTAAGTAATGAATCCAACGTTAATTCTAATAAACATCAAATGGGTTGCAAATGTTCCTGGTCATTAATGTGTGCGTACACTGTAACTAGGTCCAACTATTACAAGACTGTTGTACTCATGTTTTAATTTAGTTTCTTCTTTTGAAATCCTTTTCTGGCTTTTTTTTTTTAACTTTTATTTCTTTTTTTTTTCTTTTTCTTTTTAAAAATGTGTAATTTTCCCAGCTTTGTTTTTCTTTTACAATTTTAAATTCAAACAAAAATTGGTTATCTGTCAAGAACAGAGAGAAACCCTCTTTTTATTTTGGGAACAGCTAGAAATATCAGTTGGTGTCTGGTGTTCTGTGTTCACAAGTGCATTTAACGCTTAAGTAAGAAGAATATTAGAAACGGTATAGCTAAAATCTTTGTTACTCATTGCCTTGCTCTTTTATGATGTTGATATATTTATATATCCTATAGTGTTTTAATGCTGTAAAACAATTTTGTTTTTTAACTGATATTTGAGAAAAGATTAAAAAAAAAGAAATGTCCACCAGAAGGCAGTTCAGGGCCAAGAAAGATTCATTTTGTAATCTTTATTCATACCCTGCATTCCATATCCATATTGTGTGTTGAAAAAGAATACTATTAAGATGATGTGTCTGGAGGCTTCTCCATCAAACCAGCTGTGTGATCTTGTGAGATGCTAAACAGTTGGAAACACCTATACACTGTACTCCAGGAGTGCCCATACTTTACTAATATAAGGTCTACTTTTAATGATTATGTCCCATTATGATCTACATCCATAAAAGCATTGTTAGCATTCTGTTTCATGAAAAATATTACTTAAATATTGATTTATGAGAAATTGCTATATTTTACAAACAACAATTTCTTATGCAATCTTCACATGATAAACATCTGAATGAAAAGCATGAAATAGGAGGGTGATTTAGACAAGCTGTTTTGAGTCTTGAGATCTACTGATCACCAGTTAAAGGTCTACTGGTAGATCCTGATCTACCTTTTGGATACCCTTGCTGGATTTTCAGATTCAGACTTTTTCAATCCTCAGGGTATAATAAATCATGACAAATTTGAGTCGTTTGTTTTTTTACTAAAACTTTGGATTTTATGGATTTTTTTTAAAAAAAAATCGGATTTTTTGAGTTTTTGGCATTCAGACTATAATAAATAACCCCCTATGCGTTGCGAGCATAGGAATTGTATGGGTGAGTATAACATGAACTGCCAAATATCAGCTGGAATGTGTAAAGATTGCCACCATTAGACCAGGGCCGGAACTAAGGGTAGGCAGAAGAGGCAGCTGCCTAGGACGATAGGGGGGCACTGAGCAGCTACCTCTCAAATTGTGTTCTGCCTACCCCTAGTCTGTGTTTGCACCCCTCATTCTTACTCCCCTTCCTTCCCTCTTTCCCCCTCCCCTCGGTCATTCTCTCCTCTCTCCTGTCACCCTCCCCTCCTTTGCGTTCCCCTTCCTCCTGTCACTCTCCCCTTCCTCCCTCTCCTCTGTCGTTCATCCCTCCCTCGCCTCCATCAATCTCCCCTTTGTCGCAGTCGGGGGTGGTCAGCCGAGTTGCCTAGGGCCCAGCCCTGCATTAGACTCTAGAGCAATGGAAATGCCTTTTCTGGAGTAGCAATTTGACCGTGTTTAGCAAATGTCAGAACACTACCTGTCTGAATGTGCATTGGTGACTACAGTTTGGTGGAAGAGGAATAACAGTCTATTCTCTTTGGGATAGGGTTAGGGCCCCAGGGTTCCAGTGAAGGCAAACCATAACTCATCAGTGTACAGTGACATTCTTGACAATGCCGTGTTTCCTACTTTGTGACAACAGATTGTGGAAGCTCCTATCCTATTTTCAAACCTTAAAGCCCCTATGCAAAAAGTAATATCTGTACAGAAGATACAGAATCTAGTGGAGAAAGGTCTAAAGCAACTGGACATTCTGTGTATGCTTGAAAATGTTTCACCACTCAACTGAGCAGCTTCTTTAGTTCAACAGAGTGGTAGGCAATTCCCTGTTCAGGACTGGCAACTATAATGCTGGAAGTCCAAACGATTGTACAATGTTATCTTCCGACTTGCCACTAACCATTCAAATTAAATAAAGTAGTAAAAGAACAAATCAGATGATGTTCTGGCCATGACAGCAATCGTAGGAAAGTTACGTCCAACAAACAGTAGTGACAGCCAATGATATTGTCAGATAGGCAATACATGCAGAGATATTATTGTAGCTTATTATTGATTTTTAAAAAAAAGTTACAGCCACGTTTTCGAGCAGCGTAAGCATCTATTTTACATTCTACATGTGTACCTATTTTCATTCTTCCAGCTTCTAGCTGTCTGTATTGTGGAGACCCAGGCATGATCAATCATCCTTATCTAAATCAGTATGGGGGAAATTCACTATTAAAGGGTGAATCTTCACCTCGGAAGGCTTCACCACACTTTGCATCACTTTATCAGACATTAATTTGCTACCACAACGCTAATTCTTGAAAACGAAAAGTTGCATTTCGGCTGGCGAAGTTTCTCTAGCGTTAATTCATCACTTCATAGTGAACTTTCGGAGATACTTTAGAAGATACCCACACGCCAGCAGAACCGTCTCTTTCTGCGGCATGGCTGAGAGGTCTGCGGCGTTTCTACGAACATGCGTAGTGAGGACTGAGAAACGCAGCAGACATCTCAGCCATGCCGCAGAAAGAGACGGTTTTGGTTTTAAAACTCATTTTAAAGTGAAACATTGTGAGTGCAATAATTTTTACTATTAAAGAACCATAAAACATTTCCGCACATGCTATTCTTTATTGTCCAAAGGAGGAATCTCGGGATTAACTACAAATTTACCAGCCAAAATTCCAATTAAGTTTGGGAGTATATTCAACCACCAGACACACTGCTAGCTGGCGTGTGGGTATCTCCTTTTCATTCAATTTTCCCTTTAATAAACACAGTGCACTTATTTGATGGTGTAAAAGTATGTTTGAAATGTATTCACTTGCACGTTAAACCTTGGGTGGATATTACAGCACTGATATTGTGTGTGTAAGAGAATCTTACCCTGGTGGTCTAGTGGGGGGATGGCAGGGACGCCTGCCGCCCCGGCGGGGACGGCCGCCACATCGTCCTTCTTCTTCCTTGCAAGTGCCGGTTAGTTAAGGCGCGCGCGCGCGCCTCTTCCTGGATTTTATGCGCATGCGCGCTGACGTGATGACGTCAGTGCGCAGTGGCACGAAATTCAAACGGTATTTAAAGGGATTCTTAGTTTTATACTGTGCCCGTGATAGGATTTATTCCTGGTGCTTCTGAGCTTTGTGCTTTTGTCTGATTCTGTCTGATTATCTGTTTTTGACCCTTGCCTGCCTGTTTGACTATTCTGATCTCTGGAACCTGAACGTTGCCTGCCTTCGACAACTCTTCCTGCCAATTCCCTTGATTGACAACCCGGTTTGACCCTTGCCTGCCTGACTATTCTCGATATCTGCCTGCCTCGACCCTGCCTGTCTGACGATTCTCTTTGCCTGCTCCATTTGTACCGTGACCTTCGGCCAAACTGACTTTTACAACAGTCGTGCCCCTTTGCTTGCCAGAACTCCTCGCTTTGCTCCTCTCGAAAAGTCCAGGTGGCATCTGAGTACGCTGAGGGCTCCTCCCGAAGCCAAAGGCGGTCACATTACTGGTGAAGCCGAGCCGAGACCAGGGAGCTTGGCATTAGTTCTGGTTTAGGGTGCCGACCGTGACATTATCACAGGCCATGGAGGACGAAAGTCTAGACGTTGCTTCTGCTGCTGTTTCCGTTACGCCTCCCCCAACTACCACTGAAGTGCTCCTTACTGCCCTGCTACAGCGTATGGAGGACCATGAGCGGAAACAAAACTACCTGCTTCAGGGGTTTCACAATCTGACCCGCAGGCTGGAAACTCCGCAGCAGCCAACCACTCCAGTTGCCTCTTCCCCTGTGGGTTCCCCTGCTATGTGGGGTGATTCTGCTAGACCCCAGGAACCCAAGATTGCTTTTCCTGAAAAGTTCAGTGGGGATAGAGCAAAATTCTTTGTCTTTAAAGAGACATGTAAATTGTACCTTGGTTTCTTCCCTCACTCATTTCCTACGGGTGAGGAGAAAGTAAGGTTTGTCATGACCCTATTACAGGGTGATCCCCAAATTTGGGCTCTAAGACTGCCCGCCTCAGATCCAGCCCGTTTCTCCTTAGATAATTTCTTTGAGACCATGGCCATACTTTACGATGACCCGGATCGTGCCTCTTCAGCCGATACCGCGATTCGTAGGTTACGTCAGGGGAAACGGGATGCGGAGGTGTACTGCACTGAGTTCCGCCGGTGGGCAGTAGAGACCGGGTGGAACGATTTGGCTCTTCGTAGTCAGTTCCGTATTGGGCTGTCTGATCATGTCAAAGACAGTCTGGTTAATTTCCCCCTGCCCTCTAACCTGGACGATCTCATGTCCTTTGCCATCCAGGTGGATAGGAGACAGAGGGAGAGAAGGGGTGAAAAGGGTTCTTCAAATTTCCCAGGAGCTTGCAGTGACAAATCTGCCTTAAATTCTTCTGATAAGTTCTCTAAGGCTACTGCGCCCTCTCCTCAGGAGGAACCTATGCAAATAGGTACTTCTCATCTGACACCTGAGGAGAAGGCTCGTAGGCGTTCCATGGGTCTCTGCTTATATTGTGGAGAGAAGGGTCATTTTCTAAACTTGTGTCCTAAGAGGCCGGGAAACTCCCAAGCCTAAATGGAGAAGGGGAGCTCCATTTGGGTACAGGAGTTTCCTCTCCCCAATCTGCCTCAAGGATTCTGTTACCAGTCAAGTTAACCTGGCCTACGGGCTCTGTGTTGGTGTCCGCTTTTGTGGACTCTGGGGCGGAGGGTAATTTCTTAGATGCTGCTTTTGCAGCCAGACATAATATTCCTTCCGTTTCTTTAAGTGTTCCCATGAAAATATTAGCGGTGGACAAGAGACCCTTAGGGTCAGGGAAAATTTCTAGTAAAACTGTGTTTTTATCCATGTGTGTAAATAATCTCCACCATGAAGAGATAGCCTTTTTCCTCTTGGAATGTGCCTCCTCCCCCCTTATTTTAGGGTTACCTTGGCTCCAGGTCCATAACCCCCTTATTGATTGGGTGGCTGGGGAGGTTATTCAGTGGGGGTCCCAGTGTGGGGGTGTTTGTATTCCTCCGGTAGTGGCCACTACCATTCTAGAAGGGTTACCATCTGCCTACTCTGGGTTTTCTGATGTGTTTTCTTAAAAGGCAGCCGAGACTCTACCCCCACATCGGCAGTATGACTGCCCGATTGATCTGATTCCCGGGTCAACTCCTCCCCGGGGTAGAACATATCCTCTTTCATTGCCCGAAGCCCAGGCAATGAGGGAGTATATTAAAGAGAACCTGGAGAGGGGTTTCATTAGGCCTTCCTATTCCCCTGCGGGGGCGGGCTTCTTTTTCGTAGGGAAGAAGGATGGCGGTCTTTGTCCCTGTATTGATTACAGGGGACTCAACAAGATCACTATTAAGAACCGCTATCCTCTACCCTTAATATCTGAACTCTTCGACCAAGTCAAATTTGCTAAAATTTTTACCAAGCTTGATTTTAGGGGGGCTTATAATCTAATCGAATCAAAGAAGGGGACGAGTGGAAGACTGCATTTAACACCAGGGACGGCCACTACGAATATCTTGTAATGCCTTTCGGTCTCTGTAACGCTCCTGCTGTGTTTCAGGAATTTGTTAACGACATTTTTCGGGACTTGTTAGGAGTATTCGTAGTGGTCTACCTTGACGATATTCTAATTTTCTCTTCCAATTTATCTGAACATCGTAAACATGTTTGTGAGGTCTTACGTAGACTAAGAGAGAATAATCTATATGCAAAACTGGAAAAATGTACTTTTGAGGTTGCTTCTGTTCAGTTTTTGGGGTTCATAATTTCCAGCATGGGTCTAGAAATGGATCCAGGCAAGGTGAGAGCAGTCCTGGACTGAACCCAACCCCTTTCGTTACATGCGACTCAAAGGTTTCTCGGTTTTGCGAATTACTATCGTCAATTTATTAAAGATTTTTTCATTCTCGTTGCTCCCATTACCAATTTAACCAAAAAGGGAGCTGATCCCAGCTTATGGCCTCCAGAGGCTGTGCAAGCCTTTGAAATTCCCAAGAAAGAGTTCAGTTCGGCCCCTATCCTCCGATATCCTGATTCTTCTCTTCCATTTATTGTAGAAGTAGATGCTTCGGAAGTAGGAGCTGGGGCAGTCCTTTCTCAAAGGCACCCAACGACCAACAAAATGCATCCCTGTGCCTTTTTCTCTAAAAAATTTTCACCGGCAGAGGTGAATTATGATATTGGGAACAGGGAATTGTTGGCCGTTAAGTGGGCCTTTGAGGAATGGCGGCACCTTCTGGAAGGTGCAAAACATCCTGTAACGGTTTATACAGACCATAAGAACCTTTTATATATAGAGTCTGCCAAACGCCTCAATCCTAGGCAAGCCAGATGGGCTCTATTCTTTTCAAGGTTTAACTTTTCTTTAACTTTAACTTATCGTCCTGGATCTAAAAATGTCAAGGCGGATGCACTGTCTAGGAGTTTCGAAGCAGTTTCTCCTGACTCCAGTGAGTGTACTCCCATCATTCCAAGGGAGGTAATTGTCGCAGCCTTAGAGTCTGACCTCTCTTCTTTGTTGTCCTCTGTACAGTCTTCCGCCCCTGCTGAAACTCCGTCTGGTAAATGGTTCGTACCTGAGGAGCTTAGAGGACAAGTGTTGAGGGAGGTTCATGATTCTAAGGCAGCAGGTCATCCAGGTATTGCTAAAACAATTTCTCTGCTTTTCCGTCATGTTTGGTGGCCATCTTTTAAGTTGGATGCTAAAACTTTTGTTAATTCTTGTCCAATTTGTCAAAGATCTAAATCCTCCCATAGTTTATCCCAGGGTTTGCTAATTTCTTTACCCATTCCTGTAAAACCGTGGTCCCACATTTCCATGGATTTTATTGTAGATTTACCAGAGGCGTAACTAGAGGGGGGCGGGCCCTGGAACGGGACGTGCAGCCGGGCCCCGCCCCCTCCGTACGTCCGGAAATGGCCGCAAAACTGAGTGGCGCCCGAGCTGCCGGGGGGCCCTGAGGGGGTGCGGGCCCTGGCCCAATCGCACCCCCTGCTCCCCCGGTAGTTACGCCACTGAGATTTACCTTCTTCTCAGGGGAAAACTGTGATTGGTGGTAGACAGGTTCAGTAAGATGGCTCATTTTATTCCCCTTCCCCAGCTTCCTTCTGCTAAAAACCTGGCTGACCTGTTTATTACTCATATCTTTAAGTTACACGGTTTTCCTGAAAATATTGTTTCAGACAGAGGGGTTCAGTTTGTTTCCAAATTTTGGCGTGCTTTCTGTTCTTTGGTGGGTACCAAATTATCCTTTTCTTCTGCCTATCATCCCCAGACTAATGGCCAAACTGAAAGGGTCAACCAGTCTCTCGAACAATATCTTCGATGTTATGTGTCCCATAACCAATCCACCTGGTCTGAACTGTTGCCTTGGGCTGAATTTGCATATAACAATGCTTCCCATTCTTCCTCTGGGGAATCTCCTTTTTTCATAGTCAATGGATTGCATCCCAAAGCTTTTTCTTTTTCTGGCTCTACTTCTTCTGTACCCTCTGCCAATGTTACCGTAGAACAATTTGCTAAGATTTGGTCCCAGGTCCACAACTCTCTGTCCGCAGTTTCCTCAGCTCAGAAAAAAGCTGCTGACAAATCCCGTAGAGAGGCACCTCAGTACAAGGTGGGGGACTTGGTATGGCTATCTACTAAGAATATTAAACTGAAGGTTCCATCCCCCAAACTTGGTCCCAGGTTCATTGGTCCATTTCTCATCACTGCCATAATCAATCCTTCCTCTGTTCGTCTAAAATTACCTTCTAATTTCTAATTTCAAAATTTCTAACTCCTTAAATGTTTCTCTTTTAAAGCCTGCCACTAATGTTCGTCATTTGTCTGTTCCTCCCCCAGTGTTGGTTGAAGGTCAGCCTGAATATGAGATCCAGGAGTTCCTCGATTCCCGCCTTGTGCGTGGTAAGCTTCAATATCTTACTAGGTGGAAGGGCTTCGGTCCTGAGGAGAACTCTTGGGTCTCAGTTGATGACATCAAGGCTGACCATCTCAGGAAGAAATTCCATGCTAAGTTTCCCAGGAAGCCTGGGGGTCCAGTGGCCCCCCCTAGAGAGGGGGGTAATGTAAGAGAATCTTACCCTGGTGGTCTAGTGGGGGGACGGCAGGGACGCCTGCCACATCGTCCTTCTTCTTCCTTGCAAGTGCCAGTTAGTTAAGGCGCGCGCGCGCGCCTCTTCCTGGATTTTATGCGCATGAGCGCTGACGTGATGACGTCAGCGCGCAGTGGCACGAAATTCAAACGGTATTTAAAGGGATTCTTAGTTTTATACTGTGCCCGTGATAGGATTTATTCCTGGTGCTTCTGAGCTTTGTGCTTTTGTCTGATTCTGTCTGATTATCCGTTTTTGACCCTTGCCTGCCTGTTTGACTATTCTGATCTCTGGAACCTGACCCTTGCCTGCCCTTGACAACTCTTCCTGCCAATTCCCTTGATTGACAACCCGGTTTGACCCTTGCCTGCCTGACTATTCTCGATATCTGCCTGCCTCGACCCTGCCTGTCTGACGATTCTCTTTGCCTGCTCCATTTGTACCGTGACCTTCGGCCAAACTGACTTTTACAACAGTCATGCCCCTTTGCTTGCCAGAACTCCTCGCTTTGCTCCTCTCGAAAAGTCCAGGTGGCATCTGAGTACGCTGAGGGCTCCTCCCGAAGCCAAAGGCGGTCACATTACTGGTGAAGCCGAGCCGAGACCAGGGAGCTTGGCATTAGTTCTGGTTTAGGGTGCCGACCGTGACAGTGTGTTTGTTTGTGCACAGAAGTGGGAATCTGTTTAAAAAGAACGCTACACTATATATACTTTCTTGCTTCATCTTATCAATTCGCCACGTCTAAGCTGGCGAAGGAAACTCTGGCGAAAAATCTGCCGCAACAAAAAACAATTTTCGTGGATCAGAATAGTTGTGCGCATCAAAAAATTGTAGTAAACCAAAATTATTGGTTGAATTTAGTGCATTTGGCCAAAGTAGTCACGCGTATAAAAATTGTCGATTGTGTCAAAATAGTCGCCCGTCAAAATTATTTTGACGCCAATTGACTTCAATGCATTTCGCAATTTTTTTGGTAAATTCAAAATGTTTTTGGTAAATTCGCAATTTTTTTTGCCAAAACTAATTGCCACAGATTCGCCCATCACTACAAATGACAAGCGGCAATAATAATTTTAACATCAGGAACCTACTGTAATTACAATACAAACTCCACTAAGCAGTAGTAGATGTTTCTAAATCTGTTTCACAAATAGTATTTTATTTTCTTACATTTTCCCCTCAATTTTTTACTGAGCATTATTGTGTAACGCTAACCTGGGCTATACAGACCAAAAGGAGTGAATGTCCAGCTAGTGCTTAGAGCATGGGTTACATGTGACTCAAACACTTCAGGCTAGGGCCTTCGCTAAGTGGAAGATTTCAGGAATGGTGTAGTGTCACTCCCGGACTGGCAATCTGTGGGTTCTGGAAAATGCCCTGCTATATGGTCCCATAGAAAGTCGGTATTTAGTGGGCTGGTGGGAGCTGTTTGGGCCTCTATGTGGCTGATTGGGCCTCTGTGTACCTGAAATGCCAGGGCCTATTTTAATTCTCAGTCCGGACCTGGTGTCACTACAACTCTCAGGCTACTTTGCAATAAAAATAGGAAAAAATGGACGCCAGGAGATTCTTATAATGAAACAAAAGAGTAACAGTTTATTTGTGCAGGACAAATGTCCCCAGGTTTACTTACAGTGATGAGGTATATGTAGTATAAGTAGTGCTGAGACAGGCAAAGGATGATACAGCTGAGGAATGTGACTCCCATAGACATTGTAGTCAAGTAGTAATAGGAATTCCAGGCAGATGTACCTTGAAGTGGTTCGGATCCCACCCAGCGGAGTGGTCAGGGAGAAGGAGTCTAAGCCTGACACCCTATCCACTGTGGTCCCTTCACTTAAGACAATCTAGGAAGCTACACCCTGCTACACCCTGCTACAGATCCTTGATGGAGCACAAAGCTGCTCTTACTATCTGAACTCTCTATCTCACTCTCCTAGAGAGTCTATAACAGATATAACCTTGTCTCTAGCTAACCTTGTTCATGGGGTTTCCCGGTCCCCGACTCTAGAGGTATTGTACGGTCCCTCTTGGGCAATGGCTTTACTGGGCCTTGGTTTACCCAGGCTCAATCGGCACATCCAGATGGTTAGAACACCAGCAGCCAAAGGGGAAGATCCACTCCTTTCCAAACATTATATTGAGTGTGGCAGGAAGTGGTCATTAAACCCCTGACCAATAACTTGATAGGTGAAATTAAACTAGTTCCATGGGCTTTTGCCCAGCAACTAGGGAAAAGGAGGAAGGGTATGGATTTAAAGCCATAGGGACATATTAAACCTATGGGTCCCTACAATTGTTTTGTTTAGGAGGCATCATTTTCTTAGAAGACAGCTCTCTCGTATCAGTGCAGACAGAGATGGTCGATTGATGTTAAAGATATGGTGAGACTGGGTATCTAATGGCCTTATGCATAGAGCATCCTCTGTCAGTAGGATGGGATGAATAAGTATCTGGCCATCAAAATGGCAGATCTCTTCTTCCTGCTCCTTTACCTCAGGATTATAATATTTTTTCAGGTCAGGTCATCACAGAGGCCTCACATTTATAGCTAGGGTGCAGATTTAAAATGACTGCAGCTTATGTATCTTGACCATAGCAATTGTCACACATCAGTGTCCAACTGGAAACCCAAAGACTTACTGTTGGACCCTGCCAACACTGCCTACCCCGATCTACTGGCAACCACCACTACTCCCCTTTCCCCTACTCATCACTGCCTCCTGTTTACCCCTTACTTACACCTGCCTCACAGACACAGAGCAAACGGCCCACCACTATTTCTCCCCAAGTTCTGGTGGGACAAGCCAATGCTTTTTGCCATCAGGATTTTAGATCTAAGGCCAAAATTCCCTGCAGTTCTTTTAGGACTGGAGGGAAAGCTTCACTCCAGCAATGTTTATTTTTATTATTAAAACCGTATGAAGTGTACTATGAATCTTTGTTTCGTACGACTGTATCTTTGCATATATGGCCAGTTTAAGTCTTGTTTCTACCAACCAAAAACTTTCATATGAACTATATAATTGGATCGAACACAGTCCCTTCTAATTTGTATACAAATGTGTGCGGCTTACAGCACTGTAACAAAGGGCAGTTAATAGTTTGTCCTACATGACTGTGAAGAAAAGCAGGGTAGACTATATGGTCCAGGATGGCTTATGCTCCAAGATAAAAGAAAAGACAGTTTATAGGAAAGAGGGCAGCTGTTGTAGGATTGCAGGCAGTTAGTACTTAGTGAACATTGAGGAGATGGCAGTTAACACTTGCTGCTGAAGATAAAGGTTAGTTTATTGTTCGTTGTGTGGTACAGTTCTAGCAATGCAATGCAGTTTCAGGGGGCTATGTAATAAATGGCACTAAGTTTGCCCAGGAGCAGTAACCCATAGCAACCAATCAGCAAAAAGCATTTACTGGTCACCTGTTTAAAAGCAAACATTGTATTGGTTGTTATGGGTTACTGCTCCTGGGCAGACTTAGTGCCTTTTATTATATTTTTACATATTAGGGTTAGGCTTCGGGGAATAACTTATTTTGCTGGAGCTGCATACGATGAAAAGTATTTGGTTTTTTCTGAACACTATAAAAATGTATAGCTCACTTAGGGACAGATTTATCAAAATGTGAGATCAGAGCTCACTGCAAAAAAAAAAAGCACACACTTTCTATTCATTCCTGTGGGATTTTTAGAAATGTGCAGTATCAAATGGTGAACTCTAACTTTCACCCACGTGAAAGGTTTCTAAATGAACGACAGAGCCACAGAAGAAAAGTAAGGCCGTTTTGCTTTGCTAGCAGTGAATGGTTAAATACTAGACTTAAAAATACCCATTGAGAATGTACCAGCTAGAATTATGCATCTCAGAACCTGAGCTCTTAAAATCTTCCCTTTATAGGGAATATAGATATTTTGGGACAAATGCAGTAACCCTTAAGGATTTATCTAAGCTCCTCCTATGGTGTAGCTAGAACCACTGATGCCTTCTCTGGATCGCCAAATATGCTTCCCGCAAAACAAAATGACATTTTAATTGTCACACCTCCGTGTCCCAAAATACTTCCCTTTCTGCTACTCTTAGGCCTGTATAAAAGCAGATAAATATACATTGGGCTCAAGCCAATTCATATGCCATAACTTCTGTTTTTATAGTATGAGCTATGCATTGACATGATGTTGCACAAGCAGCCAATCAACAGTGACCTCTGGAGGGACTAAATAAACAACCAGCTATTACTCTCTTGTTGGTCACCACCAATCCATAGATTATGACTCCCCTTTCTTATGTATTGGGGTATCTAGTGGATACATAATAATCCTGGCATCTCTAGATATTCTTCCAATAGCCCTTTTTGCACTGCTTTGCCTTGATAATCCCTTACCAAGTATTGGAACTTTATGAAAAACTTAAAGGGATACGGTCATGGGGAAAAAAATTAAAAATGCATCAGTTAATAGCGCTGCTTCAGCAGAATTCTGCACTGAAATCCATTTCTCAAAAGAGCAACAGATTTTTTTATATTTTAATCTGAAATCTGACATGGGGCTAAACATATTGTCATTTTCCCAGCTGCCCCCAGTCGTGTGACTTGTGCTCTGATAAACTTCAGTCAATCTTTACTGTTGTTCTTAGGGTTGCCACCCGGCCAGTATTTTACCGGCCTAGCCGCCAGTAAATTTGTAATATGATTAAAGAGAGCCCTCGGCCTGCCCCCAATCCCCTGGAAATTAGCTTTTCTTTTGCTTCTTTTAGTGTCTGTGGTGCGGCCCCGCCCCTTTTGACATCACGACCCACCCATTTTGACATCACAGCGTGCCACTTTGTGTCCCTGCCCCCCACCAGCCGGTAAAGAATTTTAAAAAGGTGGCAACCCTAGTTGTACTGCAAGTTGGAGTGATTTCACCCACTCCCTTTGCCCCCCCAGCAGCCTAACAAAAGAACAATTGGAAGGTAACCAGATAGCTCCCTAACACAAGATAACAGCTGCCTGGTAGAACAACACTCAATAGTAAAATCCAGGTCCCACTGCAACACATTCAGTTACATTGAGTAGGAGAAACAGCAGCCTGCCAGAAAGTAGCTCCATCCTAAAGTGCTGGCTCTTTTTGAAAGCACATAACCAGGTAAAATGACCTAAGATGGGGCCTAGACACCAATATTACAACTAAAAAAATACACTTGCTGGTTCAGGAATGACCTTTTATATTGTAGAGTGAATTATTTGCAGTGTAAACAGTGTAATTTAGAAAAAAAACCACATCATAAAAATCATGACAGAATCCCTTTAAATCAGAACTGGATAAAAAAAAAAACATAGATACAAGTCCGTGACTTCCCTTGACATGGCTTTGCCTTCACCTAGGTCAGTGTGTAAGAGGAGCTCACTTTGAAGTATAATCACGTTTCATTGTTTCCGAGCAGAGAAAGTGTTTTTCTGTAGCACTCACTTCAAAGAGCATCTTGTAACAGTTTCAGTTCCAACTATATTAGGTGTTCAAACTGTCACCGGCACTGCAGGTATAGAAAAGTATATAACTGTAGCAATGTTTCCCACAGTCAGCTGGAAAATAAAGAAAAACACTATATAAATTTTAGTCTATGCAGATATGGGGATATTAATGGGACAGTATACACCCCCCCCCCCTTCCTTTTCAAAATGCATTCAGTGAATAGGGCTTGGGCTGAAAACAAATTTTGCCTATTATTTTTGATTAGGAAATATATATATATATATAAAATGAAAGTAAAGTCACATTCTACTTCCTGTCCTGCCAAGAAAGGCAAAAACAAATCAGCAGTCATCCCCCCCCCAACAATAAGCAAACCACTTCCGTCCCCCAGCAGCAGCCAGTTATCCTTTTAGATAAGGAGCAGCTCATTATACAGAGGCTCTATCATCTATCTATCTGTCTATCTATCATCTATCTATTATCAATCTATCTATTGTATCTATCTATCTATCTATCTATCTATATGTCTATCTGTCTGTCTGTCTATTAATCATCTAACAAATCTATTAACCTCTTCATTGCCAGGGCTCTTGCACCTAAATCAAACAATAATGTGGAAACCTACAGTAAATTGTAAGGAGTCAGCTGTCTGGCCCGGATGACCAGCATCATAGAATAAATGTAATTATGGTATCATTGTCACGGGTGTAATTGTTATTGTATCTGCTCTAATAGTTTTGCTGCAGTGTGCATGTAGGACTATGCCATAAATACCATAAAATGCACTATATAAAATTGTATTTAAAGCACCAATTGCCCCCCACAGCTATGCAATATGAAATTGATTTCAATGTTTTGGCGCTCGGACTTGGGCCGTTCCTGAAGACGGCCCATGTTAGTGCGCAGAAACGTTGAAATAAATTTTCACACTTTTTTTTCACCATAAACAAGACCTTGGAGTGTGGTTTTTCTTCTGTGGTTTGTTATGCTATGCTATAACCAACACCCAGGCAGTTACCTACTAGGATTGAGAGTGCACCACTATGACAGACAGATAGATATAGAGATAGATAATAGATAGATAAATAGATAGACAGACAGACAGATAAATTCTAGACAGACAGACAGACAGACCATAGATAGATAGATAGATAGATAGATAGATAGATAGATAGATAGATAGATAGATAGATAGATGATAGATAGATAGATAGATAGATAGATAGATATATGATAGATAGATAGATAGATAGATAGATAGATAGATAGATAGATAGATAGATAGATAGATAGATAGATACTGTAGATAGTTTGATTCTAAACCAGTTATTGGCACATGAAGATGATTAGTAGCCTTAATGTTGGTTTTCTGGCACGAACAATGTCCAAATGTCTCTGGGTTAGAGAAGCAAGAGAGTCCTGTTCTGGAGCGGAGTTTGTACCATTAGGGAGTTAAAATATAATATATTATTATATAATATATAATTTGTCTCTGCCATCTCCAGGGGACACAGGAGACAGGTCTGGACTGAGAGTCAAAATAGGCCCTGGCATTTCAGATACAAAGAGGCCCAAACAGCCCCCATCTGCCCACTTAATACTGACTTTCTATGGCAGCTTATAGCAGCGCCTCTGGCATTTGCCCAAAGGTGCTCCATGACTCCTATTGTTTTCCTTTCTAAGACCAGTTTTGCAAGTGTCCTGACTACAGCAGGTTGTACAGAGAGGTCTCCAGTGAGACTCCAAAAAAGGAACCCCCTCACTCGGAGAATGGCACTAACACTCGGGCAATACCTGGGACAGGAATCCCTGTACTCAAATAGTTAACCCACAATGTGGGAACTAATAAATCCGCATAATGGACTGATACCTCCCATATTGGAATAGAATAGATATTCTAAACTGAAATAGACATAGTGCCGGCAGAATTCAAAAATTAGCACCTGCTTTGAGGACACTGAGATCAACATCCAAGGAGTTGGAGAGCAACATGTTGTTCATAAGCTACTGGTTGAGGATCACTAATCAAGAAAGCTCTGAAATACAGAACAATGTATCTCTATTTATACAATCAATTCTTTGTTTCTTCAGTGTAATAATAAATACTCTGTCTGTACTGATGTTATTGAAACTACCATAAGTCATGGCAAAACAAGCTCATCATGTTAGTAGCTGTAAGGCATGAAGCTCCCAGTTAAGGAAATCCCCCCTTATCCAGATAATAAATCCTATACCTGTCCGGAGAAGGAAGTAAACTCTTTGTAAAATGCTTTTTGGAGACAACTGTTCATCAATAAAAGAGAGCACACCACCCTGAGTTTACACATTATATTGCATACAAAATATCACTGCATCTATGCCCTATAAAGAAGTGGGGGTGGGGGTATAGTAGAGGTGCCAGATTAACTAGCCCTGGGCAGCCAGACTCATTGATGAGTGTATCAGTTAGGGTTTAACTCCACAGGGAGATTTTGATCAGATTTTGTGGGTCAGATTTTTTCTGATCTTGCCATGCAACAACATGCAACTGCACAGGATTTGTAGGATTTTATGAAATGTGATCCCCCTATTGCTAGTCGGATGAGATAGACTCGGATGGTGTAGTTTTTTCATGCTTCTTCATCCAACATTCAGTGTATTTCAATGGAAAAATACGTTGGTCAGACACCATTACATTTTTATTTTGTTGTATGAAGACACATTATGCCGCATTCGCCTCGGACAGTCACGTCGGTTGGAAAACTTTCCATGTAGATAACACGTCAGATTTTTGTATCAGTCCCATTCTATTTTGACCCAGGTGACTAGATCCAACTTGTAGGATGTGATCTATCATTTAGACATCATCCAACAAAAGCACTTGTGGAGTTTAGACCTTTAAGCCCTTTACTCCGGACACATCCATCCTCAGCATCATCTGTTCCACTATCTAAATGGGAGGGTTCATGCATAGATATAGTATTGGGTGCATATACAAACAACTTGAAAATATATTCTGTATATACACTGAATATATATATATATATATATATATATATATATATATATATATATATATATATATATATTTCCAACAAAAAAGTCCGCACTCATAGGTCTTGTGAAGAAAAATTATTCAACGCTTCGGCTCCTAAACGCGATGATGGCTCTTGTTTAGGAGCCGAAACGTTGAATAAATCCACTTTTTTTCTTCACAAGACCTATGAGTACGGACTTTTTTGTTGGTTTTAAGTAGGATTCCTGGTTCCAGCACCTAGGCATTTTCTGGTACTCTGTGTGCACCTACCCATTTGTTTATTATATATATATATATATATATATATATATATATATATATATATATATATATATATATATATATATATATATAGGGGCCGAAACGTTGGACAATGCTGTGTTACAAATAAAAACACTATAATTCACCTTTACTAGAGTGTGCTAATCCCTGCATCGATTGTATCATTCCAATTGATCGTGTACCTTGCCCGCGACAAAGACAGAGTGCGGACACCCAATATATATATACTGTCCAACGTTTCGATCACATCATTCGACTTTACACATTTTACCTGCAGGCATGCTGTGTTTTTGTTTGGTGAGTGCTCCTCCATGTTCTATATATATATATATATATATATATATATATATATATATATATATATATATATATATATATATATATATATATATATATATATATATATATATATATATACTGTACATAAATATACTCACAAGCACTTGTATACATTCCATGCTTGTGTAGTTGTGGATGGGAGGGTTGAAATGCCACATTGAGACGTAGTTAACGGCATTGCCCACAGGTTCTGGGTTTGAGAACTGAGATGGGTGAGAGAACAAAAGCATAATCAGCTGGGGAAAGGTATAAGAATAATGAATAATAATTAAATGGAAGATGGAAGTGTCAGAGGGGTTTCCTATAGCATAAGGATTATAAAAAGGAAAGGCTGAGTGATACTGGATATTATAACCTCTGGGGAGCAATGTGTCATTTAGTTGAGCTGAGACAATGACTGGTGCAGTGTGTGTGTGAGTGGCTAGTAGGGTGGCTAGTGGTAGCCAGTGATGTGCAGGAGAGGTGAGGGAAGACAGATCACCTGCAGCCTGGCACACAATATCACTCTTCCAAGCTCAGCGTTGTGTTTGTTTTCATTAAGCTGAGGGACTGTCTGATGCCAGAGGGGCCAGCCCCCAGCTCCTGCCAAAGCCAACATCTCCCCGGCTCCCACACATCTTCCCACTGACACTGAGGAGACATCAGCTGTACCCTGAGCAGCAGCACAAGCGCCTGGACTCTAAGCGATTTCAGTCGCAGCGGCAGCGCTCATTGGCAACACGCACAGTTGTGTCGCAGCTACACCAGCAGGTACTGTATGAAGAGCTGCCCAGGCTGAGTGTATGGGCCAATATACTGCATGATCCTTCAATAGCAAACTTTACTAAACCCCTGCTTTTCTGCTTTGTGTTGCCCATCTTCAATACTTGGTTGTACCCGTATTTTCTGTGTGAGATAAGATTTATTGTATTAATATATAAATAAAATAGAGATGTGCACATATAGAATGTTTGGGTGTCACTGGTGCGGCTGTTGGGAATGAGGAGGTGGAAATGACAGTGAGTGTAATTTATAGAGATATATAGAAGTCTCCCATTCCTATCCATCTGCTGTTAGAGCACTTGACTGATAAATATAGAGTATTCCCGACTCCCACTCCGCTCATTTGCATTAACAGCTGATTTTATGGCATCTGGGCGATTTGCTGCGTTTTACAAATGGGATCCGGGTTAACTCGGAGTATTTTTATAAAAAAAAAAAAGAATTATACCACAACGGATAGATCTAAACTCGTTTCCATTATCAGAATTTTTCGTATGGAAATAAACACAATTATAGAAAAATACCTATAATACAGACAATTATAGTGTTTATGGATAGGCAGACGAAGCTTTGTTTATTGTAGTTGTTTTTATTTATTTCTGCATTTTAGCTATTAAATTAGCTTTTTTTTATAATAACCTATTAATAATCCGTTCATTCAAATGGGCATTTAGCTTCTATATATATATATATATATATATATATATATATATATATATATATATATATATATATATATATATATATATATATATATATAGCACAGAAAGGTTCCATAGAAAATTGTACGTTTTTTTTTCCAGCATATTGGATAGATATTATTTGGTTCATTTTGACTTCATTTCACCGTTTTGAATTTGCCATTTTACTGTTACCTTGTGTCCTTAAAGGACACTGTGTTTGTGCCTGTAGGTGTAGTTTTATATATATATATATATATATATATATATATATATATATATATATATATATATATATATATATTCGAATTCACGAAATTTTGATGCAATTGAATGTATGTATATGGAGGCAGACGAAGCTTTGTTTATTATAGTCGTTTTTGTATTGGCATAAATATTTATTTCTGCATTTTAGCTATTAAATTATTATAACCTATCAATAATCCGTTCATTCATATGGGCATTAAGCTTTTTGCTCCTATATATATTTATATATATATATATATATATATATATATATATATATATATATATATATATATATATATACATCTAGATAGATAAGCACAGAAAAGTTCCTTACAAAATTGTAGATGTTTTTTTCCATCATATTCCTGTGGATAGATATTATTTGGTTGATTGTGGCTTAATTTCACCGTTTTGAATTTGCCATTTTACTGTTACTTTTTGTGCTTAATTAAACCCTGTGTTTGTGCCTGTAGGTGTAGTTTTATCTATCTATCTATCTATCTATCTATCTATCTATATATATATATGTATAGGTGTGTGTAGTGTACCTGTAGGTAAATAGATAGGGAAGATACATGTGTGTGTACAGCAAAACAGCTAAAAACGAATGTATATATATATATATATATATATATATATATATATATATATATATATATATATATATATATATACACGAATGTTTTGATGCAATTGAATGTATGTATATGTATATTAGCAGCTCAATGACATTCTTTTCTTTCTCTGTTATTTGTTATCTCTCTCTTCATATTTATTTGTCTGACACTCTCTGTAACTGTGGATTTGTGTATTATAAATGAATGGCAGGGTGAGTGATGTCAGTTGTGCCAGGGTGGCATGTGAGTGGCATGTGAGTGTTGCTGGTCACTCCCTCGCCCAGTTCAGAGCAGAGTAGCGGAGTCAGGCAAAGTCTTTCCACTCCAGTGGGCTCATTTCTCGCCTCCAGGCACAGCTAACGAGATCTTTATTGTGGGCTGTGATCCTATTTGGGCCCTGGGAGAGGCCCGGGAGTGAGTGAATGTGGGGCCACTAATGAGCAGCAGCACTCACCGTACAGTCATTATTGGGATTATTGGGGCACCAGGGCGCTGCTTAGCACAGTGTATGTGTAGCACAGTGTATGTGTAGCACAGGACGCTACATAAACGCTCTAAAGTCACAGACAGTTTAGCGGCTCAGCGACTACTTGGGACATTTACCCTTTTACTTTATACACGGGCAGATTCCTAATATTTCCTTCTTTTAATATCTATGAACCTGTTGTCTTCTTAAATAATGCTGTGTCTGATCCGTAGGCGAACCTTCCATGTCAGTCTATATATATAGATATATGTATGTATATATATATTATATATAGACCGCACTGGGGTGGGAATGACCTGGTGCAATAGGAATTGTTTGTACTAAATAAACTGGTAAGCAAGTGACACAGAAGCCCGAGCAAAGGCCACAGCTAATTATTGCTAGAAATAAAGTTTACCTGCTTATTACTGGGCTCAGCTATTCTCTGACAGAGCTCCCTCTTAACAATGTGCTAATCTCCACTTTATGTTCACTACATGTCTGTCTGTCTATCCCTCTATCATCTATCTCTATCAATCACTATAATCATCTATATCACTGTTTCACTCTATCTATCTATCTATCTATCTATCTATCTATCTATCTATCTATCTATCTATCTATCTATCTATCTATCTATGTGTCTGTCTGTCTGTCTGTCTATCTATCTATCTATCTATCTATCTATCTATCTATCTAATCTATCTATCTATCTATCTATCTATCTATCTATCTATCTATCTATCTATCTATCTCTAATATATTAATTATACAAATATAATACACAAAAGCCATGAATATCCTGTAAATGATATCTGATGTCATTTCTGTCACATGACTCATTGAAATTTGTGTATTATAATAAATAAAGTACCCCCAGTTGTAAAATATGAGGATATTAGAAGTTACCTCGGAGTTCCATGACCTGTATAAAAACACTCGGCCTTCGGCCTCGTGTTTTTATATGGTCATGAAACTCCTCGGTAACTTATAATATCCCTATATTTTACAAAAGGGGCTACTTTATTCACCATATATACTTCTATTCGTTTTGTTCCTAGAGAAGCCATGTAGCTAGGAAAGCAGTGTTGTCCCCAAGAGCTTGCACTCTATGGCAGAAGTAGGCGTAGAAGTGCGAGGATATGGAGGGGACACTGTAATGAGGGAAGAGCAGATCACTGGGCGCCTGAGATGTTCCTCAGCCTAAGAACTAACTCTCTCTCTCCTGGCACCCAGTTATATGCATAGGACTCCCTGCACACATGGGGCTAAAGGCTGATACTTCACCGGGATTAGTTATAATATCATAGGATAAAGTGCATTAGGATTATTATTCCCTATTCCCCCATCATCTGTACTGAATCTCCACCTGCCTGACTGTAGCTGCCACATAAATACCCTCTATATCCATGTACCCTGAGCCCCGAGGGTGCAGTTCATCAGACAGACATAAAGGATAGATGAGTAAGGGAGCAATACAATGTATGGATAAAGAAATCCCCATAAACTCTTGTGAGTGGGGCCCAACTGTCACCCTTGTTTAATACATTGTTGTAAGGCCCCTGTGTGTGTGTAAAGTGCTGACACTATAGAATTAAATGATGATGCCCAATAAGAGATACTTCAGTTATTGCCCTATAGCTCTGGAACCTTTGCAGGCTCCCCATGGGGAGAGCAGAAATATAGACCCCCCATCACCATCATGCAACTACTTACCTCTCTGGGGCCTAGTACTAATGTTATATTTGGAGCCCTTTTAGTATATCAACACAATGTAAAATATTGATTTAAAGGGCCACATCAACTACAGAGCCCCTTGCAGAAACCACCACCTGTATCCCCAAAGTACTGGAATGTAGCCTGGTTAGTAACACACTGGGGGTCTGGGAGTGAAATGTTGATGGGCCATGATGAGAAATTTGGAGCATGATTTGGGGGGAATTTGGACTCAGACACAGGGATCAGGACAGTCTGTACCAGGGGACAAATAGGCAGTTGGGCAGACAGTGAAACAGGCTGGAGTGACAGAGTTTGCTGAGCAGTGTTGCCCACTGGGCACTGTGATAGGCAAATCTGACCCATTTCAAATCGACAAAAAGTTTTGTTGTATGTTTTTTCGTGCGACTTTTTTTAACATTAGTCAATGGGCGTTTTGTCACGGCTAAATATTTTGCTCATCCCTAAACCTAATAAGTCTCCTAATAGATCCTCCAATGTAATTGCGCTTAGAGCCTGGAAGGGCTCCTCAAAAACCAATCGCCCCATAACCAGTGCTGCTCCTTGGGAATAATAAGTGCCAGCCCCTGGCATTGAGCGGGTTAATACAAGCAGCAGCCTCGTGTCTGGAGCTGAGCACATTATTTGGGTTAAAATGAGCCTCTCAATCAGGCAGTACAAACTGTACCCCCAACATTTCACTCTGCTCTTCCTCAGTCTCCATAAAGTGGCAGTGGGAGGGGGATCTGGGGTGTCCCCCCAACCCCTTTTGTCACAACTTGTCCATCACAGTGGGATGGGGGGGAGGCTTCTCTAGTGTATGACAGCCTTTTGTTATGCCTAAAATATTCCCAGCCCCTCCTCCAGAGCGATCCTGATATGGGCTGCTTTGCGCTCTTGCACAAATTCTTCTGCATTCAGTGCGGCTCATTCTCAGCCGGGCAAGTTCTGTTGCGCCTCATGGCTCATTGTCTCCCCTTGTTGCTGTTGTGTCTCTAGCAGGATCCTGAGATCGCATGTTGGAAGCGACACTGGGGCTCCGTATATGGAAATTGTGGGGTGCAGAGCAGACGAAAGTGCCTATCCATTCCGGCCAGCAGCAGCCATGCTCTTCCACGGGATCACCGGGGGCCACATCCAAGGAATCATGGAAGAGATGGAGAGGAGGTCAAAGTCGGCCGACAGCCGCTTGGCCAAGAGTATCCAAGTCAATAGCAGAGAAACTGTAAGTCTGGCGTCTGGGCAACAACCCCTGTCCCACTTCAGCTTCATCCTCCATTCCATGTGTGCATAGAAATATCGATAGAATCACAAAGATTACAAGTCAAGCATTTATCTATAAATATATATATATATTGTATTTCAAATAGGTGAGGATAGACACTGTGACTAATAAATATCAACATAGCCTGTCCTGTGTCATTTATTAAACTGCTATTGTATAAAGAATGAGCAGAAAAAGGCTAAAAGATTAATGGAGAAAACGACTTTTAGATCAACCTTTCTCTTTCTGTGTATTCTTTTCACCTATAGTATTCTGTCTTTAAAAGCGCAATATTGTCGCATCTGTAACTAAATAGCCCAGTCATTTAATACATAGCCCAGTTATTTAATACATAGTCGTTATTTAATAAATAGCCCAGTCATTTAATAAATAGCCCAGTCATTTAATAAATAGCCCAGTTATTTAATAAATAGCCCAGTCATTTCTAGGATATAACTATCTTTTTTTGTTTGTTTTTTTTGTTAAAGGAGGATTTTAGTTTCTATACGTTGATGACTTTATTTTTAGAATGTTCTGCAGGTTAATTGTTAGAAATGATTTATTCTCGGAATCTCAGCGGTCCAGACAGCTGCGCCCAGCGCTGCGCTTGGTGAATATAATTGCGCATCTCTTATACCGAGGGGAATTCTATATGATTTTAGATCAAAAACTCACGACTTTTTAAGTAGCGAAGCATCCGGTTTATTTTGTTTAACTGTTATTAAACGAATGTACCTAAAGAATATTTGGTGCAAGGAATACTGAACCCATGAATGTGCCCAGCTTCAAGGCAGAAGTTTCTTACCCATGTTCCTTCCCAGCCAAATATTACAACGGTTATTTGTTAAAATAGTCTATTTTTCTGTTCTTATTCTCAGTAACACCTAAATCTATCCATTTCTTACATTTCAGTTTATTTGCCTTTAGTTCTATTTAGTTCAATTGTTTTGCTTTATACTATAATGCGAAAAATAATTAAAAGTGGTTCCCAGCTTTGTGTATGTGTGTGTGTGTGTGTGTATATATATATATATATATATATATATATAAAATACTCATTTTTATCGTTTATAATTAACTAATTAAAAAGTGAAAGTGCCTAAAATCAACTCCCCTTTTCCAATGATCTCCTAAATTGCCTGAAACTCAGACACTGGGGGGAAAGGACATTTCTTGCAAAGTATTCTGAAACACCTTCAGATTATACCATTATAAAGTCCATAAGCCCCAGCAAGCCACTCACATCTGCATTGTTGGGTTATTATACTATATAGCTAGAAGATGAAGCAATTAATAGATCAGCAAGAGCTCTCCCTAAAATCTGGCTGCAGCCTGTAGAATGTAAAGACAATATGGAGACGATCAGGCCAGAATTTGGAAGCTTTTTTTTTTTTTTTTGAAAAGCTCAATCCCATAAAACATAGGCTATGGCTAAGTATGCTTATTTTGGGATCAACTGGAGCATTTTGTTAACCCACAATTATTCTGTGGCATAAAAAAAATAACACTTCTCAAGATTAATAAACAGCCTAATATTTGTGTTAAAATGTAAAAATGAACAGACGAGCAGTCCTTGGAAGAAAGAGAATGTTAATTGGGGTCAGTAAAAAAAAACAAATTAGACAGAGATCAAGCCTCATTAGCGGATAAGGGATATTCTCTCCTGCTTTAATAAGGTCTCTGGGGAGCTATACAGACAGATACTAATGTGTTAATACCTCTGAATTTTAAGGATCTCTGCAGGGTTTAAGCAGTGTCTGTGTCATTATAACATACACAAGCACTGTATGTGTAGATAGACTGATAAATATAGATAAAGCTACAGTGGGCAGATATATAACTCCTTATGATAATATACATGGTGCCCAATATACAATGAGATGCAACTTAATTTCCTTCAATGTACTGGTGTGACACACATATAACGAGCAGATTTCCTCTGTTCCATATTCTATAGGTTATTGCTACATCCCATAAAATATTAAATTTTTTTACAAGCATACAACAAAAATAATACACCAAAAATGTGTATGTATAATGTATGATATGTATTCACAAATAGCTAATTCCTTTTTTTCCTTTTCTTCTTCTTTTTATCCTTCTATTATAGGACTTTTCTTCTATTTGTTTTGGCAGTAAAGAGGTTAAAAAGCCAAAAAAAAAAAAAGTTTTCAATCTGGTTTCCTGTGAAAGGAGCCCAATGTTATTTTTAACACCTTTTTCTGGATACAGAAAATGCTCCCTAATGTATCATATAAATAACTGAAAATAAATAAGTATATTATTTAAAAGGGGATTTCTTTAGTGCGGTAACATGTGGTTTTATTGCCAGTTACTTTGTTATCTGTACTGTATGTATTTTCCATTGCCGTTAGAAGGATATTATTGGTATTTCAGTTTGTTTAAATAAAATGTTTGAGGAATAAGGATGCCAGGAAAGAGTATAGAAACACTTGCTTGGATCACACACAAGTAGACAACAGGGTTAGTAGAACTGTGTACATGAAACTGTACCTACACTAGAATATCCAACATAAAATGTGTCTTTATCTGGCAGTGGTATAAAGTTCAGGTTATTCACAGTGCAAGCTCTTTGTCTGTCCTGTATATGATATAGTATCAGCACTTTGCCCTCTTGTCCCATCAGTAACTCCCTGAGCGTACAGCAGCTATATCAGACTTCCCAGAATTCTCTATCAGGGAGAGATTGCTGGAAGTTGTAGTTTCCAACAGCTGCAGGGACTAGACTATAAACTGATTGTCACTGCCAGGCACTTGCCAATGGGTCTTATTTATAAACATTTGCAACTGGGCAGTAACCCATAGTAACCAATCAGTGATTAGATTTTTTTTCCAGCCAGCTTCAAAGAAGACAATGAAAGCAGACATCTGATTGGTTGCTATAGGTAACTGCCCAGGTGCAAATTTGCCCAGTGTTTATAAATGAGCCCCATTTGAAATGTGTGTATATGGCAGTGATCCCCAACCAGTGTCTCGTGAGAATCATGTTGCTCTCCGACCCCTTGGATGTTGCTCCCAGTGGTCTCAAAACTGGTGCTTATTTTTGAATTTCTGTCTTGAAGGCAAGTTTTAGTTGTACAAAAACCATGTGTACTGCCAAACAGAGGCTCCTGTAGGCTTCCAGTCCACATAGGGGCTACCAATTGCCAATAACATTCCAGATTTCGCACCCCTAGGAACTTCTTGCATGATTATGTTGCTCTCCAACTTATTTTACATTTAAATGTGGCTCACGGGTAGAAAAGGTTGGAGACCCTTGGTATATGGCAACTCCAAGAGATTCATAGCAAAGAGCACCTCAACTGACCCCCCTCCTTATACTGTATATTTGTACTTGTGCTATACAACTGGTGCTGAGCAAAAGGATATTCCGTGATTCTGCGCATCATTTTTAATTAGCGAAAGTGCCAATTTCCTTTATCTCTTTGTGCGCCATTTAGCCTGGAGCTCAGGATATAAATATAGCAAGTGCCTGTTGGAATATAATGCAAGTGCTACAAGTGTCACAGGCTGGGAAAGTGTTTTCACTATAATGTTTCCCAATTACGGGACTGATGTCAATAGCAATACCAGTATGTGGCAACGGCATCTCCCATTATTCATAAAGGCATTATTGTATGATATCAAAGCTTATAACTTGTCCTGGTTATTTTTATTCAATCCTAGTATACACGGTGCCTATATATGCCCTTTCCTATTCCCTCCATCTCTCATTCTCGTAATGCCCCCTGCTGATGTACTTTATCAGTATTGTAACTGCCCCTTCTCCTGGGTATGACGAGTTTAGAGTGACTGCCCCTTCCTTGTGAATAATAATATTTGTATGGGAGAAATAAGAAGGCAAAGTGCTTACATTTCTGGACTGTGAGTCAGGAAACCCTGATTCTTCTGGCCAGCCACTTCCTCTATAAGCCCAAAGTGGTCTCAGTTAAATCATTATTTCCCCGCACTAGAGAATTGTAAGCTCTATGGCACAGTGACTCCCATACTTAATATCCAATCTTTGCACTCTGCTCTAGTCCTTATGGAAGGAAAAAGAAAATGATATTTTCCCCTAGCGTCTCCTTTCCTGCATGGGATGCTAGCACAGTACTTTTCCACTCTAACTCGGAGTATGATCTCATGAGGGTAGAGCTCTTTATAATGGCGCAGAATCAGAGGGGAAAATACTGTGTGTAGTTCCTCTTTGTTTATATAAAGTAGGCAGTGTCGGACTGGCCCACCGGGATACCTGGTCCCGGTGGGCCAAGGTCAGGGACCCTCATGCTGCTAGACATTTGGCCTATTTCATGGCCATTCACTATTTCTATGAGAACAAAGTGGCTAAATAGGTGGAATAATAGATTATAGTATGTAAAGAAAAGAGACTAGGAGATTAAAGGTTAAGTGAAGAGAGGAATAATAATAGTACGGAGAGTGGGCCCCTTGTCAAAGGTTTTTGGGTGGGCCCCTGGTGTCCCAGTCCAACACTGAAAGTAGGACTGACCAATCTATGGCCCCTCAGTTGTTGTACTGCAATTCCCAGCAACCCCTGATAGCCTTCAGCTATTGCTAGATGCTGGGAGAAATCATCAACAGCTAAAGGGAAGCAGGCTAGGGAATACCGATAATTATAATGATGTTCTTGTGCCCTAGTCTTCATCCTGCTCCAACTGTTACATACTTGCACTTTGTTTTCTGTGGGTCTCCTATCCCTTGCGCTAATATAATCACTGCTACACAACAATGAGGGGGAACTAGTGTCCATCCCCCATTGTATATCTGTATATAATTATATATTCTATCAATCTACAGTATATATACACATCTCCTCTGTGTATGATATCGGCCATTACTGTTATTTTGGTCCGTTATGTAGAAGAACATGGAGCACAGATGTTAGAATTTATTAGATTCAGTGTAAGAACCAATCAAACAAGGATTCAGTTTGGGATTTGGTGAATAACAGAAGTATTTGCAAGATCTAAAGTCGCCTGGTTTCCAGCATAGAGATTTCTCAGTATTCACCCAGACCCAATCTAAAAACCCCAAATGTGACTTTAAAGCTCAGAGCAGCTGCAGGGAGCCTTTTTTTCTTCACAGATGGTGCAGGTTTGGATGGTTTTGCCTAAATCTTAATGAGGACACTAGGGTTAGGATTTAGTTGCTTATTTCGCTGAATCGTTTTTAAACGATTTTGTAGTTTGCTGTGTCTAAAAATCAGGTCCTGAAAATAAAAGTTAAACACAGGTGCCCCAGATATACACAAGATTGTAGAAAGACAAGACCGTTTTTAATTGTGACCCTGCTTTTCTTTGTATAATTACCCCCTCTTAGTGTATGTGAGCTACTACTGGCATTGCCAGGACAGAAATGAAATAAATGCCATTACCTGTGTACTATGTTAGAATACTAACTGCCCTTTCCCGTTTATTATCATTATTGGTAATGTATCTCTCCCTGAATGATTTTAGAATAACTTATTTATTTAATTATTAATGCAATTATTTAATAAATAAAGCACAACAGCTAGCTGTAACGTCAGCATGGCAAATGCCAGTACTTTTGTATGATGTTAGCATGAAATCTGCATATATTCATTGCATGATGCATTTTTACTGTACACAGTACTTATGGGGGCAAATTTACTAAAGGGCAAAGTGACTAACGCTGGCGACGATTCACCAACGTTACCGCTTTTATGCACTTTGACAATTTACTAACAGGTGCAGGCATAACTTCGCTAGCGAAAGAGACAGACGCTGGCACTCATTCTCACTCTATCGCCAGGCGAATTTTGCAGATGCAGATTTTACTGAAATTTACTTCTATCGCCAGACTTGCCTTTGCCAGCTCAGACCAGGCGAAGTGCTCTGGAGTGCATTGATCTTCCTCAAATTTTAGTGGAAACATTTTCTAAGTCCCAAAAAACGCTGACGTCTTTTCCTTTTTTCAGAGTGATAGCCCGCAAAAGTCCTTAAAAATTATTTTGGCTTACTGGGTTCCCCCACACCTTTCCTAACATATGGAACATAAACTATACAGTGGGCTCATGTGTAGGGGATTATAACAACTCTATTTTTTTATTAAGGTTCCCTGGACTTGTGTAATGTAATGTATTTGCTGCAACATATACGTCCATTCAACTTTACAATTTCTCACTGTTTGCAAATTAGCTTGAGCGAAGACCTCTAACGAAGTTGCACTAGGCATAATTGAACGCTAGCCCAACATTACTTTGATTGCTGCAGTAACGTTAGCGAAAAATCGGCAGCATTCGGCGCCCTGGACTCAACTTCGCATTTTAGAAAATTAGCGTTGTAATAACTGCCCCTGCTGCATGTGATTTTCCCATAAGGAACGTTCTGTTTTGTATCTGCTATGTTAGCAGAGCAACTGTCCCTACATATGGTGTCCATGATATTCCCTGTATATGGCTCCTTATTCAGTATTATTTAGATTTGGCAGCATAGTGTTAACTGCTCTCCTGGTGCGCAATATTCTTTTTCTGTGCATAATCTCTCTGTATATGAAAGCAATGGTCTTTGTGTTCCTCTGTTTATATAAGGCTGATGTAAGCAGAGCAGTACACAGTGATTGCCTTAGGGCAGCCTAAGGAGCATAAGCAGTGGAGAGAAGTGGTAAACAGAGAGAAGTAGAAAGGGAACAGGGGCTAAGGCAAGAATATGCAGGAGTAGAGAAAAGAACGAGAAAATGATACATGACAAGGGGGGGGGGGAGGTGGAATGGTGCACACAAGGCCAGAACGAATGATGGTATTGGATATAATAATGAGAACAAATTTCTATTGTGAAAATGTAAGGTGTAAGAGTTTAGTAGCTGGAGTACAAGAAGTGTAGCACAATTAATTAGCTCAGCAAAGGCCCGGCAATAACTATTGAACTGCATTTGCCCAAAAGTACTCCAAGCTCTACAGCAGTGATGCCCAACCAGTAGCTGGGGAGCAACACCTTGCCCTCTAACCCCTTGGATGTTGCTCTCAGTGTCCTCAAAGCAGGGGCTCATTTTTGAATTCCCGGCTTGGAAGCAAGTTTTAATTGCATTAAAACTAAGTATAGTGCCAAGTAGAGCCCCCTGTAGGCTGCCAGCCCATATAGGGGCTACCAAATAGCCAAGCACAGCTCTTATTTGGCACCCAAGGGACTTTTTCCATGCTTGAGTTGCTCCCCAACTCTTTTTACATTTGAATGTGGCTCACAGGTAAAAAAGGTTGGGGACCCCTGCTCTACAGGATCTGTCCTCAAGGCTCTATTTTGTTGTAACATCTTCATTTCATTGCCCACTATGGTATTCATACACAGCATTCTCTGGTTTGTATAATAAAACTAGTGAAAAGGCTATTGCCCTGTGCATAACATCTGTATCTTCCACCTCTCTGGAAATTTTACCATTGTATTATTAACAGTCTTTTTTTGTATGAATGAACTATGGAACAACTACCTTTTGCTATGTATTGTATTTGTATAGTATCATGCATGTAAGATTTAATTCTCTCTCACTACAGCAGTAAGTATTTCTAGATATTAGTGTGCCCTAAACAGGGACAGAGCATCAGGAAAGTGTCCAGGAGCAGCTTTCATCATTTATAAGGGGAAGGGTGCTTGTCTGGGTACCCGGCTGAGCTGCTTTACTGTAGCAATTTTGCACTAAATTTGGACATACCATTTTGAGTGTCTCAAGAAGATAGAGGACCCTGATCTAAAAGAGCTTACAATCTTTGGAATACTCGCTAACTTGTTGACTCAAATACAAGGGTAACAGGGGCTAAGGGAATTGGCCTATATACTGTGAGTGCAGAATCTGAATCAGTTATAGTGCTAATGTAAGATTTAAAATACTTTTTGAAAATTGGGGTTAGGAGCAGCACTTGATTCAAGCAGTGGTAGTAGATTTTCATGGGTTCATACATTATCTGTATAGAGCCGAGGAAATGAACATATGATGTCAGCCTATATTGGTGGCTTGTAGATTTCTTGGAATCAAGCTCCTGTATAAACTTAGAGCAGAGTAAACAATTTTGCATAATAATAATAATAATATTTGCTCCTGAGTAAAGCTCATCCATCCCACAGTATTTATCAATAGGTTGTAATTTCATAATATAGCTCCTTAACATCCCTGTATACAGGTTCTAAACACCAAGGTCTCTGTGTATTATGTCTGTTGCCATTATATGATGTCAGCAAATCCTCCTTCTCCTGTTTATGATGTCATCTGTGTCTGATGTCAGCTTTCCTCCTTCCTTTCGTTTATATATCACACCACCCTAGTATAACTTTTTCTTCTGAAAAACACCCAATTAGAATATTTTAAAATAATGATATTACAAATAAGTTTGTGGAGCCCTTGACAGCATAAAAATGTTTGGAAGGACTGAATCCAATCCACAGGCCTCTGGACAGATTTTCTGGGGTATGATGTCTATATAGGTCCATATAGGCCCATCTCCTTTATTCTTAAAAGATGCTCTAGAGCTGTGATCCCCAACCAATAGCTCGTGAGCAACATGTTGCTCTCCAACCCCTTGGATGTTGCTTCCAGTGGCCTCAAAGCAGGAGCTTATTTTCGAATTCCAGGCATGGAGGCAAGTTTTGGTTGCATAAAAAACAGATGTAATGCCAAACAGAGCCTCAATGTAGGTTGACAATCCACATAGGGGCTACCAAATAGCCAATCACAGCCCTTATTTGGCAGCCCAACAACATTTTTATGCATGTGTTGCTCCCCAACTCCTTTTACTTCTAAATGTTGCACATGGCTTCAAAAGGTTGGAGATCCCTGCTCTAGAGTAACTTATGGATTTATGTGATTAAATAAAGACCAAAGTCGATAGTGACCAACCAACTTGCTCGTACCCACGCATACAATACTGTCAGATATATTGAGCAAAGAAGGTATCCTGTCCAAGTTGATTTCACATTATATTATAATCTGTGCACTGTGGAGCTTCTTATGTCAGTCATATATATCAGTGGTATAGTGCTTAGCAGAGCACATTTGTAACTATAAATCTGATGTATCTTTCTGATTTCTGGAGACAGAGCAGTAACTGTGTTTTTCGTTAAATTTGCACAGAGGATGCCTTCCCTGAATCCTGAGAAGCCTACACTGTGCGCTGGGTGTGGGGGCAAGATCTCAGACAGATACTACCTCTTGGCTGTGGACAAGCAGTGGCACCTGCGCTGCCTGAAATGCTGTGAATGTAAGCTGACCCTCGAGTCGGAGCTGACTTGCTTTGCTAAGGATGGCAGTATATATTGCAAGGAGGACTATTACAGGTATATTGTCCAACCACAATACTACGTCACTCATGCTCTGTGCATTTACTATGTTACAGGAAAGGAATCCTCACTGTCACTTGTTAAGCAGTCTATATAGGTACATGCACAATACAAGTAGAACCCCCATTTTACGTTTTTCAGGGGACCAGGAAAAAATTATGTGAAATCCGGGAAAATGTAAAATCAGGGAAATGTGTTAAAGTGACTTTTTCAAGTACTGAAAGGATATAAGCACAGGCATCCATTTTACTTTGAGATACAACATTTACTGTGTTAATAACAAGGGTTAAAGACCGGTAACAACAAAAAATTTGTTTGTATGCTACGGAAAAAAAAGACGGCAAACATATTAAACTTTAAAATCGCCAAGTCTTTACTAAGATATTACTTACCGAAACTCTGCTTGCGCTTCACTTCAGAAACGGCGACAGGCCGTGCGGTGCTCCATTTCTCCTCCCTGACTATCTCCTATAAGGAAGGCAGGGAGGAGAAATGGAGTGCCGCACGATGGATCGCCAATCGTCTTTTCTGAAGAGGAGCGCAAGTGGAGTTTTGGTAAGTTTTTTCTTAATAAAGACTTAGCGACTTTAAAGTTTAACATGGTGTCTTTTTTTGTTTCATACTAATGAATTTTTAAAAATTTTTTTTTGCTGGTCCTTTAAGCATTGCAGCATTCATGTTACACTATGGGGGGCATGTGCAAGGCTCTCAGTCACATACACAACCTAAAGCAATAAGTGATTGGTGCAGGACTGTATAAGGGGCAGACTAATTGGAATTAACTATGTACAGGCAGAACATGGCAAAATATATATCTGGTTAGTATTTAAAGCCTCTTTATTTCACAAATTATAACATTCATAGAGGGGAAAAAAAATATATAAAATGCGGGAAAACTTAAAATCAGGGTATTAAAACTAAGGTTTCACTGTAGTATATTTATAGTATAAGGCCAGAAACACAACAAATTTCTATTTCTTTGAATGTCTATCAGTGTTTCTTTCTTTGCTGTATCCATGAAACCCTTTTCTATACCACTTTTTAATGCTGTCCATAGATCTAAAATGAAGTCCAATGATTTCATGTAACACCGTTTTGCCATTATTTATCCATATGGTTCTAATATTGTTCCACCTTGTCTTCAGCTTATTATTTGTCCATGGCCTTGCTTTCACACAGCCCCTATAGTCCTCCCCTCTGCCCACTCAATGAGTCTGCATTACATTTTCCAAATGCTCCTGCTTATGCCAATATAACCTCTGTACTACCCTTATACAATTCCAGGGATCTTTAGTGTATCTCCATATACCTGCACACCTCCCTACATGTTTACTTTAGCTCTCTTAATAACCTCTCCTGCTTAGAACACTGCCTACCAGAGACAATCCATTATTCTGAATACTTGGGAAGCTCATGATGAATGTTGCTGTACAAATTGATGACTCCTGACATATTATTCTAGGTAACATAAAAGGGGGAGGAGAACATGCTGCAATATGAGTGGGAATAGCTGCCATTGTAATTCAAGCTGATGCTTCATTGTGATCTATTTAGTTATACATACTATTAGATGTTTATGAAGCAATTATTGCCCATTGTAAACTGAAGTTCTGCTTGTCTCCAGAAGGTTTTCGGTGAAGAGGTGTGCCCGTTGCCATCTTGGCATTTCAGCCTCAGAGATGGTAATGAGAGCACGGGAGTCCGTCTACCACCTGAGCTGTTTTACCTGCACAACCTGTAACAAGACCTTAAGCACCGGGGATCAATTTGGCATGAAGGAAAACCTTGTCTACTGCCGGATTCACTTTGAGCTTCTTGTCCAGGGGGACTTCCATCAGCAGCTAAATTACACGGAGCTCTCAGCCAAGGGTGGGGGAATAGCCGCCCTGCCGTATTTCAGCAATGGGACAGGCACAGTGCAAAAAGGGAGGCCAAGAAAGAGAAAAAGTCCAGCGTTAGGTGTGGACATCATGAACTACAGTTCAGGTAAGACAATGCCACTATTTAGATTCCTTTTTAAAATCTGTCATAGGAATATTTCCTAATTAACGCTATAGCAATATGTGGTACAGACTTATGAAACATACCGCCTTTATTGCTTTCTTTTGTTTATATGGAGGTAGGATCGATAGGGCCTGACTTATTTAACACATTAAACATGCCACGGCAAAGAAGTTAGTTTGCATCTGCATGTGACAGTTTCTTTCTCCTACTGACAGTCTATAGTTCCTTTTGTAGTATTTCTGTGGAATCTAGGCATTTTAGTAGCCAGGATTCATGTTCTGTGGAGCGTGATGTATACGGACAGACTGTGCTAATTATTTCTTATTAATTAGGAGTGACACTGGAATCCCTTGTCCAGTAAGCAGCATGTCATCATCCAGTTACCCCTAGAGTTGAACGATAGCAAATAACCCTTTCATGCCATGGGGGAAACACCTAAAACCTCTTTCTAGCTATGGCTTTCAAACATTTGGAAGTTTCAAATTGGTAAAAAAACTGTATATATATATATCTATCTATATCTCTATATATATCTATCTATATCTCTATATATATATATCTATCTATCTATCTATAGATAGAGATATAGATATATATATATATATACACATACATACACACACAATGTTTATTTTACCATGCTTACCGGTATATTTTTAGGAGAAAATAGTATTTCCCTATGTGTTTTATACATTAAAGGGCAGATTTATTGAGGGTCGAATTGAAAATTGGAATTACAATTTTCTAATTTTTTTGTAGTCAACTCTCGAATTGGGAATTATCCAAACTCGAATCGAGTTTTAATTTGAATTTCGAGATTTAGCATGCTCTGGCCCTTTAAGAACTCGAATTTGACGATTCGCCACCTAAAACCTGCCGAATTACTGTAAAAGTCAATGGGAGAGGTCGAGGGATCAATTTGGTGATGTTTGTAGCCTTCCCGACAATCACTTTTTTTTTTTCTGAGAAAAAAACTCAAATAGAGTTTTTTTAATTCGAATCAAATTCATTCCAGTTTTAATAAATAATCAAATATTCGAATTTCAAATAAAATCAATTTCATGTGAATTTGAAATTCGACCCTTGATAAATGTGCCTCCCTATCCAAAATCTCACTAAAGGGGTGCTCATCCACCAATCTATTGCTTTATATAGTACTGTATGTACAGTGCCTTCTTGTTACAATCCTTTGTAGTGCCAGTCTCATTGTCTGCCAGGTGAAGAACAATTTGCATGAAATAATATTAGTTGAATTCTGTATCATACGCTCCTTATATCACAACCCTCTCTATAACGCCAACCGTGGCCCATGTTTCAAGCAGCCATTACACCAAGGAATCAGTGATTTTGTCTCATGCCCTATATTGTGACACATTACAAATTTATATTGTTTAATTACCTGTCCCTCCCCTGCAGTGGCGTCTGTAGGTAACGAGAAATGAGTCAGTCATGTATTCATACAGTAGAGATCTGTTCAACGCTACATGGAACGGCAGCCGTAAACCTAAAATTAAAGAGAACATACTTTGCTTTCTGCAAATGCAGACATAACTATATTTTTATTTCTAAAAACACATCCAGTAAGACAATGTCCATGACAAATAGTCATTTTATTACACACAGGGAGACCGTATGAGACAATAGGGTTGCCCCTGAACATTCGCTGTATATATGACAGGGAAGTTTGGATAAACAGTAAGAATTAACGTGGATTCTTAAGGCTTGTCTAAACTATTTGTCTCACTGAAAAAATATTTATTTCATCATATTTTAATAAGAGGCAGCCGGGCCATGTCTGTGTCGGTTTCCACCATACTGGAAAATCAATAAAACAAAACAAAATTGGCTCCTGATAAAACTGGCCCTTAGTGTGTGTAAATGTGATAGAGACCTTAGATTATAAACTGGGGCAGGGACTGAGGTGAACCAAGTATAATCTCTGTAAAAGCACTGGAGAAATGTGTCTGCGCTATATAAATAACAGATCATTTCTATATATTATATTGTCAATGTTCTGTAATAGAGGTACTGAACATTTACAATATTTATAGCAATGTCTTGATTAAGTGCCGTATTGCTGTACTCTAGGGGCCTATTTACCAAGGTCTGAAATAGTGAAAAGTGCTTTATTTTTTTTATGAAAATTGATTTCCCTTGGTTTTCCCTTTATATCATTATTAAATATATATTATGTATTTTTATGTTTATACAATTTTCATTTATTTATCTTTATGTCTCTACAATTCCATCCGCCTAAACCTTCCATTAACCATTATACCGAATTGAAAATGATTGTTGTAGTTGGAAAATTGATGTAAAGTTATGGAAATATTATATATTTATAAATAACAGTTATGTATCATATGTTATTCTAATGCCTACAAGACAGCACTCATTTTATTGTCAGATTTGCTTTCAGGGTTCAATGGGAATCTAAATGATACCAGATGAATATTTATCTGCTCTAATATACATGCACTATAGTTATTAGCAGTGATGGGCGAATTTGTCCCGTTTCACCACGAATGTCACGCAAAATTCGTGAAACTGGCAAAAAATTTGTTTAATGGCAATTTTGACACTGGTGACACTTCGCCGGCGAAAATACTTTGACGCCAGCGTCAGAACCATCAGCAAATTTTCTCAGAAAATTTGCGAATTTATTTGCCGGTGGTGAAACAGCCAAATTCGCGCCTGGCGAATGCACTATAGTGATTAGCAGTGATGGGGAATTGTCCCATTTCGCCACGAATTTCACGCATAATTCGCGAAACTGGCAAAAAATTTGTGAAACGGCAATTTTGACACTGGCAACATTTTGCTGGCATCAAAATGGGCGCCGTGTCAAAGTTGCAGCGGCGAAAAAACTTTGACGCCGGCATCGGAACCGTCAGTGAATTTTCTCTGCAAATTTCCCTAGTTATTAGGGATGCACCAGATCCACTATTTTGGATTCGGCCGAACCCCCGAATCCTTTGCAAAAGATTCGGCTGAATACTGAACCGAATCCAAATCCTAATTGGCATATGCAATTAGGGGTGGGAAGGGGAAACAATTTTTACTTCCTTGTTTTGTGACAAAAAGTCATGTGATTTCCCTCCCCGCCCCTAATTTGCATATGCAAATCAGGATTCGGTTCCGCCGAGGCAGAAGGATTCGAATACCGAATTCGGCGCATCCCTAATATTTCTATACATACACAGAAGAAAAAAAAAATATATTATGGGATCTGTTATCTGGAAACCTGTTATCCACAAAACTCCAAATTACTGGAAAGTCATCTTGCATAGACTTCATTATAATAAAAAAAATCTAAATATCAAACATATTTCATTTTTTCTGTAATAACTCATTGATCCTAAATAAGTTGCATGAATCTATATTGGTGGCAAAACAATGCTATTGTTTTTAATGTTTAAATTATTTTTAGCAGAATTAAGGAATGGACACCCAAATTACTGAAAGATCCCTAAACTAGAAAACCCCCAGATTGCAAGCATACTGGTTAATAGATCCTATACATATATAAACACAGATAGATATACAGACACTTTTATAGCCTTTGAATCAAATCAAAGGAACAATTCAGTGTAAAAATAAAACCTGGGTAAATATATAGGCTGTGCAAATCATGAAAGTGGATAAAAGTAATGTTCTGGCTGTTATGTTAGACATCCAGTCACTCCAGTCTTTACACATTACATTTTTGGCTAACTATATTAGGAACATTTTTTACTTTACCCAGTTTTTATTTTTACTCTGAACTGTTCCTTTAAATATGAAAAGAGCATAGGAAAGTACAGTTATGGGACCTGTTATTCAGAATGTTGTGGACCTGGGGTTTTCTGGATAAGAAGTCTTTCTGTAACTTGGATCTCTATACCTTATATCTACTAAAAATCATTTGAACATTAAATAAATCCAGCTGCATTGTTTTGCCTCCGATAAGGATTAATCATATCTTGTAATACAAAGGAAGAAAAAGAAATGACCCTTCACATTGCACCTTCCCATCCATGTGTTGTAACCATACGATTGAAGTGATTAATAAAACTTAACTTTTAATATGACCAGTAAAATTATGTCTAGATAGCAATATTAAAATATTGGTTAGGCAGGAGGCTGATTGACTAAAAAGCCAGGGGTAGGAGGGATAAAGTCACCTGAGAGTGACTGTTGGTTGGAGCAAAACAATCAATCTTTTCAATTTCTTGACGATTATTCATATTATAGAGGTATCAGTACACCACCAGCCACCCCTTCTCCCACCACAGGATCCCTCCCTTCCGGTCTACAATCCCCATGCAGGGTGATTGAGGTATCAAGGCCTAAAAAGCAGCCTGAGTGGCAAGCGGTTATGAGTTAACCAAAATTATCAAAGTGTTGTTAGCACGTTCTTAGCCCCACGGATCGTCCATTAACCAACCCCTTCACCCTCAAGAAGTGCCCTCCCGATCCGTTCACCCCAGCAAATTGCGTTGTCCCTATCCGACGCCTGCCTAACCAGAACTAAAATTGCGCCTGACGCGCGTTTCACCCGTTCAGTCACGGGCTTTATCAAAGGCATGATTAATCATATCTTGGTAGCTGGAATCAAGCACAAGGTCCTGTACACATAAAAAGGATTAATTGAGTCTATGGGAGATGGGCATCCCTTAATTCAGAACTTTCTGGACAATGGATCCCATACCAGTATATCTAATTAACATTTTTATATGCAACAGGTACAAACTTCTACACTACAACAAAAACCTCCATTTTCTACTTTTACAAATAGTGCTTACAAAGCCCTGTAGGAGAGCAATAAGAAACTTGAACTCGGGTAAAGAAGAAAATTACTGGCACTCAGGACTCAAGTCCTGAGTGCCGGTAATTTTCTTCTTTACCCAAGTGTAATTGAGGGTGCCGAACCCTTTTTTTACTGAGCACCAGGCTAATATACTTCGAGAGGTCAGGGTGTGCTGGTGGTTTTTTTTTCTTTTGCACAGTGAACTCGGTCCATCCCACCTATGTGTGAAAAATACAATATGCAGGAAGTGTAGAAATGAGTTAACATATGACAAAACGTAAGCGACTGACAAATGAACGTTGCAGGTTTTCATGCTGAGGAACAATGCCCCCTAATGGCCTCTTGGGAGATACCTTAAGCATTTCACAGAAAGCTGTATATTTTGGAATGTATATATATAAATCTTACACCCACAGTTGAAATGTATGGCTAGAATATCATATGTCCTTTGCGATATTTCATCCTCCAACTACTTCTCATCCCAGATTTGATGTTTTGTAACCCTTATTACATACATAGGTTGTTAAATATTCTAGGAATATTCTAGGGAAATGTTTGTATTCCCTGTAGGGATAGTATAGGGTGTTTATCCTTAAAGAAAGTCAAATCTGTTTAGTGTGTGCTATTGCACTGGAAGCTTCCAAGCATTTCTACATAAAATCCAGTAATACATTTTGTAATCATTTTTGCATGCTATTGTTCTCTAATGGATACGAATGTACGAATAATATGGCTGGTGCATAAACTCTCATGAACAACACACATGGAAGCCACATTCTCTCTGCCCCCCCCCCAATATTTCCCTGAAGAACTTACATAATCACTCACTATGAGGCAGATTTACAACACATTGAACTGGAGAATTCAGAGGGATCCTCAGCAGTGTTTGCCATCAGTACATTTTTATTAAAGTATGAGTCTATACCAAAGCACATAAACATGGCAAATTATCAGGTTGTGTTTGATTGTTGGGCAAACACCATTCTGTACAAAGCTTAGGGGGATTAACAATTCAGTTGGTGTTGGAAGTGCTGTCAGTAAGCTCTAACATCCCACCAAATTGTAAATCCCCAAAACTAACTAGCATTGTATGGAGGCATCACAATATGACACAAATATGAACAATAATCAAAAAATTACAGATTTCTGAATCGAGTTTGATCAAATTGGCCCTATGTGACACCATGGGCCATCATTTCACCAGCAAAAGGCTGCTTTAAATGGAATCTCATGCACCTTTCCCCCTTTGTGTTTGCACCTGCCACTGTCAGGTTGCAGTCTTTGCCCCTCCTGTGTGGGGAGCAAATCTGTGTGTGTTATATAATGTCTGCTTAAATATAACAGCAATGCATATACGGTTATATATAGTTATATAAATGTTTTTGGAAACCATGCTAGTAACCATCTTCTCATTATAAGTTCTGGTAAGAATGCCTGAATATGCTGCTATATGAATTGTAATTAGGAACTTTCTGTGGTCTCCGTCTTTGTGTTTATTATGTAAACTGGATAAACATTAAATATCAGAGAAACATTAATATCAGAGATAAATTCATCCCATAGTTGTCTATTGAACTGCAATTTCCAAAACAGATAAGGTGGACAAGTGGCATGATAAAAATGGGTCAAAGAAATCCCAAGACCACAAATACAATAGGGGCCTATTTGTGATGCTGTGTAAAATAATTTTCACTGGTAATAAAGCAGTGTAAAATACATAGTGAATTTATAAAAGGTGTGTGTTTTCTACCTGGCTGTATTAAATGCAGTAATTATATGTCTATGGTGTAACCCATTCAAGTCAAGGCAAGTATATACCAATAGTGATGGGCGAATTTTGGGCGTTTTGCAGGAAAAACGTTGAAAAATCGACGCCGGCATCCGTTTATGACGCCAGCGTCTGTTTTTTTGACGAAGGCGAATCTCTGCGGCGGTTTTGCGTATTTATTCGCCGACGACGAATCGTAGGAATTCGCTGCGAATTTGCGCCTGGCGAATAAATTCACCCATCCCTATATACCAATGGAATAAAAAAAACTTCGGGTGGAGGATGCCATTTTTTCCAATTGTATTTTCAATAGCCCCCTGAATTTAAGCAGAAAATAAATTGAGCCAAAAATGAATACACAGTGTCATCTTTATTCAAATGGCTCCTAGGTTTGTATGGGCAGAAGATTCCCTTTGTGCTCCATAAACTGTAATGGGCAATGTTACTAGTGTTTCCCCCAAGAAAAACATCAACGAGAAAGACACCTGATATAGTCCTGGATTCAGTGGGGGTCATTTATCAACACTGGGCAAATTTGCCCATGGGCAGTAACCCATGGCAACCAATCAGATTGCTGTATTCATTGTTCTACTTGCAGCTGGCTTTAAAAAGCTAATCACTGATTGGTTGCTATAGGTAACTGGCCATGGGCAAATTTGCCCAGTGTTGATAAATGAGCCCTAGTGTCGGACTGGGATGCCAGGGACTCTCCAGAAAACATTAGACTGTAGGTCCACTTTCCAAACTATTATTCCTCCTCTCCTCACTTACCCTCTCTATTCTCCTAGTCTTTTATATTTACTAACTATACTCTGTTCTTCCAATATTAAGTCTTTTTTTCTCATAAAGAAATAGAGAATGACTATGAAATTGGCCAAATGGTTAGAAGCAAGAGGGCCCCACTGACAGCTGAAGTTTCCCTGGTATCCCAGTGGGCCAGTCTGACAATGCATATGGATTTGACGTAGATCTTTTACATCATTATAAATAAAAAAACCATTTATTAGCAGACATATTAAACAAGATTGTGAATTGAATACAGTTATTCTGCATCTTAAAGGAAATAGTGCTATGTGAAAACCCTACTACTAAACATTGAAATATCACTGTGACCTCTTCCCTTGGAGATTAGATTTGTGTGATATTGACTTGACATTTTTCACAGTGTAAGACAAGGTTTAGTATATGATGGATTTGATGTTTATATATATTTATATATATATATGATATTGGTAACTATCAAACAGAGCCTGTGAATTCTCATAGGAAAAGAGGTGAAGTGGTGTCATTTTGACAGACCCAACTGTGCTGGTGATTGATCCACCTGCTTCTTTGAGGCCTTCGTAAAAATGTACTCTACTGGAGAAGACGAAGATAGGTAGGAATATATTGTTATTTAGTGAGTACCACAAGTACAGATAATACAGTATACATAAATAGAAGCTAAAATGAGTGCTTGTCTGAAACACTACAATTTTAAACGTAGAATTTCTGATAGCAATGAAAAGGAGAATGAGTTGCCTCTTAGTGGGGAGCTGATAGATACTGATTCAACTCCTGGTCTAAATAAAGCCACTTGGACTTCTACCCTGGTATCTGTATATGCCAGTGGCGTAACTATAGAGGAAGCAAACCCTGCACTCACAAGGGGAACCGGGAACAGGGGTCTGCTTTCTCTATAGTTGTTAGAAATCCCCATCTCTCTTACCTACCCTGGCACAGGTGGGCAGGCAGGTGGAGGAAGGACTGGGTATGGGCTGCTGTGAGTTCTGTTACACTGCTAGTTCATGTACTTATCTCCAGGGTAGCCCAGCGAGATCTGTGTACACTCAGGCCACTGAACAATGAAGAGAAGCCTGGATATATAAAGTGATTAATATGTACACTTGTTAGTTTTAATTCACTACATCTTTGATGTCCTAGAGCTGAATAACCCTATGACACCGGTACTTTTAAGGGCAATGTGTTTTATTAGTTTCTTAGTGTTCAAGTTTATGCATGTTGGACTGGGAAATTTTGACAGCAACCTTGGGGCACAGGTAAGTGGATCGTTTTTACAAGCAAGTGATCAAAGGTGGCCATACAAAGAGATCCGCTCGTTTGGTGATTTCTCCAAACGAGCGGATCTCTCCCTGATATGCCCACCTTGAGGTGGGCATTATCGGGCTGATCTGATCTTGCGCCCTAGGGGCCAACCATCGGATTGTAACGGGCAGTCGGATTGCGGGACCGAATCAACGAACAGATGCAGTCCACAATCCAACTGAATTTTTACCCCTGCCCAATTGACATCTGGCTGACTCTCAGCCAGCTATCGATTGGGGAAGCCTGTCGGGGGGCCAATAAGCAGACGACTCAGTCTGTCTGCAACTTTTATCGGCGCATGTATGGCCATCTTAAGATTGCCTAGCAACCTATCCATTCAAGCTGGAAATCTAGCTGTTCCATGAAGGACGATATAGGTAAATGTGGAAGTAACCCCAGGACAACCCAGCTCGATACCTAAATAGTTGTTAAGAGAATATGCATCTAGCAAGCTTATTGCCAGTGGTGCTCCAGAGGTAGGGTAGGAAACAGCACAGGTTGCAAAGTAACCATATAATCAAATAGTGTTTCCCTATTATAATTTTGAACTGTCAATATCTGACATAATTGCATGATAGAGGAATCGCTTAGATGAAATTCTCAATGGCAGTGCACCTTGCCTATATTGCAGTTGTAAAAAGACAAGAAGAAACTCTGAATTAAAAAAAGAAAATGAAATGACAATAGAATTCCCTGACCTTCTCTCTCAGGTTGTAATGAAAATGAGACCGATTTGGATCGGGACCAGACATACCCTCCTTCTCAGAAGACGAAGCGCATGAGAACCTCTTTCAAACATCACCAGCTCCGTACAATGAAGTCCTATTTTGCCATTAACCATAATCCAGATGCAAAAGATCTGAAACAACTGGCCCAGAAAACTGGATTAACAAAGAGAGTTCTGCAGGTGAGAAACTATTGCTGTCATATCTCTGGAAGCCCAGTATTCCCATATCTAATTTCTCAAAGCAAAGTCTCAGTGTGTAGAAACCGATCTCATTTACTGATTAATGCAGCCCTATTTACTATTTAAACGTAGATCGTAAAACCTATGACACTAAAATACCCGACTGCCAGTGCATAGATTTTATGTTTCTGGGTTTCATTCTGTTCTGTGGAGACTGCATGTTGGCAGGCAATGTGAGATTCCACTTGTGGAAGAAAATCCTCACTGGGACTAAGGGCAAAAGGTATGAGCAACACTATCATGTGCTTTCAAATTAGAATGGCTTGTCTGGTGGATATTCAGATGAAAAAAAGTAAAGGTTTTTGATAAGCCTAGTTACGTATTTAAATACAGTATTCCCTTATGGCTTGCCTCACAAGGGGCATTAAGTAATGGAGCAAGCTTCAGTTAGCACACCATTTGCCTGCTGGGTACAGGCACGCAGATGCTGACAAGTGAGACCCTTTCATGCCAATGATGAGAATTTTAGAATACAATGCAGTCTATATTGGTCTTTTGATTGATGCCCAACCGTAAGCCATCAGTGTACATCAGCCTTTCCTCAGTGTCATAGGAGGATAGAAGCATGTCCACAGTATCTAGCAAGTTCCACTGAGGACTGATGCATTCAGCAATCTCCATTGAGCACCTCAGTACCTCCCTGTAGGAAACTGTTGTTGCATTTATATTACCCAAGAAAGTCTCCAGTCTGGCTATGATGGTTACTCAATCGATAACCCTAACTGAATAACAGTCTCTCTTAATAGAAGACAAGTTCTCTTATTTCATTTGGTCATCACTGGGATGTTATACGATGAACTAGGGATGTTATGTAGCTGTAATAATATGGTTTATGTTGGTGCCAAAAAATCTATATGGGTACTACTACAAAACTAATTAATAATTCATAATCAAATATTATTAAAGTTAATCATGGGGAATATACTCACAATTCACCCCAGTCTTAGGGTGTAAATCCAAGTCAACATTTCAAAAAAAAAAAATAAAAATGTGAGTGTCCCCCAAAATAATGAATCAATCAATTAAAAAAAATGAAAAATGTATTAGGACATCAGAGCAAGACCTAACGCATTTCATGCCTGCTGGGGCACTTACTCATAGGTTGAGTAAGTGCCCCAGCAGGTACGAAACGCGTTAGGTCATTATTTTTGGGGACACTCACATTTTTCTTTTTTGAAATGTTATGTAGCTGCACTATTAGATATACAGTGCTACTCGTAGGATAAAAAATGGTCAATAATAAAATCCAATTGGAACATTACACTGTATTCTCATGCATTGGTTGGAAAATGTTGTTGGTTTCACCATACAAATGGCAACTTCCCTAAGCACAAATTGACCTCTCTTTCTTTTGGTAATTATTAATTAGTATTAACTGGAAATCCTTGATATGTCTTGGTTTTCTGAGGCACTGCCAATCTGAAATTAAAACAAATTACAAGAAGATTGTACTAGTTTGGGATACATCTTCATGCATGCTATGCATTATGGTATGGCTTAATGAAGACAGGGAATGGGCAAGCAACAAAGCCATTGGGTTGCTACTAACAATATCCCATCAGGCGTATTAGGAGTGGTGGCTTTTCCAATGATATTATCTAAGTTTTTTGTTCATGAGAATTTCAGAAATCGAGAACACAAAGAAAATGACATCACAAAGACAAATATATATATGGTGCTCCTCATGGTTTACGTTTGGTTCTCAGTTTTTTGGTTTTCAAATGATTCATATTGTCAAGTAAGCAGGTAGAACATGTAGTCTATCAAAGAAGGTTTACTAAAACTGCCATGTATTCAATGGACTGGAAAGTCAAACACAATCAATTATAAAGGTGTTGGGTGAAAGAATGGAAGCTGAAAAGATGGATAGCCAAATCGTTCTTAGATACACTCATGCATACATACAGATCAAGAGCTTTTCTGGGATATAACTGCAAAATAAAAGGACCACAGACATTGTATAATCATTTCTTTTTGTTAAAAAAACACCCTCGATAATAAGATCTACTTACAGGATTCTGGAGAGGCCACTAAACCTCTGATCCAACAGCAGCTTTCCTCAGGTTAAGAGAGGAGCTAATAAAATTATCTGAATTTTAAAAAAGTGTTTAATGAACATATTTAAAACTTAAATAAAATAAACAATTGATAAACAAATAAAAAATTTGAACCAGGGCTCCTATAGTTTGTAATTATAACAATTTGGGGCTAATTTTCAAACTAAAGTGTACATTTTTGTACTTTGCATTCTTCCTTGGATGCCATAAATGACCCCTTATTTGTTCTACCTTATTTACTGGATGATTTGGGACATCTGTGAAACTAAAAAATGTCAACATTTTCAATTTGGCAGTAATGCCTCACCAATACCAGGCTTTTTATAGAAATATAGCCCATCCTAATGAAAAGTTTATTTATTCTATAAGGTGTTTTTTATATAATAATATAAATGGTTATAATAAATGGTTTTCTTAATGCACCAAGATTTTAACATTTTCCCCATCTTTGTCTATGTTTTATGTATGCGTTTACATTTTTATGGGTGATGTGGAGGCTAAGCTAATGATGTCAAACTAACAACTCTACAGTTAATGTTTTAAGGTTTTCATACCTTTCCTGAAGTCACTGTGCACATGATCTTTGCACACACTTCTCATAACCTATGTGTAAAACGTGAGCAGAGGGGTTGATCAGAGCAAGTGCTGAATCCTTTGTGCTTAATCAAAATTTTCTGTGCAATCCACAATTTATTTGAGCTCATTTTGCCAACCATTGTAGCCAAAGACATATCCACTTAAGGCTGCAGGGAAGTATATTTCATAACAGCTAATGAGCAGTGATTGTAAATTTGACATTCTCTGGCTTAACATTCACATTATTATTAATTTTTGTATATATTCTACAGATTAAGGATTGTTCTAATTGTGAGTAAAATGCTTTAAGGTTGAGCCAGTCTCACTATGTGGTTCATTATACTTTTGCTAATGTATTCCTTTACTGAGAAAAAGCAATGTTGCATTATTTCATATTTCTACATCTAAATATGATTGTGTTTTTCTGATAAAGACAAGATATTAGGGCTTCTCAAGTAAACAATATATAAGTTAATTAAAGGTGACATATAGTGTATTTTCTATTGCATTATGTGCCTCTAAAACAGAAGAAAAGTGCCTGTCATTCCGCTGCCTAAAGATATTTTGCAGAGCTGTTCAGAAGAGCTGCTGTCACTGCTCACCGATTTGCACTGTATAATGCCAACCAATTGCTGACTTTTGGCCAAACAGCTATTGGCCTTGCATACCTGATAGGGGAGGGAAGAAATGTGATTGGCTACCCAGATTTAATAGTTTTAATGGAACAGTTCAGTGTAAAAATACAAACTGGGTAAATAGATAGTATGTGCAAAATGAAAAATATTTCTAATATAGTTAGTTAGGCAAAAATTGAATCTATAAAGACTGGAGTGCCTAAGATAACAGAACACTACTTCCTGCTTTTCAGCTCTCTAACTCTGAGTTAGTCAGTGACTTGAAGGGGGGCCACATGAGACATAACTGTTTAGTGAGTTTGCAATCGATCGTCAGCATGCAGCGCAGATTCAAAAGCAACAGTTATGACCCATGTGGCCCCACTCACGTCTCTGATTGGTTACTGCGTGGTGGAAACCAAGAGAGCTGCAAAGCAGGAAGTAGTGTTCTGGCTGTTGTGTTACATCCAGTCACACCAGCCTTTTATAGATTACATTTTTGGCTAACTAACTATATTAGAAATATAATATTTTTAATTTTGCACAGCCTGTTTACCCAGTTGTTATTTTTACACTGAACAATTCCTTTAAGACACTGCCACCACTAATGTACACCACAGGCAGGCTCCAGAAAAGATATATGGAGCTTTCCAAAACTTTTAAATGTTAGAGGTAATGATCAAATTAAGCCAAACCTTAAATCAGGTGCCATATATGATGTATTTATTATGGACTATGTGGTTTTGAAAGATGCTATATGTCTCCTTTAAAGATATGAGGCAGTTATTGTCTTTTGTATTAAGCTTCCATTTAAGAAAAACGTAGGGACATACAAGTTAGGAAGCCAGCAAAATAACGCAACAAATATATAAAATAATAATTGGTAAAGGAATGCCCTGGGATTGGTTTGCAGGTTTGGTTTCAAAACGCACGAGCGAAATTCAGAAGAAATCTTTTACGTCAGGAGAATGGGGGAGGCGATAAAGTTGACGGTCCCTCTCTCAGCGCTCCAGCATCTGCAGAGAGTGCTGCACTAACGCCAACCGATGCCACGTCCACATTATCAGACCTCACCAGCCCCTCTCTCAATGTCGGGGGAACTGTAACCCCAAATATGGACACCCATGAGTCCGGGAGCCCTTCTCAAACAACACTAACCAACCTTTTTTAACATCTGCTGCATCTCTACACTTGTTGCCCTCTATGAATATTTCCACAAGACTGCATAATTTTTATTATTATTTTTTCTACCATCCATTGAAATACACTTCAAAATATTTTGGAAGAAAGAAGAAATTTATGGTAGACACTCAGTGAAGCAAATACAGAAGATAGGCTTCTGTTGTGTTAATTTTCACAGAAAATTTGAATGTCTGCATGATGAAGGTGGTAACATGAACTCTCTGAATTGGGAAGGTATATATCTAGAAGGGCAGAGCATAGAAAGGTGCAAGATACTGACAATCCCTCAAAAACCTTTGTGTAAAATCTTTCATATAACCTATTTCTGAAATATACTACCCTTATTTCAATGTTAGTGCAAGGGATATTCACTTACATTTGACTTTTCTCAGTCTCTCTCACTGTGAACTGCCACAACATTCATGGATTTTCATTTCCTATGTCCATCTAGCTAGCTCCAAGTCCATCTCACTATACTTTTCAGGAACAAAAATAATTATTTTAGTAAATTGCCCCCTTTCATTAGAATTTGCCCAAAACTGACTTCCTAATCCCTAGGAAACGAAAAACAGTTTTGTTGCACAATTCTTTCACAAATGTTAGACTTATCTCTTACTTCCTCCATTGAGCCTGTTTACTCAAAAATTATATTAAATGTCCTTTGACGTTTCTGCAGAAAGTCCCGTTCTCTAGATTTAGCTCTGACTTCAATCAATGGGGCACTGACTGGATGCACAAAATAATATGTAAATTAATGACACAAGTTATCAGTGTCATTTTTTAGTTTTATGTTGAAAACAATCAAATGAGGTAAGGGTTAAATTCCAATTCAAACATCCTTAAAAGTGCCTCCAAACAATTGTATATTACTTATTTCCATAATCTTGAAAAATAAATGAGCAAAAATAAAAAGTCTTCTTAATAAAATTAAATTTATATTATTTCAGTCTTAAACAATAATCTACTATATATACTATGTATGAACTACCTGGCCAAGTCAAAATAATTCTGGAAACCCCCCAGCATATCAATAATTTACCAAGCAATTGAGTTAAGTCACACCATATTTTTCCATACAGTTTAGAAGCAGACAGACTTAATATTTTTAATATTAAGTATATTTTTAAAAATAAAAATTGGATGTATATTTATGGCATTTTAATTTTAAGCAATTGTAACCTTTAGTTTTTCAGGTGAAATGGAAATAAGCAATATACGATTTTGTAAAAATGTTTTGTGAACAGTGAGTTTATTTCCATAGATTTTTTTTTGTTATTGGACAGATTGTACCAGACAAACATTAAATATTTCTAATATATAATATTTTTGTTACTTTTGTATAAAAAAATCAATATCTTATGTGCAAATGAGCAGTGTTTACTTTTTCAAGTTGGGTGCTTAAAAGACCCAGAAAAAGCAGAATGTTAATTTTTTTTCGTGTGTTTTTTTTTTTGTTGTATCTTGTGAAATATGTACAGTTTTTCAGAACAAAGTGCACACATACTTAAAATAAATGCAAAAGCTTTTTAAGAATCCGAAACTCTTTTTTTAAGTGGTTACAATAACTTATTTTTTCAGTAAAGAGGCTAGCCGTTTTGTACTCTAGCTGTGTAGACAACTGACAGTTCTAATAAGGCAGTAAATAAGACAATTTCTAAATATGCTTAGTTTATAAAATGCTCCCATTGAACATTATTTTAACTTACAGTCTCATTTCTACCTAATACCGATATGTTTTATTTTAAGGCCCACAATCTTGTAGGAACATGGAACTCATTTTAATTGGAGAGCTAGTGCATTATAAACAATATTTCATCAAGGATACAACAAAATATTATGATGGATTGGGTATTTTTATAACTATTAAAATCAAGCTGTAAAATCAATGAGATTATTCATCACAGGCCCGTGGATTGGGATATATTTTTGCTTTATACAGCATATTTTATCTGAATATAAGGCAAATGGCTTTGACATTGGTGAATGTTCATTTATTCATATAAAAAAACTATTGTGTTCCATTGCTTTCAACCCGCATCCTGTTTGACAGAGTAATGTTTTTGCACAACGCTGTAGTGGTTTGTGTTGAGGGATTTATATACAAATTGCTAAAAGTTTTCATTCATGCTGCACTGTATAAAACACTTAAACATATGATTAACTTTAAGGGGCAGATTTATCAAGGGTCGAAGTGAATTCAAGGGAATTTTCGAAGTAAAAAAATTAGAAGTAATTTTTTGGATGCTTCGACCATCGAATAGGATACTACGACTTCAAATTTAATTCGACTCGAAGTAAAAATCGTTCGAATATTCGACCATTCGATAATCTAAGTATGGTCTCTTTAAAAAGACTTCAATACTTTGCCATATTGAAACCTGCCGAAGTGCTATGTTAGCCTATGGGGACCTTCTAGAGCAGTTTTCTAACTCTTTAGAGGTCGAAGGAAAATCCTTTGATCGATCGCTGAAATCGTTCGATTAGGCTTTACTTCGATCGGTCGATTGCCAAATTCGGTAAAAAAATCCTTGACTTCGATATTCTAAGTCGAAGTATTTTAATTCGATGGTCGAATTTCAAAGTATTTTTTACTTCGAAATTTGACCCTTGATAAATCTTGATAATGAACATATGATGGACCGTTCTGCTCAAAGTTAGCCAATAGGTTGATTTCTGAAATGAACACATTATAACATCAATCTTTATTAGGCAACCATTGTTTTTGTTTTTTTAACGAATTGTATCATACAATCCCATGCAGCTGCTGTTACAAATCATAAGTCAGTAGTTAACGGCTGAATTTTTAAAACCAGGCCTTAATATAGAACATAATATTAAATACGTAGTCTGCCTGATATATCTATGCTAAATCCCAATTAATTTATTCACCCCACTTTGTTCTCATGCACCAGGTTCCCAAAACATATGTATAAATAATATATATTTAAACTTTTTTTCAACCCTCTTGGAGCTACTACAATCATTTGGTGGTTTAACAAAAGACAAGGCAAAGCACAATAAAAAAATAGACATTAAAAAGCCACACTAAAGTAATTATAGGTATTTGATTCCAGAGGAAACACATTTCCTAAAAATGCCTTCAAATACTTCCATGTATAAAACTTTCTTTATAATGTATGTTGACCTTGCATTGGTTTTATCTCTTTTTCAATACAAACAGCTATTTTTAAAGGGATACTGTCATGGGAAAAAAATTTTTTTTTCAAAATAAATCAGTTAATAGTGCTGCTCCAGCAGAATTAGGAACTGAAATCCATTTCTCAAAAAAGCAAACAGATTTTTTATATTCAATTTTGAAATCTGACATGGGGCTAGACATATTGTCAATTTCCCAGCTGCCCCAAGTAATGTGACTTGTGCTCTGATAAACTTCAATCACTCTTTACTGCTGTACTGCAAGTTAGAGTGATATCACCCCCTTCCTTTCCCCCCAGCATCCAAACAAAAGAACAATGGGAAGGTAACCAGATAGCAGCTCCCTAACACAAGATAACAGCTGCCTGGTAGATCTAAAAACAGCACTCAATAGTAAAATCCCATGTCCCACTGAGACACATTCAGTTACATTGAGAAGGAAAACAGCAGCCTGCCAGAAAGCATTTCTCTCCTAAAGTGCAGGCACAAGTCACATGACCAGGGGCAGCTGGGAAATTGACAAAATGTCTAGCCCCATGTCAGATTTCAAAATTGAATATAAAAAAATCTGTTTGCTCTTTTGAGAAATGGATTTCAGTGCAGAAGTCTGCTGGAGTAGTACTATTAACTGATGCCTTTTCAAAAAAACATGTTTTCTGATGACAGGATCCCTTTAATTATAAAAAGTGGGATTCTTTCCATAATTTAATTGGATTTCACAAACCTCCTTTAGCAAGTAAAAATATTAGACTTTTTACACAGTGATATGGATAGAGTATGAGCAATATGCCCATTAAATATATGCCCATTTATTTACCAGTTGTAGTACTCCGAATCAGATGTGAGATTTGTACAGCAATTGATCAGATATACATGATCACACTGTTCCTTAGACCTAAACATAACTTTAGACATTTTTTTCAGACATTCTTTTCTCAGGGTTATTAGAAAACATAGGCTCTTGAAAATATAGTTTATATTAATCAAAAGTGGCAGGGTGCACTGGGAAGTAATTGTAGATTTGCATTTTAAATGATTGAAAAGATATGAAATTGTCATCTCTGTGGAAAAAGCAAAATCTTGTAAAACAGCAAATGTTAACCGACTCTTTTGTATCAGAACGAGTTTTGTTTTGACAGAATTTGGCTTGGCTTGTTTTGAAACTACTATTTTGAGTAACATTTCATATATGCCATGGAAACCTTTAGTTTCACTAAAAAACATTCACATTAAATATGCTTAAGCTGCAGAGAGAGTGAGATTTCCCCCCTTGTAAAAATTAAGATCTTGTAAGGTGTTCTTTGTACACCTCAGTATCCTTGTTTGTTTCTGTGGTTCAATGAGCATTAAAACTCCAAGATTTTTGTTTACATATCAATTCACTGGTAGACCATAATATATATAAGTATTTTTTTAACCTACGCATTGCTTCACAAACTGTAAATTTTGCCTTTATAAAGTTGAATAAGACTCCTCTGGGGTTACAGCTCACTTTTACAAGTGCCTTACTGTACTTCCTAGTACTTCTGTGAAAATCAGGATTAACGTGTGTCATTCACTGTTTGTATCCCTTTAACAATTCAATCGTTTTGTACTGTTTATTTCTTTCTTTCTGGATTAAAAAATAAAACCATGCTTTTCAAGGATGTGTCCTGTTAGATAATACAGGTATTTAATGCAGCCAGACAGTCTGGTTAACAAAAAAATCTATTATACTTATAAGTGTTTAAGTACAGTTTGTGGTAGAGCAAAATTGTCCATGTTTTTTTTCTTTTTGTTTTTGTTTACTGAGAAATGCATTGTATAGAGCAATTTCCTTTGAATATTTATGGACCAAACCTTTGTGAATTATTCTGATTAAATTTGTGTGAATAAACGATTTTAAGTCAGTGGAGTTTTATTTTTAGATAATGTTGCACATTGCTTTTTAAAATATTTTTATAAATCATACACAAATCAATTTTTACAGTGTTTCTAAATCTGGTTACATTTATTAGTTATTGTATGAAATATATGGGGAGACATGTATCAAGTAATGCAGGTAGAAGAGAAGCACATTTACTAGATGAGCTGTGGGAAGCCAAAGAGAAGGAAAGATTCTTTATGTATATACATGGAAAAATAATTTATTTTTTCTTTTTGTTGGCTTAATCTCCTTTTGATTTGTATTCTTGATATAAAATGGTAATTTATTACAACCACGTGACTGAGAGATTTATGCAGAGAAGGGGGAAACTCCAAACGTTTTTAAAATATAACAATGAAACGAATAGGTGAATACATACAGTGCATTTTCGGCTAATGGCATCGGCTTGATACATATTGCTCCATGTTCATAAATAACCACAGCATTAGAATGGTGGTAACCTAATTATTAAAGCAAATGAGAATTAAATGTAAGCCCATTAGTGCCAGGTTGCTCTGTAGTTTAATACATTTTTTTGCTATGATTTTTTTCAGGGAGAACAATGTTCGGGGTTTAACAGCCATACAACCCGGCGTTTGAAAATTCCCTAAAGTATTTAAAGAAGGGGAAAAGTTTGATCGGGAAGTCTACTGCAGTGAAGACAAAGACAAAAAATTAGCCAAAAATTTTAAAAATTTAAATCTATATATATAAAAAAGAACTTCTATGTCATTTTTTGGAATGTTCAAGCACATGCTTTTTTGTATGTATGATAGGAGTTCTAACATTGTACCCTGATAAAATGAGGGAAGGATGTTAAGCTATTACAGTTTTAACGCCATTTTCATATGAATGCTTCGGATTTGTTGATAAAATGATACAAAACTGTGTGATTTTTTTTTTGCCCGCAAAAAATGTGTATATATCATGGAGCAACCTGGCATTAATAAACCTTATACAGTTTTGATGCAGAATTTATCAAAATTTTGTTTAGACTCAAGCACAACTGAAGATTAATTTAAATGTAAAAATAGCACTCTACAACCACGCTTGCAAAAATGTATTCTTCACAAATGTGAAATTGCAAAAGTGTATTCTTCACAAATGTGAAATCCCACTCTATTTGTGCCTGTTTATTTAAAGTTATTGTTTTACTTATAGGTTCTGTTCCATGTAGCAGAAATAGACTGAATTATAATCCGACACAATAACAAAATGACTGTGGTCTTGTAGACCTAATTCTTGTGTGTAGCAAATTAACTTTACATCTCTAAATTATATAAAAATATGTAAATGCTTACACAAGGAGAAAACATACACTGTTGTCGCTATTATATTATTCAACATAATGTGAATTGTCCATAGAATGGACCTCGGAAATACAGACCTAGTCATTTGTTTGAGCCTTTACATTACCGGAGTGCAGAATGTGCAGAATACTCTATTTCTTTTTATGGTCTTCACATGGAGCTTAAATGTGGCCGAGTTTTGTGCAATTACTCCAGCTGCAGCAGTGGGGATCCTGCTCTTAGGAAAAAATGTCATTTGGGCATTCTGAGTAGGAATATTATTACACCAAAGCATAGATGCAATATAAACAAAAATAAAAGCGGACTGCATGGGACAAAACTATAAAGGAGAATTAAAATCTGCATGACATCTTATGCTTTCTTTTTCTCTGTATGTGTGAATCCCTAACTTACAATGATGTTTTCTGTAAAATACAGTTTTCATGAATAAATACATCATCTGATGTAGACATAATACATGATTCTAAAGCTCGATCTAAACGAAGCATTATAAATGAAAGAATAAAAAAAAGGACACAGTTGTTAAATTATATAATGCTAATGTATTAAAGGGTATGTTACATTCACAAATGAATCTGAAGGGGTTTTTCCTTTATGTGGCTGATCAAAATGCATGTAATTTATATCAGAAATCCAGGGAAAGCTGTTCTAACATTTTTTTGTTTTAATTTTCTGTATTATTTATGTCAGCATTATTTAATTCGATCTTTAACCCACCTATATAACTATTGCTTAATTTCAAATCCCAGCATCCAACCAATGTTCTTTGGTGACTAGAGATCGCTGATTTGAGGAGGATGTCATTAAGGCTAAATGAAACAAATTCATTTGTTAAAATAGCTAAGAACAAATCACCAGCAGTTAGTGGTTTGGTGTCTTATGTTGTACATGAAAATGAACATGAAAAAAAAAAATGAGGGAATTAGGAAATATTAAGAAAACAACGCACCACCAAAAGTAAATGAGTGGAGTAATAGCGTTAGTAGAAGGAATATTTATAAACTTAAGATGTACATTTACTAAGAAAACATGTAAAGTAAAAATAATTATAAAATCCCAAAATAAAAGACAAAAGGAAAGAGGCACGAACAGTTAAGTTGGGTTGAAAAAAAGACCAAAACCCACTGGTTCAACTCCTCCAAACAACCCTCAGTGCACATATATACACATACTTATACAGACTAGTGATGAGCAAATCTGGGCCGTTCCACTGTAAAAATCATGATTCAGAGAAAGAAATGTGCAAAACACATTGAAGTCAATGGGCTTAAAGGAATTGTTCAGTGTAAAAACTGTGTAAATAGATAGGCTGTGCAAAATAAAACATGTTTCTAATATACGGTAGTTAGTTAGCCATAAATGTATTGTATAAAGGCTGGAGTGATTTGATGTATAACATGTCAGCCAGAACACTAATTCCTGCTTTTCAGCTCTCTTGGTTTACGCTGACTGGTTACCCTGGTTACCAGGCAGTGACCAATCAGTGACTTGAGGGGGGGGGCACATGGGTCATATCTGTTGCTTTTGAATCTGAGCTGAATGCGGAGGATCAATTACAAACTCACTGAACAGAAATGTACCATGTGGCCCCCCTTCAAGTCGCTGACTAACTCAGAGTTATAGAGCTGAAAAGCAGGAAGTTGGATTCTGGCTGTTTTATTAGACATCTGTTCACTCCAGCCTTTATATATTACATTTTTGGCTAACTAACTATATTAGAAACATTTTTAATTTTGCACAGCCTATTTACACAGTTTTTATTTTCACACTGAACTATTCCTTTAAAAAAAGAATTCACTTGAAATGCATTAAAGTCAATGGGTGTTTTTTCTTATGGCAACTTTTTTTGTTTAGGCAAAATTTTTCATGGCCGATTTTTGCGAATTAAGCATAATCAGCAAAAATAGAGATAGTACTTTTTCTGGTCTTCTCCAGGTCTAGGCCAGGGACAGACCCCTGTGCCACTCCACTATCATTGGTTCAATTAGAAAATGTTTAATTTGCCACCACTTTTTGTAATCTATTCTCCATTCAAGTACAAACATTATGTTCCAGGCCAATATTCCATAATGTAATCAGTAGCCTTCTATGTGGTAGCAAAGTCTAAGTATATCAAATCCACTTCCATCCCAGAGTCTAAGGGGCAGAATTTGCGCTAGCGTCCGCATTGTTCACATCGCAAAACACGTCACCAGGCGTAAATTCGCCAGGGTAACGCTAATTAACTAAAATCCGAAGTTGCGTCCAGGGTGCTGGTTAAAGGGGATGGAAACCTAGTTGGCACAAAAACCCTGCCCCCCTCCCGTGTGTTGCCCACCCTCCCTCCTCCCCCCTGGCAGGTCCAGTCCAGGGAGTTCACAGACGACATCTTCTTCCACGCGATCTTCTTCCTGCTTCGAACGGCGTTTTGGCGCATGCGCAGTAGGAGCATTTCGCTGGTACGGATCTACTGCGCATGCGCCAAAAGTCACAATGTACTTTTGGCGCATGCGCAGTAGATCGTACCGGCGAAATGCTCCTACTGCGCATGCGCCGGTCAAAGCAGGAAGAAGATCGTCTTTGAACTCCCTGGACTGGACCTGCGCAGAAGGGTAAGTAACAAGTTAGGGGCATTTGCCCAGCGGGACGGGTAGGCCAGGGGGGAGGAGGGAGGGTGGGCAACACACGGGAGGGGGGGAGGGTTTTTGCGCCAACTAGGTTTCCTTCCCCTTTAAGTAGTGCTAGCATTACTGAGGCAAGTGAAGCGAAGTTGCACTAGTGCTGGCTAATTTGCATACAGCGGGAAGTTAAAGTTGAATGGACGTATATGTTGCAGCCAATACACTACAAAAGCCCAGGGAAACCTTAATAAAATAAAAAAGAGTTGTTATATTGCCCTACACATGAGCCCAGTGTATAGTTTATGTGCCATATGTTAGAAAATTTAGGGGGGAAGATTTACAATCTTTTGCAGCCTATCACCCTGAAAAATGAAAACTCACCACCGTTTTTTGGGACTTAGAAAGTGGCGAAGGCAAGTCTGGCGCAAGAGGTAACAATTAGTAAAATCTGCATCTTAGTGAATTTGCATAGTTACGTCCCTTCACCAGAGTGCAACTTCGCCAGGCATAAGGGAGAAAATTACCGCTAGAGTCTATCTCCTTCGCTAGCGAAGTTACGCCTGCACCCGTTAGTAAATCGGCAAAGTAACGAAATGACGTCACGCTGGCGAATGTTCACTAACTGTAGTCACTTCGCCCTTTAGTAAATCTGCCCCCAAGTTCCTGCTCAAATCCTCATAAGAAGGCAAAAAAGTGAAACATTTTTAAAAGAACTTTGCAACATTCAGGTAAAAAACAGACGTATTACTGTCTTTAAATTGCTAGAGAACAGTAATGAAAAAATAATTAAACTCAATCCTAGCCCCTAGAAAATGTTCTCGCTTTTCAACTTTTTATATATTATCACTGCTCAGTTTCATAATTAATACCATTAAGTAGGTGTTCCATATTGTTTTTAATCTGACATTGTTAAACAATATCATTTGTACTTTAATTCCCAAGTTCTCAAGAGAAATTATTTTATGTTTTCATAAAAATACATAAAAAAATGAAACTATATTATACCATTATTTACTTTTTTATTTGGTGGTGGTGAAAAAATTGCCTAACGTTTTCTGGTTCAGACTGAGAAACAGCTACAAAGATGTAGGTAAGCATTTCTTTTTTCTGAAATTCTGAAGTTGAAGGTCCCAGCAATTGTGCATCCCCCTTGGCCCTGCTTTTCACTCTAGCACTGCTTGACTTGACATTGCTTTAAAGGGTTGTTTACCTTCAAACACACTGTTTTCAGTTCAGTTGGTTTCAGATAGATCACCAGAAATAAAGACTTTTTCCTATTACTTTCTGTGACTGTTTTTCTTTTGAAGTGTCACCTTCTAAAGCCCCTCTGGGGGGTCACTGCCTCTTTAACTGTTATAAATTGATACATTTAGTTGATACATTTGTTCCTGTTGAGCTGAAACACTAAGTTGCATTAAAGGCATCTGTTAGAATTGATACAATAGTTGCTAATATTCCACAGATGCTGCTGAGAAATGTATCAACTAATTGTATCAACCAAATGTAGCAAATTGTAACAGTTCAGATGCTCCTGAATTACTGAGCTGCCAGACAAACACCAGAGACAGGAACATTAAACATTAAACTTCAATTTTGGGAAAACTGTAAAAAATAAAAGACAGAAAGCAAATGAAAAAATTCTTTATTTCTGGTGAACAATCTGAAAACAACTGGGTTAAGGGGGTTGTTCACCTTCTATGCACTGTTTTAAGTTCAGATTGTTCACCATAAACAAAAATTGTAATACAAAAAAATGTAATAATTATTTTTAAAGGCAAACCGTGCACTTGCAATCTTTCTTCTTTTGTGGACACATATTGGCTTTTTATTGTTTGCAGCAACTCCAGAATGTGACTTAGACCGAGCACTGGCAGAAGGGTGTTTGTAGCAGCTGGTCAACACCACAGCATGGTTTTTTCCACATCTTTTTATAATTTTCCCTGATTCTGCATTGCATTTAGTTGATACATTTCTCAACAGTATCTGTGGAATATTAGCAACTATTGTTTCAATTCTAACAACTGCCTTTAATGCAACTCAGGGATTCTGCTCAGCAGGGGCTAAAGATAAACACATTAACTAAATGTATCAATTTAAAACAGTTGAAGAGTCGGCGACCCCCTCCAAGCTGCTTTAGAAGGTGAAAAATTAAAATTTAAACTTCAATATTAGAAAAACCGTCACAAATAGAAAGTAATTGGAAAAAGTCTATTTCTGGTGAACAAACTGAAACCAACTGAACTGAAAAAAGGGTTTGAAGGTAAACAACCCCTTTAAAGGAAAACTATAACAGATCAGACTATGTTCTGTCTGACAGCAATCGAATGAAAGTTATGTCCAACAAAAGCTGGTGACAGATTCCCACCGATATCATCAGATCGGCAATATGTGCAGAGATAGACAAAAGTTTTCTAACCTGTCCGATCAATCACCATGGCACAAAAATTGTCGGGAGACTCCACACACAGCCCGAAAATCATACGAAACAGAGATTTGTACGGTACAATTTTTGCGTCTATGGCCAGCTTTAGAGCCCTGTATACTTATCTAATGACCATACAATTCACTACAAGTGATACATTGCACTTAAAACCTTTCACATTTAGATAGCACCGTGTTCACATTTAGATGAGAACTCTTATAGTATTTTATAACAAGCAGCTTTGTGGGCTCCAGACCAGAAGTTGCAGAAGAGATTTGTTTTTTAATTTGGGAATATATTGAACGTCATAGAATATTTCTGAAAAATTAGAGGAATGAAGATAAAAAAAATAAAACAACAGTTATACGTTTAATATACAAACATATAAACCCCCATGCACAATTTTGGTGGTAGACAAGAAGTTCATGTTCTCCAAGAAGACAAATTATTTAATTTACGTTAATCCTTTCTTTACAATTAGTATTTTTTCATGAGGCATGCATCTTACACCCAAGAGGAAGCTCATTGATCCTCTTAACATGACAACTATGTTTAAGTTTAAATGTGCCAGCCTCGTATTTTTTACATACTATATGATAAATGCATTTAATTACGTTAATTCCCAGCCATTTATGGTGCAAATAAATATATATATATATATATATATATATATATATATATATATATATATATATATATATATATATATATATATATATATATATATACACATATATACACATATATATATATATATATCTATATCTATATACATACATATACACACATATATACACATATATATACATATATACAGTCAACTACAAGAGGTCCTCTGCACTCAACCCATTATCAATATATTTAAGACAGAGACATTTTGTGCATACTGCTACTGAAAAATGCCTTACCCTTTAAACAACACAGGGATTGTTTTTCCATATATTGCAATATATTTAAGCTGGCCAACTATGTCAAATTCATCCCATATCTGGCCAGTCCTACGCTTAATTTTCATCTGATTCATTAAGAATTCAATTGCTTAATTATACATTTTACAAAGGGACTAAGTTTTACCTGCAACTTACTAGCTGCTTTCAAAGTAAAACTCCCAAACTTGGCTGCCCTTTTATTAGACACCAGTGGGATCACCTGACTATAGCTGGGAAGGGTGGGAGCTACAACATGGAGCTGGTCACTGCTCCTGTATAACTATAACAAACAAGGGAAAGTTGTGCTCACCACTATTTTTTAAAACCATTAGGCGGGGGTGCAATGAGGCTGTGACCACAAAATACATATAGTCAACTACAAGAGTCCTCTGCACTCAACCCATTATCAATACATTTAAGACAGAGACATTTTGTGCATACTGCTACTAAAAAATGCCTTACCCTTTAAACAACACAGGGATTGTTTGTCTATATATTTATATATATTTATATATATATATATATATATATATATATATATATATATATATATATATATATATATATATATATATATATATATACACACACACAGTATATATAAATAAGCCCCTTTGATGATGAATTACCACTGTTTCTCTCCTCTACAAAACGGATATCAAAATGGATCGACACAGTTTATCTTCCCTAATGTTCCTTTAATAATGGATCAGAGCAAATAATTTACCCTAGCATGCTTTAAGAATTAAATGATACAGCATTTCCTGTTAAATAATGGATAGGCACCACTTATCTACTGCAGCATCCCTTTCAATAGTGTTTAACCACAGCTTCTTTCCACCATCATTGGTCTAACAATATATCAGCAAAGCCTCTCTACAGTGCCTGGTTTTAATGGCTCAATGGATAAGCTTTCCTCCATGGAATGGATCAGTATAACTTTTTTAGTTCCTATTGTAATAATGGACCAGAACCACTTATTTCCCCCAGAATCCCTTGTAATAATATATAAGCACAGCTTCTCTCCTCCAGAATAAAATATATATCCATCCAATAAATAATCATCATGGCAACCCATATAATGGATCACTAACGCAGGAACTGTTATAATGACTCAGGTCAGCTTCTCTCAAGGGGGCAAATTTACTTTCCTCCGAAATTGCGCCAGTGACAGGCTTCGCTGACATCGCAACACTTCGCCAGGTGTAAATTCGCCAGGACAACACTAATTAACAAAACTCCAAAGTTGCGTGCAGGGTTCCGAACGCTTGCGAAGTTTCGCTAGCGATAATATGATAAGAAGTTCGAAGTTACGCTAGCGATTGCTTATTAGCACACGGCGTGAAGTTAAAGTACAATGGACATATATGTTGCAGTAACTACATTACACTTCACAAGGCCAGGGAAGCTTAATAAAATAAAATAGAGTTGTTATATTGCCCTACACATGTGCCCACTGTGTAAAGGCAAGTCTGGCGCAAGAGGTAACGTTCATTAAAATCTGCATCCTAGTGAATTTGCGTAGTTACGTCCATTCGCCAGAGCAAAGATTTGCCTGGCGTTAGACTGCAAAGTAGCGCTAGAGTCGATCTCCTTCGCTAGCGAATTTACGTCAGCTTTAGTCACTTTGCCCTTTGGTAAATTTGCCCCAAGGCATCCTTGGAGAAGGGACGAAACGACTTAAAAGGATGGTGTTGCATTTTAACCTTACTTTTTTTTTTTTTTATTCCCTCTGGGTGGTGTAGCATAGCAGATGTATGATGCATGTAGCATGAGTTAAAGACAAGAGGACTGGAAACTTCATTTAGTAGTTGCTCGTGTCAGTACTTATGTGCAAGCTGCTCTCAGGGCTCATCATCAGAATACATTCACAGCAATAAACACACAGGACGTGCTTGGGACATGATACCTGATTTGCTCTGCTGAGCATCTGGCAGGAGTAAGAGGGAGTGAAGCACTGAAATGCTCATAATATGGAACGGGCATGTAACCTCCATGATGTGATCAGCAGTGCGAGAAGAGCTGTGCAGGAAAGACAATGAAACACTGTCACGGTCTGAATCAAATCTTTGAAATTTCCCTCTCACGCACGGGTTTATCCTTTTTATATCATACATCTGCCTGTTATTTTTCTCATAACCTTTTTGTCAGTGTTTGTTTTCAACAGGCTAAAATTATGGAAAATGTAAAGCAAATTGTTTTGTTCAGATCACACTTACCTATATCACACAGGTATATATTTCAGTGGTAAGTATATACAGGAATCCATAGCCATAACTTTTAAGAACTTGTAAGGGATGGATGGAATTCTGGATTTGGTTGGGGTTTGGCCAAATCTGAGCCTTTTCAAGCAGAATTCAGCCGAATCCAATTGCCTGGCCAAATTGAATCCAAACCCTTAAAATCACATCGCTTTTAGTAACACAATCAATTTTTTGTGCAAATTGTGCTTCAGGTTTGGTATGAGCTGAATCCTTTGTGAAGGAACTACTTTGAATCCCAAAAAGTGGTTTCTGTTCATCCGTAGAACATAAAAAAATTATTGGGAACAATCTCTACAGTGACCTTATATGTCTGTGTGTGATATTTGATACAAACAGAACCAAGATACTTTACTAATGAGGTAGGACACTCAAGAATCCTATTGTAAGATCAAGTAACTTTGTAATGGTTTAAGAATTATATACAACAGAACCCCAATTTTACGTTTCCCAGGGAGCTGTGACAAAACAGCATAAATTCTGTGAACCGGTAAATTCAGGAAAAGAAAAAAGCATAACTGGCCTGAAAGGGACTGTGACAAAACAGTGTCTGTTTCCAGGAAAATGTAAAATTCATGGATATAAAATTGGGGTTCTACTGTATTTCCTTTCTTTTTATAAAACAATGAAACAAAACAACAAACACACACACACACGACTAACAGACACACACAGCTCCTTTATACAATATTTGCAAACAGCTCTTTTAGGAAAGGCAAAGCGTAACCTTGGAGCAATTCTTTTTTTTTGATTCACAGCAACAAGCGCTTCTGATGCTCATGCACCACTACTACTGTTACAAGCGGTCACAGATACGGTACTTCCAGACGCACGTGACTTTAGGTGTGGCTATCAGGGGTCACTAACTCAGTTTCTCACACACCTTGCACACAGATTAGACTAGCATAACAGCACCCCAAACACCAACCACAACCCAGATAATTAATTCGCTGCCACAGCCTATCATTTACATGCGATAGAAACCTAATGTGAATATTCCCTTGTTTGCTCTACCACGTAATATTTCACAGTACACCAAAGCATTAAACACTCTCTCACTATAGTCAGGGTAAGTTCCTACTGATAAAACAAGTACTCCAAGGGTTAATCAGCATTCAGACAAACTAGCATTTGCATTCAGAATGCAGAGGGTTCAGACTCACAGTTACACTCTTTTAGGCTAGGTTTGTTTAGAGCACCAAAGACAAACATATTAAGTTATATATTTATTTAATATTATAAAAGGCATAACAGTGCAATTAACAAAAAGATGTTACAAAAAAAGTTATACATTCAATAATACAATTACAAACAGTTTATAAAATAAAAGGGAAAACATGGAAAACCTATACTAGCTTCAAAGGTATAGAATTCCTGGTCCTGGAGGCAAGGGGAAAAAAATGGGATAACTTCCAATCACAATTGGTCCTCCTAAGTAAAACCAATTCTTAGTCAGAAGAACTGACTATCTGTTATTTCAGGGGCATCAGGTAACTGCACACTGCCCCCTCCCTCAGGAATACAAAGGGGTGTGGTCTAGCAGGACACAGATTGATTTTTTTTATGATCTCCTGTGAGTAGGAATTGGACCAAGAATATAATGACCATAACTACTTACAGGAACCTAGGAGAGAGATGATATTATATTCCTTGGTTACTTCTCTCATGGATTCCATAGATATTAAACATCAATACTGTGTGACCTGCCCCGATATTCACATCTGTTGTACAGAATACCAAACCTAGTCATGTTTGGACTTGTTTGAAACCTGAAATTACCTTCAACCCATCACCAGTTTTTTTTATGCTGTTGGAACAACAGTTATGGGTTCTTTGAGGATAAATATGGTTTAGGACATGTTATGCGTGACCTTCACAGCTTTGGTTGGACATAGATATCGTACGATTGCTGTCAGGGGCCGAACATCGGCTGATCTGTTCTTTTACTACTTTATTTGATCTGAATGGTTAGTGGCAGGTCGGGAGATGATTGGATCTTTGCATCTATGGCCAGCTTAAGCTCTCCCTCCTTGGGCTTTTCACCCTCCACACTTATCAGCCAGGGCTTGGAGATGGGCATTGTAGGCTGTGACCTTGTTATAAATGGCTCACTCCAGACCTAAGTGATTAGAGGCCTATTATGTCCCTGATTTAGGTGAAGAATACGAACGTCACAAGAGGTATTTCAGAAAACTATGTTAGTGATCTAGGAGGGGGAAATGGACAATAAAATAATGCTAATAGCAAAAATGGAGTTTCCATGTCCTTTAACCATAGGTGACAGCTGGTGTTCTATGTTCCCTCCCAACCTTTTGAACCTGTGAGCAACATTCAGAAGTAAAAGGAGTTGGGGAGCAAGACTAGCAAGAAAAATGTTCTAGGGGTTCCAAATAAGGATTGTCAACCTACATTGATTGACAGTACACCTTGTTTTTATACAACCAAAACGCCTCCAAGCCTGGAATTCAAAAATAAGCTCCTGCTTTGAGGCCATTAGGAGCAACATCCAAGGGGTTGGAGAGCAACATGTTGCCCCTGAGCTACCGGTTGGGGATCACTGCTTTAAGGTCTGCACAAATTTTGTATTAATTCTGACTCACGCACATAGTATTTAATAACAGCACACACAAGTTTAAAAAGATTTTTTTTGAGCACATAGAAGGAATTACTAGTTCAGAGTTAGGACCAGAGAAAATAAAAAGTAAAATTGAACATTTATTTCTTCAAAATTGGCCATTAATCTGTCCCCAATTTATGAAAAATTGGCCCCTTATAAAAGGCACCCTCTGATATTGTTAAATTCATGAGTCATTGTATTGAAAATGTGACCCATTTCCTTCTCCTAAATTAAAATATAAGGCCCCTGCAAGCACAACAAACACACTGGGCCCCTCAGAGTAACACATTAAAAGGTTAATGTCACCTGGCCTCAGTCTGCATGAAAACTCTTTCCTTTCTCGTCAAACTGGGAGAAGAGACTCTGACAGGAACACGGCCTGTTAGCAACCAGGAATAATGTCAACTTTTACACAAGTCGAAATTCTAAGCGGAAAATAGAAGCTACTTTCGATGAGATGTCGGGACCAAACCTACCGCAACTTACAGAAGTACGCGCCCCTACTCGTCACTCCCCGAAGTCGGCTACGTGACGCGTCATTACGGTTACGTGTAGTCGAGACGCCGTAGTCTCGCGAGAGGACACTTGTGGCGTCGGGATTTCCTGTAAGACAGGAGCCAAGGAGTTTGCTATTCACAGCGTTTCCGTGTAAGTACTGATCCGGGACTGCGGGCTATTTTAAAAACATCAAAACTAAAAAATAAAACGAAAAGCGGAACTGTTGAGCATCAATGGTCATTATATAGGAGCCCTGTTTTGGCAACATTTACGCAGCTGTGCCTGGCAGCGTAGTTATCAGCGCTAACATGGAATGGCAGTGTCCATGGCAACAGTGACAGGCGGCACTTGTCAGTGACAAGATCATCTGACACATTATTCTTCTATCTGCTGCTTGTTTGTGTGCTGATTCTTGTTGATGTTACCATGGCCCATAACTGAGGAGAGGCGATAGTTACAGGCAAGGGGGGAACCCAGAGTCTATAATTCCCAGGGGGACCCAACTATTTCGGTCATACAGTGGGTCACTTCAGACACAAGGCTACAAACTAGAGAGAGGCCTCCTAATTTAAGATACAATTAGAAGGTACTGACATTTAGGAACGTGTTAGGTTCCTTTTGTTTACAAATGTTTTCTTCAGATCACTTGAACTGTGACCCAGGCATTTGCAGCCTAATGCTAATCTGTATGAGGGAGTGTAGCTTGCTAGGCCTTTTATGTACACAGCAGGACATTTGAAAATATACAATGAAGAAAACATTGCTCATATTTCTGTTTATACAGGTATAGAGTGCTTTGGGCTTTTCAGGAGTAGGGATGTTTTTACAATGTGAATCTTCATGTCTTAAGACTGCAAAAAAAAATCTGTTTTATCTTAGTTAGGATAAAGTGTTATTATTACAAAGAAAAAGGATATTGTTCTTAAAAATTAGGATTACTTGCTTAAAGGGATCCTGTCATCGGAAAACATGTGTGATATCACTCCAACTTGCAGTTCAGCAGTAAAGAGTGATTGAAGTTTATCAGAGCACAAGTCACATGACTTGGGGCAGCTGGGAAATTGACAATATGTCTAGCCCCATGTCAGATTTCAAAATTGAATATAAAAAGAATCTGTTTGCTCTTTTGAGAAATGGATTTCAGTGCAGAATTCTGCTGGAGCAGCACTATTAACTGATTCATTTTGAAAAAAATGTTTTTTTCCATGACAGTATCCCTTTAAAATGGATATATTGGAGATGGTCTTTCTGCAATTCGGAGCTTCTGCAAAAAGGGTTTCTGGGTTAAATATCCCATACCTGTATGCTATGAGGCGGCAGTTGGATTTGGTGTTTACCACTGCCTGGAATAAAAAGTTGTTTGCAGTAATACTGCTGGAGTTCCTCTTCCTTCTCCTATACTTGAATCTTTTACAGCAGTTGCAGCACAGAACAACTATTTAGGAATTGGATGCATATCATTTGGAAAAGCTGTGCTAACCACCATTCCCCTCTTCTATTTTGGAGGAGGCAGTTGGAGTTCTAGTTGAATGAATGAATACTTTAACGCTAGGATTCCTTTTTAAAGGAATATTCTTTTAAATGTAATACCTAAACACACCGAGTAAAGTGCAGTTTGAGTGCAATCACCATTTTTCAACATGGCAAAAATGATTCCCAGAATTTCTACATCGTTGTGATGCAAATGGATGATTATTTTTTCTGTAGTTGCTCTGCGTCTACTGCAATTGTATTGAAATTGTCAAAATAGGCTGCAAATCGGCCGCAGTTGTGTTGAATGCTTTTAAAGTCTGCCTTGCATTACTTCTGTTGCTCACCATACAAGTGACATCTGCGTCTGATTCTCTGTATGCATAAGTGAACCCTGAAGGTACCGGCCTGGTCAGGAGTTGAAGTATCTCCAGGGCTCCCCTGCATTTATAAGTGCAGAATTGAAGGCAGGAAGGGCTAAACAGCGCCAAGTTTGAGTAGTGCATTTTGATGCAAGCACTTCACTATGAGGAAAAGAGCAAGCTGCTTGCTGTGGACTAAATGAGCCCTATCGTGTGTAGGCCTCTGCAGACCACTTTGAATATAACACGGCCAGCGTTAGGCTGCACTAGATTCAAAAGACATGCAAAGTAGGGGCATCTTCTCCTACCTGCCCCTACTTTGCATGTCTTTTGCGTGCTCAATGCAGGGTGCTGCTCTTGTTCTTGCGCCCCCTACCCCCAAAAATGCCTTTTTCATTGCCTTTCTGCATTTGAAATAAAAGCATATTTCAGTATTTTCTTCTATTATTCAAGCAACATGTGTTAGACATTAGGAGTTTATCGACTGGATACTGTGTTGGCCAAGCCAGTATATCACCACCATAAGATGCCTGGGGCAGAACCAGCACCTTTCTGAAATTAAGATTGTCTGAAGCTTTCCTGAATTTAGTGCTCTCTTCACCCTCTTCTCCCCCTGTATGGGTGACTTCTCGCCTACTCGCCTTTTTTTGTTCCTTTTTTCTCTATGCCCTTTTTGCCTTTGCGGTCTTTTCTGCAGTAATTGTATTCATCAGTTGCTGCTGTTTGAATCACTGCATTCAAGTAACAGACCTGTTTAGCTCAATCTGCAGAAATAAGTTTTTGCAAAGATTAGAAAAGATAAAATTGATTCCTTGGCTGGGTGGATTTCGCTGGGACAAGTCACATGCTGTCTACTGCTTGTTGCCGTAACTATCAAGAGCACCTATTTAGGTGGTGAATTGTCTTCTGCCTCATTCCTACTTTCATATAAAAAAAAACCCGAATGCTCTTTTATTGATATATTGTATAGCATCTCTTTCTATTTTGTCCCTCTTCATCTTCCAGTCATATTTAAACCACTACCTGGTTACTAGAGTAAACTGGACCCTTGCATTCTAGACCCTGACATGCTTACATTCTAGACAGTAGAGGCTAAATAATTCAAAAAGAAAATTAAAACCAATTGCAAATAGTCTTCGAATATGTATGTGTACGTGTTACTAAATATAATACTAAATATTAACTTAAAATGAACCACCTTTTTAATCAATTGTCTAGTTCCTCTATAGATAAATTTTAACATGATATCATGGTAGCATTAATATCTAAAGGCTTTATGATCTAGACAAATTTGTTCATAAATAGACAAACAGAGCATCCTGACTAGCTGGTTTACCAGTTTATAAACAGGCAAGCTGTTGCATATTAGCTTCTGAAACCTGGCTTTTTTTACTCCCACCTTTAAATATTTCGATGTAAATGGTCTTTGCCTTAGATACTTTTCCAGAATTGGCCCTTTTACTATTCAGCCATTCTAAAACATCATCCATATTTCAATAAAGGTATCCTTTTAGATATAATTATCTTTTAAAGACATTAGGCTTATTTTCATACTTATTATATCTGCATTTGCAGAGAAGTGGTACATGGCACACACTTATATATGCATAATGTAAAGTTTAATTAATTTTTCTTTTATATTAATTGCTGCCTATTTTTTCCATTAGGAACTGAATGATCTTTGTGTTGAATGAGACTGGTACATGCTAAATGAAACAAAAAACAGTCTGCATTATATTTGACCATAGCTTACAACAAGTAGTCTACAGTCTTGTAAGTATGCTTTTGGAATTAGATCCTACATATATTGACTTTGTCAAATTATTAGAGCATATATTAACTTGTATTATACAGCAAATCCTCAGTTTTACATACCCTGTTTTAAGTTTCCCCTCATTTTACACAATATATTATGCATTATGATTTTAAATTTTGCCATATTTTTCCACTTAAAATACCATGGTGCCAATACCCAATTAATTTAGCCAAAGAATATCTGGTGTTCAGCTTTTGCCAACTCTATGACAGAATGTTTCATTACACAATCTGGTGGACAGAGAAGGAAATTGTTATGAGCAGCACACTTCTAAATTTGTGCAACTGTAGTAGCTATATTTTCAAAGGACCTTGTACCTTACTCAAAGTGTTTCTTATATTATGGTTTTTGTTTGCAACAAAATATCATTTAGAATTCATTCCGTCCTTAAATATACAGAAGGTGGACAAAAAGAGAATAGCTAACAATATCTGAGTAAAAATATAGTTGTAAAATGGATTCCTCTTCATTGGCTCATACAGCCATGTCTGGGTATGATGACGTTCACAAAATAAAAGGAGAAAAATGAAATAATTATTAAAAATTTGAATTATTTGCTTAAAGTGAAAGAAGGTATTCCCATAATTAGTATTTTTGGATAATTGATCCCAAACCAGTACCAAGTTATACATTTTTGGTGGCCAAACGACTTTCCACTCAAGACAGCATAATCTTTTAAAGTATGTCCTAATTTGTGTGTAATCCCCCTGTATAACATGATATGTGGGTCTAAATAAATAGGGGAAAATTTAAGAACACATGAGCCTTCAGGCGCTAAAATCACACAAGAGTTCCTGAACATTTGCATTTGCATTTGCGTTTCTTTTTTGGAAGGTTTGCACATTTTTAAATCGACCCCTAAAACATTAAAAAAGATTATGTATTGAAAATAAAACAAAACAAATTGAACAAAAAACCCTGATTTGGAAACATATGTAAAAGCAGCGGGTACAGGCCCCAGTCAATACGTTTAAGAAATATTTAAATTCGCACTTACAAACTACAGAATGCTCATCGAACAGTTCCAGAGGTATAAAGACAATTCGATTCCCCAATGCATAGATGGTAAGACGTACACTTCACAAGATCAGTAGGGTAAGATCAGTATATAGTGTTCCTCCAAATGCCCAAGCCTAAAACTTCATCAGGGTTAAAAAAAAACTTTCTTTTGGACTCATTGAATGACTATTACTCACATTATGTTATCTGTTTTGCTATTGGAAATAATTTTTACATGGAACCAGAAACTTGATAGTTTTAGTTTTCTGACTATTTGCTCCTCCTTGTATCTATTTATAACTGATTTTGAAAGCCTAATTTATACTCGGTGCATCAATAAATATATATGCCAATGTAATTTTATCACTTTCCAGCTGTCCAATGGGAGTAACAATCAGGTTCTGGAACTATGGAGGCTTCCTATAAATAAGTCACCACTGACGCCTTTTACAAATGGGTGGACCTGGAGCTTTGAGAACATACTGTATACTGTTAACCTTTATAGTTATATAGATTTTAGACTCGCTGACCTGCACATCTTAATCTCTGCCAGCTAGCCACACATTTCAACCAACTCCCCCTGCAGGTTACCCACTGACCAACTGTACGGTCAGGTATAGGTTAGTTTTCCAAACTAAATTCTTTTTTCTGGATATATCACTTTTACCAGACTCATGCAAGAATGCAAGAGGTGGGCCACTAAACCCATCTAAAAACAAATGATCTGTAAGGCTACAAATGTATTGTTATTGCTACTTTGTAGTACTTCTCTTTCTACTCACGGTCCTCTTCTATTCGTATTACAGTCTCTTATTTATATCTGTGCATGGTTGCTAGGGTAATTTAGACCCTAGCAACCAGAACTTGCAAACTGGAGAGCTGCTAAATAAAAAAAACCAAATAGCTCAAAAACCACAAATAATAGAAACATTAAAAAAATTAAAACAGAATATATTATCTCAGAATATCACTCTCCATGCTAGAAGTTAATTTAAAGGTTAACGACACCTTTAAGCTCTTGTAATGCTTATATGTATCTCATAATCAGTGCTTTACGTTGCCCCTAAAAGCCACCGACTGTCTCTTAAAAGCGTAGGACCTACATTGATCTTGTTGACCATCTGCTGGCTCATAGGTCCAGTTTTATTGTCAAGTTTTTGTTTTTTTTTTGTTTCGTGTGAGGTTAAGATTTCATATAGGATTAAAGAGGCAGTATACCTCCCTGCACACCAGTTCAGTGAATACGGCTTGTGCTGAACATAGTTTTTTTGTATATTGGTTTAATCATGAGCTGAATCTTGAGCTGAACAGGACAAACAGGGAAACCTAAGATACTCCATATTTTGTTCCTGCAAGGTAGATACATTAGATTACCATTGCACTGATAATCCCCCTCCATAATGCAGTTTTGCATATCTGCAAGCAAAAGCAGGATGAAGGGAAGGGGTTGTTTTTACACATCTTATTGTTTGTTAAGGGTAAGGCCACACTGGGTGTTTTGGGGAGATCACACACGGCGGTTCCTCACAAGGAAACTTCGGGCGACTTCGGAAAACGAAGTGCCGCGTGTGATTATCGCCTGCGATTTTTCACTTTAGCCGGCTCAGAGTGAGGGAAGGCGTTTGGGGAGATTGGTCGCCTCAAAGATGAGGCGATTAGTCGCCAGGCGACCAAATATCCCCAAAATGCCCAGTGTGGCCTTACCCTAAAGGAACAGTAACATTCAAGACATTCAAAGGAGAAAAGGTTTAGATTACACAGCAGATAAGCTCTGTAGAACATAATGTTATCTGTTATCCACTATTTAACCTTTGCCATATAGCCTTTTTCAATTTCCGCCATTGCTACACAGCAGCTTGGTTAAATGAACTATAGTAGTGTTTCTGAAGCCAACAGATCAGTTTTACCAGTGCAGGGTAACAGTACATGATATTCTCATTACTTTAAAACACTTTCATTTTTTTGGTGTTACTGTTCCTTTTAATGGCTCTGCTAAGAAACAGGTAGGTGTATGCTGTCCTTTTAAAACACAAATAGCATTTTATTCTTTCTCAGCTATGCTTTTAAACTTTAATCCTGGTCATCTTTGAAGGGAATTACATCTGGAACTTTTTACTTCTGCTGTTTATTATACAAAAATATGTATTAATATGTGCAATAAACCTTAATGTAATAATGACTTATACATGCATTTGTGTTGTTTCTCCTCCCTTTCAGATCTGTGCCTAGTCTGTGTGACCAAAACAATGGAGGAGCAATGTCAGGCCATGCAAGGACCTCCTGTTCAGCAATTCCATACACAGGTAAGGTCCCAGCTGTATATTTAATGCCAATCATTTAAAGTTACACTAATCCTCCCACTATCTATTTTTTTGTAATTGTAATTATGAAAAATAAATTTGTAATGCATCATGATGTCTGACTTTCTATAGTTTCTATAGAGGTGTGAAATTATTGTATATGAAGTATCACTTGGGGGGAAAACCTAGCATAAAAGGTTATCAGCAACTGTTGTGCAGCCATTCACAAATAGGCTAGGGCAGGTATGGAACACAGACTACATTAATAGATTCTATATGAAAGCCTAATGCATGTAGCCTGCTTCAGTAGCACAGAGAAAATGTCAGGGAAATAATAGCTGAAAGCCCTGGGTTCAAGACCTACACCAGGCTAAAGTTTACAAACTGTTATCTAATATTAATCAGTGGTGTCCCAATTTGTCACCTGTAATAACCTTTACTGCCATCCTTAAACCCCTCCTCTCTGTAGAAAAGGTGCTGTTCTTAATGGGGTGGTTCATCTTTAAGGTAACTTTTAGTATGTTGTAGAATGTCCAGTTCCTACCATCTTTTCAATTGGTCTTCATTATTTTATTCTTATAGTTTATTTACCTTCCTCTTATTGTCTTACTTATCTACATATTCAGTCCCACATTCAAACCATTGTCTGGTTTCCAGGGAAATTATGCCCCTAGCAGCCAGATAGCTGCCGAAATACCAGACGTGTGAGCTGCGTTAAAACGAATAAAATAAAAGACCCATTGCAAATTGTCTCAGAATATTGCTTTTCACATAATATTAAAAAAATCATAGGTAAGCTACCCCTTTAATCTCTGCCACTTACAGTAGTCAAATGTAGCTTCAAGTGTATATGGTCTTTGTTATTATCCCCCCCCCCCAAATGCATCTTCAGACAGCGCTTTTCTCTTCTGGGCCAAATTTAAGAACCAAATGTAGAATCAAAAGCCATCTTTTTCACGCTACTGTGAATGTTCCTGCGCTGGTCTGGAGAAAACAAAACTGAAGAGGAAGAAAATTGTGCTGCAAAAATACCTTGGGCCCAGGTCCAGACTGGAATTCATAATAGGCCCTGGCATTCCAAGTACACAGAGGCCCAAGCAGTCCCCCACCAGCCCAGTAAATATTGACTGTATATGGCAACTTACAGCAGCACCTCTGGCATTTGCCAGAACCCACAGATTGTCAGTCCGGGCCTGCCTGGGCCAGTGCAGTTTTCTGCTAATGGGCGCACCAGCTTGAAGTATCAGGTAAGCTCTTATAATACACAAAAGCCATGAATATCTTGTAAATTATATCCTTATAAATGGTGAGTAGTGATGTCATCAGTTATAAACGGTGAGTAGTGACGTAATTTCTGTCACATGACTCACTAAAATTTGTGTATTATAATTAATAAAGTACCCCCAGTTGTAAAATATGAGGATATTATAAGTTACCTCGGAGTTCCATGACCTGTATAAAAACACTCGGCCTTCGGCCTCGTGTTTTTATATGGTCATGAAACTCCTCGGTAACTTATAATATCCTTATATTTTACAAGAGGGGGTACTTTATTCACTATATAATCACTAGTAGGGGCTGGGGGTTCTAACATTTGGAACTCTCCAGTGATTTTAACTTTAGTGTTCTCCCTCTCTCTCCCCCCTTCCTTCCTGATGTGTTCTCCTTAGGGTAAGGGCACATCTGCCGATTCGGGAAGATTTAGTCACCTGGTGACTAAACGCCTCTTCTTTGGGGCGACTAATCTCCCCGAACACCTTCCCCCTGTCTTGCACCGGCTATAATGACTTTGTAGTCCGAAGTCACCCAAAGTTTCCTCGTGAGGTGACTTAGGGCGACTTTGGAATACGAAGCGCCGCGTGTGTCCATGCCGCAGGCGACTTTTCATTATAGCCTGCGCAAGACAGGGGGAAGGCGTTCGGGGAGATTAGTCGCCCCAAAGAAGAGGCGATCAGGCGACTAAATCTCCCAGAATCGCCAGGTGTGCCCTTACCGTAAAAGGGGTGGTTCATCTTCAAACTAGTTTGTTTCAGATAAATCACCAGAAATTTGAAGCAGCTCTGGGAGGGGGGTTGCAGACCCTGTAAACTGTTCTAAATGGATACATTTAGTTGAAACATTTCTTTTCTTTGTCCCTGCTGAGCAGAATCTCTGGGTTTCATTACAGGCAGCTGTTAGAATTGATACAATAGTTGCTAATACTCCAGAGATGCTGCTGAGAAATGGATCAACTAAATGTTGCAAAATTGTTACTGTGTAGAGTCTGCACCTGAATTACTGAGCTGCCAGACTGAAACACCAGATACGGGAACATTCAACTTTAAATTTAGATTTTGGAAAAACAGTAAAAAATAAATAATGGAAAGTAATTAAAGCTTAACTAAAGAAGTATGCTAGAAATGTTGTACATTATGTTTTTGTCTTCTGTACCAGCCCAAGGCAACCACAGCCCTTCAACAGTGAAGCTCTTTGCCTCTGAAAAAGCCCCTGTAGCTCCCCATCTTCTTTTCCGCTGATTCACTGCACATGCTCTGTGCTGCTGTCACTTATTGAGCTTAGGGGCGACTCAAAATAAACACATAGAATATGTGTCATAATATAATGCTGATTAGTAATTAATAAAGATAATTATTACATGTCTGCACAGAAACCAGTACAACTAGTATCAGAATTGAATAATCAGCCTTGTAGCATCAGCTTATATTACAGGCCAACCTCATTTTCTAATTGATGTTTTGTGACAACCCCTAAACTTAGCTTCTCGACAGCTGCTCAGAGCCCACTGAGCATGTGAGTGTTGTAGACACTTTCCAAGATGGTGACCCCCTGTGCCAAGTGTAAAGTCTAGGATTATTGCTGCTATTGAGAAGCTGAAACTTTAGGTTGATGCAATTAGTTCAGTATATAAAATATGACATTTTAGCCATATTCATTTTTAGGGTTTAGTTCTTTTTTAACATTTAAATAAATATATATGCATAAGAAGACCAGCTCTGTGCTGTGCTAGGCACCAGAGATCAGAGGAATTGTTGTAGAGTTGGAGTATTGTGTCAATTTCTGGTTGTTTACTCTTCTACAAAGATGCTTCTAATTGGAAAAGCTTCATGTTTCGTGAATTCAGCATCTTTTGTCATTGCATATCAAGAGTCGCGAATATCTTAGTGTAGCTGTTGAAAAATGTATTGTAAGGACTGATGTGGATAGATTATAAAACACGTGCTATTAAATTTCTGATCTACAGTGGGAGTTGGAAGCACAGGTTTTTCGATGCGCTAAAGTAAAATACCACATTTAATTACTTGAATAATTTAGCTGTTTTAATAAATTGGGACTCACAATATGTGCACATGTACATTTTATGGCTGAGTATTTTTTAATCAGGGTGTGGTTTGTTTGGAATGGTTTTTATAGATTGCACTTTTTACAGTAGAGTATATTGGCAGTTTGGGAATATTGTATCCCTATAAAACTTTGCACTTTTAACAAAACAACATTTCTAGTATACCACAGATTGGATGTTAATCCATAAAACCCAATTAGCTGATTTAAAAAGAAAATCCACTGTACACCATTCTGTTCTCCAAAGGTCATGATGCCACAGATGTGACAGCTGGTCATTCAGTGACCCTTCTACCCACTGCAAGGAATAGAGGGTGGGGGGAAAGACTCAGATGCTAGGAAAAGGGCTGTGAAGTTTGCGTACAATTCCCACTGTTAAACAGATTACCTCTAATGAAGTGTCTAATGCTTAGGGCTCATCAGCCTAATAAGTAGAGGCAGCTTTATTCAGTGTCTCTGGGCAAACCCCTGGCCCTTTAGCTGTGGATTTCCACTCTGCCTCCTTCTTGCAGAGAGGTGCCGACCCTTACCATGCTAGACAGTGTGTGAACTGACATGCAAATATAGGTCATTGCATATGTAAATGTGCGATTACAAACTGGCATGCCAAAACACATTAGCTAGAGTATGGACTCAGCATGCGGCTGTCACTGTGTCTTAAAGACTCATGCTAATATTTGTCAAGTCCTAATGCATTCTTAAATTATAAGCGTGGCAAGTTTTTTCCTCATCATTTTCCCCTTAATGCATATGTTTGGATTGATTTTTAAGCTAGTATAGTGTAAGATGTAGACATTTATTAAATAACTAAACTTTTGCAAGATCTATACAAATTGACATTGAGGGGCAGATTTATTAAGGGTGGATTTTTTGGTCAAAGCGATCAAATTCGAATTGTGAATTATCCAAACTCGATTCGAGTTTGAATTCTTATTTTGAGATTTATCATTCTCTGGCCCTTAAAGAACTCTAATTTGACTATTTGCCACCTAAAACCTGTCGAATTACTGTACACTATTACTATTGCTAAGCTGGTTGACTACTGTTACTTTGCATCAGCAGTCATCTGTCCTCAGCCTGCAGCCTCCAAACCCCACAATTCCCTGCACACTTGATTTCAATAAGTAACAGAACATCACAGTGCAATGCATTGTGGGTTATGTAGTTCCTGCATGCTGTCTGTAAGCTGCGGAGAAGTTGTTACAATTTGTAACATCAGTGTTTAGTCCCTCCTTCCCTGCCAGGATTTCAAATGATGCAGAAAGAGAAGAACTGTTAAACAGCTGGGTTTCAGCATAGAAAATGGCATTTATTCATACTTTTTGAAGAAACAGGAAACTGATGGGTATAGTAGGGGTTTCTGTGTTATGTGGGCCTCTTTATCAAATTTTGGTTTGGAAGCAGGAGTTTCCCTTAAAGGAAATCTTGCCGCTGCAGGAATTTTAGAAATGTTCTGTTTCTGATACAACTTTGTACTTGAATGCAAATAACCTTCATTATGACAAACTTTTTTTTGTTGTTCACCATAAGGAGCTTTATCTTTAAGGTGGGTGGTGGATGTTTTCCCCCTCAAACTAGTATAACTTTCTCTGGTCAGCTAGTGTTGCTAATCCATCCATGGATGTTCTGCTTTTGTATATTTTGACATAAATTTTGAATGCCACTGCAGTGATCTTGTTTAGAAACAGTATACCTATGGATACTTACTAGCTTAGAAGTCTTTACATATACTTCTCACTTCCATTTTGTATAGAACAAGTTCTTTATAATGAATTTCTCCTATTTATTTTGTTTCTAGAAAGCATTACGGCCCGACATGGGATATAACACACTTGCAAATTTCCAAATCGAGAAGAAGATTGGAAGAGGCCAGTTTAGTGAAGTCTGCAGAGCAACCTGCCTACTGGATGGTGTACCTGTTGCCCTTAAAAAAGTTCAAGTAAGTGAACTCTTATCTTGCAATTACATCCTGCCAGCGTATGTAACAAGCTATTGGACTAGTAGGTGTTCATAAGCTTTTGGTAATAGAGTACAGGTATGGGAACTGTTATCCAGAATGCTCAGGACCTGAGGTTTCCAGAAAATGGAGCTTTCTCTAATATGCATCCTTATACCTTAAATCTACTAGAAAATCATTTAAACACCAAATAAACCCAGCAGGCTGGTTTTGCTTCCAATAAGGAAATTAAATTAAATCTTAGTCTGGATGAAGTACAAGGTACTATTTTTTATTACAGAGAAAAAGGAAATCATTTTTAAAAAGTTTAATTATTTAGATAAAATGTAGTCTATTTCCTAATTTGGAGCTTCTGGTTAATGGGTTATCGGTAGAAGAAAATTATCCTGTAATCCTTTATAAGGGGCAACCTTGTCAAATTAGAGGATCCTTTCTTATATGGGCATCTTAAAATCATGTGTTGCATAAAAAGGTAAACAATTAAATTAAAAAATCTTTTCACTTGTTTATTGAATAAGAAATAGGCTCATGCTCCCATATCTCATGCTCATCTGCATGATAGTAGGGTTTTGACATTTCTTGTGACTGGCAGCTGCCAGCAGCATAGAAAATATTATTGCAAAATGCTAATACTTTATAAAGACTACAGCTTTATTTTAAATGTATTTGGTCATTATAGTGTCACTGTAACTAAGCAGATATTCGCTTAAAAATATAATTTTATTTTTGAATTTCTTAATATAAATAGCACCTTATCATCATATAAATAGAAATCATATCTTTATTCAGGTTTATAATAGAGATCATATATATATAAATAAAGATTGTGTGCAAGTTTCCTGTACATGTATAAATGTCTGCTGTACATACTGAGTTATATGTATATTAGAACATAAGTTTAGGAGGAGATTCTCTCACATTAAAAGCTGGCCATCTAAAGTCAGGTTGGTAGACAACTTTGGAAGCTTTGTAAGTAAGCTATTTCTATAGTACAAGTATAGGAGGCATTATCCGGAAACCCATTATACATAAAGCTCCGAATTGCAAGATTGCAATCTCTTATGGACTCTCTCATTTTGGGATAAAAAAATGAATTAAAAAAATGATCTGTGATAACAAAACATTTCCTTTTACTTGATCCCAACTAAGATGCAATTAAGCCATATTGGTGGGAAAACAATCATGTTGGGTTTATTTATTGTTTAAATAAAGACCCCTTATCAGTAAAAGCCTAGGTCCCGAGCATTCTGTATAACAGGCCCCATACATGTAACCGAATTTTTTGAGTGGGAATATTCCAAATGTTAAATAGTGAATATGGACCCTAAGAAAGTAAAGTGAAGGGTTTTCACTGGGAAAGAGAGAGGGCAATGTGGGTTAGCTAGCTTGTAACCCTGAGCAGAGTATGCAAAACAGGGCTCCGTGGGAACAGAAGGATGCAAATAAAAGGTGGGGGGGGGTCAAATATTCTAATCTTAAAATGAGGTCACATACAGATTTAGTCTTTGCCCTGAGCTAATTTAGGTCTAGGCAATGCCTTACTAACATGGAGGTTCAGTAGCACTATGACATAAATAATAGCTCCTTTTTGATCCTCTTTCCTAGTACTTTACACTATCTAGAATGCAGGCAGCATTCTTTTTAGTACATGTAGGTTTTGTATGGGTAGCCACCATATGGACATTATGTGATAGACTTGATGCTGTAGCTTTTTTCTAAAAGAGAAAAAAGATATATAGGGCACTAACTGAACAAAATTGCCTCTTCCGTTTCCCTTTCCTCTAATAAGGTGCATCATTGAAGCACACAAATGCAATCCACTGCCTTTTACCAGTCTAAATAATGCATACAGGCACAACATTTGCTTGTCAGTGCACACTGGGTGGATTGCCACTTTTTGCTCCAAAATCCCTCTGTAACAGTAAGTGTATTCTAAAGACAGGGCAGAAGGCACCAGTTTGCATTTTCTCCTTTGGTGAGGAAACTCAACGCTTGACATTAGCCTTGACATGTGGATTTTGTGAGGATATATCTTTCAGGTTATGATTTAAGGTGAACTTAGTGTCCCTACCTGGTAGGATAAGTACCCGATAGGATTTTGAAATACATTTTAAGACTTCCTCATTAATCCGTTATCTTTCAGGGCTAGACCAGCTCAAAGGATGTAACACACAAGGGCCATTTCACACCAGGCATTTTCTTCTCTGGCATAACTATGGTGTGGGAGAAACCTTTGATCTGCTTCCATCTGATCCATAAATGTGCACTGACCGCACAGCATGGATGAGGTTCAATTATACACCAAAATTCTCCCCCTCTGTGCACAAACAGGACAATGCTGTGCCTATATGTGTGCTGTTGTTTGTGCAGAAGAAATTGAATCGGCAAGTCATAGTATAGGGGGATTTAAGGTGTTAGTTTTCTAGAAATAGAAAATAGAGCTGGGTTCAGTTTCCAGTTAACAAGTGTGACTTTAGTTTTTAGTAAGAATCGTTCTAATGGCAGTTATATCATCCTGTTCCACCAGTGGCTCTGAGCATTCTGTCCACATTAGTAATGCAATAATAATAATATTGTTCACCTGTCTCTTCTATAAGACAGCTATGATGAGTGACCTTATTGTCTCTGTAACCTCAGCCCAAAGTATATGTACAAAATGTGACAGGGCAAACCTTTTGAAATCGAAAATAACTAAGTGGTATAAAGGTGATATCTTTATTGGCTAACAAAGAGCTCCTTACCTTCAACATAACAATACAATGCCTTAGTTTGTGATTGTGTTTTGCAGTTAAAATTTAGCTGTGGACTGTATCTTTAAGATGGGGAAATTAAATGGTTGTAATAAAGCATTTTGGCTTTTTATTTTAAGAGGTGGGTTTTATATTACATATAGCTGGTATCTTTTCTTTAATAAGGCAGTAAGTCATTTGATTGAAAAAGTAATTGTTAACCCATTTAAAGATTTTCATTATACATATCACATTGTAAAAGTTAAGTGTTCCATTGGCTGTGAATTGGCTGAAAGTTTTTAACCCCCCCCCCATTTTTTTTAAAACTTAGCTCTGTCTATAGACTACATCTATTCACTCTCATTAATACTATTCATCAAAATAACCTCTATGCATATTTATTTTATCCTGTCTAGATTTTTGATCTGATGGATGCCAAGGCTCGAGCAGACTGTATCAAAGAGATTGACCTCCTTAAGGTAAACACTTTTGATGCACCCTAAAATTTATTTGTACAGCGTAGTTTTTGTGTTGAGTCTGCTGCTTTGATGATTTCTTTTTCTTTCGTCTAGCAGAGCCCCTTTTTTAAGTGCCTCTTGAAATCTTTGAACCACTTATTTTTCATATTTCTTGTGAACTTCACATCCTTAAATAATGAAGGAAAGATGTTTACATCTTAAGATAAAACTGTATTAAAATCACTGATCTCTACTGGAAATTTTGGCAGTAGGATTATATGATGGCCTGCAACCAATTATGCCTTGTCTTTTGTAATATTTTACTTAATAAATATTAAAAAAGACAAGTCAGAAGTAAGTAAAAGTAGTCTTCGGTAATTATACAACATTATTTTGGTATATAGTAGATGGTTATGATAGATATGGTTATAAGCTGGTTATAGTATCATGATATTTATACTGCTAATTGTAGACAGAAAGAGTTCATCGTAATAATATAAAGTTGCTATAGATTTCTGTTACATTATGGAAAATAGTTGTAGGTTTTGCATTGATAATTATGGGGAATGCTAAGATGATTTGTAGCTATTATTACACAATGATTTAACTGCCCCTTTGAGAACCCGGATTTGAGACCACAGCCTTTAAATATCCTTATATCAGCAAATGAAATGACAGAAGTTACAGCTAGAACCATTAAGCCATGAGTGCCCATACTTTCCCCATGCGAGGTCTACTTTCAGTGATATTGTCCCATTATGATCTACATCCATAAAATGTATTATTAGCATTCTGTTCCATGAAAAATATTACTTAAATATTGATTTATTAGAAAATGTATATTACTATATTTAACAAACAACTATTTCTTATGTAACCTTTGTAATAATAAATATCTGAATGAAAACCATGAAATATGAGGGTGATTTAGATAAGCTGTTTGTTGACAGTGTTTTGAGGTCTACTGATCACCAGCTAAAGGTCTACTGGTAGATCCCGATCTACCTTTTGAGCACCCCTGCATTAAGCCAATCTCTGAAGTTACTTAGAAATATTATCCATTGCTTCAGTGTTCATCTTCAAAATGTAAAGCTCTCCTTAGTATTTTTTTATTTGGAGGCTTATCAAGCTTAGTGGCACACTAGCTAACATATATCCATCGGTCTCTTGGTAAGCTATATTTTTTTGGCTGCCATCTTGCTCTCAAGAAGACCCTAAGTTGTTTCCTTAGTCACCCATTACTGCAGCATTCGAAAAACTTAGTTATCCTAGCTCTAAATATGCCTGTACATGACATGCAGTTAAACTGGCAACTTTTTAGTACACTTTTACATGCAAAATTGCAAATTGATTTTTACCATGCAGATTAAGGGGCAGATTAAGGGGCAGATTTATTAAGGGTCGAATTGAAAATTCAAATTTTAAATTTTTTTATGGTTAAAACTGTCAAGTTTGACTAGGGAATTATCCAAACTCGATTTGAGTTTTGAAAAAAAATTTGAATTCCATTTTCGAGATTTATCAAAACCTGGCCCTTCAAATCAGACTATTCGCCACCAAAAACCTGCCTGTTGATGCTAGTGAACCCTAGGTCTTCATGCTTCCAACAGTAGACTGTGTCAATAGCCACAGCGTATTTCTGTCTAAAAATTGGACACATGCAGCATTCTTGCTGGAAGACACTAAGGGGCAGATTTATTAAGGGTCGAAGTGAAAATTCAAATTCGACATTTTACTGCCACTTAGAATTTACTTGTTTGTGTACATTTTTTTCTCTTAGCAATTGAATCACCCAAATGTTATCAAATACTACGCATCTTTCATTGAGGATAATGAGCTGAATATAGTATTGGAATTAGCAGACGCTGGGGATCTTTCCAGGATGATAAAGGTACTCTTTAACAATGATCTTCGAAGCTAAAATAAAGGCTCAGTTACGGAGATATTTTGTGAATGGTTTTCTGGCGCTGCAGAAAGTAAAATTTTATCATTTATAACATGTTTAATTTGAATGCAATGTAAATTTAAAAGGACATATATAATTCAAAGGCATACTACCAGCCCAAAATATTTGTTTTTTTTATTCTCTTGTTATTAGTACAGGCAGTTTCCACTTACTAAATATATTTGTTTTTCTTTAAATTACATATTTTAGAACTAAAGTGAAAGAGTTTTGTCCACTGCACCCTCAGTAGTTAAACCACTGGACCCATCCATGGAGCATTTGCTTTCATGTTATTAGTCATGCAGATTGTTGCTTTGTGAGGTGCAAAGTAAACCTTTACTTAACATCTACCATAGGTTGGTGGTGGTTACAGGGCTTCCCAACACCCTGCAATTGATCCTCAGTATTCAGCTCAGATTTAAAAGCAACAGTTATGACCCATGTGCCCCCCCCCCCTCAAGTCACTGTTGGTTATTGCCTGGTAACCAATCAGTGGAAACCAAGAGAGCTGAAAAACAGTAAGTAATGTTCTGGCTATTATGTTACACATCCAGTCACTCCAGCCTTTTACATTACATTTCTGACTAACTATATTAGATACATTTTTTTATTTTGCACAGTTTTTATTTTTATACTGAACAATTCCTTTAAGGCTTTTATGTATAGAGACACAGATATATTATGTATGGCCCCTCGTTCTGAATATGTTTGTTCACCTACTGAGTATTGTTCCCATGTGTGTTACTGCCTTCAGTTCCATGGCTGCTGGACTTCTTTTTGCTTAAGACTGCTGGACTTCTTCATAGACTTAAAGCAATACTGACATGTTCCTATAAAAATCACGGGAATGTGTCCGTATCAAAAAGGTGCTATACGCTGAAGATTTTCCTCTAAAAGCTCCCGAAAAGCCACTCCCAGTCCCGAAAACCTTTGTGAAGCCGACCCTCTGACACTACTTACAGATCTTCTGTGGTTGTTTCAGTTAACGCTGGGCTGGGGGTGGATTGATCCTTATATAGGCTGAAGTCCTGTTTTCATTTGTAATTAAGCTATGGAAGGATCACAAAATGTACAAAACTAACTAACTGTTAGTTGAGAATATGATTCATGTTTTGCAGGGGGTTCCTTTGTGGGAGGCATAAAAGGTGGACTTTTTTGTAAAATAAAGGTTTTAAGTAAAACGTGTAAAAAAAACATAGAAAAACAAGTAAAGCGAATTTCTATATTTTTTACTGAGATTTGTGTCACAATTGAAAGAAAAACAGACCTACAAAAGCATAAAAACAACAGGGTCAGTTAGAGTCTTGAACCAAATCAGGAACCTAATTTGAGAAATCCAGTGGAAAAAATAAGCTCATCTAGATCTTTCTGCAGCCTTTGGCACAGTTGACTACCCACTCCTCCTAGGCATTATATACTCAGCTGGTATTAGTGACGCTGCTCTTTCATGGTTTACATCTTATCTGTCTGACCGTTCCTTTAAAGTTGCCTTCTCTAACTCTACTTCTACTATATTCCCTCTCTCTGTTGGAGTTCCTCAAGGCCCTGTTCTAGGCCCTCTGCTGTTCTCGCTCTATACTACTTCACTAGGAAAACTTATTCAGTTGTTTGAACTTCAGTATCACCTTTATGCTGATGACACCCAACTTTACTTGTCTACTGACCTCTCCACTTCTGTCTTTTCCCAAGTTACAGACTGTCTCTCTGCTGTCTCCTCCTGGATGTCACAGCACCACCTGAAACTGAACCTTTCAAAAACAGAACTCATATTTCCTGTCCCCTGTCCCTCAGATATCACTCACAGTACAACACCACCTTTCATTCCACCACACAAGCATGCTGCCTATGAGTTATACTAGACTTGCATCTGTCTTTTTCACCACACATTCAAACACTTGTAAAATCTTGTTGTATTCAACTGCTCAACATTGCCCGAATACGACCATATCTCAGTTCAGAATCAACCAAAACACTTATTCAGTCTCTTATCATCTCCCACCTTGATTACTGCAACCTACTCCTCACAGGTATCCCAACAAGTCACCTTTCACAACTCCAATCTGTTCTAAATGCTGCTGCTAGACTCATTCATCTATCTCACCGCTCAACATCCGTTGCTCCCATATGCATGTCCCTTCACTGGCTCCCAATCTCTTCTAGAATCAAATTCAAATTACTAACACTCACATTCAAGGCCCTTAACAATGAAGCCCCTCCCTATATTTCATCTCTGATCTCCAAATACTCTCCTTCACGCTACCTTCGTTCTGCTTCTGATCTTCGCCTCGCTTCTCCTCTGATTACTTCTGCCCATTCTCATCTACAAGACTTCTCTCGGGCCTCTTCTTTTCTCTGGAACTTTCTGCCTTGAGCTGTCAGACTTTCTCCTTCTTTCCAAACTTTCAAACACTCCATAAAGACCCACCTGTTTAAAGAAGCTTATCCAATGTACCTTAATTAATCAATCATTGTTGTATCATAAAGCACAACATTTTTCTAAAATCCTAATGTCTCAATTGTACCCTAACCTTTAGTTTGTAAACTATAATTTGTAGGGCCCTCTAATCCTATTGTACTCTGTAAACCCTTGTTTGTTATCCACCATTTATTCCCTGTTTGTTATAACTAAGGTAAAGCACTGCGTATCTTGTCGGCACTATATAAATAAATGATGATGATGACTGAATGGTAGACTGAATACTATAAATTATAGGGAGTTGAGCTTGTTATGCAAGGGCATGGACAAGAGTCTCTTTGGCATATGGTTTGCATTCTGGTTAAACTTTTGCCACAACTTGTGGTTTAAGATGGTCAGACTTTGAGACAGTTGATTTGAGGTATAAGGCCAATTTCTCACAAGACGTTTTCTCCACCAGCTCCTCTTGAAAAGCAGAGTTAGCACAAATATGACCCACTGCCACTTCATGTGTCCAGATAGTTACAGGTATTACACCTACCTGTCACTGTCTACACAGGGCAGAATTGTGCCAGAACACGACCGTGAAAAACGCTGTGTGCGGTGTTAGACTAAGGAAGGGTTCTCCCAAAATTTTGGAAATAGAAAGATGGGGGAAAAGATTTGCCATGCTCATGTTTGTGGCCACACCCCTTAATTACAGTGTTCATTTTACAAAATCTGGCCGGTTTTGGAAGTTTGAACACATTTCTGTACTTTTTATGTGTAATTACAGTTTTGCTAATGAAGCTGAATTGCCATTTATCCTGCAAGTCACAGTTTCCCCAAGAGACCTGCTTATCTTAAATAGTTAAAATTCTTTCTTTGCTTATCTTTAAGTATTACAGAAGTATCAAAGTGCAGCTGCCACATATTCTGGGCTCTCAGCTAAAAGCCAATTAAGTTTTAGACACTTTGTATTTTTTTCTGGCTGTTCAGTGCAGGAGATCAAAGAGAAATTTGAGAATCTGGGACTGTGGGCTGAGCTGTCAAATTTGGGACTGTCCCTTGAAAAACGGGATAGTTGGGAGGTATGGTAGCTGAAAAGCAGGAAGTAGTGTTTTGACTGACATGTTATACATCAAATCACTGCAGCCTTTATATATTACATTTTTGGCTAACTAACTATATTAGAAACATTTTTTATGCCTATCTATTTACCCAGTTTTTATTTTTACACTGGACAATTCCTTTAAAGCAGAAAGTTCAATATATCGAATGTCCTGAACCACTTTAAAATCTGTTTTGCTATGCTAAACCCATTTTGTTAATTGCATGATCTTAAAAAGATTATGAAATGGTTAATGTTTACTGTGAACAATAACATCTAACATAGTTCATTCAAAGCTTTTTAGTCTGATTTGATAATATACATTAGATACTGTAAGTACTGTAATGGAGTGTTTCAGTTTTGTTTTTATTTTTTTTTGTTTTCAGCATTTTAAGAAACAAAAACGATTGATCCCAGAAAAAACCGTGTGGAAATACTTTGTCCAACTCTGTAGTGCCTTGGAACACATGCATTCTCGTCGTGTCATGCACAGAGGTACAGAATGTTCCTCACTCTAAAGGAGCAATATACACCTATATACACCTTTTTGAACTTTTAAAATGTATAAATAGAAGTTATATTATTTATGTTGTTTTGGCCTACAGATAAGCAGAAGTCCATTATGCAGGGAAATTATCTTTGCACTTAAGTAATTATCTACCTTGCAAGAACCAAACATGGATTAGCTTTTTGTTTCCCTGTTTGTCCTGTTCAGATGCTAACATAAAAAGATTTGTCATGATTTTGTAAAAAAAATAACCTTTCAGGAAATAGTTTAAGGTCTTGTGTTGAACAAGGGTCTATACTGCCCCTTTAATTGTAACTTCTTATATAATACTGACATCGCCTGCTATAAGGTTCTGATTCATGTGCAGATGAAGCTCTAAAATGCAAATAACAAAAACCATACAGAACATTGCAGTGTTATTAAAGGAACAGTAACACCAAAAAATTTGTTTTTTAAAGCATTGAAAATATCACGTACTGTTGTGCTGCACTGGTACAACTGGTGTGTTTGGTTGAGAAGGACTACTATAGTTTATATAAAGAAACAAGCTGCTGTGTAGCCATGGGGGCAGCTATTTAAAGCTGAAAAAGGAGAAAAGGCACAGGATACACAGCAGATAACAGTTAAGCTCTATAGTATATAATGGGATTCTTCATAACTTATCTATAGGCTTGGGTGAATTTGACCCGTTTAGTTTCTCCAAAAATTCGCTGCCGGCGAAATGACGCCGACGCCCATAAAAGTCTATGGGCGTTCAAAAAAATTTGACGCGCAGTGAATTTTTTGTGACGCCCGCCATTTTTTTTTAAAGTTGCTTCTTTGCTCTTAAATGAGTGCAATTCTAGTTTTAAGAATGTCAATATGATAGATGTATAGATATATGAAACTTGCTCCAGAACAGACCAGTGTTTCCTTTTTATTGCCCCTCACCTTTATTTTCTGTTCTTCTAACATTTTCTGTTCTCTGCAGATATTAAACCAGCCAATGTATTTATAACAGCCACAGGGGTGGTGAAGCTGGGAGATTTAGGCCTGGGCCGCTTCTTCAGCTCTAAAACCACAGCTGCACATTCTTTAGGTAAGCTGTTCTGAGAGGCACAGGGACTAAGAGGGTGTTTTACTGCCCTGCCTGATGCCATGTGTCAGCTGTGAAAGCCACGGCCCCCTCCGGAAAACCTTATTAACCTGCATTGGGAGCACACACTATTAATTTCACGCAGCTTTCATGAGTTTCCTGTTATGACGACCTCTAACCCTCCAACTGACGTTAAAAGATCCCACTGCCACCATAACCACTGATTATTTATTTTATGCGACAATCATTAAATTTTAAAGGGAGGAAACAAACTCACAGAACTTGCTGCCTAACCAGAAAGATACATATTCTTTGTATATCCAATTTTTTTTAAATGCTTGTAAATTTTTTTTTAATATTTCTTTTGAGATCAGTGAATTAGTCTGAAGAAAATGGTGTGGAATAAATAATGTCAAACATTTAACTAATTATATGACTTATTATATGTGGGCATATAGTGTATCCCAATAAACAAAATCAAAAGTACTTTGTTACCTTTTAGTATGTACTGTTCTTAGCAACTTATCAGCAGGTCTTTAAATAGTTTTTACCTACTGCCCTCTGCCTCTTTACAGTGTTCAAATGGTGAGCACTGACCATGGCTGCTGAAAAGCCTTTTTTTATACTGTGATGCTGTTTTTTTTTAAAAAAATGTTTATTTTTTTGTTCAGGCCCTCTGCTAATTTTCTTCCAGTCACTTCTTGGTGGATAGATTCTGAAATTCCAAACTGGATAGGTGCTGAATATAAAGCTACATAATTCAAAAACCTCAGAAGAGAAGAAATGTATAAAAATTGCATGACAATAAAAGTTACATTTCATTTCAATTAAAAGTCAAATATAAAAAAATCTCTAGTAACACATATTTTGCAGAATGATGGTAATAAAATTAATTGTGCAGATTTTAAACATGTAATTTTGCAGTGTAGATGTAAACAATTTAAAGCATTTACTTTATATATGTAATAGCGTTGGGCATTTCAGTAAATGAATGTTTTCTCATGTCAATGACCCTGGTCTCTTGCTTCTGGTCTGAAGGCTGGGCTCCCTGGGGCAATTCAGAATGTGCCATACAGGCGGCTGATTGACTATGATGATTTTTACTCCCTTTAGAGCCTGGAGGATTGCATGCTCATACACAGGACACACACCTAATCTCCCCTTTTCTATCAGTGTGAAGGAACTCTAACTTGCCCCAGCTCAAATCTCTCAAACATTTCACATAATGGCCATTAATGGGTCTTACACTTTTCGGGGATATTCTGACTAATCAGGCATTCCCTACATTTCAACAGCTAAAGACACAACATAATAAGCCAAAACTACAACTTTATAGATACCTCCAATTTTTCCATGCATTTAAAGCTCAGTTCTCCTCCTTGGAGGGCAGATAAAATACCCCCTCAGTGGAACTAATTCTTTGCGACCCTGAGTGGAAAAATCTAAATTCCAGATTGTACCAGGCGCTCATAGACACAGTCCCATCACCCTTTATCAGAGCCCAACGACACTTGCAGTAGTCACTCCTAGGTTTGAGTGAGGAACAGTGGGATGAGGCTACTTAATCACCCTTTGTTGATTTAATCTCCCTGGGTGACAAACAAATCCAGTACAAATGTATCAATCTGTTGTTTATTACTCCTACAAAGCTCCAAATAAATGGGCCGCCGGCCATAGGCCAGGAGCCAGACAAATCCATTCTGCACCTAACATGGCACTGTCCCCTAATACAGAGCTTCTGGATGGAGGTGATGAGGTGTTTGGCTGATAATTTGGCAATCCCCAATGTGCGCTTTCCAGAAACCTGTATACTAGGCTTAGTGGAGGAACTCGTACCTCTGAACAAAACCAGATCACTCGTGTGAGTTACTCTGTATTGTGCTAAAAACTGGTACTAATGAACTGTATGGGTACCAATTCTCCCACAATTACCAAATCGGTTAACCTTAGCTTTCCCTGGGGTGTCCAGATACATTTTAAAGAATATGGAGTCCATGGCTTGAGGTTAACCTGATAGAGCTCCCCAATTATATATATACCTGCTGGTTAGAGTGACATGTCTGTATAGGACAGCATGAATGTAAGGTGTTTCAAACTGTACCAAATATCTCTTTGGTGGTTCCTTTAGAAAGGGTTACTGGAGACACCACATATTGATGCTTATCTTCAATTGCGAACCAAGTTTTTTTTTTGTATGTTTCTCCCCATTCCCCTTGGCTTGAAAACAAAATAAAAACTTTTTTAAAAATGAATGTTCTCTCTCATTTCAGGAGCTGTATGCATTTGGTACATTTTCTTTGATGGTTGTTCATAGAGTTCACTTGAGAAAGACTCTTTCCTAATTATATTTTTCTTTCAGTGGGAACCCCTTATTACATGTCACCTGAGAGGATACATGAAAATGGATACAACTTCAAATCTGATATTTGGTCTTTAGGATGTCTTCTTTATGAGGTAATGACATCATTTGTGCATGCATATGCCAGGGTGAAATTAGAAACGAAATGAGCTAGCACTGCTCAGGGACTGAAGAGAACTCTGGTGCCACACAACTGTGAAGCATCATACTGCTATCTGTCTATAGAAACCCCTCGTCCTATAGTGTTAAGTGTGATGCCTGAATACTGTGTTTGTGCTGTGTAATATACACTTATTTATGTTTAGAAATAATAACATTGCAATAAATCTTATTTTGCTGTACAGGATCTGGAATGGGGAAACTGTTCCATATGAAGCATACTAAAAGCAATAGTATTTCCTTTTATTTACTCTTCATAATCCCTGACCATTATCCTGATAGAATGTTTTTCAATTACAAATAATCTTTCCATTGAATGGGCCACTTTATTAAATGGGACAGATGTGCCCACCAGGACAGGAGAGGAAGAAGTTGGGGTTGTTTAATATCAGTAATGCTATAATATAACATTTTAATGAAGCATCTTCCATGAATGGCAAACTCCTCATTTTAAATCAGAAAGGAAGAGCACTATAGCTGTTTCACAAAGGGAGTAATATTCTTGTAACTATTTTTTGTGCAACAGCATATAGAATCTACAATGTTTAAGAGGATTTATGTTGGTCATATTTTAAAGTATAAATTCTGTATTGTTTTTGGGCTAAAAGTTTTTTTTACAACACACAAAACACAGGTGGGTTATTGTGTTTAAAGGGACCACAGTGTCAGCCATAAACAAAAAAAAAATATGCACTGCTAAAATATTGGGGTCCCTGCATGGCATATTTTTATTGTAAATTTTAAGATGTGTACATGCCACAGAATTGAACCTGATCATATTTTTGATGATTTGACTTTTTATACCCGAACACATGGGAGACAAGTGTCACTAACACCATTAAATAATTGGAATATTTTTTTTAAACTCCTAACTTAAGCAAAGATTTGCAGTTTTGAGAAATGTTTTTACAATATAAACAGTGTTCTGGGGTTAACTTAGTATTAGGAGCTTTTCTGACAGAAAAAAGTAAGTTGTGTGTTTTGTTTGTAGAAGCCGGAAATGTCAGATAAGAAAATTCAGATGCACTACTGAATGGATTTGTGATACCCTATGGATATATGGTATCTGGTAAACAGTGTTTACCTTTTGAAATGTCATTGTACTCGAGAGTGTTTGCCAGATATAGGGGGTTATTTATTAAGCTCCGAATTTTTCTAGTCAAACTTTTAAAGGGGAAAATACAATGGTGGCAAAAGTCAGATGTAAAAAGTACTCCAACTCAGACCTGCTGAGAACATATAAAGGTCAATGGCAGATGTCCAGTTAAAGAAAAACTATACTCCCCAAACAATGTAGGTCTCTAGAAAAAATATTGCATAAAACAGTTTATATGTAAAACCCTGCTTCGTGTAAATATACCATTTTCATAATAATATACTTTTCTACTAGTATGTGCCATTGGGTAATCATAAATAGAAAATTGCCATTTTAAAAAACAAGGGCCGCCCCCTGGGATCGTATGATTCACTGTGTACACAAACATACCAACAAACCATACTTTAGTTAGGTCACATGAGCCAATTAAAAGACAGAGTTCTGTCTTTTGCTTCAACACTTCTTCCTGTTACAGCTGCAGTAGTTCTGGTCAGGTGATCTCTGAGGCAGCACAGAGACCATCAGGAAATGGTGGCTCAAGACAAGAGATGTAAAAGGGCAAGATTGACTTAAATATATAGACCAGTTTGGTAAGATTTTTTAATATGCCACTTAATATGATGTAAACTATCTGTTGCTTAAGTGTTCATTTTGGGGGTATAGTTTTTCTTTATCAATTGGAAGATATTCTGAGTTGCGCTGGGTTTTCTGAAAAAATTGCAGCTTTGGGGTGATTTTTATGAAAAAATTGTAGCTTTCGGGTACTAAATAATTAAAAGAAAAAATTTGTGAGAATGTGTTGATAAATGGGGGGGCTAGTGAAAAAAAGATAATTAGTCATTTTTTGGAGTATTTAGTTCAGTGGGTAGTCTACTTCTGCAAAATGTAGATTCTGAAGCTACTGTATATTATAGCATTTACACTAAGCAATTTATCTATGGTGAATTTGTCTGGATATATTTATCCTACCTTTGCTAACCACTGAAATTCAATATCAGATGTCTAACTGCTTTTTAACTATTTGTTTCTGGATAATCAAAATGAATCTTACAAAAACGGAAGTGATCATTTATCCACCCAAACCTGGCCCTACTCAGCGATGTATTATTACTGTTGATAATATTTGTTATCCATTTTTACTCAGAAAGCTGATCTTTCCTGTCCTTTTCTGATTACAGCAAACCAAGGGCAAGAACTGGCATTCTGTTTGCTACAGAGTATATCCTAATTCTGTCCTTTAATTTCTTAACCAACAGATATCCATATCCTCATCCTATTTCACCTAGACAACTGCAGCTTGCTATCATTCTAAGGCTCATGGTTCACTGATAGTTTTCAGCTGGCAGAGGAGCTGTAGAGTAGCCTGGCATTAGCTTTAAATGCTTGTTTACTTGCCAAAATCCTGCTGGTGACCGTTTTATCCATGAAAGCTCATGAGTGACTCTTACCCTATGTTCCATGGGCCTAACAAAGAAAAGGGTCTTTTGCCTTTGATACCTTTATCATGGCTACCAATCAAGCAAAACAATAATAAATCCAAGATTGCAAATATAGACTAGAGAGGTACATTTCCTGAAGAAAATGTGAGTGGTGCTTGCCGTGGCAAAACTCAGGCCCAAATCTGATTGGCTGTTGTTGCCCCGCCCCTTTTTTTCCTAATTGTGAACCACAGTCACTCAGTGACTAACATACCAAAGTTTGGGAATGCTGTCATTTAATGTGTAAAAATGGCAGCATTTCTATTTTTTTCTATTGAAAATCAATGAATGAAATTTGATTGGTTGTTGGTGGCTCCGCCCACTTTTTCTAAACTTGAAGTGGAAACCCCCAGCGACCACATTTGTGATATTCAAGGTCCCTGACATCAATACTGAGAGAATGGCAGCCTTCTTAATTTTTCCCATTAAAACCAATCAAAGAAATCTGATTGGTTGGTTTTGGCTCCACCCACTTTTCTTAATTTTAATCCCAGTCCCCCAGTGACCAACTGTGCCAAGTTTGAGGACCCTGCCATTAACCGTCTAAGAGCGGCAGCAGTTTAAAATCCTATTTAATTGAATGGCTGAAATTTGATTGGCTGTTGTAGACTCCGCCCACTTTTTGTAAATTTTGGCTGCAGTCACCCAGTGACCCACGGTGCCAAGTTTGGGAGCTCTGGCTTTATTACTGTGAGAATTACAGCTGTTTACATTTTCTCATTGAAGTCAATAGGGAAAATCTGATTGGTTGTTTGCGGCTCCGCTCACTTTTTTGGGTCCCCAAAATAGGACAGAAAAGTCACAACACCCCATTCCCGAATAAGCTGAACGGTTTGACACCTCATTCATGGGTCTGCGACAAACTAATTATTCGATAAATTCCCCATTATAAGTCAATGGGGCAAATTTGGGGACCTCTCCTGCCCCGGGGGTAAAACTTATACCCTCGTGTGGGGTATCATCTGACACAGGTCGCAAACCTCTTCAAATGTGGTAAATTTAACGTTTCTACAAGATTCCCTCTCTGCGCTAGAATCCGTCAAAAGTTGGCCTCAATGTTAATCTATGGGACTTTTCGGGGTGGTTAATTGCCCCCGCAAGGGGCAATTAACCACCCACCCCTTAGAAAAGTCATACCACCCCATTCCCGATTAAGCCGCACGATTTGACACCTCATTCATGGGTCTAGGACAAACGGGGCGGGACTAGTTACGCGCCAAACTTTCATACGGAAGAAGAATAAAAATAAGTTTGCAAGATAACAGTAGTGATGCTTTGCTTCGCAAGCACCACTAATAAGTTTGCAAGATAACAGTAGTGATGCTTTGCTTCGCAAGCACCACTAATGACAATACTGATGCTCCATTTTAAAATAAAAAAACCCTTTGGATGACACTCATTCGGTTGTCTGCTCTCACAAATTCAGCATTTCATGTTTTTACTTCTCCTCTATTTCATTTTTCAGACTCCTTAGCAATTGTTCTTCTTTCTCTTGGTGCCACGGTAGTCTCTGATCACTTGCTTTCACGTTTACCTCTCACTGTGTATTCTGGAAATAGGTTGGGTGTGTATTTGGAGCACACAATAATATCTCTCATAAGTATGTTCACCATAAGGCCTATATTGAAAAAAAAACCACTGGTTATCTGGACTTTTTTAGCTTTCAACATAATCTGCTTCATGTTTCATTTAATTATCAGCTTCATCAGACATCATATGGAATGTACGATGTGTTTTGGCCTTCAATCCAAAGTCTCATTTTACCTGTTGTGGCTTTTTTAAAAATTTGCTCTCGTACTGCTTTGCCATGAAACCTCCATAAATCTGCACACATTGACTTGCTAAGGTTATATGGGCTTTTAAAATCAGTTGTGTTTCCACAAACAAATACATTTTTAGATATTGAATATTTTTGCAGAAGTGGAATTACACAGAAATTCGAAAGTTATTTATTTAGTTATTTAGAAAACTAATGTGGTCCTGGAGAAAATAACCCAATGAAGTTCCCTTAAAGTTTAAAAGAGCACACAGTACTCTGTCATGTTCTTTATGATGTAGCTTTTATTTCTAAATTACACTGTTTACACTGAAAATAATTCACTCTACAATATAAAATGTAATCCCTGAACCAGCAAGTGTATCTCTTTTTTATTTATAATATTGGTGTGTAGGCAGCCATCTCAGGTCATTTTGCCTGGTCATGTGGTTTCGGAAAAAGCCAGCACTTTAGGATGGAACTGCTTTCTGGCAGGCTTTTGTTTTTCCTACACAATATAACTGAATGTGTCGCAGTGGGACCTGGACTTTACTATTGAGTGCTGTTCTTATATCTACCAGGCAGCTGTTATCTTGTGTTAGGGAGCTGCTATCTGGTTACCTTCCCATTGTTCTGTTGTAAGGCTGCTGGGGGGGAGGGGGTGATATCACTCCAACTTGAACTACAGCAGTAAAGAGTGACTAAAGTTTAACAGAGCACATGACTGGGGGCAGCTGGGCAATTGACAATATGTCTAGCTCCATGTCAGATTTCAAAATTAAATAAAAAAAAAATAGTTTGCTCTTTTGAGAAATGGATTTCAGTGCAGAATTCTGCTGGAGCAGCGCTATTAACTGATGCGTTTTGATAAAACATGTTTTCCCATGACAGTATCCCTTTAAAATTGGCCTGGCATAACACAAGCGAAATGCAATAACCAAATCAATGGCAAAGTTACTTTGCTAGGCAATGTCTTTTTCCCTAAACTACACAGGCAGATGTATGGTACGGAAATGGTTAAAGGAAATGAGCTAATTTCTGAATTCCTGACAGAGCTGAAACTCCCCTGCCTTTTTTCCTTATGGTCACACTGGACCTGCAAGCTGTGTTAAAATACCCTATTAATTCACCAGATGGATTAAACAGTATTTCTTAAGTGCTATTGTTATTTCATGCCTTTAAAGCGCAAGGAAATCCCAAAACAGAGTCATCTGTGCACAAACATACATTTCAAATATGTTTGATTCACCCAGCAATGTCCGAGCAGTCCAGCAGCTCTCTTAAAGGGAATGTTCATCTTTAAATTAACTTTTAGTATGATGTAGAGAGTGATATTCTGAGATGTTTTGCAAATGTTTTATATATATATATATATATATTTTTTTTTTTTAATTATATGCGATTTTATAACAGTGGGTATTATTTAAAATAATACATAAGTCTCAGTAAGCACAGGTAAGGGACCTGTTTTGCAGGATCCTTGGGACCTGAGACTTTCAGGATAATGGATCTTTCCATAATTTGGATCTTCATACCTAAAGTCTACAAGAAAATCATGTAAACATTAAATAAACCAATAGACTGGTTCTGCGTCCAATAAGGATAAATGATATCTTCGTTTGGATGAAGTACAAGGAACTGTTCAATTTTTACAGAGAATAAGGAAATAATTTTTCATTACTTATTGATTATTTGTATATAATGGAGTTTATGGGAGCTGGCCTTTCCGTAATTCAGATCTTTTTGGATAACAGGTTTCCAGGTAACGGATCCTATACCTGTAGCGACAGAAATTACATCAAGCACAAATTATAATGGATGATATGGCGAAGCACCATTTATAAGGATACCATTTACAGAATATGTATGGTTCTTGAGCATTATCTTGATAGCTATCCTCTCAAATTTGAGTCCGCTCTCAACTATAGTCAAGACTGAGAGACAGACGCATCATACTCCCCCCGACCACAAACACACTCTAGTATGACTTAGAGACACTCCAGCCATTTTGCCATCAATAATTGACTGCTGTACTACAGGTTCAACTTTGCTTTTTAAATCACTGTACTTTAATCTTACTTAATTGCATGTGCCTTCCTTTAGCGGTGCCATTGTCTTGCTCTAGTTTCATCTGTTTGGTTGTAGGGCTTTTTATACTCCTTTTAATAATGCATATGGAGGCTCATAATCTAAAGTGCACTTTGAGCTCCAAAAATTACAGATATTCTTTAGAGAAATAAAATGTTTCTCTCAGTTTAATTAATGGCAGGCTGAAATTAATTATAGGATTGAGTGAAAATTGCAGAGGGCTATCTAGTAAAGTGAGACTATTAAAATCTGTCTTTTAATTGATGTGGAAACAAGTCTGATTCAATTAAGATGAAGTGGATTTGATTTAGTACATAGACCTTTCTTGTAAAAATAGGTATTGCAAGCTATTATCCCTTTGTCTTATTGTTAAGCACAGCGCCTGCATTCTTGACAAGGTTGTAGTTGGTGGCTTTTCAGCACAGCATGGGAAGAGGAAGCAAAAGAGAGAGAGTAGTACAAGCTCTAAAGACAGACAGTGGGATCCTGTCCTTTCAAGACACCCCTAGAATACTAATCAGGCCGCGAGGTCAGGAGAGCAAGTCAATCATTCCCCAAGATCGGCTCAGTGTGCAAGATTAAATTAGCCTGAAAAATTCAGCTGCCGAGAGGAGAAATAAAGAGAGGGGGTGAGTCGGAGGGAGGGAGGAAAAAGAGAGAGAGAGAGCAGCTGTCAGAGAACTCGGGAAGTTACACTAATGAAGCAGATGAATAGTGCATAAAGCTTCAAAATAAAAACAGGACAGTTGACATTTTTCATCTGTCAAAGCAGGAGATGCATGAAAATATACAAGTCGGTTGGCTCCTCCAGGGGACGTTCCGAGTGTAATTTTTTTTTCTCTTCCCACCTACAACGTGTGACATTAACCTGTTCACCAACAGAAACGCCCTGCAAAACATAGCCAGGCAGTAGCATGGAGCAAATTGCAACACTAGCAGATTCCATAGACTGCACTTGTGCATTTTGATGGTTTCAAAGTAAATCTTAGAGGTACAGCTCATTATTATTATTTAATTTTTTTTTTTTGTTTAAGTGCATGCTTTATTAGTAAAGTGGAAGGGATGTGATGTGAAACTTCCTTTAGGTTTCAAGCTAGAAGTGGAAAATCCACAGGATATTTATAATAATCCTCTAATAATAATACAGGATATTTATAGCGCAGAACAAACATTATTGTGACATCATCTTCTTGACTCCTTCCTTTATCAAGATACGCAAAAAAGAACATTTTGCATAAGACCTTAAAATACTTTTATTGTTGCATATCGTAAAGGCAATACTATATTAAACATTGACACCTGGTGGAAATGGGGGTATTGGTGGGAAATCAATTATTTTATTTCCATTTTACAATAGCAGGCCTCACAGTTGATCAGGGCTTGTTTAAACTGGTGGATTTTCTTGGAAAGGTAGTATCTTGTGGGGTTTGGAGGATACAGGCTAAGGACAGATGGCTGCTAAAACAAAGTAACAGTAGTCAGCCAGCTCAGCAAAGTAGTCAGACAGATCAGCAGGAGAGCAGGTGGCTAGGCTTAGGGAACTGTTCCAAACCATTAAAAATCATGAAGTGAAGTATTTTTAATTGATGTGCATTGCAAAGTTGCTTGAAATTATGTTTGCGGTTATGTTTTTGTGGAGTTCCCCTTTAAGAAAAAAATACCAATGCATGGTAAATATAGTGTTTAGAAACATAAATGCAATTTACAGAATTTTTGCTGCTGTGTTTTTCTTTTAATATCTGTAAGTTTAGTGAAAACTGAAGATATTCATCTATTTGCAGTGTGTTAGTTTTGTGTATAAATGCATATTTACACATTTTGAATTTGCTGTGATCTTAACTTTTCAAAGACATAGTTGATTGTGGGGTTACCTTGGTGTCTCAGATTTTGATGATCGCTTCTTTAAAGGGGCAAAATATTAAAACCTTTGGGAATAAAAATCTGCATTTTAAATTTTAGGGTGTCCAGGAAGTTATAGTTACTGACTCTTCACTACTTTGCAATTACAAATTATGTTGTTGGGTTGTATAAGTGTATGAGGCACTGATGATGCTTTGTTTTTATGTATTGTATTTTAGGTACCAGTAAAATGTGGAAGTATACCTTTACTAAGGAGATATTTAACATTCATATTCAGAACATTTTGTATTTCTACCCAAACTGTAGAAAGTCTTAAAAAACTGTAAATTGCAATACATTGTTACTACATTTAGAAAATGTTTTAATTTTAGTAGTTTTGAATGAAATGCCCTGTTTACCTTTTTTTTTAGAATGTGCAGTTTCCACAGATATATGGTTTTCCTGCAGTTCAGGGGTAACCAGTATCTGGTGTTAACAGGGGCCAAAGTGTCTGCCATGAATACCATGCCACAAAGTTTAGTATGCAGAGTGGTTATTAAACTACTTAGAATACATGTTTTATTCATATATTTTATATATGTTTCCTGTAGCAAGACCTCAACCTGTTCTCAGAATGCATACTTAAAAATATGTGATCTAGGTTTAACTTATTAATAGGGTTATTTATGTTTTTTATGCAGGGGCCAAGTGTAAGCTATAAAAATATGCACTTTAATGTTGTGGTTTCTAGAAGCCACATATTTTTGGAACCCTATGAATATGTGGATTTGATTTACTCAGATGATCCCTAACCTTTAGAGCTGTACAGAACTCTAACCGGAATTTTGATCATTCTGAAAAGGGCATGTGGGAAGTATGGTGCTGTAAATGCTGCCTTTGTTATGTGGATTTTAGTTTAAAAAAATAGATATTTGGCATTAAATCAGCCATATATTATTCTGCAGGTATTGAATTCCTGTGTGCCAACAAAGGCAAGAAAAGTAACACAACAGTGTTGATGTAATTGGTTTTATAACAAAGCCAGTGGAAAACACTGACACTAGTCTATTATTATTACTATGTATTTTAAGAGTGCCAACATATTGTGCAGCTCTGAAGTCTGACAATCTAAACATTGGAGACCTTAGCATATACATTATTTGGCTGTAAAATATGTATTCTGAAAAAAATGGTACCCTGTTGTGTGCCATTCCTATCAATTCATCTTTGTTATACGAAATTGGAACATATTGGGTCCCAGGAAATGTGCCCAATGTTTACATGCAGAACTGTATGTTTTATATAAGATCTTTTCACTAAAAGAGTATGCCAGTTAAAGTGTTTTTTACATGCTACTTCTATACAGATATGGGATCTGTTATCTAGAAACCTGTGTATCCATAAAGCTCATAATTACGTGAAGCGCATCTACCATAGAGTCTACTATAATCAAATAACTTTAATCTGTAATACAAAACAGTACCTTGTATTTGACCCCAACTAAGATACAATGGGGTATATTTATCAGAGTGAAGTTACAGATCACCACAGTCTGCTAGAGTGACATTCTGCCTCTCTCCATTCATTTCTATGGGATTTTTAAAAGAGTATTAATCAGTGGGTGAAAGTGAAAATTCACCCTTTACTAAATATGCCTTTAAAGATGCCATAGAAATGAATGGAGAGTGGAGGAATCTCACTTTAGTGGACTGTGGATATCTCTAACGTCACTCTTTGATAAATATACCCAATGTGTCCTTATTAGAGGTTATTAATGTTTAAGTTATTTTAAAGTAGACTTAAGGTATTGAAATCCAAAATATGGAAAGATCCCTTATCCAGAAAACCCGAGGTCCCAAACTTTCTGGATTAAACAGTCCCATACCTGTACCAGTTGTATTTCAGTTTTCTCATGTTGTTCTCATTTTGACAAACATAGTGCACTCATTTTATTGCCATGAACTGACCATGTAAATCTAAACCATATCTTCAAATACTGAAATATGAGATTAAATTAATTAATATTGTTGCTGTCTATGCACCCTGTGAGTTCATCTCCACCTGGGAAGCAATTGTGCAATAATTGTTTCAGAAGACATACACGCTTACGGATCTGATGATTTCATTACACTGGCTAATTGCTATTCAATGCGATGGACAATCAATGTTTTAAATGTATTTATGGGTATTTCCAGCTCATATCTATACTTTTTTAATAATTAAAGGAGTTGTTCACCTTTTGAGATAACTTTTAGTAAGATGGGGAGAGTGATATTCTGAGAGAACCCCACAATTCCCTCCATGGGGACCTTAAGACATGTCTGAAATATAAGAAGAGATACAAACCATTAGCTATATCTTTTAAAGCTGTTAGTAGAATACTTGGACAGTGGGGGTCCTCTATAATATTTGCAAAGAGCATAATTACTCACAAATAGTTATATTACCCATGTTCCTGAATACTGCTGCGCCAGTTTTTTTTTCAGTTTTTGTGCATTGTGAACAAATATTCACAATTGGCTCACAAATGAGAAGTGTGTTTGTGTGAGCGTGGTCACTGTGCATGGTTGGGCATGATAATATAGTTGACAGTAATTTAAATTCGCAATTTGCAAATCTGTTTTGCAAATATTTTTGCAAGTCGTGGTTTAACTCGAGAAGTTTATAAATGAACCCCAGAGATAACTGTCAAGCGGAACAATCTTACAATGTCTTTCATAAAAATATAGCTAGTTTATTCACAAATTTATATATATATATATGTATGTGTGTGTATATATATATATATATATATATATATATATATATATATATATATATATATATATATATTTATATAAAATGCATACTCTCTGGATGATTTGATGGGTTAGTATCAAGGAACTTGTTACTTTTCTAACCAGTCATCCTTTGGTAATTGTGCGCTTGTGTGATTTCGCATCTGTCTGTCTGTACAAAGTGAGTAACAGTCTGCTTCTGTATATAAATAATGTGCCCAATTTATTTATTTATTTATTTTTTTAAATTCAGGGTGTACATGGTCTTATTATATAGTTTGTTAAGGGACACTTATCTTGGCCTTACACAAAAATCTCCCTAATTTTGTAATATTGTCTTTATAATTATCCATTATTATAAGCATGTGCTATATATAAGCATGCACAAGCATATTCCACAGTGCTGTACAAGAAATGGGTGTATACAATAATCATACAGATTATACAATAAACAATCAATGACCTACACAAGAGGTAAAGAGAGCCCTGCCAAAAGGAGCTTGCAATCTAAAAGTTGACACCAAAGTAGTCCTTGCATGTCAAACTGCATACACCGTTTTCAAATGGTCTACAGTACACAATACATTAGAGTGCTTGCTAAGTGTCACATTTAAATTGCATTTATTGTCAACCATTTTTTGTGCTGATGATGGGCTTCCTCTCTTTAGCTGCATTTCTCACAGAGGATTTTTGTACAAGAATGCTACACTAAATAGGCAAAGGGTGTTAAATAGGAAAGAAATTAAGCCACATGTGTTTAAAAGGACATTCTGGTCATACTCAGTCCTACTTTAAATAAAATTTATTTAGATATTGTATAATTAATATATATTATGTGCAACCACAATAAACCATGAGAGCTCATACAGTATATGGAAACATCCATGACACTTTTCTTTATAAAGTAAATGTATTATATTACTGCCGCTTTTAAAGGAATACTATACCCCTAAACAACATAGGTCTCTATTGCATAAAACAGCTCATTTGTAAAACCCTCTTTCATGTAAATAGATCATTTCAATAATACTATATTTTTTGACTTTTTTTTTTATTTCTAAATAGAAAATTACCATTTTAAGATCTATGGGCCGCCCCCAGGTATCCTACCATTCACTCTGCACATAAACAAACCACGCGTTAGGTCACATGAGCCAGTTATTGGGCAAAGTTCTCTCTTTGGCTTCCATGCTTCTTTCTGTTATAGTTAAAGTTGCATTGTTTCTTGTCAGGTGATCTCTGAGGTAGCACAGAGACCATCACAAAATGGTTGTTCAAGGCAAGAGATGTAAAAGGGCAATATTTACTTATATATATATATATATATATATATATATTCCAGTTTGGTAATAGTCTTTAAAATGCCTCTTAATTTGATATAAACTGTTGCTTAAGTATTCATTTAGGGGGTAAAGTTTTCGTTTAAGCATTTGACTTCTGTAAAGGACAGTGAAAGCACTTTTTTTACTGGGCAATGCCAAAATGTTAAGCTCCCCCTGTGGAAAAAAAAAATGTAACATATTGACTTCACAGTTAGAAAATTTTGCCACAGCTGAAAAAGAACCCCAGCCCAAGGAAAAACTTTAACTAGTGGGGGATGCCAAACATTTTACGATCCCCTAGTTAAACAGGCAAAAATACCTATAGTGCAGTATAAAAATATAATTTGCTTCATAGAAACCAATTTAGGTTTACTATTTAAATCTGTGGTTATAATGAGATTATGAGAGTTGTAGTTCATCAACATCTGCATTACAGGTCACTGCTATTAACACTTCTGATTACAAAATCTGCTTAATTCTAAAGCTTTGCTCTTAAATGTTTTTTTTTGTTCAGATGGCAGCATTGCAGAGTCCATTCTATGGAGACAAAATGAACCTTTACTCTCTGTGTAAGAAGATTGAACAGTGTGACTATCCCCCCTTACCATCGGACCACTACTCCGAGGAGGTATTATTCTTTTCCTTTTTTTTTATCATATTTACAGTTAGCTGTGGCTGCAATTTATGCTTGCTTATACATCGCCATAAAAAGTTTGCTTAAAATAGTGAATTCCATATTTCTACTGTAGATTTCTGTAAGTCTATATGGAATAATGGACAATAAAGATGTGTGTATATATACTGACTTCGTCTCTCCTGCTTTTCCAACCTCCTCTCTTGTTTCTTCCATCTGTTTGCCTGCCCTGTCCTTTGCTTGACTGTCCTTCTTTACTTTTACATTTATTTTCCATTCTCCAATACTGCCCATAGTTTTGTTTTCTTCTACATGTACACTCATCTGCCCTCTTGTGTTTATTATATTCTATATTACTTTTTACAGCAGGACTGTACATTTTTGCTGTATAGTAATAGTACAGACAAGGTGAGCAAACTTGAAATATATATACATGGTTGCTACTTGTTAAGAGACTAGGGTGGAAGCAAGGCCCTGTTTCATATAGCTTACAGTCTAACTGAGTGAGTAACTGATATGTACACACAGTAGGGTAATAAGTTCTGTTATTGGCATCAGTTCAGGCATTGACTTATAAGTACTCCAGGTAGTAACTGAGTTTTGTTTTAAGACACTGAGGTAAAGTTCAAAATACTTTGTGAACAGTATTGCATAGTTAAGGAATAGCAACAAAAAAGCTTTTCAGGAAAGGTGTCAGTTAATGTGGTTGATGTAAAAGATGCTGAATCTTGAAGGATATGTAGTAGAGAACCAGAAACATATGAAAAGGTGTAGACGTCTAAAGGGCTATAAGGGTTAACAGAAGGATTTTGTAAGTTATCGTCTACATAACAGGGAGCCCTAATAAATGTTTAGCAGCTTTTTTTATGGGAGAGCAGGAAGATTCTAGCATAAAAGTTTAATATAGACTGAGGAGGATAGATGTGGCAGGATCAGTTCCCTATCAGTTAGGTTCCTTTTGAGGTGGTAGAAGGAGCTAGCTGTATGACAACTAAAGCTCTGGATTTCTTTAGTTAATGATGATATTTAAATAAAAAATGCATTGTCTTTCAAAGAACAATGTGCAGGAAGAGCAGCAAAGGGCTGATTAGAAAACCTTGAGACACCCCCAAACTAAGTGGAACTAAAAAAGAGGGTTTGTTAGCAACAGAGAGAGGGGAGACTCAGAAAGGTAAGAGGATAACCAGGATGTATCTTTGTTGTTGATATCAAGGGAATGAAGAATTTGCATTTGAATAGAATGGTTGACAGAATCAGTAGCAGAAGATAAATGCAGGAGGAATTCCTTGGACATGGCAATATGGAGATCATTTGCAACTCTACATAAGACTGTGTCATTGGGCTGTTAAATAACCAGACTGTATACTGTCCAGCAGATTATATGGGTGAGGAGCCTAGAGCTTAGCAATATCTTGGAAACAGGGCAGTAAGTAGCAATACAACATTTTTGTCTAGTTTGGCTTTTTTATGAATATACATAAGGCATATTAGAATAATGTATATTAGAATCATGGACCAATGCCGTTGTTGCCACTATCTGCAGACATAGGGCTGTATTGGAGTTTTATGTCTCTATTTGCTAAAAGCTCATTGTGTTCAGGGACAGCAAGTTCTGGCATAATTTCCAGTCCTGTTTAGCAGGTCCAGTTTCCACATTCCTGTCCACATTCTTCTTCAATTTGCCTGCCCTCCTGTCCTATTTCTCAACTTATACCCTCCCACCCCATATATCAACTATTGCCTACTTTTTATATTCTTTTATTACCACCAAGCTGCTCACCTTTTCTCCACTATTGTCCACTTTACTTTGCTTGTCACCCTGAAACTTCCCACTAACTGCATCTCTTCTTTTCATGTCGCTTGTAGCCAGATCGATCCCTAACAATGGGAACAATGTATACAAGGTCAGAGAGAAACATGATAAGCCTTCAGAACCCAAGGGCAGGCATTCAGATCCTCAAAAATATCCTGTGACTCAAAAATTTCTCATAAAAATAGAAATCATTCTATTCAAAGTTACAATTTAAAATACATATGTGTAGACCCCATAGTTCTTCACCTATTCTATTTCTATATGAATATTTTGAGGACCTTGTAGCCAGATCACCATCTTCTCTTTCTGTCTGTGTGTAGCCTGGCTACCATCCTTTCTCTCCATTTCCATCTCCTATAAGTGAAAAATGCCTATCATCAGGTTCTCTGGGCTGTCCGCTTATTTCTCTGCTTCTGGCATAGTGTTCCTCCATGATTGCTTTCCCTGCTTTATTCCTTAAGAGCTTAAACTTTCGCTCTTATGCAATAGTATATTTTTTAAACTGGGAACCAGTACATCTTTTTATATTGGACACTTTTGGAATACACCTTGCCTAGCCACATGAGAACATGAGAAAGTGTATGGATCACGCTATACAACGCTATACAACTGTTGAACTGCAATAAGTTATGCAGCTAAAGTATAAAGTGGACACTTTACAAAACATGAGCTGTTAAGGTCCATGTACCCTAGTATCTATCTGTTGTTATTTAAATACTAGTCATTTTTTTTTTTTTTTTTTTTTTGCTTTTTATTATTTTCTTCTTTTTAATATACAATCAAATACTTGTGTATGTGGTGTGTTTAAAAAAACAACCCATGTGTTCAGAAATACTTCTGGTGCCTCCCTGTGTGCAGTGGCTCCAAGCAGTTATATACAATGATGGTATGAGTGTCAGGGGCAGCCTTTTGTTCTGACACTCATGCTGTCTCCCTCCCCCCTTTACCCGTCCCTTCTTTCCCCCCTCACTTTGCACATGAATATTTCACATATCTGCATCCTCATCGCCTATTCTCCTTGACTAATTTTCAGACTGTCCGCATTTGCATTTCACATGGTAACTTATTAGGAAGGTACAGGGATGCTCCAGGATGGCAGTCGCCATGGTAACCTGCATGAGGATTATAATGAGGGTACCACTGAGTGGAGCGGCTGTGCGGATCCTGTCTGCAGGGCTTGAAGCTTTGGCTAAGTGTGAATCCTGTGTCACAGCCCAAAGGCACAAATCAAAAACCTCTGGCCCACACAGAAGATTATCTTCCCAGTTAGAAAAAAGATTTATGGTTTTCTTATTTCTTGCAACACGTTAAGTTTGCACTTTAAAGAACCGTAAAAAATCACCCAAATCTTCACTTTAACTCCCTCACTGCTACTGCTTGTCACTGAGATGCAGGGATTTCATTACTTGGGCTGAATAAACATTGTTATGCCTAGAACAGAGCAAAGCATATTGTGTGGCAACAATTTTAAATGAAAAATATTTTTTAGCTTCTAGGTTTTTAGTAAGTGTAGGTATGAAAGGGTTATTGATACAGTATGTCTAGCAAATGATAAACTTTTTAATACATTTTCTACAGATGTATAAATTGAAATGAAGCATTCAGCCAATGATAATGTAACTTAATGATATTTGTTGTTCTCTTCCATCACCATCCTACCTTACAAAGCTGCGAATGCTGGTGAATACCTGTATCAACCCCGATCCAGAGAAGAGACCCGATGTCACCTATGTCTATGAAGTAGCAAAGCGGATGCACGCTCGAACTGCAACAAGTTAGATCACATGCAGCACCAGTAGTTTTCCAATTAGTCATAGACTTTCAAGTATGTTCAATATTGAAAGAGGGGATACTGTGGGAAGGGACTATGGAATCAGTTCAGACCCCTGATGTACTGTATAGCCCAAAATGCTTAGCAGAACTTCTTCTTTGGGGATCAGAATTATATGAAAGCTTTTTATATTCACACTATAGGGTGCACTGGACGACCAATGATTATCAATGTGAATAATGAGTGAGATGGATATTAAAATCAAAATTACAAGTTGTGCCTATATGTGTTTTTAAAACATGTACAATGCTGCATGCACAGTAGCACAACATAGATGTATTTATACATAGCCTAGGACCTATTATCCATTATCCAGAAAGCTTTGAATTATGGAAAGGCCGTCTCCCATAGACTCCATTTTATGAAAATAATCCAAATTTTTAAAAATGATTCCCTTTTTCCTCTGTAATAATAAAACAGTACATTGTACTTGATCCAAACTAAGATATAATTAATCCTTATTGGAAGCAAAACCAGCCTATTGGGTTTATTAAAAGTTTACATGATTTTCTAGTATGAATATCCAAATAATGAAAAGATCCGTTATCCGGAATACCACAGGTCCCGAGCATTCTGGATAGCAGGTCCATTGCTTGCAATGGAATACGTACACATGGTTTGTTCCATGATATACTGTACTTTCTAACAGTTCATAGAAATGGTTTAATATACACGTGAATGATCTAAGATGCACCTTTAGAGAACAATGACATGCAATTTTTTGTTTTAAATGCTTTGTCTGATAATAAGATGATTATAAACTGTTATATGCAATGAATATGATATTATTTCCAAACTAATGTTTGTAATGCTTTTGCCTTTAAAGGAGAAATCCTTTTGATTGTTTTTCTTTTCGATAGTGCCTTTGTCCAATGTTCTATTTATTTTTAATAACCCTAGACACCAGAACATAGAAATAATATTTTGGTTTTTTCCCTCCTTACTATCAGCCATTCATCTTGGCTACCCAATACCTATGTTGTAGAATATTAACCTGAATTACAGTGAAACCTCAATTTTAAATCCCTTTATTTTACGTTTTCCCTCATTTTACATCTTTTTTTGTTGTCCCACCTATATATTGTGCATAATACATTTCTCTAATTTTACATTTTCCCAGGTTTTGCAAATTTCTTTCTGGTCCTCTGAAAACTATAAACTTGGTTCTACTGTGCAAATTGGGTTTCCTTACAAACCAGTATCTAGAATATAAGGTTGGCCCCCAACCTGCCCCATATCTGTAATTTTAAAGGATTTGGGAGTATGTTGCCACCTCTCATTCACCTTTCCTCTCACTGTCAAATCAAATATTAAGAAAGAAGCAGAGGAGGCAGTAGTTTTATCTTTTGAAACTTTGATCATTCAGCAATACACTAAGGGCTCTTACAGACGAGCCTTTTTACCTGCGCTCCCCTGCGTTCTAGTTTCATGCGTTCAGCAACAGGGGAGCATAGGAGTAGACACACTGAAATCTTTTCAATGTGGCTGTACTCATACACAGCCATATAAGTGCCGAATGGCTGAACGCATGAAAACGGAACGCAGGGGAGCGTAGGTAAACACGCTCGTCTGTAAGCCCTAAAGGGGGCATGAAACCGGAACGCAGGGGAGCACAGGTAAAAACCCTCGTCTGTAAGAGCCCTAAGTACAGCCACATTGAAAATTATTCAGTGCGTCTACTCCTGCGCTCCCCTGCGGCTGAGCGCAGGTAAAAACACTTGTCTGTAAGAGCCTTAAAAATATTTTTAATGCATCAATTGCAGGAAACCCCCTTATATGGCAAGCTTTTGTGCATAAGGAGGATCCCATACCTAACTAAGCATGCTATTCATATACTATAAATTTTGTGAACTTGCATTTTAACTCGTATTTACAGTATATATTTGTATTCTTAAATGGATTGACCTACTTGCTGTTAAGCAATAGTGCCTTTAACATTAACCTGTTTTGCAGCATACTCAACCTAATTTAAATTTTATTGTATTTAAAATGATGTCCATTTACTTTTGTCAGTATTGCATTGCAAATTGCAGATCATTCTGGAATGTTAGGGAGGGCAAAACCTGTCAGTGACTTACACCGACTGTTAGTTGCAGCTAAAAAAAAACTAAAGTTCAGTTAAACAACTCACAAATAAATCCTTAAATATCTGAACAACCATAAGAAAATAACTTCTACAGACTACTTGTGAAAGAAACTGGAGTATCCACTAGAGTTCAGTGGATTTTTCTCTAATAGCCGAGAGATCGTCCTTTACTTTTTAAATTACAGGTGCCTTAATAAATAGTTTTTCAAAAACCTTTTTATTTTCCACATACATTTACATAGTAAGTAAGGTTGAAAAAAGACACAGGTCCGTCAAGTCGGTTATATGATTATATATGAAATTTTAAGTGAAAGCTATCAGATGAGTAGTGTTTGTGTAAGTCCTCTATTCTTCTAAAAGCTTGGCTTTAATCTTGGAACAGCACAATGAGTGCAAGATGGGAGCCATTTTACTGCTAACTCCAAGTTTCAGAGTCTGCTCTGAATTTATTGTTTTAGTGCAAAATCTACCAATACATTTTATTTCACAAGTATTTTGCAGTTTTAAATCACATTTATCTAGCCCAGTTCCTCTATATCTGTCACATATTTTGAGTGCCTTACAAAATGCTAAATCCAAAGAATCGCCCTCCAAAACCTTTCTGATAACTATTTTTTTTGTTCTGTGCATCCTATTGTAATCATTTGTCAGTAGAGTTAGACTTTTACAGCCACGTATCTCCCCATGCTTTCTGTGCATTGCCATCTCTTTACTTGTGATGCGCTGAAGTAACTAGATGGCTGCGATGGATTTTGGACTCGGCGGACAGTAAAGCAGTTAAAATATTTGGAGAGTTTTTCTGCCTCAGAATTTAGTTGAAGGTAAAATTGTGATGCTTGAAATTCTGGTTTTGTTTTTGCTTTGGCTTTTTGTTTCTTGCCAGTAACATAATAGAATAACCACTAGCAAATATTTTTCATTTTCAAATAAGTTTCTTTCTTTTTGTAATGTCTAATATTTGATCAAATGGTATTTGAATTGTATGAATCAAATTTTCCTCTGAAAAAAAACCTCAAATGCTATTAAAATCTCCAAGTGGCTAAAAGGACCTCTGCCATTGACTTGTACATGAATTCGGCAAGTTTTAAGTGGTGAATATTCGAATTAGGACTGTTTTCATGGTTGACGTATGATAAATCTCACATTTAAATTTACATCCGAATAGGGGGATTAGAATTAGAGTGTGTGAATTTTGACACCTGAAAATTTGAATTTGAATTTACTATTCAACCCTTGGAAATCTGCCCCGTAGTGAAATTTGATATTTTTACAATGTTTTTGGTGAGTTTCTTGCAAGAATTCTACAGTTATATTGTGTGCGTTGCTTTACCCATAACAATTCTCCATACAGAAATCAGTTTGTATATTTTCTAGATGTCATTTTCCAACCTTATTGTTTTGTTATGGACACTATCATTGAATTTTTCGTCCTGCTTCAGAGATTTGCAGCATATACCTACCAAGTAAAGCAAAAGACTAGACTAACTTCAGCTAGTATGTACATGCAGGATGTTTACTTTCTATTTATTACATTCTACTTGCCATGACATTGAATGCTTTCATCATATTATACTGTGCAACAAAAGAAATGACTGCATATAAATATGCAAATTTTTCATAGCCTATTTCATGCTATAAGTCCATTGTGCCCTGTTGTGTTACAGAACAAGAAACATTATTTACTGTACAATGCTCTATAATAAAATAAAGTATCAATTTCTTATTATTTACATGTTTTAAATGTTTGTGATTAATAAATATGCATGCAGCCATTATACATGAAAGGGATACAGAAGGTATTCTTAAAGGGATGCTGTCATTAAAACAAGAAATGCTAGTACCCTATATATATCCCCTCTCCCTCCCCGTGATGTGCTTTAATGTTAAAAAAAGCCCTTTTAATCATTCTGATTCTTAAATGCAGAGAAGAGCAGTGGAGCTCCTGGTCAACATCTTCTGTATATTTGTGTAGTTTTCGGGTCTCTTCACCGTCACAAAGTCTGTCGGCAAATACACATTTGTTCCAAAAGGTGTAACTGATCGTACCTCAAAATAAGAAAAATGGGGAAAAAACAAGAAAAAAATACATGGGGCAAATTCACTAACCTACGAAAATTCGCCAGCGACGGCTTTGCTCACAGCGTAACACTTCGCCAGGCGTAGACTCCCCAGGACAACGCTAATTCACTTAAATCCGAAGTTTCGTCCAGGGCGCCGAACGCTGGCGAAGTTGCGCTAGCGTTACTAAGCGAAATTGCACTAGCGTTGCCTAATTGCATATGGCGGGAAGTTAAAGTTGAATGGACGTATATGTTTCCACAAATACATTACACTACAAAAGCCCGGGAAAACCTTAATAAAAGAAAATAGAGTTGTTATATTGCCCTACACATGTGCCCAGTGTATAGTTTATGTGCCATATGTTAGGAAATGTAGGGGGGAAGCTGGTTACCCCAAAAAAAATGTACGCTCTTTTGCAGCCCATGACCCTGAAATAAGGAAAAGACGCTAGCATTTTTTGGGACTTGAAAAAAATGTAAACTATTTTTTCAGGAACTCCTATCTACTCTATTGCACTTGCCTGGTCTGAGGTGGTGAAGGCAAGTCTGGCGCGAGAGGTAAAGTTCAGTAAAATCCGCATCTTAGGGAATTTGCGTAATTACGTCCATTCGCCAGAGAGCAAATTCGCCTGGGGTTAGGGAGTGAAGTACCGGTAGAGTGTATCTCCTTCACTAGCGAAGTTATTCCAGCAACCGCTAGTAAATCGACGAAGTTCCGAAATGACGTCACACTGGCAAATTTTCACCCCCGTTACTCACTTCGCCCTTTAGTATATTTGCCTCATAGTGTAGCGTTCTTTATAAAATCACTCCTCAGTGCAATTGTATGCACACATTATCAGTGCCGTATTACCCACTTACAGTAACTTTAAAGTGCAAGTGAATGGATTTCAGGATTACTCATACAGCATCAAATAGAGTGCACTGTTATTTTTTTAAAGGGAAAAACTATTTTAGAGTAGATAGATACCCACACAACAAGTAACGATATCTCTGGTGGTTGATTATACTCACAAACACATAGATTATGTTTCACTCATCAATAATATCATTGCTTGCGGTATTCCTACTTTGGACAACAAAGAGTAGCATGAACGGAAGCGTCTTTCACAATAAAATATATTGCACTTACAATTTTCCACTTTAAAAAGAATTGGAAAACCAAAAAGGCTCTCCCTCCTGTATAGTTTGTGTCATATGTTAGGAAATGTAGGGGGAAGCTGGTTACCCCAAAAAAAATTACGCTCTTTTGAAGACTATCACCCTGAAAAAAGAAAAAGACGCTAGCATTTTTTGGGACTTGAATATTCAACTATTTTTTCAGGAACTCCTATCTACTCTATTGCACTTCGCCTGGTCTGAGGTGGCGAAGGCAAGTTTGGCGCAAGAGATTCAGTAAAATCCTCATCTTAGTGAATTTGCGTAATTACGTCCATTCCCCAGAGTGCAAATTCGCCTGGCGTTAGGAAGCGAAGTACCGCTAGAGTCTATCTCCTTCACTAGCGAAGTTATGCCAGCAACCGCAGTAAATCGACGAAGTTCAAAAAAGGCTTTCCCGCAGAGTGGGCTTAGATGTCTTCGGCGTCCCTTAGTCCTCACTGCGCATGTCCTTATTGCTTCCGCTTTCTTCACCGATGGCGCACTTCGCCAAATGGGCTTCTTCCTTGAGCGATTCTAACCCTTAAATGCAGAGAAGCGCAGCGGAGCTTCTGGTCACCATATTCTGGATCTTTGTGTAGTCTTTGGGTCTCTTCACCATCACAAAGCCTGTTGGCACATACACAGTTGGGCCAAGCCAGGAATCGGCTTCAGCTGCGCATGCTCAAATCGGCATTGGGACCCGAAGACTTCACAAAGATTTGCAAGATGGTGACCGGGAGCTCCGCTGCGCTTCTCTGCATTTAAAGGTGCAAATTTTTTAAACACTAATCAAAGGGAGGCAGAGAGGTGGGGGTTTAGTTCTCCTTTAAGCACTATTTTTTCTCATAATACTTAAAAAATAGTGCTCAAAATGAATGCAAGCAGCCTGTATGCCGTTACCGTAGCATTTTAATTTTTGTTAATTACCACATTTTTGATACCAGTTATTTTTGTGGTAACAGTATCCGTTTAATATGTAAGATATATCCTGACAAATGCTGTGAAATATTTGCATGATTTGAAAAGTATATTTCCACCCGACAAATGATCTAAGAGCAGTTACTTGTGCAATCTTTTCAGATTGGTACACAAGACAGGCAGTCTATTATCATTTGCGCTATGCCTGATGTGCGTTGGCTTCTAACTATATATCCAAAACATGACCTACAAAACACACGTCACTTGGCACAATGAAGATTCTTGTATGTACAGATTTCCTCGCACTATATCCATGACCTCTAAGCTGCCGCTCATTGTGCATTACAAACCATGACTCTTCACCCTGCAGTGAGATATTAATGATTTATTCTATTCAATACAAACACAAGGAGGAGGGGGAATAAAAAAGCTTTCCTTAAACTTCCTCAAAGAAAAACCGTTTGCTGAGGGGTTTGATTCTTCCTAATCCTTTCCAAAGCAAATCGAAGCAATTATTTTGTCTTTCCTACAGATGTTTTGAACCACACAGCCATCCATAATACCTACTGTTATTAGCAAGAAAGCCACACAGTTGAAGGAACCTTCATTAAGCGGAATCCTGCTGATACAGCTATTGATCCAAAAACCTCTCCCAGGTTCTGCTGGACACAATATCCTCTTCCTCTGGTCCTGTTTCCCTCCAGGGATAAAAGGGCAGACTAAAAAAAAAAGCTGTTTTTATATTTAGCTCTGCTTTTTTTCCCTAAAGAAAAAAAAATGCAATATTTCATTTGTACACAGTTTTTCAGTTAAAAAAATCTGCACATCTTCAAAGAACAGAGCGATTCAAATAGTCTGCTTCCCCCCGAGGTCAACCATAGGAAGTCTTGCTTGATAGAATTTAAAGTTCTCTTCACATTAACAATTACTATTCATATTGCTCTTTTGAAGTTACATACCATGGATCATTGTTCTTCTCTGAACATCTAATATTTGAGCTGAACCTGTGACTACATGTGTTCTATAATGTACTGGATATATTTAGAATTGTAGATTTTTTTAAGCTAAGGAAGTATTAAAGTCCCTGCCACATTTTCATCTTCTTGATATCACTAAAAACCAATAATTGAATTTTAGGCGAAAAAAGAGGTTTACAGTCAAAAAAAAAAATGCATCCATTATCAACAAATTGTTGCGTTTACTAGCTATCAAGTATGTCATGAATGCAGTTTCAGATTTACTGGAACTTTGGGGGCCTTATTTATCAAAGTCTGAATTGTTCTGATTATTTTAATCAATGAAGTCTAACCAAACTAGAATGCGCAATTGGACCTTAGTTATTAATGGGAAACAATCTTGAAAATGAAAATTGAATATTGACTTCAGCATACTGAAATTAGAAACATTATTTCAGAAACAAGGCAGAATTTTTAATTGATTGTATTTAGAAAGTTTCTTACTCCAGTACGAAGGAGCTTATATTAAATTTTCATTTTCGCGATCGTTCTCCTTTAATAAAAAATCACGATTTAATCGGATCAGGGACAAACCTAGAAAAATCGAGCTAACATCCAAATTGTATGGTTTTTCAGAGTTTTTTCCCCAAATTGCACGATTTTTGGGCTTTTTTCCCAAAAAGCCCACATTTTTCAATTTTTTGCCTGAAAAGTCCAAAATATTTGGACTTTCGGGCTAATTCCAGCGCAGACCACAAAAACTTCCAAATATGATAGGGACCTCTCCCATTGACTTATATACAACCTCGGCAGGTCTGAGATCCTGGATTTTCAGATACTGACTTTTTCCATCCTGGGGGTATAATAAATCTCAAAAAATTTTTGTTTTTTTCCACTAAAAATGTTAGTTAAAAAAAAACTAGAATTTTTCTAGTTTTTGGCATTCGGACTTTAAGAAAAAATTGTCTTTTGCCCCACTGCCTAAGCTGTGTCACTAATGGAAAGATGTAGCTGCTAGCTAGGGGGACACAAGTTGAATCATGTTTCTTTTTTTATGTATTGCTGCTTTGGCTTTAGATTTGCAACATTAGGACTCATTACTACTTAGCTAGATTCTTGAGAAGGTAAGGACATGTGCCTGAGATGGTATTTACTATGTGTGTATTGCAATAATCATTTTGAGTATATGTTGTTTCACTTGCAAATGATCAGTTACATTATGGGGCACATTTACTTAGCTCGAGTGAAGGAATAGAATAAAAAATACTTCGAATTTCGAAGTGTTTTTTTGGCTACTTCGACCTTCGACTACGACTTCAAATCGAACGATTCGAACTAAAAATCGTTCTGCTGCATTGTGGCATTGAGGCAACATTTTGTTTTGGCAACACTACCATGCAGCCCATGTCTTGTTGTTCATGCTAAAAAAGCCACACCACTTTGTTTTGGAGAAGCTTGTATTTTAGTAGAAATTGCTTGTAAATTTTTCTTTGCATCCCAACAGATGTCTACCCAACAAAACCCCTACTTTTCAACTTTTTTTTATTTATTGCTCATTTTTAAATATTTGGCTATCCTTTTATATGCTTTTCCTGAGATATAGATTTGAGTTACTGTTGCTTGTAGATCCTTTGATCATTCTTTTGCTTTCCCCATGTTTCAGTAATTGGTAATGTCAGTGCAGCCCTGGCTGAAATGTACAAGGGTTCATCAAGAAACTCAAATGACTGGGGGAAGTGGAATAGCGAGGAGTTACAAAAAGAGGGATAGGCTTAAAGAAGCTTAAAAGCAGACAAAGCTGAATTTGAGTGAGAAAAGAGGTATGATTTGGGGGTTTTGAAAGCGGGTGGGAGAAAGAAGTTAGTGGGGAGAGCACAGTATTTAGGAACAAAATGGGTGGGACCAACATGTCAAAGTCAAATCTTAGGATATTTAATATTTATTAAAAAATTGTTAAAGGGATACTGTCATTGGAAAACATGTTTTTTTTTCAAAATGGACGATTTAATACTGCTGTTCCAGCAGACTTCTGCACTGAAATCCATTTTCCAAAAACAATGCTGGATTGTTTAAAGGGGACCCGTCACCCAAAAAAATGTTCCAAATCCTACATCATCTCAGAATCTTGTTTGTGCACCAGAATGGGGGACCCGATGTCCATCCCCATGCCCTGGTTACGCAATTAAATGGTAAAGAGAACTGGGGGAATGTGGGCAGTGACATCTAGGAAGTGCTGAATGGAAAGTGAAAGTAATTGTCTGTCTCACCTCTATGCCCATGGCATAGAGGAGGGGCAGACAATATTTGATTGACAGCTGAGATTTTTAAATGAGCTTACAACAGCTATGACTGCTTTAATAAAAAATAGAAATTGGATTTCATGTTTAATTTGAAAAGGACTTTTATTACACAGATTTTTGTGTCTGGGTGACAGGTCCACTTTAAAAGGGGCATTAGTGGTGAAGTGTGTTTGGTTGGAGATTGATCCCAAATCCTGTATATGCAATTGTATGAAATACCAGTGGATGATCTTTATGCAGTAGTCTCCTGTGTATTTTGTCTATCCAAGGAAGTTGTGCAGTGATTAGAGAATTTCTCCCGTTTGCCGAAAAATTCGCTCCTGCGAAATTTGCAAAACTCTAATTTTGATGCCTGCGTCACTTTTGATGCTTGTGTCAATTTTGAGATCGGCGTTAAAGTCAACAGGCATCTGAATAGTGTTGACGCATGACGGTTTTGATGTGAGCGGGAGTTTCGCAAATTTTTGTGTGGAAATGCGGAAATTCACTGTGAATTTTCGTCTGGAATTTATTCACCCATCACTAAAGTTGGTACTGGTGGCCAGCTGCTCTAATTCGACCCACAATTAAGTATCAGTGTGATGTGACCAGTCTACGATACAGTTATGTATTGCTGCATAGTGAAAATGTTCAATAAAGACTTTGTAGCTGTTACTGAATCATGGTACAATAAAAGTTTTGAGGAGTGTTACTTTACTTTACATTAATTGTTCAGAAAAGACAGAACTGACAATGGAGTTCAAGTTGCTTTGTATGTTGAGAATGGCATTAAGTCAATATAATTATATAAAAATATAATTAATGTTACAAGTATTTAGGTAACTGTAGAGGGGATGAATATATTTTGGAGAGGTATAATGTATAGGTTCCAAGTCAGAAGGAGGAATTGGACATATAATTAGTGAATCTTATTACAGAGAGAGCCATTGAAGGGTAATGTAATATTTATAAAAAATATAAAATGCTTGACATGGGCAGGGCTGTTCCAGCTTTCCCATCTTTTAAAAACAGATATAACTAGATTTCTTGTATGAATATTTTCTGAAACAAGCCAACCTAAATGATGCCATTTTAGGTCATATTCTTACTAATGGGGAAATTAGGGGAGAACAGATGCAGTGATTAACTGTCAGTGATCTTTAAACCCCATTCAATAGGCAAGTTTAGCAAAACTAAGGGGGTTATTTACTAAGATCTGAAAATTTCTCACTATTTTCTTAAAACCACTTCGACCAATCTCCCATCCACATTTTTACTGTATTTATCAATGAATTTACTGGAATAAAAGCTGGTGTGGAAAAAGACTCGATAAAATGATGATAAAATCCAAATTGTGCAATTTTTTCTGATTTGACCCCTGAAAACTGTTTTTTTTTTTTTCCGATTATCACTCGAAAACCACAAATTAATCATATTATTGTATGAAACCCAGCACAGATCATGATAGCTTCCAATTGTAAATGGGACATCTGCCAGTGATTCTACATGACCTCGCCTTGGTTTGAGATGGGGTACTTTTTTATTTGACGTTTAGCAGCCTCGGGGTTTAATAAATCACAAAAAAATTCGTTTTTTTCCGAAAAATTGTGCTTTCCCCTTTAAAACTCCAAACAGAAAAAAATCAGACTTTAATAAATACCTCCTAAATCTTTAAATGGTCACACAACTCTGGTGAATTTTAATATCCTTATTTTTACATTAGGATGTACATATCCTTATCTTTCAAAATTAAAAGTTTGTCCATTGTAGTTGGGTGTTTGCTTTATGTGTTTTGACATGGTATGGCCAACTGCAATGATACTTTTCAGAGACTATTTTCTCACCCAGGTGATATTCCGGAGACTACTTTTTCTGCAAAAAACATTGGACCTCTGGATTTAGTTGCCCTACTTATATTAGACCCCTATTTGTAGTGTTATTTCATGTTACTACATCTTGATCTTGATATGGCATACAACAAAACATTTTTTAATTTCAAAATCTTTAAAATATCACATTTTCTGGGCAATGCAGATGCCTCAGTCCCCTATATAAATATTATACTTAATATCCAAAGTAAGGTGCACCTGCAGATGACACAAATATCAGCAATCTAGTTGATTGTGTTAGGATAATGAATTTGAATCAGCAGTGCAGAAAAGCATTTCCTTGTGGTTCTCTTCTTATTCCAGTAACTCGTTGTCAACTCATTGCTATGTATTGTGAGTGATAGCGCTGAACAGAAAAGCAGCAGGAGACACTACTCAGCTCAGTAATGTAATTTTTGGATACCTGGCTAGCTGAATATTTAGGGGGCGTGTTTATTTACCCCCTCCCTTTTTTTAAAAAAAAAATAGACTTTCATCCAGGCACCAGAAGGCACAAGGCAAGGGGGCAAATGTGAATACTGGTTAAAGCAAAAGTTGCCAGAGAGAAAGGATATGGCTTGTTAGAGAGAATATGGAATACTTGTCACAGAGCAGAGACCTTGCAGTAAGGCTCATACATTATGTTGGTGCTCCAGAGGGCACTTTAATGCATTGCAGATCAGTAATGAAAAATTGCATTTGTGCTACAGAACAGTAATATCTTATGTCTTTGCTTAGAACGTCGTACTGAAACCTGTATTTATACATTGGATATGTTATTCCCGGCTTATGGATCTGTGTAAACTTCAACAATATTTTATGTTGAAAACCCTGCAAAGTCAGGTATAAAGAGAGCTACGAACGAATGCGTTTAAAGGACTGTCAAGGTATTTGAAGAGCTTGTTCCTCTGGTTTCCCAGTGGAAAAAAAAATCCTTTTTCTTCTCCTTAAAGTGGACCTGTCACCCAGACACAAAAATCCATATAATAAAAGTCCTTTTCAAATTAAACCTGAAATCCAATTTCTATTTTATATTAAAGCATTCATAGATGTTGTAAGCACATTTAAAAATATAATCAAATATTGTCTGCCCCTCCTCTATGCCTGGCTTAGACACAGAGGCAGGGCAGACAATTACTTTCCGTTCAGCACTTCCTAGATGTCACTGCTCTCCACACATTCCCCCCGTTCTCTTCACCATTTAATTGTGTAACCAGGACATGGGGATGGACATCAGGTCCCTATTCTGGTGCACAAACAAGATTCTGAGATGATACAAGGCTTGCCTTAATAACACTGTCCACAAAATGGCTCCTGCCTGCTTGTTATAATTATGAATTCCCAGACCAAAGGAAACAAGATTCAAATAATTTATATAGTATAATCTAAGTCCATTTTGCTTGACTAATGTAATAAAATAGGATTTTGAATATTATTTTCGGGTGATGGGTCCCCTTTAAAGGAGAGATAAGCCTCTGTACTTTATTGGTGTATTGGCATTTTAACCCCTGTAAAAACGCATACAAATAAAATAGGCATTTTGAAATGTGCCCATTGCATTTACAAATTTTAGTAAGGTTTAGCCAATGTAATAGACAGAACATGGCAGTCTTGCTAAAGATATTTTAATACAATAGTAGCATTGTGTGTTTTGCAGCCCCTGTTTACTGTTATTCCTCTTTTTTTTTTACTAAGCACCATCATATATGCCACCATGTCTGTAATGCTAGCCGCAGTATGAAGAGGGAGCATTATATTCAGGACTGTGATGAAGGGCCCTGGTTTAGGGATGGGCAAGGAATGAGTGTGACGTTGAGTAGTATAAATACTAATAATATTTTACACAAAATACCCGAAAACCCCTGTTACTTCCAATTTTTGAAAACAGAAGGTCCAATAAAGGCTTCAAGGCCAACTAAACATGTCCCTGCAGCACCAAAGGTAGTTCAGCACATTTCTTTTCCGATGGGTAAAGCGTTTAAAACATGTCTTTCTTTAATGGACGTTTTATACCAAAGTTGCAATATGTTTGGGATAAGTTGGAAAAGCTACAGTAAGGGGCACATTTACTTAGCTCGAGTGAAGGATTAGAATAAAAAATACTTTGAATTTCGAAGTATTTTTTTGGCTACTTCGACCTTCGACTACGACTTCGAATCGAACAATTCAAACTAAAAATCGTTCAACTATTCGACCATTCGATAGTCGAAGTACTGTCTCTTTAAAAAAAAACTTCGACCACCTACTTCGCCACCTAAAACCTACCGAGCATCAATGTTAGCCTATGGGGAAGGTCCCCATAGGCTTTCTAGGCAATTTGGGATCGAAGGAAAATCGTTCGATCGATGGATTAAAATCCTTCGATCGTTCGATTCGAAGGATTTAATCGTTCGATCGAACGATTATTCCTTCGATTGCAAATTGCCTAGAAAGCCTATGGGGACCTTCCCCATAGGCTAACATTGATTGCGCTAAATCCTTCGACTTTGATATTCAAAGTCGAAGGATTTAAAGTGGACCTGTCACCCGGACACAAAAATCTGTATAATAAAAGTCCTTTTCAAATTAAACATGAAATCCAATTTCTATTTCTTATTAAAGCATTCATGGCCGTTGTAAGCTCATTTAAAAATCTCAGCTGTCAATCAAATATTGTCTGCCCCTCCTCTATGCCATGGGCATAGAGGCGGGGCAGGCAATTACTTTCACTTTCCATTCAGCACTTCCTAGATGTCACTGCTCTCCCCACATTCCCCCGTTCTCTTCACCATTTAATTGTGTAGCCAGTGCATAGAAATGGACATCGGGTCCCTCATTCTGGTGCACAAACAAGATTCTGACATGATACAAGGCTTGCCTTAATAACAGTGTCCACAAAATGGCTGCTGCCTGCTTGCTATCATTTTGAATTCCCAGACTGAAGGAAACAAGATTCAAATAATTTATACAGTGTAATTAAAGTTAAATTTTGCTTGACTAATGTGATAAATAGGATTTTGAATAATTTTTTTGGGTGACGGGTCCCCTTTAACTTCGAGGGTCGAATATCGAGGGTTAATTAACCCTCGATATTCGACCAATAGTAAATGTGCCCCTAAATGTCTGTACCAAATGTGATCCTTGTAACTTTTCTTCCCAACCCTGTGCTGCATATTTTTTCAATGCTGTCCCTTCTAAATCACTAATAAGGAACTACTATTGTTTGAGACAAAAACACGAGCTGTGATCTTTATTCTGCATATTTTCCCCCATTCCTTATAAAATACAAATTCTGTCATAAATTCAGTGTGCACTTTTACCTAAATGCCCTGAGTGATCTGATTGTTCATGCACATCATGGGAAATAAGAAATCGTTGCAGGCTGGAGAGTGGAGTCTTGCATTTCTGCTTGTGGAGTTCCATATTTAACTCTTTTTAGTGCTGCGAGCTGTAGAATATCAATATCACTGGCATAATAAATTACCATTTCATGGCAGCAAGCTAATAGGGACAAGGTTAAAACACTTGAATCCACTTTGTATACTCTTCTTCAACATATATGTATTGTTAGGAGCATAACCATTATTGCTAATATATATATATATATATATATATATACACACACACACACACACACACACACACACTCTGGTCTTAAAAGCCTTTTTTTGTGAACCCTCTACTACTTATTAACATTTACAGTTCACTTTACGCCTATTAACAGAGACATTTATGTGGTTTAATGTTGTAGGATTTAAGAAGCAGGAGAGTTTCACTAGCAGCGGAACCAGCGTATATTCTAAAAACAAAGAATCAATATCCAGCAGCCTGCACTGTGCTCCACTGGGGCAGCTTTAATGAGACGACTGGACTTCGCACTGTGGTTTATTCATGCTGTAAAGTTATTCATTTCACGAAGGCCAGAGAAGCACCATGTCAGCATAATCCATTCACACAATGCATATTTACCAAGAATTGAGCCTTTATTGTTCCACTAGGCTAATAAAAATACACGGTAACTGGCGATATTGCTTTCAGAGGTCCCTGCAGAGTAGAGAGAAAGCAAGATGATTTTGGAGAGAAATAAGGAAGGCCTGAGTGGGAGAGGTTTAGTGGGATTTGTGTGCCTGGGACTGCAGAATGTTAATTAAAGGGCAACTGTCAGTATTATAAAACATCCACCAAATTAAAGTGGATGTCTCATAAATCTGTTTTACAAATTGTGTTTATAATATTTTTTCTTTTTTTTGCCATTTTCTATTTCTAATATTTTACATGTGAGTTCCTCAATCTAACCTTTTTTTTTCCAGCTGCAATGACCCCACGCACATGCTTTAAGTCACTGACAGATTCCTGCACAGGTCAGCAATTTGCAATGCGCTGCTGACAAACTGCATGGATGGGTTGCTTGCAGTAGGCAAACACAAAAAGTTGAGCAGCCCTTATGTCTTGAAAACAATAATAAGGAAACAGAAATAAGCAGCCCCAACAGAAACAACCATACCAACTGGCAGAGGCAGGGTAAATATTAGGGCACATTTATAAATATTGTATATAATTAGAGATCGTTATTTTTGCAAACCTTATTGTGTTAATTCCTAAATCAATACAAGTGGAGGTTGATATATTTTACACCACTGTGCATAATAGCATCTATTTTGGAATACAAGGGCAACTACCAGGAACTCACTTTTTACCCTGCACATGGTTAATGTGTAATCCCCTTCTGCCATTCTGAATATTTCTAACTATGTTTGTTTAGATTCATACTAATGACAAGGTATAGCCACCAGTCAGTGCGCTGGGCCCCTTTGTCTAAAGCAATGTGTTTTCTCTCTTTTTACCTTCATTTAACCCTTTCACTGCCAACGCAATTTTACATTTGTGTTTATTGCAAGTTTACCCCCAAAAACATGTATTTTTTTTTAGAAAGTAAACATTCTGACAATGTCAAAATGTATATACAGGTATGGGACCTGTTATCCAGAATGCTTGGGACATGGGTTTTTCAAGATAAGGGGTCAATCCATAATTTGGATCTCCATAACTTTGGGATTGTGTGGGGTCCAATAAGGATTAATACTATCTTAGTTGGGATCAAGTACAAGCTACTTTTTTATTATTACATAAAAAATAATGTTTAAAAAATCAGATTAAACTGGAGTCTATCGGAGATGCCACTCCTATAATACAGAGCTTTTTTGATAACTGGTTTCTGGATAACAGATCTCATACCAGTTTTTCTATTCCCAAACACCAAACTGCAAAGTTTTTCTATAAATTACCTCAGCGGTTGCACTTTACAACCTCTTATCTCCCACATGTCATTAAGTGCTAGGATAAAACATTCTGAATGTCGATGCCAGGAGTCTTCTGAACAGTTTGATGCCTGATATGCATTGAATTACCAAAGTATGTGGCATATAGAGGCCCCAAAATAAAAGATGTACATGAACATTTATACAGTTATTGATATGTGATACATTTTATGTGTGGTAAAAGCCACAAACAGTAAGTTGATCCCAGGAAGTCATATATTTTTGGGAAGAACACATTCTGCCATATCCAAAATGGCTAAATATGTCTTTCTTCTTCAAACTACAAAGCTTGCTGAAAAAAATTCACCTCAAAATGTGGAAAAATATATGAGTAAATATGTCCTTCTCCTACATATCGGTAGCTGCTGAGATAAAATATGGATATGAATAATCAGTAACGTAAACACATACAACACAGAATGCAAAATTCAATAAAACCAAAAATTAGCACAAAGTAAGATTATTGGTCAAAATTCCAGTTCCACAAATTCTGTTTTGCTATAAAGCTTTTATGGTCACAAACAAGCAATCAAGCAGTCACATTGGGCAATAAATATTTTTGGGCAAACGAACAATATGACAAAAAAACTAAAGAAAAGGGAAATGCAGACATGTTTGGTTTTGTCATTGCTAGTAAGTATGTACTTTAAACTCATTGTACCAAGGATCATCTGAAGAGAGTGCATATTCCACATGTGCCCTCTGCTAGATATTTAAAGAAGTATTTTTGATCTGCATAAATTAAATGTTAAAAAAATTACTTTTACATTTCAGCACACATTTCTTTTCTTTTTTTTAATTTTTATCTTAGCGCTTGAGCTAAAACATTTAAGCTAGATTGGATTCAATGTTATTTCCCAAGTGGGCATATGTTTCCTGCTCAGCCTTGGTAAATTTCTATTTAAAAATTTTCTATTCAAGAAATATTTCTACTTACTAATATTTGTGGGGGCTGCCCTTCTGCCTACTCTGAGGTAGAATAAAACATTCATCAACTGCCATGGTACATTAAACCTAAGATCATTTTATTATGGAAGTTTCCTTCAACTTTTTCATCTTAAGGTCTGCTGTAAATTTACATATTTTTTCCTTGCAAAGACTACATTTGCATTTTGTATGGAATTGTGAGCAGTGCGTTGGTGCTGCAGGAAGCAGACCTGTTGTTGGCTTCTACCTGATTAGTGAGTCTAATTCGCTGAATGCAGAGCTCCCTAAACCTTGCAAAAAAGACCTATTGGGTTTCTATATTTTTTAATGTTCTCCACAAATACTTTGAGATTTTATATCTGCCAATGGCTAAATACAGCCATAGAGTCAACATATTAAGCCTTTTTATATGAAGAAGAAAAAAGTATTCTATATTCTTATAAATACTCTTTAAACATAGAATAATATGATTGAGTTTTGAGTGCAAGCTAACTTGTGTTCCCTTGACCTTCCCTAAACCATTTTCTTCTCCTGTGCCCTTAGCAAACATAACTTTAGCTTAGCAACTCTACAATTTTACCATTCCTGTGTAAGAAGTTAAAATCTAATTTTGAGCATTCCAAACCCCTCCTATGCTGCCATCTGACACACCAGGAGCTGTCCCTTCTTTCTGATCCTTTTCAGAAAACTGGATGTTCAGCAGAGGCCCCTTCATGTCACAGAAAGAGCAGTTGCACGTATATCACACTGGTCATTAGTGAGCATCCTTCTCTTCCAGCTTGGCCCACAGCACAATGAAGAGACAGGACACAAGCCATAAAACTGAAGCCTTTGTCACCTCCTGTCACCTATGTAAGGATTTATCCAGTTTTGCACTGTCCTTTTCCTCGATGGATATGAATAATGAATGGATATTTCTTTTCCCTCAGCAATAATAAGTCCATGGCAATCTCAAAGAAAACTTTGTCTCGAAAGATGTCCACCTTGTGCTTAAATGATAAGATTTTTATGTATCTGCGAGGCCAGAAGGGAGAGAAAAAACACTTATAATTAGATTGTAAGTTTCTTGGCATAGTCCCATCTTCCTGTTGTTTGCATAATGACAATTAATTGTACTCCTCTGTTCTGAAATTTCACATCTATACAGTACATAGTTAAAACTACATTTATGGGGTTATTTATCAAAGTCCAAATTTATCTCAATATTTTCTGGAAAAAACTCAGACCAAATTGGCACGTTTTTTTGGGCATATTTATTAATACACTTTCCCGAATTTTCTTTTTGACTTTTGTCCAAAAAAATATCAGATTTCGTGATTTTTTTTGGATTTTTCATCCGATTTTAATGATTTTTTTAATTTTTCACCTAAAAACTCAGAAGACTTCAGGGTATTGCCAAAAACCCAGCGCACATCAAAAAACCATTGGGACGACTTCCGGGGGGCGGACCCAAAGATGGCCGCATTTTAGAGGAGCTCCTCAGCAGAGATCGCAATCGACTGCCATCACAGCCATTCAACACAAGGCTCCTGCGAATCTCTCTGCTCTTACCAACGGGATAGTGAGGGGAATATATAGCCGCAGCTATTCGGCTCCTACCTCAACTGCAGTCCCTGGAAGTCGCAGCACACGCAGTGCGCTCATCCCGTGGACCCGAACCGGACCGCCTCTCTCCTCTGGCCCTGTCGCTACACTGGTCGGTAAGCCTATCTACACCCGACTACGCTTACCCTGACAGAACGCGGTTACGGGAGGGCGGGGAGCGCAAAGACAACGACCTTACCGGCCTTGCCGGAGAACCGGAAGTGCGCACCAACCCGCTCCGTGTTCAGCACGATTGTCTGCCTTTACTGCCGGGCACTTCTGCTTAGCGCATATCTCCCTGGCGCTCTCCACGTGGACCCGAACCCCGTCATCCAACTCCTCCTGACCTCTCTTAAGACACGGCTGTGCTTACCTAGGTGGGACCCGGTCACGGGAGGGCGAGGTACTTCATACCGGACGGCCTTGTCACTCTCCCTGGAAACAGGAAGTGCGCAGTCCAAACCTTCTGTATCACGGACTGGACTAAATTATAAGATAAGGGCACAGTATCCCCCAGGCCATAATCACGGGACTTAAAAGACAAAATAACGTTACTCTGCCTTTACTCCAATACCCTGGCTTTACAAAAATTCACTACAGCCACTACGCCTAAGGGACATTGTTGCTGCGCAGCCCCATTTATGCCACATAACCCACCACTACTATACTCCTCTTCCTGGCTGTATACTGCTTATACCCTGCAAAATCCTGAGGAACTGCCTCTCCTACCCGCTCGTAAGCGAACATTGTAAAAAGAAACCCAGTGGCAAATCACTATACCTTCTTCATTGCACAAGCCAGTGTACCTTAACACTAAAGCGTTCCACACCATGAAACCATGATGGACTAAATACCCCCAACTTGCCCACATGGAGGAGACAACCTAACCATTGCAACACAGAGAACTCTTTCTGCCCTCATACAGCTTGGACATCCACGAAAGTTTTGACCGCAACATTTCCATCGTACCACTGTCCAGTATCCATCATGGACAAATACCTAGGCCATTCAACTACAAAATCACAAAAACAACCAAAATCCAAACTCAAAAAGACAGCCCAGGGAGCTGACCCGTCGGACTCGGAGACGGAATCGACCATGGACAAATTTCTGGGCCACTCCACTACAAAATCACATAAACAACCAAAACTGAAGACCAAAAAGGCCACTCAAGAAACTGATCCGACAGACTCCGAAACAGAACCAAGCCAAGCGGAAGACCTGATGAAAATACTAGGCCCATGACTAGATAAAAAACTGGATTTGATTAAAGAATCAGTTACAGAAGTGCTTCAACAACTTACAAACCAAAATCAGAGAATAACTGAAGCTGAACAAAGAATCAGTACGTTTGAAGATGAACTGGAAAAAACGCAACGTCTTGTCGATACACAACAAAGGGAAATTACAATTCTGGCCGAGAAAGTGGATGACTTGGAAAACAGGAGCAGGAGAAATAATCTCCGTGTGGTCGGCATTCCAGAATCGGTTAAAGGGACGGAACTGGAAATGTTTCTACATACCACCCTTCCATCTCTCTTGAAAATGGAAGAAGATCAATCCCAATTCCTGATTGAAAGATTCCACAGAATCGGTCCCCCACTAACCTCGGAAGCCAAACGACCAAGGCAGGTCATTTTCAAACTCCTCAATTACACGGATAAAATTAACATTCTCTCAGCTTACAGAAGAATAAAAAATATTTCATATGACAGCAACCGTCTGTTGATCTTTCAAGATTTCTCTGCCTCTGTTGCCTCGAAAAGGAAAGAGTTCTCGCCGATCTGCACCACCCTTTTCAATTCTGGATTCAGGTTTTCCCTATTATTCCCAGCAAAGCTCAAAATTATAGACAAAGACAATGGGAAGCCTTTATTCTTTGACGACCCACAACTCGCTAAGAAATACTTTGATGAAAAGACGAAAGACACGGATCGTACTTAATCTACCCACTGGACTTGTGTCTTTCTTGATGTTTCCCTTCCGCCTTCTTTATTAATGAAGCATAACGATGGAAAACCTACGTTCCGTACTGATATTGAACTGACTCACAAGACAATAACTGAAGAAAAGTCTCCTGATTTTAGGTTCACTGTCCTTCACATGAGCGAACTGTTACAGCTGGACACTACTATAGTAGGGCAAGATGTGGGATGTTTGTTATATCTTTTTCTGATTTCTTTTACTCTTTTTTTTCTTTTCTCTCTTTTTTCTTTTCTTTGACCATTATGTTATTGGATAAGTTGAATAGTTATTGTTTTTTTCAGCTCAATGCAATTCTAGATACGCAGCAATTGTACGATCATTGGTTTCACTTTCACTCCTATGGGACTTGTAATCTAGGGACTCGGTCTGCTCGCTGGGACAGACTGTTCCCGAATCACATTCATATCTTCCAAATTATCCGTTGGAAAACGGGAATAGGTTAAATCATGCACCCTTCACATAAGATAGGTCCCGAGGCCCCTTCGGAAAAATCTATTACTCACGTCAATATAGTTTCTTGGAATGTGGGTGGCTTAAACTCTCCACTTAAAAGACGAAAAGTGTTAGACAAACTACACAGAGAAAAGGCCCAAATAGTACTCTTGCAGGAAACTCATTGGAAGCGAACAGACACTCCAAAATTACATGACAGATGGGTACAGACGACAATAGATGCTTCTTATAAGACCAAATCGAGAGGGGTAGCGATACTGATTAGTAAAACTCTTCCATGCACTATTTTACGAACCTACAAAGATAAGAACGCTCGTTATCTGATAGTAGATATAGATGTTGCTGGTACCAAATACACTATAATGAATATATATGCACCTAATGACTATAATAAATCCTTTTTTGCAGATGTATTACGGAGAATAACTTCCTGGGAGGCTGCAAATCTTGTGTTAGGAGGAGACTTCAACGCGGTTTGGGATGATTTCATGGACAAATCAGGCAAGCCTACTGTTCACTCACGTAACAGAGCAAAACCTCTACACGCACTATGTGATACATTGCTACTCTGTGACACGTATAGACACACATATCCTACAACTAAAGATTATACGTTCTACTCAGGGGTTCATGGCACACACTCTAGAATTGATTATTTATTCTTATCGCAAGCACTATTACCCATGTTGACATCAGCTAATATCAGCAACATTGACATCTCAGACCACGCGCTGATCTCCATTACCTTAAAGCTACCTACACCCCAACCTAAATCTTACAACTGGAGGTTTCCGGCTTACCTGTGCACTAGTGAGGACTTCCAAACCTTTCTCAAAACGAGTTGGGCCAACTACGTAGATGATAATTTTGATCACTGGGACAACCCACAATTACTTTGGGCAGCGGCTAAACCAGTTCTGAGGGGACAGGTTACTTCATATTTGATCAAACAGAGGAAGTATTTTAATGAAAAATATAATCTATTACAAAAACAATTGACCAAACACTATACAGCTTTTAAGACGACAAACACTCTAGACGATAAAAATAAATACAAAGAAACAAAAGAACTTTTTGATACTTTATTAACGGAAAAAGCTCACAAATCACTTAGTCATACTGCGAACAAATTTTACAGATATGGTAACAAATCAGGGAAATTACTGGCACAAATAGCTAAGAGGAAAACTCACTACACATATATACAAAAAATCAAAACACCTACTGGCTGGACACATGACACCACACAAATCAGGGACATAATGGCCGAACATTTTAGGAAATTTCGACACCTGACGATCCCCAAGACGGTGTGAAATTTTTGCAAGAAGCAGACCTCCATAAACTGACGGTTCAGGATCGTGAGATATTAGACGCACCTGTGACAGAAAAAGAGATATCACACACAATTCAACATTTAAAAAACGGGAAAACGCCGGGACCAGACGGCCTCTCAGCAGAATTTTATAAACACTTGTCCCCAGATATAACACCCATTCTCTCTAAACTATATAATGACACCCTACAAGGAGCACCTCTATGGCATGAAGCCAATGTGGCCAGAATTATACTGATTCCTAAAGAAGGAAGAGATCTGACGAACCCAACTTCATATAGGCCAATATCTCTGCTTAACCAAGACCTCAAAATACTGACTAAAATAATGGCAGATAGACTGCAACAAATACTACCCTCCCGTACTTACCGAACATCAAGTAGGATTCATCAAACACCGTCATCCAGTTCAAGCCCTCAGGAAGATAATAACGGCAGTCTACCACAGTAACCTGGAAAAAAGAAAGCACGGAATGTTAATAAATTTAGACGCAGATAAAGCTTTTGATAGGATATCACACGCACATTTACGCCATTTGCTTAAATTCCAACATTTCGGCATTCAGACCTTTAATTTATACAAAATGTTATATCTATCGCCCACAACATTCTTAACGGTTAATAACACTAATTCAGATAGATTTATTATCTGTAAGGGTACACGCCAGGGATGCCCACTATCGCCCCTTTTCTTCAACATAGCGATCGATCCATTGTTAAGACACATATTAAAATGCCAACGACTGCAAGGGATACGACTCGGACAAACTACTCTTAAAGTAACAGCGTTTGCGGATGACATCCTGCTTTTTGTTTCTCAACCTAAGACAGAAATCCCCGCCATCTTACAAATTATACAGAGATTTGGCGTAATTGCAGGATTTCAAATCAATCTGGATAAATCAGAAGCTCTCCAATTATATCATACAGAAAATACAGATTGGCTTCCACACTTCCCTTTTAGAAAAACAAAACAAAATATCAAATACCTAGGCATAAAAATTCCCTCGCACCACAAGGATTTATATTCCTTAAACATTAGGACAATAATCGACACCATACAACAAGAAACGCAGCAATGGAAACATATTAATCTATCATTCCTCGGCAGAATACACTTCATTAAAATGATCCTATTCCCTAAACTTTTATACCCAATACAAATGTTACCATACTATATTAAACCAATCGATCAAAAACGTTTAAACCAAATATTTAGAACCTTCATATGGAACAGAAAATGCCCACGAATTAGTCTCTTTAAGCTACAACAACCTAAAACTTTAGGCGGTCTCAATTTCCCCAACATTAAGGCCTACAATGAAGCGGCACTCCTTCGATATGCAGGAGATTGGATTCTTAATAGGGATCTCTATACCACGCTTTCCTTAGACCAATATCGCACGGATAACCACTCCTTGAATTATCTACTGCATACACCTATACAACATATTCCGACGCACATAAAACACAACCCGTTATTCCTAGACACGTATAAGTCATGGCACTCTGTCAGGAAACAGCAAAACATATCTCAATATATCTCCCCTTACATATCATGGATGGGCAACAAAAACTTTATACCTGGTATAAGAAATCCCATTTTGCATCGCTGGAGTGTCAGTGGCCTACATAACATACATGACGTATTAGACAATGATTACACAGTATTCTCTTTAGACAAATTGACAGAAAAATTTCCGTTTACAAATACCCACATATATTTGACTCTGCAAATCATTCACTTTGCGAACGCTACATTACAACTCCTAACAACCACAGACAAAAACAACTTCCTGAACCAACTATGGAAGCATAAAACCAAGAAACTTTCGACTTCACACATTTATCACACCATTAAACCATTATTAAACGTAGATGACAAAGACAAACCTAACTTCAGATGGATTACGGAAATTCCTAACGCCACAGAATTGGACATTTTGAGTCAACATAGTAAAATTATGACATCACTTCCAGTAAGTAGATATCAAGAGATGTCATTACAAATTCTCCATAACTCCTACCTTACTCCAATTAGAAGATTTAAGATGGGTAACCTCCCATCAGACGAATGCTTAAAATGCCACGCCCCTGCGGCAAACCTGATACATACCTTATGGTCTTGTCCCTTAATACAATCCTTCTGGAAAGAGGTCGTCTCTTATGGTGCGCAGGTGACTGGGAAACCTCTCCAAACACATATAGAATGGGCCCTGTTCAGCAATCCCACTTCGTTCACACAACTAACAAAAACTGACAAACACCTCACGGGAAGACTGGCTGCAGCAGCCAGGAAAACAATACTACAACAATGGCTACACACTGATCCCCCTCCATTGATATTAGTACAACAAAAGTTACATCATATGTTCCATATGGACTGGTTGGAAACTGTAACCAGGAAAGAACATGATACACCGAAATTCTTCAACACCTGGTCTACCTATATATCACACCTCCCACAACGGATCAAATGCCTCACGATCTACACTTTCAGACATACGCCATGGTATGATATGGAAACTCTCAAAGGCCACCCTTTGCTCATAGAATCATCCCAATACTTGACTACATTGCAACAAGAATCTTTACAATCCGATACAGCACCTCCCAGAAGTCATCAAACTAACAGGTTGCTGACCTCTTATCTAACTCTCCCCTCATAGGACCTACGTCCCCCCCCATGCTTTTCATCGCAACTGAGCTGAATGTTTAAATTGTTATTGAAATGTTTATGTTTGATATCATAATCACTACAATCTCTGCTCTGTGAAAACATGTCAGAATGTATCTTGTGATTTTGCTTTATCACCTTAAATAAAAACAAGTTATAAAAAAAAAAAAAACCATTGGGACTTCTCCCATTGACTTATATGCAACCTCGACAGGTCTGAGATGCCGGAGCAGAGGAGCTGTTTACTTTATATGTAGTGTCAACCAAGTGTTTACCATACAGTTGAGAGCTGTGTAAGTTTATGCCCATAGCCTCTGCTCTAATGTTTCCCAGTATGTTCCTTGTGTATTTTTGCTTTGTGCTTATCTTGCTGCAAATACTTGGGAATTCAGGGAAAAAACATAGCCAACTCCCATCTGATTTTAGCACTTTGCCCATAGCATAGCAAATGAGGCCCTAATACCCCATTTTTGCTTAACCTGAGCGCCAAAGTTCATATCAGACCCATACTTCATATATAAATTGGCACATAGATTACAAGTAAAGTTGATTGCCTTGTGAACTAGGGGATAAATGAGTGGATCAGAAGCAAAGAAGCACATTATGGAGAAATTCCACTGATCTGCTCATTGCGTAGAGGAGAGGCATGGTATTTTTTTTACTTCTGAAAAAAAAAAGCTGAAAATCTACATGTGCTGGTTGGAAGCATCAGCAAAATGGATTTGGCATCCCATGAAAAATGGCACCTAAGCAGCTGTATGAATTGACTCTGGGGAAAAACTTAGGGGTACATTTGCTAAAGAGGCGAATTGTGCTTTTTTTGGCCCAAAATCGACCATTTGCAGTGAATTTAACAATTTGCTAAAAGGTGAAGAAGACTCTGCTAATGAAAAATCTCAGCGCTAGAGAACTTTCGTGCCATTTCGCCAAGCAAATTTTCACTCTGGTGAACTATTGTTAGTCTGAAAATGTATCAAAGTATATACTTTCCAATACGTAACCCTTTTTGCCAAAGTCTACTTCACCTGGTTCTACCAGGCAAATTGTTAAGATGAAGCTACATCCTCAGCATTACTAAGTCAGTGACATCATATCTTGTATTCAAAAAAGTAATTAAAAAGACAAAACGCTGGCATTTTTTCATATTTTAATGTGGGATTATGCTTAAAGGTTGTAACTGTTAAATATATGTCATTTACACTTTTTTAACCATTTCAAGCTCATGCCGTATTTGTTTTAGGGTGGGTTTATGTCTAGGACAATAGAGGATCTCTTTTGTTTTTATTTTGCTTCCTTGGATGTTTTTAATACTAAGGGGCAGATTTATCAAAGGTCGAAGTGAAAATTCGAATTTAAAAAATTCTAATTCTTCGACAAGGGAATAGTCCAAATTTGATTAGAATTTCGAAATTAATCATTTACTGTTTTTTTTAAAAATTCAACTTCAACCATTCAACTTCAAAATTAGACGAGCACTCCATTGTCATCCGTGTAGATTAAAAGGTAACTTTTATTCCAATCTTGTTAAGAACATCATATCCCTAGGGATATGGTACTGCCAGATGCAGTCGAGAAAGGCGCTTGTTCCCTCCATAAAAGGCATAATGTAATTAGCCGTGGGTTCGAGTTCTGAGGTTCTTGCCCGCTACTCACTTTGGTGGCAGTAACTGCCTGTCATTTAATTCTCATGCGCATACTGTTTTGGTGCAAGTGAATATTTGGGGTGAGTTGACCAGGGGTGTTCCCGGATGTGAGGTCATCACTGTTATTTTGTGTGTAGCGATCAAGGAAGACGGCTGTCTGGTGATTGCTCTGTACCTGGGTGTGTGCATTATCTCTAATCAATGCTGAGGAGAGACTGCTGCATACTGTTTCTTCACCCGCATATCTCTGTGGACTATTAGTATCTTATCAGTGACTCTGTGTGCATCGGAAGACTGTAGGCCCCTACCCACATAATATGGTGGAGGCCAGCTGGGATGGCTGGGAGGAAGAGAACACACCGGCTGGTGTTTCCAGGGGTGGCACCAGCAGTGTCAGACTGGGACACCAGGGCCTACCCAAAAACCGTAGACCAGGGGCCCACTCTCAGTACTGTTATTGTTCCTCTCCTCACTCAACCTCTATTCTCCTAGTCTCTTTTCTTTACATACTATAATCTATTATTCCATCTATTTAGCCACTTTGTTCACATAGAAATAGGGAATGGCCATGAAATAGGCCAAATATTTAACAGCATGAGGGCCCAATGACACCTAGGCCCACCATGACTTTTCTTGGTATCCTGGTGGGCCAGAGGTATGTCTGGCATGGTACATTTGAGGAAAAGTCTGACAGTGACGGCAGAAAGGTTATGGTTCCTTACTGTGGAAAGTGCAATGTCGAGGTCACCATGGTGCTGCGTGACTTTGCTGCTAAATGCCCCCATTGCCTGTGGGACTGCTGGATGGGAAGAAGCAGAGACTTTGAACTGAGGTCTGCTTTGATTTCTGCTTTTAAAGGACTGTCAGTGATGATAAAGAATCTGGAATAGGGGAGGCATGGCATCCCATTGTACCCCAAATGTTATAATATGTTTGCACTGTTAATGTGTTGCAATGTTTGATTTGCCTTACTTGTTTTTCAGTGACCATTGTAACCGGGTAGAGCTCAGGAGAGGCTACCAGAAGAGGATGTACATGGTACTGTGTATATTGCAATATAGTGTTGATACATGTGGGGAATGTTTTGAACCATTGTCAGGATGAAATGGATTTTCTCCCGGGTGTATGTATAGAGTTAAATTTGTCTCTATGGCTTTAATTCCCTATCCTTCCTGATCACCCTTGTTACAGGGCGAAAGCTCATGTATCTAGTTTAAGTATTTGCATATCCCAGCTATTGCCAGGAGGTGCTGTGACCACTTCTTCCTCACTTTGGTATAGTGCTGGGAAAGGAGTAGCACTTCCTCTTTGCCTTCCACCTGAGGAACAGTGTGGATGTGTGTTCTGAACCTGGGCAGGGGTCCAGTAAAGTCTGGATACAGGGCCCCGTTAATGAGGCATTAGATAGTGGCAGGTGTAGCTCCTGAAATAGTACACTCTAGGAGTGTAAGTCAGCTAGGATTGAGCTAAAAAGAGCAGTTCTGAGCTCCAACATAGGAATGACAGTTTGGAGGTATCTCTATATTGCTTGTAGTGTAGGGATCCCAGTGGAGAGGGTATCAGACTAGAGGATTTCCTTGAGGTGATCCAGACCACTACTTGGATATGTCGCAGAGATGAAGTGAGATTCCTGCCAAGCCTGTCCCCAGGGAGTGTCAGCCTGTGTTACACTCTGCATGTGATGTGCCTGTACCACTTGTCTCTGAACCACTGTGATGTGAGTAAACCCTGTGGATGTTCAATAAACCCTTTTTGTTATATTATTTTCAAGAATCTTTGGCGCCCTCTCTCTTATTTTTCTGCATAGCAGCATGACAGGTGTAGTTGCACAACACCATTACCTTCCTCTTCCACTGTGCAAAGGCCCACTCTGGGTGAGAGAGTCCAGTGTAACTGGTGTTCTACTGGTACTAGTCTGAACTTAAGAGTGGGGCCCGGGGTACATGCACCCGGGTCACTATCACTTTTGGGTGAGCTGTTTAAATGGAAAATATTTATTTGGCCGCCTGTACATTCTAATGGCACTAATTAGGAAAGCTCATTTGTACACTGATTTTCAGTGCCTAATTAAGAGGCTATTCACTTATTAGAATAGATATATAGTGATTGATACCAAGAAATAGCAAATATTTTATACGTACCTTCAAAAATATGCCCAATTGCTGTTTTAGCCTATGGGGGACCTCCTAGAACCTATTTGGAGTCAATTGGTGGACTTTGAAAGATCTAAGGTTTTTTGGAAAAACTTTGAATCAAATTTGATCGAATGCACTATTACTTTTATTCGTATGTTTCGAATTCGATCAAAAATTGACCTATTTGGCCAAAAAAAAACTTGATTTAATTTCAGTCGTCTTTTTAAATTTGAATTTCAAAGTTTTTCAAAAATCGAAATTCGACCCTTGATACATCTACCCCTAAGTGGCCACTTCCAGCAATTTCACCATCACTAATAAATACATACATATGACTTGTATGTAGCCACCACATTGAAAATGATGTAAGTACAAGTATATTAATGAAGTTTGCTAGGGAAAAGGTAACGCTAGAGAAAATTTGTTAAGAAACTTTTGTGCTGACAAATTTTCGACAAAAAAAGATTGAAACTTGTAAAAATGCAATACCTGTTTATAAACCTCTGATGCTTACAAATGCTAAGCTTTCTCCTTGGCCTAAATTCCATTTGTAATGACTCAAGGTGTGCTTTTTTAAAAGTATGTACACCTGAGTTAAAAGGAAATAAGTATTCAATGGACTGTGCCAATTGATATGGAATATGTAATCCAAGTATTATACAATAACAAGTTCATGAATATGAGGAGTGCAGCATTCCTCATCTCTCTGTACTGTCTTAAAGGGGAAGGAAACCTAGTCGGCGCAAACCCCCCACCCCCCCTCCCTCCTCCTCCCTGGCCTACCCGTCCCGCTGGGCAAATGCCCCTAACTTGTTACTTACCCTTCTGCTCAGGTCCAGTCCAGGGAGTTCACCGACGACATCTTCTTCCACGCGATCTTCTTCCTGCTGTGAACGGCGTTTTGGCGCATGCGCAGTAGGATCATTTCGCCGGTACGGATCTACTGCGCATGCGCCAAAAGTCACGCGCATGCGCAGTAGATCGTACTGGCGAAATGATCCTACTGCGCATGCGCCGTTCAAAGCAGGAAGAAGATCGCGTGGAAGAAGATGTCGTCTGTGAACTCCCTGGACTGGACCTGCGCAGAAGGGTAAGTAACAAGTTAGGGGCATTTGCCCAGCAGGACGGGTAGGCCAGGGGGGAGGAGGGAGGGGGGGCAACAAACGGGAGGGGGGGTGGGGGGTTTACGCCGACTAGGTTTCCTTCCCCTTTAACTACAACTGCCAATACTTCCAGTCTACAAGGGAGTCCAACAAAGAATCTTAGTGCTACAGTTGGCCATTATCAACCAATATTAACTACAGGTATAGAATCTATTATTCGGAATGCTTGGGATCTGGGGTTTTCTGGATAAGGAATCCTTTCCAAATTTCGATCATAGCTAAAGATTAAGTCTGCTCATTTGAAACATTTCCAATGTTTTTTTTCAGTTCAGTTGTTTTTCAGATACTTCACCAGAAGCTTTTTTCAGTTACTTTCCATTTTCTATTTGTAAATGTTATATTCTAAACTGAAGTTTAAAGTTTTATTTTTCACCTTATTTCTTTTAAAAGCAGCTATGGGTGGGGTGGGGGGGCACCGACTCTGTAACTGTTCGAAGTTTATACATTTAGTTGAGTTACATTAAAGGCAGCTGTTAAAATTGATACAATAGTTGCTAATATTCCCCAGATGCTGCTGAGAGACGTATCAACTAATGTAGAAAATTGTAACTGTTTAGAATCTGCACCTGGAGCACTGAATTGCCAGACTGAAACACCAGAGACTGGATCTATTAAAATGCAGGGCAAGCAAAACTCGATCCGCACCCAACCCAAACCTGCTGCTCCTCCACCAGCATCTGACCCTAACTCAGCACGTTCCCCCTTTTTATATATATATGTGCCTGCCACGCTGTGATGTCACGAAAGGGATGGGGCAGGGCCCACGCAAGTATATAAAAAGTTGCACGCGGAGGAAGAAGTGGTGCAGCAGAAGGCCCAAGGACGTTGTGCAGAAGACAGGCCAAACCGTCCTGACCCACAGGTAAACCTGCAGATCCTGTGGGCTTTGAGTCAGCTCACACATCACTAACAGGAACATTCAACTTTAAACTTACATTTTGGAAAAACGGTATAAAGACTAAAAGACTAAAAGCAACTAAAAAAAGGTGAACAACCCCTTTAAACATTAGATAAACATAATAGAATTGTTTCGCCACCATTATGGATTCATGCAGATTAGTTACCATCATTACAAGTTAGTGTTTTATTATTAAAGAGGACATTTATAAACATTTGAATTATTTGCTTAAAATAGACTCTATGGAAGACAATCTTTCCTTAACTTTAGGTTGTTTGAACAACAGGTTTTTGGATAACAACTCCTATATCTGTACTAGTCAGAGAAGTACCCATATCTTCATCCATATTATATACACATATACATATGTATATTTCATCCTTGAAAAAGGCCCCAAGAGGGGCCGAAATGTTGGACACCTATGCTAATAAAAACTATTTGATTCACAAACTACTTGGAGTGCGGCTCTATCCAACTCATTAAGTAATAATATATTTTGAGCCTGCACCCACGCTTATACCCAAAATCCGGATTAGAGTGCGGCTGCTAGGCTACCAGATACATATATATATATATATATATATATATATATATATATATATATATATATATATATATATATATATATATATATATACACACACAAAAGAATACTTGTGGTTTCCGCACACCACTGAATAAAGCAAAATACCCAGGTGCTACTCAAGTAAAAAATATCAATAGATTTTCCAAGGGAGGATGAGTGCACACTGGGAGCATTTAAATAGGTTATTTTAAAACCATAATTTTATTTAAGTTAATTAAAAACAGGCCGACGTTTCGGTCCACATCAAGGACCTCACTCATTCTCCCTTGGAAAATCTATATATATATATATATATATACTCAACAAAATAAAATGCTCTACAGAAAAGAGCAATGTTTGATGTTATGCACACCAACAGGTACATCTCAGCATCAGTTAACAAACTATTTAAATAGCAGTACGTGTTAGTATCCTGATCCTCTGTATAATTGCACAATGTGTTCTTGCCTCTGCATTTCATCTTTTTCTCACCTCCTGGTAATAAATAGCAGTCTCTGCCCATAATATTATACAAGCCAGTGTGCTCATTATCATTTTAGAGCTAACCAGCATCATTATAAAGTGCAATGTTTTCCTTATCAGTTCTTAGAGGAATTCTTCATTGTTCACTGTCTGCATAAATATCATTTTATTTCATGCTGTATGATGACACTTGTGTGAGCATAACAATTCTCAGTAAAACAAAAGGGATGAGCACAAAAGGATACATTCATGGGAATGTTGCTAATGCTAAAAAGGTCAAATCTTAACTCTACGCCCCGGGTGACCATTTTTTAGCTGGCAGCGTATCTATGTTCCATTCGTTTATGTGACTTGCAAGGTTTAGAACAAGAATTTGGCTGCCATAATATTTGTTGGTGTGATTTGCATCTTATAAACAAATATGTATTACTGGTATTTATTTTAACAAATATTCATGATTACATTAGTAATCTACATAAGTAGTATAGTGGGGTCCGCTTCCTCTATAGTCCAAAAAAATCCCTCTCTTCCCAAGCCACTGGTCAATCTTTCAGTGGGGCTCAAGGGAGGGAGGATGTATGGGGGCAATAGGATGGGCTTAAGTGGTGGAAAGCTGTTGGGGAGTATGTGGGCAGGGGCAGGTAAGGATTGTTGGGAGAAACAAAATTAAAGAAAAGTTTTGATTGGCCAAGTCAGACTTCTACTTAAAGGCATACTATCATGGGAAAAATTTTTTTCAAAACAAATCAGTTAATAGTGCTGATCCAGTAGAATTATGCACTGAAATCCATTTCTCAAAAGAGCAAACAGATTTTTTTATATTCAGTTTTGAAATCTGGCATGGGGCTAGACATATTGTCAATTTCCCAGCTCCCCCAAGTCATCTGATAAACTTCAATCACTCTTTACTGCTATACTGCAAGTTGGAGTGATATCACCCCCCTCCCTTTTCCCCCCCAGCAGCCAAACAAAAGAACAATTGGAAGGTAACCAGATAACAGCTCCCTAGCACAAGATAACAGCTGTCTGGTAGATCTAAGAACAACACTCAATAGTAAAAACCCATGTCCCACTGAGACACAATCAGTTACATTGAGAAGGAAAAACAGCAGCCTGCCAGAAAGCAGTTCCATCCTAAAGTGCAGGCACAAGTCACATGTCTAGGGGCAGCTGGGAAATTGACAAAATGTCTAGCCCCATGTCAGATTTCAAAATTGAATATAAAAAAATCAGTTTGCTCTTTTGAGAAATGGATTTCAGTGCAGAATTCTGCTGTAGTAGCACTATTAACTGATGCGTTTGGAAAAAAACATGTTTTCCGATGACAGGATCCCTTTAAAAACTCAATATAGATACTGTGGCAGCAGTGGTACTACTAGTGTTTACGCCCCCCCCAAAAAAAGAAAAATCTTTGAAGGGGCCCGGTGCACACTAGTTACACCACTTTTGCCATAGTATCTATACTGAGTTTTTAAGAAAGACTTTGACTTGGCCAATTAAAACTTTCATTTTGTTTAATTTGTTTCTGTATTTTGCAGTTAGGGTTTAACTGCTTATTATATGCCCAGCCCTTGTTAGTATAATAATGATCCATTAGGGATTTAGAAAACAGAGCATGTTTCATATAACTTTTCTTCCCGAGTAATAGGGTAACTATTGTTTCTGAAATACTCCTTAATTCTAGTCCTTTCTTATCTGCATTTGCTACTGTCGATGAATCTTGTCCTAAAGCAAATCCTTTACCTTGCCATTGTTATTTATACTCTGTCTTTGGGAGATTTCATCCACTCATTTGTAAATATATATATATATTATGCCAGACTGGTGCACTCAAAACAACCCACAACTTCATGGGTGCTGGTCAAAACATTAATACATAATAGGCAAACAAACCGCACTCTAATGACTTGATATGTAGCAAGTTAAAGCCGATGTTTTAGTTTCACGTTTTGGCACCCTCTCTGGGGCCATCTGCAGGAGAAAAACTTTGATATAGGCTGCTGTTCCAGCGAAACGTCAGTTTTTCACCTTCAATAAATACTTTCTTTCACCATAAGTCCTGTGAGTGCGGCTACTTCGACCACTATATGTTCATCATTTTTGAAACTGCACCCAGGCATCGGTAACGTCTTTCTTGTGAGTGCTACTGGCGATATCCAAATACATTCATCAGCTTATTCATTAACTGATTAAATTGAATCATCAACCACTAACTTCTTCTACCAATTTTCACCTGGATCATTTAATCATTAATTTAATCATTAATTATCTTTCTACCTAAAACTAGCCCTACTCTCCCCTTTTCTAATGATGGCATGCTTATTAACCCAATCAACCATTCATGTTGTTAGAGGGAATTCTTTTTTTTATCTCTGATCATATTAATAGCACAGTCTAAACTTGTCAACACTTCCTGTGGAATAATATCAAAATCCATCCCTTTCTTAATATATAATCTCAAAAGAATTTAGCAAAACCAGAACTGGATTATTGGATCGAGAACTTTTTGATTTACTTATGTTTGTCATCTGTGTACAGCACATGGCAAATTAACATTTCTGGTCACCATCATCCTCTTAGAATAATAAAATCATGGAAATCTAAATGGCTGTCTCCACCAGTAAGTACAGATCTTTCACTAGCACTGTCAGCAATGATCTCTTGGGAATGAGGAAGTCAGAGTACCCAAGTGATACCTGCCTAATAGTACTGGTGTGTATCATAGGCAGCATGTTTCTGTAACAAGTAAATGAAAAGCCCTTTCTGGTGGAGCAGCACAGCATTATTTTAGAGCATCAGGGTATATTCCACAGTATAATATCAACATCACATTGCAATTAGTGGATGGATGGGGCACCGTGATGAGTATACAAGTGCAATCCCCATTGTTATGCTGGGCAGCATGTTGGGCTAACATTGTATAGATATTTAGCTTTCCAGCACAGGGTACTCTCATATCAGAATAACACTTCCTTGTTATACTAGACATCATGTTTATTATCATTAGACAATGCAGCCTACTTGCTATATGTGCAAACAGTCATTTTATCCCAGCAGCACATTCATTGCCCATATATGTTTTGTATCAGAGTATACTTCTGCTCATTATATCACACTCTGTGTTTATTATTCATTCATTATACAATGCAGCCTTTTCATTGTAACAAAGCTAAATATATTCTCAAAATCAATAGACCACTCAGCACATTTATTTTTAATGCACAAAAACAGTATGTAGCAAACATATACGGAATCAAATGCTTTTCATATAGTTATATTGATGTTTAGATCCTTAAAGGACCCTCAAAATCCCTCAAATCCCTCAAATCACAGTTTGCTAAAAAACTTGTTTACTTGGGTGGTTGTATCAACATCAATTTGACTGTTAAGATAGTCACTTTTTTTTTAATCTTTTTTTGCAAGTGTTGGCGATATGGAGGCCTGGAGGGGTCAGGACATGCACTAGACAGATCAGGTAACAAGTGGCAGAATTGATTTGAAGGAGGGGGTGGTCTGCTTTTCTTTCATACAGCTACAGCTTAAGACTCCAACGGAAGTACCCAGGGCTGGTTTTCAGTGAATGCTATCACTGGCCTGGGGTATCAGATAAACAATTATAATCATAGTAACAAAGTAGGTTAGGTTGAAAAAACACACATCTAACAAATTCAACCTTCTACGTCTATATAAAGTCAGGCATCAAGTTACTGCTTATTAATTTGCATCCATCTTACAGGTCCTCGGCTGACTGGGAGATCTACAATTTCCGTGTAATTCTGCGCATGCACAGTTGTCGCAAACTGTCAAACTGCTCCAACTGCGCATGCCCTGAAATACCAATCTCCCAGTCAGCTTACAGAGGACCTGGAAGATTGATGCGTGGAACTCCACTGGCAGAATCTGCGCCGAGGGGTAAGTATAAAGTATGGGGCATTTCCCCAGGGGGCAGTTAGCCTGGGGGGAGGGGGGAGGGAGGTCTACCTGGGGTGGGGGGTACTCAGTTTTTTACAGATGGGTTGAATTCTCCTTTAAGACATTGAGAGCTTTTGTGCATACAGCTACTAAAAAATGCCTTACCCTTTAAACAAAACCGGGATTGTTTGTCCATATATTGCAATATACCTGTATGCAATATATACTCCTTATATTTAAGCTGGCCAACTTCTTCAAAGTCATCCCATATCTGGCCAGTCCTACGCTTAATTTTCATCTGATTCATTAAGAATTCTATTGCTTCATTATACATTTTACAAAGGGACTAAGTTTTACCTGCAACTTACTAGCTGCTTTCAAAGTAAAACTCCCAAACTTGGCTGCCCTTTTATTAGACACCAGTGGGATCACCTGACTATAGTTGGGAAGGGTGGGAGCTACAACATGGAGCTGGTCACTGCTCCTGTATAAACTATAACAAACAAGGGAAAGTTGTGCTCACCACTAATTTTTAAAACCATTAGGCGGGGGTGCAATGAGGGTGTGACCACAAAATACATATAGACAAATACAAGAGTCCTCTGCACTCAACCCATTATCAATATATTTAAGACAGAGACATTTTGTGCATACTGCTACTGAAAAATGCCTTACCCTTTAAACAAAACAGGGATTGTTTTTCCATATATTGTATTGCCTCTTGTATTTGTCTAAATGTATTTTGTGGTCATAGCCTTTCACAACTTTCCCTTGTTTGTTATAGTGTATATATATATATATATATATATATATATATATATATATATATATATATATATATATATATATATATATGTATGTGTATATATATATATATATATATATATATATATATATATATATATAGAAATCCATCAGTAGAAAGCAGCGCACACTGGAATTTTTAAAAGTTTAATTTATTTATCAAAATTTTTAAAATTTTACATGTATCGACGTTTCGGTCCTGGCCTTGGACCGTTCTCATCTTGAGAACGGTCCAAGACCAGGACCGAAACGTCGATACATGTAAAATTTTAAAAATTTTGATAAATAAATTAAACTTTTAAAAATTCCAGTGTGCGCTGCTTTCTACTGATGGATTTCTGAATATTTGACACAGCAGCAGCACCTGGTACTTCACCATTCGAAGGTGTGCGAGAGACCAATTTTGTGCTTTCTATATATATATATATATATATGTAATTCAGTATATAAGGCTGATTTGTAATTCCTTGAAAAGTCTTTAAAAAACATTACACTCCTTACACATGAATTGAGTATGTGCTGCAAGTGATGTTGAAAAATGGCAGTTACCTTAATAACATTGGATGTGTACATTGTATTTTTCCAGAGACTTGTGTTTTCATAAGCACAGAAGGCATTTAGTTTGACTGGCAGAGTAAAAGGCACTGTACCCATATGTGTGTTGGAAGTCAGCATTACAGCACAGAGCAGCATGTTAATGATGGTTGTACACAGACGGAGCATCATTATAGCAGACACAGCGCTCAGGATCAGTGTTAGGATTCTCAGAATAATTATAAAGTACATTGTGCTTCTTATAGCTTAAATGTACAGGAATATTTGCTGCTATTTATAAATTTACAGGGGTATAGATGTACCGTACCCAATAATGAAGCGGCAGGGATTATTCCTGTTTTTATCCAACATTAATTACAAACACACTTTGCTGTTAATTGGGCAAAAGGAGGAGCTAAAGGCTAGAAGGTGTCTGTTAGAGAAGCCCCTGTGGCCAGCAGGAACAGAGCATTAACTGCTCATTATTTTTCCTGTGCTTCTGACATGGATGTGTTCAATAGCGCTTCTTGTCTATGGAAAACGGGGAAATGCTTGGGATCCTGTTTGTAATGAGCAGCCCTGAGATATCTAAGGAGGAGCAGTGACCCTTTGCACCACGGTGGGTGGTGATACAGGTGTAATCCTTAGCAGGTCTTGCCAAACAGATCACACATAATGCAAAGTATTTTATAGGCAAGTAAATATTTACCCCTAAGGCTATATTCACAAAACTATGTTTAATATTTAACCACTGAAATAAGCCATAGCATATTTATTGCCTTCCTGTATTTTAGTATTATGCAAAATATCTTTCTCTGCCAGTGGCGAGAAATTCCCCATTATTGTACACTACTCTATGCACCATTTTCCTCTCCTACTGTGTCCTGATGGGGGGCTGTTAGGGGCTGAAGTATTTTTCTAACCCTTTAAATGGGGTCACATAAAAGAGCAGCAAGTAGCTGAATACATCCCTGAAGCTCTTATTTTTTTATTTCCCATGATACATCTGGTCTTCCCATGCCAAAGCCTGAGCCTATAAATAAGCACTGATGATAAAAAACGTGAAAAATAAATTTATGACTATGCTATGGGGCATAAGGGTGATTTTGCCAAAATTCATCAGGGAAGTTCCACAGCACTTTATTCACTTTTATAAGATTTTCTATTGGCATGTTTATTAAAGGTTAAAAAACAGAACCCCATAAAAATCCTATGCAAGTGAATAGAACCCTGTGGGACCTGTTATCCAGAATGTTTGGGACCTGGATAAAGGGTCTTTCTGTAATATGGATATATATACACTTTGTCTACTAATTTTATTATTACACAGAAAAAATCAAATAATTGTATTACAATTTGAATTATTTTATAAAAATGGAGTCTATGGGAGAATGGGTTACTGGCTAACTGATCCCATACCTGTATACCTCTTTGAATAAAGATGTTAACAACAACAACAAGGAGCAGGGGTTAAGAAGAATGGCTTGTTGAGGTCCTAGAATGTGCACCCATAGGGCACTAGCTGCATGGTGTATGTACTGTATATTGTCTCCATCTCAGTGTGCCGTCAACCTTCATCAGGCAGATGAACTGGTCCCTAATTTTTGAAATATAACATTGACCCTAGTATTCCTCTACTAGGTAGGTACTTTAGTCTGTAAGTTTCAATGGGGCTGGGAATGATGTGACTGATGGATAGCAGTAAATGCTATGTTATTCTATAAAAATAAATAACAGATAACAAACTCTGAATTAGGATATATATATATATATATATATATATATATATATATATATATATATATATATATATATATATATATATATATATATATATATATATATATATACACATGCATACTCAATATAGAACTCTGTGTGTCAAAGCTAATTCTTTTTATTGAAATCATCTGAATAATACTAATTAATAAGCCCAAGCCTCTTGCTGGCAACCTGTGAAGCTGGAGTCTGTGCTGTCACTCATTCGGGTCATGCAGCCAGAATACTAATTAGTTTGGCCAAGCAATCAGTAGGCCTGCAGCGGAGGAGCAGATTAACATAATGACTGCCATGGGGTTGAAAAGTTGTTTTTATTTTGTTTCTTGTAAAATGATACCAGTTTTTTTTTTTTGCCTTTTGCCAATCCAACAGTCCGGATTTTTTCTTTCATTTTCATTTAATAGTAATAAAATGATAAAAAAATAAATAAATAATAATATATATATATATATATATATATATATATATATATATATATATATATATATATATATATATATATATATTATACATATGATATTGTTAATCAATATAACAATCAATATAAACATCATAAGCTGAATAGCCAGGGTAAAAGAGACTTTCTGATAATGGGAGTTTATCATGACATTCTAGGCAATATAGACAGTCTTGTCTTGTTAGATTGTATTGAAATGTCACTGTACTCTCTTTGCTACAAAGAGATGAAATTCAGGTTACAAAATGTTAATTTGGCTGTTTTTGCTACCCCTGTGTGTTCCTATATTATTCAGTGGCAATCCCATCTGATTATAAAGGCAATTTTTGTAGAGAAAGGGCATATATAGATCTTGGGGTGAACCTTATAAAATCCTTAAAATCTACTCCCATACCCAGTTCACTTTTATAGGATTTGGGATTAAGTTTCAGAAAATGTGGAGGATGATCACCCATTTCTAAATATACTTTGATCTGTAAATATATTTCCATGTGTGACCTTAACTAGCTGGTACTAAAGCTTCTATAGATCTATGCACTATTTAATTACATTATGCTTCAGGTTACCATTGTCTGCCTGTTATAATAGTGGTGATTCCTAACTCTGGTTTATTGGAATAAGGGGATACTTACCATCTAGTGCTCTTAAGACTACTGCAATAAGTCTGTATAACCCATTGTCCAAAAAGCTCTGAAATACAGGAATACCATTTTTCATACGTTTCCCATCCCTTATGTTTGACTGGCTGGCTTTTTCTCTGGAATAGTAAGGCAATATAGCCTGTGCATGATATTAACAAGCATAGCATAAAACCAAGAGTGCCGAATCTTAAGGTGGCCATAGACCTTACAATTATGATCTTTCCTGGAAAAGATGTTTCCAGGAAAGATTGTTAATTTCAAAACAGACATATAGAGCTGAATCGTCAGATATACAGGTAGAACCAATAGAATTCTACCTGTATCTGACAATTCAGCACTAACCACGGCTGATGTTTTGCTGCCTTCAAAGGCACCCAACCAATATTTTCCGGCCAGCCTGACCAACGAGCCGACTGATATCCAAGTCTTCTGCCGATATTGGTTGGCTTGTCGCCCACCATACACACGAATATTTATATTAGTGTTTTTTTTTTATATTTAAATGTTACTAAGGTTAATTAGTAGTCCTATGACATGCCACTTTACTTAAAATAAATTCCCTTTATCAATCAAACATTAGATCTCAAGAATTCTGGGTAAGAGGTCTTGCGTTTACTGTAACCGTCATCTCTGTGTTTGTGAAACAGTTGGTCATTGAGATGAGCATTAGCACACAGGTTCAGGTGGGATTGCAGGGTAGGAGTGGCAGCATGTATCCTAATGGAGCTCTGCTGGGTGCATTTTCCATGGATCTTGCCTGCTGTTACACTACTACTTGAGGGACCAGAACAGAAAACGAATCTGAAACCAAATTTAAAAGTAATGGTGTAGACTGTGCGCCACCTTGTGTTTAAACACTGCATGGCAACTTTTCTGTATATTTTTGGGAATGTTTCAAGAGCTTGTAAAGAAACATGGTAAATGCAGAACAGAATTTTAGAATCATACAATAATCTAGAAATATATACCCCACAGTTTGTTCAGTAGGAATTAATTTCTTTCATACAGGTAATTATTTAAATGATGGTGCAATGTTTAATCAAAGGGAGTACATTTACTTGCAATTAGAACCTAGTTTTCTCTATGGAATAGCTTGGCAGTATAAAGAGAGTACCAGGTTAACCATAGTAATGTGCTATTGTTGTTAAACTCTTATCCTAACTGTAAACCCCCAAACAAATTAATGTATAATTTCCCTTATAAAAACTTCTTCTCTTGTTTTCAAGATATTAGCACTTTTAGATTACTAATATACATTTAAAACAATAGTACTACCTGATGTTGCGCATCTTGTGCTGTTGCTCTGCACTTATAAGCAGAGCAATGTCACAAGGTGTTTCTCTTCTCATTAAATTATTTTCCAGCCGACTGTTGCCACTCATCCAAAATGAACAGTAGGTGGCTCAGTTATTTCAATTCTTTTATATTTGTATTTACAAGCTTTTCCTATAAAGGGCTGGTTCATCTTTAAAGTGGTGGTTCACCTTAAAGTTAACTTTTAGTTTGTTATAGAATGATAAATTCTAAGCAACTTTTCAATTCGTCTTCATTATTTATTTGTTATAGTTTTTGAATTATTATATATGAATTATTTGCCTTCTTCATCTGACTCTTTTCAGCTTTCAAAATGGGGTCAATGACCCCATCTACACACACATGCTCTGTGTGAGGCTACACGTGTCATTGCTATTTCTACTTTTTATTACTCATCTTTCTATTCAGTCCCTCTCCTATTCATATTCCAGTCTCTTATTTAAAGCAGTGCATGGTTGCTAGGGTAATTTGTGCCCTAGCTACCAGATTAGTGAAATTGCAAACTGGAGAACTGCTGAATAAGAAGCTAAATAACTCAAACAGCACATATAATAAAAAATGAAAACCAATAGCAAATTGTTTCAGAATATTAATCCCTACATCATATTAAAAGTTAATTCAAAGGCGACCAACCCCTTTCATGAGTTGCATAACTGAAGAATGCAGGCAAGCATAGCATACCTCCCAACATTTTGGAAGTAAAAAGAGAGACAAAAATTTTTTTCCCGCACGTAGCGCAGCAATTTGTTTGACCACACCCCTTTCTGTGGGCACACCCCCTAATTACCATGTTTGTTTTACAAAATTTGGCAGGATATGAAAGTTTGAAAATATTTCTCCTTATCTAAACTGTGTTTTTGTGTCTCAAAATTGTTACAAAGTATCTTATTTGCACCTGTTAGCTGTTCTGGGCTCTCTGCTAAAAGCCAATTAAGGGGACTGCGAGTTGAGCTGTCAAAAGAGGGACTGTCCCCCCGAAAAAGGGACAGTTGGGAGGTATGGCATAGTCTACTTAGTGACATACCACCTCTGTCCATTTGCTTGTTGGATAATATTTCCAGGATCCACAGCTGATTTTTATATTCGAATGCCTGCTGAGGTTTACAGGAGTGGAGTGGTAGATCCATAATTGCAAGATGACAACCTGAACATAGCTTATCTGTGAGAAAAGACCTTTTGTCCCTCCTCGATGCTTCCTACATGTTTGACTTCTTATATCATGCATGAATCTAAGAGTAGCAGACTTTTTCACAAGAAATCTTGATCTATTGCATTCTGTTTTATGTCCATTATCTCAGTTCAGGCAAAATAGAAATTTGGGCTTGCTGATGTACCCTAGTATTTGGCACTGCTGCCCTGTAACAGTGGGGACTTGGGTTATATTCTGCCCTAGGCAAGGTCATGGATGGAATGTTCTTCTCATGCATGGGTTTAAAGAAGAACTAAACCCTAAAAAAATAAAAATGCCATATTATATATAGTGAACATATTGCACCAGCCTAAAGTCCCAGCTTCTCAATGGCAGCAATGATCCAGGACTTTAAACTTGTCACAGGGGGTCACCATCTTGGAAAGTGTCTGTGACACTCACATGCTCAGTGGGCTCTGAGCAGCTGTTGAGAAGCTAAGCTTAGGGGTTGTCGCAAATTATCAAGCAGAAAATGAGGTTGATCTGGAATATAAGATGATACTACAGGGCTGATTATTAAATTCTGATGCTCGTTGCACTGATTTCTGTGCTGCCATGTAGTAATTATCTGTATTAATTACTAATCAGCCATAAATTGTGAAATTTCTATTCTGTATATACAGTATATTATGAGTCAGTCCCTAAGCTCAGTAACTGACAGCAGCACAGAGCATGTGCAGTGAATCAGCAGAAAAGAAGTTGGGGAGCTATTGGGGCATCTTTGGAGGCAAAAATCTCTACTGCTACTGTGTTAGCCCTGGGCTGGTACAGAAACCCAAAATATAATGTACAACATTTCTAGCCTAATTCTTTAGTTAAGCTTTCTTCTCCTTTAATCAATTAACTACAAAAATCTAAAGTGTCGTGGTGAAGGGATGAACTACTGAAGTGTGTAACATACTGTATATGCACTATAAATATAAACCATGATAATATTTATAACAATAAGAATGATTTATTGGTCCACTGGGGGCTCTGTACTACATGGGCCTGTACCCTGAATAGTTTTCAAAATAATCAGTGTGTGGCCATTCAAAAGGTTACCCAACTCCAATGCACACTTACTATAGATTCCTCTTCAACTCAAGATGTTCCTACAGCTGCAAAGTACCCAGCCAGGGAAACTGATGGAAACCAACATGGTTCATTTGTGCACCCCATGATCATCATTACCCAGGGAACCTCCCTCCAACCTGCCTTATAAAGGAGCTCTTGCACCTCCTTTTCAGCTTGGGCACACAGGCTCTTTTTGCATTTCAGGTCAAGCCCAGTAGCATGTATTAGTGCAAAGCAGTATCTGTTTATTGTGACAGAGGTGTAGGAAGACCACTCTGTTTTGTGAACATCTGTGGGAGAATCCATTTCTAATTTAAAGGAGACCAATGTGTCCTTTCAAGCTGATTTAAACAGACCAAAGCTGCACTAGGTACTATATTCTTCAGGTATTTTATGTGATATTTTTAGTTATCTCATAATTAGATTAAAAGACAATTACAGAGTGCCTAATACAAGGAAATTCCATCACCTTGTATATGTTTGGAGTTTGCAGTGCCTGTCTTGCTGCATCTTCTAAAAAGGGCTGACTTATACATGTGGTTATATTACCCAGGAGTCCAGCCATTGATATTCTTGGCTTCTCTGATGAACTGACAGCCTGCTGCTAAGTCTCTGTTTCCACCATTTTCCACTTACCTAATGTGGCTCCAATCAACCTTTAGTAACAATGGCTGAACGGGAATTTGGAACTGTAAATACCGGTCCTATTACCATACGCTACTGATGCTTGTATCCATATTTTGGGGCAGATTGTTACTCCCTGGGTGTTTCTCTGCAGCTTAATTTTTTGGTTGGCTCTCCCTTGATCATTTCACATTCCAAGATAACAACAGGAACATTTTAATTACTGTAAATAGGACAGTCTGTCTGACATAGTGTAAAACTATATATGTAACATTTCTTGATAAAAATGACCTTATTCAGTTATTGCACATTTATTTAAGTCTATATTTAATTCCTAAAAGAAGATGGATACCAATAACCAGCCAGCATCCAACTACCAACATTAGGTAGCTTCTGATTTGCTGAGTTGGATATTATTTTACAATTACTGATAGCTATTTGCAGTTTCATGGCCTCTTTACAGACTGCCCTCCTGCCAAAAGATCTGCAATTGAGTAATGTAATTGGGCAACACATATCTTCTATATACATGCCAATTAACCACAAGCGGCTAATTAGCAGATTTAAAACCTCACCACATGCACACATACACAAACACACACAAACACGTTAAAAGCTTTCTGCTATTTCAAGTGGAAAAAAAAATCTTATGGGCATATGGAGCAATTAGTGACAGAGTATCAAAGCAAGCAGAGAGGGGATATGCAAATCAGGCCTGTGTCAACTTGTGTAGTCTTTGTTAGGGATCTAACGAGAATATGGAAATGAGCATAGATGATAGGAGCCAGGAAAAAATTAACCACTTATCTTGTGCAACCCTTTCACTGCCTGGGAGGATTCTTGCTTAAGTTTTCCTCAGACTTAAGGACAATTGAGATGATGTCTGATTAGGATTTATCTGCCCTTGCACTTCTAAATTGGTCTACTTCAAGGATAATCATTTATCTGAGGTTCCAGGCAAGTCTGTATGGCGCATGGAAGGAACTATCCATGGTGTAGTCAGTGAAGTGTCACTGGGGCTTGCATTTGTATTTTTTGATGGACCGAGAAAAAAAGAGGCCTCCTTCAAGGAAATACTTCATCAGAAAATTCCTGTATTCATTTATTAAAGGAAAACTGTACCCCTGAACAATGTAGGTTTATATAGCACAGCTCATATGTAAAACCCTGCTTCATCTAAATAAACCATTTTCATAATAATATCATTTTTTTAATAGTATGTGACACTGGGTAATCATAAATAGAAAATTGCCATTTTAAAAAACAAGGGCCGCCCCCTGGGATCCTAGGATTCACGGTGCACACAAACAAATCAAACAAACCATACATGTTAGGTCACATGAGCCAATTAACAGACAAAGTTGTGTCTTTTGCTTCCACACTTCTTCCTGTTACAGATAGAGTTGTAGTATTTCTGGTCAGGTGATCTCTGAGGCAGCACAGATGTTATCCTAAAATGGGGGTTCAAGGGAAAAGATATAAAAGGCCAATATTTACTTAAATATATATTCCAGATTTTTTTAATATGCCACTTAATATGATATATCTGTTGTTTAAAGTAAAACTTTACCCCCAAAATGAACATTTAAGCAACAGATAGTTTATATCATATTAAGTGGCATATTAAAGAATCTCACCAAACTGGAATATATATTTAAGTAAATATTGCCCTTTTACATCTCTTGCCTTGAGCCACCATTTTGTGATGGTCTGTGTGTTGCCTCAGAGATCACCTGACCAGAAATACTACAACTCTAACTGTAACAGGAAGAAGTACTGAAGCAAAAGACACAACTCTGTCTGTTAATTGGCTCATGTGACCTAACAAGTATGGTTTGTTTGGTATGTCTGTGTGCACAGTGAATCGTACAATCCCAGGGGATGGCCCTTATTTTTTAAAACGCCAATTTCTATTTATGATTACCCAATGGCACATACTACTAGGAAAGTATAGTATTATGAAAATGGTTTATTTACATGAAGCAGGGTTTTACATATGAGCTGTTTTATGTAATATCTTTTTATAGAGACCTACGTTGTTTGAGGGGTATAGTTTTCCTTTAAGTTTTCATTTTGGCGGTATAGTTTTCTTTTAAGTCTTTTTTAAACGTTTTTTTCCCTAACAGCAATATCCAGTGCTTGTTTTTTATTATAGTAACTGTTTCTCTCCCCCACTGCAGTGCGCAGCCATTATTACCATGTGCCTGTACTGCTATGGAATCTGAACTAGGCTTTTCTCCTGCACACAGAACTGGGTGGAGCTTCTCTGTGCAGGAGACCATGTTAGAATATCCACACTCAAGCACACGCAATACACCAGCCAACATCCAATATGGGCAAAAGCTTGCAAGGAGGGATTCACCACATCGAAGCTCTGGAGACCAGCGATTTTAATGTGCCATCTTGAAAGCTGTTCGAAACACATATGATGTTAGGAAATCTTGAAAGATGTTAGGGAAAGGGAACCCTTCTATCCAGAAGTTTTACTAGAAGAAGGGGGCTTCCTTACCCCAATTTTATTTTGCATTGAACCCTTCTAGCCCATTCTGTGCTTTCTGTTAAAGTAGCTATAGACAAGTCAACCTTCATGTTTAACCTACAGTATGAGAAGGAAACAGATGGAACAGTTGCATACTTTAAAGGAGAACTAAACCCTAACAATGAATATGATAAGAAATGTCATATTTTACATACTGAACTTATTGTACCAGCCTAAAGTTTCAGCATCTCAATAGCAACAATAATTCAGGACTTCCGACTTGTCACAGGGGGTCGCCATCTTGAAAAGTGTCTGCAACACTCACATGCTCCGTTGGGAAGCTAAGCTTAGGGGTCATCGCAAACTTGCAAGCAGAAAATGAGGTTAAGCTGGAATATTAGCTGAGGCTACAAGGCTGATTATAAATGCTGATGCTAATTGCACTGGTTTCTGTGCTGTTATGTAGTAATTATCGGTTTTAAGTACTTATCAGCCTTATATTGTGACATTTATATTCTATACATACAGTTTATTGGGAGTTGGTCCCTAAGCTCAGTAAGAGCATGTGCAGTGAATCAGCAGAAAAGAAGATGGGGAGCTACTGGGGCATCTTTGGAGACACAGATCTTTACTGCTAAAGGGCCATGGTTTTCTTGGGCTGGTACAGAAGCCCAAAACATAATGTACAACATTTCTAGCCTACTTCTTTAGTTAAACTTTAGTTCTCCTTTAATACTGTATCTGAACATGGACTTCAAGATAGCTGTGATACACTTCCTAGGCCCAAATGAGCGAGTCAGAACAGTTGATTGGGTAGAGCTGCTGGTTTCTACATCTTTATTCTTATAATGCCCAACTGACATTCTGACATGAGTCATGGAACACCATATTAAATTGTATCACAGAACAATCTGTCCTGCCTTCCAACAAGACCAACAAGAGACGAAAACTGCCTAACCATATCCATGTACAAAAACAACACAAAAAACAAAAACAACACTTCTGCACCCATTGGTTGGGAATATAACCTACAGTTTGCAAAACACTTATGTATAATGAGCTCTTTTTCAAAGTAAAAATATATTACAAGCTGAAAATGTGTATGACATAATGTATTCCGAGCATAAAACTTATTTATATTTTTGCTGCTAGCTTTTTCAGGGCTCATACATTCATGCCACTTCCAATTTTGAATTTCTAGTGCTTTTATTAAACATGAACAGAACATGAAGAAGTCTTATTATTCTGTGCTCATTAGCAGGCCAATAAAGAACACACACATGTATACAGTATACATATATATATTTATAGAGAGAGAGAGATGGTTATAGATATGGATATTTATTTTCTCTTTAAAGTTCCTTCTTTTTAAACGATTTTTAAATACTCCTCCAAATCCCAATCCAATACCAAGTCATGTTGTAGGTCGTTGTGGAGGGGTTGGAGGCGAAACAGTAAGGATTTTACAAGGAAAAAAAACATTTTTTCAACAGAAGCTTAAATTCTCAGCCAGCTTCTGCTTAGGCACATCTGCTTTATTGAACCTTGTATTTGTAATTTGTGTGGAGTTCTGGTTTTATATTGTATGCTAAATCCAGCAGTTCTTTTAATATGCCCTCCTTGTATTTATGGTAACTGGAATTGTAGATCTGAACCTTCTCGACAGTTTGTTCCTCTATCTTCACTGCCAGGTTACCCTGGGACCCCATCACCTGGAGAGAAATAACAAAATACAGTGTCATATCATTTGCTTTTTCTCAAGGCATATGTAGCTGAGAGTGGGGCCAAAATTTAGTAATTTACACATTTTGAATATTAAAAAAAGTGGAAATTTAGACCAAGTTGCACACAGACACGCCAATTTGCTCCAAACTATGGCAATCTTCTGGTAAGCCCATCCTTACAGTGCTACAATTTTGGCCTGTCCCTACTGTACGTTAGGACAATTGGGCTTTTAGCTGTTCCATCATACTCCTTGTGTCATTTCCATAGATAAAGCACTAAGCTATAGTAAATGTGGCATCTGAGGTTACCCTTAGACTTTTCCAATATTAAACTGGATGCAAGTGCTCAAAAGGGCAGAGTACGCTCATATAATTGCACTGGAATTGTCCACTGTATTCTACCGCTGTAGAATAATGAATAAAACTCCATATACTCTATTTAGCTTTTTATATTGATGTCTTGTCTTGTTTAATTGACAACTTAGATAATAGCTGTAAACGGGAGCTATCCAAATGTGCTTGGCAATTCTGATTTTTATAGATCTTTATTAAGTGAAAATAATTTGATTTAATAAGTTTATTAATGCAGTTAATTGAGAATTCATAATCAAACTGCAAAATAAAAATACGGATTTGCAGCCTTTTTTGTGCTGAGCACACTACATGAAGCATTGTAAATGACCATTTTTGAGTGTTACAGTGATAGGACTAGCTGGCTGAGTAAATTATGCTGCATTGATGAGAGTATTGTGTGGGTAGTCTCACAGGGGATATCCGCTCCCAGAGGTCCCCTACCTTTTTTACCCTTGAGTCACATTCAAATACTGGAGAGCAACACAAGCATGTGAAAGTTCCTGGGGGTTCCAAATAAGAGCAGTAATTGACTATTTAGTAGCCCCTATGTGGACTGACAGCCTACAGGAGGTTCTGTTTGGCAGTACATCTAGCTTTTATGCAACTAAAGCTTGCCTCCAAACCAGGAATTCAAAAATATGCAGCTGGTTTGAGGCCACTGGGAGCAACATCCAAGCGGTTGGAGAGCAACATGTTGCTCTTGAGCTACTGGTTAGGGATCACTGAGTTGGACTGTACAGACTTTAGTTGGTTTGACTCAATGTGTGATATGATATTATAACCCTACATTGTTTGGTGCACCGAGGAGCCATCTTTCTGGGGCATTGCAGCTATCTGCATGTTTATTTTCTGCAGTCAAATCAAATTCTTCAGATTTTAGTTTGTACTCGAACAGTTCTATATATAAGGCCAATTTTGTTCAGCAAATGACTGAATGTATGAAGCTGTGTTTTGCTGAATCATATCCCATTCCTTATGGTAGAAAAAACCTCAGAGACAAGTTCTGGGCAGAGAATTTCTGATCTGACATGAGAGCACTGGTAAGAAATGGAAACAATTCAAGAGCATTTTAATATCCCTTATTTTTCTCATACTCATTATAAATAAACATCCAGTAGGAGCACCCCAAACACTCACTTAACCTGTCTGGGTGCAGGTGAAACACTGAGCATTAAATGCAGCATTCTGCTCTACAGGTTCCAGGGTTTTATTAAAAAACATCCAAGATTCGAGTTACTTACAGTGCCTTAACAAGGTGATATCACCTTTCTTTCTTTATTAATTCATTTTCTAATGTTCCTATTTCTTGCAGGTAACATCAGTGTATGTTCTCATGAAATACCAGTCCACAGTTGTTTAAAAAAAAAAAAAAGATAAATATAAGATTTTTTTCAGGCTGTTCTGATTCCATTTAGACCAACTGAACAAGTTATTTGACTTCCCTGTAGTTACATAAAGGGCATGGGGAGCAAGGGGTTGATTGCAGGGTTATTTGTTAGCAACAACCCTCTGCTTTTCATATCATTGCACAGTGAGCCACTCACAGATGTCTGGATGTGCCGGAAGTCTGCTTCTCTATTTAACTTGTACTGGTCAATTTCTGCCGTTGCCTCTTCCTTCGCTTGCCGCAAGCGCTTGTTTTTTCCTAGGATCAGAAAACAAAGGGCTAGTTATTTGCAATTTTGAACTAGAACCATTTTATGTCTATTCTCACTGAACAGTTAAAAAAATCAGATTGTGAGGCATCAGTTTTATGGCTATTTTTATCTTTCTGTTTATACCCTCACTTTTCCATCCTGACTTCCACTATGCTTCCTGCTTGCGATGGTAATTTAATCATTTATCTATGACCCTAGATTAAACTCTGAGCCTTACTGAATAGGTTACCAGAACATACTGTACTTATCAGTCAATTGACAGCTCAGTATTGGCATCAAATTAGTGGCCAAAAACGACATAGACAAATATTAAGGAGGCAAGGGGTTATGATTAAGGGATTTACTCCCGAAACGCGTTAGGTTTCACAGCAGCAACCCCAATAAAACCTATTCCAGAAGTGCCGTCTACCTGTTTTGAGTCATTGGGATTTCTAAATTAAATCTCTAATTGTCACTTCTTTTCAAAGTGCTAGGAAAAATAGAGACTTGATTTTTGTCTTTGCAAGTGTGTCATGTTTGAGCCCAATATGAAATATACAAATGGATTACCCAGTTCTTAATTCCTGTTATATTTAGGTGTTCAACTGGCTTCCTACTATCTGCAGGGAATGTTATATTTCATGTCCACTAATAAAAATATGTGTGTATGGCTCATCTACCTTGCTGGATGCAGTGTGCAAAATGCTAAAAAATGCTTCATAATGTTTCTGAGCACAGAGTGCAGGGACATTGGTCAGGAGGAAAATGCAGGTTTCCTTGGGTAAACTTAAATTAATCCCTGTTTTTTTAACTAGAGCAATTTTGCTCTTCAAAGATTAGGAGTACTCTGTCTCTCAAGTAATCCCAAAGTCCTAAATTCCACAAATCAGACCCTCTGCCTCCATTATAAGTGAAAGCTAAAATGGGCAGGTTTTTAAATCCATCCCCATGATATGTTATTGCTTGATTCAGCTGAGGGAAGCAGCTCACTTCTCCATAGATCATAATAAGGCAGCTGCTCAAGAGTTCATGAAATTATTGTGCTGTTCATGATTTTCTATGGAAAATGTAGTTAAGCAGGATGGAAGGGTCGGCTCATTTGTAGAAATGTGGATGTGCACGCAGTGAGCTGTGCCCTCATATATCACTCTTTTCAAGGAAAGCTAACATAAGATACATGTCATTGTACCATTGTTCGTTAACTGACATTGTGAAAGTATATTCAGTAGTCTGAAAGGACAGTCACTTTCTGTAAGTATTCTTTCCTAACACGTCAGTGACAAGGCAAGAGTTTCACTGTGTAAAAAGGTTATAGAAAGCCAGACAGCGTTCATCTGAATCTGTAGGCCTAAAGAACGCCCGAGCCGTAAGATTGAGCAGGCCGTTTGGCAATCCCTAGTTAGTATAGATAGTAATAATGGCTGTTCGCCACAGCATCTGCCAATCACAGTACGAATTAAATACAATGACCTGCAGCAGAGCTGCACCAGAACAAATCTTACTAGAAATCATTAAACATCAAATGAAAACCAGGAGACTTGGCACAAGCCAGGAGAAAATAAAGTTATAAAGACAAGGCAGAAGGTCATCAGACAGATAAAAAAACAAAGAGAATTCTGATCCCCTAGTGCTTAAAGTATAATAGGAAACAGATGGAACTTATTTTTTCACTCTGGCTCTGAAGCTGCTTTATGTAATATTTATGCAGCATAGGTGGGAGAAGCCTGTTTTATCTGGATATGAATGGACTACATCAGTGGCTCCTGAACCTTAAAGGGATACTGTTTGGAATTTTTTTTCAAAATGCACTAGTTAATAGTGCTACTCCAGCAGAATTCTGCACTGAAATCTGTTTCTCAAAAGAGCAAACAGATTTTCTGACATGGGGCTAGACATATTGCCAGTTTCCCAGTTGCCCCCCGTCATGTGACTTGGGCTCTGATAAACTTAAGTCACTCTTTACTTCTGTACTCCCTCCCCCCCAGCAGCCTAACAACAGAACAATGGGAAGGTAACCAGATAGCAGCTCCCTGACACAAGATAACAGCTCCCTGGTAGATCTAAGAACAGCACTCAATAGTAAAATCCAGGTCCCACTGTGACACATTCAGTTACATTGAGTAGGAGAAACAACAGCCTGCTATTACTTTACAGTGAGAATATTACAAGTTCATTGTTTCCACCCTTTAAATATGGGGTGCTGGTCCAAACCTACAGTCCTTATAAGACCAAGCTGCACCCTGAGTTTTACATTAATTGCCCAAGTGCAACGGGTCTGCGGCTGTGAGATTCCTGCTGTGACTTATACCAACGGGTGCTCCTCTGGTAAGGGACATGCAAGTGGACACCCATATCATGCTCTTGTGCCACCCTATAGTGGTCACAACTTGATCTAATATGATCTGTTTACTGTGCCTACTATGGCAGACACTGACAAGCTATAGCCAGCATTTTTACCATTACAACCCCACTATGTTGAGGTGCTCTGATTAGCTACAATTATGTATACCTCCTGCCCCTAAATATGACTTTGGCCACATGAATATTGGAAAAGCAAGAGGTGAATAGAAAAAATTCAAATAGGAATGTGAGCAATTGGAGTAGAGAAAGAAAAGCACAAATGGTAAGACATTAGAGTCCCTGTAATTTAATGACATACAGTATTTGTTAAATTAGCATGTTCCCTTTAAGGTGTTCCTGTGAGTGCCAGAAATATTGGGGTATATTTATCAAAGAGTGAAGTTAATAGTGAAGTTCCGCCACTCTCCATTCATTTCTATGGGATTTTTATAGGCGTATTTATCAAAGGGGGAACTTTCACTTTCACCCATTGATAAATACGCCTTTCAAAATCCCATAGAAATGAATTGAGAGCTGTGGAATTTCACTCTAGTGGCGGAACTTCACTCTTTGATAAATTTACCCAATTGTATGTACACGGACATAATTCAGTACATTCATTAACTTTTATGTCTTTGTACACATAGCCTTCATGGAATCAGAGAGAATGCTGATGAAGAAGAACAACATAATGGATAAATGATAAAGGAGGAGCAAATGAGAGATTTGAGAGAGAAGCAGAGGAGATTGCGGAGAAGAAGACAATTAGTTTATATGGAAATGCCCCAGGAGCAGACATTATATATGAAAACTGCAAAGATTGCCTGCTTTAAACAGTGAACATGTAGATAGTAATCTATGGAATACTTGCACAAAAGCTTACAGGTATGTTATGTTTGTTTTCTAAACAAGTACCTTGGCTGTAGCAGTCATCAACACTGAACGAGGAAGAACAGCCTGGACTGGTTTAGTTTGCAGTAAAAACATTTTCCTCCTCCCTAAACTCAGAATGTCAGACGAGACAGAAAAAACCCTGGATCCAACTAGGAGCAGCAGGTTCAGGTTATATGTGTATAGAGATTACTGAGAGGGGCTCCATGCAGTATGTGGCAGGAATTGACAGACTATGCACCAGGATTACTAATGATTACCTTCCCATTTGCAGAGATAACGACCCTGGGTGCTGTTATGGGATTGAAATAAGACTCTGGATGAGCAAGACGAGTATTGAATGAGAGGTGTTTAAAACATGCACTCTCTTTGGACCATTGTTTATTCATTTTATTAAGAACCCCATGAAAATTTCTCCTCACACCCAACCTGCCTTCTTTATGCAGAGGAGCCAAAAAACAAGGCATTTTTGCTCATGTACAGCTTTATTCAACTGGTTCCATGTATGTGCTAAAAGGACACATTCTCAAGGATTTCATTTTTCATGTTTTGGTAATTGTGGGTTTAATACAGCTCAACATCAAATACAGCAGCCAATAAACAGGCCATCCTAACGGGCTCAGGCTGAGGAAGGTGTTGCACATTCTACCCCTTCTTTAGTGGCTTCGCTTGGATGCAAATTATTCTGCTCCAGTGACTGACAATGGCACAAATGATACTTGGGGATGGGTGGAGGCAGAAGCCTCCTGTTGGAAAGCTTTCTATAGTGTTCTATACAGGCAGACATAGCTGCTCCTTTAAGCTCTGAACATATTGCTTGCAGTAGTAAGTTTATGATCCTAAGGAAAAAATCCCTATAAAATTTGTGTTTGTGATCAAAGTAACTGCTGCATTTGGAGCCGTTGTTGTTCCCCTTTGATTCTGGCTTGCTTTGTTGCGAATTGCAACCAGATGCCAGGTCCGGACTGAGAATTAAAATAGGCCCTGGCAATTCAGATACACAGAGGCCCAAACAGCCCACACAGAGGCCCAAACAGCCCCCACCAGCCCACTAAATACCAACTTTCTATGGCACCTTATAGCAGCCCTTCTGACATTTGCCAGAACCCACAGATTGCCAGTCCGGGCCTGCCAGATGCCCTTTATCGGCGTGTGCCTCCGACAATGGGACGAGCAATGCAAAAAGGTTTCTGTTGTAGCACTCCAGGTATTTTAGAGCGGAGAAAAATGTTTGATCTGACTCCTAGGAGACCATGCATTCACTGAATATATGGGTACAGTTAATGCACGACTGGCCTGGTTATACTTTACTGGGTTGTGTGGGGTGCCAAGGATTTATGATTAAGGATGTTGACTGCACCACTAGCTCCCTGAATAACTTTGCATTGTATGTTTAAAAAAAACTGATTGAAAGCTGTGCTCTTATTTATTTATTTTGTTTGCCCAGTCCCGGCAAACTGAAGATCCTTCAGACTACAACTCCCAGATCTCACAGACAACAGACAACTGACAGTTCTAGTAGGAACAGGGATTCATAGCTAAATAACCTCACAATAGCCTTTACTTGCCCATCACAAGTTTTGCTTTCACTGGCACTGTGAAGAATGCTATAAATAAGTTTTAAAGCAAGCCCCCAAGTAACTCTGTGAGGAATAACAATTTGCTTAAAGGGAATATATATTAACATTGGAGACAAACATCACCAGTAATCTGGGCATAGCAGCCAATCGGATATTTCCTATTGTTTTTTAATTTTTGTTTTTTAACAGGTGACTGTTCAAATCTAACTGGTGATGTTTGTATCCAATGTTAAGAAATACGCCCCTAATGTAATCCAGTAAGTGCCACCCGAAATCTCCCTATAAACTCTCCCTATTTGTCCCTCTAATGATTAACACACATACAGTACATTACAAATTTTATTGGACTGGCAGTGTTAACTGATGTCATAACTATATTAATTCCACTTTGATTATATCTTTCATACTGGACTAGCTGTTGCACTGTATATATAGGTGCAAGTTATATTATATTTGGAGTGAATAGTTTTCTGTTGGGCCAAGTGGCACCACTGATATAAGGCAGGGTTACAGAAATAGAGTCTTGAAATGAAGGAAATGAGGTGCTATAATTTGAAAATATATAAAATAAAATAAATGCAGACCAAAAAGATTGAGGGTACAATGCAAATGTCCCTGTCTGCCCATTTTGGCAGTAATAAGTTCTGATAAAAGAAATTCAAGATAGTAAAGCTAATTTGTGAGATAGTCTTACGTTTCTTTGTTTCCTCTAACTTGTCCTTTGCCCGTTTCTCTGCCTGGAGAAGTTGCTGGATGCCCCGGGACTGGCTGGTCATTGTCACTGCTCTTGCCTGTTCTCTGCCTGTTGATGCCGGGGAGGCTGCTCTTATCCTTCTCTACTTCTGTTTGATGTCATAACATTGCTCTTATGCTTGGGAAACTGGGCAGACCAGAAAAAGCTAGATTTATTTTGTGTATAAAAGATAAAGGTGGATTTTCTTTGAATGTAACGGCGATTACGTGTAGTGGGTCAGAGGAATACACAAGGACTCTTACTTTTCCATTAGCACACAAACAGTGTAACATGAATGGTAAAAAATAAATTGTGTTTATATAGTAAACCTGTCTTGTTTTTATATAATGCTACTGCTATGGGTAAATGTCTGCATAAAGAGGGGCAGAGTTCTGTGGACACAATAACCTGGGAAAGATAAATAATAGATAAATTAAAGTGGACCTGTCATCTACACATAAAAAACTGCATAATGAAAGTCTTTTCCAAATTAAATATGGAACCCCAAAATTTTTTTTCATTAAAACATTCATACCTGTTATAAAGGTGTTTAAATATCTAAACAGTCAATCAAATATTACCTGCCCTGCCTCTATGCCCGTGGCATAGAGGCGGGGCAGTCAATTACTTTCACTTTCTATTCAGCACTTCCTAGATGTCACTGCTCTCCTCACATTCCCCCTTTCCTCCTTAGGCTCTATATTTGTTTAGGGCACTGCACATCGACATTAGGTCCCTCATTCTGGTTCATACACAAGATTTTGGGGTGATACACAATTTCCCTTAATAACCGTGTCCACTAAATGGCAGCTGCCTGCTTGCTGTGATTGTATAATTCCAAAACAGAAGGAAACAAAATTTAAATAATGAATACAGTGTAAGTAAATTTACAAATTTACAAATTTACAAATTATTTTGCTCAACTAACATGATAGAAAAGAATTTGAAATTATTTCTTAGGGTGACAGGTCCCCTTTAAAAGCAGCTAAGACCCAAGCTGCCCCAGCAATCTGGATGTATAGGGCTGCTGTGTGATTGTCCTTTTACATAGACATCAATTATCACCTTCCTGTACAACTCCAGAGTAACACACAGCAATAAGGATATCTTGTATACAACTCCCACCCTATATCTATAAATTTATCTCAGTATTTAACAAACCATGTATCATTCTCTGAAACATCACTAGATCTGCCCCTTTCCTTGTTTCCTTTCCCATACCATCAGACTTTCTCCCAATCTTTCATCCTTTAAATTATCTCTTAAAAACATTTCTTTAGAGAGGGTTACCCTCATTTAGGGGTGTCTGGGGCCCACCAGTGTCCACCTCAGAGTCCCACCGTCGTGAATGCCACCTTCCCTTGTTGCCAACTCCCTCCTCCCCCCTCTTGAAAATGTAATAAAACCCCAAGTAAGTGGGCCAACAGATGCCTGGCAGCAGCTCTAGGTTGGCCAAGTGCCGTCTGGCTGTCTAGCATTCCTACACTATGCGCTTTATGCCACATCCTTCTCTAAAGTGTATTTCTCAATGTCACATCGCTAGCTGATTCTCAATCCTGCCCAATACCTATCCCCATACTTGTATCTTATACCCCTTTCTCGTTTTCAATTAAGCAGGGCCCTCTTTATTTCCCCTAATAGTCTGTATTTGCATGTTTTATGTATATTTAATCTACACACTCTTCTATTGTACGCAGTGCTGCTGAATTATGTTGCTGCTTTATAAATATGTGTTATTATTATTTATTATAATCCTTTATATAGCACTGGCATATTCAGCAAATAGATTTTACATCATTCACATCAGTCCTGGCCCCAGTGGAGCTTACAATGTAAATCCCTATCACATTCATGCTATTAGTGCAGTAGTGACACTTTACTGCTTCACTACTACACTTTACTTTTCACATTACTCACAGTGACCCCACAATGAGTCGTTGGTCACAAAGTAGAGACACATCTTGTACATTAGGGCTCATGCACAATGCAGCCGGCTTACTGTATATTTGCACTTTGCCCACTGAGTGGGGCATTGTGTATGTATCCGTTTTGAGCACATAGACCTGAAGACTGCTCTTTGAATAGAGTGGGGTGCATTTTAGGGGAGGCACTTAGGCATCTTCTTCTCTTGCCCTAGGGAGAGCTATAATGTGCAGCATTGAGGCCCTGTCCATTTCACCTGCCTCAGGACAGGGCTAGTTGCATATCCTGACACCTTTCTTACTGGAATTTTCATCCATCACTCAATGCAGAGCTCAGTATAGTATATACCCATTTTTACATCTGGGTAATACTTACATAACAAAGAAGTCACTTGGTAAAACAGCTGTTGAGAGTAGGATCTTCTTCCATTTTGTTTCAGAAGGTTGTTTATTACTAAACTGTGTAGGCCTGACCATTTGGTTCAGTCTTGTGGAACAATTTTGGTGGCAGTGATGCCTCAGTGTGCCAATAATAAATAATAAGGAAATTGCTGCTCTTATAAAAGGTATTTTTATTTTGTGTCATTTCCAGTAGATGGTGCAAATGCAACTATGAAACCTAGAAAATAACCACAAGAAACAAATGTGAAATAAAACTGGGTGTGCGTCTTGAGTTTCAAATCTACTGAGTTTGCTGCTCGCTGGGACTCATTCATAAAGGCTTTATCTTGTTAAGTATCCCTTTGTTGCACCTTTTTTGCCCTTAATCCTGTGCTTTCATTCATTTTGCTTACATTCATGCCCATCTATAGCTGAGAACAAATGTGCACTATACAGTATATGTGTTCAACATCTTGGAGTGCCCAATCAGAGATGGAGCAGCACAAAATACAGGACAAATTAAAACACTACCACAGTGGATAGGGTGTCAGGCTTTAGGTTCTCTTCCCTAATCACTCTGCTGGGTGAGATCCAGACCACGTGTGTATTTCTGCCTGGAGGTGCTGTACTGCCTTGACTACATCCGCAGGAAAATGTACCTGCCTCTACCTCTGAAGCTCTGTGTGAGTTGTGTGCCTACATATATTCTGCCTCTACCTATGAGCTCTTTGTGAGCCTGCCAGTCCTGTGTGAGCTGTGTGGTGTGTGTGCCTATATACAGTATATATATATTCTGCATCTACCTCTGTCAGCTCTGTGTGAGTGAGGTGTGCATATATATTCTGCAAATGCTTCTGTATCCATGTAAGTACAACCTTGTGGTACAAATAAATAGTTTATTCTGTTTGACTGCAAGAACCTCCTGGTGCCCATTTTTTCCCTGTTTTATTGCACAGTAGCCTGTGGGAGTTGTAATTACGCTACACCACACCTGAAATCTTCCACTTAGCGAAGGCCCTAGCCTGAAGTGTTTGAGTCACATGTAACCCATGCTCTAACACTAGCTGGACATTAACCCCTTTTGGCCTGTATAGCCCAAGTTAACGTAACACAGTTATTAAATAACTGACTATCCAGTACAGATTTTTTGGGCTGTAATTAGACTGAGACCAAACCTTTTCTTGAGCTACAGTAATTTTCACATACAGGCACCTAGACACAGAAACGATAGTCATCTATACATGTACTTTTAACTTATAACAACAGGAAACTTTGCAACAGTATTCCTCTTCTACATTTCCCCCCACACTTGCAACATTTGCAGGCTTTGTGTAATCTGCTACTCAGGCAATTGCTACAGCGACACGAGGTTCTGAGGAACAGGTCGCTGGAGACATTTGCTAGATGTTCTGGTGCATGAAATAAATCTGCATTCATCATAGAACATTTTAGGCTTGTTTACACCATTTTAGCTAGCTGTGTATTCTTTGCAATCGCTGTGATATTCACTTATTATAACTTCTTATTTGTGGGACACAGGCTTGTAACCAATAATAGAATGGAAGGCAGGTTGAGCAGCTGTTTCATGCAGGTTTATTTCTGTATTTACAATTTCCCCTGGACCACCGAATTAATTTACGTTATGTTAGAGGGAGTTGGACCCTTTTAATGAATGAATGAATGAATTAATTAATTAATGGCCATCATTTATTGACTATGGTCCAGTTAATGTATGTGCACATATGCAAGGATTGTTTACCTTTACCTGACACCTGACATTCCTGTAACAATGGGGATTTTTACCTGCCACAGGGCATGTACACTTGGATGGGTAACACCTCCTCCATCCTAAGCCAAAAAGAAGACCCAGCCCTATGGTTATGGCTAGACATGATAATAAGGGAATGATAAATTGCTTCTCACCAATATTAAGTAGAATCGTTTTGGAACATAATTTAGAACCAAGGCCAGAAATGCTTTGGAAGCAAATTGAAAATTCCACCACAAAAAGTAGAGAAAAAAAATCTGAGGGGAGGGCAGAATGAAAGGGAAAGAAAAAAAAGTTGAGCTAGGTAACACAAAATGTGCTAGTGGGTTATAAGAGAGTCTGGCTTGGTACTGTGGGCATACGGCTGGGCTCTGCAAATGTCTAAAATTATTAGTATTATTATATTGTCAACTAAACTATTATTTTATGCAACTAAAGATAATGCCACAGCTGCAACTCAAGAGGACAACATAATAGTCTTATTTGGAGATAGAAATGTCGTGTTTTTTTGTTAGATGTACTGAGGAACGGCACCTGGAAATCCAGCAGGACTTATGATTCTAACAATTCTCCATTAAAGTAAAAAGAATCCTACCTCGGCTCATCAAAATGGCAGTGTAAAAGGTCTCTTCTCCCTGCTAAAGGATGCCATAGACGTTAAAGGGATACTGTCATGGGGAAAAAAATGTTTTCTAAATGAATCAGTCAATAATGCTACTATAGAATTCTACACTGAAATCCATTTCTCAAAAGAGCAAACAGATTTTTTTTTATATTTAATTTTGAAATCTGACATGGGGCTAGACATATTGTCAATTTCCCCCCAAGTCATGTGATTTGTGCTCTGATAAACTTCAATCACTCTTTACTGCTGTACTGCAAGTTATCACCCCCTCCCTTCCCCCCCCCAGCAGCCAAACAAAAGAACAATGGGAAGGTAACCAGATAGCAGCTCCCTAACACAAGATAACAGCTGCCTGGTAGATCTAAGAACAGCACTCAATAGTAAAAACCCATGTCCCACTGAGACACATTCAGTTACATTGAGAAGGAAAAACAGCAGCCTGCCAGAAAGCATTTCTCTCCTAAAGTGCAGGCACAAGTCACATGACTTGGGGCAGCTGGGAAATTGACAATGTCTAGCCCCATGTCAGATTTCAAAATTGAATATAAAAAAATCTGTTTGCTCTTTTGAGAAATGGATTTCAGTGCAGAAGTCTGCTGGAGTAGCACTATTAATTGATGCATTTTGAAAAAAACGTGTTTTCCGATGACAGGATCCCTTTAAGATTTTTCCCTTCCTAATGACCAACTTTAGTGCAATCTGTGAGGCTTTTGAGGTTAGTGGGATCCAAACTATCGTGCATCTAATGATTTTTCCTCCCATATTGGTGAGAAAATCGATCGTCAGGTAAGAAAATTTTCATTGTTCACAGTGAAATGTATCCATTGTCCATTTGTTTGTAGGGCCAAGCAGGCAGCTAGCCACAGTTTCGCTGACTTCAACTAGACGATATTGCTTCAAATGGCCTTTTTAGATCTTTTTCAGTTTAAACGATTGCTTAGGATAATCTTGGTCTTAGGATAATGAAATGATCTTTTAAACATGTTAATGTCTAGGGCCACCTTAAGTCTCCCTAACCACTCAAAAAGCTTTGATAGTGTAACACACCTCAAAACAGCATCACAGTTTACTTCATTCTTCTTTTACCCACTGATTGCACTATACTTGTGTTCATAGATTCGTGGAAAGATTCTACTGTATTATGGTTCTGACCTGGGGTACTAACTTTTCTGCTGTACTCTTTGTAGCATCTTAAAGCTTTTCTAATGACCTTAGTCAAGTTATTATATAAATACTGTATATAAGTATATATAATGTTCTCATCCTCTCCTGTCACTTTTTCATACATCCATTAAATCTCTCTATGAGCAAAATAAATGTTCTTTAATAGTCCAAATTATGCCCCTCTGCTTTCCTACTTATAATCTGCATTCCTTTTATTGAGCCATCTAAGAGGTAATTTATAAATAATGCATTATGCCCACTAAAGGGCCCATTACAGCACAATTTACTTACTACTTGCATCTAGTTCCAATGGACTTTGCCACCCTTGTGCTAGTTGTGACTTTGTATCCATTGCAAGGTACAGAACATAGCATTCTCCTGCAAAATGCAACCCATTATTTACCAGGTTTTCACTGAGCCTTGCATCTGCAGGCACTTCTAAAGTCTAATGATGCACTTACAGAGGACACATGCCAATGGACCATTAAAGTACTGACCCTTATAAGACAGGCACAAGATGCCCACTTGGGCACAATTCATTAGTGAGGTGGAGAGATTTCAATTGACAGCAGCAGATGCATTTATTCAGTTCAACGTGCATTGTTTTCAAAAGATAAGGCACATTGCACCTTGGCCCAATACTTGGCAAATGAGCCCATATTCTGTAGATATTTATTAGAATTTGGATTGCCATGGGGAAACTCCCTCCTTAGATACACAGATGTTTTCAGACATAAATGAAGTAGGGCTGCATTGCTCCATCCAATTGGAAACTCTGGGCCCCTGACCTTTTTCTGCAGTTTTGGAGAAACTTTGAAGAATAGTTAGTACACATATGGGACCTGTTATCCAGAATGCTCAGGACCTGGGGTTTTCCAGAATAATGGATATTTCCATAATTTGGATCTTCATACCTTAAGTCTACTAGAAACTCATGTAAACATTAAATAAACCCAATAGGTTGATTTTGCTTCCGAATTAATTATATCTAAGTAGGGATCAAGTACACGTTACTGTTTTATTATTACAGAGGAAAAGGAAATAATTGTTAAAAAAAAACTGGATTATTTGGATAAAATCGAGTCTACGGGAGAAGACCTTTCCGTAATTCGGAGATTTCTGGATATTGGGTTTCTGGATAACGGTCTCATACCTGTCCCAGTGGATTGAATTATTTCTCAGTATTGTGCTTGGGATAAATTGTACAGATGCTTCCCATAGATAGTAATATCCATGTTCCGGTTGACCGATATGCTATCATTTGCTCAGCTGTGCCACTTTATCAATAAATATATATATATATATAGTGAATAAAGTACCCCCTATTGTAAAATATAAGGATATTATAAGTTACCGAGGAGTTTCATGACCATATAAAAACACGAGGCCGAAGGCCGAGTGTTTTTATACAGGTCATGGAACTCCGAGGTAACTTCTAATATCCTCATATTTTGCAACTGGGGGTACTTTATTTATTATAATACACAAATTTCAGTGAGTCATGTGACAGAAATGACATCAGAACTCACCGTTTATAACTGATGACATCAGAACTCACCGTTTATAAGGATATAATTTACAAGATATTCATGGCTTTTGTGTATTATATATATATATTATGCATGTATACTTGCTAAATGGAGTCAGTGTTGTACTTTACTTTCCTGGAGCCCCCTGCAAAGCAATATTTAGGGTCGCCCTTCATATCACATTATCGGACCCCTCGCTCCCTCACCCATGAACAAATGGCTCTAACAGCAGGTAGAAAGGTGTGTGCTGGGGGAACCATGTCCTTTCTGCCCACCCCCCACTAAGAGGTAGTTGCACCACTGTGAGGAGTTGTACAAAATGCTCAGACAAATATAACCTTCACTGTATGCGGGCTGAGCAATTTCAGATAGTATCTGGAATACATCTCCTGTACTGTCTGCCAGATGGGGGTTTCAGATGCTCCATGTTCTATTGCTTGCTGAGAAATGATATAATCCTTGGAATACTATATTATGTGCTTTCTGGCAGATGTTATACAATTGGCAACACATGTATTTGTACTGTATATGCTTGTGTGCTGTTGTTGCTGTATGTGCGTGAGCATAATAGTTTTGCTCTGGAAGAGTGTGTGGGCTTCAGAGTGTTTGTATGCTATATTGGTATAAAAGTGCAACACTTGAGCTTTTATATAATTGCTACAAATGATGAGGTGTGGCCAGATGTTATCTTAGTCTTAGGCCCACCAATGCCCTGAAGAAGCAACAGCTATAAAACATACAGTATATCCTGGCATCATGTTACTTATATGCATTTTTCTGTTATGTACCTGATGCCACATACAATGCTGTTTTGGCACCTCTCCCTGGGAGGTTTAATAATAACTCCAATCATGCTAATACAATCAATACCTAACTTTGTGACATCCTTGCTGATTATGATAAACAGATTATACTGATTGGAGCAACTTTCCAGTGTATTTATTCCAGAAAGATCTTATTTACAAGTCATTCTTGAGAAAGCCAGTTGGATGACTGATGAAACATCTTCAAGAAAAACACAGCAAGTCCAGTTGATTTGACTTATTTCTACAGATATACCATAATCTGGATGAATGTGAATCTTCACAGAGTAATGATACTGTGAGGTGTGGATAGATTTGCTAGTGATTGTTAGTGTTTGTTATGGGCAATCTTGCAGCTGACAGTACAGAGACACCTTAGTGCCCAGGGAGGATATGCTCTATGAGTTCCACTGGCCGGAGGTATAGTAGAGGTATATCACAGCGAAGAATTTACTTCAGTTTGTAAAACAGTTAACAAATATCTTCCTATTTTATATAATGACAGCCAGCTTAAGGGGATAATCTCCCCCAAGGATATTACATTTGTATCAAGGAAATCTCCCACCTTGGGTAAAATTTTAGCCCGCCGCGTGGTTTCTTCTTCTTCCACATCAGCTGTTGGGGCGAACTGGCTTTCAATTAAAGGCACTTACAAATGTGGAGCTACCACATGTTAAACCTGCAAAGTAATCACTATAAGCCATGGCTTTCAATCACACATAACAGGTCTTGAATATCAGAATAAGGGGTTCTTTAACTGCAGTTTGAAAAACATAGTTTATCTTTTAGAATGCAGAAGCTGTTCTAAACAATATGTTGGTAGATCGATTCGCTGTCTGAAAGACAGAATACGAGAATAGGGATGTAGCGAACGTCGGAAAAAAAGTTCGCGAACATATTCGCGAACTTGCGCAAAAATGCGAGCGGTTCGCGAACGGTTCGCGAACCCCATAGACTTCAATGGGAAGGTGAACTTTAACATCTAGAAAAGACATTTCTGGCCAGAAAAATGATTTTAAAGTTGTTTAAAGGGTGCAACGACCTGGACAGTGGCATGCCAGAGGGGGATCAAGGGCAAAAATGTATCTGAAAAATCTGCCTGTGTGTGCTTGGAAGAGATAGTGTAGGGGGAGAGCTGTTAGTGATTTCAGGGACAGATGATAGTAAGCTTGCTGGCTAGTAATCTGCTTGATACTGCTCTGTATTGGAGGGACAGAAGTCTGCAGGGATTTGAGGGACATTTTAGCTTAGGTAGCTTTGCTGGCTAGTAATCTACTGTTCTCTTTAAACAACTGCCATACGTTGACCTTGTAGGCATTGTTTGCCCAGTTTTTTTGGACGCAGCCACTGAAGCACAGTTGCCAGAAAAAATATGCCATATAAATGCTGAAAATAGTAATTTTTCGCCATACGTTGACCTTGTAGACATTGTTTGCCCAGTTTTTTTGGACGCAGCCACTGAAGCACAGTTGCCAGAAAAATTATGCCATATAAATGCTGAAAATATAAATTTTTTTGGTTGCAGCCACTGAAGCACAGAGGCCAGAAAAATTATGCCATATAAATGCAGAAAATATGCATTTTTTTGGTCGCAGCCACTGAAGCACAGTTGCCAGAAAAATTATGCCATATAAATGCTGAAAATATAAATTTTTTTGGTTGCAGCCACTGAAGCACAGAGGCCAGAAAAATTATGCCATATAAATGCAGAAAATATGCATTTTTTTGGTCGCAGCCACTGAAGCACAGTTGCCAGAAAAAATATGCCATATAAATGCTGAAAATAGTCATTTTTTGCCATATACGTTGAGTCAACGTATGGCAAAAAATTACTATTTTCAGCATTTATATGGCATATTTTTTCTGGCCTCTGTGCTTCAGTGGCTGCGGCCAAAAAAACTGGGCAAACAATGCCTACAAGGTCAACGTATACACTACTACAGCGGTGGATACGGATTACGTAAAATATATTATGGCTGCTTGAAAAAAGTCACTCCGGTGTTTTTCTGGAGACGGTAATATTATGGATATTTAGACAGAATGTGAACAAGGTCACACAGCTAGATGGCGGGTTGAAGAAAACAGTGTGCAAATAATGCCTACAAGGTCAACGTATACACTACTACAGCGGTGGATACGGATTATGTAAAATATATTATGGCTGCTTGAAAAAAGTCACTCCGGTGTTTTTTCTGGAGACGGTAATATTATGGATATTTAGACAGAATGTGAACAAGGTCACACAGCTAGATGGCGGGTTGAAGAAAACAGTGTGCAAATAATGCCTACAGGGCAAATAATGCCTAAAAGGTCAACTTATACACTACTACAGCGGTAGTAAAATAAAAAAAGTAAAATAAAAAAAAATGAATATTAAAAAAAAAAAATTAAAGTTGGTGCTGCTGAACTACTAGGAGCAGCAGATTAGCACACCAGTCCCACTCCCCAACACTGCTAGACTAATAGCACTGGGCTCTTATAGTAGTAGTAGTAGTAGTAGTAAAACAACAAAAAAATAAATAAAAGCAGTCCTTACAAGGACTACTGTTATTGCAGCAGTCAGCAGATGAGATCAGAAGCAGGACAGCTGCCCACTGCAGCTACATACAGAGCACTGCAGTAGAAGGTAGATTACTAGCCAGCAAAGCTACCTAAGCTTAAATGTCCCTCAAACCCCTGCAGACTTCTGTCCCTCCAATAACAGAGCAGTATCAAAACGATTACTAGCCAGCAAACTTTCAACTGTCCCTGAAATCACTAACAGGCAGCAGCTCTCTCCCTACACTATCTCTTCAGCACACACAGGCAGAGTGAAAAAACGCTGCAGGGCTTCGGTTTTATAGGGAAGGGGAGTGGTCCAGGGGAGAGCTTCCTGATTGGCTGCCATGTACCTGCTGGTCTGGGGTGAGAGGGCAAAAAAAAGCGCCAACAATGGCGAACCCAAAATGGCGAACGTCGCGCGACGTTCGCGAACTTCCGGCGAGCGCGAACACCCGATGTTCGCGCGAACAAGTTCGCCGGCGAACAGTTCGCGACATCTCTATACGAGAACACGTAAGGGCCTTTGAAAAGACAAATCCCCCATAGGAAAACACGTTGTATCCTGTTCCCATGGGGGTATTCATGACTTGGGAGTTAAGGTCATTGAGCAAGTTAAGATTCCTCCCATTGGTGGGGATATTTTACGCCCCCCTTAATTTAAGAGAAGCCTTCTGGATTTTTAATCACCAGGGTCCCCAATGGCCTGAATACCAGGCATGATCTTACGTATTTATACTAACATGAGTTCTGGTTATCCATGCGCACACATACCCCCTACTTTCAAGTTAAGTTTCGAAGAAAAAAAAAACCCCTTTCTTTTGATTTATATTGATTTATATTATATTATTTTTGGGCATTTACAATTAATAATTATGGCAGTAATTGGCTAGGGACCCCTTGAGTTTTACATATAATACATGAACCCCATAGGAGCTATTAATTTTAATATTTACTATTTATTGGAATCCTCTATCCACTACCATTGGAACCTATAAGGTTGAAAAGGAAAAAAGGTGCGCTGGAACAATTATGTGGATATAAAGGTTCCTATAGGAAGAAAAGGCTCGATGTTGTATTAACCTTTATACAGAGATTTGTAATGTACGTCGGATCTACTCACATTTAAAAGGCGATATATGTGTCTTATTTTAGGGAGCAGATTATTTCTTCCGTCTTTTACCAGCCGTCACTGTACCTGTTAAATTAAGCTAGTGAAGCACCGTCATGGATCAGGGGAACGCATGCGGGTAAAATGCACTTACCGACTGTAGATGTAATATTGCCTTACGCTATCTCCGTGCGGTCTCCGTTGGTCGTGGAAATTCGTTCTTGTTGCCGGTAAAGGGGTCTGCCTAATGCGGAGACGGATCCTCTGTTGTAAAGCCGGTTTTTCAAGAAAAGATCTTTCGCCCACGGGGACTGCGCTAATGGATGTCGGGTTTTCTTTAAATCTTTTGCTGGGGTCTCCCGGTACTTCCGGTTGTTCTTCTCCTCGTGGTGTACACCATTTGTATACTCGGTTCTGTATTTCTTCAATTAATTAACAGGATTGCTTTTCTATGGAATCGCTCGTAAAGGAATTTTAGGGGCACAACTTGTTATAAAGATCAATTTATTGTTTCAGTTTAAAATGAACAAAATTCTTAGCCCAACGCGGTTCGTACCACAGATCTCTTCCATGAGTGGTTCTATCAGTTAGTGTTGATAATCGCATTCATTCGTTTGCTTATGAGAGTTGTATCAATAAAACATACATGAAATAAAAATTAAACAGTTTGGTAAAATACAATTAATCATTTAAAAAACATTTTAGATCAATATCAATATTAAGACCATTAGGTGTAAGTGTCTTTAATTTATGTATCCAAAAAGTTTCTTCTTGTGATATTAGTTTAATCGTATCGCTCCCACGCCAGTGTGTCTTTTTCTGAGTTATTCCCATAAAGGTAAGTAGGGAAGGGTCAGAAATATGGTGAGTTTTGAAATGGGCTGGTACACTGTGTGTGGTTATACTTTTTTGTATATTATTTAAATGTTCCCTTATTCTAGTTTTTAGGTTTCTAGTAGTTCTTCCTATATATTGTAGCTTGCAGGGACATTGTAACAAATATATCACATTGTAGCTGTTACAAGTGATTTCGTTTTTTATGTTAAATTCCTCATTTGTCACATTGGATCTAAATTTGAACATTTTTCTTTCATTGTTTTTACAGGTTTTGCAGGCTTTACCATTTCTGCAGGAATAAATTTTTTTTCAGTATTAAGGTCCGGTTATATGATTACTCCCAGGCCATCCTAGAAACATTGACAATTCCCCAAATGGATAACAATTTTTACTACAATTGAGAGACTGCTGAGTTCTTACTCATTTTACGCTTAATTTTTCTTTTTCTCTTTTGTGCTTTTTAATACACTAATAAAAGTTTGTTTTAAAAGTTGGATACATAATTTTAGAATTTGGATACATATTATCAATGTCATAACAATTGTATCATAATGGGCGACTATTCTATGTTTAAGCCCAGCAGAGGTCACTGTGAGCCCGACTACTTAAGGAAGTGGTGAATGTTCCTCTGTATGTCTATGGCTAAGGGAATGTTTTCCCGAAACGCTTAAGGCGATGCTGTTACCTTAATATGTTGCAATAAACCTCTTCAAATTCATCCGGAGTGCCGCCTTAATTTCTTATTTGGACTAATACAATCAATACCTAACTTCATGACATCCTTGCTGATTATGATAAACAGATTATACTGATTGGAGCAAATTCCCAGGGTATTTATTCCAGAAAGATCTTTTACAAGTCATTCTAAATTGAGAAAGCCAGTTGGATGACTGATGAAACGTCTTCAAGAAAAACACAGCAAGTCCAGTTGATTTGACTTATTTCTACAGATATACCATGATCTGGATGAATACGAATCTTCACAAAGTTATGATACTGTGTTTTCCATATACTTAGTGAGGTGTGGATAGATTTGCTAGTGATTGTTAGTGTTTGCTATGGGCAATCTTGCAGCTGACAGTACAGAGACACCTTAGTGCCCAGGGAGGATATGCTCTATGATTTCCACTGGCCGGTTAACATTAGAGGTATAGTAGAGGTATATCACCCGCCCCCTCCTTCCTGGTTGACTGAACAACTCTTTTATTCTCGCTTTTTAAATTTCCTTCCTGCAGCACCCTGTGGGTTTTCTTTTACACCAAACTTTTTCTTGTGAACTTTCAAGAGAAACACTCTTTTCTAATGGTCCTCTGCTTCATTTTTTATTCATTCATATAAGTTTATTGCTAAGTAAATCCAATGGGAAGACATATTGCAACACACAGAGATTATATACTGGGCCCTGTTCTTTACTAGGCTACTTACCCCCTGTAGGTTGGTGGTGCATTGCTGAAGCAGCAAGTTTATGATAAGGAATAACATGAAAGATTAAAGACTCAGAGTCAGTTTTGGGGCTTACAAACTTCCTACTTTGATGTCAGGTATACTATGTTTCTGCTTAATTTACCAGTATTTGCAACAGCAGTATGGCACATTGTCCTTGGCAAAACTACAGATGACAATTATTTATTAAATAAATAATATTTTTAGTGTCTATAGGCCTATCGGTAATGCAGTGTTGTATTCTGTTACCTTTGTCAAAGTTATGATTATTACCTTAATTTTCAAGTATAATATGTATAAACCTGTAAACCTGTATAAACCAGAATTCAGGCAAAGACAATTCTGCCAGAGAAAATGTATTACACACAAGTATGTGGACCAACATGGTCTTACTACTCATTCACATTGGTTGCTGGGGGACTTGATTTTAAATGCACTACAAACTTATAATGCTCACAAATAGTTTTGGACTCACGTACAATGAGGGGTATTGACATGGCACTTGAGCTTACTTAATTTGGCCAAGGTATGGTACTGACTCCTCATTTTTTGTAATGATTATAGTGCTGGCAAATCTTCTCTTTGTCTTTGTGTACAAATATTGGCTTTTTATTGTTTATAGCAGCTGGTCATCTCCAGAATGTGGGTCACTGGCACTACAGTGTTTATAGCAGCTGGTCAACACCATAGAGTGAGTTAGACTGAGATTTCTTCCTGTGTATTGTGTACTATGACTATAAGTCTTCCTATAAATAACTATTCCTCAGTCATGGAATCCTAGTATCCCAGCTTAATCCAGAAAGTCCAGAAAGTGATGGACCCCCCAGCACTCCCGCCTGTCTCTCAGGTGGAGCACTAACCTGACACCCCCTGGCCACTAAAGGAAATTGCCAGGTACCCCCATAGGGACTGCCTGCATTAAAGGTGAGCAAAACCTGTCTGTGTATATCATGTTCAGTCTATGAACCACTTGCTTTTGCAATAATCAGCATTCTGATCTTCCCCCAGCACAGAGTTCTGTAATTTGCCCCGGTTTTCTGTAACTCTACAATGTTTCATAGTTTACTGTACAACAGTATGAAACATTTAGCCTAAAATCTAAATCACTGGGGGTGCTGCCAGTTTATAAACAAACAGAGGGGACCTTTTTACCCACTGCACCAGAGGCCACCCCTTCAGACTAGAAGAAAATAACTTTCATTTGAAGCAACGTAGGGGGTTCTTCACAGTGAGGACAGTGAGGTTGTGGAATGCACTGCTGGGTGATGTTGTGATGGCTGATTCTGTTAATGCCTTTAAGAGGGGCTTGGATGATTTCTTAAACAAACACAATATTCAAGGCTATTGTGATACTAAACTCTACAGTTAGTACAGATATGTGTATATATTATGTGAGTGTATAGAGGGGTCAGTGTGTCTGTGTGTGTCTGGATAGTAGGTTTCACTTGGAGGGGTTGAACTTTGGTCTTTGGTCTTTTTTTCAACCTGCAAACAAATTGCTTTTGTGAACATTCGCAGTGTATGTTAACATTTTGCCGATCCCAAACCAATTATTTAGTGACGAAATATGTAATGAAACTCCAGAGCAGGTGTTAAAGGTTTGCAATTCGCAATTAAGATTCACAATGCAATAAAAGCCTAATGAAGACTATAACATTGAGACAAATTTGTATTTGTAAAATTTTGCTCTTTGCGAATTTTATTACATTTCCACCTACATGTGAATTAAAGGAGGCAATTCTTTGTATTGTCTATAGCAGGGTATTTTTTTGTCTGCTACTAGTACTAAAAGCGCCCTAAATGGCACCAGGCCCAATCCTCTGTACAATGTTATCTCTGTCTTGTGCCTGAGTCATACAAAGCCATTTTACTCTGACTCCTCTGTTGCTGACCCTTGGCTTGTTTTCCAGATTTTTCGACTTGCATTATCCAAATCACTGCTTCTGAATCTGGCCTCAAGCTGTTCTCCTCGACTGAGAGCTTACTGTCCTGGCAAGGATTGTACCACCTTTACTGGAAAAAAAACTGGCCTTGCTATATTTTTATTGTTCTTAATATAATTGGCAGCAAGCATAATTTATACCAGCCAGACGGTAACCTTGACCTTGGCCAGGCTTTTGACTTGGTCCTGCCTATTGATTCTAGTGTTATGTTCCTGGTTTCAGAAACTCTGTCCTGACACCTGCTCTGTCACTTCTGCCACTGATCCACTGTTCTGTCTTCATTTTCTTGCTCCATATGTTGTTTTCTAATATACAGTACATTACTTGTGGAGATAAGAGGATGATTTATGAATAGCAGAGGGCATGTGCATTTACCTGGGACTTATGGGAGTGAATCAGGCATTATAGGCAAAAACTTAATGATCTGAACCTTTTTTTTAGACTGTTGCTTAACACTGCATTTGTGATTGTATAGATATGCTTATAGTTCAAATTGACCCTTCTGGTTACTCAGAGTATATTATGGGCTACATTCCGACACTTAAAGGGGTTGTTCACCTTCCAACACTTTTTACAGTTTACTTGTTTTCAGATAGTTCCCCAGAAATAAAGTCTTTTTTCATTTACTTTTTTTAATAACTCTTTATTTTATTGATTTTTGACACAAATAATAGTCATAATAAAAAAAAAAAAAAAAAAAGCCAAGTGCAGTAAAATGTTGCAAAATAACACAAGGTGTAACAGTATATAACATCACATTGTGGAATGGGTTATAAGGTGACATTACCAAATATGCATTACCGTTTTGGTATATCTTGAACTTGGGTGTGATAAGATCTTAATCAGAAAACGTAGCACATATAACTATTCTCTTCCCTCTATAGCTACATATTATGGGCAGGGTGTAGGGACGTTGGGGCTCATTTATTAACAATGGGCAAATTTGCTCCTGGGCAGTAACCCATGGCAACCAATCAGATAATTGCTTTCAGTGTTGAACCTGCAGCTGACCACTGATTGGTTGTTATGGGTTAATGACCAGGTGCAAATTTGCCCAGTGTTTATAAATGAGCCCCGTTGAGTTTTGGTGCCACTCATGCAGGTGGGTTTTTTATGTTCTTTAATTTACTTCATAATTTCTATTTGTGACTGATTTAAGTTTAAAAAGTTTCCTTCTTCTGTCTTTTTAAAGCAGCTCTGGGGGATGCACCATATCCACTATTTGGGATTCGGCCGAACCCCCGAATCCTTTGCGAAAGATTTGGGTTAATACCGAACCGAATCTGAATCCTAATTTGTATATACAAATTAGGGGTAGGAAGGGGAAAACATTTTATACTTCCTTGTTTTGTGACAAAAAGTCACGTGATTTCCCTCCCAGCCCCTAATTTGCATATGCAAATTAGGATTCTGATTCATTTCGGCCAGGCAGAAGGATTCGGTGCATCCCTAATTTAAAGTGACTGATACCAACTCTATTTGCTTTGAGAAATGGGCACACATATAGCTTTTTTATTTTTATGCAAAATGTCCTGGAATTGTTGGCAACAACCACCAACTAATGATGGGCGAATTTGTCCTGTTTCACTTCGCCAAAAAAAAAAAATCGCAAATTTTCCGTGAAAGTGAAAAATTCACAAAACACATTGAAGCCAATAGGCGTCAAATTTAATTTGACGTGAGTCAATTTCGACACCCGTGCCAGTTCTTATATGCCGGCCTATTTTGGCCAAATGCTTTAAAATCAATGGGCGTCGGAGTAATTTTGATGTGCGACAATGTTTATGCGCGCGCCTATACTGTCGCATTCCCAATTTTTTTTCGGCACGGCAGATTTTTTGCTGGCAAATTTTCGTGCCAGTTTCATGAATTTATCCGCCAGTGGTGAAAAGCAGAAATTCACTGCGAATTTGCGCCTGGTGACTTTATATGCCCATCACTACCACCAACACTTTCCCTGTCTTACTCCAGGTGGTCACCATATAATCTTTCACATGGGGCTACTCTATGTACACCTATTTCAAAGCGGAGATGCAAGATTTATATCTCAAATACACCCTTACTGAAGGTAGGCTGCATTCTCTGTAGGTAAGATTAATATATATGGGGACAAGTTTGTAGAGTTGTTATTTGCCCAAATGCATACACAAATAGCGTATCTAGGGTTCTCCCAATTACAGACAATGTTTTTAGCTACAGTAAATGTACCACAGCTCACAATTGTCATTAAGCTTTTGCAAGCAGTTGCTGTTGCTGTGTGCACTTGTTTAGGCTTTGTAAACATCAAAGGAAAACAAACACTATTCTAAAATGGAAACCAACAGGATATCAGATGGTAAGATAATACCATACATTGCTTCCTATACTGCAATGATTCATAGGCTTAGAATTTAGGATAAATATGCCAACTGGTTAAAGGCACATTTCACTTCCACTTATCATTTTTAATGAATGCACCAAAACAATGATTTTGCGCAACTGCATTATATTTTCTTTAAGTTTAAAGGTGAACTAAGGCCTGGCTAAAGAAGTGGGGTATAAATGTAGTACATTATGTATTTGTCTTCTATACTAGCCCAAGGCAACCACAGTCCTTTAGCAGTAAAGATCTTTGTCTCTGTAATACCGTAATAAAAGGCCCACATCTAGTAATCCATAGCAACCAGATGTCAAGCAGATAACCAGCATGTGACCTGCTGATTGGTGCTTGTCTACTGATCTGTCCATTTAGGCTGTCAGTCCAAGTGATTGAATAGCAGCAACTCTGATGCTTCTTCAGTTCCTCGTCTTTCAGAAGATCATACACTGGCAGATATACCGAATTGGCAAATTACATTTTCAAATCTGCCTGATCAACAAACCGACTAATATCTAGTGTATGAATATATGTGCGCATTGTAGTTCAACCCTCCATACATGTACCAAATATCATATGATTTTATTGTCATGTATAAAGCCAACTTAAAACAATGACCCCCAGCAACTGCCCAAGAGACCCATGTGAATACCTGTGTTGCCTACTGTGCCGGGCAAACCTTAATTATTTTCAGTAAATCAAACATTAAGTAATTGAGAAAGACACAATATATTGAGCTTTAATTATTTTATTTCATTCTCAGAATTTTATTAGCAGATAATTCTATAAATCAAATATTAAAGGAGAAGCAAACCCATTATGAAAAAAACCCTACCCCCACCCCACATAAACCCCTTCCCTCCTCTGCCCCCAAGCCTAGCTGCTATCCCGGGCAAATGCCCCTAACTTTTTACTTACCCCTCGGTGCGGATTCAGGGATCGGAGTTCACGGCAGCCATCTTCTGGGTCTTTGGCAATCCAAGAATGAGACCGGCGGAGCGGCGCATGCGCAGTTGAAGCAATTTCCCAGTTCACAACTGTGCATGTGCCGAAATTGACGGAAATTGCGGGAAGAAGACACGAAGACCCTCTTCAGTTTCTTTCACAGTCTCTTCAGTGTTTTCTTTTTTGATTTTCTCAAATCTTTCTGTATTCCCCGTGTTCTCACTTTTCTGAATAGTTTGTGGGGGTTTCCTATACTTTTCCTAGTCTTTTCTGAGTGTTCTTCGTACTCAGCATTCTCACTGCTTTCCTCACTGTTCCTGTTGCAGATTTTTCTGATGAATCGTATCATTATACAGATCCTCTTCTTCAACCTCAAGGTGATCTTACGGCAAATCTTCTTATGATTCTTCTTACTTTTTTTTTTATCTTCCTCCATTTCAATATGGGGATCTCATAATAGGTGCACAGAATCTCTGCAAAACTCACATTTTCTTTTCTCACTGTTTGTTATATTCATTCATCGTTCTCTTCTTATTGAAAAAATCCTAACAAAGTTGAACATTCTTCGGCTAGGCTTCTGCTTTTGCAACTGTGGCTTTCCACAGTCTGTACACAGATTCTCAGCAGTCCCTATACTGCTGTCTGTTTTTTTGCTCTTCCTTGTGTTCTACTACACTTTCCTTCTGACATTTATTTTTTTGCTTTTGTGTTGTTTTTAACACTTTTCTTACTGCTATTTGAGTATTCTTTATACTCACCGTTCTCGGTGCTTTCTAATTTTTCGGAGTTTTATCACTGGTTTTTGTTTTTATTTGTATTCTAATTTTGTTGAGTATACTGACTAATATGCCTTTTATTCCTCTAGGCATCTGCTTTTCCAACTGTGGCTTTCCACAGTCGCTTTTAATTTCTTCACACTCTTCTGTGTGTTCTGTTGGAGTTTCTGTCTGACATTTGTTGCTATTGATGTCAGCTGATTTGTTGAAGACAAGAATGAGTGTTAATTGCAGAAATAAAGTTATAACTAATTATTTTGTTTTACAAATATCTAACAGTGCAAATACCAGAGGAGAATAGTTTGGGTGAGAAGTCCCATCCTACTATTCCTGAAAACTGACCTATTTTCTCATTTCTGAAAATGAGTGGCAGATGGCAGGACATTTTGAGTCTTGTACCCAACATATAATAAAAGTGCCAATGTTTGCTCTATAACCTGCTTCTTCATAAAATGTTTAAGGACTACTAATGTCAAAAAGAATATTTTTTTTTTTACATATTTAGAATCTGTTCCTCCAGCATTTATTTATTTATATACAATTGTATCTTACACGAGTACCTTTTCATTCTAATATCCTGCAAAGGGCTGTGAATAGCATTGGACAGATTTTTATTAACCTAAAAGCCACTGCTTTCTTAACAGCTTTTCATTGACATGCTGAATAAATGGAGCTGATTGTCCTGGTCAACCTCAATGGCTGCTCCAGCAGTTATGAATAAAGCGAAGCTGGTCTGCACACCCAGGCCTTCCTCTGTTACTGTTGTTAGGTGCTCAGTCCTTTGGGGATACTGCTCTCCTCACGATTCAATGGACTATACAAGTGAAGTACTGCCACACAATAGCAGTTGCAATGGTGGTTATCCCCAACCTCATTTTCTGCTTGATAATTAGTGATGACCCCTAAGCTTAGCTTCTTAACAGCTGCTCAGAGCCCACTGAGCATGTCACTGACACTTTCCAAGATGGCGACCCCCTGTGATGAGTTTGAAGTCCTGGATCATTGCTGCTATTGAGATGCTGAAACGTTAGGATGGAGCAATATGATTTCCCCTCTTGTGTTTCCCATAATAGCCCAGTAAGTCAGATCACTTTCATTTGATAAATGAGTTGATAATTTGCTCAGAAGCATCAGCCACTAATGAATGAACTTTACTAAAACCTGTCATAGATCAAATGTTACAAATTAAGTTTTAGCTGCTGCTATGGAAAAACAGGGCCACCATTGGGGGGAAGGGGTACTGTTGTCTGGGGGCCATGAAATAGAGGGCTCCAATATGGAAAAGTTAAATTAGCTGGCTGTGAAAGGGGTGGGACTGCGAAGTGGCAGATCTGAGGTGCATTTCGCCACATTTTACTTGTTGTAATGTCTCACTAACCAGGGGCTCAGGTAACTAGTGGGCTAATACTTGTACCCCCTGTACATTTTCATTATTATTATTAATACCAACAAATTCTAAAACCCTGTATAATGGAAGAGAGTAAGCATCAAAAATACATGTTACATACAAACACTCAGTACGTAAGGAAAAGAGGGTCCTGCTCAAAAGAGCTTACAGCACACTAAAGGATATTAGAATACCACAGAGAAGACATGGTTTGCCATTATTACCCAGTCAGTAGGGGACACCCACCATAGAAATAAGTAGCACAAAACAAGAAATTTGAATAACCTCCTTTTTTGCAAACTAACCACCTTTTGCTTCTAAATAATGTCAGGAGATACCAATGTATCTAAGTTTTTAATATGTGAATTCTCCTGCCACAGACTCCTTAAGTTACTTTTCTATTAGTTATTCAGTGCCATCATTGCCTTTGCACTGCCCTCCATTCTCCACATTCAGGCAATTCCCATTTCCTCATCTGAACAATATCAACATCCAATCCTTTATTCACATACATACATCTCACAATAACATATTATTCTAGTCTGGAATATGAACAATCCCAACTAACCAGTGTCAGACCAACTGTAGGTAATGTTCTTCCATTCCTGCACATGCAACCACTAAACTCTATTACTTGCTACTCGACTGAGACCTGCACTCTCTATGAGATTACTCCTGAACTAAACCTATGGAGTGGGTGATCTTTTCCCATAATGGGCACAGTAGCATGTAGAGAATTTTTCTAACTACATGTGTGAGAGCTCAGCTTCAACAGAACTGAGTAGCCAGACAAGACAATTTTAGTGTTCTTCTGCAATGCTCCCCCAATGATTTTATTTTCCACACAACTTTACACATTTGTCCTAAATGTTTACATTGGTAATATGCATTTTCTTCCTATCAAACAGTCACTGTCATGCATCAGTATTTATTTTTGACATTACAATGCCCCATGCAGTGTGCAAAATGAAAATCTTTGAAAATAGTCACAGGCTCTGCTCTCCATTTTGGAGCACAGAGACCTGTGGACTGCTCTTTGAATCAAATATGGCCTGCGTTAGGTGTCCTCCCCTCTTGCCCCCTATCCATCCCTACGCTTCATTCAGATGAGCAAGGTAGCGATTGGCTCGATGTGCTACCTGTATTGTGGCCTTGTACTTACTATCTCAAGGCAGGCAGTAAGGAAAATGCTGGACAGGTGCCCTTTAAGAGATTAGTACCTTATTTGTGAAGTTCTTCAGTGGTCCCAAGTTGAACACCTGTGTTGCAAACCAGCTCCAGACATGGGGGCAAATTTACTTACCTTTGAAGATGCGGCAGCATTGGCTTTGCCGCACTTCGCCAGGGCGGCGCTAATTCACTAAAGTCCAAAGTTGCGCTCAGGGAGGCGAAAGGTAGTGAAGTTACGGTAGCGTTAATTTGTCAAGCAAAGTGAAGTTACGGTAGCGATACCTAATTTGCGCCAAGTTAAAGTACAATGGAGAGTTGTTATATTGCCCTACACATGTGCCCACTGTATAGTTTAGGTGCGATATGTTAGGAAATGAAGGGGGGGAGGAGGGTATCCCCAATAAAATGTACAATCTTTTTCAGCCTATCACCCTTAAAAAAGTAAAAGACGTCAGCGTTTTTTGGGACTTAGAAAAAATTTCACCTTTTTTTGAAGCAAGCCCTATCTACTCTATTGCACTTCGCCTTCTCCATCTCCAATGAATAACAATATTAGTCAAAAAAACTAGAATAATAAAATAGAATAAGATGAGTAATCTAGTTGAAGAGGATCTCACAGCACAAGAGTGTTTTTACCTTTCACCAACCAACCCCAATGCACATTTTGCCACTTAGGCTTCTTCAGAAGAAAATGCACACCGGGTTGGTTTTCCCAAATTATTACAAATGTTGAGATTTGCAGCCTCAAATTGAATGGAGCAATGTGATATGTGTTTGTGTGTGAGTTTTTTTTCTTAAATATGCTAGTACTCCAGAATGAAAAAAAAAACTTGTGAAACACATGGTCATGTAAAAAACCTGCATGAGTTTTGTTGCATTTGTCTCTTTGTCCTATGAACTTGAAAATTCTTTGAAATCTACATTTTTTAGTTTTATTTTAAATTTTTTTTCAAAATGTAGATCTCTCTTTCATTCCTCAAACATTCCTAACAAGCATTTTAATTTCAATGTAATGCTGGCTACACCCCTCACTCCAGGAGAATCCAATAAAATGTCTGATATGTAGTTAGTAAAGTGTAATTCAATTTCAAGCACTAGAACTGTTTTTTGTTCTTTCATTTCAGGTATAATGAGGAAAAAGACATAGTTCATGACCACTCAGGGGACAGAGGCACATAGTTCACAGAGTCTGTGTCGTTTCACATTTAGGGCAAGCTAAGTAGAGATTAGGGTGCATTAAATGTCCACAATGTGGGGACATGAATTTACTCTGGGGCCCAGTAAAAACTAGTTATTCCACTGGTCTGGTATGGTCAAGTTGTCTAAGTCACCATCCCAGTAAGTCTCGAATGGTGCATCCCAATGAATACACATAACTCCTGGCTTGGTAATAAGTAAATGTATGTGTTTATTATTGGAAATAAAGCACTAGCTTCTATAATGATCATTTTCTAATTGTGGAGGGTAAGTGCCCCACCCAGTTAATAACACATGGGAAAAAGTGTGCTAGCTGTACCATTCTAAGGGGAGCCCAATGAAGATTAACTTTTGTTCTGGATTGTCTCCAGGTTATTGGAGGCTGTGGAGAAGGATGGGGGTATGCAGTACTATTGCTGGCATGCTATGTGGTGTCATATGGAGTAGAGTGACTAAGTTAATAAGTGGAATAAGTTGCCTGTCTAGTTTTGAGTGAAAATATCTCCTTTATGTAACCAATATTTGCCATATCTACAGTAAGATGTGTTGCAATGATATATATCTTGACCAGGGCTGCTCCTGCCATAAGGCAAGGTGAGAACATAATTCCACCTCTGGTAACATCTGAATTTCCATTTTTCAACACAGAAATTCAACTTTGCTATTGCAGCGAGCGCGATGCAGCCCTCCTTGACCCGCTCCGGTACTAAAAGTTGAAAGCGTGGAGCCGGAGACAGCAGCAGCCCCTGAAATGCAGCTGAGCTTGACATAAGGAAAATGAATGCCACCATGTGCCTTAGGTTTGTTTACTTTATGTTAACCTATAGTTGATCTTGTCATTACCATTATAGGCGCTAAAGTCTGTTCTAAGCTATTTCTCATCCTTTTGCTTTAAAAGCAGAGGTAAAGATTTTAGAGGGTATAACAATCTCTGAAAAATAATTATTTTAATTAATTCTGCTCTGTGTCGCTATGACAATACAGTTGCGTCCAGTTCTGTGTGGATTATTGAGAGAATAAGGGGTAGATTGAGAGTTTAAAATGTATGAGTTGAGTGTTTGGTCTACAATTTGGTCTACAAACTTTACAAAATATATATATATATATTCCTCCCCACTAAACACTTTTGGGGGAATGCAGTAAAAGTTGGTCATGGATTTGCAATGCGAAACGTTATGCCTCTGTGCAAACAAATCATATATATTTATATATATATATATATAAAAAATATATATATATATTATATAAAAACATATAGCTTTTGCGAACGCGGAAACTGTTTTCAGAAAATTGTGAGAACTTTTCAGATTTTGATCAATAACCCCCTTCCTGTTCCTTTTGGTAGTAACACATTTAAACCTTTAAAAAAAAATGAAAATAATATAATTTTATTTGAAAGCTAAAACTTCTATAACATTTGCCAGTAAGTTCTTCTCTTATAAATTCGATGCTACTAAAGTTATACATTCGGAAGATGTGTATATGAGTGTACTTCACAACTAAGGAAATGACAATGTCGTTTAAAAAGCTTCCTGCTTCAATTTGAAGAAGTAGGTAGAACTGAGCAACACTCTCTTAGCATGGTCTGCAGTTTGCATTTATGTTAAGAGGAAGCTGCAAGTTGGTTGATAAAGAAGGTTACACTGTATGTAAATTTCCCTTCTTTTTTACAATTCCTTCTCCATTTCACATGCTAACAGTTGCTACAGATTAAGTTGTTTTGTGTTTATTGCAGGGACTAATACATTTGGGGGTCTCTGCATTACAATGGTCCTGTATCTGAATTCGCTGATGGTCTTGTTCCTGCTACAGTTCCAAAACTGTATGGCTGAAGGTAAGAGTAAGATTTTGGTATTCATTTATTATTGTTTTGTTAAAGACTTTATTCAATTCAAATGGGCACAGTGGTTTCCCAGACTCTGTGTAAAGGCTCACAATTAAAAAATGCTTAATTTAGTTTTAGACAGTGGTTTATACATTGGACATACTGTTTTTACCTTTCTGCTCAAGAGTTTGAGTTGGATGCTCTATATCCATAGATTTCCATGACTATCCATAACCATGTTTTTGTTTAATTGATTTTTCTTAATTAATAGCTAAATGGATATGTTTAACGATGCAGTAAATTGTACTGGAATTAGTATTCTTACTTTTTATCTTTATTTAAAATTCAAAAACTTTCAATACATTTTGAATAATCAAAAAACGATGTTTATATTTTGGAAAACCCACACACGGTTCCCATATAACTATGTAACATGTCTCAGAATACTGAATGTTACACTTATTCACCAAAAATAGCTTTCAAAATTCAATTTCATGTTTTTTATGATAATATTGTCTGTTTATCTTTCCCTCTATCCATGTGCCTCGTCTATCTGGCTTTCTTTTATCCTTTTCTGTTTTATTGCCCATAGTTATAGGCAGCACCATATTGAGTATGCACAGGGCTGCTACCCAACCAAAATATCATCCTCATATCGCCAATAACATTGGTATCAAGTATCTTTTTTTGCTGGCAGAGCTGGTAGAAGAGTGGCCAGGTGGCAGCTGTAGGCATAGAATGCAAAACCCATGGGGCACGGTTTTGTAGTTTTCAGCATTATCTTGATGCTTTGCATTAAATATTTAATTTTTTATTATTAATTACTTCCTAATGGCATAGGGCAAGATGCCAACCCTAAGAGCTCTACAGATATTTTTGTTAAGAAGGAGAATACTATTTTATATATTCTGTGATGTGATTACATTTCATGTGATTTCACTGATAATCAGCTCAGTAGATAAAAAGGAAATTCTATGCATATTCTAACACTGACACGCCAATACTAATGTTGTTAATACTACGTTATTTTCATCAGCCTAAGTGTCATTTAAAGACCCACCCTTTTTCTTCGAACCATAAATCTGCTAACACTGCAGCTTCCCTATTTTCCTTTGTAAGAGATTGTAAGGACTGTGGAGTATGTAGCAAATAATGTACCACTAACTCTCAATTACTCTGCTACAATGTTACAATGCAGCAAAATAAGTTTTATGATCTCTGATAACTTGAACTGGTTTCGTTATGTACAGGGGGCTGCTTGGTGATTTTCCATATTTTATAATAAAGAATGCCTGTGGTGAGCATTAGCAGCTGCAGTATCGTAGTTTACCTTAAAACAAACTTCAGTATACTGTAGACCAGTGCTGTCCAACTCCTATGTTACAGAGGGTGGGAATTTTTCTAATCTACATGGTGGAGGGCCGATAACGTAAGCCAGTGTTAGCCACTCCCTGTTTTTAGACCACACTCACTTTAAGCCACACCCATGTTACCACAAGACCATATTCACATTAATAGCACACCAAAAAAAACAATTGGTTGGTGCTCACTGCAGGGATCAGGGCCGGAACTAGGGGTAGGCAGAGTAGGTTGCCCTCATTGAGGGGTGCACTTTTTTCAAGCGTTTATTTAATAATTTGTTTCAGTAATCATGGTCACCCAGTTGGGTGGAATCCATCTCCTTCCCCTTCTCCCTCTTGCCGGCAAGTAATAGCTCCTTCTGTGCGGTGCACCACAATGTGCGTACATGCGTCAATGACTGATGTGTTGGGTGACAGAGAGAGCAGAGAGCTGGGGGGCTGCTTGGTGTGGCTCTCACTGCTCTCAGCCTTGCACAGTTGCACTGAACTGAAGACTTTCTTTCTATTACTGTAAAGTGTGAAGCTTCCTGCTGGCACAGCCAGGTACAGATTTGGGGCCCATATGTTTGCTGTTGCTGCTGGGCGCTGGCACAGGTACATAAATACTTGGGGGCAATATGATGTGATCAGATTTATTTTTGTCTGCTGCTGACACAGGTAAAGATTGGGGGCAATATGATGGCTGCAGGAGGACTGTATGATGGATGGCTGCTGAGCTTGCTGGTATAGGTACAGGGGCAGTAATATAAATGAAAAAGTGTTGTACATATTCTTGCTCTCTTTATTTAAAAACCATCATGGTAAGGAGGGAAATGTTAATGCAGGACAGGGGGGCACTGATTGAAGCTCTTGCCTAGGGTGCCAAACTACCTTGTGCCTGCCCTGGCAAAGATGTCACTCATATGTGAAAAAAGTTAAGTCATATTAAGAAATACCCATAAATCCATATGCCTCCTCCTCCCCTGTGTATAAAACAGTACCCCAGCATATGAGTAAACACCTTAGGGGCCACAAACAATAATTTTCAAATGCTAACAGACCCCCAGAACAAATACCAAAGTATGGCACACACAGGAACATATAGAAGGCAAAACAGCAGGAGACAGGAATCAGGACCAGTCTAATATGTACTACATACATTGACACAGTGCTGGTGCCCCATTAGCATTTTGTATAAAGTGTGAACAGGTGAACAATGTGGGCAGTTTCAGATTCAAAATTGACGTGCGTCAAAATAATTTTGACTCCCATTGATTGAATGCGTTTCGTGAATTTTTTGCTGTTTCGCTAATTTCGCATGAGTTCTTACATGTGTTTCCCCATAATGGAACTTGTAACCATTACTCTGCTAAAGCTCAGATGCTAACACTGTAAGAAATGTATATATTGGCATTAATGAGACTGTACTATAAATACTGTATTATGTGCATCCATGTAACCCACCCACACCTGAGCTCAGACTGTACCGGACAGTTAAAATTGACCTTGGTCTGTCAAATTTTGGGTCAGCTTGCTTATGAGAGTATTACATGTGCATGGAGCAGTTGCTTTGCATACTCAGGGTGATGCCACAGTGGGTATTTGTATGTGTTTTCCATGCAAAACTTTCCCTGGGAAACAGCTGAGATAAAAAGTAAAGGAATTCTGTCAATAAATCTAAGGATTGCTGGGGTTATGGCACATGTGTGTTACTATCATCCACAGGAAGTCGCCTCCTGCATATGCTTTAACCAGGATGATTTTCATACAATTTCCTTAGAGCCGATTCCGAGTGTTTTGTTTGGGAGAAATGTCAGGGGCAAAATCCCAGAATAATACTAGAACATCCAAAGATTTGCTTCTCGCTTAAATTCACAATAGACATTAAGATTTGTCTCTCCTTAATGATCGATTTTAGAGCAATGCGACAAATCCATCAAGTTATCGTGCATCTAACCATTTTTTATCCGACATTGGTCAGAAAATTGATCGGGCAGAATATTGATCGGGCAGGTTAGAAGATTGTCATCGTCCACAGTGAAATGTATGCAGTGTCCAATTGTTTTTAGGGCCAAGCAGGCAGCTAGCCACAGTTTTGCTGGCTTCCATGGTCTTTTTAGTTGATGGATAAATCAAACATATAAAAGATTGTTTCAGGATAAGCTTGGTCTTATGATAACGAAAATATCTTTTAAAAATCTCAACAGCTATGGCTACCTTAACAAAAGGGTTGCAACTGAGGCCCATATTAAAAATTTACTGGCAAAATAATTGCAGTTACATTTAGGTTCCCATTCCTCTATGTTAGCCCCCTATATCTGCAAGTTACACCAAAGATACTTGCTTCCTTCACAACCTGGTCATTATAAATGATCCATATAAACTGACCAATATGTGATCACTGATCCACTGATCCACTTTATCTAGCATCTAATATCTTAATCACATTAGGGGGAAGATTTACATATGGTCGAATATCGAGGGTTAATTAACCCTCGATATTCGACTGGCGAAAGGTAAATCCTTCGACTTCGAATATCGAAGTCGAAGGATTTACCGCAATTAGTTTGATCGAACGATTGAACGATTAAATCATTCAAATCGAACGATTCGAAGGATTTTAATCAATCGATCAAACGATTTTTCTACGACCAAAAACACCTTAGAAAGCCTATGGGGACCTTAGGTTTTAGGTGGCGAAGTAGGGCCTATTTTACTATTCTTCTGTATCCTGACTTTGTGCCAGGTTACCGGCTGGTTTTGACCCCGGGCTCTTTGACCTGACTACGCTCCTTGTTCCTGATTCTGTACTGCACTGTCTGCCTGGTACTGTTCTGACCTATTTATCCTGACTACGCTCCTGGCTCCTGATTCTGTACTGCACCGTTCGGTTGGTCTGTGCCAAGACTTCACTCTCTGTTCCCCATTCCTCCTGTATGCATTACGGTTTCCTTGCTTGCCCAGAACTATCTCCCTGGTCCTCTCACTTTAAGACCTGGCAGGATCCAAGTATCGGAGGCTCCTCCCGAAGCCAAAGGCGGCTGCTAAAGGCAGAAGTGTTGGGATACCATACGTTACACCTATATATAGCAGCAATAACTGTTTACAGCAGGGTCGGACTGGGGGGCCTGGGGCCCACCGGAACTGCTGTCCAGGGCCCCCCTACTGTGACGTGAAGGCTCCACTTGGCACACTTGCCCAGGCAGCGCATCACGCATGTGCAAACATTGCACGGCGCGCATGCGCAAACGGCGCTGCGATGCGCCAGAAAAAAACATTTTTTGTTTGGAAAAACTGTTGGGAGAGGAAGTCTGGCTCGGCGGGGGCCCACTAGGGTCGAGGCCCACCGGGTTTTTTCCCGGTGTCCCGCCAGGCCAGTCCGACACTGGTTTACAGCCAATGCTAGGCCAGGATAAAAATTGGAATGCTTAAAGACAGGGCTGATTCTGCCCAATTTGCCGCGCAAGATGGCCTTAGTTTTTGCCGCCCCCTGCCTCCCCACATCACTTACCTTCAGCGTCGGACGGGGGTCAGGGGGGTCCACATTGCTAGTGCAGAGAGCGCAATTGCGATCTCTGCACTAGAAGAGCTGAATTTCTGGGTTGAAAACCGGAATTTAGTTACCGGACATTTTTGCCGCCCCTGGCAACCAGGGGGGTGCTGCCGCCTCAACTCGCCTCATTGGCGGAGCGCCCCTGCTTATAGACTTGTTTCTGTACCAGAAAATGTTTACCATTATATAGGACCAGATTTAAATCAATGACAAAACCTTCTTTCATTGTGCTTAGGGGTGAGATTCAATAGGAAGAGAAAAACTTCATGTAATCGGGTGAGTCCACTTTTTTTCCCCATGGACTTCAACAGAGTTTATGTGATTAACAGTGAGAATTGAATCTGTTTTTTTGGGAAAACTGGAATTGAAGAAGGGGAAAAGTCATCCTTATCTAATTGAATCTGGCCCTCAATGTGATGTATTGCCATAAAGGACAAAATGTTGCATTTGTATCTCTGTATCAAATCATCATCTTGAAGGAGACATATTGCATAACAACTACAAACCCCTCCAAGACAATAGACAATAACGAATAATATTGTCTTGGTTTTACTTTTGGCTAAAAATTTATATTATCTCTCAAAATGTCCCCTTTGTTTTCCCTTTTGTCTGACATGGCTCCTGTTCCTCTTTCATTTGAGTGGATGGGTGTGGCCTGAATAGCCAATCACATAACCACATACCTCCCAACTGTCCTGATTTCTGCGGGACAGGGCGCTACGCACAGCAGATCTTTTTGTCCTTCTTTCCATTTTTCAAATCAGGTTAGCCTTGCTGCAGATCCTATCCTACAATGCAGTGTGCTGAGTGCCACCGGCTCCTCTGCATAGTCTGGGAAAGGTAGTGACAGATAATGGAACAGATGGACAGGAATGTAGGGTTTTTATAGGAATTTTCAATAAATCAACCCACCAGACGATATTCAAAAGGAGTATAATGCACATTCTTGCTTTTCACAATATGTCTCCTTTAATAAGGCACGATCCATGAACATGCAAACAACTCAACTGAAAAAAGTGTTTGGAAGGTGAACAACCCTTTTAAATAGCTGACATAAATGCATGTATTTCTTTGATTAGATGCAAATGGTATCTGAGACAGACTGATGTAAAACATACTGAATATTCTGCCAATTTCAATCAGGCAGCTAAGTTTAAAATACTACTAATACCACAGAACACCCGCTTGTGGTGGCAGCATCCCAATACCTCGACAACTGGCAACGTGAACAAGAACTACTGGTCTTCGTACCCCCCAGGAGTCATCAGATAAATAGATTATTGGCATCTTATCCACTGAGTCCCATATAACACCATTTACTATATTATGAGCTGTATGTTTTGTAATGTACTTGTATGTTATTGATAATACTATATTGAAAATTGTTAATCTTACGCAATGTTCACTTTTACTATTCATTTCAATGCACAACGAAGACAATTTTTACCTGTTTAAATATAAATAAAAACATGTTTGAAAAAAAAAAAAAAATACTACTAATACAAAAATAATTTGCACCTCAAACCCGGGACTAAATTAGGACCTACCTTTTAATTCATTACTTTAAAGTAAATCCAAACTTTGGGAATGACAAATTAATATAATTGTAACAGTTAAATGGCTTTGTGCAAAGTATTGATTTGTGATGTGAGATGTTACTAAGTATTTACTATAATACTAATTTCACTTTATTGTCAGTCAGTTACACTGAACCTTTTAGTTCTTCTTCCCCTTTAAGGAGTAAATGGGTTTTCTTTTTAGAAAAGTCTCACTTCCCTCTTTCTCAGCTAAAGTGGTGTGCATCCCTTACTTTGCACAGAACCGCAGATAATTTATTATGCAGATATGGGGTTGCCTTCTGATGTCAGCACTGGTGCAGTCAACCTGCATCCTGTCCTGCTTTTCTTGTTGTCAGGAGTGCTTTATTAAATATGTGACAGGGGGATTTTCCCATGGCCTACTATCAACATTTGCAATAACATTTGAACGAAGGGTCCTCCTGACAAATCCCTTAAAGTTTTTCATTGGACCACTTGGTTACAAGGAAAGTTTCTTGCAAAAACCTGTCCTCTTCAATATTTTTATTAGAGTACCATGCACCAGCTTTTATTGGTCTCTTTATGTCTCTCCTCCTTCATTTTATAGCTTCCTCCCAAAGGAACATGGGCAGCCACACAGAATGCCAAAGGGTGCAACACCAGTAGGCCTTCACCTATCACGTCCTTATAAACGTTCTTGAACTTTTAACCACTTTTTGGTTGAATTTGTTTGTGAAAACTTACAATTTCTCTTGTTGTTCCATATACATGCACCCATAGACTGGGGTGAACTGTGAGTACATTCTCTCCCCTTCATTATTTTTGTGTATTCCTGTTTTTAGACTTTGATATACTTTGGTAGGGCTTATATTGGCTTTCTGCACCATTCTCTCTAATTGCAACACCAGTACTCATTAGTTTACAATGCTGTATCACTAATGATGTCAAATCATGAAGATATTGGTTGTGTTATAAGGGTTTGTATTTTCCACTGCACATCAATACAATTTCTCGCGATAAGGAGAATAGAGATCAAAGCAAAATAGGTAGTAGAAGTTTATTGGCAGATTTACTAAAGTTCGAATGGTGTATTTGAATTTTTGATTTTTTTGGTCAAAAAACAAAAAAAATCATGTGTCAAAAAAAATGTTGCATGTCAAAAAATTTGACATGCAAAAGTCAAGTTTTCGATTGAATTTTAGATGTTTGCATTCTTCAGAAATAACATAATATTTGAATTGTGAATAAAATCAAATTTGTTAGAGTATAAAAAAAAATCACATTACTCTAAAATTATACCTTTGATAAATAACCCCCTAAGTGTCTAAAATGCCAAATGGAGCACTTTGTATGGTGCTTATAGTAAAGGGAAACTATTGCAAAAATGAAAATTTTATAAAAGCTGCATCATACTGAAATAAGAAACTTTCTAAAAGTTGGGTGTTAGATATTCATTTGCAGTTAAATCCAAAATATCTTATGGGGGGCTCCCTTTCCTAGCAGATGTATTAGAGCTCGTTCAAATAACTGATTCCAGTACAAACAAAATCTAACAAAATAACTGCCCTTTGCACAAATCCTGTATGTAGAGAAGATGTCTGGTGTTTTTAATAGAGTGAGCTCTAATACATCTTCTAGGCAAAAGGAGCCCCCCTATAAGATATATTGGATCTAACTGTCAATGAATATCTAACACCCAACTCCTGCATGAAGACAGAATGAAGAGAAACAGATGCTGAGAGGGATAGTGAAGATAAACTTGATTATTTCAGAAATGGAACAGAATATTTAATTGATTATATTTAGAAAACATCTTCTTTCAGTGTGCTGAAGCTTATATTAAATCTTTATTTTCAAGATAGCTCCACTGTAAGCATCACTACTGTCACCAATGGAAAAAGACATACTGACATGAAGTCCGGGAGCTTGTAGCTGCAGCTCCATCAACCTTATTAAGAATCTGGCCCTGTTCTTTATTGCTAAGATGTCTAAAAATCAGCATCAGCCCGGTATTTGTAGATGCCTAAAGAGAAGTATGTTGGTATTTTTCCAAGAAACACACATACTGTATTTTATTATAATTATATATACTAGTTCTGCCCAACATGAATCACAGCTGTAACATTATTTGTGCATTCACTAGTAATGTAACTAACCGGCACTGGGCCCGGGTGCAGGCCGTGCAGCCGTCCCCCCTCCAGAAGCGACCTTCTTGGCGGATACACAGGCGCGCGAACTGCCGGTGGGCCTGAGGGGGTTGGGCCCTGGTGCAATTGCATCCCCCTCTCCCCCTGTAGTTCTGCCACTGGCATTCACCCACCCAGCAGTGCAGCCTCCTATATAAACTGAGATGGAGTAAAAGGCAAGGAGTTGTTCTGGGTCAATCAAACCTTTACCAACTCTTCTGAGCCTACTAGGGAAATGTCTGTTAGTTTTCTTCATGGCAACAACAATATGTTCTCCCATGAGAGAGGTTGCCATCTGACCACTATTATACTTTTCCTGATTGTAAAAATGATACTTGCAAATCTTATCAAAAAATATGAAAATAGTATTAGCACAAATATATACATACCACCAAGTTATAAGATCAAGGCAAAAAAGGGACAAACCACAGGGAGCAGATACACTTGCCAGTGATGAGAACACCCCAACGTTTGGCACTATAGCCTTTGTCAAGGGGAATTCTGATGTGTCACCAAGCTATCTAAGGTATAAATACCCCTTTCAATTAGACTCGAAAATCTCTGTTTTCACGTGCCTCCGCATTCGTGACGTCACACGCGCCAGCGTTATTACGCTGGGTAAAGCCCAACGTAATTACGCAGCTCTCTACTTATGCAAATACTGATGACAGTATCAGTGTACATTATATCATAGCAACCAGTGTCGGACTGGCCCACAGGGATACCAGGAAAACTCCCGGTGGGCCCAGGTGTCAGTGGGCCTTTTGCTTGAATCCATTTGGCCTATTTCATGGTAATTTCCTATTTCTTTAAGGTAACAAAGAGGCTTAATAATGAAAGAATAGAGTATAGTATGTAGAGAAAAAAGTCTAGGAGAATAAAGAGGTTGAGTGAGGAGAAGAAGTATAATAGTTTGGAAAGTGGGCCCTCAGCCTAAGGTTTTTCGTGTGGGCCCTTGGCATCCCAGTCCGACACCGATAGCAACACAAGTGGCGCATTATATAGAGAAAAGAAGGGTTTTAGGCATCAAATCTCTGCACTAATAGGGATGGAAAGATTTAGTCACTATATAAAAGAGAATTTTAAAATAGCACCTTTGTTTATTAAGTATTATTTTCTTTATTGAGTGTGCATCCCCTCTCTATTTTCATATATGGTTTTGGGTAACGGAATGTGGGGTTATCCGGGGGTTATTTGCACCTCATATTTTTCAAAAAAGATCTTTTTTCCCTTTCTAATACTGGGAGTGCCCTCCATTAACTTATATTTGTAAATCTTATAAAAAAGGAAGAGAGACGGTGAAAGGAAGCCTGCTATTTCCTTCAAAAAGATACCTGCTTCTGCATCACCAGGATGCACTTGCCCTGTTTTTTGAGTTCCTACATAGTTCTGACACACACATATACACTCAAACATGATCCTTAAAAGGGATGCTCACCACTGTGTTAAATTTAGTATGATGTAGAGAGTGATATTCTGAGATAATTTGCAATTGGTTTATTTTTTATTATTTTTTATAAGTTTTGAGTTTTTTTTTCAGAAGCTCTCCAGTTTGCTATTTTTTGCAATCTGGTTTCTAATGTCCAACCATGCACTGATTTGAATGAGAGATTGGGATATGAATAAGAGAAGGCTGAAAAGAAAGACGATTAATTAAAATAATAGCAGTAACAATAAATGTGTAGCCTTACAGAGAATTTGTTTTTTTTAGATGGGGTCAGTGACCCCATATGAAAGCTGGAAAGAGTCAGAAGAAGATGGGAAATAACTCAAAAACAATAAAAAATATAATTGAAAAGTTGCTTAGAATTAGCCATTCTATAAAATACTAAAAGTAAATTAAAGGTGAGATGTCCCTTTAATTTATATAGCTCCTACACATCTATGCACCAGTTTATAGAGATTGTTTGTCAATCACCTCAGTCCCTGACTCATCGGTGCTTGCAATGTAGGTTTCCTCTTACACACACCAGGGTCAGTTACATTGATAGCCAATTAACCTGCTAGTATGCTTTTTGAAGCATGGGAGAAAACTCGTGTCTCAAGTCAACATGGGTATGACAAATACATTGCAGATAGTTACATAGTTATATAGTTACATAGTTACATAGTTAAATTGGGTTGAAAAAAGACAAAGTTCATCAAGTTCAACCCCTCCAAATGAAAACCCAGCATCCATACACATACCCCTCCCTACTTTTAATTAAATTCTATATACCCATACCTATACTAACTATAGAGCTTAGTATCACAATAGCCTTTGATATTATGTCTGTCCAAAAATTCATCCAAGCCATTCTTAAAGGCATTAACTGAATCAGCCATCACATCATCACCCGGCAGTGCATTCCACAACCTCACTGTCCTGACTGTGAAGAACCCTCTACGTTGCTTCAAATGAAAGTTCTTTTCTTCTAGTCTAAAGGGGTGGCCTCTGGTACGGTGATCCACTTTATGGGTAAAAAGGTCCCCTGCTATTTGCCTATAATGTCCTCTAATGTACTTGTAAAGTGGAATCATGTCCCCTTGCAAGTGCCTTTTTTCTGGAGAAAACAACCTGAACCTTGACAGTCTACTCTCATTATTTAAATCTTCCATCCCTCTAACCAATTTAGTTGCATGTCTCTGCACTCTCTCCAGCTCATTTATATCCCTCTTAAGGACTGGAGTCCAAAACTGCACTGCATACTCCAGATGAGGCCTCACCAGGGACCTATAAAGAGGCATAATTATATTTTTTCTTTATTTGCTTTAGTGGCCACAGAATGGTACTGCCCAGAATTAGACAATTTTTTATCTACAAAAAACCCTAGATCCTTCTCTGTTAAAGGAAAAGGAAAGGCTTGTTGTACTTGGGGGTGCCAAATGTTAGGCATCCCCAAGTGATTGTATTGACCTACCTGAAACCCCAGACTGGTGCTCCTATCAGCAGAAAACTGCACTGGCCCGGGGTTATACCCGTGAGCCCCACAGAACGATCCACTACCCTCTTCTTCTTTATTCAAATTTCCTGGGGCAAACACATGTGCAGTTGAATGAAATAGCTGACTTTAGTTGAAGTTCGGCTTTTCGTTCTACTGCACATGCACACCAGGCAAAGAAGGAGGAAGAAGATCGCTCCGTGGTGCTCACTGGAATAACCCCAGGCTGGTGCAATTTTCTGCTGATAGGAGCACCGGCCTGGGGTTTCAGATAAGTCAATACAATCACTTGGGAGTGCCTAACATTTGGAATCCCCAAGTGCAACAAGCCTTTCCTTCTCCTTTAAGGAAACTCCCAGCACACTGCCATTTAGTGTATAACTTGCATTTATATTATTTTTGCCAGGTTGGAACTGAAATTAGGTCCCAAGCATTGCAAGGTACTCTGCTACCCAAATTATATTGATATTGGAAATTGATTTCTTGTTACTCAGGCTTCCCAAAGTCTAAACATAATATCAACCCCTTTATAAGAAAACTGATCTGTGAGTGATCTGTAAACAATCTATAAAATATCTGCATTTAAATACTGTAAGTACTACAGGTATGGAACCTGTTATCTAGAATGCAACTCCACTGCAATTTTCCCAATAATATTTGTGATGAGAAAAAGTGAAGCTGCAGACACGTTTAGGTTAGTTGCTCTGTAACATCCTATCAGCTCTAAATCTACCGAAGAACATCTCTGCCAAGCTTTGAAAACCTTTGTACGGAAATACAGTATTTTTTTATTTTATGATTTTCTTTATCCTTTGTTTTAAAAACATATATCTAAGGAAGCAGTGTTCTTTGCGGGAAAAATGGCAGGCGCTATTATGAGCAAATATCATAAAAATATAACGTTTGTTTTTTTTTATTGTGGTTAAATTCAAAGTTCATCAAAGACAACAAACAAGGCATGGCATTGTTTAGACAACAGATAAAAGATGGCTGAATACAGAAGAGCTGATAGCAGAAAAACAAAAAACCCAAACCATACTTTGTCATCTAAGCTGATGAAAAAATGTAATGATTTTCTGTTTGATGCATAAGGCCTATGGCACACAGGGTTTTTTTCCACCATTGTAAAAACCCCAGTCCGATCCTGTCCATATTCCCTGTGTGTGTATTGACAGGTATGTGATCCCATTGTCATTGCACACGTTTCCCTTTTTTCTGAGAGCATCTAAATTTAACAATGCAAAGACAAATGGTCAAACAGAATATCAGTTTCAAAACGATATGCTTTCTCAAACTTTGGGAGATTACAAGACAGCTAATTTTTTTTTTTGCTGCAAGGTCTGAAGCTGGAATGTCCATCTTGCAGGCCTTCCAACTGTACTGCTCAACTTCTCTCCGACAATGCATTGCCGGTGGCTTATGGTGGATGACTGTTTAAAGTAGCAGCTAAAAATGTATAATAAACAGCATAAATGTCAATCCAATGCCAATCACAATTCACATACTGCAAATGAGTTACAGGAGTTGAGCCCCATCCCCTTGTTCCTTCTATATGAGGAAGTAACATTTAACAGGAGTTTATTAATGGAAGCTGAGCTGCGGTTTATTTCTGAGAAAAAGTACAGACTGACCACAGCTATGATTGTCTCTGTGACAATGTCCAGAGATACTGCTATCAATGTGTTATTTATGCCCACAAACAATATGATGTGCTGTGTAGTGTATTCCTAGTGTCGTGTATTCCTAGGGATGAACAATTTTATTTCAATACAACAAAAAAAGAACACTTTTTTTTGCAGGCATGGAGAGAATTAGTTCCTTGGTAATTGTGACTGTCTCTATAGGTTTCCATATATAGCAATGCTGATACGCTGTATGGTTGGAATTCTAAATGTAGATTATCATTCGCATCAGACTCCTAAATTCACAGAGTAAAAAATTCAAGTACATTAGAGGACATTATAGACAAATAGCAGGGGACCTTTTTACCCATAAAGTGGATCACCGTACCAGAGGCCACCCCTTTAGACTAGAAGAAAAGAACTTTCATTTGAAGCAACGTAGGGGGTTCTTCACAGTGAGGACAGTGAGGTTGTGGAATGCACTGCCGGGTGATGTTGTGATGGCTGATTCAGTTAATGCCTTTAAGAATGGCTTGGATGATTTTTTGGACAGACATAATATCAAAGGCTATTGTGATACTAAGCTCTATAGTTAGTATAGGTATGGGTATATAGAATTTAATTAAAAGTAGGGAGGGGTGTGTGTATGGATGCTGGGTTTTCATTTGCAGGGGTTGAACTTGATGGACTTTGTCTTTTTTCAACCCAATTTAACTATGTAACTATGTACTATGTAGAGTAGGATCAATATGAAAATGCAGCTGAAACTAATGAAACAATTTAAGTCTGAAACACACAACTTACCTGTAACTGCTTACACTCTTTAGGGCCCAAGTTCAGAATTTACTAGTCCACCAGCCTCTGCTGTAGCTGGCAATCCAAATACATCTTGAACATCTTTAAATTTATCATCATTGACATTAAAGGACAAGGAAAGTTAAACTAAAGAAGTAGGCTAGAAATGTTGTACATTATGTTTTGAGCTTCTGTACCAGCCCAAGGCAACCACAGCCCTTTACCAGTAAAGATCTGTGTCTCCAAAGATGTCCCAGTTGCTCCCCATCTTCTTTTTTGCTGATTCACTGCACATGCTCTGTGCTGCTGCTGTCACTTACTGAGCTTAGGGACCCACTCACAAAATACAGTACACATAGAATAGAAATCTCACAATATAAGGCTGATTAGTAATTAATACAGATAATTACTACATGGCAGCACAGAAACCAGTGCAACTAGCACCAGAATGTAATAATCAGTCCTGTAGCATCAGCTTATATTACAGACAAACCTCATTTTCTGATTAATAATTTGTGATGACCCCTAAACTTAGCTTCTCAACAGCTGCTCAGAGCCGACTGAGCATGTGAGTGTTGCAGACACTTTCCAAGATGGTGACCCCGTGACAAGTTTGAAGTCCTGGATCATTGCTGCTATTGAGAAGCTGAAACTTTAGGCTGGTGCAATAAGTGCAGTATATAAAACATGGCATGTTTAGCCCTATTCATTTTCAGGGTTTAGTTCTCCTTTAATATCATCTTTATTTTAAAATGACAGATGAAGAACAATGTTTAAGGTTAAAATAATTTTCATTAAGCATGGTAATCTAAAATGTTGTTCTGCATCTGCCAAGTCTCAAGAAAAGGCAATTTTAATGAATATACCGTGGACAGAAATGTTATCATTTTTAATTTATGAATGTATTAAAGCTGAATCAGATGAAAAAACACAACTTAATGTTTAAACATGAAGTGGAATCATAATGACAGAATCCATATTAATAGTACAGGTATGGGGTCCTTCATCCAGAACGCTCTCCCATAGACTCCATTTTAATCAAATATTTAACATTTTAAAAAAAAGATTTCCTTTTTCTCTGTAATAATAAAACTGTACTTTGTAATTGATCCCAACTAAGATTGGATTTTTAGCAGGTCTAAAGTAAAAAAAATCCAAATTATGGAAAAACCCCTTATATAGAAAAACCTAAGGTGCTGAGTATTCTAGATAACAGGTCCCTTACCTCTAAAAGTAATGCAAAATTACAAGAGTTCCAAGGATGCAGAATCTACATTTCTATGAATACAGTTGTGCTATGGGATAAGCAAGTTGCCCAGTATTTAACTTTTTTTTTAACTTGAATTGTCCTTATTTGGACAAAAATACTGGCAGGGAAAGGGATAATAAGGGAAAAACAAGAATTGATAAGATTATCTAATGGAGCAAGTATAGTAAAGTTCAAATTGCTTTTCTATTTAAATTTCAAATTTTTCAAATAGGTTGAATTTTTCTCACCTTTGATGAATTTTATAAAGCTAGTTAAGGTTAAAAATATTTTTACTGATCTTGTTCCATCATCTAAACTTTTCCAAAAAAAAAAACCTCAACATTTGCAAAGTTTGAGAGGGTGAAACCATTTTATCCTATGGCTAGAAACATTTCACAATTCAAGTCTATAGGAAATTCCAGTAAGATCTTTTTAAAAATGCTTCAATAGATAATATATATAAATATAAGGGATTTCACTGACAACTGTAATTTTTTACACTGGTGAAAAGAAGGAAACGATCAGCACAAATAATCTAGCATTCTCATTGATTTTGTATACCATGCCCAAAACCTTAGTATGACACTGACTGGCTCATTAATTAATTAATGATTGGAGTTAAAAGGTTTATAATATAATTTATAATTTAAACAAGTAGACTCAAACGTTTGTGTGGGTGTGATCTCTATATGTACACAATACACTGTGCTGTTCTTGTCAACACAATATCTCTATCTACATTTCTTTTTAAAACGTATATCACAAAATAATGTGAATTTTTTTTTTTTATTAAGCGTCTTACAAAATGAAAATTAAAAGCTTATTGGTTGCTTTCATAGTCATTAGCTTTAAACCCTTTGTTGGATTTATTGGCTTTACACCAGAGTATCATTGTTCTGTGAAGACAGATGCGTTAACTGTCTTCACCAATCTCTGATATGAAAGTGAATAGGCCACCTTGTTTCAGAACTGTCGTACTGACTGAAAATCCTATTTTAGAGGTAAAATGCCTTAGGGTTTGCGACTTGAAAATGAAGTCCCTTTTTAACACAGACATTTGAGTTGATTCCGATGGAGCCACATCAATAGAACACAGTCACATCTATCAGTCTTTATGGTGTTGGAAACAATCATATCTTTCTAAAAGAACTGGAAAGAGATGTTTTTTTAAGTAAATCTGGTGAAAAACAGTGTCAGAAATAGGGAGAGTACAGTTTATGAACCTTTATCGCTTTATTTTTTTTTATCTTTTATTTATTTTTTATAAATAGAAAAAAACAACAAAAAATTGCTATACACAGCGATCCAATAGACATTACAAAAACAAAACAAAAAAAAAAACAAAAGGAAAGAGGGGATGATAGTATACGGGAGGGACGGGGGATGGGAAATAGGAGGAAAGGAATCTCTCCGAACAATAGGCTGGCCGACTCCTCTCGTCGTCTCCATCTGTGTCTTCCCTTATATTGGCCTCTCTTAACACCAGTCCAATTTGTGAATGAAGTCCGGATCCTTCACCAATTTCTGGAGAGCCTGGGCTCTAATGGAAGACACTTTGCTCCTGGCCATTTGGCATTCCACAATGCAAAGCTGGAGTCAACCAGCCACATACGCTCTCCTTTTCCCAATGCAGTGTTACCTTTATCGCTTTCTTGTTAAATTCTTTGTTAGTTGCAACGTTCATCTTTTGTTAATTGCCGCATGCCTGACAATTTCTCATTGAGGTTCTTTAGCAGGACATTTTGAAGATAACCTACTCCTAACAGGAACAAGCTAAGCAGGTGATAAATGTTGCCATAGGACAAATTGCAAAAGAATAACCAGTAGATGGAGGATTAATAATAATAATAATATGTACAGGTAAATCTCTTTCACCAGTTGTGGTAGCCCCATACGGCTTACAATTTTCTAGGGAGTGTCAATATAACTTAGGACATAGGTTCCTACATTTAATCTAGTGATTTTTGGAAATATCTACTAGTGAATAAAGCATCAGAGAGTTCATTGTACTGTTCCCTTATAAATTGTGAGCATATCTTTCACTGTAAGAGCCACATCTCCAAACAAAACCAAACTGGCTTGCTTTTCTTTTTAACTTTCCATGCTCTGTATCAGCTTTTCTGATCTTTCTCTTTCATTTAAAAGTGAACTGTGCCCCATTCAACTCTGTGAGGTTATATGGACATAGCCAGCGTCGGATTGGGGGTGTCTGGCCACACCAGGGCTGTACCCCACACACACCTCGAGCCCCCAAACCCAGTCATGAGGTCCCCAAAAACCCCAATATCACAACATACTTCTCCTGTATGTCATTTTTATTTGTGCTTTTTCTTTGAGCAACTTCCGGAACTTACAAAGGTCTGAAGCAGTGTGGAATAATAGCAGAAAATCTGGTGTTCGCATGGCATAAAATAACACAAAACTTTATAAGTGCACCATTTATTTTATAAAGTTATATTATACACTGTTTTTCCGGCACATTTCGTTTTACACAGCATAATAAAACCCTTCCTAGGCTGCTATTTGGGGGAAGTGTGGGCAGCCATTTTCTGTTACATTGCTCAGTGTGTGAGCTTCAGCTTAACCAGTCAGAATCCTCCATCTTTGCATTGACCATCTGTTAAACGGAGAAGGTATCTGTGAGTCTGATACGCTGCTGCTAACTATATATACCTATGAAGAGTTTCTATATGAATCGCAAAGGGGAGAAGAGTAAAAAATAGAAGGAGGGTGTGTGGAAACTGCACTTCTCTATTTCTTAGTACACAGGAAGTGTTTGCAGGAAGTGCTGGTTCCCACGTATATTGCAGAGCAAATTTCCCTGCCAATAACTGCATTTTTATGCTGTCGAAAGGGAGGGCACTGGTGTGACCTCTTTGAAATATAATGCTGGCATTCATTTTAAGCACAACCAACTGGGTTTAATTCTTTAGACAGCAACCTATCAAAATAAATTATAATCTCATTTCATTCAATATACAATGTTTTATTGACGCCTGTGTACTTTTTCTAACTTCACATGTGTCTTATTGAGTGAACAGTAAAAACAGCACTCTGCTGTACAGTGTTCGAGAATGGCAGTCCCAGCAGTTCTGCCTTATAAAAGATGGGCAAAGGGTATAAAAAAGGAAAAGGTGGGATGGTTAACTTAAAGGTGTTGTAAACCACGGCAATAACTTGTATTAAGATGTAGAGAGTGATATTCTGAGACAATTTGCATTTGGTTTTGATTTTTTATTATTTGTGGTTTTTGAATTATGTGGCTTCTTATTCATCAGCTCTCCAGTTTGCAATTTCAGCAATCTGGTTGTTAGGGTCCAAGAAACTATGCACTGATTTGAGGGCCTGAATAGAAAGATGAATAATAAAAAGTACCGATAATAATAATAATTTGTAGCCTTACAAAACTGATTTATATGACATTGCCTAGCAAATTAGTCAGGCAAAAATGGCAAATTTGGGCTCCTTCCTGCAGGCAGGAAATATAGGATGGTGTTCAGATAATACAATTAACAAACCCGCACTTATGTTGAGGGCAAGAGTTGCAACTGGTCTGAAAAGTGCAAAAGGGGTGCTAAAAGAAATACGTGGCAGTTATGCACCCGTTAACTTCTTTTATTTCTTTAATTTACAAAATCTATACATATAACCCCATGTCCTTTGTATCTCCATTTATTATCTATGATGTTTCTAGCCTGTTCTTGCCAGAATGCCCTTATTTTAAGGCTTTATTGGTTAAGATATAGAGATAGACAAATGCGACTCTAATTAATTTCTACATAACTGCACCCCAGAAATGTTAACTTACCCTGCAGAACCAAAACACGTGAATACAGCACCACAATACCTTTGGTACAAGCAGGTTGGATGCCTTCGTGCACTTTGCTTAGTGGCATAAAGTGAGGGTTGCAGGCCCGAGCAATCAGGTACCTTAAATCATGTGTGGATTACCAAACTCATGTGTGGTTTCTGCATCCGAATGCTTCCCCAACCATTTTTATTCACTCCAGACCCGGCTTTTCAAAAGAATCAAAACTTGGCACCTAAAACCTGCCAAAATTTTTATTTTTTGTCTGGGGATAAAAATCAGAAGCAGCAGCAAGCCAAGGAATTTGGATGTAGAAACCATGTGTGAGTTTAGGAGGCTTGAGCATTATTAAATCAGCCCCTTATACCAATGCCAGACAATGCTTATATCAGCCTGAAGAAACTGTGAATCCGCTCCTCTCAGTGACAAAATTTGCTGCGTCTGTCTCACCCGAGTGGAAGCAATGTTTCTGATTGCAGGAGAGGGCAGCGGAGGAGCAAATGTGTTTGACAGATCCATGCTTGTATAATTATAGGTGGGCATGGATGGTTACAAGTTTAAACAAATGTGTGCTTTATGACTGCTAGCTTTCATCTAGACTGACTCCATAACATTGCCTCCACCAAAAATATCCCTGGGGAGTCTCAAACCATGTCCTGCTACACATGACCCAGAGATGGTATTTAGGAGCAATAGTCAATAAAGAATTTTTCGATAGGTTAAAGACAATATTGTATCTAGCTACAGTCATATCCCCAGCTGAATATAACAACTTCTATGTATTAGGCACAAGTACATCTTAATGTCTATTTTAAGCAAACCCTAATGAGGAAGGCTAATGCCAGACAATGTGGATCTCATCCTGTGGTGTAATAATATGAGCTATGGCTTAACCTGCAATTGAAATGGGTTTTTTATGGCAAATTTTGCTCAACTGAACCATAATCATTACCTATATACATATAAGAAAAATACTAAACGTATCAGCCAATTTTTCTTGTGGAAAATATATTAATTGCCTTAATTATATGATCAGATCATCCAAAAGGATGTTAATTTAAAAGATTTAGAGCTCCTGCCTAGTGGGGCTTATCTAAGGTCTCTATCACATTCACACATACTATGGATAAGTCTACTAGATCAACTGGCAGTCTACTGGATCAACTGGCAGTCAGGCAGGTTACAAAAAAGTTAAAAGGTTGAACTTGATGGATGTGTGTCTTTTTCAACCTAACTTACTATGTTACTTAGAACCCCAGCACTACAGAACAACCCAGTGTGCCATTGCGCTGCACATTCAGTGTCTAGACAGACAGTGGGTTGATATATAATGACTCATAAAGATGAACTGCTGAACCCTTTGCTGGCCATCTGTTTAATTTGCTGATCCTTTAATGTAGGATTGAAATTGTAATGAGGGTGTCTAGAATTTTTTGTTGGTGTATGCCAGAAGCTGTCCTGCTTCCTCATTAGGTTTCCTCTTGCAAGTAGACATTGAGATGTACTTGTGCCTAATACATAGAATTTGACTTCAATGTGTTTCTCAAATCTTCGCAGTTTCGTGTATTTTCCGGTAAATTCGTAAATTTTTCATCAAAGCGAAGTGGGACAAATTCCCCCATCACTAGTGAGACTATGCTTCATACAGGCCCAGTGTGCAAATGTGTTAATGTACTTTTCTATAATTTTAGACTGTCAAGGTGCAGAGCAGATGCAGAATGCAAACCACAGAGTGTGAGTGAGTGCCCTGAATTGGGCAAAACCAACTAAATGCAGGTAACCCATGGAAGATATCAGGTTGCCTGCAGATTGCTTTGCACATTAAACTTCAAGCATAGCATCTTTTAAGTTTATATTCACATGTCATCTAACAATGAAATGTTCTAATAAGAAATGCATTAATATATACAGTATTATTTACTTGCATTGATTTTTCACTGCTCTGTGCCACCAGTAAAGATGCAGCACAACAGTGCTATGCAAATAAACATATACCGTATATACTCGACCGTATATACTCGAGTATAAGCCGAGTTTTTCAGCCCCCAAATTATGCTGAAAAACTCTACCTCGGCTTATACTCGGGTCAAGAGCAAAAATGGTCGCCGGCATCTAAGAATAGTCGCCGTGCCTAAGAATAGTCGCCGGCGTCCAAGAATAGTCACCGGCGTCCAAGAATAGTCTCCAAGAATATTCGCCGGCGTCCAAGAATGGTCGCCGGCATTAGAGATGTCGCGAACTGTTCGCCGGCGAACTTGTTCGCGCGAACATCGGGTGTTCGCGCTCGCCGGAAGTTCGCGAACGTCGCGCGACGTTCGCCATTTTGGGTTCGCCATTGTTGGCGCTTTTTTTTGCCCTCTCACCCCAGACCAGCAGGTACATGGCAGCCAATCAGGAAGCTCTCCCCTGGACCACTCCCCTTCCCTATAAAAACCGAAGCCCTGCAGCGTTTTTTCACTCTGCCTGTGTGTGCTGAAGAGATAGTGTAGGGAGAGAGCTGCTGCCTGTTAGTGATTTCAGGGACAGTTGAAAGTTTGCTGGCTAGTAATCGTTTTGATACTGCTCTGTTATTGGAGGGACAGAAGTCTGCAGGGGTTTGAGGGACATTTAAGCTTAGGTAGCTTTGCTGGCTAGTAATCTACCTTCTACTGCAGTGCTCTGTATGTAGCTGCAGTGGGCAGCTGTCCTGCTTCTGATCTCATCTGCTGACTGCTGCAATAACAGTAGTCCTTGTAAGGACTGCTTTTATTTATTTTTTTGTTGTTTTACTACTACTACTACTACTACTATAAGAGCCCAGTGCTATTAGTCTAGCAGTGTTGGGGAGTGGGACTGGTGTGCTAATCTGCTGCTCCTAGTAGTTCAGCAGCACCAACTTTAATTTTTTTTTTTAATATTCATTTTTTTTTATTTTACTTTTTTTATTTTACTACCGCTGTAGTAGTGTATAAGTTGACCTTTTAGGCATTATTTGCCCTGTAGGCATTATTTGCACACTGTTTTCTTCAACCCGCCATCTAGCTGTGTGACCTTGTTCACATTCTGTCTAAATATCCATAATATTACCGTCTCCAGAAAAAACACCGGAGTGACTTTTTTCAAGCAGCCATAATATATTTTACGTAATCCGTATCCACCGCTGTAGTAGTGTATACGTTGACCTTGTAGGCATTGTTTGCCCAGTTTTTTTGGCCGCAGCCACTGAAGCACAGAGGCCAGAAAAAATATGCCATATAAATGCTGAAAATAGTAATTTTTGCCATACGTTGACTCAACGTATATGGCAAAAAATGACTATTTTCAGCATTTATATGGCATATTTTTTCTGGCAACTGTGCTTCAGTGGCTGCGACCAAAAAAATGCATATTTTCTGCATTTATATGGCATAATTTTTCTGGCCTCTGTGCTTCAGTGGCTGCAACCAAAAAAATTTATATTTTCAGCATTTATATGGCATAATTTTTCTGGCAACTGTGCTTCAGTGGCTGCGACCAAAAAAATGCATATTTTCTGCATTTATATGGCATAATTTTTCTGGCCTCTGTGCTTCAGTGGCTGCAACCAAAAAAATTTATATTTTCAGCATTTATATGGCATAATTTTTCTGGCAATTGTGCTTCAGTGGCTGCGTCCAAAAAAACTGGGCAAACAATGTCTACAAGGTCAACGTATGGCGAAAAATTACTATTTTCAGCATTTATATGGCATATTTTTTCTGGCAACTGTGCTTCAGTGGCTGCGTCCAAAAAAACTGGGCAAACAATGCCTACAAGGTCAACGTATGGCAGTTGTTTAAAGAGAACAGTAGATTACTAGCCAGCAAAGCTACCTAAGCTAAAATGTCCCTCAAATCCCTGCAGACTTCTGTCCCTCCAATACAGAGCAGTATCAAGCAGATTACTAGCCAGCAAGCTTACTATCATCTGTCCCTGAAATCACTAACAGCTCTCCCCCTACACTATCTCTTCCAAGCACACACAGGCAGATTTTTCAGATACATTTTTGCCCTTGATCCCCCTCTGGCATGCCACTGTCCAGGTCGTTGCACCCTTTAAACAACTTTAAAATCATTTTTCTGGCCAGAAATGTCTTTTCTAGATGTTAAAGTTCGCCTTCCCATTGAAGTCTATGGGGTTCGCGAACCGTTCGCGAACCGCTCGCATTTTTGCGCAAGTTCGCGAATATGTTCGCAAACTTTTTTTCCGACGTTCGCTACATCCCTAGCCGGCATCCAAAAACAAGACGCCGGCACCTCCAATGGGAGCAGAAACCCTCAATTTTTTGATTGAAACTTACCAGAAGCTGCTGCATTTCTCACCCTCGGCTTATACTCGAGTCAATAAGCTTTCCCAGTTTTTGGAGGTAAAATTAGGTACCTCTGCTTATACTCGGGACGGCTTATACTCGAGTATATACGGTACATTGCATACATAGCTGTATGTTTATACCACACTATCCCTTGAAAATCCAAGCATAAAATGAGAAAAGATGAGAAAAGATAAGTAGCATACTGGGCTCTTTTCTATGAAAGAAGCAGTCATTCCTGCCAAAGAGTAGATTCATTCAAATGAGGTAAGAGAGTGTTCTCTGTACATCACAGTAGAGGTAAGATGCACAGCCTCAAACATGAAATAAAGAGCTGAAAGTCTCAAGTGCTGACATAGAGCTAAGATTTCATCTCTGGTGTCACAGGGAAATTTAATTGTGTTGTTCTTTATTCTGACAGTTGATTCCATATAGAAAGCACAGCTAAGCCTTGACAAACACAGGTATGGGACCTGTTATCCAGAATGCTCAGGACCTGGGGTTTTACAGATAATGGATATTTCCATAATTTGGATCTATACAGTACATTAAATCTACTAGAAAATCATTAAATATTAAATAATCCCAGTAGGCTGGTTTTGCTTCCGATAAGGATTAATTACATCTTAACTTGGATCAAGAACAAGGTACTGTTTTACTTTTGCAGAGAAAAAGGAAATCATTTTTAAATATCTGGATTATTTTGATAAAATGGAATCTATAGGAGACAGCCTTTCTGCAATTCCGAGCTTTCTGGATAACGGGTTTCCAGATAACTGATTCCATACCTGTACTATACTTTTACATTGTGCATATAAGCTTCTGTCAGAATTAATGCAATGATTAACTATGAAGGGGTCAATAAACCCAGTAACAATAATCTAATAAACAAACCAATCAATTCAACTGTGTAAAATATTCCAAATTATTAGTTCTTTTCATACCCTAACTAATCTGGGATTTGTACAGAACTAGTCCTTCCTCTGTTAGATTTTAATAATATTTTTGAAGACTTCGTAGGCCTCCATAAAAAAAGTTACTTTTCATGATTGTCACCTTAATTTATAAAGAGAGGACTTAGAAAAAAATTCAGTTTTATGTATTTGTGTAATGAGTAAAAAGTACTGATTAAATTTACTACTGTATTAGAACTTTTTAACCAATTTAACATCTCCGAGCCCACAAAGCTCACATTAAGTTCATTTTTCAGGGCAGTTGCTAGTTTCTATATCTGAAAAATATCCATATGACTGTCAATAGTTTGTAACTATAGGATGATATGGTTTTTTTTTATTAAGCAAACGGGGCTGCTAAACTGATATGCTACTGCTATTTGTAAACATATTGAAGGGATACACTGGATAGTGCTATGAGTTAGTGCATGTTAGCTTTTCATTGTTCAGAAGTTGCACGGCATCTCTGGGGCTTCCCTCAATTTCAATAGGATTTTCTAACTGTTTTCTGTTTTTATAATTTCCCCCAAACTACTGTAGGTGCGTGGGGGGAGCTATTTGTGTAGATTTTTTTGCCACAGTTGAGTGAGCATCTCTTTTGTGCCAGCTAAAATGTGCTTGCATTGGCAATGTGATAACAGTGTTCTGGAAATATTAGAAGGCATTTGCACTTCATATAGATCTTCTTCAATGTCAATCTTAATACAAATTCACAGTATTTTAGTGATACAGCATACATACACAAGTATTGCTTCGATCAATTTCTGGTTAATCTATCCTACAGTTCTCCACAGAAGAGTGGACAAACACATAAACATCAAAGGAACCGCACTCACATGGCTTTTTAGTGCAAAAAAAATTGCACCAAAAAACTTGCACCAGAGGAAGGACTTTTGAGGTCTGAAACATGTAGTGCTGTAATAAAAACTTCATTTATTTACACTGGAAGGCTCGACAGTTTCCTTCATCATTCATGATACTGCTATGGAGATAGCTACTCTACTAATCTGTTGAAGAGCCTGACCCTAAGTCATTTGGAGGATCGATTGGGAAATAATTGATTATATTGCGTAAGGATGAGCCTGCAGTGGTAGTCCGGCACTCCACATTGGTATGTGTCCTGCATGAAGGGCGACAAAAGGGAAAGAGTACAAACCCAGCCGTCACTATAACTCCATGGGGGTAAGGAGTTTCTGTTTTGGAATTCTAGTTTGGCTGGGTGGCGATGCCCATAATCCATTTCGATATGTTGCCACTAATGATACAGTATGCAAACCCTGTTAGGACATCACAGTTTGGCTTTGGCGCAACAAGGGCCTTTATGAAGGGATGCTGTTTGTGCTGTATGCACTTCCTGAGGACGGCTTGAGTTAGGAGCTGAAACGTCGAAATAAACTACAAATTTTGTTGTTCTTGCTATCTATCTATATATAACCAGCACTCAGGCATTGGCGACTAATTTTTGAGTGCACCAGCATATAGTTTGGTATATATATAGCTTCCGGTTGCGAAATCCAAGGCCACGGCACAGATTTCAGCACAGAAAATGGAGGTTGACAACCTTAAATAGTTTAAATTACCACTTTGCTTGCTTTTATTTGCACAAAACACAATTCTTCAGCCCACTGACTTCACATGGGGAATCACATTTGCTTCACATAAGCATTAACAGTCCTGATTCACACCCTCACTGGTGTACACATTAACTCACGTTTTGTTTTTAGCCCTCACTGGCTATCAGCAGACACAAATCCCAGAATCCTCTCTGGGTCACACTGGAGACACACTTGTCTCCTGGGAGGGGTTTCTCTTTTCCACTCTCCAGTCCTTTGGAGCTCTCTCCAACTAAGGAGAATCACTCTCTTTAACAGCTGCACACAGGCACCTCTCATGCACTGAAGGACTTCACATGGCCGCTCACCTGGCCCCTCTGTCCACTCAAGGAGGTCTCTAGGGGGAAGCCCTCAGGTGTTGCTCCACAACTCCTTTTAACTACAAATTAATTAGCAAACTACTGTACCTCTAATTAGACAGCTGCAAAACCTTACATGGAGCATGGAATGGGAGCCCACCCTGCTGTCTTCCATCACTCCAGGGACCTATAACCCAGCTTTTCCTGAGCTGGTACACAATTTACACAGTTTTACTGGCTGCAGCAACACACCTTTCCCTGGAGTTTATATTTCACCAGCCTAATGCTGGTGAAATACAAACAATATTGTGACCTTTTTGCACTATATATATAGCATTTGCACTATTTTAAAATGTATTTCTCGAGTCAACCGTGGTACTCACTCCTGGTTACCATCAAATAGATCGTAATGTACAGGACAGTGCATTAGTATAGCATCAAAAACCACATAGAGCCATATATTTATTTATACATGAAATGCATAATATACTATATATATAAATAGACAAACAAAGACACAGAGAAGTGTACTCATGGCTTATGAATCTTAAAGCACAGAGGGCTAGTAGTTGACAGCAACCACTCTGAGTCTTTCACCTGTCATTAATATACCTGACTATTAATCGATTCTCCTATCTGTATTCACTAAATCCATGCATATCTGTAACTTTATGGAGCAATTTAGCCAATCAAATGTGAAGGCATTGATCAGCATAAACAGAAAACTTGGCAATATCTATAGTTAGTGCAGTGCTGTTGACTGTTGCTCACATAGCAGGCTCTTTGCCCAGGGCTTGTTGGTAGAGTTTCTGTAGAAATTCAACTGGGAAATACCCCCTAGAGATTTCAAGCAAGTTTGAGTTTGTTTATTGAACAGCCAGGATTGCATAGCCTTGTTGAAAATGAATTTGATTTTGGCTTGTGAATGGCTTTTTTGTGACAAAAGATGTTCTTGGTTATTCTGTCCAAGCTTACCCTTATAAATTTGCTAGCACTCAAGGATAAATTTACTTTTTTCCTAATTTCAATCAAAAATTGACCAATCCCCCTCCAAAAGTTAATTTTATGGTGAAAGCCAAACATACAACATACATAATGTATGCGTTGTTATCTAGGTACACTTAACTAAAAACATTTTTCCAATATCACGGAGTATCATCTTAAAAAACAGTCAAGCTAGGCTGTCTTTATAACAGGTACATTTATACACAGCAAAACATCTGGAGAATGTTATATAATACATATTATTAAATAAAGAATAGTAGCCCATTTGCACCTATTCCAGTATTGTAATACAATGATGGGAACAAGGAAGACCACACTGTTACATAGCTAAAGGTGCTAGACAAAATTGTGATGAGATGAGCCAAAGTCAGGAGAATCCCTAGGCCAGAGATCAAGTTTTATAAACATAGGCAAAATAAAAGACAGGTCAGATATGCAAATTATTCACAATGGTCCTGATTTATGCACAACAGTTCCAAATCAGGGAACTCAAAGTGGTTTGTTGTTACCAGAAACTTAAAAATGTTTGGTGAAAGCCTTCTAGAATCCCAGTGCTGCAAAATTAAACTCAATGGGCGACCATTAATCGAGTTTTCGTTGATGAATTTTTGTGGCAAATTTATTCACCGGAGGCGAAATGTGAAAATTTTCAGCAAATTCGCGCCTGGCGAATAAATTCGCCCATCACTATTTTCAGATCAATGAATTGCAATACTGGTGTAAAAAAACATTTTACATACACTGACATGCATGTCTTTTGTGGGTCACTTTATAAAACATGTTCCTGCAAATGGTGTGCTACCCACAGACCCAGGGGAGATGCAGATTTAACTTTGGCTTTAGAATGAGGTGCAAGTAAAATAATCCATGGCACCTAAAGAAGGGGGTTACCCTTGAAACATCTGAATAAAAACCACCCAAACCACTGCACTTTGCTGTTATGTCAGTGCCATTTGGATTATGTTTTATGTGGAAAGGTCAGCACACCCACCCACTTGAGATGCTCAAAAATTAGCTAATTCTTATTAAGGAACACTGCAAATTGTACATACCCAAGTATACCTGGTAGGACCATATAAAGTATATAGATGAAGAGCTGGTCTAGTAACCCATAGAAAGCAATCCGTATGAAGCTGTTTGGAAAAAAATATCTAGTTACTATGAGTTACTAGAACGACTGAGCATTTGCAGCATTTGTTACATTACCCTGTTAGTGTTCCTGTTATTCATAAATGTGTTTTCAAAAGGGAAGGATTATTTTTCTAAATATTTATAAAGTTGCAACATTTTCAGACTGAAGTTTTTGTTACATATGTTTATGTCTTTCCAAACCTGCAGTGTCCACAAACTTAACTGGCTGCATATTAGCTCCGCATTCTTTTGTGTTAACACTTTTGTATCCTAATAAATCGTTTGGAGAAAAGAGGATTCGGTGTGCGTGCAAATCTCTGTTCCTATATATATATATATATATATATATATATATATATATATATATATATATATATATATATATATATAGAACACCATGAGCTAAGAAGGCTCTGCTTGTGAAAAACTCATTTGGGATGAGGTCTATGGAGAATTTATAGGTAGGACATCTGAACTGAAAGCGCAGATAGAGAAATAAGATAAAAGGTTATGGGTGATTATGGTTGTCATTTAATATATTTGGGAACAATTTACATACAGGTAGTGTATTGAAATAGAAAGTGGCCTATTGAAAAATGTTAATGTATCCATACAGATACAGGTAAATATTCACCACTGTTAAAAAAACACCAACATTTGATGAAGGCATCAGAAAATAACACAAAGGGAGCGAGGAGTTTTAAAAATGACACAGTGACTTTAGAGAACCGCTAGCTAAATGCACATTCCAGAGGTGTTCCCTGTTAAATTATATGCCAAGAACCCAAGAAGTCTAATGTATAAAGAAAATATGTTAAGTGCCCAATGCCATTAAAAAGATTGTTCACCTTTAACTTTAGTATATTTCAAAATGTCCTGTTCTGCGTAAATTTTTAAATTTCCTTATTTTTTCATAGTTTTTTAAAATTATTTGTCATTGTTTGTCATACTCTCCTGTCTTTTTCCTCCTTCAGATGGGGGACACCAACCCCAGCAGCCAAAAGTATATTGCTCTTTGAGGCTACAATTTTATTTTAATTGTTACTTACCTTTCTATTCTGGCCTTGAATAGAGAGATCTAGTCGGTGCCAAATTATGCAGTAGGGGGAGGGGTGGATGTGGACATTTGTATATAAATAATGAAGGCCAGTTTGTCTTGTGGCAAATTACTAAAAGGTCAACAACACCAATATTGTGATCCAAATAAATCATCTAATGCTGGCAAACAATAAGGCCATGGTCTGACTTTACAATCCTGACCATTATCCGTGTACCATGGATATTGGTTGGTTCATCAATCAAACAGGTTTGAAAACTTCATCTGTTTGTGCATCATGCACTACTGCTTGATACATCAGCTGTTTGTGTTTTTGGGCAGCCGAACAGAAAGGAGGCCATTTGGTAGCCACTCTTTTCAGCCTGGATACCGATACCGTCAGGCCATTTAGCGTGTCTATAGATTAAGAAATATTGATCTAAAATATAATCTTAGTCAACACATATGGGTATAAGCTTTTACTGTTCAGTGTAATCCTTCCCCGGTTGGTAGTGATGGGCGAATTTATTCTCCAGGAATGGATTTGCAGCGAATTTCTGAATTTCGCCACCTGCGAAATGTTTCACGAAACTGCCGCAAAAATTCGCAGGTGAAAAAATTAGCTGTGACATAAAAAAGTCACTTGTGTAAAAATTGTTGTGCGTCAAAATAATTTTGGACAAAAAGGTCACACATTTAAAAATTGACATTCGTGTAAAAATTGTCGCTCGCCAAGATAATTTTGACACCCAATGCGTTTCGCAAATTTTTCTGGACAAATTCACCCATCACCACTGGTTAGCAGTCTCTGTGTATGTTTGATGAGACATGTCCATATTGTATCATTCCAGCGTGTACTGAATGACAGCTACAGTACCAATGGTTACACGTGCATTCAGAGCCGGGCCAAGCCGGGAATTCAGAGCCAGGCCAAGCCGGGAAGGCGCCATAGGCACTTGTGCGCATAGATGCTTGTGCGCATGCACGGAGCAACACGCTATCGCGCATAGAATGACAACGGTCGGCAGAGAAGGGACCGGACTAGGGGTAGGAGTAAGTACGTGCCTGGAGCCCCTCCACCTTTGCTCCCTAGGCACGTGCCTACTCTGCCTACCCTTAGTTCCTGGTCTGCGTGCATTATAAAAATTGCAGACGAAATGCTGCAGACCAGATAGATTTATCTTATATAATGTCTCACTGGCTAACATAGAGACTAGTTACTCTCATTCCTGGCAGCCTAGGGTTAATAGTGTGTCAGCTACTTTAATCTCCCTGTACCCCAAGCACCAGCATTTTAATAGTACCCTAACTAAGCAAGATTGCATTGGAACTCAGTGTACTGTATATGTGTAAAATGTGTAGTTCTCTTTATTATTGTGTTCCACAAAACAATATGTGTATTGCATTGCTTAAAAAGGGAGCCGGGATATCTTTTATAATATTTATATGAGTAAAACTGTACTTGCGAGCCTTGTATTTTGGGAAATCATTTTGTATCTTAGTTATTTGCATGCTCTCAGATGTTGAGGCAGCCTTGTTTGAGGAAGTGGTTTTACAGTGGCTGTGTCTATATGAGGAACACCTCTTAAACAAGAAGCAGTGTTTAAAACCATTCTGTTGTGTTTTGGACAGCAAATGTCTAGCCAGTCAGTCAGGCCATGCCCCACCCCTTAGAAAAACCCAAATTGAGGACTAGGTTGACTCGCCCCACTGTTGAGAAAATAAAACTTTATGTTGCTGTATATGTTTTGCAAAAGGAAGAGATTACTGGGTCTTCCTTGGCTCCTATATGTAATTAAGACAAATAATTAGGATTCAACAACTTTAGTGCTACTTATTTGATTTCTCCCTGTATTGTGTATTCAAATGAGAACACTGGACTAATGGAAATGTCCAACATTGCACAGCATACAAATGTGCCCCAATACATCTATGCCCCAAGAGATCTATACTCACCCATTATCAATATATTAACGACATTAACAGATTTTTAAATTTCTTAAAACATTTCTTAAAAAAAGGACCTCCCTAATAAACAACATAGGGATTGCTCGTCCCTCGGTGGCTTCAGTCACAAAGGCCCGAGCAGTTTTAACTCTGGGTGCAATTCGCATGGCACATGTATTTTAAGGTTGGAGTATGGCAGTGGGGTGAGATACATTTTGTGGTGGGTGCAAAGACTGAAAGTGCGTTGCTGAAAGAGGACTGAGCCTGATCTTACACCTGTGACACACTTTTGTACAAAGGCATTTCATGGCCATTTGTTGAAAGTGAGTCTGTTTTATGTCAGATGCGACAGGTGGGATTTCCAATTTGCATTCTCAAAAGGAAATAGTGATATACAATCCCACATCTGCCACAAGACCTTGTCACATCTTCACTTGGTAATTTGCACAGGTACTGAATGCAACTTTTCTATGCAAATACCTTCCCAGAATGGTCTTGCACGTCAGAGGCACTTGCACTGCACCAGATCTGCTTACGATATCAAGTGTAAATATGTCTGGCCTTATGTATGAATAACCTCATTGTATACACAAGGGCCCCTTTGAGAAGCAGGTTGACCAAAAAAAGCTGTCAGATAGTAATAGGATATGTGTTAAAGATGACCAACTAGTGGCCCTCCAGCTGCCGTTAAACTGCAACTTTCAGCATCCCCTCAAACAAAACACATATCCAGGACACACAGCTATTATTGGGTGTAAACAAGCACGGTTATGTTTCTGAAAGTCTTTGTTTTATCTTCTACCTTATTACACCATATGTTTCTTTTTATAACATACTTATATTGCCTGCATCTCTCATCATTTCTGTGCTTTTTTTTTAAACGTTTTTAGTTTAAGGATTTAGATTCATTTTATACTATAGCTGAGGTAAGACTGCCCTCTAGTGACAATTGCTAATGAATTCAAAATACTGCTGCCATTTTATTGGTTTGCTGTGCAGGATACTGTGTCTTTGTAGAAATTTGTAAAGCAAGTTTGAATTATTGTATATCATAAAAATCAAAATTTTTGCCATACTGCCTAAATTTGGTAGGAGCTGGTCTTGACGTACCACAAGTGCAATGTGGCTATTAGCATATATACAATAGTGTGAAACATTTAATTGAATAACAAACCTTCAGAACAAGTGCAAAGGGAACGTTACATGTAAATCCTCACTGGATCTGAAAACAATAACAAAGTAGCAGGAATTGTGCATTGCTAACCCTTGATATAATAAGAAAAAGTTAATTATCACATGTTTCTGGTTAAGTAATTCACATAGAACTAAATACAATGTTTTGGCAATATGCATAGCTTTGATGTTAATTCAGTACATAACTATATACACTATATTTAAGTGCTGTTAAGTGCTCAGCCATATATTCAATATCTAAACTTTGTTTTTTCTTTCAATTTTCTTTCTTTTCCGGAAAAGAAGAAAAAAAGGGTAAGATCAATTAATATTATTTTCAAGGGAGGAGAGAGAGTTCTTTGCTTGGGAAAAGGGCCACTCCTGCCATGAAGTAAGGAGAGAACCTTGTCTCAGGCGGCAGCGAGTGGCCAGTTACAAGGGGAGGCAAAAAGCTACTTCTTGGAACTTTAAGGGGCAAATTCACTAAGAATCGTAGTTGCGCCAGGCGCAACTTCGCCGCACTTCGCCGCACTTCGCCACACTTCGCCAGCCGTAGTTTCGCCAGCGCTCCGCAAATTCACTAAAATCCGAAGTTGCGCACAGGGGTAGCGTAAGGTTGCGAACTTGCGCTAGCGTTGATTCGCTAAGGCTAAGCGAAGCAAAGTTACGCTAGCGATGGTTAATTTGCATACGGCGCCAAATTCAAATTTCAATGGAGGAATACGTAGAATCACTACAAATGCCTGGGAAACCTTCAAAACATCAAATACAATATTTTTTTTGCCCTACACATGTGCCCACTGTGTAGTTAAGTTGCCATGAGTTAGGAAATGTAGGGGGGAAGGAGGGGAGCCCCAAAAATTTTTTCGATCTTTTTCAGCCTATCACCCATAATATAGAAAAAATGCCAGCGTTTTTTGGGACTTAGAAAAAATTTGACCTTTTTTTTAAGCAATCCCTATCTACTCTATTGCGCTTCGCCTGGTCTGAGGTGGCGAAGGAAGTCTAGCGTAAAAGGTAGCGTTCAGTACACTGTGCGCGTTAGTGAATTTGCGTAGTTACGTCCGTAGCGAAAATTCGCCAGGCGTAAGGGTGCGAAGTAACACTAGCGAATTTACGCCAGCGTTCGTTAGTGAATTTGCGAAGTAACGAAAATGCCCAACGCTAGCAAATTGACGCTAGCGTTAGGCACTTCGGCGCTTAGTGAATTTGGATATAAGAGACAAGAGACAGTTTTAACCTGGAAATTCAGCTCTGCTAGTGCAGAGAGCATTATTGCACTAGTGATGCTGCCCCCTTTGATGCTGATGTTTTAATCATGGAGTGGGGAGAGAGCATCTGGGCTGCTAGCATGGGAATGCTAGCAATTGAAGACTTTTTTTTCACAGAAACTATAATTAAATATAAAAATATAGTGTCTCATTCTTTGTCTATTATTATTTTTACATATATGCTAAGGTAGCTGCACTAGACACATTTTCTTTTTCTCATTAGGCGGTTTTGATCAAAGTCTCGAACAATCGGACTTCCCCATCTCCTGACCTGCCACTAACCATTCAAATCAAATAAAGTAGTAAAAGAACAGATCAGCCGATGTTCTGCCCCTGACAGCAATTGTACGAAAGTTATGTCCGACAAAGCTAGTGACAGTCTCCCACTGAAAATCGTACGATCAGCAATACATGCAGAGATATTATCGGTAGCCAACAGAAATCTTTTAACCTGTCCAAAAAATGTCGAGACTCTTCACACACGGTACAAAAATTGTACGAATCCTCGATTCGTACGATCGGATCTTTGCGTCTATGGCCAGCTTTATAACTTTGTGTTTGGTGTTGACGTCTCTGACTTACTTTAAACTTACAAACCATTAACACTCCTGCTGCAGCCCAAGCAAAAAAAATAACTACATTCTTCTTTGAAAGAATCAGACAGGCACCGTTTATTTGAATTTGGATAATCCTAGCCACAGCAATTTTTATCTGTAGAACAATGACCCAGTGACATTTTTCAGTATAATAAAGGCTAGGTTATTATCAATAAACTAGGGATGCACTGAATCCAGAATTCAGATTTGGAATTTGGCCTTTTTTAAGCAAGATTTGGCCAAATCCAAATGCCAAGTTCATCACACAAACAAGTAAATTGTGATTTTCTTTGCCCTTTAACCCATCTACCCTTAATCTCACTGTTTCACAGTACCAATGCCAGTGCCACAACTAAACCAACCTAATGAATTGCCCATGAGGAGTCAACCCTCCAATACTATAAATCTCCATCGCTAGCGCTATATAACTTTGGTCAGTTCAACTCACTTTTTAAAAGCATTTCTGGCATGAATTTCTGCCAAGTACCCTATGCCCAGCAGTCCTTTCTATAATAAGAGGGCCTTTATTCTATCTGATCCTGCTCTCTGGATATCCAGGTGAAAGAGATGACACCTGGCCCAACTTTTCCCTTTAAAAAAGCGAAGATTACTTTAATTTTTTTTTTTGGGTAGGGCTGAGCAAAGCAATGTGTCAGTTTCAAGAAATCTATACAAAATTGCAAATATTGATTGCAGATTGATCTGTATTCCCAATATTCTACTGAATGTTGTACAATAAGGAAGGCCGAACCTACTCAGTGGATAAGTCTAAAGCATTCTTAGAAAAAAGTATATGAAAATTCATGAACATTATGATGCCAAAAGACAATAATTTTTACATTTGCAGAAAACAATAGGTGAAGAAAAATAATTCTACTGAGAGTTATTATTCATATCCTAACAAGCAATAAGCGCTTGAAGTAAGTAGGAATTTAGGTCATTTTTTTTTTGTCTTAAGAAATTGGATTATATGGTTGAAACAACATTCATCAAATGTGTAATCATTCATCTTTTTAGTCCAGTCAATGTCAAATCCGGTTCCCAGGACTCGTTTAATAAAGTTACCAGGAAATTCAATCTGATGATTTATGAAACCTATTCAGCTTTTTAGTGTATTTCATAGGCATCTTTTATTCCTAAATCAGAGAGCGAATCTGGAATCAGGAATCTGTTTGTGAAATATTTATCATAGAATTGTGCAGCATTTTGTTGTAATTATGCACCATGAATAATCACTTTTAACAGGTATTATCCTCATTTCACAGATATCACACCTTCATCTTCACCCATTCTCAACCAAACTCCGCCTTCTGCAACCATCACAGCACTCACTATCAACAGCACCCAGAGTAACTCATTTCCATGCTTCTTTCATCATCAGTACTGTAGTAATTGTGTGTTATGCTCTGTAATGTGCAAAATTCTGCCCTATATATTAGATGTCAAAGGCAGATGTCATAAGTAGGTTGTCTTGCAAAGAGTATGATATATTACTCAGTATGATATAATCTCTTGTCATTCGAGTTCCCTGTCTATCTCTTCTAACTTTCTTTCAGTAAGTAACTTTCTGGTCTATGATGAAACAGCCAAAGAAGAGCAAAGCTCCAAAAAACCTTTAATTGGCAATGCAATAGTTATGATTGACTAGAAACTAGTTGGAAAAGTTTAGCATAGTCCCTGAGAATGTCATTGAGATATAAAATGCACCTAAGAATTATATTAGTATTGGGGCACATGTAACAGGACCATTACATATATATTTTTAGTGCATTGTTAAATATTATACATCATCAGACTGGAAATGTATAAACTCTGTCTTTAGGGGTATCAGTATGAAATGCTGTAGATGTTTATGAGATATATGAGGAGGAGTGTTATTGTATATCAGTTTCTGCAGGTAAGGACATGGTGATCTCTCACTCTTAGTAACCATATTTGGCATCTCTTCAGGAAAAGCATTTTCTAGAAGATATATATCAGATGCTAGGGTATAGCATCATCAAATTAAAGTAAATTATGATTAGTATTGAAGTATTGAAAAGAAATATAGCGGTTTAGCTATATTCAATAATTTAGAAAAGAAAAACAAAAAAACACATGGCACAGTAACCTATAAATAAGACACCTTAGCTGAACATTTTCTGTTAATACCTTGTGAAATGATGTTAAATGTATTCATAACATACTTCTTATTTCAGGTGATTTTCAATCTTATTCAAGTGATGGTCTCATAGCACCACCATTCAGTACCAGCAAAGATCTCTTACTTGCAAGCACCAGCTCTGCTGTCTCTTCTACACTCACTCCAACCAGCACAGACAATCTGAGCTCAAGCACAGGTCCGGTTAGGCATCCAACAACACCCTTCATGTCTTTAATGATTACTCTGCTGTGTTCTTATGCATTAAAAAGACACACTCTTAACTAAGCACCAGCACATGGTTCTACAAAAGTTGCATTCTGATACAATGTAGGGCAATGCTGGTATTTATTTTTTACTCAGAGAGAGCCTTTAGAAAAACACAAGTCAACATGGTCTGACAATTACAAAGTGAGATAAGTGTAGAATTTTAACTGGAAATGTTGCAGACTGCTTTCTATTGTCTCTGAAAATCATTGTGGGAATTACTTTCCTTGAAAAAACAATATATTATTAAATTCTCAAGAGATAGTGTCACAAGCCTACAGTATGCTGCTTTTATACTAGAAGAGAACCTGCTAGAACTAAAATTATTAAAAGTGATTAGTGGTAACTCTCTATTTTCCTGTAATTTCCAAAACTGATGACCTTCCAAATGATGCCCAGTGGTCTTTGGTAAACAAGATTTTTTAATTTTTGGCCATACCTTTTGATATGATGGCCTAACTTTTAATAGGATTACAAGGCAGTTTGTTGAAGCTCAAGAGGAGGGCACAACTCCTGATGGTTAGTCACTGGGACTCATTTATCAACACTGGGCAATTTTGCCCATGGGCAGTTACCTATAGCAACCAATCAGTGATTAGCTTTTTGAAGCCAGCTGCAAGCAGAACAATGAATGCAGCAATTTGATTGGTTGCCATGGGTTACTCCCCATGGGCAAATTTGCCCAGTGTTGATAAATGACCCCCAGTCCATATGCCTCTGTGTATTACCAACTGTGTACTCCTGCTATAGAGAAGGTCTGTGTTTATATTATGAAGGCTCCAACTGTGGAGAGGAAATACAGATAGATGAAAATGTATTGATGGAACTGGCAACGAGACAATGGTGTGGCTTTGTGGGACAAATGTTGCAGTCAATGTGGGAATATGTTTAAATTCTGTGGGTTCAAGCTGTGAAGAGGAAACATGTTTACACACACTAATAAATACAAATTAGAAGTACAGTAGGTAAGCAAAAAAAGTGCAACCTTTAAAATCTGGGGATCAGTTTTTCAACATCAAAGTGTGCTTGTAGGTGTTATGAATGCAGATATTGCTATTAACTTGTGGCTTAGCATACCTTATTATGAATGTACATTTTCTACATATACACGTACACAAAATCTGAATACGGTTTGTCTGAGATAAATATAGTCATTCTAGATTTGTAATGCTGTAATAATGTATGTCAAAACACTGTCAGTCATTAGAATTAGCTCACATTATATTATAAAGTTCCCACTTTTAACATTTAGTTTAGTTTTTTTCTATTGGTGATTTGATGCAGGTGACTCACAAGAATCTCCCTCTTCCACGCATGCACCCACTTATACTAACAAAGAGGATCTCTCACCTGCACCCAACAGCTCTGCTGATTCAACTGCACGCATGCCTTCATATCAAGGCAGTACCATCTCAGGTTTGGCTGCTCGAGTTTATCACCATCTTGTCATAAATACCTATAATGTCTGGGCCTTCCAATATGAGATACTTGAGCCTTCTTCAGCCAGCAGTATTCATGCAAATCCTAGTGCCGGGCCAAACAAATCTGAAACCTTAAAGTGGTTGTTCACCTTTAAATGAACTTTCAGTATGATGTAGAGAGTGATATTCTGAGACAATTTGCAATTGGTTCTTTTTTGGTTCTTTTTTGGTTTTTTATTATTTGTGTTTTTTTTTTATTCAGCAGCTCTCTCTATTTCAGCAGTCTGATCGACAGGGTCCAAATTACCGTAGAAACCATGCATTGATTTGAATAAGAGACTGGAATATGAATAGGAGAGACCTGAATTGAAAGATGACTAATAAAAAATAACAATAACAATTAGGGGCAGATTTACTTAGGGTTGAATATCGAGGGTTAATTAACCCTCGATATTCGACTGTCGAAGTTAAATCCTTCGACTTCGAATATCGAAGGATTTTAATCCATCGATCGAAGGATATCGAAGGATTTTAATCCATCGATCGAACGATTTTTCTTCAGCCAAAAAAGCTTAGAGAGCCTATGGGGACCTTCCCCATAGGCTAACATTGAGGTTCGGTAGGTTTTAGGTGGCGAAGTAGGGGGTCGAAGTTTTTTTTTAAAGAGACAGTACTTTGACTATCGAATGATCGAATAGACAAATGATTTTTAGTTCGAATCGTTCGATTCGAAGTCGAAATCGTAGTCAAAGGTCGAAGTAGCCAATTCGATGGTCGAAGTATCCAGAAAAAAAACTTTGAAATTCAAAGTTTTTTTTCATTCTAATCCTTCACTCGAGCTTAGTAACTATACCCCTAAATGTGTAGCTTTACAAAGCTAAGCTCAGTGACCCCCATTTGAAAGCTGGAAAATTCAGAAGAAGAAGGCAAATAATTCAACATCTATAAAAAAGAAAAAATGAAGACCAATTGAAAAGTTATATTATAGAATTTACTTTTCTATAATATACTAAAAGTTAACTTAAAGGTGAATCACCACTTTAAAATCACGTGACTTTTGGTCATATGAGAGATAAGAATAATAAGAAATGGCTTTTTTATGTGCATATGCAAATTAGCTTTCATATTCAGTTTGGGATTAGCTTGAATCCTCCATGAAACAGTTGGGATTCAAACCGGTTCACAAATCTCCTAAAAATCAGAACTTAATAAAAAGTAGGCAGAGCTTGGTCAGATTTGGTTATGTTATGGCATATTTTCAATAATAATGTGTGTGTGTGTGGGGGGGGGGTATTAAAGCATGGTTTTAAATGACCCAGTTTTATATTGAAATGTTGGCAGGTAGGCAAACATGTAGCAGTAGTTGCAGCAATGGGAGTATTGGTTTTAGCTTCTTGTCTAGTAGTAACCCATAGCAATCAATCAGTAGGTAGCATTTAACGGTCAGCTCTTTGAAAACAAACATCTGCTTTTTTGCTATCGCTTATTAGATGCAGAAAAACAAAGAGTTTTTATTACATTACTTCAAAAGTGTCACCCTTCATAGGGATGACATGGAAGTGATTTTGTCAGTTTCCCTTTTATTCAGTTTCACATAGCCAATTAGTTGTTTTAAATTGTTTTTTTTTTAACTATTACGCCTGTAATACACATTCATAGTAAAGTATGGGTTATCAAATGATGTCAAAAAATATTATTCAATAGCGACATAATATGACAAGCAAGAAACATTTCTTAAATAGAAATCCTGAAATCTGCAATCACTATATGGAAACTCCCACATCAATAATGACATTTGTAGCATGCTTATTGTGATGTGTAGGCATAGTGTTGTTATTTATAGTCTATATTGTTGCTATGTTTATGCTAGATTTTTAAATAAGACTGGATATTGTATAATAAATATATTATATTTGATTTTTCTCCATCACTCTAGGTCTCCTCAACACGTCAGACTTTCATACAACCATCTCACCAACTACAAACTTCTTCACCAGTCCTTCTCATATAGGTGACCAACCTCAGACAAGCATTCACTGCAATAAGTGCTATCTCTGCCTGCAAGCATACACTGCAGAGCCAACAGGACACTACTCATTCTCACTTTTCCACAATGCTGTATAAGTGATATACCTCTCTTTTAGTTGTTAATGCCATTGCTTTTCAGTTTTTTTTTAAAAAAAAACAAACCTGGCAAAGAGCCATTGTTTTGACCAAGCATCATTTGTAGTGGTATTCAATACATTCACTACCCAGCAATATGCTGTGCAGAGAAAGTAACCTGCGGACAATAATGATTTCATCCCTGCTATAAAAGCAGCAGTCAAAATTCCCAGTGTGACATTGCCCATATATCTGACACAACAGTTATCATCCTCCCTGCCATTAAATATCTAAAGCATTGTCAGTCAAATTATTTCTATGTGTGTTCCTTCTCATTCCTGTTGAGTTGCTGCTGCTGCACATGAAAAATTATCTTTGTTAGTTTAATGGACATACATGCACCAATAGAGGATGACTGCTGAATGCAGTAAAATGTAGTCAGGGAACTGTCACTAATTGTACAGCAGGACACTGCCCTAATGTAAAAATCAGGGACACTTTTAAAAACCTTTTTTTTTGGAAAAGTCAGCAACCTGCATAACCCTAATAATGCAAATGATCTGACACGTTTACCCTAGTGCAGTGTCATCATAAATGGTAGGAAGAATGAGATCTCTGTGCTATGAATGTTTTGTAATTCTGTCTGTCTGTGTAAAATTAATTTTCTATGTGTGTGTGATTGGGCATTCATTTTTCTTTTCTTTGCTTTTCAAGGTGAAACAGACATTAATTGCAGTAAGTATATATTTTATTATTGTAACACATGCTGCCATAAGTTCTCTTGCACGCTGCTAAGAAACAGAATTAGTACCTGTAATGTTCTATCAGTGCCTTGGTCAGCGGCATGAAAATTGGACAAAACTGGTGGAACAAACGTATTTTAGGACCTGGACTTCGACTTATTTTTAACAAGAATTCAGCTATTTTAAGGGGCATATTTATTATGCTGTGTAAAACGTAATTTGCCAAAAAAACAGCTGTGTAAAATCAATGGTGAAGGTATGTACAATTTTATGCCATGCAAACGCCAGATACGACTCATTATTTTACATTGCTTTCGGCAGAAGTCACAAGAAAAAATGCGTAAAAATTTTACACTGTTTTTTTTTATTCGGCAAAGCGTGGCGATGTGGGGTGTATTATCCTGCCTTTTTTTCTTTACACAGTATAATAAGTATGCGCCTAAGTGTACATGAGCACATGGCACTCTCTTCCCTAGTCTAAAAAGAAGGAAAGATACTGGGGAGTTGAGGGGGTGACATGGATCTGAAGTCCTGAGTTACAAAAGTGTTAGATTATTTCAGACTTTATTAATCAGTTCTAGTCTGCGTGCCTCTAGGTACCACAAAACTCAACCTCCCATTGAATAAATTAATTATTTATTATAGTTTATTAATAGCTGTTAGTTTATTAATACCTGTAGCTAGGCAACAGGTTGGACACACCTGATTTAGCAAAGCACCACTTGTCTGTAAGACTTGTCTTCCTTAAAGACAGCAACTCATAGGTACTGGGTATGGTTGCTCATTTCTGTGTTATCACGTTTGTGTTTTCCTTTTCTACCAGGTGAAATAAAACACAAAATTGTTTTTAACCCTGGAAACAACCGCGTATCCTCAGGAATAGTGACAATTGAGAATATTCCAAAAGTGGCAGAGAATCTTACGCTCAACTGCACTGATATTGGGACAAGTCAAGATATCATGATAAGTCAAGATACTCCCTACGCTTTCAATTTCACAAAGCCGCAATGTACAAAATTAAGTGTCATGTGTGACTTTATCAACAAGAGCTGCAGCACTCCCTTCTCTTTCACAGAGATGATACCATTAAGTAAATATTTATTTTCTTCTAAAATAAAGTATGAATTATGCTATTGTTTATGCCTGTACCCTGATTTATACAGCTCGTATTATGATATCCTCCCCAGCCAATTTTTTTTTTTGCATAATGAAAGAACACTTTAAACAACTTTCCACTATTGCTAAAAGCTTTTCTGTGGTTTTTAATTTATTTTGCAAATATAATTAAAACAGTATTTGTTACTCCATTTCTGGGCTACTTTTTCTGACTCTTGAAACAATGTAGCAGAAATCAGCTCTCCTGCATCCAAGACTCCACCTTGCTCAATGTCTTGTGTGCTTCTTCACAGGTCTGTTAATCAGCAGGCATCTGCTACATTCTTTCGAGATGTGAACCAACAGTACAGAAAATAAAAACATATTGCTTTAAATAGCAACTACATCTAAATAACTGTAAAACCACTGAAAATATTGAATTAAAGGGATAATGACATGTTCCTGTGAAAAGCGATAGTAAAGTGTCCGTATTAGAATTACATTTTCTTATATTATGCAAATAAAAACAAACAAATCTAGGTGGAGTGCCTATTTAAAAACAATTCAAAGGCTTTGTTTAATAATAAATTGATCTGCCTAATATTGTGTGACAGATTGTGCCCTCTCACTCACCTACTGTGTGTAATGCCGAGTTTGCCCTTTGCATTATTATTGTAACGATCTGTTACCTGGGATCCCGGAGGAGGACAGCTGGTCCTAGGCGGACAGATGGCAACTGGAACTCCTCTACGGCTCCGGTCTTCACCGACGCCCTTTTGGGGCCCCGGACTTTCTGCGGCGGAGTCAGCAAAGGAGCCAAGCGTGTTAGCCAAAAGCGAAGTATCCAGGGATCAGGCAAAGGCGTAGTCAATTACAGGCAGTGGTCGGTTTCAGGAAGCAGAGAAGCGAAGTACCAAGGGATAAGGCAAAAGCGTCGTCAAGTTCAAGCAGTGGTCGGTCCGGGCAGCGAAGGTACAAGGTCGAATAAACAGGCCAAGGGTCGAATAAACAGGAAAGCAGGCAAACGGGACTTGAGCAGGAACTGTGGAAACAGAAGCCAGCTTGGGCAATGTGAGAAGGAAGAGGAAGGTATTTAAGGGGACAGGAACCAATCAGGAGCAGGCTGAGGAAGACAGACAGATCAGGGACCAATAGGAAGCCAGGCGCCCAAATTAGATGTCATAGCTCCTAAGTGTTTTGGTGGGAGCGTCCATTTTGGCATGCACCGGTGTTTATGCGCCGGCGCCTAAGTTGACGCGATCCAGCGTTTATGCGCTGGCGCACTGCCGGTGTTACAGTACCCCCCCCTTCAGGAGACCCCTCTGGGGGCTCCCAGGGCTTGTCCGGAAACCTCCTATGGAAGGTCCTCAATAATCGGGGGGCATGGGTATTGGCAGCACTCACCCACGATCTCTCCTCAGGACCAAAGCCTCTCCAGTGGACCAGGTACTGGACTCCTCCTCTGGACCTACGAGAGTCAATAATATCTTGTACCTCAAATTCCTGATGGCCATTCAGGAAAACAGGAGGAGGAGGTGATTCCAGAGAAGAAAATGCGTTCTGGACAACAGGTTTGAGCAATGAAATGTGGAAAGAGCTGGAAATGTTCATGTTGGGAGGAAGGTCCAACCTCACAGACACCAGATTAATGATTTCCTTGACTTTAAAAGGACCGATGAAGCGAGGACCCAGCTTAGGACAGGACTGCTTGAGCTTGATATTCCTAGAAGAGAGCCAGACAGAGTCCCCTACCTTGAACCAGGGAGCAGGGCGACGATGTTTATCGGCAGCCACCTTCTGGCGTGAAGAAGCCTTGGCAAGGGCGGAATGAGCATCTGTCCAGATCTTCTGAAAGTTCCGAAACAAGGAGTCAGCTGCAGGAACGTCCACTTTGACAGCAGTTGGAGGAAGAGCTGAGGGAGAGAGACCATAGACACAGAAAAAGGGAGAGCAGTTTAAAGAGCTATGTTTGAGATTATTATGTGCAAACTCAGCCCAAGGAAGAAGATCAGACCAGTTATCCTGATTTTGTGAGATGAAACATCGGAGAAACTGCTCCAAAGACTGGTTCGTCCTTTCAGTCTGCCCATTACTCTGAGGATGGTAAGCCGTGGAAAAGTTCAGATGAATGTTCAGAAGTTTACAAAAAGCCCTCCAGAATCTTGAAACAAACTGAACGCCACGATCAGAGACAATGGAGGAAGGAATGCCATGCAGGCGAAAAACCTCTTTGACAAAAAGCTGAGCGAGAGTGGAGGCTGTGGGCAACTTCTTGAGGGGAACAAAGTGCGCCATCTTCGAGAATCTATCCACGACGACCCAAATGGTAGTCATCCCCGAAGACTTGGGTAAATCCACCACAAAGTCCATTGCAATGTCCACCCAGGGTTGGGAGGGAGTGGGTAAAGGTTGAAGAAGGCCACAAGGAAGGGAACGAGGAGTCTTCTGTTGAGCACAGGTGACACAGGAAGACACAAACAAAGAGACATCTCGTTTCAAGGAGGGCCACCAAAAGTACCTGGATAACAAATCGAAAGTCTTGTTGACACCAGGATGCCCAGCCAACTTGGATGAATGGGCCCAGGACAGGACTTGAGGGACAGAGGAGGCAGGCACAAAGGTCTTTCCAGGAGGACATTCTGGAGGAGAGACAGAAACAGGAGCCACAATGAATTCAGGAGGAATAATTGGAGTAGGAGAGAGAACAGGGGCTTCATCTGACAAAAATGATCTGGACAGGGCATCAGCCTTGGAGTTTTTTGAACCAGGGCGAAAAGAAATGATGAAATTAAATCTGGAGAAAAAGAGAGCCCAACGTGCTTGGCGGGGATTCAGTCTCTTGGCAGAAGAGATGTATTCAAGATTTTTATGATCCGTAAGAATGGTGATAGGTTCAGCCGAACCCTCCAGCAGATGACGCCATTCCTCTAGGGCCAATTTAACTGCCAAAAGTTCTCTGTTGCCCACGTCATAGTTTCTCTCAGCAGAGGAAAATTTCCGTGAAAAGAAGGCACAAGGATGTAACGGGCCATGAAAGTCAGACCGTTGTGAGAGGATGGCCCCAACTCCGGAATCAGAAGCATCCACCTCCAAAACAAAAGGACGAGAAACATCTGGATGAATCAAAACAGGAGCAGAAGAAAAGGCTTGTTTCAGGTCATCAAAAGCTCTCTGTGCTTCAGGGGTCCAGACAAACCTTGTACCCTTCCTAGTAAGGGCGGTGATGGGAAGGACGATGCCGGAAAAATTTCTAATGAACTTCCTATAAAAGTTGGCGAAGCCCAGGAACCGTTGGACTGCTTTCAGATTAGAAGGAGGGACCCATTTGTGGACCGCAGAGACTTTTGCTGGATCCATCTCAAAACCAGTGGCAGAAATGATGTAACCAAGAAAGGAAATCTTAGGCTGATGAAATTCGCATTTGTCAATCTTGGCAAACAAATTATTCTCTCTGAGGCGCTGAAGGACCTGTCTCAGATGAGTAACATGAAGAGATTCACAAGGGGAGAAAATCAAAATGTCATCTAGATAGATGACAACAAAGGAGTAGAGGAGGTCTCGGAAAATATCGTTCATGAAGTCTTGAAAGACAGCGGGGGCGTTGCAGAGGCCAAAAGGCATGACCAGGTACTCATAATGGCCGTCACGTGTGTTGAAGGCTGTCTTCCACTCATCTCCTTGCCTTATACGGATAAGATTGTAGGCTCCCCGGAGGTCTAACTTAGAAAAAATTTTGGCGCCCTTGAGCTTATCAAAAAGTTCAGGAATGAGAGGGAGAGGATATCTGTTTTTGATAGTTATCTTGTTGAGACCACGATAATCAATGCATGGCCGAAGACCCCCATCCTTCTTCTGAACGAAGAAAAATCCGGCACCAGCAGGTGAATTAGACTTCCTGATGAACCCCCTAGATAAATTGTCCTGGATGTAGTCCTTCATAGCCTGAGTTTCAGGTATGGATAAAGGGTAAGTTCTTCCCCTAGGAGGGACGGTTCCAGGGATCAGGTCAATGGGACAGTCATAGGGTCTATGGGGGGGAAGGACTTCAGCGCTTTTCTTCTCGAAGACATCAGAAAAGTCTCTATAACAGGCAGGAAGAGACTCGAGGGTGGATAAGGAACAAACGGAGACTGGAGAAGAAGAAAAAGAGAGCAAACAACTGGAAGAACAGCAGGAATTCCAAGCAGACAGTTCTCCAGCAGACCAGTCAATAGCAGGGTTATGCAGTTGTAGCCAGGGCAACCCTAGGATGACCGGAGTGGAAGGACAGGAGATGGCCAAAAACGAAATCTTCTCTTTATGGAAAGAACCAACTTGCAAGTGCAGAGGGGAAGTGGAGTGAGTAATCAGTCCAGGAGAGACGGGATGTCCATCAATTGCTTGAGCCGCCAGAGGCACTTGAAGAGGAACAAGGGGCAAGGAAGAGGCTCGGGCAAAAGAGAGGTCAACGAAGTTCCCAGCAGCACCGGAGTCGATGAAAGCCTGGCAAGGAATGGTTTTGGAGGAGTGCTTAATAAGACAGGGAACCAATAAGCAAGAGTAGTTTCTTGGTGGAGAAGAAGCGGCAGTGCCCAGGACGGTCTCCACCGGCCGACCTAGGCTTTGGAGTTTCCCTGCGGCCGAGGTTGAGGCTTGTTAGGACAAGTTTTGACAAAATGACCCTTCAGGCCACAGTAAAGGCACAGACCTGCCGTACGACGACGAGACCTCTCCTCGGAGGTAAGTCTAGTAGCCCCCAGCTGCATGGGTTCCTCCGGCACAGGAAGAGAATTAGCTGGAGAAGGAATGTTGGAGTCGAGGAGCAGTCTGTGAGCACATGATTTGGCTGAAAGCCTCTCCTTCAGTCGAACATCAATTCGGATGACCAAAGAGACCAGGTCTTCAAACTGCGTAGGCAGATCTCGGGCAGCCAACTCGTCTTTTAGGGACTCATTGAGACCGTTCCAAAAAGCTGCCACAAGGGCCTCGTTATTCCAGGATACCTCCGCGGCAATGGTACGGAAATCAATGGCGTACTCGGCTGCGGAGAGTGACCCCTGGGAGATCTTTAAGAGACGAGTCGAGGCATTCTCCTTCCTGCCAGGAGCATCAAAAATCTCACGGAAAGTGGATAGGAAGGCCGTGGAGTTGTGAACCAGAGGATCGTCCCGTTCCCAGAGAGGGGAAGCCCAGGCCAGGGCCTTTCCATAAAGCAAAGTCAAGACATAGGCCACTTTGGACTTCTCATTAGGAAACTGTGAAAGCTCGAAGTGGATCTTGCACTGATTCAAAAAACCTCGACAGGTCTCGGGGTCCCCGGAGTAACGAAGGGGTGCAGAAATCTTGGGTCTCCAGCAAAAACTCTCCCCACTGGGTAAATGAGCCGAGACCAGAACTGGAGCAGGCGGTGCCACAGAAACAGGAGGCAATGGGGTCTGGGAGGCCTGCAGGACATCTAGGCGACTGGACAGATGTTGAATACTCTGAGCGAGATGCAACTGCTGGGTCTCAGAATCCTCAAGACGCTTCATGAGAGCCTCCAAAACAGTCTCCAGAGAGGAAGGTCGACCAGCGGCTTGGGAGGGATCCATTTTAAAGGGCCCAAGCTAACTGTAACGATCTGTTACCTGGGATCCCGGAGGAGGACAGCTGGTCCTAGGCGGACAGATGGCAACTGGAACTCCTCTACGGCTCCGGTCTTCACCGACGCCCTTTTGGGGCCCCGGACTTTCTGCGGCGGAGTCAGCAAAGGAGCCAAGCGTGTTAGCCAAAAGCGAAGTATCCAGGGATCAGGCAAAGGCGTAGTCAATTACAGGCAGTGGTCGGTTTCAGGAAGCAGAGAAGCGAAGTACCAAGGGATAAGGCAAAAGCGTCGTCAAGTTCAAGCAGTGGTCGGTCCGGGCAGCGAAGGTACAAGGTCGAATAAACAGGCCAAGGGTCGAATAAACAGGAAAGCAGGCAAACGGGACTTGAGCAGGAACTGTGGAAACAGAAGCCAGCTTGGGCAATGTGAGAAGGAAGAGGAAGGTATTTAAGGGGACAGGAACCAATCAGGAGCAGGCTGAGGAAGACAGACAGATCAGGGACCAATAGGAAGCCAGGCGCCCAAATTAGATGTCATAGCTCCTAAGTGTTTTGGTGGGAGCGTCCATTTTGGCATGCACCGGTGTTTATGCGCCGGCGCCTAAGTTGACGCGATCCAGCGTTTATGCGCTGGCGCACTGCCGGTGTTACAATTATACATCCTATCCTCAGATTCCCCTTGCAGTGTCTCATTATTACATGTTCAGAGATTAACAGACCTCTACAAGGGAAGACTCACATAAAGGTGGCCATACACGGAGAGATCCGCTCGTTTGGCGATGTCGCCCAAACGAGCGGATCTCTCTCCGATACACCCACCTTGAGTTGGGCAATATCGGGCTGATCCGATTGTGGGCCCTAGGGCCCAATGATCGGATCCTAACAAATATGGGAATGGGGATCGCAGGACCGCATCAACGAACAGATGCGGCCGCGATCCGACGGGATTTTTTGTCCCATCCCATCGAGATCTGGCAGACATTCAGCCAGATCTCGATTGAGGAAGCCCATTGGGGGGCCCCATACACGGACCTTTAGGGTGTAAGGCATTGTGGAAAATGAAATCTCAACTTGAGGAAGCAGAATATAGCACTGGAACACGTAATTAGTAGTGATGGGCAGATAAATTGTCCTGGCACAAATTTGCGGCGAATTTCTGTGTTTTGTCGCCGGTGAATAAATTTGCGAAACTCCATTTCCAATTCGCTGACGAAAATTCGCCTGTGTCAAAAAATTTTGGACGCGCATTCAAAAAGTCACTTGCGCCAAAATCTGCGCGCGTCAACACTATTCAGATGCCCATTGACTTTACCGCCGGAGTCAAAATTGACACGAGCGACTTTTCGGACGCGCATCCAAAATTGATGCTGGCAGGAAATTTTTCGGCGAAGTGAAAAGGGAGAAATTCACCCATCACTAGTAATTGAATTCAGCAGATAGAAACTACTTTTGATAACAAATACAAAAAAAAATATTAATATAATTCCAAAGTTATATAATGTTCCTTCTCAGACAGTATGATGAGGCTGATTTGTCAGTGTGGCAGAGTGGTCCTGTCTCATGTCTACAAAAGGAAAAGCTTTAATGATGCCTTTGGCACGTCAAATGTTTTAATGGCGATATGTTTTACAGAACATTCAATTAACTCTAATTCCAAGACTGGGACTAGGGTAGGCAGAAAAGCACATACCAAAGGTGCAACATTGAAGTGGGGGGATGCTCAGCAAATACTCCTTCTACCCCTAGTTTAGCCCTTCTGTAATGGAGGCAGTCAGCTGTTTGCATCTATCTCACTCAGGGGGGAGCTAGTTGCTAGTTGCCGGTGGATAGTGACTTGATCACTCTCTCAAGTGATCAATGGCAGTGAGGCTTGCCTTGGGCGTCCAAGTTGCTTGGCCCTGCACTGTCTGATTTACTGCTAACAGTGCATCACTTTAAATGACAGTAATTTTCCTCCATTGTTGCCATCACATGTGGTTTTCTTACTGTAATTGAATTTGAGAACTATGTGAAAATGATTTTGATAGTTTTACACTATACTCCTGAAGACAAACTGTGCAAAAATACTAGAAATCACTCCATTTTCTTATTTGATGAAATGCACTAAAAAATACACATTAATAACATTGTGTTTCCTCCAGATTACAGAAATTTTAATTTATCCGTTTATGAGGGACAAAATAGTATTCGTTTTGAATGGGACGGAAAAGAACTCCTGAATACCTGTCACGTAAAAGAGAATTATACTTGTATAGGTAAGAACTCCACCCATACCTATTTTGTTTGGTCCCATTGTCATATTAAGTTCTTTAACCAGAAAGCCACCTTTATGAAGTATAAATAATAATTTATACCTTTACGATAGTAATTATGAAAGTTTAGAAGTAGAAAATAATGATATTCACTAAAAAAGTGTACATGTTTCTCTTACTAATACAGCATACAATTATTTTTCCATCACTTTACTTGTCCCTATGACTTTTAATAAGAGATGTTAAGAATGTTTGTCAGCTTTTTTGCAAAAATATGTTTGCTACTGCAGAGCAACAGGACCCATTTGTTTCTAAGGGAAATTGTTTACAGGTGTTAAAAAATCCATTAAAAATGGAATGGAAAGACAATCAATAGCTGCCATTTTCTTCAATTTCCCCAGGGATGTTCAATGTCCTAGTTCAGGACATGAACAGTATAGTACAGGTATGGGACCTATTATACAGAATGCTCGGGACCTGGGGCTTTCCGTATAACGGGTCTTTCCATAATTTGGATCTTCATACCTTAAGTCTACTAGAAAATCATGTAAACATTAAATAAACCCAACAGGCTGGTTCTGCTTCCAATAAGGATTAATTACATCTTAGTTGGGATCGCGTACAAGGTACTGTTTTATTATTACAGAGAAAAAGGAAATCATTTTTTAAAATTTGGATTATTTGATTATAATGGAGTCTATGGGAGACAGCCTTTCCGTAATTCTGAACTTTCTGGATAATGGGTTTCCGGATAACTGATCCCATACCTGTACTAAATTTACTAAATTAAACTTACTATACTTCAAAGCCAACCAAGAGTGGTGGAATGAATCCCTGCAGAACATGTAGAAGAGAAGAGAGACAGCCCTGTGTTTCAAGTTAGACATTAGAGTCACTGGGTATTGCAGTGCCCCTCCAGTAAACTGGGGTTTTGTTATCCTTTAACATGATCAGTGGACATTTAAAAATTTGCAACCAAACACAAAGGTGCTCATTTATAAATACTGTGCAAATTTGCACCTGGCCAGTAACCCATGGAAACAGATAGGATGTTTGCTTTCATTGTGCAACCTGCAGGCTGAAAAAATCAAACAGTGGTTTCCCACTCGCAAATTTGCTCAGTGTTTATAAATGAGCCCCAATAATTGCAGGACACTCATTAAAGGGGTGGTTCGCCTTTAAAATAACTTTTAGTATGTTATTGAATTTACCATTCTATGCAACCTTTCAATTGGTTGTCGTTAGTTATTTTTTTTTTATAGTTTTTAAATTATTTGCTTTCTTCTTTCTTTTCTTCTTCTGGTCGCTCACCCGATCTAAAAACAAAAGCTCTGTAAGGCCACAGATGTATTGTCATTGCTACTTTTTATTACTTATCTTTCTATTAAGGCCCTCTCCTTTCCATATTCCAGTCTCTCATTCAAATCAATGTATGGTTGCTAGGATAATTTGGGCCCTAGCAAACCAAATTGCTGAAATTGCAAACTGGAGAGCTTCTGAATAAAAAGCTAAATAACTCACAAATAATAAAAAATGAAAACCAATTGAAAATCTTTTTATAATATCACTTTCTACAACTGAAAATTAATTTAAAGATGAACAACCCCTTTAAGTCATTAAGTGAGTGACTGATGCTGAGATAGTTTCTAGAGAAAAGCTGGACATCTGTCAGGTTTATTCACTGTCAACTACTAGTTATGTGAAATGATGAACTTGGAATTACTTGGTAACCCATCACAGATACATAAAATAAATGCTTTCAAATGCTCTGTTAATTTTAGAATGACGAGTTACTGGTATGGATCATGTTATTTAGTAGGGATACACCGAATGCACTATTTTAGGATTCGCCGGACTCTAAGGGGCCACCAAGGGTCAAATATCGAGGGTTAATTAACCCTCGATATTCGACTGGGAATTAAAATTAAGATTTTAGCGCAATAGATTATTCCTTCGATCAAACGATTAAATCCTTCGAATCGAATGATTCGAAGGATTTTAATCCAACGATCGAAGGATTATCCTTCGACCAAAAAAATTTAGGAAAGCCTATGGCGACCTTCTCCATAGGCTAACATTGAGTTCGGTAGGTTTTAGATGGCGAACTAGGGGGGTCGAAGTTTTTTCTTAAAGAGACAGTACTTCGACTATCGAATGGTCGAATAGTCGAACGTTTTTTAGTTCGAATCCTTCGATTCAAAGTCCTAGTTGAAGGTCGAAGTAGCCCATTCGATGGTCGAAGTAGCCCAAAAAACACTTCGAAAATCGAAGTTTTTTTACTTCGAATCCTTCACTCGAAGTTAGTGAATTGGCCCCTAAATGTGCATATGCAAATTAAGAAAACAAGGAGCAAAATAGTGCTGCGTCTGCGTGTGATGAAAATTCATATGAGTTTTAGGATTCGGATTTGGTTTGGCCAGGCACTTGGATTCAGCTAGATCCAAATCCTGCTTAAAAAGGTCTGAATTTGGTGTGCATCCTTATTATTATTAAGAGACATTTTTTGGTTTATTTTATGTGCCTATTCTTTAGGCCTGGGTGGTGATTGCTGTAGGGGAAAATAGACTTATTATTCACTATAGGCAATGCTTACAGAACCTAAAAAGAATGCACCTCAAGTCAATAAAGAAGATAATCCATGTTTTAGCTACATTTCAAGACTATACAAAAGTACACACAAACATACAGAGAGAATGAGTGTTGGGGTCATTGCTGGTTAAACTGAGAATGAATGTAGTGCTCCAGAGGGAGAGAATAGGATTCAGTGGAGTGCTAGAGTTGGAGAGTGCTAGAGTTGGAGAGTGCTAGAGTTGGAGAGTGCTAGAGCTGGAGAGTGCTAGAGCTGGAGAGTGCTAGAGCTGGAGAGTGCTTCTTAACAATACAGGATAACAATACAGGATAAAGACATCATGCCCAATATTAGTATTAATATAGACATTTTATATATGTTTATTGTTCTTTTACTCAGAACAAAATAATCCTACTGAAGAATATAGACAGGATGATCAAACAAGGAAAGTTACTAATTTGAAACCTTACACGGAGTACATATGCACAGCAATGCTGACTTATAATGGAACAGTAATAAATACTACAAATATTACCACACAGACAAAGGCTGCAAGTAAGTTTCATTTTCTCCTGTGTTATACTGTATGTTATTTACTGTATATGCATATATTTTTTTATGTGTGTAACACTATATTTTGGACTCTAGATATGCTGCATCCAGTAGACATATTTGTTACATCCTGACTCATTACATTTAAACTGGACCTCAGCGGAGGTGTATTAAATGTACTTAAGCTCCTAATAAAGTTGCTTTGAGATGCTCTTAAACATACAGCAGACTATTTTTTAAAATACGGTAATGAAAACCATTGGACCAAGTCATCCAAGATAGTAAGGTTGAACTTGATAGATCTTTTTTCAGCCTAACCTACTATGTCACTACAAGTCTCACATTTCCTTGTGGCACCAATAGGCTTTCAGGCATTCTCTGTGAAGTTCTAAAACTTTAAGAGACAGTACTGCCAACTCAGGGACAGTTTGGGTGCAGTCATGTATAATCGAATCAAATATACTAAAGATTGAGTAGAGAAAAGGAAATAAACCATACCATACTGTATTGCTCCCCAAAAAAAGATACAGAAACTCCAACAATATAAGCTCACTAAAGTGGTTCACCAGCCCAGGTGCTCATGCCTCATACCTGTCACTGATTATATCCATGTCTCTACCTCTCAAATAAGGTAACATATATGGAGACTCGCTGGGCTTTACTTCTGGTCCGAGCACAGAGGCCCAGACCCATCACTAACAGGAGGTTACACAAACTGCTTTCTGCACATAATTACTGTTTAGGCATAATTTATGTATACCTTAAAAAAACACTGGTTTTCAGTGTCATTCTAAGGTACATGGGCCCCACCAGATGACTTCACTCAAGGGCTCACCAAACACAAAAGTGCACCCTTTGCTGCAGCCAATGCTGCAGAAAATATACCATAAGCATATAAAATCCAGACATCCCTGGAAGGTTGTTGCAGAAATGATACTCCATTAACCCCAAACCTAACAATGGGATCAGCACAGAAAATGGACAATATGCACATTAACCCTAGACATACAAATAAGATGCCTGCAGAAAATAAATAATAAGCAAATTAACCCCAAACATGACAGATGACATGACTAAGAAAAATAAAAAAAAATTAAAGATGTATATGCATGTTCATCCAGGACGGAAGGACCCAGCATGGACGGTGGCTGGTTAGCAAATAAGATCTAGTATGGAGGCAGACAGGCAGGCAGTCTGTCAGAGGGGCCCAGCAGGGAAGCAGCAGTCAGCATGACTCATCATAGCAGAAGATGATCAGAAAAGCAGCTGGTGATCCACCAGAACCCAACACAGCAGCATCCAGACTGATCAAGATTTTTCCTGGTCCAGTCCAACCCTACTGGTGTCAGTTGATTAGGGAATAAACACCTATACATTTTTTTTATCCACTAGTGACCTCAAAATCATCCCATGTTACAATGGGGTTAGTACGTGATGTAGTCCTACCTTGGAAAATGATACCTGCAGCATATTTCTGATTTTGACAATATACTTGCAATTGCTTTCATTTGTATGCATGGGGCACAACTATGACGTACAGATTTCTGTACATAGGTGCAATTACACTGAAATTATGGTAAAAAACACTGGATAAAAACATCTAATGCCATACCACACCTACAGATCTGCAAGCAAGGGTTATACATAAGGGTTACTGAAGAGGGACCACAAATGAAAAAAATATATAAATATAAACAAATAAATATATAAATACAATAAACAAACCTTCATGGTGCCCACAAATCTCCAATGAAAACGACTTGATTATTACATTTACACAGAAAAAAATGCAATAAAATGTTACGCTATCTAATGCAAAGATGACAGGTGTTGGTTGTATAAAATGGATAATAAATAAAAGCATGAGAACTGAACCATGATGGTGATGGATGAATGGTATTTGTATTGTCTTGCAATAATGCAGCTACTGGAACGATAACTTTTTTCCTGCAAATTCCATTCCATTTGTTTTATTCTTATCCAACAACAGAACCAGGGCCGATCAGAAATCTTTATTGTAAGCCAAGCAATACATCAATTTATGTTACATGGGAAGCCCCAGAAGAGCGTAATGGTCCATTGTCTGGCTATATTTTATCAAGACAACTTGACAGCGAAAAGGGTAATTCTTTAATATCTGTCAGTACTTTTTATACACAATCATGTTTTTATTTGTATCAAGCTAGCAATTAGTGATGGGTGAATTTATTCGGCAGGCGCGAATTTGCACAATTTGCCGCCAGCGAATAAATTCGCAAAACGCCCATGAAAATTTGCGGCAATAATTCGCCAGTGTCAATTTTTTTTTTTTGAAAAAACAGACGCCAGTGTCAAAAACGGGCGCCGGCGTCAAAAACGAGAAGCCGGCGTCAAAAACGAGACGCTGGCGCCGTTTAGCCCATCACTGCTAGCAATGTATTCATTCAAAAAGTACAATAGTTTCCTTTTCCCACCAATTTAATCATGTATGTCAAACTGTATACTGTATTTTCTGTCATGAACTATACCTCCCAGCATCCTAAGCATACACAAGCCAATCACCTATTGTACTAACCACATGTGATTGATATATTGATATTGGCAATGCCAGAGGTGTTGCAGATATGCCTTATGTTATTGAAAAATAACCAGCTTTAAACTCTCCAGATTATATTTAACCTATAACCCTTGGTGGGCATTTAGGAGAATACTGTATATATTATGTCATGTAAAACGAAATTCTCCAAAAAAAAACATAGTAAAAAGCTATGTAATATAAACAATAAAGGTGTGGGTAATTTTACGCAAAGCGAATGACAGATTTGATGCCGTTATTTTACATTGCTTTCGGGGGTAGTCACATAATAAAAAACGTGTATGGGATGGGACCTTTATGTTTACGTATGTATGTATGTTTAATGCATTTGGACAAAAAAATTTGCCTTAAGAAAAAAAGGTCATTAACTTGCATTGCGAGTGTAAAAAATTTTGTGCACGTCAAAAAATTTTGTTGATGGCCATTGACTTTTTTCGCTGTTTTATTTAGTCTTTTTTTTTTTTTTTAGATTTTAACTTGGAAGGGGTACAGAAAAGAAAAGGGGTAGGGATTTAAGAAAATACTGTACATGTTTATGATATATCAGTGTAGAATTTGTAAGTAACAGCACAAAAAAAGCAAATGTAATGTAGTATATAGTGATGGGCAAATTTGCGCCGTTTCGCTTCGCCGAAAAATTCTCAAATTTCCTGCGAACTTCGCGAAGCGGTGAAAAATTAGTGAAACGGCGCCGGCGTCTCGTTTTTGACGCCGGCGTAGATTCGCATTATTTTGCCAGCGAATTTTCGTGCCCGTTTCGCAAATTTATTCAGCGTCTGCGAAACGCGCAAATTCGCCGTGAATTTGCGCCTGCCGAATAAATTCGCCCATCACTAGTAGTATATATATACATATTGGAGAGAGAGAGCAATATGGTTTCAACTTTTTATTCAATGCCATATCAAATGAAGAGAAATGAAGCAAAGAACTAAAAAAAATGGGACAGATGGTCGAGTGTGACAATATGTTAGTTGGTAATCCTGTTTTATTGGCCCATCGTAAGTTGGCTAAGGTATTTTGGCTTCTGATTGCTCATCTGCTAACCTCAGTTTTGTGTTTTCTTGTGTTGGTGAGCAACATGTTGCTCATGAGCCACTGGTTGGGGATCACTGAATTTTATTTTGTTATAACATTGAAAGGATTTGGAATAATGAGTGCATTCTCTCATCATGGGATTTAAGTAACTCCAGGTGTCTATCAAATGTAACTTCTGTAAAAGCCTTTTTGCTTCTTTCATAGTAAGTAAGGTTGAAAAAAGACACACGTCCATCAAGTTCAACCTTTTAGGTTTTTTTTTTAATCTGCCTGCTAGTTGATCCAGAGGAAGGCAAAAAAACCCCTCATCTGAAGCCTCTCCAATTTGCCTCAGACGGGGAAAAAATTCCTTTCTGACTCCAAAATGGCAATAGGACTGGATCAACTTGTACTATGAGCTATCTCCCATAACCCTGTATTCCCTCACTTGCGAAAAAGCTATCCAACCCCTTCTTAAAGCTATCTTGTGTATCAGCCTGTACAACTGATTCAGGGAGAGAATTCCACATCTTCAAGGCTCTCACTGTAAAAAACCCCTTCCGAATATTTGGGCAGAACCTCTTTTCTTCTAATCAGAATGGGTGACCTCGTGTCAGCTGGAAAGACCTACTGGTAAATAAAGCATTAGAGAGATTATTATATGATCCCCTTATATATTTATACATAGTTATCATAACACCCCTTAATCACCTCTTCTCCAGTGTGAACATCCACAATTTGGCCAGTCTTTCCTCATAGCTAAGATTTTCAATACCTTTTACCAGCTTAGTTGCCCTTCTCTGTACCCTCTCTAATACAATAATGTCCTGTTTGAGTTTTGGAGACCAAAACTGTACGGCATATTCTAGATGGGGCCTTACAAGTGCTCTATACAGTTTGTAAGAAACATTAAATTTCTGACTTGATGAATCATGTATTGGATTTAATGCTAAGTTGGAGTAGTCCTACTATTAATAATCGCTCTGTAAAAGCCTCTAATTCTGTAATAAATTGGATTTGTCCTGTGTTAAGGTGGCCATAGACGTTACAATTATGATCTTTCCTGGAAACAATCTTTGCATGAAAGATTGTTTGTTTCAATACACCTGTGTAGAGATGAATCGTCAGATATACAGTTAGAAACAAAGAATTCTACCTGTATCTGACGATTCAGCACTAACACTGGCCGATGTTTAGGTGCCTTCAAAGAAACCCAATCAAAATTTTCCAGCCAGCCTTTAAGGTGGTGGAAATGTGCACTGTTAAGTAATGGGTAATATATAATTAGCTTGGCCACAAGGAGGTAGTGAGTCATAAGTTAAACTGTGAAGTGTGAGATTGTTGGCAGTAAAAAGTAAATAAAAGAAAACAAGAACAAGAAATGTGTGGCCAGTTTGGCACTGATAGAGCAAGGGACAGCAGTCTATGTTAGGAGAAAGGATTGTGCCACAACTTATCTGTTACAAAGAAGTCAGAACCATAAACTTGATCAGTAAAGTAACTAGAGGGGGGCGGGCCCTGGTGCAGGACGTGCAGCCAGGCCCCCCCCGTACGCTTTTTTTCTGCCTGCAATTCCGCAGAAGTCAGGGGCGAGCGAGCTGCCGGGGGCCCTGAGGGGGTGCGGGCCCTGGCCCAATCACACCCCCTGCTCCCCCTGTAGTTACGCCACTGAACGTGATCTGTTTATGAGAAAGTCTTCCATACCTTGTGTTACATGTGGCATAGTGCAGCAGGATGGAAGACTCTGGAGCTGGGATTTCAGCGTCAGCGATGCTCTTCCTACCGTGATTGGCCAGTTTATAATAACAAGAAAATCTGGAGAGTCTTTGCAAGTATGTAGTTTTATTATCGCGATAATAAAACTACATGGTGCGATAATAAAACTACATACTTGCAAAGACTCTCCAGATTTTCTTGTTATTATATGTTACCGTGGTGGAGATGGCTACTCCATTTGTCTGTGGAAGAGTCTGACTAACTAAACCAATTGGTGGATCACTGAGGAATAATTTCCAGTTTTACCCAAGTTTGATGGAAAGAAAGTAACAGTGGTGGACTGGGCCGAACGGCTGCAACGGACAGCTCGCTTGTATAAGGTACCCACCAAGCAAGGAGCTGACCTGGCGATCGGCTCGCTGAAGGGTGATGCTCACAAGGCAGTGCTTCAGCTACCGGTGGTAGAAAGTTGCAGCCACCACAGATCTACACCCCAGGTTCTTCACGCGAGTACAGAGAGAAGGAGAGATGCTCCCCCAGTTTGCAGTGGCACTATGGGAACTCTGGAACAAGCTAAACTAAGGTGGTTAACAAGGACTGGCTGACTCCTTTGTGAACAGTTCATGGCCGGCCTACGAGAAGCTAGAGTGAGAACTGCGTTAAAGGAAAAGGTGCCAGCTTTTTTTCCCGAGGTTGCAGAAGGCTATAGAACATAGCAAAGAAGAGAAAACAAACTCCCCAGAGCGCCCCTCAACTGCAACATTTGCAGGGCCGAGTCAGCAGCAAGCATGAAGATAATTCCTACATACAACTCACCCTGAAGGGCAGAAGTGCAATTTGGAACGTATATCTAAGATGTCAGTGGCATTGGAGCTACATGGAATATTATTTAGCAGAATATTACGAGCTCAATTGTAACTTTTTTGCATTTCTATAATGAATGTTTTGACCCTTTGGGGTTAAGCCCTGTTTTAATGGGCAGCATCTGAGCGATTTAAAGGTTGCTAGAGCACAGTTTCTTTCTTTAAAAATGATTGTTACAAAAACAAATGTGTACTATACTTATGTGAAACCATGTGAGTTCTGCAGTGCCTATTGGCATTCTGTAGTGCATTTAAAATCATGTTACTTATCTTTAGAAGCAATATTAGTTTGTGAATAGTAACACCAAAAATGAAAGTGTTTTAAGGCATAGGTATGGGACCTGTTATCCAGAAAGCTTGGGACCTGGGGTTTCCCAGGTAACGGATCTTTCCATACCTTAAGTCTACTAGATGATCATGAAAGCAATAAAAACTAAATAGGCTGATTTTGCTTCCAATAAGGATTAATTGTATCTTACTTTAGATCAAGTAAAAGGTACTGTTTTATTATTAGATAGAAAAAGGAAATCATTTTTAACATTTTGGATTATTTGGATAAAATGGAGTCTATGGGAGATGGTCATTCCCTAATTTGGATCTTTCTGTATAACGGGTTTCCAGATAACTGATCCCATACCTGTAATTAAATTAAATTTAAATTTAAAAATAATAAAAAAAAGTAATTAAAAAGGTAAAACTGATCTGTAATGGTTAATCCATTTTATTAGAATTAAAATATTGTTTTTTCTTGATGTGCCAGCTCATGAACACCACCCCCATAATGATTAAATTGCACTCCTACTGAAAAAAGATTACAAACAGATGCCCTAGTCATAGAACGATGAATATGACATGCAAAGTAATACCATAACATTTTTTAAAGTGGAAATAAGAAGAAAAAGGAAATGTAAAGTTTTGAAGCTTGCGATTGTTATCTATCTTAGTTAACCCGGAAAAAGTATCACCTTTCAGTTACGTTTGTGAGTTTCATCTCAGAAGCATTCATTAATAGTAAATAGTTATATAGATGACAGATGATATTAGAGAAAGGCAGATAAAATAACACAAACCTCGTATTATATATTAATCTATTTTTGCTGTCTGAACAGACAATGTCACACTTCAGAAAAAGCATCATCATACTTTTAAAAACTTGGAACCATACAAGAATTATACAGTGTGTGTTAAAGCATTCAATCGTGAGCAAAATATAACTTTATACGGAGAAGGAAAAAACATAAAATGTAACACCACGGAGGGAGGTAAGTCTACCACGCTGTTCATATAAGGTGCTTAGACATACAAATAGTTTAAAGTGACATTATAATATGATGCAGGGATAAAAGACAAGAGATCCCAAGTACTCAGTAATATTATTGTAAAATCATATTCTTGAGTTTCTGGATGGAGAAGCCCTAGTATATATATTTCTGTTAAATCTATGCTAATGTAGAAAAGTAGTGCAAAATCCTTGCACTAACCCCACTGTAGCAGTTCCCTGTAATGGAGCCGACGCAAAAGCTGTGTGTGTGCTGGAGTGATGTGCGAGCCAGCCCGATACCCACGGGACCCGAAAGCACCCCTGCTTGTAAATCTGCACAACCAATCTTACAGCCAGTGGCCCTGACACTGGTGAATCAAATACAGGATAGCAAAATTATAGATATGCACAGAAGGGGGAGAGATGTTATCTTACAACACACATTACCTGCCATATGAATATTAGACTTTTAGTTGGAAGTGATTCCTTAGGATTTATTTGGGGGGTCTGGCTGATGCAATGAAACTCATTATATATAAAGGCCGGTAAGACTCAGATAGGTAAAGCAAAGTGACAGAATATTGTACTAAGAATGAATTTTGTGAGTGTTTTATGAGTGTTTCAGCTTGTAGTTTTGCTTTTCTCTTTCACGCAGTTCCTGATAAGGTTACAATTGTTAGTACCACATTCGAGGGAAATAACATTATTAGAATAAAATGCCATCTCCAAAAAGAAAAATTAAAGGGGCCAAAAGCTCGTTTTCAGCTTGAATTTCATGGCGGCAAACCGAAAAAACATGAAGAATGCGACTTTCAAATTTCAGACCTGAATTATTTGACAACTTATACATTTAAGGTGAGAGGTTATTTTTATCGTATAAATGACCAACATACTGTAGTACACATATTACACAGAGCAATATAGTAACTTTAAGGTTTCTACCACATGTACCAAAATGTGATTTTATGTACAATGTGCCACTTCCATGGTAAAAATAGTTAAATCTTTCACAAGCAGTGTAATGCTCACAGATGATAGATGTTTCATACAGGTCAGTATTTAGTCTGTGCATTGTATAATTTATTCCTTTCCCAACTAACCATACCACTATACTACCTTCCTCTGAGGGACTCCACAAACCCTAAACAAAAGCCCATTAATATCAGCCTTGTCATGTGCTTCTACAGAACTGTCTAAAGCAGTCCTTGGCTGTTGTTTGTAAGTAAGCCATTGTCTAGGGTTTCTAACTAGAACTTGCTGGTGATCGGTACATGCTTATAAATAGAGACTACTGGAGGCGGCAGAGTAACTGACTTGCAGATAACTGAGGGTAAAACCTTACATTTACATATGTTGCTTTTGTTTTATTGACAGATTAATGTATTCAATGGAGTATTTTCTGGACCCTCGCAAATAGTTACAGTAACAACTAAATGTAAGTATGTATAAATAAGCAGTAAACACCTTTTTCAGAATACGATAAATTAATAAAACTTTTGCTAATATATTAGAAAATGATCTTTTAACTATTCTTTTAATGTAAAAAAAAAATTTTAATCAAAAAGTCACAACAAGGTAATTGTTTCGCTTAAGCTGGCTTTTTTTGCTTCCAATAAGGATTAATTATATATTAGTTGGGATCAAGTACAAGCTACTGTTTCATTATTACAGAGAAAAAGGAAATCATTTTTAAAAATTTGGATTATTTGGATAAAATGGAGTCTACATTCCGTAATTAGGAGCTTTCTGGATATCGGGTTTCTGGATAAGTTATCCTATACCTGTATCTTGAAATCAGCCAGATATCTTTCTGCCATGTTTTACAATCTCTTGTGTAAACAAGTCTTCATAGGCCGAAAATCAGATCAGCGCTTGTTCAAATTAGGCTCATGTGTTGATAGGATTGCCACCCTGTCAGTATTTCACCAGCCTTGCCAGTAAAATACTAGCTAAGGTAAGGCTGGTATTACAAATTTACCAGCAGTGTACTTGCCGGTAAATGTATAATAACTAGTGAATGTGCCCCTGGCCTAACTCAGGTCCACTCCAATATCCCCTCCAGCTTCCAAACACCTTGCCAAACAAATGGAGCACGCTGTGTATATGCAGTTACTAGTACTTAATACACTATGCCGCTTGAAAAAGAATATAAAAACATAGCCGGTAGATAATACAGCAGCAAAAAACACTCATAAACATCATACTGTTTAGTGCAGAATATCTAACAAATATCTGTAAAGTAAAGAAGGAGCCAATAGATTTTATTAAATGTGTGATTCAGTCCCAAGAGCTTACACTTAAAATACAGGAAAATTATACCAATTAGTGGAAAAATGTGATAAACTTGAACTCGCATTTAGACAGGCTTTCACAATGATGTCACACAGTTTCCATATACGTTCACTTTTCAGGCAGACTTACCAACAGGCTTACTGAACATTCTACTAGGGAGAATACAACCCCAGTTGCCATAGACCCATCCCTTTCCAGGACCTTGCACCACCTTCCAGTCCTAGCATATTTATAATGCTCACACATTCCAGTACAGTAACAGTACAGTCATGTACAGTAACAGTCACACCATTTACTCGGTGTACCCCTTACATACGTATTAGAGGGGAAAGCAGTAGGGTACTTCTGATATTAACTCTGTTTAATTCTTGTGCTTTGCAGATAATGATAAAGCCCTCATTGGTTTCCTGGTCTTCTTCATTGTTATAACGACATTAGCCTTGCTCCTGGTTCTGATTAAAATTTACAAACTGCAGAGAGGTTCATCAAGGTAAATTATATGTAAAACATCTCTGTTGCGAGCTAACCAGTCTCATATATAACAGTAACTTTTTATCACTTCAGTTCAAAAACAGGAATGTTCTATTTGCAGTGCTTTAGCTACAATTGAACTTGAACACCCAGTAGGGAGGGTGGTAGTAGCAGTTGAGTGCTACGGTTTGGACAACCCTATTGTAATGCGTAGATTTAGGGTGCTATGGGTTGACCTCCAACTCTGGTGCAACTTTTTGAACTCCTCCAATGAAGGCTTAATTTACATACTAAACTTGTTTAGTATGCAAATTAAGCCTTGCCCAGGTGCACCCAATAAGAAAGGTGAGGAGCGGCATTTCAGCTTGTTTATTTAAGAATTAAATATATATATAGTTGCAACTATCACTGCCTACTACACATAAGGGTTATGGACAATTTATAGACAGTGGCTGCATTTAGCATTGCTACATTTTGTGGTTATCATTCTTCAATATTTACCATTGGCATACAATATACAGTATATATATAATATGACACCCAACTCTACTTGTCTACTCCTGATCTTTTTAATTTTGTCCTTTCCCAAGTCACAGACTGTCTCTCTGCTGTCTCCTCCTGGATGTCACAGCGCCACCTGAAACTGAACCTTTCAAAAACAGAACTGATTTTATTTCTTCCAAGATCTTCCCCTGTCCCTCAGATATCACTCACCGTAAACAACACCTTTCATTCCACCACACAGGCACGCTGCCTAGGAGTCATCTTAGACTCACATCTGTCTTTTTCACCACACATTCAAACACTTGTATAATCTTGCTGTATTCAACTGCGCAACATTGCTCGAATACGACCATATCTCAGTTCAGAATCAACTAAAACACTGATTCAGTCTCTCATCATCTCCCGCCTTGATTACTGCAACTTACTCCTCACAGGTATCCCAACAAGTCACCTTTTACAACTCCAATCTGTTCTAAATGCGGCCGCTAGACTCATTCATCTAGCTCGCGCTAAACATCAGCTGCTCCCATATGCATGCGCCTTCACTGGCTCCAAATCTCTTCTAGAATCAAATTCAAATTACTTACATTCACATTCAAGGCCCTTAATAATGAAACCCCTCCCTATATTTCATCTCTAATCTCCAAATACTCTCCTTCACGAAAACCTTTGCTCTGCTTCTGATCTTCGCCTCACTTCTCCTCTGATCACTTCTGCCCATTCTCGTCTACAAGACTTCTCTCAGGCTTCTGCTTTTCTCTGGAACTCTCTGCCACAAGCTGTCAGACTTTCTCCTTCTTTCCAAACTTTCAAGCGCTCCTTAAAGACCCACCTGTTTAAAAAGGCTTATTCGATGTACCTTAATTAATCATTGCTGTATCAAAAAGTGTTTATATAATCCTAATGTCTAGTGATGGGCGAATCTATTCGCCAGGCGCGAATTTGCAGGATTCCCCGGCATCGAAAAAAACGGACGCCGGCGTCAAAAAAGCACGCCGGCGTAAAAAAAACGCTGTTTCGCGAATTTTTCTCAATTGTACCCTAACCTTTTAGTTTGTAAACTCTAATCTCTAGGTCCTTCTAACCCTATTGTACTCTGTAATCCTTGTCTGTTATCCACCATTTATTCCCTGTTTGCTATAACTGCAAAAAGGTGAGGAGCGGCATTTCAGCTTGTTTGTTTGTTTTTTTTAACTTTTTCAACCAGGTTTTATTGGTTCGGTGATCATTACACAGACACTATGAACAATCTGTACATTTTGTTTTCCTTTTAAAACTCTAGTAGATTGGAAATCTAGGAAAAAAATTAAAATAATGTCTTGGAAGTCATTGGAATTCATTTCTAGCGGGTTTCCGGCTTAAAAGTTCAGAGAGAAGTTGTTCCATAGAAAATCTAGCACCCCTCGTACCAGCATCTTTGATGCAAATAATTCAACCCATTTCTCGGCCAAGGATCGAACACACACATTGGTGCGACCGTGGCATGGAAAAGATGCAAACACGTGAACCGCCATGTCCTTTTTTTCTCCCTACTTCACATCACACACTACGCACTCAAGAAGTTTTCCCCAAAAGAGATTCACAGCACTTTTACAAAGTTACTGAAAATAAAATACCACTACCCAGAAAAAAAAATAAAAAAGGTAACATCACAGATAGTATACAATTCTTAGAGGGAAATCCGTCACCTTGGGAGATTTATTAGCTTAAAGTTTAAATTGTACGTAGAACATGAGTACAGAGAACAGTTAAAGCACTGCCTGTTAGATTGACATCAGTATATACTGTATATACTGTATATTGTATGCCAATGGTAAATATTGAAGAATGATAACCACAAAATGTAGCAATGCTAAATGCAGCCACTGTCTATATATTGTCCACAACCCTTATGTGTAGTAGGCAGTGATAGTTGCAACTTTGCTTTCTTTAGTTATACTGGACTGGATTGTCTGTAGTGTATCTTGTGGAATGGCCTCCCCTACATGTTTAGCAGCTGGCGAATAAATTTGCCCATAATCCTTATAAATATGCAAACTGATGCACAGATCTTCTTGGCTGAACAGAGTTCTATATTCATTCACTAGCAGGTTCTATACTAGCAGACATAGGGCATAGATCCAAGTGTCAGTGTTGGTAAAGCAGTATCCAGAATATTGAAGAGAGAACAAACATACAGTATATGTTATACAGATATGGGACCAGTTATAAATAATACTCAGGACCTGGGGGTCTCTGGATAACAGATATTTCCATAATTTGGATGTTTACATCTTAAATCTACTAGAAAGTCATTTAAATATTAAATAAACTCACTAGGCTGTTTTTTCTATAATAATCAAGTTTTGATTATTTTTATAGAATTGAGTCTATGGGATATGGCCTCTCCGTAATTTGGAGTTTTCTGGATAATGGGTTTCCGGATAACGGATCCCATACCTGTACTGTCAATCTGCCTCTACTCATTATTCCCTTTAAATACATAACATAAATCTAGTACAGTTTAAATATATGGTTTTGAGAAAGAGAATTGTTTTTCTGGGTGAAGGTCATGTATAGTCTGTGGTCTGCCTGATGTTGTGTCCTTGACTGCATTTGGGTTTAGGGTGTTGATGATATATTTCCCATCTGCATGTAAACCTGCCATCTACCTGTAGCAATATTAGCATAAAAATACCTATACTTTATTTGCTTCCACTTCCATTTCCCTTTCTGCGAAGTATTATAAGATATAGTCATTTCTTATTTTATGTAGTTTTTTTCATGTTATATTTATTATTATTATTTATTTATTTATTTATTTATTTTTAATTTCTACAGGCAGTGTGAGATCTTGCCACTTGTTAACCAAGGTAAAACCACATTTTTCTGTTTTTCATGTGTAATAGAAATAAAGGGTTAATTGGTAGTTATGGATTTAGGCTGTTTAGTTTCACTGAAAAATTCACAAAATTCCCGCGAAATTCGTGAAACGGCAAAAAATTTGCAAAACAGCGCCAGCGTCCTTTTTTTGGCCGCGAATTTGCGCCTGGCGAATAAATTCGCCCATCATTATTATTTGGCCTAAATCACTAAGAGGGTGCAAAGTCAGAACCCCAGGTACTTATTCAGTGCACATTTGTAAATTAAAATCTTGCAGTGCAGACTTTTTAGCTGCATTGTTTTCAGAAATGTCCCTGATTATTTACATAATTTGTGCCAGCAACAATCAGAATCATGTGTCATATTATGTGTTTATTAATGGTAACGCTATGGCCAGGATGGGCACAATAAGCTTCAGATACACATAAACATGTCCAAATATCAAAATATAAAGCATTTATAGACAAAAAGTCATTGATAGAATTCATGCACAGCGCACTAAGAGCCGAAGCGCCGAACGCTAGCATTACTTCGCTAGCGTTTGGCATTTTCGTTACTGCGCAAATTCACTAACGAACGCTGGCGTAGTTTCGCTAGTGTTACTTCACACCCTTAGGCCTAGCGACGTAACTACGCAAATTCACTAACGCGCGCAGTGTACTGAACGCTACCTTTTACGCTAGACTTCCTTCGCCACCTCAGACCAGGCGAAGCGCAATAGAGTAGATAGCGATTGCTTCAAAAAAAGGCAAAAAATTTTCTAAGTCCCAATGAACGCTGGCGTGTTTTCTACATTATGGGTGATAGGCTGAAAAAGATCGAAAAAATTTTTGGGGCTCCCCTCATTCCCCCCTACATTTCCTGACTCATGGCAACTTACCTATACAGTGGGCACATGTGTAGGGCAAAATACAATTTTTATTTGATGTTTTGAAGGTTTCCCAGGCATTTGTAGTGATTCTACGTATTCCTCCATTGAAATTTGAATTTGGCGCCGTATGCAAATTAACCTTCGCTAGCGTAACTTCGCTTCACTTAGCGAAGCAACTTCGCAACCTTACGCTACCCCTGTGTGCAACTTCGGATTTTAGTGAATTTGCGGAGCGCTGGCGAAACTACGCCTGGCGAAGTGCGGCGAAGCGCGGCGAAGTTGCGCCTGGCGCAACTACGAATCTTAGTGAATTTGCCCCATAGTGACTATCAGTTTCCCCTGGTTCTACAAATGGCCCTCAAGTTCATTGCCTTTCACATTTACTTGTTTAGATGATGAGAAGCAGCTGATGAATATTGACCCCATCCCTGTGGAGCTTCTCCTTGATACCTATAAAAAAAAGAATGCAGATGAAGGACGCTTGTTTCTTGATGAATTTCAGGTACAGTTTTCATAGGGAAACAATTGTTCCCATGACTTCACCACCCATGTCTAACTTCCAAGTATAAAAAAAAAATCCTTTTCCTACGTATTATATTTCTTCAAAAATCAGTTGCTATAAAACACAAATCATCTATAATTATTTAGGCACACATGCTATTTACCATTTATACACATACAGTAAGTATTGCGTTTGCATCAGTCTAGGCAGGACATTCCCGTTTCGCAGGCCTCAGAATGGGAGGGGTCTTATGACACATCAGGGCTGTTGCCTAAAATGTTAACATAACCAGTTGTCAATGTTGGGAAGTATGTATAGTAAAATTATTTTGTATGTGCCTGCATGATCAATGTGCAGTTTCATAAAGTTTTGCACAATCTAAACAAAGTTATTGGAGGGTTCCAAAATGATTTTGCATTGGAGTTCCACAATTTCTTCTTACCAATCTGTCCACAAATATAGGTCAAGTCCCCCAGTGTGACTTTCAAATGACAGGACAGTACCAAATCAGATTCACCTATCTTGGACTTGGTGTGCTCAGGAGCCAAATCATTGCATGATCAAATGACCATCAATAATATTTTTAAACATGAGAATTGTGAAATCAATATTTTTTTCCCTGTAAGCTTAATAGGTGTTCCCACTGCTCTTTTCCAGAGCATCCCTCGTGTTTTCAGTAAATTCAGCATTAAAGAAGCCAGAAAATCCTGCAACCAGACTAAGAATCGATATATTGATATTTTGCCTTGTAAGTATTCCGTGAAAAAAAGACTGCTCTTAAGTCTAGATATCAATTCCAAATGACCTTTAAATTGGAAACAACCCCGCCTTGGATTTTAACCACCTCCCAGTCTCTTCTACAACTTTATATACCCAACAGTTCAAAAGTAAAGGACCCCCCATACCTGGTCTCTGATTGTAGAGCTCTGCAACATGGTTGCATTACTAGCCCTGTACCGCACTCATCTCAGCCGCCAAAGGATAACGGTATTGAGATAATTATTGTAAAAAGTGCCCCTATAGAAAAATGAAGCCTTTAGGAAAATGGACATCCTTTTCCAGGATGGCTGCCATTTTGCTTTTTCATATTTGCCTATTTACCCATAACATATGCTAATTTTGATCTGGATATCCATTAGGGTAGTCAGTATTACAGATCTCACTAGCCACAATATAACCAAAGAAAACATTTCAACTAATACAAGTTGATCTTATCTTTCAGATGATGATAACCGGGTGGTTCTGTCTGAGATACAGGGAGAGCTGGGATCAGATTATATCAATGCCAGTCACGTCAATGTAAGACTATAAAATATTTCTTAATCTGATTCAACAAAAGTAGAAGCATAGCTGTGTTTTACTGTATATATTTAGTTATTCTGCTTATATTAACTTTAGTTCAGATTTATGTTGAGATGTTTAATTTCTGTTTCTGTTTATTTCGTGTCACCATTCTATTCTTTCCAAGTATTGTGCTGTTAGATTCTTCATTTTATATACAGTAGATAGGGATCAGTTTACTAAGACCTACAGCTGCACTTCAAGAATACCTGAAAAACTGCAAGCAGCATTCCCTAAAATTTTATGTTGATGCTACAGAAACAAAGAATGAAAACAAATGCTTTATGACATTAGTATTCCTTTCCTCAAGTGATTACGGTCATATGCAAAACATTTCTTTATGGTTCTTTCCTATCAATCTATTGATGTAACAGAGGGAGCAGGAGAGCGACTGCTTGAGGCCTTAGAGGTATAGAGGAGCATGAGACTGATTTTAAAAATATGGGCCAAATTCAATTCAGAAACAAAAAGTTTCTCTCATTATACTGAGCATACCGGATGACAACAATCTCAGACTAACGTGCAGTCCACTCACATCCACTTTGCACTCCTTCACCCCTGCAACTCTAGATGAAGTTATTAAACTTCTAGCCAGCTCAAAACCCACAACCTGCTCCCTTGACACCATACCCTCTCGCCTACTCCACCCAATCTCTGATACACTCTCTCCTGCACTTACCCACCTATTTAAGCTTTCACTCTCTACTGGTACTTTTCCATCCTTATACAAACAAGCAGTAATTACTCCTATCCTCAAAAAAACCTTTCCTTGATCCCAGCTCTCCCACTAACTATCATCAGGTTTCCCTTCTTCCATTCATCCAAATTACTGGAAAGGCTTGTTTACAAACACCTGATCCAGCATCTCACTCACAACTCACAAAGTTGCCTTCTCTAACCTTACTTCTACTATGTTCCTCAAGGCTCTGTTCTAATCCCTCTGCTGTTTTTGCTCTATACTACATCTCTAGGAAAACTTATTCAGTTGTTTGGACTTCAGTATCACTTTTATGCTGATGACACCCAACTACTACTTGTCTACTTGTCTACTCCTGACCTCTCTCCTTCTGTCCTTTCCCATGAACCTCGGAGTTCCATGACCTGTATAAAAACACTTGGCCTTTGGCCTCGTGTTTTTATATGGTCATGAAACTCCTCGGTAACTTATAATATCCTTATATTTTACAAGAGGGGGTACTTTATTCACTATATCTACCATCCATCTGTGGTGTATATATAGGGATCATCACTGCAACATTTTAGTTTGATATAAATTCAGAATGAGTTGTGTAATTGTTAACTGATCTCTCTTCCCATATAGGGATTTAAAGAACCCAGGAAATACATTGCTGCACAAGGTATATAATATTGTATGCTCATTTTTGCTTTCAGCTGACAGTGAAGCCTTAAACCCCAAATTATGATTTTAAAATAATTGTTAATAAAGAATCAATGGAAATGGTGTTTCCTGGTCATCCCTTGGCAGCATAATAATAACCTTTGGGAATGCTCTGTCCCTGTTGGATAAGCAGACGAAAACAACACGTCTCCCATACCCATAAGCACCTCCTCCTCCAACTCCCCTCGTCTTTGTTTTCTTCTGTGGGTAAGTAGAAGTTGCAGGTAGGGCACTCATGGATTCTTGTAATCCGATCACCGGCTGCAATTCTACAGATTCCTCCACCGAAGCTCTGTCGATATATTACTGTGCAGAGGCCCCTGCAGCCGGAGCAGGCTGGTTTGTATACATACCTTTTTGGTGCTCTGGTGCCATCTGCAGTCGCATACCGGAAGTGACGTAATTGGTGGGTCTTTTGATTTCAAACAGTGTGGCTTCAGGGTTCTGTGCCTATGGAGTCCTTACAGTGCTACAACATGGATCAGGCTGCCTTACAATCTACTGGGTGAGTGCTCTACCAGCATACTTATATTTTATTTTAGGGCTCTGTGAAAAGAGCTGTTCATTTATTATTACTCTCATTATGTCCCTGCTGCTTCTAAAAAATGGCACAGGGAGGAGTGTGCAGATTTCAGACCCTGTAGGGCATGTGTCAATCATGCTATAAAGCATATAATAAGAGACTTTGCCAGACATGCTTTCAGGAATTTGCTATGCATGATAAAGAAAGAGAGTCTGCTTCCACTTCTACTATTTCCTTCAATCAGGAGTCTTTTATGCAGGGGAACGCTGTAGCTGATACACTAAGACAACCTATGGTTTCTAAAGAACCTGTTTGTTCTACCTCTGTTGTTTAAGATTCCTTATTTTAGAGGATTATGAATCCCATTCCTCTGAGGAGGAAACTGAAAGTTCAGAATGTTTGAGACTAATTGATTCCTTCCCTAATTCAGCTGTTAGGAATGAAGGACATAATTGACCAGGAGGGGGCGAAAGGCCCTAAAGAGTTTCCTGTTGAGAGTTTAATATGTCTAACCTTTATCTTTTTCTTAGGAGTACCTGGAGATCTGGGAAAATCCGCTAACTGTGGATGCTCCAGTGGCCCGTCTGTCTAAAAAGACTGCACTTCTGACTGGCGTCATTTCAACTTTAAAGCATCCAATGGACAGACAGAATTTAAGAAAGCACTGTTAACAGCAGGAGCTGCTTGTAAGCTGCAGTTGTTGCAGCTTCAGTTGCAGCTATTTCTGTTTTTAAAGCAATGTCTGTTTGGGCAGAGAACATTGATTAGGCTGATATGTAGAATTCTCCTAAGGAGGCAATCTGTGAAGTAATTTCTGATTTGAAGTAAGCAGCGGAATTGTTCTAAGGCAACAGTAGATTTATCAAGATTGGCAGCCTGTAATATCTCATTTACCACTGTGGCTACAAGGGCATTGAGCTTCGCTCCTGGAATGCGGATACAGCTTCAAAAAAATACTTTATGTAAACTTCCCTTCGAGAGTAAGAGTATTTTTGTAAAATCTTTGGACAATATTGTTTCCAAATCTTTGCCCCAAACTATGTGTTTTCAAGAGAGAAGACAAGATGGGTTCTTCCAGGCACAAAGAGGAGTATTGATCCTACAGGCCTGTGAAGGAATACAAGTCTGCATGGCATTCTGGTCAGTTGTGATTTTTTTCATGCCTCTAGGGCTAAGAATTCCAGATCCCCTAAAATTCAACCAAAGCCACAATGAGATGAGGCTGGCCCCACTTTTTCAAAAGTCAAGACAATTTTTCATTTCTTCAGGGAGAACCAACAGTGGAGCCGATTATTCAGTCTTTCAGGACTACATATCTCAGCTACTTGCAACGGAGGCAATTTTGCCAGTGTACCCCTCAGCAATTGGGTCTAGGCGTTATTTCCCCTTGTTACAAAGGCATCAGGAGATTTATGGCCTATTCTAGATTAAGACGTATGAACAAGTTTTTAAAACAGAAATTCAAGATGGAGTCACTTGCCACAATAAAGTTAGAATTCCACACAGGTGATTAGTTAGCTTCTCTGTAGTCTTAGACTGCAAATATTTTATTGGGGAAATGGAAATCGCTACATTTTTTGGGCTAGGCCCTTTATCAAGTGTGCAGGAACATATAAGGAAAGAACATTTAAGCATTCTATGACCTTTCACTGGAATCAGTATCTCAATGATTGGTCACAGAAAATCTATCTCTAGTTCAAGTCTCATCTGGTGTGGTAGCAAGACCCAGTGAATTTTTTCAGGGGTTCTTTTTCCCTGGTGGAGTCTAAATGGATAAAGGTTTTTACCGATGCATCTGGCACAAGCTGCAGAGCCCATACAGAAGGAGTACAGAAGCCCAGGGGGTGTGGAAGAAAGATTTGTTACACCTGCCATCAAACATTTTGGAGTTGAGAATGATTCGGAAAGCATTGATTGCCTTCAGGCCAATGCCTGGGCAATGCCTCAGCGGTGTCATATAAAAGGAAGCAGGGAGGCATAGGCAGCATCATGCTCTTCAAAGAAACTATTCCAATCATGGTTTTGACGCAGTCCCATTTAATGGACATCACAGCCATCCACATTCTACGAGTCTTGAACTATCAGGCAGATGTTCTGAGTCGAATAGTTATAGACAAGGGGGAATGGGAGCTGAACTCAAAGGTATTTCAGTGGATTGTGGTTCACTTGGGCCTCCCCAGATAGATCCAATGGCCTCGGATTTCAAGACCAAGATCAAGACTTTCTTCTCCCATTTTCCATCAACAAGAGCAGTGGATGCTCTATCACAGAGTTAAGAAAATCTTCCACTAATTCCAGAGTCCTGAAGAAGATATTTTTTTTCTCAGATCAATGCCATAGTAATCCTCCCATATTGGCCACAGAGGCCCACTACTGAGGCGCCTGACGATCCAATCACCTTTGAAATTGCCAGTGGTTTAAGATTTATTAATTCAGAGATCGTGCCTGCACCCGGATCCAGTAACCCTCAATATAGTGGCTCAGAGATTGAAAAGTTTGACGGAAGCAACAGGGTTGCTCTGATCGGGTGGTCGAAACACTTATGAAGGCCAGGAAAGTGGGTACTTCTTCCACTTATCATAGGATCTGGGACTGTTTTTCTTCCTGGTCTGAGGCTTGGGTATCCCCTGAACCCTTCTACTTCCAAGATCTTGGCTTTTCTCAAGTCTGGTCTGGATTATGGATTGAGTCTCAGTTCTTTGAAGGTTCAAATTTCAGCCTTATCTGTAGTATTAGACGAGAAATGGGCAGAGGAGTCTTTAACTGATCAGTTTTTTAAAGCATTTCTGAGAATCAGACCTCCATTGAAAAAGATTGCTCCTCCATGGGATCTTCCTCTGGTCCTTAAGGCCCCCTTTGAGCTGGGTCTTCTTATTTTCCCTTAATTTCCGACATTGTCCCTGAAGACTATTTTACTCGTAGCCTTGACATCGGCTAGATGAGTTGGAGAGCTGCAAGCTTTGTCTGTGGATCAGCCCTATACAGTTTTCCATGAGGAGAAGGTGGTCTTGAAACTGGTCCTGTCTTTTTTTTTTTACCAAGGGTGGTGTCTAATTTTCATCTTAATAAACCTATTGTTCTTCCATCTATGCCTTCAGTTAGAGAGGAGAGTCCTTTAGATGAGAACATGTGTCTCCAAGCTTCATTCAAAGAACAGAGAAAGTTAGGAAATCTAGGAGACTATTCATTATTCCAGCAGGTGCAAGAAAAGGGGAACCTGCATCTAAGAGAACCTTGAGAAGCTGGATTACTAAAGCTATTTCCAAGGCGTATACAGAGCAGGACAGACCATCACCTTCAGGCTTGAAGGCACATTCTACCAGGAGTGTTCCAGCTTATTGAGCAGCAGAAGCATAAGTCTCTTCAGAGACAATCTGAAGGGCAGCTACCTGGGCATCATCTCATAATTTTTTAAGCATTATAAATTAATTTTATAGATTCTATTGGACAGTCCGTCCTTGCAGCTTATGTTGATTAAAGCATATTCAGCATGTTATTTTCCCTCCCTTTGTGTTTTATTGCTGTGGTATTACCCAAAGGTTATTATTATGCTGCCAGGGATGACCAGGAAAAAGGAGAATTGTTTCATATTTACCTTAATTTTCTTTTCCTGGTCATCCCTATGGCAGCATACCCACCCTAGCTTGTTTGTGCTTAGTGCTAAGACGAGGGGAGTTGGAGGAGGAGGTACTCATGGGTATGGGAGGCATGTTGCTCTGCTTATCCAACAGGGAGAGAGCATACCCAAAGGTTATTATTATGCTGCCATAGGGATGACCAGGAAAAGAAAATTACGGTAAGTATAAAACAATTTTCCTTTTTGTGACAGAACTTCTTCATTATTAACATGAACAGGCTGAATAAATTGACTATTGATGGGCCAAATGAGACGGGAGTTTGCGCGAGCGCACCCAATGTGCGAACTTGTTGTGCAAGAAAATAGCGTTGGCAGTAACTTAAATTCGCAGTTTGCAAAAGTGTTTTGTCAATATTTTATCCGCCACCAAAGTTGTGGAGTAATTGAGTCGCAGAGTGAAAAAGCTGCTATAGACATTTGCATTGTGAAGAAAAAAATCGCAATTCTGTTTGCACCCTCTTATTCAGCTTTATAAATATAACCATGCATAGGGCAAATATATTCACTTTGCGAACCAATCGGACCTGTGCGAATTTATAAATGACCCCCATTGACTTTAATGCAAAAATTGTGCTGTTGGGATAGACACTCAGAATGAAGTGTTTTACAGGTCCTAAAGATGAAACAATATATGATTTCTGGAGAATGGTTTGGGAACAAAAGTCGACAATAATTGTGATGGTGACACGCTGTGAAGAGGGGAAAAGGGTAAGCAAAAACAGAATTAAAATGAAAAATCACATCAACAAAGCTTTGATGTTAAAGATGTTGAGAATCAGTATTTATGTATCATTACACCAGGACTTATTTATAAATACTGGATGAATTTGCACCTGGGCAGTAACCCATGGCAAACAATCAGATTTTTGTTTTCAGCTGCAACTGGTTAAAAAAAAGCTAATAACAGATTTCTTATAGCTTATAGCCACTGTTGATAAATAGTATATATATATTTTCCCAACCTGTGATTGTGTTGGGGAATAAGGATTTGGATAAAAGTTTTACATTAGCCTGGGTTAATGTAATGAATAGTGCATTTCAAAGTAAAATATATTTCCCCATGCAGAAGGGGAGCGAGAGCTTGGCATTTTGTAAGCTATTTCTGCTACAAACAGCAATCATACAGTTTTCTCCAATAAATTAAGAATTGATGTTTTTTTCAGTATAACATTTCCAGTATTTAGTGCAGCTATGAACGTTCCAGCTTTGAGTAGGTTCCACATTGTACATAAACCTTTATCTAATTGCTAATGCAGTATTCTGTGTGTGTGCAATGGTGTCTATAGTCATACAAAAATTCCTGCATGCACGTGTGTCTGCCCTCACAGAAATCTTTAGTGTCTGCACATGTGCTCCAGTGTCGGACTGGCCTACCAGGATACCAGGAAAACTCCCGGTGGACCCAGGTGTCAGTGGGCCCTCATGCTGCTATACTTTTGGCCTATTTCATGGCCATTCCCTATTTCTATGAGAACAAAGTGGGTAAATAGATGAAATAATATATTATAGTATGTAAAGAGGAGAGAATAGGAGAATAGAGGTTGAGTAAGGAGAGGAAGAAAATAGTACTGAGGGTGGGCCCCTGGTCTAAAAACTTTTGGTGGGCCCCTGGTCTGAGGATTTTTGTTGGGCCCCTGGTGTCCCAGTCCCACTGATGTGCTCACAGTGTTCTCTGTTTGTGAACTAGTGAACACTTAGGGGGTTATTTACAAAATCTGAAAATGTCTTAAAACTACTTTGACCAAGCTCCTGTACACATTTTTACAGTATTTATCAATAAATTTATTGTTGCTGAAAAAGACTTGATGAAATCGTTAAGAAAAAATCCAAAATGTATGATTTTTTCAGGTTTGATGCCCGAAAACTCTGATTTTGTTAGATTTTTGCCCAAAAACCACAAATTATTTGGATTATTGTACGAAACCCAGTGCAGATCATTATTCGAGTGAATGAATGGTGTTTTCCTCTTTAAAATTTCGACCTCGGACTTTATTAAATTATCCCCTAACACTTTGTTCACTGCAAGCACTCTTGCCCACACATTCACTATAAAAGCTCATATTATATCTGTTTATTGTCAGAACAAATGTGCTCAGTACTGGCCATCACTGGAGGACGAGTCTGCAACTTACAATGAAATTGTTGTGAAAATCACAGAGGAGAAAATCTTTCCTGACTACATCACACGGAAGCTGCACATCAACAACGTGAGGGAAATCATCTCATGTGACAATTGTTTTTAGTTGTTTACAATTTGAAAGCAGCAAAATCAATTATAATAAATATAACAATGATAATAGACTCAACATGATTAAACGCAAGCCAAGCATCACCTATTGCTAAGATGCCAGTGGCACTGTCTATTTTGAAACATTTTACTGAAGGACAGGCCAAGGTATTGGAACTGTCCCTGCATATATTGGCCAAGCTGCAATACATAGGACATTAAATGGGCTCTTTTTTTAGTTGGATTCCACCACTGATGGAATCAGACTGAGATCCAATGTCAATTTTGTTTTGAAAAAATATATAAATTGATGTACACTTCTTCTTTGCAGGAGCGGGAGAGATCTGAAAGAGATGTGACTCACATCCAGTTCACTGTCTGGCCAGATCACGGAGTTCCCGATGAACCCAATCTGCTCCTCAAGCTACGTCGAAGGGTTAATGCACTGAGCAATTTCTTTAGTGGGCCAATCATTGTTCATTGCAGGTATCTCTTACTTCAGTTTCCTTTCTTGGCTGATTTGCTAAAATTTCACCAGATACCAGTATTTATGGGTATTTGTGTCAGGGGGATGTTCAACTTCCAAATTTTTTTTAGTTCAGTTGTTTTTTCAATTGCTTTCCATTTTTTTACAGTTTACCAACAAATAAAGTTTAAAGTTAAATGTAACTGTATCTGGTGTTTCAGTCTGCAAGCTCTGTGATCCAGGTGCAGATTGTGAACTGTTACAATTTGCTACATTAGTTGATACATTTCTCAGCAGCATCTGTGGGAATATTAGCAAATATTGTATCAATTCTTTTTTTTTAATTAAATTTTTATTTAAAATTAACAGGGTCAGGTCTTAAACATACAGCAATTGTATAGTTACAATCCATACATTGTGGTATACAGTTATCAAATCGGTCACACTTATTTGTGTAGAAAGAGAAGAGGCACATCAATAAGCTTAACATTCATTACCTGAAATTAGTTATTGTCACTATTGTCTTGTCTAATAGGGGTATGTCCAAGAATGATTTAAACCAGAAATAGGGGAGGGAGGGGATGGGGGCTATTGTATCAATTCTAACAGCTGCCTTTAATGAAACTCATTCTGCTCAGCAGGACCAAAGAAAATAAATATATCAACTATTTAGATAATAGAAAGTAGTTGAAAAATGCGTCTTTATTTCTTGTTATCTGTCTGAAAGCTACAGAGCAGAAAAAAGGTTTGGATGGTGACATAAGTAAGGCAATGACATAAAGAGAAAACACTGGGTCCCACAGCAAACTTTTAAAGGGGCACCCCTACCTGGGGGATAACCTGTTGCAGAAAATGTATTGAAACTGCCTATGAGTCAGCTGTTTTTCTGCCTCCAGAAGTGACTGTTCTGCTTTATCTGTTGTTTTGTCCCTTATTACAAATACATTTTATTGTTATCAACCTTTATTTTTCTAATTCTGATTCTGACTAATATGAAGAATTATTTGCCCAAAATATGGATCTTAATACATAACCAGCTACTTCAATTTTTTGGTTACCTTAAATATGAGATTTAGCTATATCTATTTTTGGTGCTTGGACTATATTGCGTTATTAGACTATACCTTGGCTGGCATAACCTGCAAGGTTTTTTAAGTCTTAGGGGCAGATTTATTTATTTATTAAGGTCGAGGTGAATTTTCAAATGAAAGAAATGTTAATTTCGAGCTATTTTCGTGTACTTTGACTAGGGAATAGTCCAAATTAGATTCGAATTTGAAAGAAAATCTGAAATTTGAATATCGAAATGTACTGTCTCTTTAAATATTCGACTTCGACTATTCGTCATCTAAAACCTGACGAATTGCTGTTTAAAGGGCAGATTTATCAAAGGTCGAGGTGAATTTTTGGATTGAAAAAATACGAATTTCAAGCTATTTTTGTGTACTTCGACTAGGGAATAGTCCAAATACGATTTGAATTTGCAAAAATGAGAAAATTTGAATAACTAAATCTATCATGTACTGTCTCTTTAAAAATTCGACTTCGGCCATTCGCCATCTAAAACCTGCTGAATTGCTGTTTTAGCCTATGGGGGACCTCCTAGAACCTATTCGGAGTCAATTGGTGGACTTCGAAAAATGGAATGCGTTATTCCTTCGATTCAAACGATTTAAATTTGGCCGAATACGGACCTATTCGATCAAAAACTGACCTATTCTACCCCAAAAATAACTTCAACCTAATTTCGGTTGGTCTTTTTGAATTACAATTTCAAAGTTTGTTTCAATTCGAAATTCGACCCTTGATAAATCTGCCCCTAAGCCTATGGTCTAGGGGACCTCCTAGAACCCATTTGGAGTCAATTGGTGGACTTTTTTGGGAAAAACTTTGAATCGGATTTGATCAAATGTGCTATTCCTTCGATTTGTACTATTTGGCCAAATACGGACCTATTCGATCGAAAACTGACCTATTCATCCAAAAAAAAACCTTTGACTTAATTGCGGTTGGTTTGAATTCGAATTCCAAGTTTTTTCAATACGAAATTCGACCCTTGATAAACATGCCCCAATTATTTCCCTTTCCAGTACTGGTTTAGAGTGTACAGGAACATGGTCAAGCATTGATTACATGTGCCTAAATGTTCCCCTTTCAGTGCTGGTGTAGGACGTACAGGAACATACATGAGCATTGATGCCATGCTTGAAGGACTTGAAGCTGAGAACAGGGTGAATGTGTATGGCTATGTTGTGCAGCTGAGGCGACAGCGTTGCCTTATGGTCCAAGTAGAGGTGAGTCTTGCTGTATAATACTCATACACTGCATTAGGGCAATGCTTGTAATAAGTCTGCATTATCATTATAATTGCAAAGATCACGATTTGTTTGAGTTGCTGTTCAGTGAAAAATACTGACAAATCTTTTGGACATGGATCGTGCAACATATGATGTTTTCCACGAGACAATAAAAATAATTGAGTATAAGATGAAACAGTGCAAATGTACTGTTTCATAAAAGTTATATAATTTGGTTCGTTATTGATTGGGAAAACAATGTAGTCAGGGTATTATTCCCACTCTCTGCTTTGTGTTTAAGTGTAACATGAGTAGATTGCAATGCAGAATTATTTATTTAAGTGGAGCAGTAATTTGTTTTGGCCCCATGTTCTTGAAACATGATACAGAGACAGCAGCATAGTAGATGAGGTTGAAACAGACACAGATCTGTCATGTCCAACCTTAAAAATGACAGAGAATCTAGTTGACACTGTGGAAAGCAAATTAAAACAAATTTTGAGGCATTTGAGGAAACAAATTATTTATTGACTCCTAAATAGCAGCTGGACTGGTCTGGATCAACTTTGTATTAAGTTTTAAGACCCATAAACTTTCATATCCTCACTTGCCAGCAGTCTTTTAAAATTGCATTTGTGTCTGAAAGAGAACACAACTTCACTGCTTTCATTATAAAACAAAATAGGCTTTTCACATCTTAACATGAAATCTCTTTATTCATATCACAAGGGATGACCTTTGTTCTTTAAAAGATCTACAGCGATAGAAGAAGTTAGACAGTTTGTGTGGTATACATAGTAATCTACTCCCAGTGACTGTAAACAATGCCAAGTAACATAGATCTTACATTCTCTTATCACACTTATCTTGTTTATTTTATATATAGCCAACATTTGTAGTTCTTAATAAAGTAACTCCTAACCATTCCTGCCTATTGGACAACTTGCCATTTTTAACCTGTACTTGCAGAAGCCTTTCTATGACACTCGATTTAAATACTGCAGACTTTTTCTTTGGTTACAGTAATTATCCTAGTTTAATGTATGTTCCTCCCATTTAGTCTCAGTACATCTTCATACACAAATGCCTGGTAGAATACAGTCAGTTTGGGGAGACAGAAATCAGCATTCCTGAACTACCTCACTCACTCAACAACCTAAAAACCCGTGACCCTCCATCAGAGCCTTCCCAGCTGGAGAGTGAATTTCAGGTAAGACTGTCAGGCAATATTAAAATCAAATATTTAACGTTAAACACCCTTTCACTGCAGCTGTTTCATGGGAGCAGGGTGCTTCTCAGAGCAATAGGGGTAGGGACAGTCAGACATATAGTACAGGTATGGGACCTGTTATCCAGAATTCTTAGGACCTGGGGTTTTCCAGATATGGAATCTTTCCGAAGTTTGGATCTCCATACATAAGGTCTACTTAAAATTAATTTAGACATTAAATAAAGGATTAAATAGGATTGGTTTGATTCTAATAAGGAGTGATTATATCTTAGTTGGAATCAAGTGCAAGGTAGTGTTTTATTTCTATAGCAAAGAAAATCAATTATAAAAATGTAAATTATTAGATTAAAATGGAGTTTATGGGAGATGGCCTTTCTGTAATTTGGAGCTTTCTGAATAATAGGTTTCTTTCTAGATTCTATAGTTACATAAGCACAAAATCATTCTCATACCTGGCAAAAAGGGAACAGTAAAGAATGTTGGAAAATGAATGAAATAGAATAGGGCAAAGGTCTGAGCAGGATAAAAAGAAAAATAAAATTCCAATATAAAGGAAATCCCTTCACACCCAAGAAGCTTGTGAAAGGCAGAAGTAATGTTCTAAACTTTATTGTAAATGATACAGGCATGCATAAGTTGAAACCATGGCAAATTAACTTGGCAAAAATGACAATGGTTCCTCACTTGCCTGTGATCCTATCTATTCTCCTTTAATGCCTGCATTGTTTTAGGAAGAAAATGTTTTTTTGCACACATTTTTAAACCTATGCTTGTGTTGTGTGCGCAAACCCAATTTACACTCACAAAATCAGGACACATAACTCTCTGTGCTTCCGGTGCAATATCATGTGCACATTTGTTTTGTAGAGACTTCCTTCTTATAGGAACTGGAGACTACAGAAAGCGGGTATTGACCAGAACAACAAGGATATGAATCGCAACCCCAAAATCGTCCCATGTAAGTCATAAATTTGTCATAGTAAAAAATAACCAAAGTCATTCTCCATTCTTGCATAGTCTTAACCCATGCTAATTTTATTTTGAGTTATTAACATGTATTTATATAGCACCAACATATTGCGTAGCACTGTTGTTTACCTTTCACTAGTAAAACATGCATGCTTTCAATGTTTTGATTAGTTCTTGGCTTAATCACGTGATCATTGCCCCTTATTGAACTTGATCCGTGTTATCATTATACAATACAATACCTCTGCCCTCCTGTATCCTGTAGTTACCACTGTCTACTTATGTGGCTAATGCTATGGCTTAAGTAGCGAGAAAGCACCAACAAGCATTTAGTTCAGTAGCACCAAACTACTAGCTATTTGGTACTTTTGTAGCAAGTCAACAGGTTTTAGCTACCAGCTTTTAAATGGTACTTTTAAGAGTACTTGGCTTGTGGCTTATAGGACTTGTTTAAAAATGCAGAATTCTATATCCAGGTACTGTATAAGTTGTGTGCCTCTAACAACCACCAAAACAATAGTAAGTCACATACATTAGTCCCCCAGTTGGATCTCTATGATTAACACCAAGGTATATGCTTTTTTTCCACTGGCCATAAAGGACAGTTAAAATCCCTTACAAACTACACACCAATATTACAACTAAAAACAAATACTTTTATTGATTCAAGAATAAAATGTTAAATTGTAGAATGAATTACGTGCAATGTACACAGTGTATGTTAGCATTAATAGTTTTCCTTAATGTTGCAGATGATTTTAATCGAGTCCAAATAAAGTTGGAGGAAGAGCAACCAAGTGAGGAAAATGGGGAGGATTCTGAATATTCCTCTGATGAGGGTGAAACTGAGGACGACACTAAGTACATTAACGCCTCTTACATTATAGTATGTTTTCAACCAGCTGAATATATCTCTTTCTGGTTTATGTGTGTGTTTATATATATATATATATATATATATATATATATATATATATATATATATATATATATATATATATATATATATATACAAAATATTATATTTTTATATATTTTTTTATATTTTTATATATTTTTTTATATATATGCTGTATATATACTGTACACATCCTTTATATATAAAACCATGCATATATGAATTGAATTTTAATTTTAATAATTAATAAATTGATAATTTTAATTAAAGAATGTCAATTTGCTGGCTAAGCTTAACCTTTGGAGCCATAAACAGAAAAAAGAATGCCTTATAAGGATTAAAAATGACATAAGGAATGAAAATATGACAAAACAGCATAGTAGTCAACTTTTAAGTAATATCAAGGCCCCAATTTACAGGTTAGCTCTCTTTAAAGTGCTGCTTGGTGAGACATTTCCTTGGCTATTCTAAAACAGGGGAATGATTTACTGTACTTAACTCAACTGTCCAATAATATCTTTTTACACCAAAGCACTATTTAATGTCAAGTCAATGACCTCAAGTGATGTCAGAGATATCAGAAGTAAGGAAGTAATTCTGAAGTTAGCAGGTTAGCTTTGTGCTAAGAAAAAACAGTTACTGAAGAGTGATGGGCTAATAAATTTGGCAGGCATGAATTTGCGGCAAATTTCCTTGTTTCGAAAAAATGTTGAAGATTCGGGCGTGACGAAAAAAAACTATTTAGACACCCATTGACTTTAATGCATTTGTACAAAATGGTCGCGTGTATAAAAATTATCGCTCATGTCAAAATTGTCACCAATCAAAATTATTTTGACGTCCACTGACTTCAGTGTGTTTCGCAATTTTTTTGCCGTTTTGTGAATTTTGCGTCACATATTCACCCATCACTATTACTGAAAGCTTTTACTTTTCATATGGTTAACTTGCTGATAAAGCAAGAGCCATGATACATTGGACAAGGGCAAAGCAGGGCCAGACTGGCCCTTTGGGAAATCTTGGTTGGCACCCTTCTAATCAGTGCCCCTTTTAACTTCAATGCAGAGCTGCCACCTGCATTGCTAAGATCTTCCACTCACTATAATGCTGCCACGCAGCTGAAAAAAACAATGATTGGCGAAGTTGACATTTCATTTCAAAGTGAACTAAAGTGGCTCATCTGTGTGCCTGTATTATAGTGAGCAAACTAAAGATCTTAGCATTATAAAAAGCCAGCCAAAGATCTTAGCAGTGCAAGTGATAACTGTGCATTGAAAGGGCAAAAGGGCAATGGTTAGAAAACATGCAATTGAAATAGAAAAACGAAAGCTAGCACAAGAGAAAGGGGAAGGGTTAAAAAATGAAGTAAACAAAAAAAATGAAAGAGAAAGAATATTAAAAAGTTGGCTAGGGGAGACAATAGCAGATAAAAAAAATTATTGGTTTAGAAAAGTGGGGAAGTGGAGACAAGATTATAAAATGTAGCTGCCATTTAAGTCAGTTCTTGCATGAAAAAAATATAATATTGTTGGTAAGCCCTTATTAGCAATATTTTCTGGTGGTCTCACAGCTCCCTGAGTTCGAAACTGGGGCAAAGTAAGCATTTATAGCCAGCCTTTATTCTTAAATATTAACAAAGAAATGAAAGGCTGATCACCCATTGTCTTTATTGTTCTTTTTAAAGGGATATTGGGGAACCAGAGCCATCATTGCAACTCAAGGACCTCTGGGAAACACAATGCCTGACTTCTGGCAAATGATTTTCCAAAAAAAAGTCAAAGCCATTGTCACATTGTCTGCACCATCCCAGGAAAACAAGGTGAATGGAAAATATATGTTAACAACATGGATGTATGAATACAGAGATGCCTGCAAGAGTGGATGAAAGCTTTGTGTATAATACTATGCAGAGTGATTCACATCAGTGAAGTCTAGCTCACTGCTCCTTCATAAACAAATGAAACGTTAGAGAAGAAATGCTCTCAATGGATACATATTATTTATGTGCCTTCAAACTACTCCCTCTATTCACTCTCTTTTATGTTAAACTGAACGGAATTGAGGCATTTTTTTTTTTTTGTCAATTTCACCTGCTATTTTACAGAGAAGAAAATGTGCTACAATAAAAAGATTTCTGTCTTGCCTTAGATTTTCCATTTTATAATGCAAATTTTGGATCAAATGTTTGCATTTAGCTTTCACCCCTTCATTGCATGGGTTTTTTCTTTCATCTTTGAAAGACTTATTTCCATACCTACTTATCCATAAGGAAGGAGTCAGTAACAGTGTCCTCTAACCAAATAAATATTTATGATATCTGCAGATGAACAAGGAAAAATTGATTTATCGATAACAGAAAAATAATTGTGAAACCTTAACTTTCATGTTTGTGTCTTTTTAGGAGGCAGCCTGCTTTCCATATTGGGAGAAGAAGAAAGAGACATATGAAGATCTTGAGGTGGAACTGACCAATGAGAAATCTTGTGGCAGCTACACTGAGCGCACATTTGAAATCACACACTCCAAGGTAAAGCAAAACTCAAAAGACCCTATCATTGTGCAGTTCTGTGACCACAGTTTGCAGAATTTACACGTTACACCTGCTTGTCCAATATCTCATTTCTAAATCAAGGATGTAAACATAATGTAGGCCCTTTTTAAAAACCTCTAGTTTTCTGGTAAGGCTTTCCCCTAGATCTTAGATGATTGTTGGGGAGATTTCTAATCGTACATAGCATACATAGGAAATTGTACATTGACCTGCTCACATCAGTGTTCCAATTTATCCCTCAGATGTTCAGTTGTGTTGAGGTCAGGGAACTGTGCATGTTAGTCAAGCCAGGTGGACAATGTTTATCCTAAAATGTTGCTGCTTGCATTTTGCTGTTTGCTTTAGATATACCTTTCCCAATCAGCATTATCACACAGTGTTTTCATTACCACAATATCTGACAAATGAAATGAAAATGAATCCCTGATAGTGAACCTGATGGTGAACCAATACTTAGTTCATGGGGATACGAACTATGTAACACTGTAAACAACCATACAATAAGATAAGGCATGGTGATCATTCTTTCACTGAAACCTGTGTACCCTTCTTTTTTCCATGACTTTACAGAAAACAGACAAAAGGACTGTTTGCCAGTTCCATTATGAGCAGTGGGTGGAAGAACTTCCTGGGAACTTCAAGGAGTTGCTAAATATGATTGAGAAGATAAGAAAGACTTACCCAGACAAAAGAGTGGAGGAGTCAAGCAAGCATGACAAATCTGCTTCACTTGTTGTTCACTGCAGGTAAACTATATTTTTTTCTCTGCATTTAATTGTGCAACCAGAAATCCCTCACCTTATCAATATATTCCTCAAACTGGTACCTTCTCTGTTATTTAGTTCTAAACTGTTCACCACGGATGGACAGCACTGCTAATTCTTACTACTCTCTATGTCACCACGATTAAGGAAGTTTTTGTTTGATGCTATTCCTGAAGTACAAACACTTTCATGATTTTCCTTTTTTTATTTTAACCAGTGATGGATCTCAACAGACGGGGACTTTCTGTGCCCTATGGAATCTTCTGGAAAGTGCCCACACTGAGGGAGTCATTGATGTTTTTCAGACTGTAAAAAATATACGCAAACAGCGTCCTGGAATGGTGTCCTCCTTGGTAAGTTAGGCAATATGGTATTGAAACCCACCGTGAGCAGCCACATACTGATACATTCATTTTCTGAGCTGCTAGAATGTGCCATAAACCCTCATCACAAAATGTGCTGTGTATGTGAATACTAAATAGTGATCAAAGATGATAAAAGAAGAATAATTGTTGCAATTTCGGCTGATTTTTTTTTTTTAATTTATCCCTGTAGGAACATTACCAGTTTCTGTATGATATAATTGCTAGTACCGTGCCAGCTCAGAATGGTCAAATTAAGACACCCATCCGGCAGGAGGACACAGTAGAGATTCATAATGAATTAGCCATGAAAGCTCCAGTGGTGAAGGAATCAGAGAAGGATGCTGTCCAACAGGAGGAAGAAGTTGAGACTAAACCAAAAGTGGATGAAAGCACCTCCAACGGCCCCACTGCAGCCCCATTCACAGAAATGACTCTGAGAATAGACGAATAATAAGATAATGGATGATGAACATAGTTCCCAGGACTGCTTTAGCATGGTAACGAACAGTACAGTTACAAAATGGGTTCACATAAACGAACACCCCTTAACCCAAATCTGTTGCAACTGTGAGTAATGTATAAATACATGGCTTAGACTGCACACAGTTGTATAATGATTTTCTGTTCTAATGTGATGGGTAGTTTCTATGTAATAAAAGCAATGGCAATCTCTGTGTAATATAGTTAGGCAAACAACCATGCTCTGATATTCTCCAAAATGCTTTATTATAGTAATTCATATGCATATATGAGCTCAGACTTACCTTTATCTTTTAAAATGTGTGGATGGTGTCAATGAATTCTTTTGAATTTGTTCAAGCAAATTATAAAACAGATCTTGCTACAGATTATACAGGTTTTTGATTTAAAAATGAACGTAGTACATATAAAAGTATACAACATTACTGTTATGCTACATGTAATGATATGTTACACGGGTATTGGACTTATTATCCAGAATGCTCGGGAGTCGGGACAGGACCTTAAATCTGCTAAATATAATTAAAACATTAAAGAAGCCTAATAAGATTGTTTTGCTTCTAATAAGGATTAATTATATCTTAGTTAGGATTAAGTGCAAGGTACCTTATTTATAATGACAAAGAAGTCAATCAAGTTTAAACATTTTAATTATTTCTTTAAAATGGAGTCTATGGGAAATGACTTTCCCTTAATTTGGGGCTGTACGGATAATGGGTTTCTAGATAATAAATCCCATTCCTGTACTCAAGTACTATGCTTAAGTATCAGTGTACAGCACATTAAATAACTACAGAGAATACCACACAGTTTTGATGCAAAAACAGAGGTAGCTCTTGTTTTAAGGTGGCTTGTTATCCCTGTTTTCATATCATAACTCTGTTCTAAATTTTTGCATTCTACTGTGGTAGGGTTGCCATCCTCCTTGACTGAAATTAAGACACCGCTAATTCCTTAGCACTGAAGACAATGTATTGGAGATGATTGGTGTGCTTGTTCTATCCCTATTCCAGTAATATAATAATCTCGCCACGCAGTTTTACAGATGAGATCAACTTTTGAGCTGTGTGGAGAAGAGTACTATTCTATATATTTTGTGGAGTATTTTATGCATAAATCCATATAGGAATTATAAAAAAAAATGTCATTTCACATTTTTAATCGAACATAACCAATCCAACCATGGTATTAACGTGTTCCCATTGCCATAAGCAATGGGAACATTAATCTATATTCAGAATAGTTTGATAGGAGCCCTGTACATAAGAAACTTTATTTCCTTAAGATATGGGTTACACGCTTGAAAATCATATTTTTTAAAAAAAATAAATAAACTTTTTTATTTTACGGGTTTATGTTTTCTGTCTTTTCCTTTTAGATGACAGGTTATGGGTTTTAGCTCCGCTTTGAAGCCCAAGATTTCATGTTCCCAGGTAGTGCATGACAAAGCTACACAGACATGATAAAACAGTTATTCTCCTGTTTTGCACAGTATCCAGAAGATAAAACTACTTTGGCATGTCTCAATGTGCACTTCTGCTTAAAATGTGAATGCATTATTTATTGTGTGCTCATATATAGGGGTGAACCTGCTGGAGGTGTGTCTGTTTTTTGATCCTTGGCTACTACTACACCTCTGATGTGTAGCCTGTGTGCTTGAGAATAGCTGCAATTACATATATAAATCTTCCTTTAAAGGGGACCCGTCACCCAAAAAAATTATTTCAAATTCTATTTTATCATGTTAGTCAAGCAAAATTAACTTTAATTACACTTTAATTAAATTATTTGAATCTTGTTTCCATCAGTCTGGGAATTCATAATTATAGCAAGCAGGAAGGAGCCATTTTGTGGACACTGTTATTAAGGCAAGCCTTGAATCTTCTCAGAGTCTTGTTTGTGCACCAGAATGGGGACCTGATGTCCATCCCCATGCCCTGGTTACACAATTAAATGGTTAAGAGAACGGGGGAATGCAGGGAGAGCAGTGACACCTAAGAAGTGCAGAATGGAAAGTGAAAGTAATTGCTTGCCCCGCCTCTATGCCTAGGCATAGAGGAGGGGCAGGCAATATTTGATTGACAGCTGATATTTTTAAATGAGTTTACAACAGCTGTAAATGCTTTAATAAAAAAAAAGAAATTGGATTTCATATTTATTTTGAAAAGGACTTTTATTATACAGATTTTTATGTCTGGGTGACGGGTCCACTTTAATGATGCATTCTCCATTAAAAAGCTAGTTAAGTTAAATTTTAGTATGTTCTAGAATATCCTATTCCTAACAAGTTTGCAATTGGTCTTAATGGTTTTATTTTTTTTTATAATTTTTAAATCATTTGCCTTCCTCTTCTGCCTCTTTCCAGCATGCAAACTGGGCTCACTGAAACAGTATTACTCTGTGAGGCTACAATTTAATTATTATTAATGATTTTTATTAATTTATTATCTTCCTATGAGTCCCTCTCTTATTATATTACAGTTTCTGAATCAAACAACTTTGAATAATTAATAAGGCCCTAGCAACCAGATGCTGCTGAAATTCCAAGCTGGGGATTAGTTGAACAATAACTGAAAAATAAATAAAAATAAAGAACAACTGCAAGTTATCTCAGAATATCAATGGCTACATCATTATAAATTTACATTATAATTTACAGGTGAACTTCCCCTTTAACTTCAGTACAATAACAGCATCTGTATAGGCCAATTAAGTCAAGTGGTATAGGAGCTATGAATGTATGTACAATTATAAAAGTACAACAGCTATGCTTGTATTATTTAACTGTTTAGACTCAAACTTAAATTGTAAATAGAGTTTATTTTAATAATGAAGAGAAAGTGTACATGCTGGGTATATCTTTATGAAAACTGGGGCCACTATACTGATGTCTGGGCTTTTAGCGTTGAGGACACTGTAGACTATGGGGCAGATTTATCAAGGGTCGAATTTCGAAGTAAAAAATACTTAGAAATGTGACCATCAAATTAAAATACTTCGAATTCGAATATCGGATTCAAACTTTTTTCACCGAATTTGGCCATCAAACGATCGAAGTAAAATCGTTCGATCGAACGATTAAATTCTTTGAATCGAACGATTCAAACGATTTTATCGTACGAGCGAACTATTTTACTTCGACTTCAAAAATGCTGTAGAAGGTCCACATAGTCTAACATAGTACTTCGGCAGTTTTAATTTGGCAAAGTATTGAAGTCGAAGTCTTTTTAAAGAGACAGTACTTCGATTATCGAATATTCGAATATTGAAACTATTTTACTTCAAATCGAATTTGAAGTAAATTCGAAGTCGTAGTATCCTATTCGATGGTTGAAGTATCCAAAAAATTAATTAAAATTTTGAATTTTTTTACTTCGAAAATTCCCTCGAATTTACTCGACCCTTGATAAATCTGCCCCCTATATGTTGCTGAACTTTTTCGGTTGAAGTGCTTCTTGGAAGACCAACTAATATTAAGGGTGCCCCTTAGCTTATAACAAAGTATTGGCTATTCAACCATAGCTCAAGTAATAACTATGGCAACAAATGATAAAGTGTTTGCCTCAATTCTCACCCTAACTGACATTCTAGCTGGGGTTTTCAGAGTTATCTAGAAAAGCAAACAGACATTGTGGGTCATTTATTACTGGGTAAACTTGCATGAAGCAATAACCCAATGGCGACCAAATAGATGTTTTCTGTCTCTGTCCTACTGTCAGCTGTCTAGAACAAGTTAATCACTGACTGGTTGCTATGGGTTACTGCCCAGGTTCACATTTGCCCAGTGTATATAAATGAACACCATTATCCTCTAAACTAACGTCAACTGCCCTTCAAGCTGCAGCACCCACCACCATTCTAGACTGATCAGTATGGGAAACACTGGAGTAGACTATCCAGGAGCTGTTTGTAATCACTGTGTACTGAGACTATACTGTGCCAGTGCCCTGGCCATATAAGCAAGTGTATGTTCAAACAAAGGACCAAAGTGTGCCACTAGTGAACAAGTATCTACTTACATGCAGATAGTTAAGTCGTGTGTGTATGTTGTGTCACATTCAGGAATGTCATTTAGCATTCTGTATGGGAAAAGAACAAGATGGTTTCATCCTGTTTTGGCATGAGGAAGAAAATCAACCACGTGCACAAATTCACTCACACACCAATTGTTGGATAAACATAGAAATGTTTAAAAGTTCTCGTGTCAAAAAGGTAACAAATAACAGGTACAGACTCTATTTTTTCTTTTTGGCATATCAGTTACACTGGTGAATGAAGAGGCCAGGGGGATACCTGAAAAAAAACAATCCACTTCTCTTGTGTCCATTACAGTTTACACTATAAACTACAGAGCAAAAATATACATTTAAAGAGGAAAACAAAAAGACAATATAAACACTATCTTGTGGACATAAGAGACTTGGTGGTGAATATATACAAAGTTAAGAAAAAAATCTTATGGAAATAAGAGATTTCCCGGATATAATAATACTGTATCCCATGCTCACCAATCTGTCTCTAATTGCAGCTTTGCAGTTAGTGTTTTTTTTTTGAAAGCTCAAAAACATCATCTAGCACAGATGAATTATGAACAATAAAGAACTGCTGCAGGCTGAAAGAGAGCTTACAGAGAAAATGTGAATGAAGGTTTACTAGATTATTTCAGAAGTTTGTATCCAGTTCTAATTTTCATGATAATTCCTCTTCAAGTTTTCTTATTTTTATATCAGATAAGTAGTCCTTAGAAATAGCAATCAATATCCACAAGATGGCAACAGAGGAGCGAAAGATAGAATATTGGATGCATTTTAATTAAATTTTTGCAGAGCAACCTGCTCTGCAAAAATTAAATTAAAAAGCATCCAATATTCTGTACTACAACCTGTACTACATGAACATTGTTCCTACCTGACTTTTCTATAGTAAACACATCTCATAAAGGAGTTATTCCCCTTCAAACTGCTTTTTTTCGTTCATTTTTTTATATTGTTCAGTGGAAATAAAGACTTTTTAAGATTGTTTTATTGTTGACTTTTCCCAGAATTGAAGTTTAAAATTGAATGTTTGTGTCTCTAGTGTCTGGCAGCTCAATGATCCAGGATAGTGATGGGCGAAAAAATTAGCGAAACGGCAACATTTCACGAAATGCATTGAAGTCAATTGGCATCAAAATTATTTTGACAATGGACAATTTTTGACTCGAGCGACAATTTTTTATACGCGCAATTATTTTGCCCAAATGCATTAAAGTCAATGGGCGTCTGAATCATGTTGAAAAAAAATATTGAGATTAAATAAAAAGCCATTATGAACTGAAATCCATACGACTCACAGCTGAAATGAAAAAGTGTTGAGTACCTCTACTACTTCATAATGATATTATAGTGCTAAGTGCTCTATGAAACAATTAAACATATCTTTCATTGTCACCTGGTTACCTGCGTGGAAAAGTGAGAGAGTGCTTTCCTAAAGAGTTTTTGTTTTGTAGCATCTGCACCTCTACATGCTACCTTTAGTACCTTTAGTTATAGAATGGCATATTCTTAGCAAGTTTTCAATTGATCTTCAGTTTCTATTGTTCACAGTTAGCGATGGGTGAATAAATTCGCCAGATGTGAATTTGTGCCGAATTCCTGCGCTTCGCCCCCGGTGAATAAATTTGAAAAACTGCTGCAAGAATTCAAAAATTTTTGGACGCGCATTGGAAAAGTCGCTCGTGTCAAAACCGTTGCTTGTCAACAATATTCGGATGCCCATTGACTTCAATGCCGGCATCATAATTGACGTGGGCGTCGAAATTCGTGTTTGGCTAATTTTTCGCCGTTTAGCGAATTTCAGGGTAAATTCGAGAATTCTCTGGCGAACCAAAAGGGGACAAATCCGCCCATCACTATTCGTAATTTTTAAATTATTTGTCTTCTTCTAAATCTTTGGCCCCATCAGCTAAAAATCTATTCCTCTGTGAGACTACAATTTCATTGTTATTGTTACTTTTTATTATTATCTTTCTATGTATCTGTTCATATATGTCAATCTCTCTACAACCACTGCATGGTTGTTAGGTTAAATCGGACCTTAGCAACCAGATAGCTACTGAAATTCCAAACTGGATAGCTGGTGAACAAAGAGATAAATAAAATAAAATTAGCAAATACTAAAAAAAATTCAAAAGTCAATTGCAAATTGTCTCAGTATATCATAATATCATACAAAAAGGAAAAATTGTGAGAGCACTCCATGGCTAAATAAAAATGTACTAAAATACATTGGAAGTTCTACTGATCTGGCCAAATTAACTACAGACATAGAAAAAAAGAAGAAAAATTGATCAATGCACATTCCCTGGTCCCCTGTCATATCAGTAATCTATGCAGATGCATGTATTTACAAAGACAGGGGGTTTTTTAGTTACAAAATTATGATCATAAGATTGATAAGCCACCATACCACGTCAAGGTAAAACCCATATGGCGGTCCCTAACTATTTACCTCTGGTCATAATTTCAAATGCTAAAGCCTCCCGGCATAAGAGCATTACCTGAAAAATAAGGTCTCCCGACCTGGGCATTGGTTTTCATCATAGGGCTTAGTCCTCCCCTATCATAATATCATACTAAGTTAATTTAAAAGTGAACAACAGCTTTAAATGATATAGCACAGTACAGCTGGAAAAGGGCAGATTTTATTGGCTCCCAAACACAGAATAATTTCAGAAATTTTTCAAAAAAAAATGTGTCTTTATTTTAGTTTGTGAGTATGTATCTATAAAGAATTTTGTTCCGTATTATTTGCCATAATATTGTACTACGTTAGGCTTACGCCTGAGCCCCCAGCAGGGAGATTTCTTGGCTGTTGTTCTGAGTGGATCCCCTAGGGGGGCTCAGATGTGTCTGTTAGAGCAGCTGTCATACCAGCAAGACTGTTGGGTGAGATAGAGGGACATGATTCCCTGTCTATGAACAATGGAGATTTCATACGTACTGTATTGCGTTCATATATTCTATAGTGGGCTGCTAACTAACCAGAAAGGAAAGCCCTGGAGGTTCTTGTCAAGGGATCCAATTGACCAGTAGCCAGGTTACTCTTTTTATGTTTTATGGTTTATGTTTAAACATTGGCAGAATCAGATGCAGCTGTAAATGAATGAGTTAAATCAGAGGAAAACTGCGCTGGGGATGGAGAAAGAGAGGGATGTGATGTCAGGGGAAGAAGCAGTTCACATGCTTATCTTCTGAGCAGGACAGGTACAAACATTGCAGCCTGTAAGAGGGTGGACCAAACGTTGTAATTGATTTGTGGTTGAAAGTTGATTGAATAATGTGTGTGAGTATGTGTTAAAATTGTTGAGAGTGTTATTTGGGTAATTGGCCACCAGGTGGTGCTCAAGAGTAAAAAGGTGTAATTTATTCCCCCACCAGCAGAGGTGCTAGAGGCAGTGCCGGGCCAACGCAGGCAGGCGCCCTAGGCAGCCTGGCCCGGCAAAGCGCCCAATACGCTAGTGCGCATGCGCGAAAAGACGCAAGTGCGAAAAAATACAAGTGCACATGCGCACTTTCGTTTTTCGCGCATGCGCACTAGTATTTTCCGTGCATGCGCACTCGCGCAAACGCGCACGTCGGCCACAGAAGGGACCGGACTAGGGGATAGCAGAGGCAGAGAAGGTGCGTGCCTGGCGCCCCTCCAGCATTGCGCCCTAGGCACGTGCCTACTCTGCCTACCCCTAGTTCCGGCCCTGGCTAGAGGGTATAAAAGGAGGCCACACCCTAGAGTTGATGTCTTTAATGGGAGGATGCTGTCAGAGAAGGAAGCTCTGTCCTGAAGAAGATCTACAGCAGGAAGGAAAGAAAGGTAGAACCTAGCATAGCAGTTTGTAGTTAGCAGGCACTAGGTGTCTGACATAGGGAAGTTAGCATGGGTAGTTTCTTGCCCCACCTAGGAGTGTAGTGGAAATTAGTTTTCCGTGGACATTCCACAAGTCAGGGACCCAGAATATAGGGAAGACACAGGATAGGGTTAAGGAGGCCTGGGGCAAGAAGAAGGACTATTAGTGATCCCGGTTGGAATAGTAAACGGGTGCTGGTCGAGCACCGGATTACTGAGACGGGAAGGCTTAGCGGAGTGGTAAAGGGGTGCTTAGGTGCACCGGATTACCGAACCAAGCAGTGGAGGAGTCCAGAATGGTAAGAGTTAACCCTCCCTGAGATCTGGGATAGGCCCTAAGGAAACTGTGGTGGAAACTAAGGTCAGCTTTTGCAAGAAAGTTAATGTTGCATGAATGCTTTTAATCCGCAAGTATGACTGTTTGAAATTTTTGTGATTTTAAATAAACCAGAAATATTTTTATTTAAAATTATTACGACTCGCTATTGTTCCTGTAAGGGGTTAACAGCTGGAGGGCCCTATACAAACCACCCGCCCTCCTTTCTTGTATATTTTGAAAAAATGTCATGTGTTTTCTTCTTAATGTTCTCATAATGTCTATTAAAGGAACAGAGACACCAACAAAAGTAAGCCTTTTAAAGGAATGACAACATAATATACTACTATACTTTATATAAACAAGCTGCTGTATAGACATTTGGGCAGCCTTCAAGCACAGGATACACAACAGATAACAAATAAGTTTTGAAGAATCCCATTTTATACTACAGAGCTTATCTGTTATCTGCTGTGTATCCTGTGCCCTTTCTCCTTTTTTCAGCTTTGAATGGCTGTCTGAAAAGGCGCAGGATACATAGCTGATAACAGATAAGCTCTGTAGTATACAATGGGATTCTTCAAAATGTATTTGATATCTGTGCTTGAATGGCTGCCCCATGGCTATACAACAGCTTGTTTATATAAACTATAGTTCAACACTACATTATATTGCCATTTCTTTAAAACACTTCCTTTAAAGCCCGCTGTACAGATTTGTACCAACCAATTCCCATAATGCAGAGAATAAGTACTAGTATAAGTAGCAGTAAAAAACTGGGCACAAAGAAGGACCATGTTGGAAAATGAATACCTTTTGGAAAATATAAATCTCTGCACAAAAAACTCTGTATGTAGACTGTAACAATCAGTACTAGATACACCTTCTTCATGCTTCTTGTGTCTATATTGATATACTTTTACTGCACTGTATTTGATCAACCACTGTCATCAGCTGTTTTAAAATAACTCCAAGGGACCTCTGCTTTTCCTTTGGTTACTATGACTCATTTTATATTGTATTATGTGTTGGGACATTTTGCATAAACTCATATTAAAATGCATATGGGTGAAGTGTTTGGCGGCAGAAATCTGCTTTTTGCGTAGTTGAAAAGGTCTTATCTGTAGATCACTGATTTTCACACTCAGAATTTGCTATAGGCTGTAAAACGGTTAATTAAGCAGTTCTGTGTTATCATTGGCAGCAGCACCATGACAAGTGATTAATCACACAAGTCTGGGATTGCAATTCGTAAACCTAAAAACTGGGTCATGTTGGTAAGGTCTCTCTTGCAGCTTAGGAGAAGTCATCTCCAATTTGCTCTTTCTGAATTATGTTTCTCCAGAGAGCTTTCTCTTTTTTGGCAGGCTTCTTTTTGGGAAATAAAACATTTCAGTTGATTTGGATATGCTTGGCCAAAGAAATATATGTTACCAAAAAAAAGTAGTGATGTGTAAGTACAGCAGTGGTTTTCTCTCTCCATGACCTCACACGTTCGGCAGGATTATTCCATTCTGTCATCTGTCAGTTTCCGATGTTTGGATGGTCGTCTGGCAAGACCATTGATATAAATTCCGGGGTGGATTTAAGCCAGTAAAAAGATGAATCTAATGATCAAAGGGCTTCATTTAATGGCAGTTGTTAGCCAGGCCAATGTTTAACTTCCAAAGGAGGAAGGAGTACTTATGTGCTGACCCTGTCTCTGGCATGAAATAGGTTGAATTAGTGTTCTGAAATATTTACAGTATAGCAATAGAATATGCAGAATTAGGGTAATAAGCAGAGTTATTAAAAAAAGGCTAAATTAAATTTTTTGGGAGAAATATAGCAATTAAAAAATAATTAATGGGACACTCATTTTTAACTGGGGACGTTTATAAATATAGTATATTCTATACTGTATTAATTTTTTTTTATAGGATTTATCCTGACCAATAGACATCTAGCTGATTTTCAGTAAACCCTCCTGATGGCCCCATACATAAACAAATAAGCTGCTGACTCAGTCTGAAAAGTCTACATTTTTTGGCCAAGAATTTATATATATATACCTCAAACCTCACTTGGGGGGAAAAGGGTTTGTAGGAGACACCTTTAAAATGGTTGTTCACCTTCCAAACACTTTTTTGATGTTGAATTTTCAGAATGTTCACCAGAAGTAGCAACTTTTTTCAATCGCCTTTTATATTGTATTTTTAATCATAAAATAAAATAAAAAAATGAAATTTAAAGTTTAAAGGGTGGTTCACCTTAAAGTAAACTTTTAATATGTTATAAAATGGGCAGTTATAAGCAACCTTTCCATTGGTCAGTATTTATTTATTTTTTTAATTTTTTTTTTTATCAGTTGCCTTCTGACTTTTTCCAGCTTTCATATGGGGATTAGTGACAAATGCTCAAATGCTCTGTAAAGCTGGCCATAGATGCAAAGATCCGATTGTACGAATCATCGTACGATCGGACATTCCCATCTCCCGACCTGCCACTAACCAGTCAGATCAAATAAAGTAGTAAAAGAACAAATCAGCCAATGTTCTGCCCCTGACAGCAATCGTTCAAAAGTTATGTCCGACAAAAGCTAGTGACAGTCTCCCACTGAAAATCGTACGATCGGCAATACACGCAGAGATATTATTGGCACCGACAGAAATTTTTTAACCTGTCTGATTGACCAAACGACCGATCTCCGCCGGATGAAAAATTTCGGGACTCTCCACACACGGTCCGAAAAATCCTCGATTTATAGAATCAGATCTTTGCGTCCATGGCCAGCTTAAGGCTACAAATGTATTTTTGTATTGCTTGGATCCTAGCAACGAGATAGATGAAATTGTGATCTGATGAGCTGCTTAACAAAAAGCTAAAAAAGTAAAAAACCACAAATAATGAAAAATAATAAGTAATTGCAAATTGTCTCAGAATATCACTTTCTACATCATAATAACAGTTCATTTGCTGCTGGAGTAGCACTATTAACTGGTGCGTTTTGGAAAAAACATGTTTTCTCATGACAGTACCTTTAAATGTGAAAAGCCCCTTTAGAGATGGACAACCCCTTTAATGTTTCTGTCTCTGTTTTCAGTCTTGGCAGTTTAGTAATCCAGGTGCAGATTCTGTTACATTTTGCTACACTAGCTGGCACATTTCTCAGCAGCATCTGTGGAATATTAACAACTATTGTATCAATTAATAGCTGCCTTTAATGAAACCCAGGGATTCTGCTCAGCACAGCCAAATAGAAGAAATGTATCAACTAAATGTATCAATTACAGAGTCCCCCCCTTCCCCAGCTGCTTAAGAAGGTGAAAAATTTAATTTTACACTTCAATATTAGAAAAACGGTTACAGATAGAAAATAGAAAGTAATTGAAAAAAGTCTTTATTTCTGGAGATCTATCTGAAACCAACTGAACTGGTAAAAAAGTGTTTTAAGGCGAACAACCCCTTTTAAAATATAGTTTAGGAATATTAGACATAGATACATTTTAGCATCCATCCAGTTCGTTTTTATGGTTTGCAAAGTGTAAGCCTTAATATTTTACATCTATCTGGACTGAAAAGGAAAATGTTAAAAAACAAAAATACTTTGAGGCTTCAGTTTATTGTTAATCTTTTATTTCTTTATCACTGTTCAACTTCCAATTTTAATTTCAAATTTCTGCCTTGCTGCTAGGAAAATTAAGCACTAGCAACTAGATAGCAGTTAAATGTTTAGTTCTGTACTCTGTGCAACAACAAAAAATGTACATCAATTTAAAAAACAACTCATAAATATAAATAAAACAAAACAGACCAACTGCAAATATAGAATACAACTGTCTATATCCAAACATTCTAAACATTCATTTTTAAGTGAACTACTTGTGGAGGGGTTAAGTGTAACGGTGCATTTATAGTTAGGAACAAGGGCACTGCTATGATAAACAGGTGGGACGTGTAAGGGGTAAGTGTATTTTGTGTTGGATTATTGCCATAACATATTCCAGCAACTAGATGTCCACTTTAATGAATGGCTATAAAAGAAGGTGTCCCTTGGTGTTAGAAAGGAGAAGGATCGTCCCGGAAAGTTCATATAAAAAGGGAATAACTGGCTCAGTGCTCTTTTGCTGATGAAAGGGATGGATATAAATAAATGATGATCATAGAGAAGTTCCCTGTAGGTGGCAGCCACGAACTTCCAAAGATTACAATGGATTTATTCAGACACTGCACACGTAAAGCTGAAATTATTAGACAACCACAGCATCTAATTAACTCCAGCTGACTAATTATCAAGCTAATTAGACCTGCATGTGAGAGTAGAGAATGATTTTTTTGCATACATTAAATGAATGACGTCCTACTTCAGCATATAAAGCAGACGTGTATTGATAGAAATATTGTACAGGTTATATGTTTATGGTTTAGGCGGCTTGTTCTGCTCAGCGTGCGTTATTTGTTTTATTTTTAAGTGTATTGAAAAGCTTTCCAATAAGGTTTTTTTTCTATATATGCCAAATAATAATAGGAGACTGTTTAGTTTATTTCATTATAATCATGACTAAAGATATGGACAACTAAATGACTATTTGGTGCAAGTGCTACTCTCGACAGTCGTCTACTCCAGACAGAAAGTATTTTTGGCCTATGCCAAAGAGTATATAGGAGGTCAGCCTTTTATGATCGATCAGGTCACACATCTTCTTGCTTTTTATGATGATGTGATCTACCTAGATTTTGCCAAAGCTTTGGATACAGTGCCGTATTAAAAATACTGAATTGATGAAATAATTTTACAATGTAAATTAACTATATATGTTTGCTTTCTAAACTGAAGTCTGTTGGTCTGAGATGTGGCTTTAGGATTGTGTGCAGAGAGTACTTATTAATGGCACATTCTGTTTAGGGTACTAAATAGTCTGCTGCCCATGGTAACTTTAAGAGACAAATTTCCATTTTTATAACTGGAAATTTGTCTCCCTTAGAGCAGTGATGGTACCCCTCCCGGCCCTCTCCAAGTCCAGCATTGGGGGGTCTCAGGGAGCAGGCAGCATAGGGCACCAGAGAGGTAGATACAGTGCTGATATATATATGCACTCCGAATTTTAAAAAAACAACATTTTTTTTCCATTTTACAAAAATGAGCAAATGCTTGACTGAGAAGGGCCTGTAAATAGCTTTGAATTATACATTTATAAATTCATTGGGAAGAGGCTATTTCTTCTAATGACCAAGTTGAGATTGTGTAAATTGCAGAGTAGTACGTTAAGGGAAATTATCACTATATAAGAACATAAGCAGTCCATATATTAAGCTCCATTAATTATTTTATTCACCAATTGATCCTAGTTCCACTGAGCTTAGAGGAGAACTACAGCTTAATTAAAGAAATAGGGCAGACATGTGAACATTATGTTTTGGGCTTCTATACCAGCCCAAGAGCCCTTTAGCAGTAAAGAGATGTGCCTCCAAAGATGCCCCAGTAGCTCCCCCTATTCCTTTCTGCTGATTCACTGCACATGCTTTATTGCTTTATTGGCTGAGGTCACAGGAGATAGACTCTATAGTCCATGCTATAGTTTTTATAAGAATCTTCTAACTGCATCCACGTATGACCACATTAAAGGGGTAGTAAGGCAAAAAAATAAAATCCCATTTTTACTTTCTTTAATGAAAAAGAAATCGATCTCCAATACCTTAATTAAAAAATATCTACCGTTTTTATAATAAACCTGACTGTATGCAGTAAAATTCCCCCTCCATTTTACTTACGGCCCCTAACTGCTCTGCAGGTAAATGATCATACTTTCAAACAGCAGGGGGAGCTCCCCCACCTTACTTCCCACACTCAAGCAGTTTTGTTTGTTTCCCTGTAGAGCACCCAGCAACGGTGTAGAGATTTGTATCCACAGACCCAGTGCAATCTGCATATTCTGTTAATTAATCAGTCTTGCTGTATCAGCTTCTGGTATTATTTGACTTGTGCTGTTGTGATAATTTATGAAGATCCCTAAGCTTAACCTCCCAACTAAAGCCCAGACCACACTGAGCATGTGCATGGTCTTGCAAAGATGGATTAACATAGTTACAAGATGGTGACCCCCTGCGGCCAACTTTGAAAACATAAATCATTTGTTTAATTAGGCTTCTGGTGCAGTAAGTTCATGTTTATGTTTAGTATACAAAATACAGCATTTCCAACATTATTCTATTTTAGACTTTAGTTCCACTTTAAGGCCAATGGCAGGCAGTCCTGCAAATAACCGTTTCCTTGGCCAGTTATTGTACATTTATGCTTGACTCTGGGCTGTTTTCAGGACCATGTTACTGTTACCTATTTGCTTTTGACTCATTCTTATAAGCAATTGCAATACTCCTTGTGTTCAACCACTTGCTAAATCCCGGATACTCTGAAGGAGAGTGGTAGTCACTAGTTGCATTTCCATGGATGGCCAGCTGTATTGCTAATTGGCTTTGTCTTAGACATATTGTTTACTTCACATGACAGCATCCTTAGAAGGATACTAACTAATGCTGTACTCTGTTATATCTTCTACCTGTTACTGAACTGCACTTTTTTTTATTGTAATCCCCACTCACTCTGCTTTTAGTCTACTTCAAAACTTTGCTGGGTTCTTCAACTGGTTGCAACCAATCAATGATTAAAGCTGGCCATAGACGCAAAGATCCGATCGTACGAATTGAGGATTCGTACAATTATCGGCCCGTGTGTGGAGAGTCCCGACATTTTCCGTCCGGCGGAGATCGGTCGTTTGGTCGATCGGAAAGGTTAGAAAATTTCTGTCGCCTGCCGATAATATCTCTGCGTGTATTGCTGATCGTACGATTTTCAGAGGGAGACTGTCACTAGCTTTTGTCGGACATAACTTTCGTACGATTGCTGTCAGGGGCAGAACATCGGATCATCTGTTCTTTAACTACTTTATTTGATCTGAATGGTAAGACTTTGATCTTAATGGTTAGTGGCAGGTCGGGAGATGGGAAAGTCCGATCATACGTTGATTCGTACGATCGGATCTTTGCGTCTGTGGCCAGCTTAAAGCGGACCCCGTCACCTGTACATAAAGAGCTGCATAATGAAAGTTCTTTGCAAATGAAACATGTTGAACTATCGGAGCTGTCTATCAAATATTTATACCGCAGGGAGACGCATCATTCAGATGTGCAAGTTAGGGAACAGCAGTGGACCGAGGCAACAACGGGATCCTCCCTGTATCAGGAGTATCAGACAGGAGTGGAGCTTTGCACCCCATGCCAGATATTTTAAGCAGTGCGAGGTGAGATTGCAGCCAGACCCCAGGCAGAATTCTTCTGTACATGAGCACTAAGGGTTGTGCTCTTGCACCTTTTAGTGAATGGCCCCCAAAGTCTTTTAAAAGTTTTAATTCTTACGAATCTTTAAATGTAAAGCTTGAGGAAGCTTTAGGTCTTTAGAATCCTGTTCTTGAATTGAAATGAATTACCCTTTTCTGTGGGGTCCATTTAACTGGTGAGTTGCACACATCATATTGAATAGTTAGAGGGGTTATAATGAGTACTTGCTGTGCCCACTACAGGCCATTTTAATAAAGAATATGCAAAATGAATACTTTTAAGTTCAGTTGTTTCAAAGTCACTGTAGAAGCATGTATCCCTTTATAAAGCATTATATGTCTGTGCATAGACAACATCACATTAATTCTTCCGATAAAGTGGTTTAAAGGTACCGAGACCTCTTAACTTGTTATATTTGTGCATGTCGATCTACTTTCCAATTTGTTTGTAATTATGATTACATTGATTATACATTTCAAGAAGTGGGACAGGGGATTGCAGTTCTAAAGCATATAATCCACCCAGTATTCTACATAAGAATAAATCCTAACATCTCATTTCCATGAGGTTTCCTTCCACTTGATACTTTGCATAGATTAATTTTCCTGTTGAGTTCCATATAAGGGGATTGAGGACAAATCCATACATCTGCTGAAGGAGAATTTCAATCATTATTAGTTAATGTGAATAAATGTTTTTCTATTAAAATTCTGTCATAAAACGCAGTTCCGCTTTGATAAATGAACAGCTCTTCTAAACAAAACTGTAATATATGATCAGTCAGTTATGTGCATATTACAGAAATTCCTGTTAAACCTTAAGCACCCTAAGTATGTTAGGCACGCAAACACTTGATATTTTGCCCTTAAATACCCAAAAATAATCTTCATCTTTATCTTCAAAGGGGTTGTAGCCAATCACCCTGTGCACATGCAGTGACTAATATATTTTGTTTGCATAGATGAATAGTGACAGCTAATGCAAAATGAGCTGCGTATAATAGACCTACACTGAACATATTTTGTATTCCCTCAAATTTCTCACCTATGATTAGGAATCAGATAGATTATTGGTTCTTCTATTAGCTTTTAGAGCTTTTAATGAGCATTGCAAACAAATCACTTATGGTATAGCTGGGTAAAATGGCCCATATGTCCAAGGGCCACCAGAAAAGAGGGGTTAAATGCCATCTAAAATACTGAATGGTGCATGCCCCATGAATTGAAGACTTCATATTTTTTGTTAACTGAAAGAGCCCTGTAACATGTATGAACTTATTTAAAAACATCTTTATATTAGGGGTCATTTATAGCAATGGGCGAATTTATTTGCCAGGCACGGTGATCTTCCATGTTATCGCCGCCAGCGAAAACATTTGCAAAATTGCCAAAATATTTTTGATGGCGGTGACAATTAAAGGTGCCCATTGACTTCAACGGGTGTCAGAATTGTCGTCGGTGTGTAAAAATTCACGTTTCGCAAATTTTTCGATGTTTCGCGAAAATTTTTCATCGAAACGGGAGAAATTCAACCAGCACTAGTCATTTATGATCATCCCCAGCAGAAGTACAAGAACACTAAGCAACATGAACAGTGAGCACAATATCAGTTGGCACAGGCCAATGCTATTGCCGGCTCTGTATTCTAGGGGTGCCACGGTCTCTGTGTTCTGATATGGAAGATAGAGGCCTGCTTTAATTCAAAGAATGAGGAAAGCACTAAGCAAGGTGCAAAAAATGGCAGATTTTTATTGACCCTTATTATGTTCTTGTTTTGTATTGCATTGTATAGAGATGGATTGCGTTGTTGTGTTTTACTTACTTGTGAAATTTGCTTGTTGCTTTTTCTCTGTTCCTGGTGTAGCAGCTTAAGAATTAGGAGCCACCCAAGAATGTCTGATTCTCCTGGAGCACACATACTTGCTGGGCCAGGTAGAGTTACTATATTCTAATGCACATGAAATTATGGGGTTAAAATTGGGTTAAAATTGTCTGTTGTCAGTATCACTTTAAATGGAAAGTAATGATTGAACTCAACATCATTTAGGAGGCTCTAACTTTCAAGATATATGGAACCACAATCTGAGAAACAGGTGAGATTTAGATCTTAATAGTCATTAAAAATTATTCCCTCAACAGTACATCCAACTAACAGCATACTATAAATTATTCGTTCTCAAACTTTGGGACTATACCTGCTATAGAAATGTAATGACAAAAGACTTTAGACAACCATAGTTTTTATATTTAATTTTATTGTTCTCTGTAAAAATGCAAAATCATTTCATCTGAAGGCAATACCATTTCAAAAGAGAGGGAATTGAAAAGCAAATGCTGGGTTGCAAAAATGACAACTAGTTTAATACCTTATCCCTTGTCAATTAAGAATTCTTAATCCTTGAATTTTTTATTGTGGTTTAGTCCTATATAATTATGCATTCATCCATTCAGTTGTGTTTTCTTGCCTGGATAAGTCAGGGACACAGTTGCATTCATCGTTCAGCGAGCTTGTGTTCTTAACTCAACCCACCGACAGCAATGAATGTTGATTGTGACCTTGCATTTTTTGTGATGATGGTCATGGAAAGCAAGACAATCAGAGACAGAGTCCAGGTAGGACCAACATAGAATATCAACGAGGCACTAGACAATTTGGAGATTGTCAGGTCATAATACACAGAAAAGTATGTTGTTTTTTTAGACAGTGTGATGGAACAAAATTAAATCTGAAAAGGAATGGGTATATTGATTCTTTACAGTGCATCTCATAGTATACATTTTTTAACCAAGTTGGCCAACACTTGGGGAAGAGTAAAGTAAATATTACCTGAAATGTCCCTAAATGGTACAATTAATTCTCTATACTACGTATAAAAACAGTGGGCAAGATGCTCACAATATGCTTCACGGACAGAACATGTAAATTCTGGACATGGCTTAAAAACCTTTTTACTGAATCACATAAAGCAATTGCAAATGTAATAGCTACAACTCTGAGAGTAATAGATGGAGAACATGGTCAAAGTCAATGGTGGTTAGTTGTAATTGGCAAAGACAGTATCACAGGGATTCTCTATAACACCAGAGCTTTATTCCACTAAAGGAACATTTGTGTTATCAAAAATGGTACAGAAGAACCCAGGGGCAAACTTTGGGTGAGATTGTAGTAGTAGCACTGAGACCTGTAGTTCATGCTGAAGGGCCATAGGCTTTTGAAAGCAGAATCAAAGCATGATGCAGAGAAATAAGAGTGGGCTTTTCACATGGAGACAGAAGTTACTGGCATTGCCGTAATGTACAGTCAACGATCGATGGTTTGCCTTTAGATACCAAACTCACCGACAGCGTTGAATGTTCATTAAAGTAGCCATGTCAAACAAAGTTTTCAGAAAGGTCATGCAGAAAGGATTTTGCTTATGGGAAGCTGAACCACGTGATTCTATGCAGATATACTAGATATATTATAAAGCTAAAAAAGAAGGTTTTTAATATATGTGAGAAATTACAATTAACAAAAACAGAGTGGACCAATAACATGAATTGGCTGGAAAAAAAGAGCAGTGAGTTGTAATACAGAGATATTTAGAATTTTAGTTTACACATATTGCATGGATACATTTCTACTGAATAAATAAATATTAGATATATATATATACTGTTGTCAGAGAAAAGGCTGAATGGTCCATTTGTATTGCTATATCAACCCAATCAAACATGAGCATAGTTGTGTTTTGTTAATTAAAATGAATGTATTTGTTATGCACTGGACTATACAGGGCAAAACTGGGTGACTGAAGAACGGCATTGTGCTACATTGGGTTATTGTCCATAAGAGCAGATGTGGGTGAAGTAGACTGCTCAGGGGCGGATTATAATGAAGGCTTGGGGAGGCTAAGCCTCCCCAAAACTGACAGAATCAAACTTTCAGAACAGTTTCAGTTTAGAACAAAACAAAAAATACTTACTGCTAATTCCCACAAAGTAAGAGAGATCACATTGCAAAGACTGAGCCTCCTACTATCTTCCGATTGCATAGTAAGCAGAAAAAAGGCTGAGCATCCTCCTGCTTTGCGATTGGTTGGGCAGCAAGAGAAACAGCTCTTTTACTGTTACCTGGCCAATCAGTGGAGTGGAGTAGGGGAGATAGAGTTTCTGCCTGTTACCAACCGGAAGTAGCTTTGCTTCTCTACTAAGGGAAGCCAGATACCACTAGTATTGCTGCAGCCACGAAGGATTGACTACTACAAAAGGAAGTTTGGGGCAACTTGCATTGGCCATTAGTAGTTTGTTGTTTTTTGCTGAACAGAAATCATCCGTGCCAAATAGTCAGCAGTGCAGGACAAGGCCACATATAGTGAGATGCACTTCACAGAACAGTGCTACAGCTCACTGCAATTCTCACAATAAAAGTATTGTTCACCTGCCATTTCATATGGGGCTTATGAATCAGTTCATGTCTGAGAGAGGTGCTCTTCTGGCCCCCACAGCATCATTGCCTTTCCCTAGGACAGCTGATTCATTCATTCATAAAAAGCCCAGAAAGCTGTGTAAGCAATACTATTACTTTATTTGGCTTTTTTTAATTAATAATATCATTTCAGTATCTGTTATGGGGTCCTATTACTACAGCCAAGTGTTAAGAAGGAGAACACAAGGCAGAGTTATGCCACCCTGTTGTTTTCTAAATTAGGTTGACCTAGAACTCTGATTCCAACCTATAGCTGAAAGGCTGAAGGACTTGAGAGTTACAGTTCAACAATACCTTGTTTATACCAATTACTGGCATAAGACAATGTGAACTGAACAACAAAAAGGTGAAAGGAAGATCAGAGAATGTAGAGAGAATTGCAAAATGTCTCTGAAAACATCATTTTATTTATGCATTTTATTGTTGTAGATATATGATTTATAATTCATGCAGTGTTTTCTCCAGCATGAGCTCCATGGGGAATTATACATAGAATTGGCTCCTTATTTATTTATATTCTAAGGTATAATACATTGAATTGGCACTTAATTTCTTATATGCTCTAATGCCATTATTCATGGAATGAGTATTGTATTTTGTCTGCTATATATAGTTATGATGGTCCTATTCCCAAACTTTAAAGGGGGTTGTTCACCTTTAAATGAACATTTAGTATGATGTAGAGAGTGATATTCTGAGATAATTTGCAATTGGTTTTCATTTTTTTGTGGTTTTTACATATTTAGCTTTTTATTCAGTAGCTCTTCAATTTGCAGTTTCAGCTATCTGGTTGCTAGGGTCCAAATTACCCTAGAAACCATGAATTGATTTAAATAAAAGACTGCAATATGAATAGGAGAGGTCCTGAATAGAAACTGAGTAATAAAAAGTAGCAGTAACAATATATTTGTAACCTTTTAGAGCATTTGTTGTTTAAAGGGGGTCAGTGACCCCCATTTGAAACTGGAGAGCGTCAGAAGAAGAAGGCATTTCCAAAACTATAAAAAAAAAATAAAAAAAATAATGAAGACCTATTGAAAAGTTGCTTAGAACTGGTCATTCTATAACATAACATAATTACCCCTTTAAGGGGCTTTAATATGATTTATCTTTGAGGCTCAATTTTTTTCTACCTATGACACTGGGTATTATACAAAAAACTGGCATTCTATTTATTCTGCCAAATGTTCTCAGGGCATTATCCATCAAACTAGCAATATATTTATCCTGCAGTGTGTTCAGACGGCATTATTCATGACAGTAGCAGAGCATTTATGAAGTATTCTGGGGCATAACACATTAAAAACAATGACTTTGGTGAATTTCTGTGCAATTTCACTATGAAACCAAAAGTAGAGGACATCTCTTTAACTAGCCTCCCCAAACAAAAAAATCACCCTTCGCCAATGAGACTGCTGTAAGTAACCTCTTTATATATTATACTTGCAAATATGAGTCTTGTTATATATAACCGAGCGCAATATAATTAATTCAAAGGATTGTGTCATCCTTAATGGAGTCATATATAGTTAAAAAATATTTTTCTTACATTTATTGTATGTTCATTCCCACCCAAACCAGCACACTAAAGGCCTATTCAACAGAACAGAGACTGTCAAGACTGTAATTTTATTTAAAAATTTGAGTGTGGGGGGGAGGTTGAGTTGCACGGAGATCGGGATATAAATATACCAAACGCTTTGTTAGCCAAGAGGGATGGGGCAAAATGTACACAAGATTTGCCTTTAAAGATCCTGTTATTTTAATACATGTTGTCAGGGTGTGGGGGTGGTGACTTGGTCCCCTCCATCTCCCTCGCACCCGTAGGGACATTTCATGTTTCCATGGCTTGTCTCCAATGACCTGGGCAGCAAGCCCTGATGTAAAGGACATAATTTAAGTGACTTGGTTAGTTGCACGTCCAGCGGCAAGTAAGAGAACTGGAGCAGAAAAGCGATGTTTCTGCAGGAATTCTCTCCCCTGACCTACATTCATTTAAATCATATGAAGCGGGGATAAAGCACCCTGATCTGCAGACATAAATAAATGAGCACAGAAAATATGTGGAAGCAGTTGAGGGGGAAAGCAATATATATATATATATATATATATATATATATATATATATATATATATATATATATATATATATATATATATACATGTATATATATACGGTATATATACGGTATATATATATATATATATATATATCCAGTACTGGCTCAAATAGACAAATGGTGCTGTCTTTTAGAGCAGTGTTTCTCCATCTGTGAGTCTTATTTGCAATTATGTTGAGGGAGTGGGCACCCTCTCCTTTCATGTCTGTTGATGCTGCTTCATAGAATTTAATTATAGTGCCAGGTTATTTCATTCTAATTGTTCTTGATTCTGCTTCTAAAAAATCTATTGAAGAGCAATGCTTGCAGGCTCCTATAAGAAACTGTAGAAAGTGAAATAGATCTCGGTGTTGATTCGTGAAATTGGCCTGGTTGTTAATTACAATAAGCATTTGAGTCTTTAATGAGAAGCACTGTTGTAAAGCATGCTACAAAGGATTCTCTGCCTTGTCTTTACTACCAGTGAGTTCAGGACTATTTGGCATTTGCACTGCACATTAGAATAACCTGATCCTTTACTAACATATCAACACATAGCCAGGAGATGATTGCCCTTTTGAAGCTAAAATCATAAACAGGGTGCAAGCATATATACAAGCATTATATATTCACATACAGTATATAAAACCGGCACTAACAGAATTTCAGCAAAAAGTGAACGTTTAGTCTCCTCTTTATTCCACATAGACAGTATATTGGAAGCCATCGAAGCATAACATTTAGTATTGTAAAGTTGTATTTTGGGTTTGCTTCCAATTGAATGTATTTCTAGGTCCTCCGCCTGCCAGTTTTATTCATTATCCTCACACTTGATACAGGACAGGAGTTTATGATTGTACACAGTGACGTTAGACAGGAAACATCTGCTCTTCAGCTCAGTAGATGTAGAGCAACGGTTGCAATGCCATGAACCGTGTGAATGGAACACATGTGGGCTCCATATAAACAGCTGCATTCCTAGTTAGATTATCAGACAGATGTCTACCGGGAGGCCAACCAAGGACAAAAGGAGGGAAGTGCCGGCTGCATGGGTCCACCCTACATAGCGATGGGCATATGCTCTGTGGAGTTAATTCATGTAAAATAGTAGTAAATAAATAGTGCCAATACACTCATGATACTTGTATAACTTGTGTGCTGCAGGCTCTGCGTCTCCTGATCATGTGACTCAACAGGATGCATTCAATAGTAGAACAAAAATAATGAAGACGCAATGCCAATGCGGGTGGTGTACTTAAAGTACCTCCAAGGCTTTAATGTGCACTTGTGCACTTATCCACTGAGGAAGGGGGCGCGAGGCTCCTGAAACGTTTGGTTATATTCCGCACATTAAAGCCTTGGAGGTACTTTAAGTACACCACCCGCATTGGCATCGCGTCTTCATTATTTTTGTTCTACTAATTCATGTAAAATAAACTTCAGTGAATGAGGGGTCAGAATATACTGTAGCATTGCTCTATTGTGACAGGAGTAAGGGGAAGAAGCAAAACACAGTTTGCTTATGTTACTACAGATACTGATGTATCTGCACACAACCAAAGTATAATTTAGCACAGTTTTCAAACATGTAAAGACAATCATATCTCAAGCAGTAAGACGTTTCCTTCTCTCCTAAAGAGGTTTCCCGCTGTGCAATACTAGGCAGGGCCGCCATTAGAAATCACAGGGCCCTGTACAAATTTTTTTCCTGGGCCCCACCCCAGACCCCGCCCACTCCCCTGGCCACACCCCTGATCCAAACCAGCCAAGGCCAAATTTGTCAAAACCCCACATACTGCCTGGCAAGCCCCGCCCCCTGGAACCCACAAACACCTTAAGATAAACCTGAAACTACAGTGTGCTCCTCCTTTGAACTGTAAGATAAACCCAAAATCTGTGTGAACCTACAGACACTGGTGCCACTGAGCCTGCAACCCCTCTCTTATCCTTGCACTGCTCATATGATAATGAACTTAATGAAAGTTGTATGCTACCCAGATGTGGACTGTTCCCACCATGGGGGGCCCGGGGGCCCACCGGGACTGCTGTCCAGGGACCCCCTTGGGCCCCCGCCCCCCTTTTTGCTGTACCTGTGCTGCACACTCCCTTGCTGCTGCCACACGCCGGTGCGCATGCGCAGACGACGCAGCTCGCCGGCTAAGTTTTCTTTTTTTTTTTTACAATCTCACAATCGGGTCTGGAGGAAGGAGGGAAGGGGCGAGACTGCCGGCTGTGGTATAGGCCTAGCCAATAGACTTGGATGTGGAGTGGGAAGGGGCGGGGTGTAGTGCTGAGGGAGGCAGTGCGCGCCATTGGGGACAGCCCAGACGGGAGTGCTCTGGGGCCTCGGAATATCACTCTCCTTTAGCCCCGGGCCCGTTACACTTGTCCCCCCTGTGCCCCCCTGATGGCGGCCCTGATACTAGGTGCAAGTAATATGAGCCTAATAAGGTAAATGCTTGAAACAGAGCACCAATCTGTAATTGTTGATGGTAAATTGTATCTGTGATTGGCTGTAAGTGTATTTGAATGTCAGACGCTGATGGAGAACTACTATGGCTCTGAGGGTAATTCACTACTGACCATACAACTATGGTAATTCTCCCACTCCACTTAGATTATACAAGTTGCAGTTGAGCAGCATATTTTCATTAGGTCTCTCACTCATGGAATATATATATGTATAGGGGCATGATCATAAATGGTACCTTTTACTTTTTTACCCCTTTCAACCACAGCAAATAGTGGAGGAGAGTGGCAGGAGATTGGTTCTAAAGCCATTGGTGGTGATGTAGGAGGTTTTGTAGGTTTGGGCACACATGAGCATCTCCAAGGAATTTTTATAAAAAACTCAGACTGATACAAATACCTCTTTGGATCCTGCCACAAAACTTAGGTATAATAAATGTTTGACCAATTATGTGGCAATATATTCTATGGGCCGCTCACACACAGACACACACACACACACAACATCTGTAATTCTAAATGGGATTGATGTCCTGCTGTTTTACACAGCTCAGGCATAATGTAAGTGAAACAGAAGTTAAATTGCTGAGTTAATCTTGGCACCAGAAGATTGTGGTTCACTGTGTAATTTCCAGCTATTTTTGTCTGTGTGAAGACAGAAAGGGGCCTTTTTTCAGTCTGCTCTTGGCATGTAGCCCTATGAATCGTTTATATAAGGTAATAAAATGCTACTCCTTGTGGGCTAGGGCAGTGCAATAGGATGAAGAAGTAAATTAGAGTTTTTCAGATATTCCTATATGATTTCAAAGCAACAGATTTGAGGCATACCTCACTTGAGATGACAGGGCCTATAGAATTAATTTCCAGTCCTGCCATTTGTTTGCCCTTACTCCTATTGCACACCTAGTTAATTGAAAGAAGGATGGTCACTGAATCATGGTTGATTAAAAAAATTAGATAATCCCATTGAAGTCTATAAAGCATACAAGTTGGGAAAACCATTTCAATTTCTATTTTATTTCTGACGCAGCTCTAACTTGTTGTCCTATTTTTGAAGAACTTTGACAGTTTCAGTTTGATAAAACATCCCGGAAATGTGTTCCCAGTATAATCCTATCCAAAATTCTATTACTTATTATGTGAGACAAGTCATGGATGTTTTTCAACCCATTGATCATTCTTTTAATTAGGATCTCAGGAGCAATTTGCAACTTCAGCAAAATATCTGTTGTTACTGTAAATTAACAACTACTGTGACATGCATTTGACTTCAAAAACTATTTTTTTGTGCTTCACAAATTTCAACATTGGTAAAAAAAAAAAAGGCAAATGGCAGGAAAGTAGAAAACATTACTACTTGGACAGTTTATAAATAGGTTGCATTATTCTACAGGAATACACTCTACTGCACTCTTGTACTACAGCATAAGAGGGTAGCTAGTTTTAACATTACAGTTACAAACATTTCCTTGGAGTGCACACAGTTTGTAAAAATGACCACATGTTTGTTACATTTAATTATATAATATTATCCGTGCTTGTGCTTGGTGCTGGGCAGAGCAGGTCTGTGCCAGTTGTACAAGGAGCAGATCGCAGCACTTGCAGGTACAAAGGAGCCCTATACATAATACCTACTAGCTTGTTCTTCTAGACCCATCTTTCTAAGGAGCACAGGAAGTCCACTTTCTACCTACTTATCTTAACTGAAGGAACATGGCCTACTAAAAATCCTTGAGTAAGTCAGGCCATGACGTTTAGACACCTTTTCTATTGAAAAGGGAGCATTATGGAAAAAATTGTATCCAAAAATCATGTTCTAATCTAGGGGATGACTACAAAATGGACTATAACAGATAAAAGAAGTACAGTAAAGATGGCCATACATGGAGAGATCCGTTCATTTGGCGATGTCGCCAAATGAGCGGATCTCTCCCCGATATGCCCACCTTGAGGTGGGCAATATCGGGCTGATCCGATCGTGGGCCCTAGGGCGGCCGCGATCCGACGGGATTTTTCGTCCCATCCGATCTAGATCTGGCCGACTTTCGGCCAGATCTCGATTGGGGAAGCCCGTCGGGGGGCCCCATACACGGGCCAATAAACTGCTGACATGGTCTGTCGGCAGCTTTTATCGGCCCGTGTATGGCCACCTTAAGCCAGGCATGGAAATACCCATTTTCTTTAATGAAAAAATACCATATTTTCCTATACCATTGATAGACAACATATCAGCATTGCATTGCTGTGCGTGTATATTTTGTACGGAGAGGATGAATTCTAAAAGGCTCATTTGTAAAGTGCAAAATTGCAGTCACTTAAAGCCCCATGCTCTAAGTACTCATACCTAGGTTTTTAATAACTGCATCTATACTCTGCACTTTCCACCATCTAAGAAAAAGGGCTCCCTTGTGCCTTGAGCCACCCTGCTCCATTCTGTGAGCACAGAGAATTGAAATTCTGGGCACTAAAAGCAAATTGCATCAGGACAAGGTGCAAAATTTAAAAATTACTTTTTGCACCTCCTTTTGGAAATTTGTATATTGCTCCTTTTTGGAAAGTTAGATCCTATGTCTGCTGTGTGATAACGCATGGGTGTTCTGTGATTTTACATTTGAAAGACTGCTTTAGAATTGCAGCACATACCATAATTATCCTAAGCACATGAATACAGGTATCCGTGAGGTACAGTACATAATAGTAAAAGTAAAAGTGAGATTAGTTTCATCAGTGTAAGACAGAACTATTATTTTCACAAACTAGAAAGATCTTATTCTTAAAGAGACATTTATTAGTTGTACAGGTAATAATGTTTTCATATTGAAAAACATATAGTCCTGCACCACAAATGACAATGATAAAACAAGTGACATTAAAAATCAGCACCCCAGACAACCAGATAACATTTTAGATGACAGAGTAGAACAGCAAATAACTGAAGAACCACACACACACAAACACAAATAGACCAGTTGCTATTTGTCTCAAAATATAACCGTCTACGTCATACTATAAGTCAGTTTTAATTTAAACTGCACCTTTAATGTTAACATTCAGGAATGTAACTGCTAAGAGCATTGCTTTTTTTAAGTTTATATGCCATATGAGTGGCACTATTTAGATACAGGCTAAGCTCCCCTGCCAGGTCAGAAGCTTGAGCGTATATTTTAAGACTCCGTAAATAGGTTCTTTGTGCTAAATTTGAAATGCTGGGTGAGAACATTTTTTCTTACCAAACATTCATTCCCAGTTTCACATAGAAATACACTTTAAACGAATAAAATAATTAAAGGACAGCTGTCTGTTTTAAAGCAAAATATAAATTATTATCAATATTTAAATATATACATTTTAAAGCCTTATGCAAGTGTTTGCATGCTTCACACATGAAGCAAGATGATCTGCCAATTCAGTGGCTTTTAACCAAAGTGGCCAACCATTACTCTGTGTGTGGGGACCTACAGGAGACCATTCTGAGAAACCAGAGTCAGATTTAAATGAAGTCAGCTGCTCTAACCAAAATATTCCTATAGGGGTGGAAGGTATTGGCTGAAAAAGAGAAAAAGAGAGTAATATGCTTCCTTCCTTTACTGCAACTGGATTTTCTAACCTGCAGGATGAACAGGAGGGTAAGTACAATGTGGTGACATGAAAGAAATGGCCCTGGTGTGACTTGGCAAGACTATATAGGACTATGTGCTACCTTTCAATTAAAGTTGGCCGTAGAATGGCTGATCCTGAATGGAATCAATCATCCTTTTGCCTGCCACACATGCATGGCCACCTTCCTATTGTTTCATTCATTAACATTCATTATGGGAACTGCAGAAAATGAAGAGGAGAGCCAACATGCTGTACTGGCAGGTGAAGTTATAAAATATCTAATCACAATGGCTTCCCAGCATGGCCAAAGAATTTGCTACCGTGTAGCTTGAGAGTATAAAGTGCCAGTAGAAATTACTCTTTTCATTCCATTGAAACAACAGAGTATTTTTTCTACTTGTTAAACCTCCATTTTTTCTCAAATTGTATGTTTTAAGAAAACATACAATTCAAAATGCCATGAAACCCAAATAATGGATCAAAAATAAATACTTATGTACGTTATTTACTAGCACCAAGACAATTCATATTTGTGCACACATTTACATTTATATATACTGTATATCTATAAACACACACACAGATGCATACTATATACACTTATTTATACACATATATATTCATGCATGTACTCTGTAGCCAACTGTCATTCTAATGCCTAATCCTGAACACCCTGCCCCCCTCCTCAAAATTATACATCTTACTTTTCCAGTGAATATATTATCTGGAGCTGCATGACGGAGATAAAACCAGCTTCTTCGCTGCAAGCAGGGAGATAATATACAGAGAGGGATGTCCAGGATTAATTGGGAAGAGGATCAGGGATGGAGGAGAGAGAAGGGAGTAGAACAGACCAGGCTTTCTGACAGGCCGATAAGATCAGTTCATTATTGAAGGCTTTCGTACAGTTTAGCAAGAACATCAGAAAACCACTTTTCGCAATATATCAAAGAAGAGAAGGATTTTTTTTAAACTCTGACGAAGCTACTGAAATATTTTATGATTTTTAAATAAGTGGCTTATGGCGTGAACATGGAAGGTTAAAGTGTGTGGGTAGATGAAAGAGGGTGCAGGAAAGCAGAAATGCTTCTAAACTGTCACCTTGAAAATTTCAAGTGCTAGAAGTGAGAGGTCACGCTATAAAGCTGGCTTGTCTCAGCTTGGAAAATTAGGTAGAATGGAGTGTTTTAGCACAAAAAGCAGTTGACTAATGGCATAGCCACCAGAGACTGAGAATCCAACATGGAAGGGAGAGAAGGTTTTTTTTAATTTCGAAATCCTCAGATTCCTCAGTTCTTTCAAGAGAGAGAATGTTAGTGGGGGACAAAAGAGAAAAGAGGATGTAGAGTATTGTAATGGTGGAGATTAACATAACCACTTCAGTAGCTTCCACATCTGTCATGCCACGTGGACAGAGGCTCAAACACTCTGTGACCCAATTCCCACTTGCAGCTGGCCAAGGATTTACTCTTGCTAATATTAGTTATTAGGGCTTTATACAAATATATTTGTGCAGGTCCGGACTGAGAATTAAAATAGGCCCTGGCATTTCAGGTACACAGAGGCCCAAACAGCCCCCACCAGCCCACTAAATATTGACTTTCTATGGCACCTTATAGCAGCCCCTCTGGCATTTGCCAGAACCCACAGATTGCCAGTCCGGGCCTGTATTTGTGCTCAGATAGATTTCCGTATCTAATGGAGGAAGTATTTACCAAAGCAGCCATTAGAGTTTAGGCTGCTCTTACACAGACTGCCTAATACTACGAGTTTCATGCAAATTCTAACCCATTTCTTTTAGAAGGCTGGAATGGTATGGTTTATATTAATGCACTAATGCTTATGCACAGTTTATACTGAGTTGTATGGTTTATAGGCACAGATAACTAAACTGTATGTACAATGATACAATGTGACAGGCCTCATTTTTAGGTCAAGATATATGAAAAATGTAATTAGCTAAAAAAAATGGCTTTATTATATGTAACTAGAGTTTGTATTTTATTTACCCAAACAGTAAAAATGATAAGTGATGGGCGAATTTATTCAGCAGGCACGAATTCGCGGGAAATTCACTACGATTCACCGCCAGCGAATACATTTGCGTAACTGCGCGAGTCAAAACAAGACACCGGCGACGTTTCGTGAATTTTTTGCTGTTTTGGGAATTTCACGGGAAATTCCCGAATTTTCCCGCAAAATGGGACAAATGGGACAAATTCGCCCATCACTAAAAATGATGCCTGATACCAATGTTATTAATAGGGAATTACCTTACAGCTCACAGCATTTACATTTCATCCTGCCAATAGACCATTTGTATTTTGGTATTACAATTAAGCACATGAACTACTTGTCCATTCATCAAATGAAACAATGAACTAACTGTTACTATTGTTTCAGATAAATGCATTTCTAGGAGCCCCTAAGGGTCTGGCCACATGGGGAGATTAGCATAAGCAAAAATAGAGCCATCACTCGCAGATTAACTGCAAAAAGTTTTATTCCACAACATGTTTCGGGCACAGCCCTTTTTCAAGTGAAAAAGGGCTTTGCCTGAAACATGTCGTGGAATAAAACTTTATAATTATACTAATTATCCGCCTTACATGGACAAAGGCAGGGCTGAAGGCACACATAAGGCAGCATTTGGAAAAAGTTATATCACACATGGGGAGATTAGTCGCCAGGCGACAAGTTTCCTCTTCTTCGGGGTGACTAATCTCCCCGATCTGCTTCCCCTGCCTTCCGCTGGCTAAAATAAAATTCGCCTGGGGGCAGGCACTCGGAGTGCTTCGTTTTCCAAAGTCGCCTGTAATTGCCTCACGAGGAAACTTAGGCTTCGACTTCTGAAAACAAAACGCTCCGAGTTCCTGCCCCCAGGCGATTTTCATTTTAGCCGGCGGAAGGCAGATCGGGGAGATTAATCACGGCAAAGAAGAGGAGATTTGTCGCCTGGCGACTAATCTCCCCGAATCTGCCTGTGTGGTCAGACCCTAACGAGTGAGCCGGGACAGACAGGTGGAGCGACAGGGGAAATGACTTGGAGACAGACTAGGCCAATTTATTATGGAGAAGAGCTGGTAATTGTGGGGAATGTAGTTTAGAAAGTTTGTAACAACTGGACAGGGTATGAAAGGTGTTTTAAGGAGGGGTGTAACGCCAGTGGGCAGTTACCTTTCCAGCTTCTCCCCCACCTGCACTTAAGCTGGCCATAGACGCAAAGATCTGATCCTACTAATCGGGGATTCGTACGATTTTTGGACCGTGTGTGGAGAGTCCCGACATTTTTCGTCCGGCAGCGATCGGTCGTTTGGTAGATCTGACAGTTTAAAAGATTTCTGTCGGCTGTGGGTAATATCTCTGCATGTATTGCTGATCGTACGATTTTCAGAGGGAGACTGTCACTAGCTTTTGTCGGACATAACTTTCATACGATTGGTGTCAGGGGCAGAACATCGGATCATCTGTTCTTTTACTACTTTATTTGATCTGAATGGTTAGCGGCAGGTCGGGAGATGGGGGAGTCCGATCGTACGTTGATTTGTACGATCACATCTTTGAATCTGTGGCCAGCTTTAGGGACAGACTCATAGGTGTTGTGGGAAAATAGCCAGAATTTAGTTGCAGCAGTTGGCAGGGACTGCCCTGGTGAAAGCTGGAAAAGGAAGGATGCCAAGGTTAAGGGCTACATGTTGTGTGTGTGGTATAGGCCACAGGCTAAGATTAGCAAGTAGTCTCAGTACTACAGATTAATCTGTGGCACATGGTCGTTAAGTTAAAGATGTTAAATTTATGTTATGTGGATTTATACTACTGTGGACCCTGAAGGACCGCTGACATATGATTGGTGGGACCCAGGCAAGCAGATGGGTTGCTGGTTCTGTTATTGTTTATGTAAAACTGTAGGTGCAGAGCATGTGGGCAGTAACTTCTACCTGCTCCTGGTTGTCAGGATAACGGAATGCTGTAACAAATTTCTTGTGCATAAATCAGATTTCATTCCAGAGCTTGGAACCCAAACGCACACCAGCTCGTTATTCTTGGCAGGTTATCTAATCATGGGTTTCCTGAAGAGACCTGAAAAACAAATATGGGAGTTGAATTAAGGGCATGCAGCAAACCAAAAAGAATAGGATCTTGATGTATACCATGATTTGAAATGACAGCAGAACTATAGGTCATCCTAGCAAATAATATTAATTAACAGAGTTTGCTCCTTTATGTGCCTCAATATAAAGCAATGGTTGCTTTTTGTGCTTGTGTAGCAAAAAACAATAAAGCGGTTAACTCGCCCTTTCATGAGAGCAATTCTGTTTTGCTTTATGGCATTGATTCTAGCTATATTTATAACTGAGAATTCTGATTGTAGTGGTCCAACCCATTGTTTACATAAGTACAGTATTTTAAACCCTAAGGCTCATAGCACATGGGGCCTATTCTCTGTGGGTGTTTTTCAGCCAGTGCAGAATCATCCAAATGTGCCCATGCATATGAGAATATACCGATATGCCATGCTCCTTAGAAAGAATAATTAGCAGTGTGAATGAGATAAGGAAGCTTAAAACTCTAAGGCAATTTTGGTATTTTTCTGAGAAGATATACTGTATATAGAGAAAGAAAACTGCCATTGTTGTTAGAAGAGTGATTTCAAGCACTCCATTTGTATTATACATACAGTAGGGATTTACTGACTACTGGGCATAATGGATATATGTGGGTCAGTGCTGCTAATATATAGTTATGCAACAAACTGCTTCTCTGGATATTGAGCAAATAAGCTTCATATTTGTATCCTTGTAAAGCTGTAACTAACATAGGGGTAGATTCACTAGCGGCGAATTTTTGCCAGTGTCAGCTTTGCACACCTCGCAAAAAAATTTTTTTCCAAAATGAATCTGTTAATAGCGCTGCTCCAGCAGAATTCTGCACTGAAATCCATTTCTCAAAAGAGAAAACAGATTTTTTTATATTCAATTTTAAAATCTGACATGGGGCTAGACATTTTGTCAATTTCCCAGCTGCCCCTGTTCATGTGACTTGTGCCTGTAGTTTAGGAGAGAAATGATTTCTGGCAGGCTGCTGTTTTTCCTTCTCAATGTAACTGAATGTGTCTCAGTGAGACATGGGTTTTCACTATTGAGTGTTATTCTTAGATCTACCAGGCAGCTGTTATCTTGTGTTAGGGAGCTGCTATCTGGTTACCTTCCCATTGTTCTTTTGTTTGGCTGCTGGGGGGGAAAAGGGAGGGGGTGATATCACTCCAACTTGCAGTACAGCAGTAAAGAGTGATTGAAGTTTATCAGAGCACAAGTCACATGACTTGGGGCAGCTGGGAAATTGACAATATGTCTAGCCCCATGTCAGATTTCAAAATTGAATATAAAAAAATCTGTTTGCTCTTTTGAGAAATGGATTTCAGTGCAGAATTCTGCTGGAGCAGCACTATTAACTGATTCATTTTGAAAAAAAATGTTTTTTCCCATGACAGTATCCCTTTAATAAAGACAAGAGAGTTAATATGATGCCCTACACATGAGCCCACTGTAAAATGAATGTTCCCTATGTTCTGAAATGTCTGGTGGTAGAGTGCAAACAAACGATAGAGACAGTCTCTTTCACTAGCGAATTGACGCCTGCGCCTGTCAGTGAATAGGTAATGTCCCTGTGGATGGTAACGGTGAATTGTCGCTAGCGTTAGCCACTTTGTCCTTTAGTAAATCTGCCCCATAGAGTAAATGCTCCTCTATCAAATGGGATCACCACCCAAAAACAATTCTTTGCCTAATGAAATACAATTCAGTACATTGAAATACATTTCCCCATTGTAGATTAATTAAAAATTCCAGTGGTTTTACAGGTAAATGTAATTGCTATTGAAAGAAGTAAGATTTATTAATTTGTAAAAGTTTCTTAGAATTATATTTTCTTTTATTATTTAAAAACAAACAAATAAGCAAACAGTTTTTTGTTGGACATGGACTCTAATTCCATATATACTGTAGATAGACTGCCATAAGCTATTAAACAATTTGTCACTGTTTTTAGCACACAATTTTAATTAAATTACTTTTAAACTTGAACGCTGTTGTATTACTTTGGATGATTGGAGGTTTGGATTTTTTTTATATTTATATTTGTTTATACGTTCACTGCATTTTTACTTTGTGAACAGCCTTTTTTTTTCATTCTCACTGTCAACTCAGCCACAAGCTTTCCAAATGCATTTTTTCATGCAACCATTTCCTGACCAACATTGGCTCAAGTGATTCCAGATTTATTGCAAGCTTATGGGGATGGAAATTTCACATGCTTCGGCAAAGTGCCATGTGTGCCATTACCCTGGCCTCTGTATCAAACAGGTGCTTGGGTACACTTTATTTTGTAACACTTTATTTAGAAACTTCAGTACACTTTATTAAGTAACTAAGTAGAAACACATGTAAATTAAACATAAATAGGCTAAAAGGCAAAATATTTGGATGACAGTACAAATGTCAGCAGTGTTCACCTTTCAATTAACTTTCATTATAACGTAGACAGTGATAGTCTGAGACAACTTGTTGTTTTTTTTGTAATTTTGGACCTATTTAACTTTTTTGTTCAGCAGCTCTTCAGTTTAGGATTTCAGCAGCTATCTGGTTGCTTGGGTTCCATTTACATTAGCAACCAGGCAGTGGTGTGAATGAAAGACTTGAGGGTGAATAGAATAGTAAAAATGAATGAATAAAAACAAGAGGTGTAACCACTGGTTTTGTTGGGCAAGCCTTGGAATTAAGCATAAATAAAATATATATGGTTTTGACAGGAGAATGTATGAAGACTTTTTATTGCCAATGTTCACTTGACACATTTCAATTCTAATACGTGCACATGGGTAGTTTAGTTGAAAGAAAATAAGAATTTAAAAATTTAGATCCAAAACACAAAGAAGATTGTTTCTCAACATAATGTACCTAAATTAAGAGATTCTTATATATATCTTAAAGGCTTTTGTGTGGCCTTTCCACGTATGCTAAGAGCCATGGGGCTCATTTATTAACGCAGGTGCAGAAACACATAACAGCTTGGGCTACCATGACAATGACGGTGATTGTTAGGAAATGAGGGAGGTTTGGGATGGATCAGGGGAGTGAAAGGGGTATAGCCAGGTAGGAATAGAGAGCTCTGTAGTTTCTAAAGGCAGTCCTGTGCATGGCAATTAATTTGTTTTCTAAATTAAATTACTAAACTAGCAAATTTTAGTTGGTCAGACTGTTCATGCATGGCATAGTAAATGAGGTGGTTTGATTCTGTTAGAATGAATGTTGGGGTGGTACATATGACCCAGTATGTGGTTAGTACAGTAATTATACAATGAAAACCATTACCAATACAGGTATGGGATCCATTATCTGAAAACCTGTTATCCAGAGTGCTTCAAATTATGGAAAGGCCATATCCCATTATTTATCCAAATAATCCAAATTTTAAAACATGGTTTCCTTTTTCTCTGTAATAATAAAACAGTGCCTTGGACTTGATCCTAGCTATGATATAATTAATCTATAATGGAAGCAAATCAAGCCTACTGGGTTTATTCAATGATTACATGATTTAGTAGTAGACTTAAGGTATGAAGATCCAAATTACGGAAAACCCCAGGTCCCAAGCTTTCTGGATAAAAGGTCCTATACCTGGAAAATGGGGTGGAAAACTTAGCATATACTTCTTCCCAGGAGCAGAGAAGAATAAATACTGAGCCTGAGCATACAAGTGGAGTCAAAGGCTGAGCCAAAATAGGTTGGATGGTGTTTAGACAAAACCATAATGAAAGCCACTTGCTGTGTAATTTGCCTATGTATCTGGATAGCTATACGATATTCATATAGTTTATAATAGCCCCTATAGTATTCTAGTTTGGCAGAAGATCCCAAGCACATTCATGTTCATTGATTCCTATTTATAATGATAAATGCAGTTTAAAACCAACTATGAGCGAGGAAAAAAATTCAACAAACATGTATTTATTCTCTGTTAACTGTCAGGGACCAAGACAATGCACAGCAGTCACTGTCAGTCTCTTTGGCCTTTAAATAGTTAAGAGTGTGTGAACCTTGGCTAATGCTTGCACCTGGCTACACAAAGAAAAAAAAAGGTCATGGGTCAGGTCTGGGCATTAAAATGTAGAATAAACAGTCTTTTCTTATGCAGGCAGAATCGCCGCAGGGTGTTACCTTATTCCTTGTCTAGCCCTTCTTTCAAACAACATGTTACCCACAATGCATCCACTCTCAGACCTCACACTGCCTAAGTAAGTCAAAGCACTCACAAAAAAATCATTAAGATCTCATTCGACTACATGCAGTCAGTGTCTATGGTAATGTGAGCTGCAAACTTAAACATTCTGTAATATCCATAAAAGTGCAGTTTTAGCATATTTCTAAATATATTTTACATTCAGTGTATGTATCGATGTTATGAATATGATTAATATAATGTAAGTATATTTAGTAAATTAGCTTGGACAAGGAGTTGTCATTATCTGCATTTTTTCTATATATAAGTGGGACGTACCATGGTTGCTATGTCGAAACAAATTCAGCTTAAGCCTGTGTCCTTCAGCAGAGTGCCTCAATTATCATGAAAAATGGTACACTTCTTTACTGACTTAACCAAAAGTATTTTTCAAGGGACCTCCTGATGAACAGTCTGAATGACTGAACCAGAGTTGATCAACCAAACCAAAATAAAAAAAATGGGTTAGCCAAACAGGATAATGGCTGCACTTCTGTAGTGTGGTCAACTCTATATTATTTTGGATTTAAATGGATGGTTCTACCATCTGGTTTTGTCAATTTTGTATCAATGGCAACAGGAAATATTAAAATACATCTGATAAATGGCCAGTAGTGAATTAAATTATATGAAAATAGCGCAATATTTGTAATTTTATACACTGTGCAACCTAAATGTTAGCAAATGTCCTACTGGTACAGAAAGAGAAATTTCAAGAGACCAGAGGTATGGTATCTATTCATATATAAATAGGATTGGTTTATTCACTGTTAAAAATGAATATGCAATGAGTGCTGCCAAAACCTGCATTTATTTTTAAAATGTTTGTTGAAACCTTCCAGTACTCCTTCCAATAAATACAAATATGGTAACAGTAAAAATAAATGCTGACCAAGAAATGTGAATAAAGTTTCCAACATTCTGAGAAACTGTGAAACAGTGCAATAGCCTTTTTCTGTAACTAATACAAGCCACACACATTTGGCAAACTCAGTCGGCGGTGCCATTTCCTAGAGTTACCCCCAACCCCTTATTTATGTCAATATGGCACCACCCATAAGGAAAATCACTACTTACTTATCATGCAGCTGACTGATCAGTGCAGCCTCTTGGATGAGTGGGTGGTCTGATTGGTCAAGGTGGCTGGGGGTCCAAAAAAACTAAAGTAAGAACTATTTTTATTCTTGAACTTTAAAACATACACATCTCCATAAGCCTTACATGTTTTGTGCCCTATAGGCACTTAATCATGGGGTCCAATGGTAAATCTAATGAGCCCATGATTAAGTGCCCATAGGGCACAAAACATGTAGGGCTTATGGAGATGTGTAAGTTTTAAAGTTCAAGAATAAGTTTTTACTATATTTTTCTGGCCCTTTTGAGTGCCGGATATCTACATTTTTTCAATTTGTCTTATTTCGGATTGTCCTGAAGCTGAGGGTCTGGGGCTGGTGCAGTTGGTGAGAGATCTACATTGGTACTCTGTAGCACCTAATCCTTCTCTTCCTGTCTACCAGCACACAATTAACATTCAGTTGTTTTGTAGTAGGGAAGCACTGAGAACAAGTGAGCAATCCTTTTCTTACAATGAATAACTTGCAGCTGTGTTTTCTTAAAGAGAAGTGTATATGGCTGCAATCAACTGCAGGGAAGGGAGGCAGTGAACACAGGTAAAGGATCAAAGGTAAGTGAGACTTAATAGGACTAAAGAGTGTGGTAAGCAAAAGGGAAAATAACAGAGCAATATGGAGTAGGAAAGACAGAAATTGGGCTAAAGGGCAAGATGATTAAGGAGGATGTGAAAGATGTGATCAGATGGAAAGGTTAAGTGAGCAGAATGGGTTAGAAGAAAGGAGTTGCAAAAGAAAGGGGGTGCAAAAAGAGAGGGGATGTGAGAGGAGAAATTTGAAAGGATGGGAAAAGCAAAATGGTAGAGGAAACATGAGTGTAAAGAGTAAGAGAAGCACACAAGGGGAGAAATGTTTGTAGGAAACAGTAAGAGGGAACAATGTGAAAGGAGGGCTGAAAATAAGTTAAGGGAGGCAATAAATTACCAAAAAAAGGAGATGCAGGTAGAGTGAAAAAGGAAGTCTTTAAAGACAAAATAGGCAAAAGGGATTCTTTGAAAGAGTAAGGCCTCTGATGAGACTGGGGAATCATTTATGACACAATTCACACTATTCAACACATATGATGAGTTAAGAGCTGCATTTGCACAATTATTTCACACATTATAAACCCCTTATAAATCTTGTGTCTGTCTCTGCACTGCAGTTGCATCGGATGCAATTGCTCAGAAACCTCAGCAAAAGAATACGATACTATCTGCCTTATGATTCAACTGTGGCCTACACACGTATGGGCTTATTTATTAAAGGAAAATCATACCCCCAAAATGAATACTTAAGCAACAGATAGTTTATATCATATTAAGGGGCATATTAAAAAATCTTACCAAACTGGAATATATATTTAAGTAAATATTGCCCTTTTACATCTCTTGACTTGAACCACCATTTTGTGATGGTCTGTGTGCTGCCTCAGAGATCACCTGACCAGAAATACTGCAGCTCTAATTGTAACAGGAAGAAGTGTTGAAGCAAAAGACACAACTCTGTCTGTTAACTGACTCATGTGACCTAACAATTATAGTTTGTTTGGTATGTTTATGTGCACAGTGAATCGTACGATCCCAGGGGTGCCCTTATTTTTTAAAATGGCAATTTCTATTTATGATTATCCAATGGCACATATTACTAGAAATGTATATTATTATAAAAATGGTTTATTTACATGAAGCAGGGTTTTACAAATGATCTGTTTTATGAAATATATTTTTATAGAGACCTATATTGTTTGGGGGTATAGTTTTCCTTTAAGAAACTCACAATTTAAGAAAACTTGAATGTTTGCTTATTTATTAAAACATCTGAATATAAAAACCTTGATTGAATACAATCATGAACAAAAATCCTAAAACCTTGAATTTGTGAGTTTATAAGCTCAAAAAACTATAAAAAAATCTTGAAAAAATGGCTTGAATTTTGTCTAGGACAATTAGATATATATAAATGCATAAGTATATGAATACTTCTTGCTTGCTACCCCTTAGGGGAATCAAACATTTTAATTAACTTAGCGAATTATTAGATCTATTAATTTCATTTTATTCTTAAATGCATGCTTTTTATTCTAAACTGTTCAGCGGATTAAAGAACAGCTAAAGAAAGGCAGAACCAGAACACAGAGGATCATAACTTTCCAGCGGTTACCATATATGAGAAACTGTTGCAGTCGTTGTGAGATGATCCCATTCTATAAATACATAATTAAAAACACAGTTTAGTGGCAGTCTAAAACTCTTTTTCTATTCATTTCTGAATGGAAGAAGAATACTATGATGCAAAACCATATAGGGAGTGGAGGCAAAACTCCAAAGAGTTAAACAAGTAGTTCTGATATTCCATGGGGGGACTGTTATATGAAGCCTGAGAGTAGCAGGAAATGGGGGAAAGCTCATTGTAACCTGAAATAACCCCGCTACGGCAACTCATAACCATGTGACTGATATTTAGGTGCTGTTACATAGCTCATGAGAATACTATTCAAATAAAACAGCAGCCTCTTAAGAACTGGTTCTTCTCTCACTTCTTTTGGTAGGGGCATGTTGATGCAAAATCTGTCTTCTGAATGCATCGCAAGTAAGTATGATAAATGGAAAGTGCAACAAGCAAGTATGACCACACTGACCAGTGATAAAGATGTATATTTCAGCCAATATCATGGGTTAAGATATGAACTAGATATATAATATAACGTGACTTGGGTGCTGTTCATTTTAAACATTCTTATGATCTGGCTACAGATTCTAATCCAGCTCACGACAAACTTCAGTAATTACAATAGGCACTAAGGTTGTGTAACCTGATAGTGGCAGTAAGGATATAGCTGGCATCTGGGTTCCCTTGATAATTTAGCACACGGCCCAGACTGCTACCAGCTCACACTTGCTCCCTGATTGTTGCAGTTTGTAGACATGCTCTTGACGTCAACACCCTGCCCTTTGAGTTTGTATGAAAAAGAGTATTTTAAAAAAGAACCTTAAACAAAACACTGCCAAAGAAATGTAATTATGACCTCCCCGCTTCCAAAAAAACCCCAGCAATTCTGTACCACTAAGTGGCTGGCCAATAAATATTCAAGTTACTACAGTGCACTACTACCATTGTAATATATGAACTGTTTCCTCCAGCTAGAAAAGACTTTGGAAATTCATTAGGCATAATTAAAGATTAGAACATTCAATAGTCTAAGGCAGTGTGCTTTTCAGTAATTTTGCAATCATTTGGATATTTCATAGAAAAAGTTTCTCTTGCTCTTGCCAGTATTAAATAAGTAACAAAAGACAAAGGGAAGATTGACTAAGGAGACAAGCAGAACATACAAAGGCTTCACTTATCCTTCTCTGCCCTCCCCACATAAACCCCATTTAAATTTAAAATCTCCTGTTGATTTAATATTCTGCTGAGAAATGAGATGCAACTGAAATAAGCTTTTCCATCTGCATGTTATGCATGCTATCATTGGCAGATATTGTGAAACGGATCCAAAACTGAGAAGAAATGATTACATTGTAAGAAAAGGGCATGTTATATCAATCAGCATGGACATACCACTAATAAACACATTCAATAGAACACCCTAGTACAACAAAGAACAATTTATATGAACATATACCCATACCTTTAACTATACTAATCATGGTGAACCCCTGCTGGAAATTATTATTCATAACACTCAAGTTCTGTGATGATAAAATGTCATAAAACTGCAGACAGAGTAGAAACATTTAAGTAGGAGGATGCTTAAATCAAGGAATCACAGAATATTACTATAAAATACTAATTGAAGCCTGTTGGGTGGGAGACTGTTGTGGCTCATGTCTTGTGGCATTCTTGATGTAACTGAATGACAATTCCCAGCACCCTCTGAATGTTCTCTGTTGGTTTGGGCATGCCAGGATTGGAAGACAAACAATAGCTTGAGTAGCAACAGATTGGATGTCCTTTAGATATGAGCTGGTATAACATTCACAGATTGTGGCAATATCCATCAGAACTGTATGATCTTCTGTTTATGGCTTCCAAAAAATATAAATATGGAAGATCAATCCCAGTTGTAGTTCTACCAGCACTCAGCTGATTCCCTAACTTAATGTAGAGCCTGGGTAGGGTCTTTAGTTTACATCAGGCCTAGTGATCAAATTTATGTTATTTATTATTCTGTGTTTTAACCAACTGGTTATATTGCTCCACCTTTATAGTGATAAGGAGTTGACTAAAGTGCTTGTTCTCATTTATAGCAATATAGAGAACAATATAGTATTAGCTGAGCTGTCCTACTAAAGGTCCTTGATTTATCATCCTGAATGTCTTTTACACAATCTCCTTTACCTTTCTAATATATATTGTTACAGAATCAAGACTAATAACATATAATATCAGTTGATTCCATTCAGTGGACTAACAAGAGTTGCACAGTATACGATTTAGGAAAAGACGACATGAATACACTGAATTTTTTATTTCATACAGTATGTCACTGTTTTTCCAAGTGCAATAAATGCAGACATTCTGCCACTTGTTATGATAACTGAATCATTGTAAACTGTATTAAATCATTGCACTAAATCTATCATTGGATTACACATTGGAATGGAAAACCTAAGTTTTTATAGCCCACACCTAGTAACCATCTGCACCAGCTAGGGAATGCTGGGAACTGTAGTCCCTGGCATATGATGATTCCAAATACAGCCCTCAAAGGAAAGGAAAAAGAAAATCTGCATTATGTAAAGGGATGCAAAATGCTCACAATTTGATTGGGCTTGAATAGAATGATGGATGTATAACATTGTATGAATGAACTGTATGGCTATTTGGCTCTATGAGCTGCTCCCATCACAGACTACAGTCATGTAAACTGGAGATGCCAATGAACAGACAGTTGCAAGTCTGCCATTCATAATGTAAATAATTCAGGGTGAATAACGGGAATGTATTATTTGTTTTTGCTGTACCAATAAATACTAAGTATATGTGTGTGTTTGGGGGAGGTCTGGCTATTTAGAGTTAAAGCCAGCCATACACTCACTAGTTCTCTCTCCTACAGAGGGAGCAGGACTGCTGAGCCAGCACAAAGAGGGAATCTTTTATGGCCCACTGGAAATAAACTTTACTGAATTCATTTATGAGCAGAATACACCAGCACACAAACAAGTGTTCTATTATATACTCAGTCTCTTCATAGGGGCCCCTGACATCATCAGTTTATGCTTCTATGCCTGCCCCATCTTGTAGCTCCCTGTTACTATTACTCATTAAGCCCAGCCTGTAGCTACTTCTTTTAAGCTCCTTCTTCTGCTCCACATTAACTTTTCAATTACCCCTTCTACTTTTCTTTATAACTTTGACTTAAGACAGCTTAATTTAACCTCTGTAGACTGTAAGTTCTATGGGCCAGGGTGCGCCATCCTACTGTGTCGCGGATCCGTTTCTTTTACACATTTGTTTCATGCCAAGGCAGGGATATATGCACACTCACACACACTGACAGAAATTCAATGCAACCTTGCATCTACACAGCCAGCTATGCCTCAAAACCATTTGCTAATTCGCAGCCCTATCAATGCCGATTCTAGGCTTGCATTATCAACCTTTATGCATTTCTATTATTAGCAGGGAGATAATTACCTGGGAGCACACCGATTCTCTCAAACCTCTATGCAACACGCGAAGAGCTGCCCCGGTAAAGCTTAATAGTCAAGAACCATAGAAACAGGCACGGTGCACCAAAGAGGGAGAAATACAGACTTAAAAGTCACTTAAAAATACATATTTTATTATTCCATTGTTAATCCTTTAAAATAGACACTCTCTCATAAAGGAACCATAGCTTGTTTTTGCATTTCTATTGCCAGAATCTTACAGAACACTCAAGCTTTAGTTCCAGGATAAGTAGATCAGTCATGTGTTTTATTTGCAACAAATGTGAAATGTGCACTAGTCACTAGAGAGACCCTTGCTCACAATTGCTTCCGTAGGATTGTCTTTACAATTAATTGGTGGCAATATGAATTTTCTGTTCCATAGCACAGTGCTAGCAACAGTAAAGTCTTGGGGCAGTCTCTCTTCTCAAAGGAATAAGGTGAGTGCAAGTGTATGTCTGCATGTGAGCATGGAGGGGCAGTCACGCTTATGAGACTTTCCTCATTGTTCATTTAATTGCTGCTGGAAAGTTGCCCAGCGTGACACTAGAGGTTGGTCCATACCCACTGCACTATTCCAGAAAGGGAGGGTGAGCAGCAAGTGACATCTTTCTCATCATTTCTCATTCTTAAAGTCTAGGAACCTTTGGGCAACCCCCAGGCCACACAACGATTGAATAACCATACAAATCTCTTGCAGCCCTCCTTACAAGAACCTTGGTCTCGTGAAAAATGACCACTGCAATTGTGAATATAATATCCTATGGTCATATGTAAAAATGTATACTTTATTATTTCTCACCAAAATTTTACGTATTATGGTACAGATATGTACTTTTCAAGAAGGGCAAACTCCCGAACTGGCGAAAATCCGCCATCGGCAGTTTTGCAGCCATCGTAACACTTTGCCAGGTGTAAATTTGCTAGGATAACGCTAATTCAATAAAGTGCGAAGTTGTGTCCAGGGCGCTGAATGCTGGCAAATTTTCGCTAGCGTTACTTCGGCAATCAAAGCAAAGATGCACTAGCATTGCCTAATTTGTATACGGCGGAAAATGATACATGGACATATCTATTGCAGCAAATACATTACATTACACATGTCCAGGGAAGCTTAATAAATAAAATACAGTTGTTATAATGCCCTACACATGAGCCCACTGTATAGTTTATGTTCCATATCTTACAAAATGGAGGGGTTACCCCAAAAAAAAGCTGGCGAAGGCAAGTCTGGCGAATGTAACGTTCAGTAAAATCCGCTTCTTCCTGAATTTGTGGAGTTATGTCTCTTCGCAAGAGTGAAAATTCACCTGGCGTTTAAAGTACAAAGCAACGCTAGCGTCTATCTGCTTCGCTAGCGAAGTGACGCCTGCACCTGTTAGGAAAGTTCCGAAATGACATCACGCTGGTGAATTTTCAGGAAATCTGCCCCTGTAGGTTAAGATTATTGAAAAGGGCAACTGTACGTGAAAAAAAATACCCTAGCATTTATTCTCCATGATTAATGGGTATCTGGCTCAAAAAGCACAACAAAAAACAAGGTTTACTCCAGCTACCTGAAACAAATGAGCCCCCTGCAAATGAGATATGTATAGTGTGCCAAAGTGCAATTTCACAAGTCAGGATGCGCAAGCTTGAGTATACAGGCTGTACTCTATTGCAGACGCTTCCTAATATGAAATGTAATCGAACCATGCACGTAAATATCTGAAATATGTAATAATACATTGGTGGCACTTGTGCAATACTACTGAAAACTCTTCTAAGCCTCACTAGGAGACATTTTACTCTATATCATGTCAATATATAAAACAAAAATGTATAAAAGGTAGTGGCAAGAAAAACAAATCCACCCATCCTTTTTGACCACATATTGATTTTAGCGATTTACATTTTTTCCTTTAAAGGAACAGTAACACCAAAGAATCAAAGTGGCTTAAAGAAATGACAATATAATGTTCTTTTGCCCTCCACTGATAAAACTGGTGTGTTAGCTATAGAAACACAACTATAGTTTTTATAAACAAGCTGCTGTGTAGTCATGGGGGCAGCCATTCAAGCAAAGGATAGAAAGTAGATAACAGATAAGTTCTGAAGAATCCCATTGTATATTACAGAGCTTATCTGTTATCTGCTAGGTAACCTGTGCCTTTTCTACTTTTTAGCTTTGAATAGATTCCCCCATGCTACAAAGCAGCTTGTTTACATAAACTTTTTGAAGCAAACACACCAGCTTGTATCCAACAAAAGTGATTTATTTGCTTGAAACCATGGCCCAATTTGTGGCATGGGGCATTATGCCAATGTTTTCAGACAAATAAATCATTTTGCATATTCTGGCTTGCATTGAAAATGTAGTTTTATTGAATGGATCTCCTCCAGCAGTCAGGGGTCAGTATCACAAGCATTGCCTCCCTGTTGCAGGATTCCCACCATCCTATTAACACTTTGTAGTTCAAAAACAGCTGGATAAATGCAGGTCAGATTTGCCAAATTGGTGTACTTAAAATACACTATATGGACAAAAGCATGTTGGCTGCTGCTTGTCCATTCTTTCAATTTTTTATATAAATATGCAGTTGGTGCATCTGCTCTTTTATTAATGCTTCTCACTAGAAGATCTAATAATGGGTTTACAAAGGCTAAGCATAGATATTGAGGGAATACTGCCTCAAATTAGCATAGCTAATGAAAATGAAATAGTCATGGAAGCTTAGATTTAATCAATGACCTGTGGTATGTTTGTTGTTTAAAGGGAAGATCTGTTTCAACAAAAGCTGAATGGTTAAATGTTGGACAGCACTGATGTAAATTGGGTTTTCCCTTATCATATTGGAGTGCCATGCTTACTGCAATGCTTGGGGGCCATGTTCTTCCCTACGAATTAAAAATGGTGAAGCCTGACATAAAAATAGCTTTGAGCTTGCATTATTTAAAGGTGTCTGTTGGGGGGGGGGGGTATTAACATGTACTTAGCTACTTCCCATCTTTAGTATCTTCCACATGTTGGGTATAAATATTACAGTGATGTCAGGAGACCCAAGTCTGACATGAAACATATTGATCTCTCTGTATGTATGATAAATATAATAATATCCCTTTAAATAATTCCAGTAGGGCTTGTGTGACTTCTTGGTATTGCAGTTGCCTAGGTCCCTGGCATAAAGGTGACCATGCAGCCACAATTGTGGTCATTCATTGAAGTTCTTATTAGATACTTCCCCAAACTCTAACACTTATAGCAAAATACAAATCACTATTCACACCTACAAGCCGCTATGTGGAATTCTCAGTTATAATAAAACGTGCTTAAAACCCCTCCTGTTTAACATTATTAGGTGAATATGTTGGTTACACCCCAATTCAGCCAAGTGAAGCCAAAATGTGACCACAACAATTATCTTTTCCAATAAACACCCCACTCTGTCACCTTGAAATTGTCCCAGAAAATTGCAAGCGTATACTGTATGAATTATGTTCAATGTGTAGGAAACATTATGCCTGTCACTGTACAGAATGAGTACAAATGTGGGAATTTACATGGGAATTAATGAATGTACAGTCAACCCCAAAGTAACAAACCCCTGCAATGTATGGACAGTGACTACAAGTGAATCAATTGTTGGGGCATAGACCAACATGATTATCTAGTCTATTTTAAAAAGAGAATCACATTGGCTCATAGAGGGCTGGGTTCATTTTCAGTATAGACTGTGGGATCACCCCTAAGACTTTGGACATATCAGTTAATTTTCCTATGTCTCAGATACCAAACAAATATAGATATAATAGAAAATGACACTTGCATTGATATTATTCACATAATTCTCTGGGTCCACATACATGTGTTCCTAATCATCCCTAGATATGTTCCCCATTCTAAAGGTAACTAATTGTGTTTGTGTGCTGCTTTTTGAGTCGGAATCTATACCATTTATTTCTGTATGATTTGGATCACCTGACTTTGAGGAAGATTTACTAAAGGGTGAATTCTCGCCAGCGACCGCACACTGCACACCACTTTAACAGGTGCAAATTCGTTACCACTACGCTAATTCACTAAAATGCGAAGTTGCGTCCTGGGTGCCGAACGCTGGTGACTTTTCGGTAGCGATACTTCTTCAGTGCGAGCATTTTATAGCATTTGTTTATGCCTAGCGAAAAGTCGCTAGTGATCTTCCGCTTAGGTCAATTTGAATAGGGCGGGTACATTAAAGTTGTATGGACGTCTTTATTAGAGATGTTGGTTCAAATGCTTGAAGTGGCCACGTTTTATTACAAACGCCTAAGGAACCTTAATAAAGACAAAAGAGATCATATAATGCCCTAGACATTTGCTCACTGTAAAAATAATGTTTAGTGATGGGCGAATTTGTCCCGTTTTGCCAAAAAATTCATGAATTTCCTGTGAAATTCTCAAAACTGTGAAGAATTCAAGAAAAGTCGAACACAATTGCACTAGAAATCTGGAAAAGTATGTTCATTGTGGATTTAAAAAAGAATTCAAGAAAAGTCAAACACAATTGCACTAGAAATCTGGAAAAGTATGTTCATTGTGGATTTAAAAAATGATTTGGGTCTATTTTTGGCACTTTGTACCCCTTTAGTAAATGACTGAAAATACAACACAGTTGTTATCCATTGTTTATCTGGCATCTAAAATAAATAGTGATCTCTTAAGTAAACTGTGTGTTCAGCCGCTTCTGAATGCATCAGTGATGGAATGGATGTTGACTTGTAACCGGGAATGCCATGACCATTACAAAATGTGTTTCTTGTCTCTGAGGGCGGAGACACACGTAGAGATTCGGGGAGATTTAGTCGCCCAGAGACAAATTTCCCCAAACTTCGGCGACTTCAGAAAACAAAAACTCAGAGTGCCATCCCGCCAGTGATTTTGATTATAGCCGGCGGGATGGCACTCGGAGGGCTTTGTTTTCTGAAGTTGCCTCACAAGGAAACTTCAGATGACTTCATAAACCGAAGCGCTCTGAGTGCCATCCAACCGCAAATAGATTCTAGGCGGACGGGAGGCAGTTCGGGGAGATTAGTTGCCCAAAGAAGAGACAAATCGGGTGACTAATTTCCCCGAATCTCCACTTGTGTCTCTGCCATAAATGTTATTTGCTAAAGCCATATAAATGAAATGATTATAAGGGTGACATCTTGTCTGTTGCACCCAGCATTATGCACTTTCATTCCTGCTAGAGTGCACAGAGATTGCAGCACTCCCAAGCGAATGGCTGTGGATTCTGGATGAAAATATGTGAAGGTGAACACATTATACTGTGTGAACCCCTGTGAAAAAGGTTACTTCCCATTACTGAGGTGCTGTTAATCGACTGTTTATTCCTGCTGGAGTGCAATGCACCCTAAAAGATTGAACTGTCTTGCTGAAAAGTACAGTTTAAGCATCAGGGGAGTCTGATTCGATTGGAGCATTTCGTTGTTCTGTCGGATGTTATAGCACTTCCTGCATTACATCATCCAGCTGAGAAGTGGATTAAAATAAAAGAAATATTGCAGATTTAGGTTTGGGTAAGAAAAATAAAAGCCCTCATTAGATGTATTCAAAGTAATTTGGTTCTCCCTTGAATGTCAGCAGTTATGAGGCAAAGGTGGAGTAAAGTAAAACCGTAGTAAGAAAAATTAATGTAGTAAAGCTGTATCACTAAAGCCACACTCAGTTTTGTGAAGAGTTTTTGTACCCGTTGTCATGAAATCATATTTATCAGTTTGGATTGGCATTTGTTTCTGAATTAGGTGTTAGATGATTACTATACATGAAAATTTCACATTTAGTTAAGTTTAGTCCATTTATGCCCCCCCCACTACAACTACCACCACCATGTTATGGACACTGGAAAACAAAGACAAGTGATTGAAAGAATAATTAAAATTCAGGGTACCCCGAGAATCTGGATACCAAGAAATAAGAACTACAATAAGGAACAATCCAAAGCCAATGCAAAACAGAAGCAATGAACGTCAACACTCAAAAATAAAAAGATATAAGTGATTTTTTTTTCATAAACTGTTATAGCCTCTTAATATTTGTCGAACACAGCAATTAAGAGTTTAGGTTTAAATAAAATATCTGAAGGGCCACAAATATGTTTAGGTACATTCTTTACATATTCAATATCTAAGAAGTAGAATACACTGGATAATACACCCCCAGTAGAATAGCCTGGGCTCTAACACAGTGCAGAAAAAAATAAGTCCCTGCCCATGGCTGAATTCCAGACAGTCTGAACCTCTAAGGATTACTCTGCCGGCATTCAGGTGTCTCTAACATAATGGGTGACTGGGGGAGGCAAACAGTAACATGAAACAGACAAAGGAGAGTGCAGGATATATGTCCCTTTAGATTCATTAGCAGTCACTGATTGTCATGAAATGTTTAAAGTCTGTTTATGAGAGTGCTCTCAAGCTTGGGACTCCCACATTTGCTCCATGAAAAATCACTCTCAATCCATTCATCTTACTCAGGTTGTTCTTACAATAACAAACTCATGCATATTCTCTCCTATTGCCTTAAAAAGCTTCTCACAATAACTTGCTCTTACTGCTACTAAAGCTGTGTCTTTATACCTTTTAACAAGGCCTCCCACAATCAACCTGACCATTCACAATCTGAAGCCAGTTTCTATAAGGTATTTTTCTTATTCTATCATATCTGTATCTATTGCTGCTCCCACATACAACATTGCAGGATATGGTGGCACGTAATAACTAAAATACTTATATAGCCATGGGATCCGTTATCTGGAAACCTGTTATCCAGAAAGCTCCAAATTATGTCTTCCATGAACTCCATTTTATCCAAATAATACGCATTTTTAAAAATGATTTCCTTTTTCTATGTAATAATGAAACAGGACCTTGTACTTGAGCCAAACTAATATAATTAATCCTCATTGGAAGCAAAAGCAGCCTATTAGGTCTATTTAATGTTTAAATGATTTTCTAGTAGACTTAAGATATGAAGATCCAAATTACAGAAAAATCTGTTTTTCGGAAAGCCCCCGGTTCCAGACATTCTGAATAACAAGTCCCATACCTGTACATAAGTACACATTAGTACTAATAAACTATATAGCAATTTGACTCCAAGTATTGCTTAATAAACCATCATGCAGCACTTAAACGGTTGCTGAACTAATTCCCAAAATCCCTGTGTGACTGAAGAATGTGTGGGGAATTGCAGATTGATTAACAGATGACAGGCATGTCGATGTGTCTTTAAAATAAACCTTTTAACAACTATAAAACATTTATGCTTACTTCGTTATTGCCCAAACATTGCTATTGCGTCAGTCCTTTTCACTGGTCCAGTTCCCTCTGTAACATGACATTGCTCTTCTTACCCAGTCAGCTATTCATTCACATGATTCTCAATGATTGTCCTTATAAATGTCTGTCCATTTTATTTCCTCTTTAATTGTTTAGACTCATTTAATGATGCCAAAACTAGAGCACTTATTTCTACCACTTTTTACCATACGTTCCCTTTATTCTTTCTATACAGATTCAGTCTCCAGAAATTCACACCGTCAGCGAAAACTGTTGCTTCATGTCCAAGAAAAAGAGTAACGGCAGACATTTTTAAACTGCAAATATAAAGCTGTTAACTTGCAGGTACTGATTAAAGTTAAATGTATTACGGTACTACAGGTTATGGACACCTACTGTGATCGGTGTCTGAGGAATCATCTTTTATAATATACTTTTTAACTTTAAAGATGAATAAATATCTTTTATTTATATATATATATATATATATATATATATATATATATATATATATATATATATATATATATATATATATATATATATATATATATATTATATGTATTTAAAGCACAAATGTTTTGGTCAGTTGGATTTAGGACATGGGAATAAATTTGTGTTTTGTAAATCAGACTTTTTTTATAATAATAAAAGTTAATATACATATATAATGTATTTTTGATGTGATGTTGCTCTGAATGCAATAGCTGGCGGTACTGACTGACACTGCCGGCTGTTCATCTTTGTGTGAATACAACACAAGTTTTCTTTGTTTTATGATGACTACAGGAATATGGAGATTACATTCGATATTCGGGAGCCTCCAATTTAACCGCTGCCCCCCACCCTTGGAGAAAACAATGCTGTGGATTGTTTATTGTCAAATTTCATGTATGATTCGTCTTACTGATGTATCATTATTCACACCATTTATTTAGGCTGCCAGCTTATTCCGCAGCAATAAAATCTGGGTGTGTTTTGCTTCTTATTTTAACTTGTCTAAAATAAAGTTTCAAGGAATGAAACAGCAAACCTTCTGTTTAAATCTATTTGATGCCCAAATATTCTCAAGGGTTATTTACCTATTATCAATGCAAAGCCCATTCAGATTAGAATCCTAAATCTGTAAATAAAAACAGGTAATAATGTAGAAAGAAACTGAGTATTTGTGTACTGCAAATTCATAGCTAGAAAAGACTGAAATCTGTGTTCTTTGAAGGAAGAATTCAAGGACATGTCAGGTCGGACACAATATAGAATTGATGCAAAACTGCACAGAGGCGCAGGTTTAACAACTGGTAGGTTTAACATCACAGACATAGCAATGAAGGAGTTAAAAAGCTCTACTCCCTTCCTTTCCATTCTCACATTTCCCAAATCTGGAGGCAGGCTATAAAACCCCCTCAATAAGTATATCCACAAAGCTGAAGATAAATAAAAGTGGTACTTACAGAAAGTAGCGTAGGCTTGAAGCCTTGCAGAAATGAAAAGACACAAGAGCCTCCTGGTTTTAACATGCATAATGGGACATTAAAACCCCAGACCTGCCACAGATTGTGCATCTCTCAGAGCTGCAGACCTTACATGAACTGGGGGTTTTTTTCTGTCTTTTCAAAAGGCAGCAGAGAGGAAGGAGGGAGAGGGGTGAATTGCACCACGTGAGTCTTTCACTGGCTGAGCATTGGCTACAAAGGCAGACGTTACACTGGCTGGATTGGACAAGTTAAAAACTCTGTGCCTCAGGGGATCCTCCTATTAAAGATTTTTTTCTGTGCATGTGTGTGTGTGCTGAAGAATGACTGGAGGAATTTTCTCGCTGTAGAAGTTCCACTTGATTTACAAAATCTTAACAGTAATGATTATCACTTTCTTTTTTAGCACTGATAACTTGCCTGTCAACAGACAACAAAGTCATCCAGAAGCTGACTGCTTCCTGAATTTGCTTTACAAACAAATATATTCTCACTTATACAATTTTCATTGTATCCAATGACTTTTAGTTCTGTGAGCAGTCCAGTCCAATGAACAGTTCCCCGTCCCAACTTAGTTGTCCCCCATTATGGCTCCTAAACTGCAGAGCTGTGCCGGCAGACAACATGTTTGGTGCCACTACTTTTAGTTCCATGTTGGATGGTGCTGACCAGGACCACAGGTTGGTTTCTGGGGTGCATTGCCATCTAACTGGAGAACATAAGTGAAGTGGCCAAAAAATGGTGTCTGCTAAGAACAACACAGTTGTTTGCTAGCTGCCACTTAAGTCTGGGACCTCAGGGTGGTGAAGAGGGCTGTGCACTGGAGATAGAAGTTAAAAAATATCACTGTGGAGGTTTAGTTGCCCTTTAAATGTTAGTATTAATTAACATTTCTGTGTTGGAGTTTGATAAGGAATGGTCTTTAGCAAGGTAGGAAGGATTTATACTTCATAAACAGTGTGGAAGTTTATTTCCCCAAAGTTTGAAAGCTTATTGATCTGTTTATGGGCACCTCCAACAGACCTGCCCAACCAAAACTGGCTGAAAACTGGCCTGATTATGATAATAATCCTTACTTTTACAGTCATTGTGATCAGTGTCGGACTGGGACACCAGGGGCCCACTCAAAAACCTTTGACAAGGGCCCACCAATTAATCTTAGGCCAGGGGCCCACTCTTAGTACTATTATTCTTCCTTTCCTCACTCATCTTTCCTCCTTTTCTTTACATACAATAATCTATTTTCCATCTATTTAGCCACTTTGTTCTCATAGAAATAGAGAATGGCCATGAAATAGGCCAAATGTCTAGCAGCATGAGGGCCCACTGACACATTGGCCCATCGGGACTTTTCCTGGTATCCCTGTGGGCCAGTCCGACACTGATTGTGATCTATCCATTTGGCCCTTGGATCAACCCAATATCACCCACATCAAGATAAGCATATTGGGGATCCGCTTGTTTGGTGACCTCACTAAACAAGAGGATTTTTAAATGCACAGCCAGCTTTACACTGCAACTCCCAGAATCCTGCGGACAGCCGAAGGGCTATAAATTGGACATCTTTATTGTAATTCCTTGTATTTTAACTTCAATTGAAATGTTGTGACAAGGTAGGACATTTGTGAAATATGATCCAATATCTATAGATTTATGTAATATATGTTCTGTACCTCCAGACTCTGCAATGCCTTGAGCCTAGATTGTTCTATACACTCTACCTGGATAATATTAAAAGTGGTTGTATACCTTTACATTATGTTTTGGCAACTAATGTATCAATTTGTATCAGCTGATCTATAACTTCAAGGGCAATATAGTAAAAAATGAATGTGGCCTCATAAAAGAAAACATGCACACAACTAATGTAACAAACTGTTATAGAGTTATTGAGTGGCTACATAGAAACACAAGACAGTGGAAAGAAACTAAAAAATTGAAACCAAATGAAAAATGATGTTTCATGAAGGGAAACTAGCCCTGTAATTTGAATTACAGTAAAATTGTTGGAAATAGGGTTCAGGGTTAGGCTAAGGGCACATTAATCAGCACTGCTCATTGGCAGACCCCAAGGTTGGTCAAAATGATCCTGTTTGTCACTGCTCCAAATCCTGTTACAGGAATGGATACACTAGATGCAGGGACATACAGACCAAAACGCTGAAGCACATCTGTCAGTCACAGCTCATGATCATCTGCCAGGATGCATTACATTCAATAATATGTGTATGACACATGGGGCCCTTTCTCTCCCTCAGGAAATCCCAAATTTACATTGCAATCGTAAGAATCTGTACAGGTAAAACACTCGACCCAATCACCCAAACAAATTAAAAGGATATCCCCACGATTATGTGATTCCTACTATTCACAATGAAAGTGAAAAGGTATTTTTGAGTGATTTTTTAACTTGCCTTGTGCGCTGTTGCTCTCAAAATCATAAGTAACGTGTCCCTTTGTACGGCTCCCTTCTATTTTCATGAAACTGTCATTAGCTGCAGGCCTTTAGGGCTTTTCAGCATTTTCTCTGAAAAAATTCAGTAGCACAGTCATTGCTATTCACAAACAAAAATTTAAAACAACAAAAATTAAGGCATTTATGTCCTAGACAGAATTAGGACACACGGGCTCTGTCAAATCTCAGAAGGGGTTGATAGGGGACCTACAGAAGATAAGAGGTGTTACTCAGTATCTGATCTTTTCCCATGACCTCAGGACAGGCAGAAGGGAGGGTTTCAGTCATCTAAAGAGCAGTTGTCCACCCCCTCCACAATACTCCACATGCTGCATGACCTAAAATCAATAACCCCCCTTTTGTTTGAGACCAAGATATTCCATCTGACAGAGATCTCACTCTCTCTCCAATATATTTCCATAGTAAGCGAGGCAAGAGGCTAGGGGAGCTACTGTAACACATCTTGAAGTCATATGTTAGAATGATGTTCTGTTCTGCACATGCTGTTATTAGATTTTTCTATATGAAAAGACAGAGCAATTTTAGAATGGTATAACTCATATCTTCAGTTATAGAAAAGGACTCTATGGGGCCTATTTCTATAGCTGTGGTATAAAACATGCTAAAAATGGCAGAAGAGTTGCCTGTAGCCGAACTTCCATTGTATGTAAATTTCATATGTAAAACCTACAATTTGATTCCAGCTTGGGCGATTGTATGTTCTCTCTTGAGAGAGTCTTCATTGGTTTCCTCCCACACTCCAAAACATACAGACAGGTTAATTGGCTCATGATAACATTGAACCTACTCTGTGTCACTGTGCTAGAGATCTTAGAGTGGAATATGTATAATCTCTCTAAAGTGCTTTGTAAATGTGTCGGCTTAATATAAATGATACAATTGTGCATATGGCAGAAAAATACCAGAATTTAAGTGATTATTTTACACCGTTCTCGTTTTGGTACCTTGGTAAAAAATAAATGCAAGTGTAAAAAATAACAACAATATTGCAGTGTTTTTATGTGAGTTTTAGAGGAATGCAGGTTTTTATATCAGTTTTTACTGGTAACTATACCACCAGGAAAAATAATTCCACAGGCCTTATTAGTTCTTCTTTCTTCTTTCTTTCATGATTAAAGAGACAGGCAGCTCGAGTCTGGGTGGTACAGCCTAATCCTGCATGTTATAAAACTTTAAATTGATTAGTGCAGCTTTAATAATAAATTAATGGGTAACGAACATACTAAGAGATGCACCAGCTACATTACTGTACTTTTCTAGGCTGCACTTTCCTTTAACTCTTCAGAGAACTTGCTGCCAGTGTTTTAAACAGATTCTAAAAAATACCATGTTTATCTACTGCAGATGTCAAAAGCTTTTAAATGGCTTTAGCATAGGCTGGGAAAATGAACATTTTGAGTAAAGGGTAAAGCTGCCATTTACTGGCTCTCCAGGAGTCAGTGATACGTCTGATTAGTCATTGACATGTAAGCAGGCGACCTAGAGGCAGTTTGTGGGATCCTACTGGTCACCCAGAAGCCAAAAAGGGAGAGGAGAACTGAAATAATAAAAAAAATTAAAGAGACAGTTAACTAACCAATCATACACTTGCTGGAGCAGGTTCTGCAAATATTGTATACAATTGTATATAATAATAGTTGTATATAAAATAAGGGCACTCATATATCTGGGCAATGTTTTAATCATGGTTTTGCTTGGTAAGGCCAATGAGCCTTTGTCATCTGAGCCTACAATGCATTATATTTCTGCTTTAGTCAGAGACTATAGGGCAGTCCTCACGCATGCAGGGGGTATAGTGTTACTGGAATTTTTTCTATCACAAATTTGTGTTAACCTGAAAAAAGCCAACATTTAACAATTGGGGGAATGTAATAAAAGTCCGTAATGGAAAAATATTCGCAATGCGAAAACGTATGCCTCTGTGCAAACAAATTTGCCTTTGTGCGAATTTAATATATGTGAACCCGGAAACTGTTTAGCGACCACTTCCGACAGTGGAAGAAGGTTTGCGAATTTTATAGTTAGCGCCAGTGCGCAGTGAATGTAATAAAACTTTTTACTGAAAAAGTTGTTATGTTTGCTCCAAAAGATTACGACACCTTCAAGCACTTCTTAAAAGTGGGCAATTCACAATTAAAATTCGCAGTGCGCAATTAAAATTCGCAATGTAATAACAGTATTGCATTGCGAAATTGGACTTTTAATTCTTATTTGTGCTAATTGTTTTGCTCTTTGCGACTTTTATTACATTCCCCCAATAGAGTCTTAAAGCCTCCTATAACTTTCTGGTCTCAATGGCTTGTTCTTCAGGTACCCCTAAGTCTGGAATTGTCTACTCTCCTAATCTATACATAAATGATGTACACACTCAGTTCAAGTAAATATTGCAAATAGTACAGATAAGTCAACTAAAATATCTGCATAATTTGATCGATTTTCTATGTAACTGTTCCCAGGGTCAGGAAGGTCCCCTTGATTTCTCTTTGTGTTGCTGCCATCGTCCAAACCCTTCTGAATAGAAAGCTGACATTTTGCTCTACAAGGTCTATTGCTAGGGGCGGCAGGAGAGATGCCTTGTTTGTGCATTGTTTCCTATACTCAACTGCCTAAAAAACAAGATATTATGCCCTGGATGCCATCAGCCAAAGTTCTGAATTTAATAGAAGCAGTGATTGTATACCAGAGGACACCAGAGGTCTCCTGTTTAGGGTCCTGATCACTTGAGAGATACAGAAGAGTAATGTCATAAAATTATGCAAAGCTTGTATCAGGGCCAATAACCAATAACAATCAATTGGAAAGTAGCTATTAATTGCCTTTTGTCTAAGAGCAAACATCTGATTGGGTGCTGATGAGTTATTAGACATGGTGCAAAGTTTGCATCTTTTATGACTTTCACCGTATTGCATGTTATTTTAATGTACCGTATTATACTGTAGTATAGTATACCTATAGTTGCTGGACAAAGAAAAACCACCAACTACCAGAAGTTGCTCTTGATCTTATATTCTGCCACCCATCCAACCTTACTAACTCTCCTTACCCCCTATCTGACCATCACCTACTCTACTTTCAGATAACACTTTCAACTGCACTATCACAACCATCTCTCTCCACCCAAACATACAGAAACCTTAACGCATTAGTCAACAGTATCAGCACAACCCATCTCTCATATTAAAAATCTTTCCTGTCCAAATAGGGCAGCTTCTCTGTACAATGATGCTCTTTCAACAGCTCTCGACTCCCTTGCTCCTTCTACCACCCGTCACAGCCGACTAGCTAAACCCCGGCCCTGGCACACTAGTGTAACTCGGTACCTTAGAAGATGTAGTAGATCAGCTACACGACGGTGGAGAAAGTCACAAACTGATCCTGACTTCATCCACTTCAAATTTATGCTCTCCTGCTACAATCAAGCTCTATCAATAGCTAAAGAACAGTACTTCTCTGTTTGCCACGTTTAACTCACTCCTATGCCCCCCTCCACCCATTAATACAGTTTAACTGCATGAGATCTTGCTAATTTCTTTAATTAAAAAATCAATTTCATTAGATTGAGCATACCATCTGACAACAATCTCAGACTAACATGCAGTCCACTGAAATCCACTTTGAAATCCTTCACCCCTGCAACACTAGATGAAGTTAGCAAACTTCTAGCCTGCTCAAAATCCACAACCTGCTCCCTTGACCCTCTCGCATCCTTTATCCAATCTCTGATACACTCTGTCCTGCACTTACCAACCTATTTAACCTTTCACTCTCTACTGGTACTTTTCCATCCTAATGCAAACAAGCACTTATCACTCCTATCCTCAAAAAACCTACCCTTGATCCCAGCTCTCCTGCTAATTATCGTCTGGTTTCCCTTCTTCCATTCACTTTCAAATTACTGGAAAGGCTTGTTTACAAATGCCTGATCCAACATCTCACCCACAATTCCCTTCTCGACCCCCTGCAATCTGGAAACTGCACTTACCAAAGTAACCAATGATCTTCTACTGGCAAAGTATAAAGGTCACTATTCCATACTAATCCTTCTAGGTCTCTCTGCAGCCTTTGACACAGTTGGCCACCCACTCTTCCTAGACATTCTATACACTGCTCTTTCATTGTTTACATCTTATCTATCTGACCGTTCCTTTAAAGTTGCCTTCTCTAACTCTACTTCTACTACATTCCCTCTCTCTGTCGGAGTTCAGACTACATTCGCTCTCTCTGTTCTAGGCCCTCTGCTGTTCTCGCTCTATACTACTTTGCTAGGAAAACATATTCAGTCGTTTGAACTTCAGTATCACTTTTATGCTGATGACACCCAACTCTACTTGTCTGCTTCTGAACTCTCTCCTTTCCCAAGTTACAGACTGTCTCTCTGCTGTCTCCTCCTGGATGTCACAGCGCCACCTGAAACGGAACCTTTCAAAAACAGAACTCATTATATTTCCTCCAAGATCTTCCCCTGTCCCTCAGATATAACTCACATAAACAACAACACCTTTCATTCCACCACACAGGCACGCTGCCTAGGCGTTATCCTAGACTTGCATCTGTCTTTTTCACCGCACATCCAAACACTGGCAAAATCTTGTCGTATTTAACTTCCCAACATTGCCCGAATACGACCATACCTCAGTTCAGAATGAACCAAAATACTTATCCAGTCTCTTATCATCTCCAGCCTTGATTACTGCAACTTACTCCTCGCAGGTATTCCAACAAGTCGCCTTTCACAACTCCAATCTGTTTTAAATGCTGCTGCTAGACTCATTCATCTATCTCACTACTCAACATCTGCTGCTCCCATTTGCATGTCCCTTCACTGGCTCCCAATCTCCTCTAAAATTAAATTTAAATTACTAACACTAAGATCAAGTCCCTTAACAATGAAGCCCCTACCTATATTTCATCTCTGATCTCCAAATACCCTCCTTCACGCAACCTTCACTTCAAGCTTCTGACCTTCGCCTCACTTCTCTTCTCATCACTTCTGCCCATTCTCGAATACAAGACTTCTCTCGGGCCTCTGCTTTTCTCTGGAACCCTCTGCCTCGAGCTGTCAGACATTCTCCTTCTTTCCAAACTTTCAAACGCTCCTTAAAGACCCACCTGTTTAAAGAAGCTTATTCAATGTTCTTTAATTAATCATTCATTGCTGTATCATAAATCACAAATTTCTTTCTTAAAACCTAATGTCTCAAGTGTACCCTAACCTTTAGTTTGTAAATGTTGTAGGGCCCTCTAATCCTATTGTACTCTGTAAACTCTTGTTTTTTTATCCACCATTTATTCCCTGTTTGTTATAACTAAGGTAAAGCACTGCGTATCTTGTCTGCGCTATATAAATAAAAAAATTATCATGGTATATAAGTATTTATAGTATGGTTTATGCACCACATTTTTCAATTAGAAAGAGATCTACTTGTACAAACCTGAAAGTCAAAATTCAATATCAAGGCTACAATAATAGCTAGTGTACTTATTATCAGCCAGAAAGCATTCCTTTACATTATTCCAAAGAGGTCATGTGTGGATCACAGGTGTAGCAGGTATAAGCCATATGCCAAGTCTATTACCTCAATAAGGCTTTAGGTTATAGATTCTAGGGTACAGAGAGTCCACAATGTTTCTCAGGAAACTGATGTCTTTGCATTTCTTAACATTAAGGAGATTCTAGAAGTCATTTACTATATCTCCTCCAGCCAGGGTGAGTCTTCCAATGTTTTTGCCAATAGAAGTCTCTCAAAAGGCAGTAGACCAGATCTAGCGAGGGACCTCCTAACATGAATATAGTTAAAACCCAAGAATGTATCTGTTGGGAGTTTGTTTGATTTTCTTTTGTTTGTTCAGCTGCATGAGTCTTGTGTCCCTGATCTCTGTAATAAAATCAACATTTTTATTCTGAAGGACTGTCTTCCTGCCTTGCTCACAATGTCTTTTTTAACGAATTTGGCCAAACTACAATCACTACTACTTATATTACATTTATATTTATGCAGTAATTAGCCTTGGAGTTCCCCTAAAACCACCTCTATTTTTCAGTATTTTAGCCAAGTTAAGAAGATAGGCAGTCCAAATTTTGACATAGTTGAAGTATCCCCAACCCCATATCTTTATTGGTGGCCTTATGAAAACAGAGTTGGTCTTGGAGATTAAAAAGTGATTGCAGCAGCATTATCTTGGATTTGCTCCAAGATAATGCAACCAGGTAGGGAGGTGCTATCCTATAAATATTCCCAGTGTAATTACACAGCCGATTAAACAAAGACAAAATAAGACAAAACCCTTTTAGCCAGTATTTGAACAGTTCCAGTTCCATATAAATATTGCATATTCATACTATTTGAGATTAAAAATGACAAAAGAATATATAAATCAAAGGGAAGGGAAAAGGGTATATAATGTAGTAAAGTAAATATCCCATGTTTATAATACAAAAAGCTGTATTCACATACACCATTAAAGCACCGCTTAAGAAGGTAAAAAAACAAGCTCAAGTGAAATCTCATTTAAAGAAAATAATCAGCCATCCAATCATTTATCAAGATATCACCAACGAAAAATAATTTGAAGACATTTCATAGTTCATTTAATTATGCAAAATGGTATAGCGTAACAATATCCTGCATTATAATGGTTTCCTCATTTTACTGTACATTACAAAAGCATAATAAGGTATGATCAGACTCTTCCCCATAGTATAGAATAGGTCAGTCCCACACTAGCTTTGTTTCTAAAGAATGCAGCAAATGGTTTTGTTGCTTCACAGTATACAGGTGATAATGAATGCTTTTAGTCACAGAATTTAAAAACGACAAAAAAAAGTTACACTTTTTAAAAATAGAATGAGTTTAAAATAGGGTAAAAAATTAAAATACTGACACTTTACCAATGTTGTCCTTTAGGAAACCTTATTAGCACCGTGCACAATTAGAGGGATGGGAGGTAAATAACAGTGGAACTGCCTTTGGATCACCAGTTTTGAAAGGGATTATAAATGCCCAGGATTAGTCAAATGAAAATATCAAGCAGTGGCCTACACTGAAAATGATAGTTACATAGTTACATAGTTAAATTGGGTTGAAAAAAGACAAAGTCCATCAAGTTCAACCCCTCCAAATGAAAACCCAGCATCCATACACACACCCCTCCCTACTTTTAATTAAAATTCTATATACCCATACCTATATTAACTATAGAGTTTAGTATCACAATAGCCTTTAATATTATGTCTGTCCAAAAAATCATCCAAGCCATTCTTAAAGGCATTAACTGAATCAGCCATCACAACATCACCCGGCAGTGCATTCCACAACCTCACTGTCCTGACTGTGAAGAACCCTCTACGTTGCTTCAAATGAAAGTTCTTTTCTTCTAGTCTAAAGGGGTGGCCTCTGGTACGGTGATCCACTTTATGGGTAAAAAGGTCCCCTGCCATTTGTCTATAATGTCCTCTAATGTACTTGTAAAGTGTAATCATGTCCCCTCGCAAGCGCCTTTTTTCCAGAGAAAACAACCCCAACCTTGACAGTCTACCCTCATAATTTAAGTCTTCCGTCCCTCTAACCAATTTAGTTGCACGTCTCTGCACTCTCTCCAGCACATTTATATCCCTCTTAAGGACTGGAGTCCAAAACTGAACTGCATACTCCAGATGAGGCCTTACCAGGGACCTATAAAGAGGCATAATTATGTTTTCATCCCTTGAGTTAATGCCCTTTTTTATGCAAGACAGAACTTTATTTGCTTTAGTAGCCACAGAATGACACTGCCCAGAATTAGACAACGTGTTATCTACAAAGACCCCTAGATCCTTTTCATTTAAGGAAACTCCCAACACATTGCCATTTAGTGTATAACTTGCATTTATATTATTTTTGCCAAAGTGCATAACCTTGCATTTATCAACATTGAACCTCATTTTCCAGTTTGCTGCCCAGTTTTCCAGTTTAGACAGATCACTTTGCAAAGTGGCAGCATCCTGCATGGAACCTATAGTTCTGCACAATTTAGTATCATCTGCAAAAATAGAAACAGTACTTTCAATGCCCACCTCCAGGTCATTAATAAACAAGTTGAAAAGCAAGGGACCTAGTACAGAGCCCTGTGGTACTCCACTAACAACACTGGTCCAATTAGAAAATGTTCCATTTACCACCACTCTTTGTAGTCTATCTTTTAGCCAGTTCGCTATCCAGGTACAAATACTATGTTCCAGGCCAACATTCCTTAATTTAACCAGTAACCTTTTGTGTGGCACTGTATCAAATGCTTTAGCAAAGTCTAAGTAAATCACATCCACTGCCATCCCAGAATCGAGGTCTCTACTTACATTCTCGTAAAAAGAAATTAAGTTAGTCTGGCAAGATCTATTACGCATAAAACCATGCTGGCACAAACTCATAGTATTATGATTTGCTATGAAGTCCAGTATCTTATCCTTTATTAACCCTTCGAAAAGCTTTCCTAATACTGACGTCAGACTAACTGGCCTATAGTTTTGAGGCTGAGAACGGGATCCTTTTTTGAATAGAGGCACCACATTAGCAATTCGCCAGTCTCTTGGCACAATACCAGATCTCAATGAATCCTGAAAAATTAAGTAAAGAGGTTTGGCAATCACAGAGCTAAGCTCGCTAATTACCCTGGGATGAATACCATCTGGCCCTGGACCTTTGTTAATCTTAACCTGTTCAAGTCTCTTTTGAATTTCTTCTTGTGTGAACCATGCATCATTAGTTGTATTACTAGAATTGGGAGTGTTAAGAAGGAAACCTTCACTTACTGGTTCTTCATTTGTGTAAACAGATGAAAAATACGAGTTCAGAATCTGCGCTTTTATTTTGTTTTCATCAACCAGCTGATCCCCCTCTGATAGTAAGGGTCCCACCCCTTCCTGCTTCATTTTTTTACTATTGACATATTTAAAAAATAATTTGGGATTTTTTTTACTGCTTGCTGCAATATCCTTTTCTATAGCAATTTTAGCTTGCCTTATAGCTTCTTTGCATGATTTATTGGCCTCCTTGTACCTTATAAATGTTTCGGCTGTACCAGCTAACTTGAAAGCCTTAAAAGCACGTCTTTTCTTACCCACCTCAACACCAACGCTTCTATTGAACCAAAAAGGTTTTACTTTGCAACGACGTTCCTTGCTTACAAGTGGAATATACTGACAAGTATATTTATTAAGCAGCATTTTAAAGACTTCCCATTTTTGTTCTGTGTTTAACCCTGTGAAAAGCATTTCCCACTTAATATGTTGCAGAGATGCCCTTATACTGTCAAAGTTTGCACGTCTGAAATTTAGTGTTTTAGTTACTCCCTTATAGAATTGCTTCTGCAACAGAATCTCAAAGGAGACCATGTTATGATCACTATTCCCTAAATGCTCACCCACACAAATGTTAGAGATGAGTTCAGTATTGTTAGTTATTACAAGGTCCAAAAGAGAGTTATTCCTAGTAGGTTCTTGAACGAGCTGGAATAAAAAGTTGTCATTCAGCATATTTACAAACCTACTAGCTTTTTCTGTCTTAGCAACCCCATTACCCCAGTCAATGTCTGGATAATTGAAGTCACCCATAGCAACAACTTGACCCAGCTGTGAAGCCGCTTGTATCTGCAAGAGTAGCTGGGCTTCATACTCGACACTTATACGAGGTGGTTTATAGCATACACCAATGATAATTCTTTTTGATACCTTTTGCCCAGTCGAAATCTCTACCCAGAGTGATTCTACACCCTCACCAGTGCCAGCTATTTTTATTTCTTTAGCGCATGGCTTTAATTCAGGCTTTACATACAAACCCACTCCTCCACCCTTTTTAATCCCTCTGTCCCTCCTAAAAAGGGTGTAACCATTTAAATTCACAATCCAGTCACATGTTTTACATTACTATTTAAATCTGTTTTGGGCAGAGCCAGTGTTGTACATTTTTTGGTTTGGGCTTCTGTACCAACCCAAGGCAATCCCAAACATTTAGCAGTAAAGATCTGTGTCTCCAAAGATGCCCCAGTAGCTCCCCATCTTATTTTCTGCTGATTTACTGCACATGCTCTGTGCTGCTGTCATTTACTGAGCTTAGGGAATAACTCACTGTTAAGGGCGTTACAACACATACAAGGGCTAGCCCCTAAATATCCACCTACTCATCCACCGGACCGTAGTGTGTATTGTATTGTAAATAATTCCTCTATTGATGAGTCTTAAAGGACACAGTTAATGGTCTATAATTCAGCAGTACAGTGCTTGGGTATAAAGTTAAAGATATGTGAGGGTTGTGTAAAGCCAAATTGCAATGTAATGTCTTTGGTTGGTTTTAATTCCTTATTAGCTTAGAGATTTGCAAAATGGCAAATGGTTTGGGACTGACACAGTGCATGGCTTATGGGTATTTTATTATGTGCCTGTACCAGGACCTGCAAGAAGTGGATTTTGGCACCAAAATCCATACGGATACTGCTTGTTTCTGCTCTAAAATTGTGCTCCCTGTGCCTGGCTAATAAATGATTATGGGTGCAGGCACATCAGAAAGCTGACCTGGTCATAGAGGGTGAGATTTTATCCGCAGGCCCAGAATCCACCAAGTATTGCAATAGACCAAAGCAACTAGACTTATTTTATCATCTTGAATTTCTAAACGTATCACTACTTGCTTTTATTAAACATCATTGCAGCAACTTGTTCAGGCCAGATGTGTGTGTGGTGAGGGGGGCATAGGGGCTTCTGTAAGACGCCATACACAGTCATTATTGATTGGGCCCGTGGGGGGCTTATTATCAGTTCCAGTCTGGACCTGATTAGCTCCCATATGAACAGTGGTCCTTAAGGCTCAGCCCCTATACCATTGATTGAATAGCAGCAGGGGCCTATGCAGACTATGGGGCATATTTACATTTTAATACATTTCAAAGTGTCATGACATATGCAAAGAAGTAAAACTTGAGTAGGGCAAATTTTGCATCAACTTCCATTGATGAGCACTCGTGCCTTTTTGCCAGGTATCATTAAACCACTTCAGAATGTCTAAAACATTTCAGTTTATCTAGAGTGCCTATGAATTTTTTTCTCCAAATATGATTTTTCCAGGTCCAGACCAGTGACCTACCATTATAAAGAAACAGAAGACATGTTATCATTGTATTATCTATGTCGTATCTTCCATGCTAATTTATATTGTTAATTTGCAAGTGCATTTTCCTTTTTTTCAATTGTTATATAATAACTAGTGTATTTGCGTTTACACCAGAAAATTTTCAGCACATTATGCTTGCAGTGGGAAATATGTAGAGTCTCCACAAAAAAACACCCGATTTCTTGCTTCAAACTTTGGAAGAGTTAAATGGGAATAATACTTGCTCTTCACTAAATATGCCTCCATGAGAGAGAGAGAGAGAGAGAGAGAGAGAGAGAGAGAGAGAGAGAGAGAGAGAGAGAGAGAGAGAGAGAAAGGACCACATCAACAGCCTGACACAGTCTTTGCCCAATGGAATTTTTAAACTGAGATCATGAGGTGACTCCTCATAAGAAGGAAAAGAAAGTGAATATTTCTTTACTATGTGCTTTCTTCTTTTTTTATTTTTATAACTCTGTAAAATTTTATACCATGACAGAGACAAAGGTTCTCACATCATGACCCACTAGCCAATTGGGCTGCCCCTGGCAGGGAGAGCCTGTGAAAATGATTAATATATAAAATGTCTTGTGAATGAATGGCGACTGCACATTTGCCTTTACACCTTGTGCGTGCAGAGCCCCTTTACAGTACCACATAGAGGAAACTTTGTGATCCTGCAAGGGAGGTGTGGAAAGCCCTGGGCACTAGGAATTAGAGCGTGGATAATGCCAAGCTGAGGAATTCGCTTGCTGAAGTAATGCAGTAAATCAATACTCTGCAGAGCTTTTCCATGTTCCAATTTTTACAGGCTGCTTTGAATTCTTTATTCCTGTTACTATGGTTTTGGCAAGACACACAGCAAAATATCATACAACTAAGAGCCTGTATGTAGGGTTTTCCATGCTTATAGTATCCATATTTTGGGTTTGCAAAAGCTCTATAATCTGTATAAAAATACAGACAATCCTACAAGGGTCATTGAGAGGTATCTTGACCTTCCTCTTTTCTTTTTTCCGCTTCAGTTGCCCATTATGTCTTTGATATGTCCCTTCCATCTTCCAAGGAATCCCGGAACACACTGTTTCTAGGCACTAAATTGCTCAGACATTAATATGCCTCTTCATCTGAAATCTTTATTTCAGATGAAATACAAGTTACTTTGTACAATATTTCAGGAAGACACCCCCTTCCTCAAGTACCCCTCAAGATCCCAATCATTATGGGGGACACAATTCTTTTGCATTTAAATGCTGAAAATAAATATAAGTGGTGAGATAAACATGGACTGCCTGAACCAAGCACATATAGAGAGGAAAGCAACTCTGGCAGAGACATGGATGGAAAGACATAGGTAGAATGAGAGACACAGAGGGACTCTGCGTTAGGTAAACAAACAGGAAATGACAGATACTTTTCCTACTCAAAAATCAGGATGACAACAAGAAGGAGGCATAATTCACAGAAAGAGCAAAAGTCAGGACTGGTAGCAGTGTCACCAACGACAGTTATGGTCAAGACATAAGTCAAAGGTGGAAGAAGCAGACAGGCCAAGATCAAAACCAGACTAGGCACATGGACCCAAAGGGGAAGTAGAAAATAAAAAAGGATTTAAATATACCAAAAATCACTGGGTAAATTGGCATTTAGGCAGTAACCAGTGGCAACCAATCAAATGTTTACTTTTGTTGTTCTACAAAATTGTTATGGGTTAATGCCCGGTGTAAATTTGCCCAATGTTGATAGACCTGAAAAGCTGAAAAAGCCTAACTTATATGTAAACCCCAAATTTCTTCTGCACGTTACACTACTCATGTAAAATACAAACCAAAATAAGATATTGCATTGGCAAAGCCAAAGAACAATACACATATTATGTCAGGGCTATGTAACTAATAGGTATTACATATGTCTAATCGGTCTTAAAAGTTGTGGTTTTAAACTAAATGCACACAATTAACAATTTACAGTCAAATATGTAATGGTGCAGCTATTTCTGACAAACAGGTAAGAAAGCAGGAATAACATCTGTCCAGGGTCACTTTCACCATAGGTTCCAGATGATAAGTAATGTGATAGCGATTTGGGAATTTGCAGCTGCCTGCCTATATCATTCACTGCCTGCTTCACATGACTCACTATATGTCTCAATTAGAAAAAACATTTAACAGAAAACTGAGTGTAAGGAATTCGGATAGAGACTCTTACCTTAACTTTTGTGTACGTTTAACTATGGCGCCTCCTTTTGTTTTGCCCTTCAGTATTCTACAGTCCTGGAAAGACTTAATCAGGCCATTTCCCCCCCATCAGTCAAAGCACTCAAGTGCCATTGCATTGGGACAATTGTCTCTAGAGCTGCCATGTATTGCAAAGCTCCAGCAAAACAGGTTTTGCAGTTAAAAGGATAAGCACCTGCTTTGAGGCCACTGGGAGCCACATCCAAAATATTGCTCACAAGCCTCTGGTTGGGGACCACTGCCTTTTAGCTAAACCACTAATAGCTACGCTGACTGGTCTAAGTTCCAAACAAAGGTTTAACTGCTTTAATGGTAATTTCCCCCATTGGACCTCCACTTCCAACTTCCAATGAATCCCGGAACACATTGTATCTATGCACTAAGTTTGCACAGATTGATATATATTTTTCTCTTCATCTGAAATCTTTATTGTAAGATATTTTGTACAATATTCTAGGTAGACACCCCCTTCCTCAAGTACACCTCAAGATCCCTAATATTACAGGGGATACAATTATTTTGCATTTAAATGCTGAAAATAAATATATACGTGGTGAGCTAAACATGGGCTGCCTGATCCAAGCCCATAGAGAGGAAAGCAACTCTGGCAGAGACATAGAGGAACTCTGTGTTAGGTAAACAAACAGGCAAAGACAGATACTTTTCATAACCAAAAATCAGGATGACAACAAGAAGGAGGTATAATTCACAAACAGAGCAAAAGTCAGGACTGGTAGCAGTGTCAGCAACAAGAGTTATGGTCAAGACATAAGTCAAAGGTTTAAGAAGCAGACAAGCCATGATCAAAACCAGACTAGGCACATGGACCCAAAGGGGAAGTAGAAAATAAAAAAGGATTTAAATATACCAAAATTTTGATATAAATGTTGTGAGAATTAATATGCTGCAAAGAATCCTTTACATATTCTATAGATTTCTGCATGAAGTATATGTAAATGGTTTTGTAAAATGAAGATATTTAACAGTAGGTTCATATGGAAGGATTTTGCCTGATGAAAGTGTTATAGATAAGCTCAATAATGCTGGCTTTCATGTCCAAGAACAATATACCTACCAGCAATGCTCAATCCTGTTTAAAAGATTTGACTGGACAACTACACCAAATAGAAGCTTTGGGTGCAGACAGAACAAGAGAACATAAAAGAAAAGGCCATCTTTGCAGATGGACAAAACGTGTACTAAACAGTTTAAAACAAAAAATCAGGGACTAAAATGTGAATATGTACACAGGCCAACAAATGAAAAGGGAGAGTATGTGGGCTGAGAAGGGATAAAAGGAGGTGATGACCTTTCATGACACTGCCATGATGTTAATTACAACAGGATTATAGCCTTTATTAGTGAATGGTGAGAACAGTCAATAGCACTCTTAAACCTTAGGTTCAGTGAGTGCTCAGGTGTGTGTTCATATATATTTAGGAGTTATGTCAGATTTGTATTATATTATATATATGGGCTTTTTTTAAAGTTAAGAAACAGATCGAATAAAAAGCAAAAATGCACAGCAGGCATTCAATAAGCAAAGACAATGAAAGTAACATTGCAGAATCACACAGAAACCAAGTTATGTGTAGGACAGACTAGAAGGAAAGGGAATCCAAATTCCATGACCCCTGAAACAGGCTTTTCACTTTAGTTTTTGTTTTATTTGGCTACATTTCTATGCAACTAAATTTCTACCTTAACATTTTTAAAAGCTGATGGTACATTTTAAAACACAACATAGAACACTGGTGTCAGAGGACAAGTCTTGTTGATGATGTATAAGCAGCTCGATAGTTAAGTATGAACCTCACAATTGGTTTCAAGTGAGGAGGAGCTAGCTTTCACATTATGTCTTGCCATAATAAAAATCAAAAACAAAATGCAGTTTGAACTGACATGGCTACATCCGTGTAGTCATGTTGCAGTATTTTTGTACAGGTATGGGATCCATTATCCGGAAACACGTTATCCAGAAAGCTCCAAATTACAGAAAGGCTGCCTCCTGTAGACTCCATTTTATAAAAATAAACCAAATTTTTAAAAAATGATTTCCCACAGTTTAGTTTAGGTGCCATAGGTTAGCAAATGCAGGGGGGAAGGATGGTACCCCAAAAAAAAAATTATGATCTTTTTCAGTCTATCACCCTTCAGCGTTTTTTGGGACTTAGAAAAATGTTCAACTTTTTTTTGAGGAACTCCTATCTACTCTATTGCACTTCGCCTGAGATGGTGAACGCAAGTCTGGCGATAGAGGTAACGATCAGTAAAATCAAAAACTTTGTGAATTTGAGTAGTAATGCTCTTTCGCCAGACCGAAAATTCGCCTGGCATTAGAGTGCGAAGTTGCACCATAGTCTATCTCCTTGGCGAAATTATGCCAGCTACCATTAGTAAATCGGCGAAGTGCTGAAATGACATCACGCTGGCGAATTTTCGCCAGCGTTAGCCACTTCGCCCTTTAGTAAATGTCCCCCTATGTCTTGCCATAATAAAAATCAAAAACAAAATGCAGTTTGTACTGACATGGCTACATCCGTGTAGTCATTTTGCAGTATTTTTGTACAGGTATGGGATCCATTATCTGGAGACCCGTTATCCAGAAAGCTCCAAATTACAGAAAGGCTGCCTCCCGTAGACTCCATTTCATAAAATAAACCAAACTTTTAAAAAATGATTTCCTTTTTCTCTGTAATAACAAAACAGTACCTTGTACTTGATCCCAAATGCAATATACTGTAATGATTTCTTAATGGAAGCAAAACCTGCCTGTTGGGTTTATTTAATATTTACATGATTTTCTAGTAGACCTAGGGTCTACTAGACGTTTCCACGTTTCACCACCGGCGAATAAATTAATGCATTTGTCGACGAATTTTGTGGCGAAGTGGAAGTATTTACACAATTTGACTCTGGTCTGAGCTGTGACTGAACTCTCAGTTTGGATTGTGCCAAATGTTATTTTTTGCAAGAGCAGAAAACCTGATTTCAATTTTCCCACTGGCTCCACATCTAACACAGAATATTCGAAGCACGGAAGTATGTGGTTGAAGCACTAATTCCAAAAATATGTTCAAGGACCTATGTATGGGGGCCATTTTGAAACCATTCTTTCCCATTTTTTTGCACCTACTGCAGTATGTACAACGAACACAAACAGTGTGATATTCTATGGATATTAGCTAGCAGCCCCAGGAACCATAGAATATGTTTTAAAAGTATTTTTCAAATGCATTAAATCAATATTGCTACCGATCAAAATATAAATCCCTAAATTCCTAAAGATAAATAATGGGGACATTGATCTGGGGGACATATCTGGACTAATGCCACTCAAACTATTACAATTGAGATTGATGCGGAGTCCTGTCTGACATCCATGTATAATTATTTATTTTGGTTTTGTGAATGTTTTTTCTGTCTATTAGTACAAGCAAATTTATACGATAGTGTAGTGGTCTTTTCTTGTTTTTACTGCATGTTGGTCCTATATGACTGGGCATATGTGCAGGTTTTTTTTTTCTTTTTTTAACAAATTGGCAGGCACTTTATTTGAAGAGTTGTGATCAGCATCGTTGTATATTATGAGCAACATTTTCCCAAATTTTAAACATTTTTGTATGTATGTATATTTTATTTATATAGCATTACTTATGTAAGCAGAACTGTATAGCAGCAGAACAATAAAATAATAGCACAAACTGGGTCATTACAATAATAAATACAAAGTAAAATAATAAATACAAATACATTCAAAGTACAGTTTTAATAAAGATTAAGAGCATGCAGTCAAAGGGATAAATTCACTAACGAGTGAATTTTCGCCACCTTCAGCTTCGCACAGCTCGCACCAGTTCGCCAGGCGCAAATGCGCTATGACTATGCCAATTCAATAATATGCTGAGTTTCGTCCTGGGCGACAAATACTGGCGACTTTTAGCTTGCATTACTTCGGCAGTGTGAGCATTTCTGTGAAATGCACTAGCGTTTGTTTGTGTCTAGCGAAAATTCACTAGTGATCTTGCACTTAGGAAAATGTGCATAGGGTGGGTAATTTAAAGCTGTATGGAGGTCTTTATTATAAATGTTTGTGCATTGTTCAGATGAGGACATGGGAATTGCCTGAATGTCGAGAATGGAAAGGCAATGATGGCATTGAATAGCTAATAGAAAAGTAACTTAAGGAGTCTGTGGCAGGAGAATTCACATCTTAGAAACTTAAAAACAGTTCTTTCATTTATATGCATATATTGTTTGTTTCAATTCAAAATTTTACGAAAACTGTTTTGCAAATATTTTCTCTACCACCAAAGTCGTGGCGTAACTGAAACGCAGAGTGCGCATATAAATATTCCCAATTTGTGATTATGCCATATTTAAAAAGCTCTTAGAGACATTCTCAATTCTGTTTGCACATTAAATACCCCACTCTTATCAGCTTAATAAATATAACCATGCACAGGGCAAATATATTCACTGTGAGAATCATTCTGTACTGCACAAAGTTTATAAATGAGCCTCAGTATGTTTTTCCTGATTGGAGATAACAGCGACCTGTTTAGAGTATGTAATACAAACACTGTGCAGGGGTTATATTCAAGTAAGGAATACAATAATCCCAAATGTACAAACATTCATAAGTCATGATGGATTCTTGGTCTTCAGGGAAAATAGATAGCCCTGAAACAGTTGTTAAAACCGTAGGTTCTGTTTAAAAGACCAGTAACACCAAAATGGGAAGTGTTTTATAGGCTTTTTTAATAAAATATCTTATTATACCAAACTATTAATACTTGTTTATTGTGTCATACAAAAGTATCACATTGTTTCAGGGGCTGGCCCCTTCGTCAGGTGATGAAATGTTGTGAACCTTTCTATGACACAATAAACACATAGGGGATAACCCCCATAGCAACTGCTATTGTGTGCCAGTACTTTGTTTGTATAGTCCATTGAATCGTGGGGAGAGCCGTATCCCTAAAGGACTGAGCACCTAGCAACAATAACAGAGAAAGGCCAGGGTGTGCAGACGAGCTTCGCTTTATTCATAACTGGTGGAGCAGCCATTGAGGTTGACCAGGACAATCAGGTACATTTATTCAGTATGACAATGAAAAGCTGTTAAGAAAGCAGGACTGTGTAAAAGCAACAGTTAAGCACCTAATAGTGGTTTAGGTAGTACCCCACGTGTCCCCCAGTGTAGGAGTGAAGTGTTTATTAGTTGCCCCAGTGTTAAACTGTTTCTATAAAGTTTATATTTGTTCATTTGCAAACTGTGTGTACAATATAACATTGCTCCATTCAATTTGAAGCTGAAAATCTCAACAGTTCTTATAATTTGGGAAAACCAACCCGTTGCGCATTTTCTTCTGAAGAAGCCTAAGTGGCAAAATGTGCATTGGGGTTGGTTGGTGACAGATAAGAACACATATGTGTCCGATGTGTGCCTTGAGATCCTCTTCAACTAGATTACTCATCTTATTCTAATTTTATTATTCTAGTTTTTTTGCCTAATATTGTTATTCATTGGAGATGGAGATCTATTTGTTTTATTATATTCTGCTTGCATACAGATGAAACACTGAGCACTTTTTCTTCTTTTTTTTTCTTCTATTCCCCCTGTACCCGGGTACATAGGACCAGACGTTTATAAGGGAACTTGCTATCTATCAGTTTTGTATGTTTCTTTTAAATTTGTGTGTATTTTATAATTTATGATGTTACAATAAAGTGTGTCTTTATTACTATTACTGCTACGTGAGCCCTCAGGATTGCCTCTGTTTCTATACAGTCTTTAAAACTTGTTATGTAGTATTGTTAGATGCAGTAGATCATTTCAATAACATGCAACCTGTAATGATTCAAGTATCAAATGTAATGATACGTTGATCTAGAAAGAGGTCCAGAGGTACATACTTCAAAGCAAATGCAACACAGATCTACAAAAAAAGGAAATGCTATAAATTCAATTTCCTGCAGCCTATCATTTGTCATATTAAAAATAAAACTAACTAGTCAGCCAATAGCTTTTCAAATTCTAAACTGGCAGTGAAAAGGTAAAGATTTTGGACCACATATCATTATTTAACATTTAGTCAAAAATATAAGCAAAATTGGTGAACATTTAAAATGTTGTTTTGCTTAAGCATTACATTCATAAGTCTGACCTCTGACACACAGCTGGGAACTGGTTGCAGAGAGAAGGAAGAGATATTCTCATTTGATTTCAAATGGATTTTATTAATAAAATGGCCAAGTAGAGGTAATTTATTTAACTCAAAGAACTAAAGTTATTAGCTCCATGTCTGGAGCTGGTTTGCAACACAGGTGTTCAATTTGGGACCACTAAAGAACCTCACTAATAAGGTACTAATCTCTTAAAGGACACCTCTCCGGTCATTCGCATGCGCACAATGAAAATATGACCCGAATTGCTTATTATGCACATGCGTGTGATGTCACATGCGTGTTATGCGCATGCAAGTGACTGGACATGACTGCTGGCACTAGAAGCTTCCTCCTGGTAGGGGTAGTGTAGTGTTGGCGGGGGACTTTTTTTTTTTTTTTTTAAACTACTATTATCCCCAACCGGAATGCGGGCTCTGTTAGCCCGCACCTTTGGTTGGGGATAACATTTTTACCCAAAGGTGTCCTTTAAGGGTCATTTATGACCTGGGGGTGTAAGTGTAAGAGCACTTAGAGGCACAAAAGCTCCCCTTTAGCACCAGATGAATAATAGAAAGAAGGAGCCAACCTCAGGATATACAGCTAGCCTTTTCCTTACTGCCTGCCTTGTGATAGTAAGTACAAGGTCACAATACAGGTTGCACATCGAGCCAATCCCTACCTTGCTCATCTGAATGAAGCGTAGGGATGGATAGGAGGCAAGAGGGGAGGACACCTAACGCAGGCCACATTTGATTCTAAGAGCAGTCCACAGGTCTCTGTGCTCCAAAATGGAGAGCAGAGCCTGTGACTATTTTCAAAAATGTGCATTTTGCATGGGGCATTGTAATTTTAAAAAATAAATACTGATAATAATGTGGAAAATAAAATCTGAAAAGCCAATAACATTGCAGAAGAACACTAAAATTGTCTTGTCTGGCTACTCAGTTCTGTTGAAGCTGTTCCCTCATACACGTAGTTAGAAAAATTCTCTACATGCTACTGTGCCCATTATGGGAAAAGATCACCCACTCCATAGGTTTAGTTCAGGAGTAATCTCATAGAGAGTGTAGGTCTCAGTCGAGTAGCAAGTGATAGAGTTTACTGGTTGCATGTGCAAGAAGAACATTACCTACAGTTGGTCTGACACTGGTTAGTTGGGAGTGTTCATATTCCTGACTAGAATAATATGTTATTGTGAGATGTATGTATGTGAATAAAGGATTGGACCGTGCAAATGCTTGAAGTTACCACTTTTTATTACAAATGTCCAGGGTGTTGGAAAACAACAGACAGAGATTGTTCCAGTGCGTGTTACTTAATGCAGAGAGGGTCTATTGTTGCTTAGCAATGTGATGTCATGTTTGACCTGTAACCCTGTGTGATTTTCTTCTTCCTCTTCCTGTGTATGCTCTCTATGAAAAGTTCCTGTTGCACACATGTCATGCTGAAGTGTTCACACAGAAGTTGGTGTGTCTGTCCTCACTTACAGAGAAGCTGCACATGCAGTTCAGATCAGCTCTCTGCCAACACAGGGGACCTTAATAAAGACAAGAGAGTTAATATAATGTTCGATATGTTATGAAATGTCTGGAGAAAACCGGTTACCTACAAAAAAGTTGAAGTCAAGACTTTTGCAGGCAATCCCGCTTCAAAAAAGGAAAAATCGGCAGCGTTTTTGGAACTTTAATGCATTTTTGGCACACAGGATATGATGTAATTGACAGAAGATTGAGGAAGATCTTCTTTTTAGTACATCGCCTGGTCTGAGGTGGCGAAAGATGTAAGGGTCAGTTAAAATCGGCACTTACCAGAGTGAAAAGTCGCCTGACGATAGAGTGCGAATTAACGCAATCGACGGTCTCTTTCGCTAGCAAACTGGCGTCTGCGCCTGTGAGTGAATTGGCGATGTCCCTGTGGATGGTAATGCTGGTGAAAAGTTGCTAGTGTTAGACACTTCATCCCTTTAGTGAATCTACCCAAAAAGAGGAAGAAGGTCCCTACCACAAAGAGCTTACAATCTAAGTCGGAGGGTAATTTACAGACAAAAATGTGTTTGGTTCTATCACAAATGAATAAATACATTTTAGTATATGATTACTTGGAAATATTTTTTTTTAGAAAAAAGGTAGATAGCACAAAGTTCATATAATATTGTTTCGAAGCAGATACATTGGGATGTCCAACTTGGGAGATGTCCAGTGCAAATTTTAGCAGCAGAATAATGCGAATTATATATTTGAGGGGCCAAAGGTTGGTCATCCCTATTTAAATACTCTTCCTCATATGGGAGGAAATCTCCAAGAGCCTCTTTTCCTGATTTAAGCTCTAGTTGCATGGTTGCAAAGTCCTCTTAATTGTGTTGTCATTATCATAAATAGACATATTATAATAAGCAGTTATTGATTTAAAGGCCAATACACGTGGTGTATGGGATGTGTTGCTAAATAAAGATAGGGGACAACTGTCTGCAAGATCTTTGATACAAAGATTTTGAATGGAAAAAGCAAGCAAACATTTAAACTTTTTTATAATTGAATTACTGAAGGGTCCCCTTCCACTGAGCCTCTGGATAACATTTTATCATAAAAACAGTGAGTTTAGCAGTGCCCAATCCTAGTAATGTGTAAAATAAGGCTCCTTGTAAATACCTACACCAATATGCTTTACTGAATATTTCTACAAATATACAGTAAATCCAAGCCACAAACTGTATTGCACAAACAAACTATATTTTCTAAATGTAGCACTTATTTTTCCCCTTTCCCTCAATGTCTCACCCTCCAGTATATGAACCTTCATGTGCATCTTTTGGCTCCAAGGCAGAGCCAGTCCATTCTTCCTTCAGAGAACTGCAGCTTGTTTTCAATGTCATGTCTGGGACATGAACAAATATCAGCATGCTGGATTGTAGTCGATTTCTAAATAATATATATCACCTCAACATCTTTTATAAACTCTGTACAAAAGACTACATATTTTAAATATTTTATATCACAATAATATATTTATATGAAGCACAGAACAATGATTTTTAGGGACAGCGAGTTGAGGTCCCTCAAACCCAAGATAATTTATTATTATTTTATTATTAACGTGTATTTATATAGCGCCAACATATTTCGTAGTTCTGTAAAGTAAATGTGTTTATACAACTAAATCACATGAATTACATACATATGTTCCTTAGGTGGAAGTGACATGATTTAACAAGTGACTGGATATGAGGAGTGAATGACAGGGTAGAATCTAGGATAACCCCAAGGCACTGGGCCTGGGGAGAGGGGGTGATAGTGGAATTGTTAACTATGATTGATACTTCTGGGATGTTACTGGTGTTAGTTGGAGGAAAAAGAACCATTTCAGTTTATAATAATTTCAGACTAAAATTAAGGAAGGTGAGGCTAATGTCACAGGGCTCTGAGAGGATCCTGTGCACCAGCGCACAAATAATTTACCCCCAAGGATAAAATCTTCACCCCTTGTAACAACCAATTGGCGCGCTTAGAGTGGCAATTTTTTTGACCATCCCATTTTTGTGGCCCCACCCCCTAATTACCATGTTAATTTTACAAAATTTCACAGGTTATAAAAGTTTGATTATATTTCTGTGGTTTTGCAGTTTTGCAAGGGACCTGTTATCTTATATTGTTACAATTACTTGTTTCCTTATTTAGATTGCTTATCTAGAAACATTTGAATTGTTACAAATGTATCTTAGTTTCTGGTGTGGCTGTTCTGGGCTCTCTGCCAAAAGCCAATTAAGTTAGAAACGTTGTTTCTTTTTTTTGACTGGTCAGTGCAGAGAAAAATGGAACTTTCCAGTACAAATGAGGGACCAGAGGTTGAGCTGTCATAAGAGGGACTGTCCCTCTAAAAACGGGACAGTTGGGAGGTATGCAACATATTCTGTAGCACAATGAATGAAAAAGCAGGCCTCTCACACATTGCTAAATCATATGCCATAGGCTCCTCTAGGAGCAAAAAGGGATCATTTTACTTTTTAAAGCAGAGTGGGGAGGGGTATCTTGAAGATGTCAGGACATCCAGACACTAATTACAATTATCCAATAGCTCCCTTTGTTAGCAGCAGATGGAAGTAATTATAATGTTTAGGAGCCTGGACAGATTACAGCATTTAGCTTGTCTGCCTGAACAAGCCACATGCAGCCAAAACCCAGCACATTGTCCTCTTGTCACTACAACCAAACTGGTATGGGGGGAGCCCTGCTGACTGCAAGAAAACTCTCAGACGATGCATTGAAAGAGGCAATAAACAAATGCACCCAGCATTTATTGAGACCATGAGCCATAGACCCTAATGTTAGGAAGCATTTTAGAAACTGTGATGACTACTTTGACATATTCAGATTTATATACCTCAAATAAAAATAGCGTTAAATAAAAACAGTACCAGCCTGCAGTTGCCTTTAATAGACTACTTGCAAATGAAAGTCCAATTAGGGGATAAGGTAGAGGCCCTGGCCTAGCCACTCGCCAGTAATATACAATTTGAAAAATATTTGCCGCCAATACCTTGTCTGCTGCAAATGGGGGGTTCCCAATCTTTATTCCATGGTGCTCATGACACTTCACAGTGGGGAAGGACCATGCGGTCCCAAAACGTTTTTTAACTGTGAAGTGTCATGAGCACCATGAATAAAGAGTGGGTACCCCCATTTGCAGCAGACAAGGTATTGGCGGCAATCGTTTTTCAAACTTTAATAGACTAAACATCATTGGATTGGTGCTTGTATACAGATTAAGAAACCATTGCAAATAAACTCATTGGGTGTATAGATAACAATACAAGAAACTTCAGCACTCTGATTCATTTTGCCCTGGTTTCATCTTGACATGGTAAACAAGACAGGCCATTAAATACAAAACTAGTAGCATTTACAAGTATGGTGGTAGATGGCCTCACTCCAGTCCAATAAAATATTGATTTTTCTTTTTTTTTAAATGTCTTTATTTGCACCAAACATTACAGATAAGCAAAGTGAAACATGCCAATGCCTTCAGGAGTAGGGCAGGACAAAAAGGCAGGGGATGGTCTGCACACATTCTTCGACCACCCCAGCAAACAAGAACACACAGAAATTGCTCCCTTGCCCTTAACAATGAATTCCATGACCTGTAAAAAAACACTCGGCCTTCTGCCTCATGTTTTTATATGGTCATGAAACTCCTCAGTAACTTATAATATCCTTATATTTTACAAGAGGGGTACTTTTTTCACTATAAAAAGATATGGTTGTGTCATTTTCCCGATGTGTGCCATAGTATCTGCCCCCTCCCAAATCATATGACATTACATGCATTACTTTGAAATGTGCAGGTTTAAAGTTTGCAAATAAGGTCCAGAAAGCTCCAAATTATGGAAAAGGCTGCCTCCCATAAACTCCATTGTAATCAAATAATTCAATATTTTAAAAATTATTTAATTTTTTTCTGTAATAATAAAGCAGTACATTGTCCTAACTAAGTATCGTTAAGCCTTATTGCAGGTAAAAACAATCCCATTGTGTTTACTTAATGTTTAGATTATTTTTTAGTTGACAAAGTATGGTGATTGAAATTATGGAAAGATCCCTTATCCTGAGCATTCTGTATAACCTGGCTCATACCTGCAAAACTTAACAAATGTTAAAACTTAAAGGGGTTGAAAGGTGATATTCTGATATTTCACTGGTTTTGATTTTTTATTATTTGTGGTTTTTGAGTTATTTAGCTATTTGTTCAGCTCGAATTTCAGCAACCTGGTTACTAGGGTCCAAATCCCCATAGCAACCATGCACTGATTTGAATAAGAAACTGGAATGTGAATAGGAGAGGGCCGGAATAGAAAGATGAGTACAACAAGTAATAACTAGCAGCATCAGTACATTTGTAGCGTACAGAACACTTGTTTTGTAGATGGGGTCAGTGACCCCATTTGAAAGAGGAAACAGGAGTCCCTTTGCTGCCTGAGGTGGCTTGCTGCTGCTTGAAAACTGGAAATTTGTCTCTTAAAGTTAAAAAAAGCAGCATTTTTCACTCCCCTGGTACCTGCTCTGAGTTTCTCAACTCACCTCATTGGCACAGCAACCCCGGGCTGGAGAGAGTCAGAGGAAGCAGGCAAATAATTAAAAAACAATAAAATAAAAAATGAAGGCCAGTTGAAAAATTGCTTAGCCATTCGATAACATACTAAAAGTTAACATAATGATGAACCACCCATTTAATTTCTTGAGTTTCTCAAGTCATCACAAATTCATATCAATAGCAAATGATGTTGCAAAAGTACACCATTCTGACTATAGGTTTCCCAAGTCTCCCTCAAGTGTCAGTGCTATTTTGAGCCTTGTAATCATCAGTGCAGGAATGGGAGTGTGGACAATGCTGTACTTGGTGCCTCATTGCTCTTTCAAAGATTTTGGTTGTTTAAACCAGAGGGAATTATTTACTGTTCACAAAAGCTAAGCAGAGGGAAAAATGTAACTTAGTTCCCTCATCCTACTTAGAAGGAGTTAAAAAAAAAAGTAAATGCATTTGCTTGGTAGCAGACATCTCTTCAACCTACACACACATTAGGGTCACTCTTTATCAGTGATCCCCAACCAATAGCTCGTAGGCAACATGCTGCTCACCAACCCCTTGGATGTTACTCTCAGTGACCTCAAAGCTTATTTTTTAATTCCAGGCTTGAGGCAGGTTTTGGTTGTATAAAAGTCAGGTGTACTGGCAATCGGAGCCTCTGTAGGCTGCCAGTCCACATAAGGGCTACCAAATACCCAATCAAAAACCTTATTTGGCAAGAAAGCAAATGTAAGTCAGGTACAGAATTAAAGTCCTGTTCCATACTGTAATTATCTACAGTATAGCAACTTTTGCTACTACACTTTGTGTTAAAAAACTCAGATATTTTTAAAAACCCTGGAAGAAGCTGATATTTATATCTAAGATACTTTCTGTAACCCATTTTTGGCCACCCCCTTGGTGCCAAAGTTGTACATCACATAATTCTTACCGATGCAGGTCCTGCGTCCCCTTTGCTAAGTGAAAGGTACTGGGAAACTCCTCTCTGGCTGTGCCTCCACCTAATGGGATCCGGGAATAAACATGTGGTTGGCCCATTAGGAAAAACATTCACTTACACACTTTATTCTGTGTAAAAAATAACTTTATATAACATTAAAGGTCATGTAAACACATTTACATTTCTCATTACCCATCCCCTGGGAAATATATATACAGTCTAAGATACTGGCCCTCCTTGCCAGGCAAAGTCCCGTAATTCCTTTGGCAGACGAGTCTTAATTCCCTTTCCCCAAAGAGTACAATGTCCCAGCTAGCGTTACCTGCCCCAGTACTTTTCCCAACTGGACAAAGGTGCTGCTCCCACATGGCAGGCACACAAAAAGCCTGTTTCTCCAAACAGGAGATCGCTGGTCCTTATCCTTTCCTACCCCTTCCCTCAGGTAACACTCACCCCAAAGGAGTCCCACAGACGGGTAGTCTCACACAGAGCTGACAGGCATCCACAGCGATGTAGATTCTTTATAGGCTCCAGACTCTCCCAGTCAAGCACATAACAAGGCTTAAATCCTTCAGGTATTTGCTCCCAACGCTGTCTATAGCGTGAGCTCTCCCGACATCCATTGCTGAACTGCAGCTCTCAACATTCTCCATAGTGTGATCATGAAAATCCGGCAATCCAAACTCTAAACCTTCTTGGTTGAGCTTTCAGGCACTGGAGGATCCTGCCCAGCCTTGGCAGGCCTATTGAACTCCCTTTTAGCCTACATTTTGCCAGATAGGATTCACTATCTCCACAGTGAAACCAGGTTCAGAAGCAAGACAACAGCAAAACTATAAAACTGTAATGGCTGCCTTTGGTATCTGCCATGCTGCACCAATCAAGGGCTCTGGCCCTTAGGAAACCCTGTCTCTCAGCCATGAGGCTCTGACTGAAGGGGAAATTAACCCCACGGGGTCCCTACACTTCATTTGCTATTTCCTTCAGGGGAGTAAAAAAATAAAGGTTTCCATGAACTTTCCTAAAAGAAAAGAATGCAGTCGTGTGTCTTCATTGTCATAAAGAAATTATTTTTTTCTCTGTGGATAACCACAAGCTCACTGCAAAATGATGAGAAATAAAATGGATTTGCTAAGATTGATTTAGACCAAATGACAGATAATCTTGCAGGCTAAAGGATTAAGCAAAAGTTTAGCAAAGAATTGCGGAGGATCCAGCTTGGGGGTTAGGAATCTGAGCTGGCACTAGAGCATTTTAGAAGGACTGTAATTATTGTAGGAGGTACTGAATTGCATTAACACAGCGCTATTGACTCTGGGAAGAGGGTTCACTGTCCCTCACCCCTTCTCCCCCTTCCCTTCCTGATCACAGTAAGCTAGAAATGAATTAGCTGCCTTGTATTGGGGTTTCTCTTCCTCACGTCTCCATTTCCATTTCCTCCCTTTTTCTTATGATATAGTTCCTGTTCCTCTCACTCTCTTGATCATACCTGCCCAGCATCATTCTCTTTCTCACCTTGGGGCAAATTTAATAAAGGGCGAAGTGGCTAACGCTGGTGAAAATTCGCCATTGTGACGTCACTTTGGCACTTTGCCGATTTACTAATGGGCGCTGGCGTAATTACGCTAACGAAGGAGATAGACTGTATAGCGCAACTTCGCACGCCAGGTGTATTTTCGCTCTGGCGAAAGAGCGTTACTCCACAAATTCACTAAGTTTTTGTTTTTACTAAATGTTACCTCTATCGCCGGACTTGCCTTCGACAACTCAGACCAGGCGAAGGGCAATAGAGTAGTAGAAAGTCCCAAAAAACGATGGCGTCTTTTCCTTTTTACAGGGTGAAAGGCTGAAAAAGATCAAAAAAATTTTTTTGGGGTTCCCTCCTTCCCCCCTACATTTGATAACATATGGCACCTAAACTATACTGTGGGCACATGTGTAGGGCATTATAACAACTCTCTATAATTTTATTAAGGTTTCCTGGCCTTGTGTAGTGTAATGTATTTGCTGTAGCACATACGGCCATTGTACTTTAACTGCACATCGTATGCAAATTAGCCAATGCTAGTGTAACTTCGAAACTGCTGATCGTATTTTCGCTAGCGCAACTTTGCAAGTGTTCGGTGCCCTGTGCGCAACTTCGGATCTTCGTGAATTAGTGTTGTCCAGGCGAATTTACTGGCTAAGTATTGCGATGTCCGCAAAGCTATCAATGGCGAATTTTCGCAGGTAAGTAAATTTGCCCCCTTGTCTTTAAGTTCTTTTTCAAATTGTTGTTATAGTTATATAAGGCATTGGCTGAAATCTGCAGTAGGTTTGTTTAATAAAGTGCACGTAATAAAGCTATATTTGCACACTATAGTGATTCTACTGGCAAGGATATGGTGATTCTAGCTGTCTTCAATGCAAAGGTATTTTCAGGGGTTTTTTCATCCAGGCAAGAAGCAATTCTGTGCAAGTGACAAAATGCCTTGTGTGTCATTACCCTATAGTTGTAGTTGACTCTCACCCAACAACATTAGTGTATGTGCATTTATTTAGGTTAGCTTAGTCTGGAATGGTATGTTTGGCAGTCTTAGGGGTAAATTTATCAAATAGTGAAGTTTCGCCACTAGAGTGAAATTCCGCCACTCTCCATTCATTACCAAGGGATTTTGAAAGGCGTATTTATCAATGGGTGAAAGTGAAATACGCCTATAAAAATCCCATAGAAATGAATGGAGAGTGGCGGAATTTCACTCTAGTGGCGGAACTTCACTATTAACTTCACTCTTTGATAAATATACCCCTAGAGGGAAGGATATACCTGTATCACATATTCACATTCAACAGGAAGGGCAACCAACATGGTTTATACTGTGTTTTCCTGCTTGAAACACAGGCCAAAGCTGGCATCATAAAGGGGTGGCATGAAGAAGACAGCATTTAACTGAACTGATATCATTTCATGAACCTTTATTAAAAACATTTTCCTGGCAGTAAGTGAGACTACTACATTACAGAGTATGGCAAAGATTGGATTTCAACCCAAATACAGGTAAGGTAAGAGAAAGGGATCTTGTATAAAAACATTTAAAGAAATGCACATTTTGTGAGATATAAATCTTTGTTCTGTGTGTGTTCTAAATGCGGCAACAGTTAAACTGCAGCGACATTCCCTCCTTGTCTGCTAACTAAGCTCCTTGGAGATTTAAACGCTATTTTTGAAAAGTATAGGTTAGACTCAAAGTAAACACTGGTTTAAAAATCCTTTTAAGTGTGTTGAGTAAATAAATGTAAAAAAGAAAATGGAAAAGAGGAGTTAGTCCAATATTTTAACCTCCAAGAAACATCACAATTTAGAAAATGAAATAGATTTATACAGCTGAAATCTATTTATATTGTTCAGATCAACACTTCACCCTCCCCACCCACCCAAAAGGAAAGTATAGGTATGGGACCAGTTATCCAGAATGGTCTGGACCTGTGGGTTTCCGGGTTAAAGGATTTCCGTAATTTGGATCTTCATACTATCATTCTACTAAAAACCATGTAAACATTAAATAAACCCATTAGGCTTATTATGCTTCAAATGGGGGTTAATTGTATCTTAGTTGGGATCAAGAATGAGCTACTGTTTTATTATTACAGGGAAAAAGAAATAATTTTTAAATAATTGGATTATTTAATTATAATGGAGTCTATGGGGGCAAATTCACTATGCGCCGAAGCGCCTAACGCTAGCGTCAATTCGCTAGCGTTGGCCATTTTCGTTACTTCGCAAATTCACTAATGGACGCTGGCGTAACTTCGCTAGTGTAACTTCACACCCTTACGCCTGGCGAATTTGTGCAACGGACGTAACTGCGCAAATTCACTAACGCACGCATTGTTCTGAACGCTACCTTTTACACTAGACTTCCTTCGCCACCTCAGACCAGGCGAAGCGCAATAGAGTAGATAGGGATTTCTTCAAAAAAATTTTCTAAGTCCCAAAAAACGCTGACGTTTTTTCTATATTATGGGTGATAGGCTCAAAAAGATCGAAAAAATTTTTGGGGCTCCCCTCCTTCCCCCCTACATTTCCTAACTCATGGCAACTTAACTATACAGTGGATTTTAGTGAATTTGCGAAGTGCTTGCGAAACTACGCCTGGCGAAGTGCGGCGAAGTTACGCCTGGCGCAACTATGAATCTTAGTGAATGTCCCACTATGAGAGCCTTTTTTGTAAGTCAGAGCTTTCTGGTTAATGGGTTTCTGAATAACTTATTACTGTGTATACAGAGAAGATGTATTGCCCAACATGGTCTCCTTTCTTGACTACAGCCAGAACAAAAGGCAGCAGCAGTAGGGTTGCCACCTTTTTTTCTAAATTAGCTCCGGGTGGGAAGTGGGGCGGGTGACATCTGGGGCCAAACTGATGAATTTGTGGGCGGGTGATGTCAGGGGTGGGGTTGATGACATGGCAATCAGCGATATATATTGCATATATTCCAAGAAAAGACGCCCGTAGACTATAATGGATATTAAAAAAATGTTGCATGTTTTTAAGAATTGTAATGCGAAAACAAGTCCATTGACTTCAATGCATTTGGCGACTTTTTTGCCGTTTCGCAAATTTTTGTCAAAGTGAAACGCGTCAGATTCGGCCATCATTAGACTTTAAATCTGACCACATGTACATTGCAGAGCAGAGTTACATCTTCGAATATAAAGTTTAAACACAGGGCAAATACCTTGAGATACACTTAATTACAAATATACACACAAAAAATGTTTGTTAAAACATGTTACAAAACTACACAAATTATTTCACATCAGCAGTAATGGAACAAATGTAATCGTATCTGGTAAACAGGGCATGACGACCAGCTTATGACATATACAGATAAAAGGTATCTTATTGTATTTATAACATTAACAAATACATGTGTGTATACATGCTGACGTGTCCCTGTGTGGTTTGCTGATATACACTAAGAAAACTGCTGGAGATTTTATCATCAGTAACGGCTGGGTGTGAAATCTCATTAAGCTGAGGGCAGAATGCAGTTCAGTGAAGTGGAAGTGGTGAGGTGGTAACAAACGGTTGAGCTGGTGGTTTGTAAAATAGATCTCAGAGGGTTTGATGAGAAATGTACGTTGGAGAGAAGTGAGCCAGGAAAGTGACTTCACTGCAAGTGCCCTTTGCCTCCAGGTGCAGACGGGGTGTGCAGATGACCACAATCCGCACGCCAGATTTTCTCTTAAACCAAACATTTTGTTCAGTTTTCACACACTGTAATTTACTGCTGCAGATTCCTTATCATTTGTAAAACTATTATGTTTTGCTTTTCTATTTTCAATCCATAGCTTCTGTGGATTTATTGCACTGAGCTCAGTGAGTTCATCAGTTTTCTTTTTCCTCTCCTCCCACCCCATTGTCCTGTTCCTTAGGAGAACTAATGCCTAAAATTGTATATGACCAGAAATGTATTTTACACACTGTACCAGATAATGCAGACCTTCAAAGTTGTCCAAAGGAGCTCAACATCTTAAATTGTATGTCATCTTTTGAGTGTCAATAGCACTGCACCCACCATGTTCTGGGCAGCTATTGGAAAGCTAACCTCAGGGGTTGACCTAAACCAACAGAAAATGAGGTTTGCCTCCCATAGAAGCTGATACTATAGCATTGGTTATTAAATTGTGATGCAGAATACACTGGCAGATGTGAATCTGAATTACTAATACTAATCAGCAGAAATTAAAGCATATTCAGAGGCACAGATATTCACTGTTGTGGCTACCTTGGACTAGTTGGACTTGCCAACCCGACCCTCTTGCCTGACACAACTTCCTCTCCTGATAGTGGCTGCAACAGAAATTACAAGATATATATATGCGAGCCTGCGAGGTGAAAGAGGGCGGATTTGCAGCACCGGTTATTCTTTGGAGTACCTGACCCCACAACTGGGATGGGGGCACAGGGGGAGTGTGGGGTCCCCTGAGGTTGCAGCCCCGGTGGGTCCCCGGACCTCCAATCCAAAAAACATTTTACCAAATATACTTATGATTTTTAAACACTAAAATAGTTGTGATTTATTAAAGATATATATGCAAAAAATTGCATTAAAAGTAAAGGTTCCCACATTTCTGTCAAAGTCAGTGAGAAGTGTATGCGAAGATTTCACACAACTTTGTTTTTCTAACTTTAAAAATAACTTCATTCCATTATTTTTAAAAATAGGGCCCAGATAATTGTGCTGTGATGCCCCATAATATCAGCACAATTATGGCTATTCCATAACCAATCCATACTCCTCTTGCATCTCTGACCAACTTTCAAAACAATCAGTACTATTTTTTGTAGAATTCTTGTTTGTTCTTTTTAACCCCCTTCAGTCTTTCTTCATCCAAACAAATCTTGTATAACTCTTGAGAGGATGGATTTCTTTTAAAGCCATTGCACTCTGGGCATTTGGTCATGATTTTATAATAAAAGAACTCAAAAGCAATTTCTGCATCTTGCTAAATATTTGTTCCAGATTTCTGGTAGAAAATATATGAAATATTTGTATTCAGTATATTTTAAAACACAATTCATTGACCACATTTCAGTATCACAAAAAGCAAAAAATTAATTTTGTAGCGACAAAATAATTGTTTATAATAATAAATTCTAAACACAGTAATCATTTTGCAGTCAATGAATGGGAATAGAATGAACTCTGTAATACTAAATAACATATTTAAGTATAAGATTTTTGAAAAAACAAATTTTGTAGTCACCAAATGGTTTTTGCCTTCTGAAATTCATTTTGGGACCAAGAATTAAATTGTATTTGTGGGATGCATTTTGTTGGCACAAATATATTGTGGATGCATGAAAATAAAATTCTTATTACAAAATATTATAGGGCTCATTTACAGAGCTTGTGTTACATTCAAATTAAGCTATTCCCTATGTTTTTGTCCCACAATGCAACATACTAACCTAGTATAGGTATAAGATCCCTTATCCGGAAACCCGATATCCAGAAAGCTCAAAATTACGGAATGGCTCCCATAGAGTCCATTTTATCCAAATAATCCAAATTTTTAAAAATGATTTTCTTTTTCTGTGTAGTAATAATAAAACGGTAGCTTGTACTTGATCCCAAATAAGATATAATTAATCCTTTTTGGAAGCAAAACCAGCCTATTGGGTTTATTTAATGTTTAAAGGAATTTCTAATAGACATAAGGCATGAGGACCCAAATTACGGAAATATCCATTATCCAGAAAACCCAGGTTCCGAGCATTTTGGATAACAGGTCCCATACCTGTATTCTAATATACAGTACCTGTGTTCACCACAAATATTGCACACAAAGGGATTTGCACTGTCGTAGACCTACAGATGCAAAATCCGAAGCACCAATGAAGGGCAGTGTGTTAATAAAATGTGTGTGTGATTTAGCTGATGCAACTGGGTGTGTCTGTAGGCACAACACATAGTCTAATAGTGTCTTTGAAATACCACTTGCCCAAAGTAGGTACAAGCATGGGGTAGTTTATCTGGAAACCCTTTATCTAGAAAAGCCATCTCCCATAGTCTGCAGTATAATTACAATTACAATCCTGTTAGGTTTATTTAAAATTTAAAGGAACAGTAACACCAAAAAAATGAAAGTGTTTTTTACTTTAATAACACTTGCTAGACTCACTCCCCCATAAAAGTCACAGTAGAGGTGCATCAACTTGAAGAATCCACGGATATTAGGTAAAATATATTTTTATAGGAAAAAATTTAAATATAAGAATCTCCATAGACCCTGCGTGTTTTTTGCCCAGTAGGCACTTTGTGACCATGCCCACTAGCCCCAATACTAAGTGCCTATTGGGCAAGTAACGTGTAGGGCCTATGCAAATACTTATATTTTCATTTTTTCAAATACAATATGAGCGGAGGGTCAGGGGCTGGTGCACCTGGACCACTGATTTTATTTGGTGAGTTATTTACATTGGTTATCTGTAGCACCCATAACCCTATGCTTGATAAAGTGGCACAACAACAAACGTTGCACTCCACATTAAAATACACAAGACAATCTTGCTTGCATCAATCCTGTGTGCTTCGGATTTTTTTCTATTGAATTATTCAACAAAAGCACCACAATAGCAGCACAAGAGGTAGTTGAATAATTGTCAGGCACAATCACAGGTGTAGTAGTTACAGCACAAAATGGCACCACTGAAGGAATAGCTTCCAGGTTGTCAGTACATTATGTAGTCCAGATTCCCCTGCAGTAGATGTGGAACAGGAATAGAACATAGAATGTTACCCTTGTCAGTCCTTCACTAAAGGCAGAGAGAGTAGTCCCTTCTATTCTCCTTGGTGGCGCACAAAGCTGCTCTTACTAACCAAAGCTCACTGACTCTCTAGAGAGTGCTATAACAGTGGCTATCCTGCACACTAGCTACTTTTGTTCACAGGTTCCCTGCTCCCAGACTTCTCTAGTCCCTTTAGAGTCTATCACTTTGGGGTCCCTTGTTACTGCAGGCAAGAGGAAGGACCACACTTTGCAAAGCACTTTGTTACTGTGAGACAGGATATGGTCATCAACCTAAGGCAAAGTAAACTGGGTATGTAAACAAGTAGAAATGGTTTTGTGGGCTTTCGCTCAGCAACAAGGAATAGGGAAACAGTTGGGAATTAAAGCCACAGTGTAAGGAATATACCTTATGCTGGTGGTCTAGTGGGCGGCGGGGTCCCCCGCCATGTCTCCGGACGGTACGCCCGCCGCATGCATTCTATCCCTTTTCACACGCTTCTAGGTTTATGCGCCGGCATGATGACATCATCACGCAACGGCGTGAAATTCAAACTATTTAAAGGGGCCTTGTAGTTAAACACATTGCCTGTTGTTAGGTTCAATTTGTAAAGTTCCTAGGTGCCTTTCCTCCTTGTATTCTATCTGTTATTACTGGTTTTGACCCTTGCTTTGCCTGTGACTATTCTGATCTCTCCAATCCTAACCCTGCCTGCTTGTGACTACTCTGACCTCTCCAATCTGACCTTTGCCTGTCCTCCGACTATTATACGATCTCCAATCCTGATTCCGGCCTGTCTGACGATTCTCTGCTTATGCTGGCCCAGCCTGCTTGTTCCTGGTGGTGTTCTTCCTTCCAGTATCCTGGTGAGATGATCGTGCCCCTTTGCTGGTCCAGAACCTTTCCTCTCTCAAATAAGACCTGGCAGCATCCAATTAGCCGAGGGCTCCTTACGAGGTGAAAGGCAGCGGTTATAGACAGTAGTGAGAGCCGTGACTAGGGAGCTTAGCTTGGGTTCTGGATATAGGGTGCTGAACGTGACACACAGGGACTGTTAACCCTATGGGTCCCTACACACCTCTTTCTTCTTTTTGAAAAATCTAAATATTGTATGCCAAAGCATACATGAGGATAAACAATATACATAAAAGCAGATATGTTGTCAAAAAGATATTCTGTGGATGTGTAGATCACTTAATCAGTCCAAAAGTATAGGAGGCAACTGCTCGTAGGCAAAGATCAACATAGCATGGTCTATGGGCTCCTACACATGCACTCTTGCATTCCTATACTGGGTTGCACTGGGCCGGCGGGATGCCAGTAAATAACTCAGTGGGCCCCCGGGTCTCGTGGGCCCCGTTGGCTCAGACCCAGACTCCCTGCTATGGCTGCCCCAAATGTCCTTCTCCTGGCCTGGTTGCGCAAGGTATGGGCGCACATGGGGGGAGGTGCATGTGAGGTTGGGGGCCTGGAGGGAGCTTTGTAGTATGGAGGGAGGCCCTGAGACAGCAGCCCCAGTGGGCCCTGGGCCCACCAGTCTGATCCTGTTCCTATACAAGCATGAGTTAGTGAAGGCCATTCTTCTTCTATTGTGCCTGTATCCATGATTCTGTGCTTAACTGCTCAACACAGTAAATTGCAACTTGCAGCATCTTACCTGTGTTTGCTGGTTCAGTGTGGTGGTGAAAATGTAAAAGACAGGAGTGGGGACTATCTAAAAAATACACTGGAGTGTAGCTACCTCCCTGCCTATTAACATACAGTATCTTTGAATGTGGCAGAAGTGAAGTTTGGAGAGATGGAGAGTTGAGAAGGAAACTAGCAAGTTTTCTAAAGCAAAACTGAGGTAATAATGTAAGAGAGGCAGTTATGCAGATATAGGGGTTGTAGTATTAAAACAACAACAGGGACAAATTTAACAAAATTAATTGTTGACAAATTGCCTGCCCCATTGAGCTTAAGCTGGCCATAGATGCAAAGATCGGATCATACGAATCCTCGATTGCATCTATGACCATCTTACAATGTAGCTAGGGTTGCCACTTGGCCGGTATTTTACCAGCCTGGCCAGTAAAATTGATGGTTGATCCCAATGTTATTAATAGGGGAAAAAAGATAAATATATAGGAAGGCCAGTATTTTTTTCCAGAAAAGGTGGCAACCCTAAATGTAGCCTTGATCAGCTCTCCCAACAGTTATCACTCTATGGAAAATCTTATACACAACTGGGAAAATAAAGTAAGGAAACTAGTTGATCATCAAAGGCACTACTCTGCTGTGTCACATGATGTGTAAAGTGTAAAAATGGAGATGGTACCTAAGATGGTACCTAAGATAGTAGAGTCTCTAAATTCTAAAATACTTAAGAGTTTATGGGGCTTGTTAAAGGATCTTTGTGTGATAATTGGATGGAAAATTACCAAGGAAAATGGGCCAGTGGAGATACTGTTTCTTTTTTAATGAATCTACAACAAATATTACATTTTTAACTTTATTTTGGTGGCCATTGTGGAGCCAGAGTGTCCATGCACCCAGACACTTTGGTATATGCAGATTAAGGGACATGTGCACAGATACATCCGATATACAGGCACAAACATAAACAGGCACTGATTTTTTCCTGATTTTACAAAAGACTACTCACTGCCTTCATATTGGTGTCTTGCAGTTGCTCTTTTTGATATCAGCTGCTTGGAGTAGCCCAAGTTAATCACTGTTTTTGTTGCATTGCAAAAATATGAGCATAGATAAACAGCTTGTGTCAGCATCTAGGGTTCACCTTGATGTGGGCATGGTGGCTTTGCAATTTTATCATCATAAACATTCATTTAAAATCCATGTTTTTTTTTTTAAATGTACACTATTTTGCCAAGAATATCCAAGCACTTTTTTGGCCCAAAGTATCTGTACAAATTACATGTCTTCAATTGGAACTTACTTACTTTTTAGTGCCAAACTGCCTCTGGAAGCAATGTCAGGATTAGACTATTCGTGTTGAACATGAGATTTTTTATGGGTGAGAAGCTGCACACAAGCCTAGCATTACCTTGTGCAAAACAAAGTTTCAGCTGGAGGTTGTAAAGGTCACAACTGTTCTCTGGAGTCATGAATGGACAAGTCTGGGTTTGGCAGATGCCAGCAGAACACTTCCTGTCTGACTGTGTCCTGCCAACTGTAAAATTTGGTGGAAGGGGAATATGGTCTAAATTTTTTTTTTGGCTTGCTCTAGGGCCCCCTTATTAAAATTACACATTATTTTTTAAACGTTTTATTGAAAACATCTAGCAATACAGGATAAAATACGTCAGACATTTACGTTCTTTTTTATTTAAGTTTTATAAGTTTATTCAAAGAAATAAACAGTTAATCAAGAATTACACATTATCACGGACAGAATCGTGTCACAAATGTCTCAGTGTACCCTGAGGTTAAATATTGTGAAATATGGCAAAAATCATGATATGTGAAATAGACAGGGGCCAGGCGAACCAAAATGAAAAATGAAAAAGAATAAGCATTCATAACAATGCAAACATTTTCACACAGTCCACAGTATCATTTTTAAGTGCTGTTAAATATTTAATTCTCAGTGTAAAATGTACTCTTCAGAAAGTCCACTTCTGATGCGGGTGGATGTTTTTCCATTTCCCCACAATGATACACATACAGTAGCTGCAGTGAGGAGAGTGTTTGCTAATTTTCGGCTTGAATAGCTTTTCTTTCCTAGTATAAATATTATAAAGGGTCTGATTGAGGTTCAAACATTAAAATTCTATGTAACCAGTGTCTTACCCTATTTAAAAATCCTTGAATTTCTGAATATGTGTAGTAGTGTTCCCTCATTACCACATCTCCTCCAGCAGTTAGGGGAGGTCTGGGGGAACCCCTTATGTAACAAGAAAGAAGTATGATACCACTCCATCAGTATCTTGTAAATGTTTTCCTTTAAGGTTACACATATAGGCATTTTAGTAGCATTTCCCCAAATGATATACCACGTTGTCAATTCTAGGGGTTGGTTCAACACTTCTTCCCATTTTTTCATGTAAGCATGGGGGGCAGCATTACGATCTCTATTGTTAAGGAGGCAGTACCATTGGGAGATCAGTTTTCTTCAGGAGATCACGACTGCCGGAATGTCCTCTGGTGCCTGGCCTCTCGGGCTGATGGATAGCACAAAATGTCTTAGTTATAAATATTGAAAGCTAGTGAGGCTGCCTAGATTGGGTTCCCCCCTCACAGATCCTGATATTGTTGAGTTTTCCAGTTAGGGGATGAAATAGTCTATCTAAATGAAAAGATTCCCAGCAGAGGCTAAAGAAATAAAGTCTGTCGAGTAACGCAGAGGAAGTTCTGGGCTTTTAACCAATGGGGTAAAGTAAGTGGGGAGCTGAGTTATAATTTCCCAGTGGTCTTCTGCCATAGAGATAGATATTGTATGGGCTGTGCAACATAACATTGTTTTTTTTCCCATTTGGTGAAAGTAGTCTACCCAACCACAACCAGGAGGACAGATGTGAGGAGCAAGTAATTGTTTTCTAGCGTAGCCCATTTCATTAAAGGAGTAAGGTTCACCCAATCCCCAACTTGTTTAATCTGAGTGGCAAGATAATAACATAGTACATTTGGAACTGCCATTCACCCATGGGTTTTGAACAATACATGGGATATCTTTAAACTCTATGCCATTTATTTGCCCAGATAAAATTAAGAATTGCAGCTTGCATTTTTTAATGTCCACACTGGAATTGGAAGTGTTAAAAATAAATACAATAGCCTGGGGAGAAGGTTCATCTTAACTGTGGCTATCCTGCTATTCCTGCCTCAGTCTGGCTAGAAGGGGTGGAGAGCTTTGTTTGTGGAGGGAGGGATGGTTCCTTGTTAAATGTACTTCTGGGTACTTAAGAGATGTTTCTACCCAATGGTAGGAAAAATTAAACTGGAGAAGCTTAAGTTGGGAGTGCAGGATTAGAATGGGAAGGGTTTAGGATTTATCATTGTTTATTAATCCTGAGACTTGTCCGTATTCTACCAAAAGTGTAGGTTAGGGAGAGTGGTTAGCGGACGAGTTATGGTCAATAAGATGTCATCTGTGTAGAGACCTAATTTATATACCTTGCCCCGAATTCAAGCCCATGGATGTCTGGGCACTGTCTTATTGCCAACAACAATGACTCTATACTGATAGAAAAGAGCAGTGGAAATATGGGCAACTCTGCCTTGTGCTGTTCCATACTTGTAGGGGATCAGACAGGGTGCCCGGTTTTTTAATTTTGGCCATAGAAGATAAGTAAAGGGAGCAGAGGGCCATCAGAATGGACCCCTGAAAGCCCATGGCCCTCAGTATTAGAAAAAATATACGCCCGTCCAAGGGGCATTTAAGTGTTCCGTCCCTGTGAGGTTAATTTGGGGAGACTTCATTTGGCTAAAAAGTTGTGACTCTGGTTGGTCCATCTTTATAATTCAGTATTAGGGAATAGGTTATACAGATCGGTGTAGTATGAGTGAAAATCTTCTGCATTAGCTTCAGGAGAACATATCCAGCCTAGAGTTCTATGTATGATTTGGGGGGTAAAGCCTGTTGAGCTCTCTGTATTTTTGGTCAATAATGTATGAGGTCTGTTGGCTTTTCATAATAAAGCTGCTGTATTTGTTCAGTAATTTGTCTGCCTTAATAACTTTGAGGTCTTTCAATGCATTTCTAAGGGAAACTACATTTAAGTGTAAATTTATGGAGCAGACAAATGTTTGTCCCATGTCTGTTTATGATTACTCTCTAAAAGTTGAATTCTAAGAAATCTGTTTTTTAAGCACAGCACTATAATCCCCCCCTACTCGTCCCCTAAACATAACCTTATGAGCCTCCCACAGAACACTGGGAGAGTCTACAGAAGCTTCATTTAATCAGAAGTATTCCTCTATGCAAAATTTCAGTTTGTCTCTCGTGGCAGGTCATTTTAGAATTTAGGGCTTCTGTGGTGTGTGGGTTGGTCTATGGCTAGTGTGATGTCTATAGGTGCATGGTCTGCCCAGGAAATATGATGTATTTTGGACCTTAGCAGAAAAGAGCATACAGATGATGAAAGTCAATGCATGTGTACCGTATGTACCTGGTGGTAATGGGAAAATAAGTAAACTCTTTCTCGGTAGGATGTAGCACTCTCCAGACATTCTGTATGTGATGTGACCTCAGAAATGTGCCAAATTGTGTGGAAATTTGGTCTGTGGAACTTGAAGTGGGTTGTTGCATAAATTCTATTCTGTCCAGGGATGAGGAATAAATCATCTTAAATTTGCCCCTACTATCAAGTTCCTAGATTCAACTATATTCATTTTTGCTTGGATTTTCTTTAGCATGCACAAAGGCCTGCAATTGGGTAGGTATACACTTTTAAGTGGTATAGAGGAGTTTTAAGAGTACCCTGTGCAATGATATAATGACCCTGTGGGTCCGCAACCGTGTGCTGGAAAGTGATTTAAAACTGTTTTTGAATTAATATAGGAACTACTTTTTTCTTTGGACCTGAGGCTCTCATGATTACTGAAAAATCTTTTGACTGGATTTGCTTTACGATGATGTATTTCTTGGAGTTATATTATACTAGGGCCTGAGTATTTAAGGTCTTTATCAATGGGGAATTCAGTTCATTGACATTTAAAGTTTTTATTTTCATCATTTTGAATATGTAAAAAATAGTAGAGTGGCAGGGTTCTGACCCATTGGGTTAATAACAATAGGCAATATAATCCATTACATCTCACCACTACTTGCCCAGGGTGGGGGAACACAATAACCTATGTCACAATAGGATGTTAAGTGCCCAGTTAAAGATTAAAACTAGAAAAACCGAAATAAAAAAACAACTTTAAACTTGAGTCTGGTTGGATTTATCTCCCTGTCAAGTAGAGTTGTAAGGGAGTGTGGTAAAGCGGGCCCTTGCCATGATAGGGTATAGGAGAGGAGAAGACAGAAAACAGTTCCCTCTATATATCCAAGTAGCTATTGCAGGCTATAAATGTTCATAAACTGGAGAAAAAGAAAAGAACAAAATATCTCAAGGATGGGATCATGTGATTTTAGATCACCACCAGCGTCTTCAATGATCCTGTTTAGGGACTTTTATCTAGAACCAATTCTGATAAAAAATTAAGTGGGTGCCCTCTGCAGAGTAAGAGTCAGGAAGGAGGAGGAATGTGGGGGTTTTTGGAGTCTTCGGTGCCCTCCGGTGCTCCATGATTGGGAAGGCCTGTGCTGTTGAAGAGGAGAGCGAGGTGCTGAAGGGATCTCCTCGCTGGTAAGGTCCAACTGCCACAGGAACTGAGGTGCTCTAGCTGGGTCCTGGATGGAGAACTGGGTGCCATCCTGATTTACTTATTTATATCAACCAAAAGGGGAAGCACCATCGATATGGGATCCGATTGTCTCTTAATTTTGTGTGATGGCCTTGGGTCTTTTCTTTTAGCGAGTGTAAATAGGGACAAATCATTAAACACTTGTATTTTATTATATTAGTCCTCGTGAAGCAGTTTTATGCAAAACAGGTCTTCCCTCAGGGAAGCAGTCTCAACCACCAAATAAGCCAGCTTTTGAATAAGCTCATCTGAGGTGTTTTCTATGTCCATACTCTCACCCAATGCTGAGATCTCCAGCCTAAGTTCAGTGACTGTCGTTTTAGGTGAAGCTGTGATGCTGTGCATGAGCTTGTCATGCTTCTAACTGAGCAGAGAGTATGGCTGCTATTGAGGGTTGTGTAGTGGCAGTACGAGTCACCTGTGAGTCAAGCTGTGCATCCATCAGCTCGAGCTGTACCATCGGCTTCAGAGCCCCATATTGGTGGAGTGGCTGGGAGAATCAGATGCACTGGAGTGGTGGTCAACGCCATCTTGGTTCTCACCATTGTTGTTCTTGACAAACCCATCGCTTCCTACTTTGCGGCAACAGTTTGAAAAAGGCTTATACCTGTTTAACTATAATTATGCCCCAATGCACAAAGATCAGTACAAGGAACATATTTCGGAGCTAACAATTTTCACTGCTTTGCATTAGATGGGAACACTTGCACTGCAGCATAACATACAGTAGGTGCAAGGAGGCAATTGTGTACTAGCTCTAAGAGAAGTTTCCAATTAGGAGTTTGTTTATTTGATAGTGAAACATACAGTAACAGTATAGGATTGCTAGATGAGAGCTTTACGTTTTCCTAAAATTTCTCCAAAATGCCTGACATGTATTGATTTTGGAAACAACTGCAAAGCTGTTGCCTCTAAGGGTTAAACTGTGCTGCATCTATCAAGTTGCAATTTCCCCAGGATTGTGAAAAGCTGACTTTCTATTCCTGTGAACAAGTCCTTCTGATTAGCATTGTCTGCTAATGAGCTCATTCCATCAACCCACAGATGCAGTGTCTCTGGGTTATTTATTCAGCTCTCTCTTCAGTACAGTCAGTAAAATACTGTGAATTGAAATAAAGAACTGAAAAAAAATCCTTTTCCTGAGCCATTGCCTAGTAAACGTCTGCTTTTTTATGTATTGTAAGTGAATCTGCCTTGAACATGTAACACCTGGTTATGGTCTTTTCATTCCTAGTACCAATAGTTTTTTTACCGGGTTTTCATGTAATGCTTAAAGATATTTAATATAAAGCCCCTATTGTTTAATACATTGGTCTCTTTCTAGTCTTTGTTACTTCCCACTATGTTTAGTTTAGTTGTTCCCAAATCCTTTCAACAGGACAAACCCCCAAATATACATCTTGCAAAGATATATCAATAAGTGGCTCTAATGGGATCTCTTAATTTGTGATGGATTCTCTGTAATATTCTAGTTACTGGCCTACACCATATGTTCATATTTCCAATGCAATATATGTATATGTACTGTATATGTGTTTTTTTCAAATGTCGTTCTGGAATTAAGTTTTGCTCTTGGAATACATTTTTGGAGTATTTCACACAATCTCTTCCGGTCCCTGGATAGTTACGCCACTGGCTTCATCTATTGGCTAAACCTTGCACTTCACCAGTTCTTTCCCTTGTATCTGATGTCTAACATCCATTCCAGTCTGCACTACCCCTTTATCACAAAGGGATATTCATTTATGTCAGTTGTACTTTCTCAGGTCTTCCACTCATCTCTGAGTTTCTGTGTATTCCTGGCATCCTATTTATTGGGCATTGAAAGTCAGGCGGGTACTTTTTTGCTGGAAGACATTGTCTATGAGTTAATTTATGAATCTTTTTTAATGTTTCCTATACCCTTTTACGGCCTAAAAGTTTCCATCTAAGCTTTGTAGTACCGAGGAACACCATAATCTTGTTGTGACGCTTCATACAGTATGTGAGAAAAGTCCCTGCTATGGAATATTGCATTTATGCTCTAGTGCAGGGGTCTCCAACCTTTTTTTCTCGTGAGCCACATTTAAATGTAAAAAAGACTTGGAGAGCAACACAAGCATGATGTCACGGCCGGCACCCAATACCATAACAGGTGCCAAGTACCCTGGTCTCGGCTTCACCAGTAGTGTGACCACCGTTGGGCTTCGGGAGGAGCCCTCAGCTTACTTGGGTGCCACCTGGACTTAACGAGGGGTACAAGGCGAGATGTTCTGGCTAGCAGAGGGGCACGGCAGGTAGAAAGTCTTTTGGGGCAGGCAAGAGAATCGTCAGACAGGCAGGGTCGAGGCAGGCAGATATCAAGAATCGTCAGGCAGGCAAGGGTCAAACCGGGTAATCAAACAGATGGGGTCAGGCAGAAAGAGTAGTCGAGATGCAGGCAAAGGTCAGGATTCGGATATCAGAATAGTCAGGAACAGGCAGGGATCAAAACCGGAATAGCAGATACAAAATACTCAGGAACAGACAGCAGAAGGCTTCAGGAACCACCAGAATCAAGATTCTATCACGGGCACTGGCTGGGAGTATGAATAGGCCTTAAATACTTTCAAATTTCGCGCCAAAACGTGCGCCAATGCGCGCTGGCGTAATCACGCCAGCGCGCCTGTACCTTTAAGAGGCGCGCCGCGCGCGCCCTAAGAAACCAAGATGGCGCCGGCACTGGAGGCAGGAGAAGGAGCGCGGCGGCGTGGCGGCCGTCCATGACGCCGCACCACTAGACCACCAGGTATTTTTATTACACATGAAAACTCCATGGGAATGTCAAAAAAGGGCTGTTATTGGCTGTTTGGTAGCCCCTATATGGACTGGCAACCGACATTGAGGCTCTGTTTGGCAGTGCACCTGGTTTTTATGCAACCAAAACTTGCCTCCAAGCCTGGAATTCAAAAATAAGCTCCTGCTTTGGGAGCAACATCCAAGGGGGTTGGTGAGCAACATGTTGCTCGCCAGCTACTGGTTGGGAATCACTGCTCTGGTGTGTCTGGCTTTGCCCTTTGCTAGCTTGTTGTAAGGGGCTAAACACACAATAGAGGCGTATGGAAGCAATAAGGAAAGTTATGGCCACACAGGCTATTGTAGTAGAAGTTAAGGAATGACACTTCAAGAACAGCACCAATTACAACTTCGAACTTAGTTTGTCTCTAACCACTACCTGCTGCCATCTTTAACCTGCAAAGACTAAATGAATTGTATGAAACTTGAATACTGAAGGTATTTTGAGATATAATTCCTGGCCAGGATAGTTCTTAACCACTACGCTTTTTGTAATTTTTAACAATTTTTAACGCATTTGCTCATAACGCATTTTAATTGCCATGTTATAATTTTAATAACTACTAAAATAGCTAAACCTGTTTGTTTACAAGTGCTTTTTTTAGTTACAACTGCCTCCTTAGCTGTTAATTTGAAGGCTGTGTGTTGGGGTCGGTGTGACTAATTCTAGATAATGCTATACAGTCACAACCATACAGATATGTTTTTTTGCCTGGCATATCATCAAAAGCCATGGGCATGAGTAAAACAACCTGGTGCCTCAATCCCACATATTTCTACTTTCCCTTCTCAAGGGTTATGCCACACCAACATAAATATAAACTTCCCCTTAGGAGATAATAAAATCTATTTTTCAGACGGCCATTGACTTTAATGAATTTGGACAAGGGTGGTTTGTATGAAAATTGTTGCGTGTCAAAATTGTCGCTCATCAAAATAATTTTGACGTCCATTGACTTCAATTCGTTTCACAAATTTTTTGCTGTTTCTAGTTTTCTTGGCGAAGAGAAACTGGACAATCACGCACACCACTAATAAAAAGGCACTTGCGAGGGGACATCATTACACTTTAAAAGTTCATTAGAGGACATTATAGACAAATAGCAAGGGGTCTTTCTACCCATAAAAAGGATCACAGCACCAGGGGCCACCTCTTCAGACTAGAGGAAAAGAACTTTCATTTGAAGCAACGTAGGTGGTTCTTTACAGTGAGGACAGTGAGGTTATGGATGATGTTGTGTTGGCTGATTCTGTTAATGCTTTTAAGAAGGCTTGGATATTTTCTTGGACAAGCTTATAAGCTCAATAGCCAAGGTGATACCATAAATTAATAAAGATATTGGTTTATATAGTTTATATGAGTGCATGGAGGGTCGGTGTGAATATGTGGGTGTGTGTGTATGTATAGATGCTGGGTTTCATTTGGAGGGGTTGAACTTGACGGACTTTGGTCTTTTTTCAACCCAATTTAACTATGTAACTATGTAAAGGTATAATACTTTTCGGGCGCTCTTCTTTAGGGAGCCTTATGTCCAAGGTTCGCCAGAAGAACCAACCTTGGAGACCAAAGTGGAACAGCTATGTACTCTCACTTACTATATTAAATATTAACAAGAAATTATCACTAGCTCCCTCGGTCAGTTGGGAACATTTTCCCACCCAGGGGCATAGGTTACATGTACTGGGTCTTCCTTAGCTATTAGGTGAATTCTAAACCAGAATGGGATTGTTCCTATGAGTCCCTACCATTATATAGTTGCTGCTGTTGATGGAATCTAAGCCATGGATTTTCTTAAAGAGTCCAGTGACTACCACTATGTCACTCCTTCATAACCTACTCTGTAGTTGCACAATGGTAAGTAATAGAATCTTTTCTCAAGAATATATAAGTAGGGTAATGCAAATAATATACAACAGGCTGAAGCACAGAATGCAGGGAAAGGCCAGAGACCTTCTGCATATTGTAACTCAAAAGTCACGTGCCATTAAAGGGATAGTTCACCTTCATAGAATGGTAATTTTTCTAACAACGTTTCAAATGGTCTTCAATTTTTATTTGTTATAGTCATATGCCCTTTACACCTAGACACTTTCCAGAGTTTAAATGAGGATGTAACTGACCTCAGCAACCCATAACTCTAGCTACTATTTTATTATTGTTCATTCTCTTTTATTCAGGCCATCTCCTATTCATTTTCTAGTTTATTATTTACACTACACTACCTGGTTGCTAGAGTAAGTTGGGACCCTAGGAACCAAAAAGCTGCTGGCGAACATAAAGCTAAATAATTTAAAAACCACAAATAATCAAAAATGCAAGAAGAATGCAAATTATCTCAGAATATCAAGCTCTACATCATACTAAATGTTACATTTAAGGTTAAAGGAGAAACAAACCCGTAACAAAAAAAAACCCTACCCCCCTCCCTTCTCCCCCTCCTCCATCTAAGGTGGTACCCTGGCAAATGCCCCTAACTTTTTACTTACCCCTCAGTTCAGATTCTGTCCCCCTTAGTTCACAGCAGCCATCTTCTTTTCTTCATTAAACTTCGTTTTCGGCGCATGCGCAGTTGGAGTAATTTTCCGGTACCGAAACAACTGCGCATGCACTGAAAGTCACGGAAATTTCCAAAAGGTATCCCCCGATACCACCTAGGCTGGGGGGGAGGAGGGAGGGGGGTCTACAAAGGATAGAGGGTTAGGGTTTTTTATGTTACGGTTTTGTTTCTCCTTTAACTACGACTTTAAGGCATATTTTTGATTTATCTTGTGGCAGACTCACTGCTGTATTTCTACCATCCCCTGTAATGTAGTTCAATCAGATGGATCATTTTTAAGCTGCATTCCATCATACGTTGCTCATTTTGCAAGTGAATCTGTGGGTTTAAGGGGGAGGGAGATCTGAGGCACACTGTATATAGGAATTTGATATTGTTCTGAGCCGAAATAGCCTAGGGGGCTTCAGGGTTCAATTCAGGACAATCTGCCTTAGATTAGAAACACTTGTAGAATCAAATGTAAATACACATGTGCAAAGGCAAGTTTATACACTATTAATTTAACTCCTTCACTGAAAGCTAACAACTTACCTTTAAAAGCTGTTGTGTTTTGTGTCCAAGCAATCGAATTTCTTTACCACCACACAAAAAATGTTCTGTAATCTAATGATATTATATGTTCTGAATACTTTTTGTCTGTCTTTCTACAAAGTCACTTTATCCCTTAATGACTAAATACACATGCAGAAGATATATACAACTTAAACTGGTCTAGGACTACAGATCACTGAGAATTACATTGCCTATATACACTTGCTTAATGGCAAATGGGTCTTGAAAGCTTACGTTTTCCCAAGAAAACACCACATGAATAGGCAAGTTTCTGTGGCTCAATTTAAACAACATTTAACCATCTGGTGATCCTAAACTAGCTATCTGTTTCTACATAGTTCAACTGAACTTAGAGTGGTAATGGATACTGGCCCACAAAGTACTAGGGTTAAAACCCTAAGATTCAAAATGTATAAGCTGATGGAAATGATGAACCTCTTAAGGGGTTCTTCTTTTCTAACCAACTAAAATCCTAATCCTCTCTAATACTTAAGAAAAAAGGCATTAACATTTTTTTAAAAAGCCAATAATAAAATTAATGTCCATTTACCCAATTCATCCAAGTGATATGCTGAACTGGTCTGATTGATTGTCCATTGGGATGAAAGCAGATCTATGCAGGTATGGCCATTTTTTAAGTCTACCACTATGGTAAATAGCATTCGGAAATTGGGTAATTGTTCCAAATTCTACAAGATTTTTCTCCAGAAACCAAGATCCATTTGAATGCTAGCATGTGTATAGAATTTGAATTTGGGACATTAGAATAAAACGATCTACCACATGCCAGCCTTCATTTGGATCTTATTTATTTGGAGTTCTGGATTATTACTGGCCTACAGTTGGCATTTTCCTCTCAGGACATGAGACTGAGAACTATTTTAAAATTTGTTTTACATTTTTTTCCCAGTCTTACTGGATGAACATTGATCTTCCACAAAAATAACTGCCTTTTAAGTCAGTTCAGACACTTCTGAACTGACTTAAAAGGCAATGCATCAAATAAAAAAAACATCTTCTTGATTATGTTCCATTTTCTGGAACTTTGGCACTAGAACATACAAAATAATGTTTTCACTCTAATAAACATCTTTTTTTTAAGAGTCTGTACTCACCTAGATCTATCCAAAATGGTTGGGACCTGGGGGTTTTCAGATAACGGATCTCTCTGCAATTTTTGGATCTTCATACCTTAATTCTACTAGAAAATCATGTAAACATTAAATAAACCCAATAAGCTGGTTTTGCTTCCAATAAGTTTAATTATAGATTTTAAGAATTCAGATTAATTAATTAAGATAAATATCTTAGTTGGGATCGAGTACAAGGTACTGTACTATTTTATTATTACAAAGAAAATCATTTGGATTATTTGATTATTATGGAGTCTATGGGAGATGACCTTTCCAAAATGTAGAGCTTTCTGGATAAAGGTTTCCACTAGACAATACCTGTACAATTATTTCTTATGCTGGAATAAAGCAGCAGAATTTGTGTTAGCCATGCAGATTTCTTTTTTCAAGAAAAAACGATTTTAACCTTAAATCAAAATATTGATGCTTGCATAATAAAGAGAGAAATTATAATTTGATATTTGTTGGTGTACATTAGTTTGAAATGATTTTGCAAATGAAAACTACTGAGGTACCACATGAACATTTATATTACCCTCAAAATAATGTAAAAAAAATCTACTGACTGTCCTTGCCTCAAGTCAATTTTCAGAAACTCATCTCCAAATGATTATTCTTTGTTCTAAGCTTCCTGCTGTCTTATATGTCCCTTACATTTTTTCCCTGTTGCCCCATATAATTTAAGCCATAAAACCTCTTAACTAATAAGACTGTGATTGTCTTGATAAGTAACACCTGGCTCATAACCTCTAGGTTTCAGAAAATTCTGGTGCAGATCTGGGTTGACCATCAATACAGTCCAAACGTCTTGATGCAAGTGCAAACCAGCATTGGAGCATGGACCATCCCACTCTAAACTCACATTTGAATTGCCACTCTGTATATAAAGAAATGCTCAGGTCACTCTTCATTGCAATGTGTTGCAATCACGAAACGCTGAGCCTTTTTCTGCTATAACTACATCTGTTTTCCAGACCTTTATCCTGACTGCTGCCTGAACATTCAACTACAATTCCTGCCTTCTGATTCTACATTGATGCTTTGAAATATTCCTTAAGAGGGGCCTAGTCTGACTATGTGCAAAGGTTTTTATGCCTTTTATTCAGCAGACATTTCCAAGAAAGGCCCCTTCATCAGATGCTGTTACAAAATGTGATTAGGTACAGGTATTTCAACAGTAAGCAACCCACGAGACCCACCTCCCACATCATGTGACCCTTAATGCTACATTAATCAAATTATACCTACAATATAACAAAAAAAGGATACATTTTACCATATCAGTGACTATTTTTGGATATATTCAAAAGCTGTCTTCTCAGATAAGTCAAATATTAAATAATAATCCATATCTGACTCTTTTGTGCTAGAAGGAAAAAAGTGCTTATGTTAAAAACAACAATTTTAAGACTTCAAGAGTAACAGTACATATAATACAAGAGAGAACAGAAGTCTTACTATAACAGAGCATTTCAGTTTCCCCTGAAAAGTATGATACACAGTAGATAACAGAGCGTATCAGTTATCTGCTGTGTAGCCTTTTCTCCCTGTAGGGACCCTGAGATTTAGGTATGGCCCACTCAGGCATTCTTTCTTGTATTTGGCCACCTAAAGTTTTAAGTCTTGGTGGTTCTCTAATTCACCCAGGCAGCTATGTCCCTGGTCCTGCGCCCAACAGGTTTGCCCAGTAGGTGGCAGCGTTTAAAAGCATAAAGGGGTATCGCCTCAAGTGCTCCGGGTCTTTCCTGGGACCTCACCTCTCTGGGAGGTTGTTACAAGCCCAGGGTTACAGTGTTCAAGACTTAGAAAGGTTATTTAGTGGTAGTAAGTTTTATCATAGTTGCTCTAGGAGCAGAAGGCAGGATCAGGGAAGGTAGTGAGCAGCTTCCACTCCAACAAGGCAAAATAGTGGGGTTAGGACCCCATGGTATGTGAACCACTAGCTCAGGGACATTAGTGGGTTAGTTGAAGACCAGGTAGGGTGCCAAGACACAAGACCCCAGGCTGAGGATCCCTATGAGCAGCACTTTAATCTCTGGAAGGAATTGACCAGTAGTGTGGTCATCTATATGCCGTTTATTTAACCCCTGAGAGGGATTGTGATTTTTCCATTTGACTTTGCCATGCCTTAAGTGACTGTGACTATTTCTACTACCTTGTTCTATTAATAAACCAGTTATTTTGCTGCAAGAAAACACAGCTAAAGTGCGTTACATCCCTTTTCAGCATTGAATGGCTGCCCTCATGGCTACACAGCAGCTTGTTTCTATAAACGATTGTAAAGTTTCTTAAGCAAACACACCAGTTGTACCAGTGCAGTGCAGCTGTATATTACATTTGCATTACTTTAATACACTTTAATTTTTTTGGTGTTACTGCTCCTTTAATGCACCCAAAGTAGCCCCACATGCCATAACCTAGTCTGCCTTTCTTTTTCAGAGTAAGGGGGTACATTCTTTGGTATTATATTTTGTTCATAGAAGAGTCAACAAGTATATAATCAAATGGTACAAAGGCATAGTTTGACATTCACAAATATTTTAATTTGGAAGGAAACACCAATTTTACAGTCTTTCTTATTTTACATTTATTGTGAGCTATGAGAATTCAATGTATACAAGTGCTATACACAAAGTATCAATAACACAGTATACAGTAAAACCAGTGATATGATACCCCTGGCTTTTATGGCATCATTCTAATGAGTGTATATTACTCAGTATCTGCTGCTGCTGTGTTTGTAGGGAATCTGCCCTCTTAGTGGAGTAATGTCAGCATGTTTGTTGTTCTGTGACATCAGATAGGGGGAGTCAAAATGGATTTACTGCGTCAATTACATAAATTATATCATAAGAACTTGTGTAATGAATATTATAATTAGTCTTTTTTTATAAGAATAGAACAGCTATCCTTGTTTCCCATATTTCTTCAAAGAGCTGCTTAAACTGTTATGATGAAAATAATCCTTCCCCTAAACGCCTTATGGTTTGTGATAAAAAAAAAACCAAGTGAATTACATAGTAATTTATGTTTGCATTTCTAAATGAAATGTTTAATATACAGCCAGGTGCCAGCGAAGGATTTTTAGCTGGTTTTCTGGTAGGTGTAAAACAATTGTGCTGATTGCATAAACACTAAAGACTTTATAAGATATTTTAAATAGCTCAGATGCTGAATATGTTCTGAATATTATTTCACACAATAAAACCATTGTTCTGGTTGCACTGCTGTATTCATGGGACATGGCTGTATTAATATGGTTGTATGGATTTATACAAAGAGCTATTGTACAAAGTAAAGTAATAAAAAGGCAGTATGCTGTTTAGCCAAAGAAGCACGTTGATTATAATATGCTTCCCAGATCATGATATTTATTGGGGTCTTTACCCTAAAATTGCTGTCCATTAAAAAAAGGACAATAAAATAGGAACATGGAATTTCATTCTGATAAGATGACTATTTTACCAAATGCTGGACTGCCATCTTATCCAACTTCATATGCTCTTCCTTAAGAAAACTGAAAGAAATAGTTTGTGATAATAGACTTGAACTAAAAGAAGCAGTGTTCCCCAGCACTTGGAAAACTGCTACGTCCTCAGCAGCTTTCTCTGGGCTGCCCTTCTTCATTCAGTGAATGAAAGCAAGTAGAAGGTCTAAAATACCTATATTTGTCCTAGACATACTTGAAGAATGTAGATTCAACAGAATATTTTCAAATTTGTTAGACTACAAGGAATATTTCAACCACCCAGTAGCTATCCCTCCCAAGCCCTCTAGACCCACATTCCTACAGTTAATTGATTAAACCCAGAAAAAACAGACATACACAGTTGCCTTCCTAAAGCTTTTCTCTAAGTTGGTGTTTCCGGTGAGCAATTTAAAAAAAAACGTAGAAACCGTAAACTGTAATGTTCTACTAAATGTTCTGCAGGGTTTCAATTTCAAGATAATGTTGAATATGTTTTACCAAAGTTAACGTTTAGAGACGTATATTTTGGACTGCTGTTGTCATGGGTCTTTACATAGTAACATAGTAAGTTAAGTTGAAAAAATCAAGTTCAACCTTTTAAATCTATATACAGTGTTACCTGCCTTACTGCTAATTGATCCAGAGGAAGGCAAAAAATCCCATTTGAATCCTCTCCGATTTACCTCAGAGGGCTTCAGCTCCCCTAGGTCACTGGGTCCTAGCGCCCGGCGCCCTTGCAAGTGCACCACTCTCCCCACGCATGTGCCCTGGGCCGGGCTTCTATGGCCTCACCACAAATCCGAGCCTGCTTGTGCTATAAGCTATCTTCCATAAACCTGTATTGCCTCCCTTGTTAAATGTATTAGCCTGTACGACTTAAGGTGGCCATACACGGGCCGATAAAAGCTGCCGACAGACCGAGTCGGCAGCTTATTGGCCCGTGTATGGGGGCCCCCGACGGGCTTCCCCGATCGAGATCTGGCCGAAAGTCGGCCAGATCTCGATCGGATGGGGTTAAAAATCCCGTCGGATCGCGGCCGCATCTGTTCGTTGATGCGGTCCCGCGATCCGACCGCCCGTTTGGCGAACGCTAGGATCCGATCGTTGGGCCCTAGGGCCACGATCGGATCAGCCCGATATTGCCCACCTCAAGGTGGGCATATCGGAGGGAGATCCGCTCGTTTGGCGACATCGCCAAACGAGCGGATCTATCCGTGTATGGCCACCTTAAGTCAGGGAATTCCACGTCTTCACAGCTTTCCCTGTAAAAAACCCCATTCCTTATATTTAGATGGAACCTCTTTTCTTCTAATCGGAATGGGTGACCTTGTGTCAGCTGGATACACCTATTGGTAAATAAAGCATCAGAGATTTTTATATGATCCCCTGATATATTTATACATAATTATCATATCACCCCTTAAGCGCCTCTTCTCCAGCATGAACAACCCCAGCTTGGCCAGTCTTTTATCATAGCTAAGATTTTCCATACCTATTACCAGCTTAGTTGCCCTTCTCTGTACCCTCTCTAATTCAATAATATTTTGTTTGAGTGCTGGATACCAAAACTGTAAGGTATATTCTAGATTGGGCCTTACCAGTGCTCAATACAGTGGTCCAGCATCTTACTTACCTCATCATAAAAAAATTTGTCTGACATGACCTATCTTTCATAACCCCATGCTGATTGCTGCTCATAATGCCATTCACTAGGACAAAATGTTAAAATGTGGTCCCTTAACAAGCCTTCAAATAATTTGCTCACCACACATGTCAAACTTACTGGCCTATAATTGCCAGGCTGAGATTGTTATCCCTTTTTAAATATTGCAATGAAATCAGCAATCCATAGGCACCATACCAGATGAAAGCGAATCGGAGAAAATCAGAAATAGGGGCTGGTCTAAAACTGAACTAAGGTCTCTTAGAACCCGGGAGTGTATGCCATCTGGTCCTGACTAAATTGAGCTGAGCTAGGGAACTCAGACTCCTCTATTGTATACACTGAAGAAAATAACTGAATTAGCACATTTGCCTTTTCTGTATCTGTTACAACCATACTGATACCATTATTTAAAAGAGCAACACTCCACAATACGCTCATCATTTCCTATCTTTGCCTTCCTGATTGTGGTTTTACAAAATTTATTATAATGTTTATATTCATTAAAGGAGAAGAAAAGTCATTTTAATCAGGAAGATTTTTATGTCTGTGTTCATTCTCCTGTCAACGCACAGTACTAGGCTGGAACTCTGTGCTGCTCTTTCGTCATAGTGATGAGTGAATCTGTCCCATTTGCCAGAAAAATGTATACGCAAAATGTATTGACATTAATGGGTGATTTTTCATAGCAGGTTTTTTTTTTTAGACACTTTTTTCCTTACAGAAAATTCTCAAAGCAAAATTTTGCTGTGGCTTTGTGCAATGGTATAAGTAGAGTGTGCTGGGCCCCCTGCAAAAAAATCTTCAGAGGGGCCCAACGCACTCCGATCACCATCCACCCGCCCACTTCCCACCTCCTCCCACCCAGATTCCGCCACTATCCGACACCTGCCGACTTGCGCTCTGCTTCCCTGCCGCAGGTAAGAGAGCGGCTTGGGAAGGGTGGGGGTTCTTGTTAGCTATAGAGGAAGCAGACCATGCAGTCTGGTCCCCCGTTTTACCCGGGTCCCCTGCGACTGCGGCGTCTGCTTCCTCTACAGTTACGCCACTGGCTTTGTGATAATATTTGCAGATGGCAAAGTGTGGAAGTTTTCTGAGAATCCATACCGGGCAAAAATGTACTCATCTCTAGTTAACACATATATAAGACTGAAAAATTACTACTTGCATCAACAAACAGCAACAATGTTGTAAATAAACCATATAGAAGAATGCATAACTGAGAATGCTGTTCTTTAGCATCTTCATATATATATAGGTACAGTATTCACATCATAAATATAGATACAATTAAAATCATAAACAAATGGGAATCCATTACCAATCCAAGCGTAATGCTCCAAATTTATGGGAAAATATTATTTTATTATGATGGTTCATATCATATCTGAAGAGTAATGGAAAGAAAATAATATACTGTACCCTATTTTGTGAAATATAAGGATATTAGAATAATATTAGAAGTCTCCAACAAATTCCATATATAGCCAAAAGGCTGATTGCTTTTGTTTTATATATTGATACACACATTTATTTATATATATATATATATATATATTATATGAAATATATACACAGACGCACACACATACATATTTTGTATAGACCGTATCTGTTTGGTTTGGAAGCAAATCAGTTAATACAATTCATTATGTATGTTGAGTGTCATTTACATAGTCTGCCTCCCTGAAAAAAGACTTCCTGACAAGCGTAGAGCCGCGTATCTGCTCATGCAGATATAACCCAAGAAGTACTTTTTGTTTATTCCCTGAGGAAGTCACAAGATTTTTATCTTCTGATTCGTGAAAAATTTAAATGAGCAGAAATAGGTCAGCCAGAAAGAAAAACTGACCTGATAAGTTATAATTGTGTCTTATATATATTCAATTCTTCCTTCATGTCCATTTCTGTCCTTATATGTCCTTTCTTCATCTCTCCTAATATATTATTCTCTCATCAGACGGCAACTCTAATCTAACTCAATATATCGGGATATATAATAAGCGATTCCTAGCTTGCCCTCATTCATGTAGAATGTCTCCATGCACTTTGGATACATTATAATAGGCTTTCATTTGTTTAGAGTTTATGTATGTAGGGTCCAATAGGGTTAATGTGCCCCTATGGTTTTAAATCCCTACACTTCCTGGTCTCCCTAGTTGCTGGGCAGATGTCCATGTAGCTAGTTGTAATTTGCATAGTTGTGTTATTGGCCAGGAGGTGCTGTGACCACATCATGTCACACTTTGGTAAAGTGAGGGAGAAGGGGTTGATCTTCTTTTTCGGCTCCTGGTGTCTGACCAGTCCGGATGTTTCCAAGGAGTCTGGGTACACCAAGGCCCAGTAAAGCCAGTTTGCCCTAGAGGGACCTGAACCTTTAGTGTGGAGGTCGGGGCGCAGGGACCCCGTGAATGAGGCTAGTGAGTGGCAGGAATATAATGTTATAGACTCTCTAGGAGATTAAGGCAGAGAGGGAAGAGAGAAAGAGCAGCTAGCTTTGTGCTCCATTAAGGAGGTGTAGCATGGAGTAGCTTCCCAGGCTGTAAGATTTGCCTACAGTGAAGGGACCACAGTGTATAGGGTGTCAGGCTTTAGGTTCTCCTCCCTGACCACTCCACTGGGTGAGATCCAGACCACATGTGAGGTATTTCTGCCTGGAGGTATGTTGTACGCCTTGTCTACAGCCTCAGAGAATTCCCCTGCATCTGCCTCTTACATACCGTCTGAGCTGTGTGCCTATATATTCTGCAAATATCTCTTTACTGATGTAAGTACCTGTGGATGGTTTTTTTTATTCTGTTTCGCCTGGTGCCTATTTCTTTATTGGTTAAAGCACAGTAGCCTGTGGGAGTTCTAGTTGCACTACACCGCACCCTGCCTTAAGTGTTAGAGTCCAGTGTAACCCACCTCTAGTATACTAGCTGGTGATTAATCCCATTGGTGTAAATAGCCAAAAAACACGTTACATGTATCTTATTTATCTCTATGTTTACATATTAAAAGGAAAAATATTGCAAAAACTAAAATTTTATATAAGCTTCATCATACTGAAATACGAAACTTTCTAAATAAATCATTTAAATATTTGGTACTGTTTCTGAAATAATCAAGTTTATTTTCCCTTTTTCTCTCTCAGCATCTGTCTCTCTTCATTCTTTCTTCATGCAGGAATTGGTTGTCAGATAATCACTGACAGTTAGATCCGATGTATCTTATAGGGGGGCTTATTTTGCCTAGAAGATGTATTAGAGCTCACTCTATCAAAATCCTCAGACATCATGTCCCTTTAATACACGTGGTCATGGTGGGATGGGATTTTATTTATAATTAAACTCCTGATGAATGAGTGCTGGCTACTTAAAATAATGAAAAATATATTTTTACTTTGCCATTCGGGACAAGTGAGTAGTTACCATTGTGCGTGGAAGTGATGTCAATGCTCTGACCTAATTCACAAGTAATGGAATTCTGCATGGAGCCATGTGTTCCATGCAATCTCTAGAGGTTTGGGGGGGAGTGAGCTGTGAGTCCGATGTGAAACCTTGAGGATGCCCACGAGCAAAGATGTATCTCTTGTATATATATTAATGCCAAATAGGAATACAGGTATGGGAGCTGCTATCCAGAATGTTTTCTGTAATTTAAATCTCCTTACCTTAAATCTGCTAAAAACTAATTGTCATATTAAATAAACCCAATATGTTGCCTATAGTACAGATGAATGATTTCTTAGTTGACAGTACAAGATACTGTGTTATTAAATAAAAAAAGAAAATGTTAATTATTTGAGTCTATGGGAGATGGCCTTCCCAGGATTCAGATCTTTCTGGGTAATGGGTTTTGCGATAGCAGACCCCATACCTGTATTACCATCCTATATAGCAGGACACCTATAATGATGTGAGAGCCAGGGCTGTGTTAACCAGATCAATAAACATTTAAAAAATCTGTGAGGTATAATGTATGCTATAATAAATAAACAATTGAGAGCAGGAAAAACTCCAGTATCAATGGGATGCCATGAAATCTACAAAATTATACTCCAAAATAATATTTAGAAACATAATTAAATATTTACCAACCCCAAAGTCTAAGGCCTTGTGCATTTCATGCTTATATTGGCACTTAGTCATTGGTAGTTACCCAGAGATATGATCTAGGAGTTAAGGGTTATATAGGTGGTTGTTTAGCTGACAGACCTTATATTACTTATAGCCTTCAGACCATTGAATTAAAGCTGGCCTATGGGTAAGTGCAATAGTGTATGAGGGATTTCACTGTGGTAATAGTGTACTTAAGGCGTCTTAGCCAATATTGAACCACAGTACTGATGAATCAAATTCATAGAGTAAGGTAAAGAATATAGCAGAAAAATGTCCTGTACAGGAAAAGCCATTGAGGCTTATGTATTCATCCCCTTTAGTGTAATTATTCATTAGAAGGTAACATTATAAATGAGGTAATAAGGAGAAATACAACCCCTAGGTCAGTTTGTACTCACAGTGCTACAAATATTTCTGTGTAAATTGCTTACCTCATACACATATAGAGATCCAGTGCAGCACGCATCACTTGCTACAATACTGGAAATACTGATTGTAGAAACAGATGAACAAAATATTCTAATAGGAGTTTATAGAGACCAGAGCCCATTTGATTATCTCCATATTTGTTGGGGTGGTATTAGGGCTATTAGGGCTGTACATTCTAGAATGTGGACAGGTATTTTTGCAGTGTAACATTAACAATTGAAATGTTTTTCCCCAAACCATCCGCTTGTGTAGCTCATTATTCCAAGCCACTCCAACACCAAAAGGGTTAAGAATCACCACCTTTCCTAAATTCAGAAACAGGTTTGTTTGTTAATTATTAATCCTGCCCACAGTTAATTTATGAGGCACAGATTCATTTCCCTGTGTACATAAAATATTTATAGTGACAAGATAATGCCATTAAATCCTACAACACCCTTTTAAAATAATTTTCTTTCCATTTTCTTGAAAGCATTGACTCCAAAGGGAGTGAAGCAATTTTACAGAATATGGCTGTGATTTCAAGGTAGCATTCGACCCCACTTATAAAAGCAGTAATTCAAAAACCATGCTTTGACTGTAGAACAATCCCTAACCATCAGCTGGAAGCCAAAAGTGCCCATATGCAGCAATGTTCAGCAGACAATGAATCTTGTATGCCATAGAAATATGTATGTACAGTATAATATGTGCTGCATGAAAAATGGAAATTTGGCTCTTAAAGTAACAAGAAGTGCCTTTTTGCCCCCATAGTAACTTACCTGCATGGGTCTATTTTTTAAGACCTGCACCCAACCCACCTTCTCAAGACCATCAATTTCCACCTGACCCAGTCCCTGCAGTGATCTCCACACCAACCAATAGTGAGTAACATGGAAGTGATGTCACACTGATCATTTTTACATTGGGAAGCTTAGTTACCCCTGGAATAGCAATCTGTAGCCCACCCCACTGCAGCAGATCGGATACCCCTGAGCCACCCACACAGTGGGCACAAGTCCTGATCACATTGTGGGTATTCCGCAGAGAACTGACACAGGACTCCGATATCAATAGTTATATAGTGAATAAAGTAACCCCTCTTGTAAAATATAAGGATATTATAAGTTACCGAGGAGTTTCATGACCATATACTGTAAAAGTACGAGGTAACTTCTAATATCCTCATATTTTACAACTGGGGGTACTTTATTTATTATAATACACAAATTTCAGTGAGTCATGTGACAGAAATGACATCAGAACTCACCGTTTATAACTGATGACATCAGAACTCACCGTTTATAAGGATATAATTTACAAGATATTCATGACTCTTGTGTATTATAAAGGGGATACACATCCTCAAATTTACTCAATTATGATATAGATAGTGGTATTCTTATAATCTCCTCTCTCCCAGCACATGTCAACTGCCACATCAGACACATTTATTTTTTGACACCAACCTGTTTTAAAGAACAGATTGAAATTGATTTAAAAAGTAATGTACTAAAGAACACATGAACACAATATTGCAAATTACTCTGCACCCTTAGTAAGTCTACTGTACAGTCCCAACCAATATGCTATCATATTTAACCTTTTACAGGTCATCAGTCATCAAACCTGAGACCCTGTCTCTGGCTCTGCCATCGTGTTAGTGGGTTTTTTGTTTGGCTTTTTCTTTGATCTGTGTGTGTGTTTATTGACACCAAGCACTGTGGTAAGATGAAAGATCTTTGACACTTCAAAAAGTAACATCATAAAGTGAAAACATATTTTTTTCATTTAAAGTTTTGTCATGTTGATCCCACCCCTACAAATAAACTATTTGGCAAGAAACGTAATATGTAAAAGATTTTTATCTTACTTGATACAATATGTAAAAGATTATTAGTATATAAAACCATTTGACTCCAGTTCATCTTCCTGCATATGAACAAACCCCATTTTATTCTATGCAGCTTCTCTGTTATCTGCTAATTGTAAGGCCCGAGGGCCCCGAGGTAGTAAGGACCAAGGAGGAGGTAACAAAGTCCGAGTTCGCAGTACAGAAGGAGTAGGCAGTAGAATAGTCGTAATCAGGCAGTAGAATCAGTTCAGGCAGACGAGGTTCAAAGACGAGAGTTCAGGCAAGGTCGGTACACAAGATAAACAACGATAAACACACCCAGGAATCAGCAAGCGAAAACCTATAATTGGGCATTGAGGAGAGTCTGGAGCTGCTTTAAATAGGCCTGGGTTTGGCGCCAATTTGGACGCGCTGACGTCATGACGCGGACGCTGACGCACTGACGCCAGCGTCCTGACGCTTGCGCCCATTCTGACGCCGGCGTCCGTTCCGACGCCGGCGACCAATCCGAGGGCGAAAAGACGCTGATGTCATAGTGCTGCGACCAGCAGGATCCAGGAGGCCGCCATCTTGGACGCCATCTTGGCGAAGACAATCGGTTTCCATTACACTAATGAAGCGTGTGCCTTTTTGCCCTGTTGAGATTCAATTCCCTATAGGTCCCTATGGCTACACAGTAGATTATTTACAGTATATACTGGTGTTTCAGAAGCAAAAAAAAAAATTTAAATGCATATAACCCCCCTTTTTTTTCTTAGAACCTTAACATTATCCATGTATTGTATTACACTTTTATAACAATTAGCAATAGCTGATTTAATAATTCTTTGTGGGATTTGAACTATTGAGTGTTTTATTCTGCAGCTCTCCAGTTAAGAGGCCTGTTATTATTATCAACCCTATATTTATGTAACACCAGCGTATTAATAAAGCAGCCTAGGAAACAGGCAATAATTTAAATGACAGATTGAGGAAGGAAAATGAATAGGATAGGGCCCAAAAAGAATGCTAGTAATTCTATAGCAACTAAAAAAAATCTTGAGCCCAAGAATGAATCTGAATTCAAATTGCTGGTTCTGGGCAATAGCGCCCCTTGAAACCAGATAGCAATTTAAATATCAGGTAAGAAAAGTAAATCATTCAAAACCACCAAGAAGCCTGAATGCAAACTTCAGCTTTAAGAAACACTTTATTGGGTTTCTTTATGTTGTAATTAAGGGGATTATTTCCAGGCCTGTCTTTTATACTTCTGACTTAAAGCCACAGTGTCCTAGCAGACAAACACATCTTTGTTGTTACCACAGAACTGAATTAATCTACAGACTCAGTGCATAGTGCATAGGGATTCTAATAATCGAAAATATAATTTTATCTTTGTGTTTTGGCAGATTCAACGTAATTCTCTGGCACCAGCTGTGTGTGAAAGAGCCACAGTGACTTCTCCAGACACAGATACGTTGTATTTCCAAATAAACCATCTTTTGTGCCCTAATCCTTATATCCTTGCAGATATCATGACATATTTCTCACCCACATCCAAATCATTGTACAAAGAAAGGAACATCCCTAATGATTCCTAGTTAGCTTGACATACAAAATGCCTTTTTTTCCCCACTGTAAATACTGTCAGGACTTTGGACAAAATACCTTATTATTAACTTTTCAAGGATAATAGTCTCTTTTGTATTCAAAGGAATAATGTTTTTGTAAGCCAAGAAGCTTTGACATGTGCACAGTATAGGGAGTTGAAAGGTGAAAATCTCATATTAAGATATGTTATTAATGTAACAAGCCTGGGACAAAGATTGAAATTATCCAGGGACATTTTATTGACTTCAGACAGGGACTAGTTCTTCTTCCCCTTACAACAGAGTGATTGGGATATTTGATGGTTGCATTGATACTTGTGTAGTGTGCATTGTGTCAGGCCTTTATTGCTATTAGCTGAATTAACCATTATATTGGGAGCTCTCAGTGACTGGCATCTCCTGTGTCTTTAAACACATTTTCTGTGATGTCATTGTACAAAGCTCTTGTATTTTTAATACATTTGCACTGGTGTTCCTTAGCCTATATTAAAGGACAACTAAAGGTACAATCACCAGGGTGTGGAGATGTTATGCACACCCAAATCATTATAATTAGTGATGGGCGAATTTCTTCTGTTTCGCTTCACCGAAAAACTAGCGTATTTCCTGCAAAATTAGTGGAAAAATGTGAAATCGGACAGTTCATGGAGAAAACGTGAAATTTGACAGTTTTCACGAAAAAATCATGCAATTCGAATGTTTTCACTAAAATCTAGCAATTCGAAAATGTTCACGGAAAAATCGAGCAATTCGAAAATCTTCACAAAAACATCTTGAAAATCAGAAATTGACGCCGGCGAATTTTCACCAGTGAATTTTCGCAGGAGATTCGCTAATTCCCGCGAATTCCACGAAATTCGTGCCATGCTAATTTATTCGCCCATCACTAATTCTAATCATTTACTAAATATCCCTGCAGGTATATCTATAGAAACTGGACTTTTCTGTGCTGTATTTTTTCTTTGAAGACGTTCACCAGTCATCCAACTGGCTTCCCAATTCATCATTGTGGATTATGATAAACAGATTATGCTGATTGGAGCAATATTCCAGAGGATAAATACCGAAGAAAGATCCTATGTACAAGTAATTTTGAATTGGGAAAGCCAGTTGGATGACTGGTGAAACGTCATCAAGGAAAAAACACAGCAAGTCCAGTTGATTTGACTTATTTCTACAGACATACCTGGATGAATGAGAATCTTCACAAACACCCCTGCAGGTGCTCCTGTTCACTAAAATCTGCACCAGCACATGACTGTGAGGAGGTATGCTTGCTGACTGTGTGACATCCTAACTCATTAATCATTAATAACCATACCTTAAAGAAAACACACGGAGACAAAAGCTTACTTTGTGTGGGTGAGGGTCGGCCACAGCTTTTATTTGAACATGTTATTATTCTTGCCGTAAAACATAAACTTGACAATACCAACCATCAATTTCCAAATGCCAGCCACCCCAGCCGCGGTGGGCATGTAGGTTACGCAAAAATACAGCATGTATACAATTGGCACATGTCGAACAGGAGCTCACAGAGCATATACGCGATCAGCGCACCGCACTGAACAGATTTTTGTTTTGCCCGATCGGTGTGCGGGTCTGGGCCAGCGAGGGGTCCACGAGGGCCAGGCCCAACAGTCTGACCCTGCTTAGAGGAAATGTTTTCTCTGCTCTACCGCCAAAAGTGCCCCTCATCTCTTATGTTACACAGTATTTAAAATGCACAGTGTTTTCCAGGTGTACTAAGCCATAGAAACCACAATTAGCTCAGAGGGGACTATACAAGACTTGTCCCTATTACTGCATATCTTATACACTTGTTCCCCAACATCAAATAATAAACAGTTTTATATATTTTCTATCTTTTTTGAATGCGAGTGCCAACCCCTAATCCCCTTATCCCCTTAGTGAATTAGAGCAGATATGGGGTGGAAATTTGTTTGCTTCCATCATTATTCTTGGCACTATAGCAGGGTGGCTTATCCCACTGTTTTGCTTTGTAATAAGGCCAGAGCATATGGAATAGGGGCTAGGCCAAACACTGGACCACAGGGATGATTCAACACAAAAATATGTAAACAATTTAAAGGTATATGCTACCTTGTATTTATTTTTACACTTATACTAAATGCCATTAGTTGTTATTCAGAATGCCACAGACAATCCAATATTTTACTCCATGCCATAATTCATATATTATAACTGCAATGTTAGGTATCGACTTAAAGGAAAACCATACCCCCCAAACAATGTAGGTCTCTATAAAAAGATATTGCATAAAACAGCTCATATGTAAAATCCTGCTTCATGTAAATAAACCATTTTCATAACAATATACTTTTCTAGTAGTATGTGCCATTGGGTAATCATAAATAGAAAATTGCCATTTTAAAAAATAAGGGCCGCCCTCTGGGATCGTAGGATTCACTGTACTCACAAAGATACCAACAAACCATACATGTTAGGTCACATGAGCCAATTAACAGACAGATTTGTGTCTTTTGCTTCCACAGCTCTTCCTGTTACAGTTAGAGTTGTAGTATTTCTGGTCAGGTGATCTCTGAGACAGCACACAGACCATCACGAAATGGTGGCTCAAGGCAAGAGATGTAAAAGGGCAATATTTACTTAAATAAATATTGCAGTTTGGTGAGATTCTTTAATATGCCACTTAATATGATATGAACTATCTGTTGCTTAAGTGTTCATTTTGGGGGTATAGTTTTCCTTTAAATGAATAGAGTTGCAAGTATAAAGCCCAGCATGCGCTACGCATTCAGACAGATTTAGCAGTTTGACATTCTGCCAGATTTAAGATTGAAGAGCCACTGCCTGGAATGGCAAAACCTTGAATTATTAAATGATGAATAGCTCACTTTTAAGACTTGCTTGAAGGTGGTGTAAGAAGTATTTTTACAGAAACTGCCCACTGGTGCAAACAATACAATTCTTTCTTCCATGAGGTTGCAATTCTGGGTTCACAAAAGCTATATTAAAATGAGCGCAAAAAATATTCACATTGCGAACATTTTTTCCCCAAGGCTTTACTGGGCAAGGATAGGTATTTAATGACTTAATACTCCCTATAAAGTGCTGCAGGTTTATGTTAACTCTATATAAAAGTAGGATCATATATTTCCATTTATTTGCTCAGTTTGCTTTTAGTCTAGTGGCTCTTGATTGGGGTTTTCTTGGTTCACAAATAGGTTCTTAGGTATTTAATTCTCCTCTCACCTTAAATACAATTTCAGAATATACCTAAAATGAATCTAAAAGAAAGCGTGACTTAATAAAAGAGTTATAAATGTCACAGATTGCTAGTTGAACATTATATTCATTTGAAAAGACTGCCATCATGTGGTATATTTTATACTAACAGCTAAGTAAGTTAAAGAGTCATTAATAACCCAAACAACAATCATTTTTGTAAAAATAAAGCTACTTTTTGAGCTGTGAAAGGGAATACTGAGATATAGCTCTACATATTTTGAAAAATTACATGTGAATAGTGGCACATGTGAAAAATTAAGAGACTGCGTCCGTTGAGTGAATTTTTTTTCTGTGAAAATGACACCTGTAGACTCCAATGGGAGAAAAAATGCTTGTTAAAACAAAAAATTGACAAAAAAAAAAAAAAATTCCCGTTTGATTAGAATAATATACCATTTATAATAATATACCATTCGAATTGTAAATAAAATCGAATGTTTTAGAGTAACAAACAATTCACATAAATCTAAAATTCGACCTTTGATAAATGGGACGCTTAAGGGGCAGATTTATCAAGGGTCGAAGTGAATTAGAGGGAATTTTCGAAGTAAAAAAATTCGAAATTCAAAGTAATTTTTTGGATACTTCGACCATAGAATAGGATACTACGACTTCGAATTTACTTCGAATTCAATTCGAAGTAAAAATAGTTTGAATATTCGACCAATGTTTAATCGAAGTACTGTCTCTGAAATACTTCGCCAAATTAAACTTGCCAAAGTGCTATGTTAGCCTATGGGGACCTTCCACAACTATTTTCTAAGTCTTTACACATCGAAGTAAAATCATTCCATCGTACGCTGCTGAACTTCTCTCATGGTGGGAGATGCAGCTCCTGCTGGTAGCAGATTTTGGGCCATCCTCTCTGTAGGTAGAGGCAGCCTGATACTCAGGGCCAAATTTATTAAGGGTCGAAGTGAAAATTTATTTTTTTTTTTGGTCAAATTTCTCTCTGAATTATCCAAACTCAATTTGATTAGAATTTTCAAGATTTATCATACCCTGGCCCTTTAGGAACTCAAATTCAACTATCTGCCACCTTCAACCTGATGAATTACTGTATGTCAATGGGAGAGGTCCAGGGATCAATTTGGTAATGTTTGCAGCTTTCCCGACATTCTATTTTTTTTCAGAGAAAAAACTCAAATCGAGTTTTTTTTAATTCGATTTGAGTTTTGCTAATTTGAATAAATTCGATTTGAATTTGGCAGAGCACAGTAGCGATCGCTTCTGGAATTCTGGCTTTGAATATAGCCTTGGGGTGAGGCTGGCAAAGTCCTATTAGTTGATAAAATGTGATTAAATGCTGTGGTCATTTTCACACCATTTCTGGCTCCTGGTGTTTCATTAAGGTATGTAACAATGGGGTTCAGTGGGATGGCTGAAAGTGAATGGTCAGTTGAGGAGTCCCCTTGTCAAGCATTTAAGGAATGCATATTGGAAAGTTTTGTAGAATTTAATTTTCTTTCATTATGCAAAAACAACTTTGGAGCATACTTTCCCTTTATCAAGCATTTACAAATAAGTCATACTCCTATAAATCCAGTAATACCCAGAGTACCATGTATGAGCATCCACCCCAAAATGTAGCCCTATTGACCTTCAGATTAGGATCCCACACTTTAGTAACAAACAGTTGAACATTCATTACAGCCAGAGCTCAGGATCAGTGGAAAAATAATCTATGGAATATTTAAAAACATTAGACACTGAGCAGAGGTAGTCATTGACTTTTTCTTTTTAATTTTTTTTTTCCAAAATCAAACTAGGATTTAAAATCTACCTGGAAACAGACATTGGATTAATGGAAGGGAAACACCTCAGAAGGATGAGTCCACAAGAAAGGAGAAAGGATGCTCACCATTCCCATCCCCATACAGTATATTTCTTAAAATCAGTACCAAAATTAAATAAATTGATCTTATTAAAGACTTCCATTGTTTCGCCCCAGGGGTTTCTTTTACATTCATTTTACCCCCCCCCCCAATAATTTGCAGTCTCATTAGCAACTACAACTTTCATTTTGCCATGCATTCTGCTTAACCAGAAAATAACACTGTGCTTGATTGCACCAGATAAAAACAAAACAAGTATAGTGCTTGTTATGATGCCCAAGAGCCCAGTGTAATCGTGGGTTTAAAAATGGTGGGGATGTTTAAATGTTTATTTATATAATTAATGTTTAATCATATATATATATATATATATATATAAGTCAATGGATAATGGGTTTCTGGATAATAAATACCATGCTTGCACAGCAAAGACAGAATAACAGTTTATTATAGAATATTTACCTTACAACTGGCTACTGGAGTATTATCATCCAGGTACAGTTGTGTTCAGAATAATAGCAAGGTTTAAAAAAGTGAATAAAGCTCAAAATCCTTATAATAGCTTTTATTTCTATATACATTGCATTGGGAATACTGCAGATTCTATTCTCAATCAAAAAATGAAGAAAAAGCATTGAATTTGTGTTATTCCTTTGCAGAAAGTAAAGAAAGGGAAATATTAGGCTGTTCCAAAAAAAATGACGTGTTTGCATTCTTCTTTACAAACTGAAAAAAGTTTCAAGATTTTGCTTACATTTGAATTACTGAACTAATATTTAGTTGTTTCAGCATGGTTTCTAAGAACTGCTGCACATCTGTGTTACAGAGTCAACCAACTACTGGCACCTTTTACATTTCACAATTCTTCTGCATTTCTCGGTTTTGCCTCAGAAACAGCATTTTTTACGTCACCCCACATGTTTCATTTTTGAGGTCGTTGTCTTGTTGGAACACACATTTTAAGGGCATTTTCTTTTTATTGTAAGGAACTGGTATGCAATTAATAGGCCCAACACCATAGTATGAGAAACATCCCCATTTCATGATGCTTGTGCCACTATATTTCACTGTCTTCATAGTGTACTGTGGCTTTAATTCAGTGTTTGGGGTTTGTCTGACAAACTCTGCGGCCCCTAGACCCAAAAAGAACAATCTTGCTTTCATCAGTCCACAAAATGTTGCTCCATTTCTCTTTAGGCCAGTCAATGTGTTCTTTGGCAAATTGGAACCTCTTCAGCAATGGGACTTTGCAACAATGGAACTTTGCAGGGGCTTCTTGCTGATAGCTTGGCTTCACATAGTCTTCTTTTAATTGTACCAGTACTCACAGGTAACTTTAGACCTTCTTTGGTCTTCCTGGAGCGGATCATTGGCAGAGTTGTAATGCTAATTTGGGCTAAGCAGACCAAAAGTAGTTAATGTCCAGCTAGTGATAGGAGCATGGGTTACATTGCGACTTAACACTTCATCTCAGGGCCTCCGCTAAGTGGAAGATTCCAATAAGGGTGTAGTAGAACTACAACTCAGGCTACTGTGCATGTAAAATAGAAAATGATTGGACGCCAGGAGGTTCTTATGGTGAAACAAAAGAAGGATAGTTTATTGGTACAAGCTTTACTTACATATGATGAGTTATAGGCAGATGTAACATCATATGCTAGAATAGGTTGGATGGCACAGCTGAGGAATGAGAATCCTATAAAGCATTGTAGTCAAGCAGTACATCAATTCCTTCAGGCAGATGGAGTGGTCGGGAAAAAAAAGTGTAGCCTATCCACTGTGGTCCCTTCACTAAAGGCAATCTAGGAGCCTTGGGAAGCTATGCCCTGCTACATAGCTGGATCACAAAGCTGCTCTTACTATCTAAGCTCTCTATCTTACTCTCCTAGAGAGTCTATAACAGATATAACCTGATTTTAGCTAACCTCGTTCACGGGGTTCCCTGGTCCCCGACTTAGACACTAAAGGTGCTGTCCCTTTAGGGCAATGGCGTTACTGGGCCTTGGTGTACCCAGGCTCAATGGGAACAACCAGTCGATCTGATCACCAGAAGCCAAAGAAGAAGATTCACCCCTTTCCACACACTATATTGAAGTATGGTAGAAAGTGGTCATTACACCTCTTGCCCAATAACACTGGTTATGCAGATATAGCTAGATACATAAGCTTTTGCCCAGCAACTAGGGAAAAGGAGGAAGGGTAGGGATTTAAAGCTATAGGAGCATATTAATCCTATTATCTTCCACTTCTTTCAGATTTTAGTTGCCATTGTAAAGCATTTGAGATCATTTTAGCTGAGCAGCCTATCATTTCATGCACTTCTTTATAGGTTTTCCCCTCTCAACTTTTCAAAGTACAATGTCTGGAATGAGCCATTTTACTCAGATTGGTATATTGATTTACTCAGAGTGGGTACTACAACATAATGGGTGGGCAAATTTACACTCAGTAAAATTTATGTAACTTTAAGTATACCCAGTTGGCTGCTAGAATGGCCCAGTCAATCACCCAACTTGAATCCAATTGAAAATCTATGGAAAGTCAATAGGCGTCAAATTTTTACGCAAATGACAAAGTCTCTAAAACAATTTTGACTTGGTGAATATTACTCTGAAAATCAGTTTTTTCCTGTGTCATTGCTAACTGGCTTCTGGGTAAAGTGGCAGAATAGGAAGGGAAATTATTTAAAAATAATAGTAATATAGACAGTCCACTTGAAATCACTTAATAAAAGTTAAGGTATATTATTTCCCCTTTAAGAGTATAAAAGCAGAATCAACTAACAGAGTAATTAGAGCAATACAAAGATTTAATGTTTACTAAAATGTAGTTAAAAGAATAAAAAGCATTGCAGCTGTACAAGGATGTTCCCCTGGTCTATCCTTTCATAGACCTCTGCTAGCAGATACATACAGCCAATATATAATTCAGTAATCTCCTAAAGTAATGAAAGGAACACACAGCATAATATGCAAAGTGAAACCCAAATTGGGTTTTAACTTCAGAAGGTTCTTGTCCCATGTGGCCAGGAGTCTATCCACGCCTTGTGTGAGAAACAGACCAATTGTTTCACCATATATGTGTTACCCTCATTTGCTATTGACCTCCACCAAAGAGTTAAAAAGACTTTCCTTAAAAACTTGTTTAGGTGGGTACTCACAAACAGGGAATATCCACTCGCACGTAAAATCATGAAGCGCTTCTCCTTGTTTAAAAATGAAGGATCTTGGACGAGGTCCTTAAGGTTTATTCCACTTCTGTCTTCTGCAAGGTTCCTGAAGAAACTGTCACTCACTGTCAGGACACCGACGCGGATTTGATGATCGTGATTGGTGAGGATCATGCCCTCTGTCGATCCTCACCAATCACGATCATCAAATCCGCTGGGGCAGAACAAGACCTTCCAGGTTGGGAGCTTGTTCATGACAGGTCTAAATTACACTAGCAATCATGCATTGATTTGAATAAGAGACTGGAATATAAATAGGAGAGGGCCTGAATAAAAAGATCAGTAATACAAAGTAGTAATAACTGCATTTGTTTTTAGATGGGGTCAGTGACCCCCATTTGAAAATTGGAAAGAGACAGAACTAGAAGGCAAATAATTCCAAAAACTGATAAAATTGAAAAGTTGCTTAGAATTAAAGAAGTTAGAAGGTGAACCGACTCTAACTAGAAACATGTACAGTATTAAAGTTTAGCTGCCAGTGTATATATGCCTACTCACTGACTAGCAAGATGGAAACAAAAGTGACACATCTAAAACCGAGTCCAACATGCCTGAGCAGCTCTGTAGTTCTGGGCATGATGGGAAATGGGATGTGTACTGATAAAAAAAAACTAAAATTTGCCAGGTTGGCTTTACTTCCCCTTTAAATAAAGATCTATAAGATATATTCTCGCAAAATGCTAACACTGCCTCATCCACTTCATTCATTAAGCAAAAAATAGCATAATAATGTGCATACACATATATATAGTGAATAAAGTACCCCCCCCTTGTAAAACATAAGGATATTATAAGTTACCGAGGAGTTTCATGACCATATAAAAACACGAGGCCGAAGGCCGAGTGTTTTTATACAGGTCATGGAACTCCGAGGTAACTTCTAATATCCTCATATTTTACAACTGGGGGTACTTTATTTATTATAATACACAAGTTTCAGTGAGTCATGTGACAGAAATTACATCAGAACTCACCGTTTATCACTGATGATATCAGAACTCACCGTTTATAAGGATATAATTTACAAGATATTCATGGCTTTTGTGTATTATTATAAAATATAAGTTTTTTCCTGTTCATATTCTCTGGAAAACAGGGCATGTACCCCGACAATAGGCTGCTAATCCCCATGAATATGCTTATGACTCCCCCATTCTGCACCTAAATATGGGATGAATGAGATTGAAGGAAGCAATGCAGAGCTGACACTTGTGGAAAAGTTACACTGAGCTTTACACCATTTTAAAAATGTTGGGAGAAAATGTTGTTTGTTTTTCTTCTCTATTTTTGTCATTTTAATGACAGATTCACAAAAGTCTGTAAACTGTCTTTCTTTAAAAAAAATGAAAATTGAAGTAGCGGTTCATTTGTTAATATGGAGATTGTATTTACACCCCTTTTACTCCAAAATGATTTCTCCACTTTTGTGACTCCCCCCCCTGAAAAAAAAAGTTGTACCACCCTAATTAAAAGAGGGCCCCTAAAGCTTCTGGGTCCCAGAATAACTTTACAGCCTGCTCTGTAGATTGCCTTGTCCACAAACCCATGTATGCTTCCTAGTGCTCCATATGTTTCTGATACTATTGGTTTGTCCTCCCTGGAGAGATGTGGCATGCTTGGGGGGTAAATTACCTGTTAACCTTCCCGTTTAAAAGCAATTTCAAGGCAGTACTTTTTTTCATTAGGAATTAAGGTTATTCTGCATGCCACCCTACCCCCAATATCATTAAGATGCCAGACAGGTTTTGCTGAAGACTTGTACATCAAATGAAAATACCACTTTTTTCAAAGTAAAGGATATTGGAATTTTCACAATATAAAGTGTGCCAGAAGCACATGGCATAGCGGTTTTTATATAATTGATTTGATAATGATTTACAATATACAGTATACATCTGCTTTGAATCAAATCCTTGGTTTAGGTAAAAGCAGCAGATTTTGGGACAACTATTGTCCAATGGTCAAGGTACAATGACTTTGTTCTATGTATATTGCTGGGTAAACAGTAAACAAAGGTATTGTTACCCAGCAAATATCCTTGGAATAAACAGACAGCAGATAGACAATAAGCTATCCAGACAACTCATTAACAAATAAACAAATAAGACCTGGTACAAAGTTAATACTTTGACTAGTTGGAAATTTGTGTTTATGACAACAGTTTGCACAACACATTAGTGCACAAGTAAGCACTTGGGTTGTGGTTTTTCTAAGAACTCTGGTATAAAAAGTAGCCTTCACTTTACATCAGGAGCTTTGCATCAGACCCATGAGTGAGTGTCAGGATTTGGATCGTCACTTTATTATCGTGAATGTGATGAACCAAAGGTTGTGGGGCTCCATGATTGTGCTGTATTAATGCTGAACTGGCTATTGTAATTAGCATCATACGAAGCTAAAAAAAAGTTTTTAAATTCTACCTTTACTTGTGTGTGTGTGTAAGTTATTGCTCACATGCAGTATATCAAAAGGTGTAATCATTAATCCTGTATAATTGTATTAATATTTTTATTAATATTAATAAATAAAATTATTAATATTGATAAAGGTTCATCCCTTTATTACAGCCTAGTAACCTTTTCTGTTTCTATTCACCCCTTCTGTTGTTGAGCTGCACACAAATAATTATGGTCAAAGAATCACCAAATACTGGGAGCAGCTGGCATATCTCATCATGGCATGCAGTAAAGCAGAGTAGAAATGTGCCCAGCCACAGCCCCTTCCTCCCCCACCCTGTACATACATTTATTAAATTGTAAATTAAATTGAGGCCTGGGGGAGGTAAGGGCGCAGCACCCAGGACGGAGAGTAGGTTTTGGTTGTGTTTTTTTTACCGCTGGCCCAGTCTGACCCTGTGTCCCCTGGCCCCTGGTAATCAGGAGAACAACACTTTTGATGTATCTAGCAAGGCCACTTAGACACATTTGTAGATTACAGCAGGTATCAGAGAAGATTACATTTCAGGTATTCAAAATGTGTTTTAGGGCCTGGTTTTATCCCTTTGCATGTTAGCTCTCTAGTTATCTTTGCTGTACAGTTGCTAGTAAGCAGCATAGACGTAGAAAAAATAAACCTAGAAATGCAGAATATATGAAGCTTGCATGTTGGTACTTTCTTTTCTGAGCTACAGACTGGCACCTGAAGGATTAAAATAGTGACATGGTAACCCTAGATCGTAATTCAAATTCTTAACAGGAGGTTTATTATACAGTATATTCAAGAGAGGGTAAGCCAAGCTATGGTCCTTCTGTTGCTGCTGAACTCCTATCACCTCCCAAAAGCCTACATTCTACAATGAGGTGTGTCCCCAGTTTGAGGGGAGAGGTACTTTGTTTGGCATCTTGGCCTATTATGTTCCACTATCTTTGCATCTGAGGCTCTACAGGACCCAATATATATATATGGAACAGTGCAATCACCATTATATGAGCCTCCTAAGCACCTCTTCGAAATGGCGCCATGCAGAAAAACATTGGTCATGCAAAATAAATATTAAATAAATAGTTGTTATTAACAAATGCTCCCACCTTACTTGGGTTAACTGTATTACAGATAACATTATAATAAATCAACATTACTTACTTTTCTCTGGAGCTAAAGCCAAAGCAGCCCCTAGCAAGACAAGGCCTACAATTGCCTGCATTCTGCCATTCCTCCAAACTTTCCCGTAATTTGGCGCTCTCTGGATAACGGGTTTGCAGATAAGCACCCCATACCTGTTATAAGACAAAGTTGCTATTAAATTCGGAGCTTATTTCTATGAAGCTAAATAGATGGAACAATAGTTTACAGTATGTAAAGAATAGAGACTAGAAGAATAGAGGTTGAGTGAAGAGAGGAAGAATAATAATACTGAGAGTGGGCCCCTGGTCTAAGGTTTTTGGGTGGGCCCCTGGTGTCCCAGTCCGACACTGGGACCAAGTACATTGTCTAGATATCCCTGGAAGCCCATTTATGGTTAGATATAGTTAGTGGGCATATATTTTTGTGTTCTTGATATGAATGATACAGCAGTGTTACATTGCTTAAAGCTCAAGGACCCTGGCTAAATATAACAAATACTGAAACGCAAATTAGGAAGCTTGAACCCGATAATTCTGAAAACTACTTTTTTAAGGGCTTATGGGAATCAATGACAGGTGTTTAGCGGTCTTTTGACCTTCACTAATTTTACCGAGACTATGCATGCTGCCAAGCCCACCACGTGCTAAAGTACTAATCAGTTTAAATTTCTCCATTAAGCCAGACAGAACTGGTGCTCTGGGAAAGAAAGGAAGGCAATATTACCATTTAATTGCAATTCCCTAAACTATTACATACAATTTTACCATTTTAAATTAAAATTAAAGTGTCCCTAAACAGTGGCATAGGTATGTACGTAGTTAAATAATTGTCACTACGCAATCTGCCACATGATGGCAGTGTCTGCCACATAAACATAACATTCATTGTAAATTTAGGTTTATGTTTGCAGGGCTTGTAGCTTTTCTGTTCACAGCATTGTCAATATGTTCACAAACTCTTCAGCATATCCTAAAGTTTTGGGACCAGAGCCAAAAAAGAAATAGGGTCTACAGCTGTGACTGTCAATTTTACCAACCAAGAATGCAAGTTATGAAAATGTACATAAACGATGGCACACAATGAACGCTAGGTAACACATGAGGAATGTACTTTTTTTCCCTTGTGGCCTAGAAATCCAACACTTTGAAATGTTTTAGGAGAGCTAAATCTGACACATAGAAAAAGATGAAAGGGTTAAGGCCCAGTTTCTCAACCTTATGTGTCTATGTATTGGTGAATTTCTAGAATTCTTTAACATATTATTAACTACTAAAGCATGTTGGGATTTATATTTCTCCATCATCTGGGAACCCAAAATTAACAAACAGGGTGTTAGAGGGAGAATGTCACCACAATTTCATTACTAAAATGCTCTTACAAGTTCCAGGTCATTGTATTCTGCTAAATATGTCCAGTGTTCATAAACTAGCATATTAGTGGAAACCCAAACAGTGAGGCTGGCCCCTCTCTGGAGGATCCTGGAGCAATTGCTGAGGGCTCAATATTTAGGCAAATTGAGGTGTGAATCGTGATTTGGAGAAAATGTATATTTGCTTCCGGCTAATAAATAAAGGGATGTCTTTGTTCATTAGCTCTTAGAGTTAGTGATAACTTCCTATCCCAGTTTAGGATAGGGATTAGAAAGGGATGCTTCTTCCTCTCTGGCCTCCATCTACAAGGGGAATGTTTGCTGGGAAGTCCAGCTGCTCATAGCTGACAACTATCCAGCACTACCTTTTGATTTCAGCACACCCAATCCTATATCCTTCATGGCGGATGCCGACTGGGAGGAGGTAAATATCCTTACGGCAGACAGTAAAGACTCTAACCTAAGGTACGTCTGTGCTGAACTTTCAGCGAGAAAACTGAAGTGGGAGCCAAAAAAGTCACAGTCCCCTATTGCAGCAAGTGTGTTGAACACATCAAGGAACTGAATGATTTTTCATTTAGATGCACACACTGTCTGTACGAATATTGGGCTGGTGCTATTTTGGGGCTCAAGGACTCTGAGCTAATTGCAAATTTAGTTTTAGCCATGGAGGGTATGTCACTCTTCTCAGGGACAACAGCTGTGGACCTCAGGAAAAAGGCTTTGCCCAAAGCAACCCCTGCAGAAATACCCACAGTGCCATCACCTCTTTAAGCCACAAGCCAGGAATTTGTTTCATTGGAAGTTCCCACTGGAAGGAAAGCATGTGTTACCAGCTTTGCTGAAAAAAAAGCTATAGCCTGTGGGAGATGTTGTGGGCATACTTCTACCAAGTCTTCTGAGGCAATTAAACCATCTTCCCTGAGGAGCGTGACTACTAAGGACAGTGAGATGCCCACCCTTGAGGCTGTTCCTGACTGGGAGGAGCATGACACTCTCTACAAAGTACAATCCATCAAAAGTATGTCATCATCTGGAGAGACCCCTTGCACCCTCAAAGAGCACCAACCTGGATGATAATGCCTTCTGGGTTTGTCCAGGTAGAGCAAATACAAAGATATTCTGTACAGTCCCCTGTTAATCAATTTCAGGGTGTACAATCTCTGGGGCTTCTACATGACCTATGCCCCAAAATGGATATATGATGAAGTCAAGAAGCACCTGGGTGAGTGGATGTAAGGACATCTTTTTTAGAAAGAACATGTTGGGCCTCAGGGCCCATTTCATCCAGGTTCTAAAAAGAGGACGCGAGACCTGACCTTCTGTGACACTGCTAGAGTGGTAAATTTGGGTGAACCATCCTAAAGCATGTGAAGATCTGCAGGAACTACTCCAAAGAGAAACACTTTAGCCTTAGTTTGCTGCTGCCAAACGGAGGAAGGAATGACGAACTGCACCCCAAGTATTACTTGTCTTATGAGGACACTCTGTCTAAGTTTGGTTTGTGGAAGTAAATCCTCCACGGGTGGCTCCTGTTGGATTTCTATTTACCAGGAAACCATTTGCCTAAGATTTGGGCATTTGTGTACCCTAAGTTTCAGTTCTATAATCTGGACTCACCTAAAGAGTTCAGATAGAGTGTGAGATAGACGGTTATATTCTGTTCTGGACTCCCATGAGGATGGTTGTGTTCAGTGTTTCATTTGGCCCTTTTGAAGATTTTGCATCCAGAATGTATCCACCTAGGTCTGGACTCCCCATCTTCCACGCTTGATGCCTGACTCCCTAGAGGACAATTGTGTTTAGTATCTTCCATTGTAGTTGTTGAGCTTCCTAGCTGACACTGCACGCACAGAACCTAAATTTGCCTCTGGACTCCCACTAAGATGTTTGTGTCCAGGACATTTTTAATTACAGGATATGGGGCATTTACAGGCGATAACACCTGTGTGTTAGGTATTACCACCTGTAAATGGTATATATGTGATCTCATGAATATTCAGTTATAGATTTGCAGCCCTGGCATTTGGACCCTGCCATTGGCCCTGCTGTTAGACCTACAAACAATGATAACTTTTGGTTTGTCTCATAGGAATGGCCCCAGTACTCTATGTCCATGTAGTTAAACCTTATGTTTACCAAGAACATATACAATATTGAAGCTTTTGTACAGAATCCAACATCAGGTTTACAGCTGTTGCGCAAGGAGAAAATCAATTCTTATGTTAATATTCAGGTTATGCTTCAGCAGAACATTAGCATGTGACCCTAGGATGTGCCCATAAAACAGACAAATGTTGCATAACAACCTTTTTTGTTGCTCTTTACAGCTACCATGGAAATTAAATAACATTCATTAATGTGGTTAAAAGGACCTTTTGCAGGTAGTTTACATATCTGCATATAGTGCAATTGGGAGTGGGTTTTTAAGCAAAGGAACATAGATTGGGAGTGAGATAGAGAAATAGGGGTGTAATTATGGCACTGGATGAGTATCAGGGTGAAGGAGACACAGTGAGAGACAGAGAAAGATGAATTACATCTATAAGTAAAGTCAAGTCCTTGTGTTGTGGTGCTATAGTCATGGTATGTTGTACCAATGCAGTGGAACTAATAAGGATTCACTAAGGCTGCATTAGTTACCACATTATGTTAAAATGCTAATAAGTCCCACATACTATTTTATACTTTCTCAAATGGGAAATACGCTTTCAGTAGTCCACGTCTGGTCACTCTAGTGCACACTCAAAGCTGGAAAACAGTGCTGGTGCATCAAAAGATTGAATCTATTGTCTTGGTTGGGCATTATCTACTGTACACATGAATGTATTATGTCATTCTTTCTAGCCAAATACACCAGGGGCAACCCTGGTAGTCACCCATGTCTATCTCTCTAACTCTCTCTCTCTCTCTCTCTCTCTCTCTCTCTCTCTCTCTCTCTCTCTCTCTCTCTCTCTCTCTCTCTCTCTCTCTCTAACTCTCTCTCTCTCTCTCTAACTCTCTCTCTCTCTCTCTCTCTCTCTCTCTCACATGGGTCTTTAAAGGGTGTAAAGAGTGTGAGAATCAGCAGAATGACTTTATGGCGTATATTTTTATTATAGTTATCCTGTTATTGTTACTCAAATGCATGCACTGCACTCATAGAAACAAGTGGGCAAAAACGAAAATTTTTACATCCAGCAATCCTACCTAGCTAGCTAGTCGTAGATATTATCAGTAATTATTGTTTCAGGTGTTAGTCAAGTAAAGATGGCCATACCATTGTTAGGTTTGTTGCTTGTCACATTACGTGCATCAACATTTCGGGGGGGTTTTACCTGATGAAGGGAGCAAAATGTTGATGCAAATGTTATGGCAATAAAAGAGGCAAGCGCCCCACCTGCAACAAAATTGGTGTTGTGCGACTCTTCTTCAAAATTCAGATTGTATACATGTAAAGATCCATTCAGAGATATGCCCACCTTGAGGTAGGCCATCTCGGGCTTATCCAATAGTTTGGCCCAAGGCCATTGGGGTGTGGATCTCATCAAAGATCCGATGCATTTCTGGATTTCTGAGGCCGGCCAATCAACAGCTGGCTGCTTTTCACCCAGAAATAGGTCAGGTAGGCTCCTTGGAGGGCCTAATACACAGGCCCCTCAGAGGGCCCCAGCAAGATACTAGTTTAAACTTGCTTCAGTCAGGTACACATCAGCATATCCTAGTTTAGGGCATTTTGAGACACTGTGGCTCTGGAGAGGGTAATCACTTAATCTGGAACCCTATTTGATGAGATGCAGTGTTCTGCTAAATACCTATAAATACTAATTCCCATGAATACCTATGAATACTGCTTCTATGTAACATCCATGCTGTAATTCGGTTCATGATATTTATTTACTGCATATTCTTGATAATACTGCATACACACCACCCATTAGAAACCTAGACCTTGCTATAATAAACATGATAACAAAGGAATTCCTTGTATCACTCGATCATCAGCTCTTGTGTACCACAATAACACTTTGTGATTCTCCCACAACCTACCTTGTTGCTGAGACACTGATGATTAAGGAATTGTATTGATATTGTTCCTCTTGGCTGTAGGAGGGCTTCATAATTGTCATTTGTTCACTTTGGCCCCAGTGGAGACTGTTCTCAATCATATGACTGACATTAGTGCACTTTAATCATAGACAAACCTGCTCTCATAACCCAGCGCTGTTCCGTGAACTTTAGCTGGAAAATTGCAATAACAGCCTCATCTATTCCTCAGACACTAGTAAACTAGAGATTAATTAAAACCACACACATGATTCCCTCCCCTTATTCTGTATCTACAGAAGCCAGTTCCTTACAATTCCCCTTAGACTAATAAAACTTGGTAAGACAAGCTGGCTTTTTTTTTTTCTGGCGAGTTTGATGAAATTGGGCCAAAAACAGCAAGTGCAGCAAGTTCAAAAGGGAATCTCTTTGGAAGAGATATCATTCCAAAAGACGCATCACAAAGCAGACACCAGTGAAATAGTTCTGAGCACTAAAATAATGTGTTCATTCTCCGGGCACCTGAGTAGTTGATATTAAAGGAATCTGCTCTCCAATTCATTTTCTCATTAAAAAATAGGCTTCTGTTCTTCCCCGCACACCTTGTCTATGTTTATTGCAATAAGTGATTTTTAGCAAGTCGATTCATTAGATATAACCCTTGATTATGTTCTAATGGACTGAGCCAGAATATCCCGCGGGGCATAAAGCACAGTATGTCCAAGTGAATTGGTCGTTTTAAGACCTCTCTGGATGTTATAATACATCTCCTGGCCTCTCAGAAAAAGAAGATTAAAACTGATCAATATCTGGAATCATTAAAAGAAAAATGTGCCCAGTTCGATAAAAGCATGTCAGCCATATATCTCCCTGCCAGCTCGTTCTTGTAAAACTATGACCTCTCAGGTTAAAAGATGGGTTGATAACTTGTTAACCCTTTCCCTGCCTTCAGCACAAACGTCTCTGTATTTAGTGGTATGTCTAATTTTATGCTATTCTGTTTAAGATATGATTATCACCTTCTGCCAAAAAACACTAATAGCAGCAATTAACATCTGTTAAATGTAGTACCGACAGTAGCCTATTGATTGGATTATTTACTGATTAGATCAAAGTGCTGTGCCCAGTGGTCATGGACCTTTAAATATACAAAGCTTTGCATTTGGTGCTCAAGCAAAGTTTTGTAATCTAGGCAAAAAGGCAAAGTATTACTCTATCCTTTGTACATCGGCACCACTGCTTGTGACTGTTCTTAACATGCATGTCATATTAATGTGACTTCCACCGTAATAACAAAATATGACCCTCTCCTGAACCCTGCAGTAGGTGATGGCTGTTGAATTCTCATTTAGAAGATCTGTCACCCCACAGGGATTGCAGTTATGATCATATTTATAATCCCAGTTTCCAAGATATGCCTACACGTCACAGCCACACACAGAGAGAAGCAATCTCAGGCTATGCACATGGCAGGACCTGGAATATACATTCCTTTTAGAAATCACTGCAAAACTATCCAAATATCAAATATTATCCAGCATAGAGGTGATGTTATGTTGGGTCTGTAATGGGCAGGCCAATGGAAGTCTAGACCAGTCTTTTAGCTTCTATACACAGTTTTAGCTCTCTAACTAGAGTATAAAAGACACAAGCAGTGAGTTCCTGCTGACTCCCCAGTCTACTAGTAAATATATCATATTTGAGAATTTTGGAGCAGGAACTGTCAGTTCTGGGGTCGTGGTATTTTTCTGGAGAGATATGTAAAAAAAACTGGAATGAAAACAAAAGAAAATGGAGGATTAGGGAAAAAAATGGAGAGTGCAGAGAATGAAGAGGAAATAGAAGCAGGACAGGTACATAATAAGAGGCAGCTGAGCAACAAGCCATTGGACTAGTGAGGCTAGAGGAGAGGAAGAATGAGAAGGAGTCTAATATCACAGAGCCTTATTGTCCTGGAAATAAAGTATAGTGGACTAAGACCCTTTCTCGTTCTAGTTTGAGCTATGTTTATGTTGGCTGAATTATCTACAACGGCTTCAGTGTAGCGATGGGTGAATCTGACCCATTTCGCTTTGCCAAAAATTCATGAAACTGCAACAAATTCACCAACTCCATTGAAGTCTATGGGCGACATTTTTTTTGACACGCAACAATTTTTTTTTCGCCCATTGGAGTCTATGGTGAAAATTTTTGATCATCACTACTTCAGTGTCTTACTTTTTATACTTTTTGGAGTGGAGGAGGGTTATTGTTCCACTGTATAGAGCACTGGTAAGGCCCCATCTACAATATGATGTACAGTTTGGTCTCCAGCACTCAAACAAGACATTATTGTATTGGTGAGGGTACAGAGAATACAACTAAGCTGGTAAAAGGTATGGAATGTCTCAGTTATGAGGAAAGACTGGTCAAGAGAAGAGGCACTTACGGGGCAAAAGATAATTATGTATTATATACAGTATATATAAGGCGATTATATAATAATATAAAATCAAATCAGATGAGCTTTATCGGCAGAACTAAATATATTCAGCATTGCCAAAGCAGGTAGAGGGGTGAAGTGGGTAGGGTTAGTTTATGGGAGAGAAAAGTCCTGTCTCTCAGTCTATGACAGATATTGTGCAGCTATTGTTACTCAGTGCCTCTTCTCCCTGTCGGTTGTGGAGTTTCCTCTCTTCTTATATGGATGTGACACGAAAATCTCTGGAAGTGGGTGTCGCTCAGTCCTGAGTATTTGGTGCACTGCAACAGGACCTGGGCCTCGTCCTCCACTGCCTCCTGGTCACATTCTGCTCTCCCTGCCTGGGCCTGTAGGTCTGTCTGTTCCATTTCAGTTGATTCTCCAAGCTGTGAGCACTTAGTCTGTACATGTCTCAAACGCTTTATTTACCAGTAGGTCCTTCCAGCTGACACGAATACATCCATTCCAATTAGAAGAAAGGCTAAATATTCAGTAGAGGTTTTTTACAGTGAGAGTTGTGATGTGGAATTCTCTCCCTGAATTAGTCGTACTGGCTGATACATTAGATAGGTTTGGATGGCTTTTTAGCAAATGAGGAAATACATGGTTTTATGGAAGACAGAACATAGTACAAGTTGATCCAGGTTGGTCAGACTGGTCTGATTGCCATCTTGGAGTCAGGAAGGAATTTTTCCTCCTCTGAGGCAAATTGGTGAGGCTTTAAAATGGATTTCTTTCCTTTAACTAGCCATTTGGCAAGTTTTATATAGCCATAAAGTTGAACTTGATTTATTTTTCAACCTCACATACTATGCTCCTATGTCTAGAGGCAGGTGGAGGTTTTGCAAGTCCAGAAATCAGAAGTTGAGACTGGGAGTCAAAGAAGCAAAGTCCAAAGACTGAGACATTGACAGCACAGACAGACCTGGTGCACAGAAACCAACTTGCTTTAACTATAATAAAATAAGTTTATGAGCACCAAAGCACAAACCATAAGCTCCAAGTACATAGCTATGAAATGATATGCATGAACACAATAAAGCTGGCCACTTCTAAGGATGTATATTCCCACAGAGGAATATGTGTGGTGTGCGCATCTTTTGGGGAAATCTTATGCTCCCTTAACGTGCAGCAAGATAATAATAACAATAATAAGCAACATGTTGTTACATTTTTGTAAATGTTACATTTGTGTACATATTTATGTCTCAATGGTTTCGTTTTGCACATTGTCTGTAAACAAAAAACAACTGATCCAGCCTGACAGACTTTATACTGGGCCCAGCCGTACAACTCATGTGAGTATTGTCCAAATTTCCTTTGGGCTAAATGCTGGGAAATGCAGCATCTCAAGTTGTGGCCATTAGGTGGTGCTCATGTTATGTTTTTTATGCAATTAAGAGCAAAGATCTCTGGAGTGCAAACAATTGAGCAGGGTTTTTTCTTAGAATACAAAATCTGGCGGCTGATAGATTTTAGGTCCGATCTAGGCCACACTGGATTTGTCTATAATGCAGCGTAAAGTCAGCATGCAGCCAGGACCACTTGTTCCAATAAATAGTTCCATAGACAGCCTCGCCAAGAGACAATGTATCTCACCTTCTAGGAGAAGGAAATTCAAAGAAAAATCTTTGAAGCTGTAATTTGCAAGTTAAACACAATCCACAAACAATTAAATAAAAGAGGACTGATTGAACATGCAGTATAATTATTTCTTGCTCAAGCTGCATACCTAGAGTAAGTCACATCGAGGGCAAACATCAGTCACAGTTTGGATGTTAAGGAAACCTCAAGGCTCAAACCATATGTGGGGTACATAAGAGCAAGGAAAAAGGGTGTCACTATGTGAACTGACACTAAATTAATACCATATCATCTTCACTCTAGGATGGGATGAATCCATTCCCCATGCCCACCTCTTTCTTATTTCACTCCCCCATCCTATATAATAAAGTTGAAGTGTCTCTGCGTCCAGTCCCTGTGTCCGTGGGATTGCGCTACTGCGCATGTGCCCCACGGACCGTCTCTGGCTTGACTACATATGTTCTAGCGCCCGTTAATTTAACGGGCTTAATGTCTAGTCTATTATATTTCATGTACTGTTAAGCTGACCATACACAAGAAGATCTACTCATTTGACAAGATCACTTAAATTTGTAGACCTTTGCTGGTTGGCCAAATAGGACTGATCTGATCATCTGACCCCATGATAATCCTTGAATAATAATGATAATACTTAGAACACAGGGCAACCCATGTATACTTAATGGTCGAAGATTGCATCCATAGTTCAATTCAGTTTTTGGTTGATGGGATTTTCTACCCAACCAGCATGTTCATCCTCAAGTCACAGCCCATTTGCCATGTATAAATCCAAATTGGTACCCTTCAATAGCTAGGGACAGACAAAGGTAACCAAGTTGGCAGCTAGTATAGGCACTATAACCCCATTTGTAACTAATGTGTTTTTATAATAAGGCTAATGTTAAAATTGCCCCATTACTATAACAGGTTTTTGAGTTTAAAGTGATTTTTGACACTTTCCAATTTTAACAGCAATGTGCCACTATTTCTCCATAAACCAAATAATTGCAAAGCTGTGACAGTAGAGATCTTTGTATAGCGCAGGAGTGGGTCTGGACATTATCAGGCAAGTTAGGAAAAGTTTATTTAGTGGTAGGAGTTTATGTTATAGTCAATATAGGGGGCAAATTTACTTACCTTTGAAGTTGCGCCAGCATTGGCTTTGCCGCATTTCACCGCACTTTGGCAGTTGTAGATTCGTTAGGGCTATGCAAATTCTTGAAGATCCGAAGTTGCGCACAAGTTACCTATCGTTTGCGAAATTGCGCTAGCGAAGGCAAATTCACATACGTGTGCAGTTACAGTACAATGGCCGTATATGCAGCAGAAAACACATTACACTACGCAAGGCCAGGGAACCTTAATAAGTGTTTTCTAATGCTCTACACATGTGCCCAAAGTATAGTTTAGGTGCCTCAAATGTAGGGGGGGAAGGAGGGTACCCTAAAAAAAAAATGTGATTTTTTTCAGCCTATCACCCTTAAAAAAGTAAAAGACGCCAGCGTTTTTTGGGACTTAGAAAAAATTTCAACTTCTTTTGGAGAAACCCCTATCTACTCTATTGCACTTCGCCTGGTCTGAGGTGGCGAAGTAAAGTCTGGCGCAAGAGGTAACGTTCACGAAAATCCGCAACTTAGTGAATTAGTGTAGTTACGTCCCTTAGCCAGAGCACAACTTTGCATGGCGTAAGGGTGTGAAGTAGCGCTAGAGTAGGTCCACTTCGCTAGCGAATTTACGCCAGCACCCGGTGAAGTGGCAAAATGCTGTCACGCCGGCAGTTTTTCGCTAGCGTTAGCCACTTCGCCCTTTAGTAAATTTGCCCCTAGGAGTGAAAAATAGTGGCAGATTATTTTAGTGAGCAGCTTTCTGGTTTCAACAAAGAGAGTAATTGGGGTTAGCATCCTTGCGGTGATCAAGCCGCCAGACAGGGACATGAGTGGGTGAGCTCAGGAGCAGGGAAAGTGCCAAGGAGCAAGATACCCCATGGGATCCCTAGTGCTGGGGAAAATCACCAACACAGGCTGCACTACCCCTTGACAGGGATCTACTTGCAATATCAGAAAGTGTGAAGGTTTTTCACTGTGGCCACTACACACTGCAAGGAGTTGCAGGGAGTTGCTCATATCCTCATGGTGCCCAGGATACACTGTTAGTAAGTCACACTACTCATACACTTCTCAGGCCCACTTTTGACATGTATGTGTTACATACATGTCAAAATGTGCACAAGTAATTGCAAATGTTCATATTATTTCAGTTTTTTTTATTGTTTTTGCTTTTACTTCTAAATGTTAAAAAATATTTCCAGTCAAGTTTGTTCCATCCTTACCAAACCATTTTGGTCCTGGTTTTCACTAACAAATAAATTATCTTAAACAGGCTGCTCTTTTCATCCCCAATTAGACTTACAGAGGAAGGTCCGAAGTCATACTTCTGTTTAGTTAGCATTCCGACCAGCGTTCCAGATGTTTCCCTGTCATAATTCCAGTGGAGTGGCGTGCTGTTGTACATTTCCTCTGCACCCTGAAGCTCCCATCTGCCAGTGCTAGCACTTCTAACAGGACAATTAACCACAGCAATAGTGTAAAGCTCTCAAGCTATGCCAGCATGTACTTTACCGGAAACAATATATAGAAACAGTGATTTGCTGTGTAGAAGATAACTTGACTCCCTAATAACCTATAACAGCAGTGCTGTCATATTATTCAAAATCAAACTTTATGGTACTGCTTGTCTGAAATGTATTTTGTGTGTTTGTTGTTCATTTTGCAGGTGTGATGTCTGTGTTCACTTCCATAACTACTTGGAAGAAATGATAATAATCCAAATGAGTTATTTATATATCACTGTATTTAGTTTAGATCTACAAATAGTTCTGATCTTTCTATTATAGCAAAGGTTACCAAACTGGTAGGTCCAAATCAAACATCATTGCAGGGAGTCAACCTTTGAAATAGGGATGCACAGAATCCACTTTTTGAGATTCGCACGAATGCCAAAATCCTTCGTGAAAGATTCAGCCGAATACCGAACCAAATCCGAATCCTTATTTGCCACACCTTCCCACGCCTAATTTATATATGCAAATTTGGATTTGGTTCTGCCATGCACAAGGATTCGGCCAAATCTGAGTCCTGCTGAAAAAGGCTGAATTCTGTCCGAATCCTGGATTCGTTGCATACATACTTAGAAATATTATGTCAGGGTGACTGTTCTGATAATATTTTATGTATCCCTAGTCTTTGTTATGGGGTAAGTGTATGGCACGTCACACATGAGACCACATATTGCAGGAAACATGATGGTTTTGCATTCTCTTGTCATTCATATTTTGTAAACCCAGGTACCATAAGGAGAGCAAAGACATTCCAACTGCTGCTGCTTTTATTTAAAAAAAAAGTATGTATCCCAAAATTTGATTTGTTGAATCTCAGGGGGCCACCAGTAGAAGAACACTTTTAAGAACACTGAAGGAATGTTATTATAATCAAGTGTATGGGAGAATTCAAAACTTTGATAACCGATCCTATACAGTACCTGTATTAATGCTGTTGGTTGCAGGAGGTTATAGTGTACCTTTATATAATTTTATCAGCCCAGACTGATAATAAATCTTATGGCATGGTATAACTTGACTATACAAAAGTGATTGAGGAAGTGATGTGAGCCTAAAGTACAGCTGCATTTTGTAAATCACTACATTTCCTTCCCCTGCTGAACAGAGCAATAGGCCAACAGCATCCTGCAAAGGTGCTTCTGTCTGAGAAGTTTGTCTTTCTGCTTAAAGAAAAATGTTTGCTACCGAACAGTCTGCTGGGCCATATACTGTATATAACCTGTCAATCCCACTATGGGGATGCTTATGAAAGAAGTCAGACACTGCCTTAAAGGAGAAATAAACCCTAAAAATGAATATGGCTAAAAATGCAAAATTTTATATAATAAACGTATTGCACCAGCCCAAAGTTTCAGCTTCTCAATAGCAGCAATGATCCAGGACTTCAAACTTGTCACAGGGGTCACCATCTTGGAAAGTGTCTGTGACACTCACATGCTCAGTGGGCTCTGAGCAGCTGTCGAGAAGCTAAGCTTAGGGGTCGTTACAAATTATCAAGCAGAAAATTAGGTTGTCCTGTAATATAAGCTGATGCTACAGGGATGATTATTAAATTCTGATACTAATTGCACTGGTTTCTGTGCTGCCATGTAGTAATTATCTGTATTAATTACTAATCAGCCTTATATTGTGACATTTCTATTCTATGTGTACTGTATATTGGGAGTGGGTCCCTAAGATCAGTAAGTAAAAGCAGCACAGAGCAGTGAATCAGCAGAAAAGAAGATGGAGAATTACTGGGGCATCTTTGGAGACACAGATCTGTACTGCTAAAGGACTGTGGATGCCTTGTAACCTTTTAGTTAATCTAAACTTGATTTCAGTGGTTCTATATGGAGGCCACTTTTGTTTAATGTGCTTATTATTGGTTTAGGCACAGGCACTGAGAACATTTTCTGTTTGTCAGCCGCATAAACCAGATGGAACAAATGAGAATCAATGTAGAAATATATTGATTGATTTAATTAGTGGTTACAATTGTTAATGCTGAGTATACCCTTCACACTTTCGGACAAATCTATGAAGGGTGTTATAAAAGATGATGCAGAATTTCCACCATTGTTTAGCCAGTTTTACTAACTAATTTTTTTTTTTAACCCAAATTAATCCCTGTTTGCAACTAAACCAGAAAATTAAAAAAAATGGCATACAGTGATACAGTCGATGATACAAAAACAAGAGAATGGGAGCAGATATACTTGGGTCTGCGACCTCAGAGGCCCTCACACTGTTTACAAAATCGTTCTTCAGATTTTTTCAATAAAAACCCAATAATGTTTGGCCAACCAGAGTAAAGGCTCTATTAGTCCACATCTCTTGTGGGGGAAACTTTTTCAATAATAGGTGCACAATAAACTGAATATACAGTTAGGGCCGGATTTAATCGGCCCTGAAATTTTGCCGCCCTAGCCTTGGGCCTTTGTGGCCTTGCCACAAGTCCAGGCCTGTATACAGTGTGCATGAGATTAAAAAGCATTATTATATAGCCAGCACTGCACATTGTTACATTATATTAATAGAGAAATTAGATTAATGCAGAAAGGGGGCACAAATGATCAGCTGGGCGTTCCAGACCTCCCTATGTACCGTTATTTACAGCTGAGGCATATGTTTAGGGCACAATTCGGGTCTGGGGAGTTGGTCTTGGGGGATCCTTCCCTTTTGGTCCAACTGAGGAAGGAGGACCCAGTTAAAATGGTTTCCAGGCTCTATGCCTGTCTGCAATCCTCCAGGTCCCCCCCTTTCCGCTCCCTTTTTCGTCAGTGGCAGGCTGATATCCCCAGTTTAACTGAAGAGCACTGGGAGGAAGTAACGGATAGGCTCTACCAATTCCTAATAAGCACCAGGGACAGACTTATTCAGTACAAATTTTTAATGAGGATCTACTTGACCCCGAATAGACTTCATCGAATGGGGAAAATACCCCTTCCATTGTGTAAAAGGTGTGGGGATAGTGATGGCTCTCTCTAGCATATGATCTGGACGTGCCCTATAATAGCTAGATACTGGGCTAAGGTGGTAGGCTATATTGTTGATACGCTGCAGTTACCCCCTCTGAAATCACCGGAAATTTGCCTCCTGGGTCTGTTAGACGATATGATACCGGCCAGTAATACAAGGGTTCTGGTGAGGACATTGCTATTTTATGCTAAAAAGGTACTTGTACTGCATTGGATGGCCCCTGCTCCACCCAAGAAAGCGATCTGGTTTGCTTATGTTAATAAGATGCTGCCTCTAATAAAGTTGACCTACGAGGCTAGAGGGCAACCCGACAAATTTGATAGGATATGGGGTGTCTGGATGGAGACGCATATGTTAACTTTGCCATAACTGTGTGGTCCTTATATTGCTGTACTTTGACGGATTGTGATGTCATGACTGCTGCTGTATTATTATTTTATTTTCTGCTTTCTTGTATCTGTTCCCCCTTCCCTTCCTTTCTGTATTCCCCCCCCCGTTTTTTGAAAATTCAATAAAAAGAACACCTGTTAAGAAAGGGGGCACAAATAGTGCAAAAAAACAAAAATATACACCATTTCATTGAAGATTAAGTGTTACTTGCGGTTCCTATCCCATACACTAAACCTTACAATCTTAATATTAATTGATAATAAGTTCAAACAAAATCAATCACAATATAAGAAAAACATTCATGTCTAAACTTGACTGTAATACCGTATAGTGTGATATTCACGTGTTCTAAAGATCCATCTTCATTACAGCTCAATGATGCTAAATGCACACAGCAGGCTTATCTTAATATGATGCTGATCTTCAGCAAAGCACATCAACTTTGATCTGTGAAGAAGGTTTAAAGCTCTCTTGGTGGTCCTCATTAATGATCCACTCTGATCTTTCCTAGCCCCAACTGCAAAGACCACAAGGATTCATTATTGCTCTGATCAGACCACATACTGCATCCCTCGGGAAGCTGCGTGATAGAGATTCAAAGAGACTGGACCTAAGTTTTCTTCTCGAAGTGACAGATTCAGAGATTCTGTTTATACTAGTGTTACTTTTTATTAGAGTCTAATTCTGTCATACTAAGACTAATTCACTAAAGATGATGACATGCTTAAGAAGCCTGCTTCTTCTGGGGACAAGGTACACATAATCACATAATGATATTTATTAAGTGGTCCCTCTTCTAAGCACAATGAACTGCTGTCAAGCAGTGTGACTAACTAGAACATATTTATTGTCCTATATAGAGTAATTCATACAAGTTGGGACTAATGAAGCTAAAGGAAAAGAGCAAAAAAGGAGAGAAAATATAAAATAAGGGTCTGGAAACAAAGCCTAGAGTTTTACATTATAAGTCGTAACAAGACTGCCATAAATATGCATAGGATAGTCTTTTTAATTAATCATTTTTTCTTATTGCAAGCCTTATATTTATGGTTCTCTTATGCTTTAGAGTAGGAATTTTCATTTTGACCATTATTGTTAAAATTAATTACTGAACAGCAAGGGATGAAAGTCTGAGGCTGGACAAGCATTGACTGTTGGTTGTATTGGTCATCCAGCCACAAACAATACTGTGCAGTTCAAGAAGCAGGAGAACTCTCCAACTTCATATATCTTTGGATGGAACTAATATACCAAGAAAGACCAACAATATACAAGTTTAAGAAAAGTGCCGTCTATTAGGGTGTTATAGACTAATGTTTTAGTCTTTTTGTTATGACCTTTATCAATTTTAATTGAAAATTAGCGATGGGCGAATTTATTCTGCTGCGAATAGATGCCGGCGTCCGTTTTTATGGACACCGGTGCATTTTGGCCGGCAAATGTGCGCCGGCGTCCAAAAAACGGCCTCAAAGCAAAACGCCCCAAATTCACCCATCACTATTGAAAATGTCACAAAAGCATCAGTCTACAATGTCCTTATACAATGTTGCTTTACTGTACACTAACAGGAGTTTCAGAATAAAATATGTGTGTGACAGTATATGTACAGTATGTATAAATAATATACAAAGCGAGAGAGGGAATTACCTGCTCCAGGCTGGTTCCTTATTCTGATTTTCTGAAGTGAACATTACACGTTGTTTGTACTGGTGGTGATAGAGTTAAAAACAGGTAAATTGTTTTCAAAAAGAAGTTAAACAGTTCCAATACTGATATAACATATCCAGTATACAATGCAGAGAGCAATGCATTATCTTTAATGTCATAAATGTCTAGACTGGACTATAAAATATAAATGAATATTAAAATGCCCTGGACATTTATAGTAAACATGTTTTCCTTTTGCAATTGAAAGTGTTTTTTCATCACAGTAAAGATTCAGTGCTTTTGTTTTATTTGTTTTTACAATTGTTTTCAGGGGGCGACATCCCATAAATATCTCATTTTAATAGTTCAAAACAAAAAATGGAATGAATATTTTAGCTTGGGTCAGCAACTCTGAAAAGTAAAGACTGTTCTTGGCTGTTGCCTTAGAATCATCTGTTTCTACTGACTGCTGCTGCTCTTCGTTTATTTCAGACTCCTGCTACATGTGATTTTTGCATAATGTTAGCTCATCAAAGGACTTCTAGGTGAGGCTGATGGATTTGCCCTAAAGCCACCAATTCTGCAGGACAGAAATGATAGCCAATCTGGCCTTTTCTAATTAACAGACTTCAGGACAAAAGGAAGCCCAGATGGGTATACAAATTAAATGGACTGTACATTTCTAGTTTTAAGATGTGCATTGGTTTCATCTTCTGTAAATGAGGCAAGACTCTAGAGGCCTCATTTATAATCACAAGTGCAATGTACAAGGCACACAAATGGACACAAAACTGAGCAAGCATTAACTCTTCTCAGAAAGTTACTAGTATCCATACATGCTCCTGCACAGACTGCACAGAATTATGGGCCTGCCTGCTTTTACGCAAGGGCAGTCTGGAATTATCATTAGTCTGGAACTGCTAGAAATGAAAGGGTTTCCTTAGCTGTTTGTGCCAACTAGACACAGAACTGGACCCTAATCACATTATTAAAATCAGCGTGCAAGTTGCATTTGGATGCAGTTTAATATGCATCAGCTATTATGCTAAAAATTATAGGGGAAATAGTGAATTATAGGTAAAATATTCTTCCAAAATTTGCACTTTGCATAGAGCATTGTGTTTATAAATTAGACTTTAAAGATTCTTAAGAACTTATGGACTTATGGACCAAGGATTATTACTGCTGCGGCAAAAAACATAGAAGAATACTGGGAAATACATAGGGATGCACCGAATCCAGGATTCGGTTCGGGATTCGGCCAGGATTCGGCCTTTTTCAGCAGGATTCGGATTCGGCCGAATGCATATGCAAATTAGGGGTGGGGAGGGAAATCGCAGGACTTTTTGTCACAAAACAAGGAAATAAAATAATTTTCCCCTTCCCATCCCTAATTTGCATATGCAAATTAGGGTTCGGATTCGGTTCGGTATTCAGCCGAATCTTTCACAAAGGATTCGGGGGTTCGGCCGAATCCAAAATAGTGGATTCGGTGCATCCCTAGAAATACACAAGGGTTTCCAAAAAGGGGCCCTTAAAGGATGGGTGGGTCACCAAAATCTCCTTAAATAATAATATTTCCTCCTGCTAAAGACAGGGGAATCTTACTTCATAAAGCTGGCCCCCAGACTTAAAGGGGTGGTTCACTTTCAAACAACTAGTTGTTTTCAGATAGAACACCAGAAATAATGGCTTTTTCCAGTTACTTTCTACTTTCTATGTGTGACCGTTTTTCTAATATTGAAGTGTAAAGTGTAATTTTTCACCTTCTAAAGCAGCTCTGAGAGGAGGGGTCGCCGACCCTGTAAACTGCTCTAAATTGATAAATTTAGTTGATACATTTGTTATCTTTGTCCCTGCTGAGCAGAATCTCTGGGTTTCATTACAGGCAGCTGTTAGAATTGATAAAATAGTTGCCAATACTCCAGAGATGCTGCTGAGAAATGTATCAATTAAATGTTGCAAAACTGTAACCATTTATGCTGGCCATAGACGCACAGATAATATCGTACTAAACAAATTTTCGTCCGATATTCGGTGCGCGTATTGTGGAAAAAGAGCCGACCGATATCAGCAGAAGACTTGGATAACGGTCGGCTCGTCGAATGGGCTGGACAGAAAATTTTGATCGGGTGCCTTTGAAGGGACCCAAACATCGGCCATTGTTAGTGCTGAATCCTCAGATACAGGTAGAATTCTATTGTTTCTACCAGTATATCTAGCTGTATATCTGACGATTCAGCTCTACAAATGTGTTGAAACTAATTGTTATGTCTATGGCCACCTAGAGTCTTAGAGTCTGCACCTGAATTACTGAACTGTCAGACTCAAACACCAGAGACAGGAACATTCAACTTTAAACTTAGATTTTGGAAAAACAGTAAAAAAATGGAAAGTCATTGAAAAAAGTCTTTATTTCTGGGGAACAATCTGAAAACAACTGAACTGAAAAAAAGTGTTTGGAAGGTGAACAACCCCTTTAATGTGTGTCATATTAAAACAGGCAGCTCTGAAATAACCAATATAACCAAATATTTAATTTAAAGATGTAATTGTTCATGTCCATCTACATTGCAATAACATTAAGCCTGTTTCTAGAATCTCATCTGCTTAACTGATGTGATACCTTTCTTTTTTATACTGTGATCAGTTGCAAAACAATTCACTTTTCCTCTAGTTCTCCTATAGGCACACACTTTCATTCTACAGTTACCACCCCACAAATTCAAATATTTCTACATCTGTATTTCTACTAACCATAACAGAGAAAGTTAGATTATTTCTTATTCAGCAAAGCCTTAATTTAAAAGTATGTGGTTTAAAGACTCTTTTAAAACCACAATGCACGTGTAATGCTTTTGACAAATTTTTGAAAAATTTGTATTATGTCCCAAATGTTTATATGTAAGGTTATAGACAGAGTGTTCGTCCTTTCATTCCATTCTACCCTAAAATTCATAAGAAATGACTTCAGTTCTGCTGGAGTTTGTTCTGTCAGTTGTATCTAAGCACTGCTATGTCAATCTGCCAGTGTCAGAGTAACATACCTCCCAACTGTCCTGTTTTCTGCGGCACAGTCCTGATTTTGACAGGTCAGCCTGCAGTCCTGATTTTTATTAAAAATTCCTGACTTTCACTTTGATCTCCTGCACTGACGCCAGAAAAAGATACAAACTGCAATTTAATTAAAATAAGCTGCTTTTTTTGGCACCAGAATAATCAGCACCTACACTTTAGGTGATACATTGATACATTTGTAACAATTTAAGATAAGCAAAGATACAATTGTAGCTATTTAAGATAAGCTGGTTTCTTGGGAGAACTGAAGCTTAAAGGGCAAATTCACCTTCATTAGCAAAACAATTATAACACATAAGAATTACCGTAAAACTCCCAGGAATGTGTTCAAACTTTCGTAACCTGCCAAATTTTGTAAAATGGACATGCTAATTAGGGGGTGTGGCCATAAAATGGGGGCTAAGTGCACCAGATCTTTTTGTCTCTCTTTCCATTTTGCAGTTATGGAGCAGTGTTATAGGTGTAACTAACATTTCAATGAACACAACTTTGCATAGTTTTGTCCTAAGTAGGCCACGTGACAGGAAGGAAAGTTAGGATTGTAATACACCTTGTGGAACATCTGGTGTTTCGATTGCTGAAAACATAACGCCCTGAGCTACTTATGGCCTTTCTCATTGTTGGCAATAAGAATCAATCACTGACCAATCAGTGTTTATATGAAGCAACACAGAAAAGTTCATATCTCCTGATTTTGTGTCTGCATACTGTAAAACAATTAAAATATGTAACATTTTGGGTGGCAAAAGAGCTTTGGCGCAGAGCAGTCCTGCAGGAAAGCAAAATGTTTTTTGCAATGTTCTTAAATGAATTCTGGTCAACTGAACAAGCCCATTTTATATAAAAAGCCTATTTCTGACTAGACACCAATACTTTGTGGACCTAAAATCAGATTTAGTGCACAAGCTGAAGTAGGGGGGCTGAAGCTCTTCAAAACTTCAATTAAAAATGTAATGGGTTTTTTTAATAAGTCCTAGGTCAAGATGTATTATGATTCTGTTTTCCATAGCCTGCAATTATTAGGTTTGAGTTAACTTTCTCTACCAGCTGAGACTTCTCTAATATCAGCAGCAGATGGAACATGTATAAGCTGCATTTCATAGAAACTAGATTGATTCTTAGGTATGTCCCTTCTATACATAAACATGCAGACAAGCACACACTCAGATAATTTTGCAAAGAAGCACAATTAAAACAAACTTATATAGGGTGGCAATTACAATTGTCAACATTTTTATCCCCCCGCATCCCCACCTAGCCAAGAATAATATTTGCATTTCTAGGTCCTGAATATTTTTTGATATTTTTGTACATGTGATTTTAGGCTCTTGTCTCAGTCTTTTTTTTTGTTGCTTCAAGGGCTGTTATAGGCAGGCAGGGAGTCGACCAATTTATATGAACAGACACATTGTTAAAACGTTGCGGTGCATTTTCGTATTTAGCCACAGCAACCTGTACCTAAAGCTGGGCCCTTTTCTTTATACTGTCTGCTTCCATTAACTCACTCCAGGAGCACTGGGTTTAGCTTCTGCATCAATATCTGAATTAACGTATTGTGGCCTGGGCCTGTAATCTATCTGTAGTTGTGGCACCATATGGAAATTGTATGCTCTGTGGCCAAGGATTCATTACAGGCATGGGACCTGTTATCCAGAATGCTCAGGACCTGGGGTTGTCCGGATAACAGATCTTTCTGTAATTTGGATCTTCATACCTTAAGTCCACTACAAAACCATTTAAACATTAAATAAACCTAAATAAAGGCTGGTTTTGCTTCCATTAAGGATTAATTATATCTTATTTTATATCAAGTACAAGGTACTGTTTTATTATTACAGAGAAAAAGTAAATACATTTAAAAATTTGGATTATATGAGTATAATGGAGTCTATGGAAGACGCCTTTTCTGTAATTCGGAGATTTCTGGATAACGGGTTGCCGGATAACTGATCCTATACCTGTATTCCTGAAAAATATTGTGTATAATATGTAGATTTATGTATGTTTAATAATAATAATAATAATACAAAGTGTGGGTAACAGGGAAGACAGCCAAGACTGCTGGAGGGTTGACAAATATTGTGGGCTGAGTTGGGCCCAACTAGGAAGTTCTCGTTAAAAATGACTTCAGAAATGACTTTCAAAAATTATAATTACTTGCTTAAAATAAACTCTGTGAGAGATGGCCTTCCTGTAATCTAAATTGTGCTAAGCCCACCAGATCACTAATGTCACTAAAGTTGTTCTGCATGGCATAAAATGAAGAGATTTGCTGTAAGTGCAGAGAAACATTTCACCTTTATCTAATAGTATTGGTATCCTCTCCTGTCTACTAAAGTGAGCCAAGCATTTTGGAAATAAATACAAAAGGCCAACCAACTTTTGGGAGCCTTTTAACTACTAAAAGTTCTGGAACAAATGGCATTTACAGGGCTCACTTTGCTCATATCACTGGCGCTTGCCTCACTTCATGCTACAGCATCCAATGGGGTATTTCACCATTGATTCAAGGATATTATGGGCTGCCTTATTTGATATGGTGCTACATGTAAGTATCAAGTCCACAGGCAAAGTAGGTCTAGTTTCTGCATTAAGCCAAGATATCAGCTTCCCATGAACAAGGAGTAGTGATTAGCTATGAGCAAAATTGTGCCAGACACGGATCATAGCATAATTCTGTAATTGCCAAATGGTTCGTTAAACTGCAGCAATGGACAAAATGCCAATTCACCCTAATGTATTTTGAGTGAAAAATTTCACTGCAAATTAAAGCCTATTGACATGTATTTTGTATTTTGTGCGGGAAGTCACTATAAAACAATACCTATTGCCTCCAGTCTACTTAGTGCAAAAAAAACATTTGCAGTGAATTTACCACCGTGAATTAATTCACCCTGTAGTGAGCCTTATTTTATTTTACCACCCCTAAACATATGTGTATAGTTTCCTGTGTGATAACTATTTATAACCCCTCTATGTTCCTCTGTTATTCCCATAACCTAGTGTGCACACAAAATGCTGTAAATACACTAAAAACCAAAGGTTCTAGTTTTTGGTTCTCTGTAATTCCAGCATTTTGTGTGCATGACCAGATACTTTTCCAAGAAATGAGCTTGTTGGTTAGATAGGGCATCTCACTGAAATCATGCATATACACATAAACTTGTTTTGTTTTTCAGCAGACTAAAACATGGGTTTTTACAAAAATATATTAAAGGGACAGTAAACTGTATGTTTTATTATTGGCACTATATAATTAAAGATTATATATAATTTGTATTTTACAGAGATCAGGCACATGGTGACAATACTGTACCTGTATCTAACAAATTTGGTCTCATCTTTGAATAAAGGTATCTAAGTGCATTGGACACAAGAGCAATATATTTTTATTATGGATACCATGTGCCAAACCTGCATATAGAGAGGCGTCCTGTTGGGCTGCGTACAGTTTGTTCTAGGACAAAGCACATGTTTTGTGGATATTTAAACCACAACTAATCACTTTTGCGTATAAAGCCTTAGGAAAAATATATCTATTTCCTTAAAACATGATTGCACTTTACAAAGGTACAAAATGCACACTAAATACAATATTGTTTTCCAGTATATATCAGAAAGAGAATGTTATAAAATAGTGTTAAAGTTACAGAAAAAAGTGCCCCCCCACACACACACACAGGCCCTCAAAACATCCTTAAATGAATCTGGTTTAACAGCAAACAGTATACTGAAGTTGCACATAAATTAAGTACAAAGACAAGAAATCTTCTGCACTTGCCCATTATGAATATATTAAGGGCTCTCTGTATTCCTGGGCCTGCAGCAGCCATTGGCTCTGCCCCCTATGTACTTAAACTTCTGAGAATAAACACAAGTTTAGAAATTGTCTATTGCCTATTGACTGAAAATGCACATCACTATAGCTGTGGGTAGTGCTGTCCAGTTGTGGTTAAGTGCAGTAAGTGACTTGCATTACTTTTCAGAACAGACTTGCATTATCCAGTGCTTGAAGATTCTGGGCAACAGTCTTATCATGCACTTGTGTGTGGGAGAGAGAAGAGGGAAGAGAGAATCAGCAGTATTCCTCCAAACTCTGTTCTGTGAAGCAGCATCTGTTAATTTCTCCATCTGGCAGTTAGTCCCTAGGGGGCGTATCAAATGTCATTTGTGTTGTCTGCACTGAATACAACGCACTTACTGATACATTAGTCTATTTAACTAGGCATCCATTAAAAGAGCAGCAGTGGTGTGCCTTATAGTTGTACATTGATTTGTTTGTATTCTGTTATTTTTTTGTTACTGATCCAATAAACAACCATGCCCCACCATGTTTAACATTATTTCTGAGTATTTAAGTATAACATTTTGGAATAAATATAAATTATGTTTGGTAAAGAGGACTCATACTGATATATTGATGCTAATATTACTTAACACTTAGATAATAACTACAAAACTGTTGTTTTTCAGGTAGGGTTGCCACCTGGCCGGTATTTTACCGGCCTTGCGGGTAGAAATCATGGTTGTTTGGTTGATCCCAATGTTATTAATAGGGAAAAAAGATAAATATATAGGAAGGCCGGTATTTTTTTCCAGAAAAGGTGGCAGCCCTATTTTCAGGGCATCCTGCTCTTATCTAATTGTGATTTGGGAATAGGTAGCATTAGTATAAACATGGAAAATAATGTGTTGATCTGTCTACTACAAAAAATTTGCAAATGAAAACAAATATAATCCAGGCCACAGTGGGAGCCCTGAAGCTACCCCTTGGTTCAAAGGTGATGGCAGTTCCAGGGTTCCCATGTGCAAATAGACGTGACAGTGCTTGAGACAGGAGGGGAGCAGTGGCAACGAGTGCAACTTTATGGAAATAGTCCACACCAGGCGATTCGGGGAGATTTAGCACCTGGCGACTAATCGCCTCTTCTTTGAGGCGACTAATCTTCCCGAACCACTTCCTATTCTCTTGCGCCTGCGCTATTACACACGCGATGCTTCGTTTTCCGAATATACTAGAAGTTTCCTCGTGAGGCAACTTCGACCAACTTCGGAAAACAAAGCACCGCGTGTATCATAACGCAGGCGACTCTCATTACAGCCGGCGCAGGAGAAGAGGAAGCGATTCGGGGAGATTAGTCAATTTGTAGCTCCGGGTATCTTCATCTTAATAAATGAGATTACGAAAAGCAGATAGAAGGTGGATTACGAGGCCAGTATGTTAAAATTGTACAATTTATTACTTACATTTATTTATTACTTATTTACTGTGTTTCCTGGCCGGCCAGTGTTTTTTTTTTTGTATATTGAAATTTATCCTCAATAGGACCTTGGGGATTGAAGGTGTGTATTCTCGACCAGTAAAATTACCTTCCCCTTTCTGTCACAAGACCCTATTTACTAATAAATGAGATTAGTTGTACAACTGATTGCAAAGAAATTTGCTGCCCAGCAACTGCACATGTGGTTGTAAATAAGCCCTAGTAATAGAAACATACAAGGGCCCATTAACAAGCTTAGTGCAATGTGCAAAGTGCAATTCAGACACAAGATGACTTATTTTCTACCCACAATGCAGCCTTTTTTTCTTCTAATTCCAGAGTGTTTGCAGATGTGACATGATACATACTTAAATCCATTGCATCAAAATGTGCGCAGTTGCGCTTGTACCTTGAAGTATCTAAAACATATTTGCACTGTGGTTTTTTGGAGTCAGAATAGTATGATTGCCAGCACACAACTTTAATATGATACCCATGCCTGATTATTTAGGTGCAGATATGATGCTACACTGCAGACAAGTAAAAATGCATTTATTGAACCCTGGCCACGGTGGGTCCCCTGTATCTACTCCTGCCTTCAAGGTGGCTGTAGTTCCAGGGTTCCCCTGCATCATCATCAGGTGCACTTATGCAAATTCCTTAATAAAAGGAGGGACGGATACAACATCGCTGAGCACAACTATGTGGTTGTTCAAGGAGCAACTTTGGACTCAAGTACCAAGTAATGACCTTACGTCTTAAGGTAAGTGCCTATGAGCTTTGCACATGTATTTCCATTCTCACCATGAAGAATCTATTACTTACAGAATAAACTATAGCTTTCATACCAGCCTGGCAACTGATGATGCCTCATTTCTGAATTTCTACAACACAAAGTCTAGAATTTAGTACTGGAAAAGCAAATAGCCTCAGAAGCACAAAAACATTATTAATGCATGCAAATGATCAAATGTATATGATATTATTATTAGGAATATTTATATAGAAGGCTACAATGCTAACAGTAAAATACTGAAAATCCGTTCAACAGTATATAACAGTGCTTAGGGATTTTGTTTCAACAATAAATTAGTTACAGTGGGCAGAGGACTGTAGGGATGCATTAGAGAAGGCAGGAGATGAGAGTATGTAGTTAGTTGTTTTTTTTTAATGCAAGTTAATTTGGGGTGGGAAAACAATTTTAAAGGGTCAGTAGAACATTCACATCACTCCAAGGTCTACTGACTCCTCCATCTTTCCAAATAATTAACTTACTTCACATATTTCCTACAGGTAAAAGAAAAATGTTCATCATCAATAGCATTGGAATAAAACATGTTATTGATTCAGGATTTATAGAGTAGTCTGACCTGACAGAGCAGCACAAAATCCACTACTCAGTGTTGTCTAAAAGACAAAGCTCATTCTTGAGCAAGGACACGCTGATTTATTATGGGGGTGGGAAAATGCTAAAATATCAGGATCTGCTGTTAGGGAAAATCCCTTCTTAATCCAATCTTGAACAATACATTTGTTTGTTGCCATGTTTTAGTTTATTTATTAATACCGGTTTAAATAACAAAAAAATTGTTTACTGCTACTCACCCAGTTAAATATTAGTCCCACATTTAACTGCCTTCATAATATAGAGTGAATAAGCATGAAAGAATTCTCACTAGATAAATGAGATTACTAAAGTGCAACTTTCCATCTACTTTATGCACATGCCCCTGCAAGAAATAGGGCTAATTTTGTAATGGAACTACAAGTGCAGTACACTACAATGGCTGCAGAAGTGTGCAGATAAATGATGCCTGTGCCCATGCATACTCACTGCCCTGCACTTGTGAGTACTTACTGGGAGCATCAATGCACCCACCTAGCCTCCTCTGATGCATAGTCTGCAAGTGCGATCTACCACCAGCCTTGACAAGGCATTAGTTCTAGGGTCTTACTAGAGAGTTGTGAAATAGCCACTACTGGCATATGCCAGGCAAACTAAAATATAATATCTTTTTAGCATTGCATGCACTGGAGTATTGAAAAGCATCTAGCAAATGCATGATGCAGCTTGAGGCCAATTCATGGAATTGCATGCATTCATTCGTAAATGAGCCTTTATATTTGTCCATTCATCTCATGGACAAAATGGTCTCAGTCTTTTGAACTCTAGTGTATGTACATCTATACTCAATTATTATCTGGAGTAATACAGATTTAAAAGAAAATTCCCACCCACAGGTGCAGAACAACTCACACATTTATGTCAACCATTTAATCCTTAAAACTATATTTAAAACAACATAAATTATAACATAGAGCCATTTAATACATACAAGGAAAGAGGACCAATATAAAAATCAAAGGAAAAAAGAATGGAAGTTGGCAACCTAATTTTGCTAGTTGTTAATTTTATGTCCTTGTTGTATCCTTTAGGATTGTGGTGCCTGGTGGATATTATTATTATTGTGTGCTCTTTAAAGAGTAACCAAACATTGGGCTCTTAATTTAGTATGAAGGAATAGGGCTCCTGTATCATTTGCCAGAGAAAGCAGTTCCACGATGAAGCAGTGCCAGTCTAAAGTCTCACTCCTTGTGTTATTCTGGATTTCTGTCTCTGATAACATCACACATCCAGATCATGATATTACACTGTACGACAAAGATCTGTTATCCGTGATATTTTTCTATAGGAATTAAAAATTTTGGATTTTATCATTTAAAGTACAATTACAATTATTCAATGGTCACATATACTGTAGGTATGATAGTTGGAAATATGAGTCTTCCAAAAATGAACTGGCAAAGGGGACTGCAGAGGAAAGTGGGAATTTTCTGGACACCATGCAGGCAGTACCCAGTTTTCATAGGTTTAGAATTATGTTAAAAAGCTACCTCATATGGTACAGAATTTCATCCCAATAACCACATCGTAAACAAAGATTCACTTCCATTTTTAATTTTTGCACCCACCTTCTCTGTTTTGCTGAAATCTTGCTTAATCTCGGTGAAGCCAGAACTAAATTCTGGATTAGGTGCATTCCTGGCTCCATCCTATGAGAGCATTGCCTGGTGGTCTCCTCGTAATTCAGAGCTTTCTGGATAATGGGATAAAGGATAACTTTCATAGTTATTATTTGGTTTATTTCTTTGTTTGAAGAAACATTCTATATTGTAATTGTTAAATAATAACTATTACACTAGAAATAAACAGCTGTCTAAGCAAATAAGTTGAAAAACCTTCATAGCATCAGACTCATATAAGACTATGAACGTTTCAAATCGTCGCCGTAAGATGTTATTCTGCTGGCTGTAGAGTTTTTAAATATATGACTTTGGGCAAAACTATGCTAAATAATATATGCTCACCTGCAAGCTAATTTGTTATTGATGGGCAAACACTACCCTGTGTCCTTCATGTTAAATTTTAGAGAGTGCTAATGATCTTGTTTGTTTTACTGGAAAAGTTTCACACAGTTCAGCTTTATTGACAGAAACTCTCATTTTCTGAATAAATTATGAGGCCCGTTGATACAGACGAGAACCTCAAATACATTAATAAAGGTCTTGTAACACAGCAACAAATGTCTTTTTTAGTATAATTAGCACATCCTAAGCATTTTCTTCCTGAAGCTGAAATCATGTTGTGCATGTATTATTAGCGAGCAAGCTCTTTATCCTCAGTCTTCATTAGCCTTTACTTCTATTTCCTGCAGAATAAACTAGTGGGGTCAGGGAGCTCTTATTTGGTTACCTTCCCATTGTTCTGTTTATAGGTTTCCGGGGGGTGATATCACTCCCAACTTGCTCTGCAGTAGGTATGAGTGACTGAAGTTTATCAGAGCACAAGTCACATAGCTGAGGGCACATGAGAAAGTAACAGGTTTAGCCCCATGTCAGATTTCAAAATTAAATATAAAAAGATCTGTTTGCTCTTTTAAAAAACGGATTTCAGTGCAGAATTCTGCTGCACTATTAAAAACATGTTTTCCTGAGACAGAATCCCTTTAATAGTCACTCATCTCTTTTTAAAAAGTGGCAAATTTGGGAATAGGTCTATGTCCCTTATTCTCCTCCATATTAGGCCTGTGCCAGGTTTATTTGTGCTCTTTTATACCCCGATAAATCATATCTTGAATGTATTCATGATGTTTGTTTATGAGCAAAAAAAAATGGAGATGTGGAAGCACTCTAAAGGCTAAGTAATAGTATATTTAAGTATAATGGAAGTGCTAGTTTTAATGCACATTCCCTAGTCCCCTGTCTCAAAAGTTTACAAAACAGGGGTTTTTAGTTACAAAGTTATGATCATAAAGTTGAAAAGCCACCATACCACGTCAAGGTAAACCCCATATGGCGGTCCCTAACTTGTTTGCCTTTCGGCCATAGTATAAAAAGTCTTACTGCATAGTAGCATTCAGTGTAATCAGTGTCTGCTGAACCTTGGTTTCAGTTTAAAGGAACCCCTGTTTTGTAAACTTTTGAGACAGGGGACTAGGGAATGTGCATTAAAACTAGCACTTCCATTATACTTAAATATACTATTACTTAGCCTTTAGAGTGCTTCCACGTCTCCATTTTTTTACTTTGTTTATGAGCAATCAAGACACTGTATTTCAAGGAAATGAAGATAATGAAAGTGGTGACTTTTACCTCAGCAAATAGGAAAGGCCTTGAGTCAGGCAGACACCAGAATAAAAAAATAAAAGATAATGAAAAGCTCATCATAACCAATACTTTCAGCATAGGACAGTGAGAGGCAGCATAATGTTATTACAGGTATGGGAGCTGTTATCCAGAATGCTGTTCTGCCTCCAATAATGATTCACTATATTTTAGTTTGGATCAAGTACAAGGTACTGTTTTATTATTACAGAGAAAAATGTTATCATCTTAAAAAAGTTGAATTATTTGGATAAAATGAAGTCTATGGAAGATTGCCTTAATATAATTCAGAGATTTCTGGATAGCTGGTTTCCGAATAAAGGACCCCATACCTGTACTGTCATTTAGTGAGAGCCAGTGTTCCTATAGCAGGCTGATAAGCTTCACTCTCTTACAGGCAACCTTCAGCTTATTCAGCTATTGCAGAACTACAGCCCATAATATTGTCCTGGCAGCTGTTCTGTCAGTAACTGGAACGCTAAAGATATCCATTCCCTTCCCTAATTAGATATTTTATTTGTGACTTAAATTACATTTTATTAACTTCTAACAAAGGGTCCATGATAAGACCTAGTGGCCTGGGAGTACATAGTGGCTATTGCCTCTGTGTTCATGAAACCCCATGTATACCTACTTAGCACTGTATATAAGGACGTTATTCGAACCTGGAAACAACTTAAGGAAATGTTTACTCTAGGGACCACAGATCCATTTAAATAGCATTCTGTTCCCTGCTTGTAATGTCAACAAGAAGAAACTGTTGAAAGTAGCAAGTAGTTTGATCTCTTCAAGCAGACAATTTTCTTTGATTTTGCCTTTCTTCTATAGAATATGTATAGATTATATACCTCTTACAGTGGCTTGCAAGTATGACAGAATTCACTGAAGACAATGTTCAACATGATAAACCTAAGTAGGGTGTATGTTATGTTTTGAAATGTGCAACCTTCATTTTGAGTGAATTTTGTAGAATTTCCTGCTCAATAGTTATTTCTGAGGGTACTATTATTGCTCCCATATGCTTCACATGTCGGCTTCTCTGAAATACAATGTGATCTGTTTATTTTTTTATAGAAATTGTTTGGGGATATCAACTCAACCAATCATTGGTGGCGACAGATATCACAGTCTGGCGAATGGCAAATACACGTGATGTGCCCAATAACATTATGCAACGAAGCATCACTGTGTAGAACTATCAGCCATCTACTTCCAGACTTCCAGCTTAGTCTTCTTCCTTTTCCGGCATATTGTAAACAGCACATCCTACTCTCCGTGAGAGATTCTATGCATCATTTAGTAAGTAGCACTTGCTACTTGTTCAAGGCAATTACAGGGCACTGCACCTTGTAGTTTCATATATATATTTCATATATATTTAAAAAATAATTAATATATATTTACAGGGGTGGTTCACCTTTAAGGAAACTTTTATTATGTTATGGAATGGGCAGTTCTAAGTAACTTTTCAATTGGTTTTCGTTGTTTATTTTTTATAGTTTTATAGTTATTTGCATTTTTCTTCTGGCTCTGCAACTTTCAAATGGGCGTCGCTTACTCCCTTCTAAAAAAACAAATGCTCTGTAAGGCTACAAATGTATGGTTATTGTTACTTCTTATTACTAATTCTTCTATCCAGGCCCTCTCCTATTCATATTCCAGTCTCTTATTTAAATCAATGCATGGTTGCTAGGGTAATTTGGACCCTAGTTACCAGATTGGTTAAGATGCAAAGTGAAGAGCTGCTAAATAAAAAGCTAAATAACTTAGCAAATTGTCTTAGAATATCACTCTCTACATCATACCAAAAGTTATCTCAAAGTGAACAACCCCTTTAATATATAGATTTTTTCTGAAGGGGAAAAAAACTATTTTTTCGTAGAAAAAAGCCCCTCAAATTTATAAAACTCTGATGGTGTTAAAAGTATGATTAAAAAAGTGCTCCAACTTAGATCTGCCGAGTTCATGCAGACGTCAATGACAGATCCCATTGATATCCTGATTTGAACTGGGTTTTGTTCAATAATCTGAAGATTTTGTGGTTTCGGGCATCAAATTCGAAAAAGTCGGAGGTGTCGAGCATCAAAACAAAAAAGTTGCCGTTTTCGGCGACAAATCCGAAAAATTACTACGATTTGGATTTTTTCATGATTTTATCACATTTTTTTTCCTGCACAAGGAATATTTGGAAAAATGTATTGATAAATAAGGGGGAAAGTCTGTGCACATTTTGACGGTGTAGGTTTCAGAAAATAGTGAGAGCTTTTTGAATTTTGATAAATAACCCTCTCTGGAGCAAATTTACTTACCTTCGAAGTTGCGCCAGTGTTGGCTTTGACGCACATCACCAGACGAAGTTTTGCCAGGGCGCCGCTAATTCACTAAAATCCGAAGTTGCGCTCAGTGAGGCGAAATGTAGTGACGTTTCGCTAGCATTAATTCGTCAAGCAAAGCGAAGTTACGCTAGCGATGCCTAATTTGCATATGGCTCCAACTTAACGTAGAATGGACGTATACGTAGCAGCAAATACATTACACTACACAAGCCTGGGAAAGCTTCATAAAATAAAATAGAGTTGTTATTTTGCCCTATACATGTGCCCACTGTATAGTTTAAGTGCCATATGTTAGGAAATGTATGAATTAAGGAGGGTACCCCAAAAAAAATTTACAATCTTTTTCAGCCTATCACCCTTAAAAAAGTTAAAGACACCAGCGTTTTTTGGGACTTTCAAAATTTCAAACTTTTTTTGAAGCAATCCCTATCTACTCTATTGCACTTCGCCTGGTCTCAGGTGACGAAGGCAAGTCTGGCGCAAGAGGTAACGTTCGGTAAAATGCGCAAGTTAGTGAATTAGCGTAGTTACGTCCCTTTGCCATATTGCAACTTTGCCTGGCGTAAGGGTGTGAAGTAGCACTAGTGTAGGTCCACTTCGCCAGCGAATTTACGCCAACGCCCGTTAGTAAATCGGCTAAGTAACGAAATTACGTCATGCTGGTGAATTTTCACTAGCGTTTGCCACTTCTCCCTTTAGTAAATTTGCCCCTATGACTTATGGCTTGTATACTGTTATCCTTATACTTCTTTGTACTGAACAACAGGAAGATAAATCTCCCAAATATTTTGTAAGTTGATGGTAGTACCCTGTGACAGTAATTTGTAAAGAATAGCATTCATATTGAAAGCTTTTATTGCAGCTTATTAAAACAGTGACAAACCAAATCCTCAGCAATCACTTACATGCCAGGTATAAGGTAATGCCGACTGAAGCATAAGTAGATCAATCATAATGAGTTTGTCAAATGTACTTCAGCAGTAAAATGTTAAAGGCAAAATATGACTAAAATAACAAATGCTTATGTACTTATGCAATTGTTTCCAAAACAGCTTGTGCTTTCAGTATTGATTTTGATTTGTCCAGCAGTTTATGGATTTAATGGATCCAATTAAACAGTATCTTAATGAATCATTTATTTCTGATTACTGCCAAAGTGGTTTTGGGGTTATGGAGTAAATAAATAGACTCATTTATAAACTCATTGTGCAGGTCAAAGAGCCAAACTGTGTCCATTAAATGTTATTTACAAAGGTACTTACATCTGTACATGCTACTGTCCAAGATGCTGGTTGTACGTATTCAGTATAAAAATAAAAACTGGGTAAATAGATAGGCTGTGCAAAATAAAAAATGTTTCTAATATAGTTAGTTAGCCAAAAATGTAATGTATAAAGACTGGAGTAACTGGATGTGTAACATAAAAGCCAGAACACTACTTCCTGCTTTGCAGCTCTCTTGGTTAATATTGTTCTGGCTATTATTATTTTTTTACTATTTCTTGAGCTAAACAGGGCAAACAAGGAAGATGAAGCTACACCATGTTTGGGCCTTGGGAGAGCATTAACTTGAGGAATGAAAACATATTTCTGGTCCCTGGTAAGGGTTTACCTTGAGTATCCAGAGCAGTTTTTGGCTCCAGTCCTTAAAGGAATAGTTCAGTGTGAAAATAAAAACTGTGTATATAGATAGGTTGTGCAAAATAAAAAATGTTTCTAATATAGTTAGTTAGCCAAAAATGTAATATATAAAGGCTGGAGTGAACAGATGTCTAATAAAACAGCCAGAATCCAACTTCCTGCTTTTCAGCTCTATAACTCTGAGTTAGTCAGCGACTTGAAGGGGGGCCACATGGTACATTTCTGTTCAGTGAGTTTGTAATTGATCCTCAGCATTTAGCTCAGATTCAAAAGCAACAGATATGACCCATGTGGCCCCCTCAAGTCTCTGATTGGTTACTGCCTGGTAACCAGGGTAACCAGTCAGTGTAAACCAAGAGAGCTGAAAAGTAGGAAGTAGTGTTCTGACTGACATGTTATACATCAAATCACTCCAGCCTTTATACATTATATTTTTGTCTAACTAACTATATTAGAAACATTTTATATTTTGCACAGCCTATCTATTTACCCAGTTTTTGTTTTTACACTGAACAATTCCTTTAAGGAGGATATAAAAAGAAGGCAGAAAGAATGCAGAGATGTGCAACTAAACTGGTAACAGGGATGGAGGATTTAAACTATTGGGGTAGACTGTAAAGGTTGGGGTTGTTTTTTCTGACAGAAAGATGCTTGCAAGGGCCCATTATTACTCTTTACAAGTACATTAAAGGGCATTATAGGCAGATAGTAGGGCACCATTTTTCCCATAATAAATGATCAACGCACCAGAGGCCACCCCTTTACATTAGAGGAAAAGAACTTTCATTTGAAGCAGTGAGGGTGGTTCTTCACAATGAGGTTGCGGATGATGTTTTAACGGCACATTAATTATTAATGCCTTTAAGAGTAGCAGAGTGGCTTGGATGATGTCTTGAAGAAGCATAATATAAAAGTCTATTGTAATACTATAACCTGCCACATATTGTTTATATATGCGAGTGCATAGATAGGTCACACAGTATGTGTATATATATAGATATAGTGTGTGTGTGTGCGCGAGGGGTTTGACTTTGGACTTTTTTGAGCCCAACTTAATTTTGTAACTATGAGGTTGATCTTTAGATTATCAACTGGGTAGATAAGCAGAAGTACAGTATGCACAGGGATTATGTGTGTCAAGTCAGTCTGTCAAAATAATTTGTAGAATTAATTTATTCAATAATTGTTTTCACTATTGTTGTGTTTTAGCTCTAGAAAAATTGTGTGTATAAAGCAGCCGATTGCAGTTCTAAATTAAGCTTGACTTTAACATACTACTGGGGCTCATTTATCAACACTGGGCAAATTTGCCCATGGGCTGTTACCTATAGCAACCAATCAGTGATTAGCTTTTTAAAGCCAGCTGCAAGAAGAACAATGAATGCAGCATTCTGATTGGTTGCTATAGGTAATAGCCCATGGGCAAATTTGCCCAGTGTTGATAAATGAGCCCCAGTATGTCTTCTCCAAGGTTTATGAAATACTGGCAATAAAATATTGCCTGGACCCCAAAATTTTAAATACTGACTTAGTTCAGGTTCAAAGTAGTCTGCTAGCAAGCATTTGGATACCCTGCTGCCATCTCTGTTTCACTTGAATGCAGATTAGCACTCTAGGCATGCATAAATTAGCTGAATGTCCCAATATGACAATGGTGTGCTGGACTGGGTCACTGCTAATCTTCACATGCCCTGATTATTCAAACGTAATAAAGACAGCTTAGGGGCTTCAAGTTCTAAGCAGTACATCTGATGATAACTGTTTCTACAACATAACAAATTGTTCCTAAAAGAACTGGGGATCAGATAGTGAGAGTAAACAAAAAACCAGGTTGCACTGTGAGTTAATGTTGGAGGCTGACTTCTCATATTTAACCAATTGAGCACAAAAGCGCAGAAGAGAATTTGCCAATTGTGTCTACAGTAAAATCAGTGAAGTGAAATCATATTATTTTACTAGTGACATTCTTATCTTGCAAGAGGAGAGCCGACTCTGTCTGTGTTATATCACAAGGACATGATACGAAGGAGTCTCTGCATTATCTTGTACTTCTTATTGATAACTTCGGGGAATGAATAATAAAATTGTATGTCAAGGTTTATCAAGATAGGAACAAAGCAGAATCCCACACACCCAACAGATAACAGCAATATGCCTGGTGCTCACTGGCAGAGGTTCGGCAGCCCCACAACAGAGTACAGCAAAGGAATTCCAACGGCACACAGGACTGTGAGAAATCTTCAAAAATTTATTTCAATGCGGAGTGCGATGCAACGTTTCGGGGAGTAAAACCCCTTTGTTGAAGGTTTATGAAGAAACAGACAGGTTTTCCCATCACACAAAAAACATTGAGCTCCTTCTAGTGTTGTTTCAGATGCAGGTATGGGACCTGTTATCCAGAATGCTTGGGGTACAGATAAGGAAGATTTCTGTCATTTGGATCACTGTACATTAGTAAGTCTACTAAAAAGTAATTTAAACATTAATTAAACCCAATATGAATGGTTTTGCCTCCAATCAGGATTAATTATATCTTTGTTGGGATAAAATACAGTTTTATTATTACAGAGAAAAAAATAATTACTTGATTAAAATTGACTTTATGGGACTCTGTCTGGATAGCTGTTTTAAAGGACCATGTTAAAAGCTGCAGTAATCTACAATAAAGTCCTACTGCATGGATAGATGCCCACAATTAAGCAGCAGGCAAAGAATATCCATTTTCATTGTAGCTTAGGGTGCTGCTGTGAATATGTTCAGAATGGTAATTGAGTTGTTGCTATTTTATCAATGTTTCCTAAACTGCAAAAAAATAATAATATATCAGCTGAGACAAAGCAGAACAGAAGGTCACACACAGGCTTTAAAAGATTTCAGTCTAGATGAGAGCTGCACAGGGGTCCCCCAGACATCTTCACATAATATACAATTATTTAAATGTAATCCAACCTGAGGACATTTGTTAAATCACATAATAACTTTATTACTGGAGAAGTGGAACATATTTCCAAAGCCTGAAGCCCACCACCCATTTGAAACACTGGTGCTGATTATTTATCATCGATTCTAACTTACACCTGTGCAGTTGCCATAAGCACCAGTTAGGTTTTTTTTTATCAGCCTGCTAATAGTTATATAATTAAATCAAATATCTAATTGGCTTGTATATGTAACTGCGCTAGTGCAATTTAGCACTTAGACTTGTAAATCAGCCCCAGTGATTTAAACACTGTTTGAGAAACACTTCTTTATAAAAGAAAAATGCAATGAATTTTCATCCTCTATTTCCTCTATACACAATGACAGTGTGCATTAAGTCTTATAATTGGTATAAAAATCTATATTTGTCTGGGTGTTATACCAGGAACGCTTACTAGGCAGTGACTGGTGAGGAATCTGGGCAATGCTTAATAATGCTAATGCAACACTAACAGGGGAATCCCCAAATCACCTAAGACTGGCTATAGTTCAAGCATGGAGTGTATTCAGATTCCTGATGCTCAGAGGGATCCTCATCAATGGTAAATGAAGATGGTGTCATATTTTACAGCTATACCACAGATTTACTGAGCCTCTGTGGTTTTAACAATATGCTAATTATTATTACAATTAAACATGCATAAAAGTAAATGCTATCAGTAATGTGCAATAGCAACACAATCAATCATAATACAGGTATGGGATCCGTTATCCGGAAACCCGTTATCCAGAAAGTTCTGAATTACGGAAAGGCCGTCTCCCATAGACTCCATTACAATCAAATAATCCAAATTTTAAAAAATGATTTCCCTTTTCTCAGTAATAATAAAACAGCTTGTACTTGATCCCAACTAAGATATAATTAATCCTTATTGGAAGCAAAACCAGCCTATTGGGTTTATTTAATGTTTACATGATTTTCTAGTAGACTTAAGGTGGGAAGATCCAAATTATGGAAAGACCCGTTATCCGAAAAGCCCCAGGTCCTGAGCATTCTGGATAATAGGTCCAATACCTGTACTTACCACAAGTGCTTGATACTTTGAGGTCACTCCAATGAACACTTCAGTGGGTGTTTATAGGGTACAACACCTTTTATGCAAAACTTTACAGAGATTATACATCATTCACATAAGTTCCTGCGAAGTTTACAATCTAAAATCCCACTACAATCATATTCACACACACACTAGTAGAAACCATTTTATTAGGAGCCAATTCATCTTTTGTATGATTTTGGGAGTGTGTGAGAAAGCACACACATGCAAACTCCTTGCAGATAGTGGTTGGAATTGAAAATAGGATCCCAGTGCTGCAAGGCAGCAGTACTAACCAGTGCACCACCCTGCTGCCATTACCCCAATCCTTTACCTTTGTACAGGTGGCAGGCATCCTAGGGGCACTAGGGTTATAATGATTATGTATTGCTAGGTCAAGGTTATGTAGCTCAACTAACTTACAGGTAATTATATGGATTGTTGGGTGGTCCCTCACTCCAAACGTATCGAGGTTCTGCACAACAGAGTAAATGGCACCGTCCAAGCCACAGTATAACCACTACCTTACCCATCCTCACATAAAGGTCTGGTCCTGCATTGGATTCCCCATGCAGACTGTGTAACAAATATCTACCAATTGACTGATCTAGAGCATATTCCTTCCTTTTCTTCACCCTATAGGAGGGTGTCAGGTGACTCTGTATGTGACATGAGACATAGATGCTCTCAGTTGAGACGCTACATTGTCTACCTCAGGGTACAGTCCTACACAGAACCAATTTTGAAACCCAGACCCGCAACCTGCATTAAACCTGCTTGGATCTATTATCTGACCCAACCCACAACTGCCTTATCCGCAAACCTGCTGTTGCTGTAGATCCGAAGTGACATCATAAGGAGTGGGTGGGGCAGGAAAAACATTTTATAAAATAAAATCTATAAAAAGAAGTAAAACTTACTATAGTTCAAACCTGCAACCCCGCAGACACACCAACCCACATCTAGATCCAAATCCCCTGCAGGACTCTACCTGAGGGATACCCATGTTTCATTCCTATAGGCTCTATTGAACAAGGGTGTAGAGATGTCAACTGAGCAGTATGGTAGCAGTAGTGCAACTCATGCTTTTATATGTTATATTTCCTGACAGTTTTTTAGTATGAAAAATGCTGAAGTTGAGAAAGAGGAGAAGCTTTAGTCTTTCTGAAATTAAGGGACAGATTTATTAAGTTTTGAATAGTAAATTCGAATTTTTTTAAAAAAATATTTGCCCAAAAGTAAATGTGGCACATGGGGCACTTGGAATGGCTATCCATGGCCATGCATGCTCCTGTAATCTTTATACAGGAGAAAAGGTGACCTGTTTATATTTCTTAAGAGTGTTAAAAGATGAAAAAGATCAATGCATCTTTAAGTCACAAAAGAAAAATAATTGAAGATACTGTATATTCTTGACCTTGATGTAAAAAAAATCTGTTGTGTAGCGAGCAGTCATTCAGATAGATACAAACTTAATTTCACTGCAATTAAACATGACATGTTGCTACAAATAATTCCTCATCTGTATATAACCTGCAGTCACATAGAAACAATTCTTTAAAAAAAAAATAAGTAGAAAAAAACTGCTTCAGACGAGTAATGATTTATGTATTGGTGATATATCAATTTTTCATGTCTCGTTATCTAATGTGACAGATGTTGATAAGAAGGGATTTTAATATGTATTCTGACCGTTGGCAAAAAAAAACTGGGTGGAAAAAAATCGGTTTCCTCATCGGTAATAAAGGGACGTAGTGTAAACAGCCTTTGGCATTGCTAATTAAAACGGCAATTCACAAAGGGAACACTCAGTACCGCTCTTCTATCTGTTTCAGAATAATGAATGATCTTGCTCTCATTTATTGTCTCGGAGAAATAAGGATTTTGATGGTGAATGAGAAAAAGGAAAGTTTGTTCTGACACAAAGAAATGTTTTACAAATGTTCTGCCTGTGGCTGGGTCAATCATAAGAAGCCAGTCTATTGAAGAAAATGTTTTTATTTATGTATATAAAACATCAGTTCCGATAACTCAAGTTCTCCGAATATTTATTCACACAGGAGCAGTTATTATCTGAGGTATAATTTCCATTTAGATGGAAAAACACAACACAAATATTGACCAGTTTTCATAGTTTGGCCCAGGAGCTGAAAATTTGGCTCACATAATTTAACATATATGTGTTGTATGTGTGGCCTTATGGTACCAAAATGATCCTATCAATTTAAGGCAGCCATACATGAGCCAACAAAAGTTGCCGACTTGATTGTTTCAGGTTGTTCCAAGTCGACAGCTAATTGGCTCATGAATGATGCCAGTTAACGGTCCTGTCCAACTGATATCTATCCGAAACTTGAACCAATGGCCGACATTAACAGCAATTATAATCTGCTTGTTGACCATTGTGAATGATCCATTGTTTGGTGACCCCACCAAATTAGTTTATCCCTGCATGGATTTCCAGCTTTTCACCGCCTTCCAGTTAGGTCATCTCTATTTATTCAACTCATACAAAAGTCGCAACAGATAGCATACAGTCCACAATTGTTACAACCTCACAAAAGTTGATGACCAATGCACCATCCATGTACTCTTACATAGTTACATAGTTACATAGTTAATTTGGGTTGAAAAAAGACAAAGTCCATCAAGTTCAACCCCTCCAAATGAAAACCCAGCATCCATACACATACCCCTCCCTACTTTTAATTTAATTCTATATACCCATACCTATATGGTATTGCAATTCATACTAGGGAGGCACCAAATGTAGGATTTGATTTGGGATTTGGCTGAGCATCAGCACTTTTTCCAGTAAGTAGTGATGGGCAAATTTGCGGCAAATTTGCACGTTTCGCCGCCGGCGAATAAATCGCAAAACGGGCACTAAAATTCGCCGGCGTCAAACAAAAAATGGATGCCGGCGTCCGTTTTTTGGACACCGACGCATTTTCACCAAAAAAACAGACGCCAGCGTAACAAACTAGACGCCAGCTCCAATTCGCCCATCACTACCAGTAAGGTTTCAGATCCAGGTCAGCTAAACACTTAAAAAGTCGTACGACTTGGACAACTTATATCGACAATTGCTTATTAATTTTTACATTTTGTTTTCAAATTTGATTCGGTAAATTTAGATTTTCCAGTAGGTCACTATTCAGCCAGATTGTACATGTGTCATCCAACAAATGCATGTATGTAGAATATTCAGTCCGAATTTATCTCAATATTTTCTGCTACAAACTCTGATCAAATCCGCTCCGGTTTTTTACGCTTATTTATTATTAAATTTTCCTGAAAATTTGCTTTGCAGGAAAAAAATCTGATTTTCACGATTTTTTTCTGATTTTCATGATTTTTTCGAATTTTCACCCAAAAACTTCGAGGTATTGCACGAAACCCATCACACATCAAAAATTCATTGGGACTTCTCCATTGATTTATATGCAAGCTGGACAGGTCTGAGATGCCAGATTTTCAGATTCAGACTTTTCCATCCTTGGGGTTTAATAAATTCCGAAAAATTTGTGATAATTTAAAAGTCCGGTTTTATAAAAAAAATCACGATTTTTTTCGTGATTTTTGCATTGAGAGTTTAGTATATAACCCCTTAGTGTTTAGGAATGGTTACATAGGACAAGAGCAACAACAGACATGAGTTTTGTTGAAAATAAATAAATATAACTAGCTTTAGGCAAAACAATATCTTTGGGACCCTTTGGAGAGTATTAGTGTTAATAGAGCTGAGCAAAGTGATTCTTGTGGCACAGAGATATCAGGTGACTTGTTTTCACATTTACCAAATCAACACTGCACATGTTGTGTGAAAAGAGCCCAGGTGGCTGGTCCCTTGAGGGTCACTTCAAAGCCTGGACATAGAGGGCCTCACATGGAGGCTATGGATGCAAGTTTGTCTTCCCATCACAAACTACTTGTGTTATACAACTGAGCTCTGTATATGAAACAAATACAAACATTCATAGCACCATAACAAATAACCACATCATCAAGATATCTGAATCTCTTTTTCTACAGTGCATTAAAGGCATCTAAAAATCATTGTCCATAAACGCTGCAAATGTTTTTCTATAACTCAAATAAGCACAAAAACCAAAAATATCAAAGAGTCAAAGTTTACTATAGAAAGACTTACTAGAACCCATATCTCCCATAGGTACTGGGATAGAGGCACCAAAACACAATACATGGTCAGGTACTCACCAGTGTTATAATGTGGAACATGTGCTCCAGCCCTTGTCCTTCAGCTTAGGAAACAGATGAAGTACCTTACTAATTTGTGATACCTTACACTACAGGAATTGCATGTTCTGAATGAAATACATATGGAACTTCTGTAAGGAAGGTCCAGACTGATATTCAAATTAGGACCTGGCATTTCATGTACAGATAAACCCATACAGGCTCAATAAAAAGTGACTGCCTATGACAATTTACAGCAGTCCTTTTGACATTTGCCAGAATTTATTGACTGCCAGTCTGGGCTGATGAAGGCTTGGTAAGTTAAACAGGATCTCACTTTTTTTGTTAATGTTTACAGTTTACAATATCTGGGACGCACACTAGTCTAGTTCATTATGGCAGCTCTGGACTTTTCTCCTTACACCTGAGCTAACCCCTATCTAGGCACTGCCAGAATGGCCACTCCCTTCCCCTTCCTGCAGTTGATATCTCCTTCTGCAACAAACCTTATTTATTGCACATAACAAAGCAACTTTCCATCACTTTTTAAATAACAAATCTTTATTACACAGCTTATAAACACTTGGGGAGTGTTAAGGGACATTCATGTGCTGCCTGCCTCACATAACTTACATGAAAACACAGTCTGTGCTGCATATATTCTCTGTGCTACTCCCTTTAAGAACAATTGTAGCTATGGGCAAAATATACCAATTCTATTTGGTCAAGGTGCAAACTCATAAATGACACTGGTGAATCTGAAGTAACCAACCCATCACAGCTCCCAATGCTTAAGGTAACTGGAGTCAGTTTTATGGTTATGAAAGAAAGGCATTAGATCTTTCAACATTCCCCTCAGCCTAGAATTACAGGGGCCCTTGAATGGAAATATTAACAAATGTTAAAAGGCATTTTATTGAGCAATTGCAACATGTTCAGTGCATACATCAGGAATATCCAACCTTCAGCCCTACAGTTGTTTTTGAACTGCAATTCCTAACTGTGTATTTCAACAACAGATGGAGGGTCACAGACTGAAAATGCCCAATTTACATGAAATGTTCCCTTAGATTGAGGCCTAGTCTTCCTCCATGATGACAGCCCTCACCACATCCCTTGTACTTGGAGCCAAACCAGATGATGAGAGGGTGCACCAAAATAATCTTGATGCATTGATGAGATTAGGGGGCTATATCCCTGTGCACTTAGATAAACATTTTTGCTAAATCTTTTTAGCATTTAGCATTAGCTCCCCTTTAAGTGTTTCAGTAGACTTCATTGGATGAATACATTCTTATTCTCCCCAGTCATTTTCATGCAAAGCGTTAAGAGAAAGCAGTACTCAGCACTAACCAAGCTTACTTACCTAACTTTATGGGGGTTATTTATCAAAATAAATGAAAACCCCTCTTAGCAAATCCGCACTGACTTTTCCCCCCTATTTATCAAATAAATTTTAACGAAAAAATCTTGTACAGGAAAAGGATTGATAAAATCGTGAAAAAATCTTCAAATTATTTTGGATTTGAAACCTGAAAACTCCAACCTTTTTTGGATTATCTCCAGCATACCACAAAATCTTCAGATCAGGGGTGTAACTACAGAGGAAGCAGACCCTGTGGATGCAGGGGGTCCATGAGGTATAGGGCCCCCCACGAGGCATTAATTCATATACAATTTCAATAAATATTGATAAAACAAGTCAATCTCTAGATAATTTGGGGGCCTAAAAAGTTATTTCTGTGGGGCCCAGTAATATCTAGTTACGCCACTACTTCAGATTATTGTACAAAACCCAACTCAAATCAGGATATCTTCAAAATGTCAACGGTACATCTGCCATTGACTTCTACATGAACTCAGCAGGTCTGAGTTGGTTTACTTTTTTATTCAGACTTTTAACACCATCGGGGGTTTAATAAATCTTGAAAAATACCAGTTTTTCTTTCTGCAAAAAAAGTGGTGTTTTCCTTTTTAAAAGTCTGACCAGAAAAATTCAGACTTTAATAAATAGCCCCCGTAGTGTTGACTATATCAACTCCAGTTTTGAATTAAATATCTAATTTTCCAACTGTATTCCTGACAGGGTCTTTTAATCACTTGAGGGACCCTCTAACGGGAGGCATAAGATCATTGTAGACATAACTATTTCCTCACCACAGTGCTGAGATGAAAGCTGTGCTGACTACTATACATTATGAGCAAAACCCTATGGGCGTCATGGCTGCATGGATTAGTCTAGCAGATAATAACAGTGTAGTTAATTATTTTTTAAAACAAAATGCTAAGAACAGTACTAAAATAAAAAAATGTGTTTCTTTAACAAATAGAAAGGCCTACCTAAATGATGTTGCAAATTTTATTTTATTTACTCATGTGCTCTGCTTTTTACATATTCATTTGGTGCATAATATATTTGCTCATATACATAAATATTTTTAAATAATTAAATGACTGCAGTATAATCAAAATAGTTTTTTGCAGATTGTTTGAGTCCTTTGTCTATGAGCAGATTAGTACATCCTCATAGAGACCAGTAGGAAACAATATACAGTGTGATGTCACCAGGCTTTGCAAGTAAGCCATAGACCTATAAATAATTATGCACAAAATCCATCGTTTTTGGTTTTATCCAAAAAAACCTCAACAGAGTTATTACAGGTATGGGATCCATTTTCTAGAAACCTGTTATTCCGAAAGCTCAGAATTATGGGAAGGCCATCTCCCACAGACCGTACTTTTATTTATTTGCTTATGAATGATAATGAACATAAGAAAATAAAATTCAGTTTGTAGTTCATTTAGGTATAATAAATATGACATTTACCCAAAAACCCATAAAGAGAGCTACTACAGGTATGAGATTGATTATCTGGAAACCCGTTATCTGGAAAGTTGTGACTTATGGGAAGGCCATCTCCTATAGACTCCGATTTTAATAAAATAATTCAAATTTTTAATAATGATGTGATTTTTATCTGCAACATTAAAACAGTACCTTGTACTTGATACCAACTGAGATATAATTTATCCTTATAGGTGGCCGGACAATCGAATTAATGTTTAAATTATTTTAATCAGACTTATGGTAGAGAGCCATATTACAGAAATAAGGATTATTATACCGTCCATGACTCAAGTACACCAGCACAAATGAAGTCTTTTTATCAGGTTTTTTTTTTGAAGTAGACTTTTTGCTCAGAATTTAAAGGTCAACAAAAAACAAATGAAGTACATTTCCAGAATGTAAGAGATAAAACTCAGGAGTCATTTTCTTTGTATACAGAGCAAGAACTATAACATCAACTGAGAAATAAAGACTACACATGGGCTGCTTGCTTGCTTCTCCTGTGTGACCTAAACAGAAGCGTTAAAAGCATAAATTATCCCTGAATGCTGGTCTCTGAGGCAGTCTGTGTGGATGTGGATAAATAAAATGTATAAGCCGGCTGCCTTGAGAGGGACTGGATTTTCTTCACTAGGGACTTCACTTATAAATTATTTTGTTAAAAAGGGAAGTAAAAGATGCATAGCATTAAATAAATTACAGTAACCCCTTGGCAGGACACTTTCTATCTATGTTCCATATTAGATATTGATAATAATGAAAGCCCTTCTCTATTTAGTTGTATAGTAAGAACAATAGAACAAGAGTTTTTTTTCCTTCCCTGGTTGGTTCGGTTATATAGGTTTTATGCTTTTAGGAAGGAAACGCAAAAATGAGATAAGTAAAGCAACGGCGAGAGTTCAACTAAAGTCACGTAATGTATTACATCAGCTGTTTGGAAAGTGAAAGTTGTAATAATTGTCCAACACTAAATAGTATTCCCTTGCTACTTTTGCATTTCAGATTGCTCCACTAATGCTCCAACATGTCACCCAATGTCACTTACACTCCAGTTGTCCATAACTCCTGGTTTCGCTGATCATCTACTGATCTAACGAGAGGCACTGGCTGCTTGTGGTCTTTAAGGCCTTTCAGCCCTCATTCTGCCCAAGTGTTCTGTTGCCTTTTAACAATATCATTTTAGTATATATTGCACCAAAATATGTATAGTGGATAACAGACCCACAACATGGAAGAAAATGGGCAGCACTGTCTCTTACCAATAGAGATTAATAGCCTCTGATGACCAAAAAAAAGGTAATATATTGGGGATGTTCACACTGGAGAAGAGGCGTTTAAGGGGTGACTATGTATAAATATATAAGGGGATCATATAATAATCTCTCTAATGCTTTATTTACCAGTAGGTCTTTCCAGCTGACACAAGGTCACCCATTCCGATTAGAAGAAAAGAGGTTCCGCCTAAATATTTGGAAGGGGTTTATTACAGTGAGAGCTGTGAAGATGTGGAATTCTCTCCCTGAATCAGTTGTACAGACTGATACATTAGATAGCTTTAAGAAGGGGTTGGATGGCTTTTTAGCAAGTAAGGGAATACAGGGTTATGGAAGATAGCTCATAGTACAAGTTGATTGGAGAGGCTTCAGATGGGGTTTTTTGCCTTCCTCTGGATCAACTGGCAGATAGGCAAGTTAAAATAGAGTTCAAAGGTTTAACTTGATGGATGTGTGTCTTTTTTCAACCTAACTTACTATGTATATAGCAGAAGTCTTACTGATCAGGTCAAAATTGCTGCAAATGTACTTAAACGGTGGCTGAATGGCATCACCCCTATATTTCACTAATAATTCATTGTCTGCAAGGGAATACATTTTTTATTATTTTTTGTTAAACAGGGATGCTTAGTCAGAGGTTGACAATCAAAAAATTGCCAAGCCACCAAACCCACACCAAGGTAAATCCCAGCTGGTGATATATTTATATTTATTTCCAGTTATATTTTTATAGACTGGCACCTCCTGCCTGGCAGCACTATCGTGGGAAATGTGACTCTTGAGCATTCGTCCTGCAGGAAAAGATTTGCAAAACTATAAGTAGGAATTGTAAGAATGTATTTACATATCTTAAGTTTCATGGCATGTCTGACAATATTTTTAATGTATAAAGCTTCTTGTGAAAAACAACCTTTGTCTTATACTTTTTTCCTTTAAAGGGGTCAGGGACTGATGTGAATGATGTATAACTTGTGGAAGGCACTGCAGCACTATATAAACACAGGGTTGAAGCAAAGCACAGTGATATGCCTGCCTATGCACAGTAAAAAAATTATTTTTAATTTCCAGTCAGTTGTTTTCAGATTGTTCGCTACAAACAAAGACTATTTTCAATTGCTTTCCATCTTTTATTTTTTACAGTTTTACCAAAATTGAAGTTTCAAGTTTAATGTTCCTGTCTCTGGTAACTACTTGCAACTAGCAACTATTGTTTCAATTCTAACAAATATATATAACAAATTTATCAACTAAATGTATCAATTTATAACAGTTAAAGTGTCGGCGACCCCACCCTCAGCGCTGGTTTATAAGGTGAAAATTTTAATTTTAAATTTCAATACTAGAAAAATGGTCAAAAATAGATAAATTGGAAAAAGTCTTTATTTCTGGTGAACTATCTGAAACCAACTGAACTGAAAAAAGTGTTTTAAGATGATCAAACCCTTTAAAACCTACTTTGTAAACACATACCATTATATGTTTGCAGAAATATGGCAAAATTACACAAATTATACATGTGCAATCTATAAATTCCATAACATTTTCAGGTTATAAATATTAAAGTGCTTAATTATTCCTCATTTCAGCAGTGTGCTGAATAGCAAAACTTTCTGAACTCCCTTTTAATAGTGTTGCATGGCTACATTCACATGCACACACAGAGCAATATTCACATACAATTACATTGTCAGCTCCATGCCTGATAAAGGGGGTTACCCCGAAACGTTGCATGCTACAAATTATTTAATAAATCAGCAAGGGTTTACCCTGCTAGCAGTACCTGTGTGCCAGTGAATTTCATTTGATCCGTTGCTACAAGGTGGGACGTCAATTCCTCCATTGCTGTGCACCAAGGATTACCATAATTGAAGGCCAGGGTGTGCGAGTGCAACTCGATTACTTTCCAATTGTCAGCTCCAAGCCCCTCTCCTTGCACATAGCAAATGTCCCCTTCTTTTAAAATAACACTGCCTTAAAACACCTGCATTTTGGTTAAACATGTCACAGCTTTTTAACAGTAAGTATCTTCAAGCCAAGTGCACACGGATTGTTGGCTCCATTGCTCTCAGCCTGCAATTTTTTTTTCAGGCCGAGAGAAGTGGATCCGCACTGTGCCCTGGCTCCATACAACTGATCCACTTCTAGGTCAGCCCAAATAGACAAAAGCAGCCGTTTTCAAGCCAACCTCAGCTCCTCTGCGTGTGACTGCATGCAAGCGGACCTTATTCAAATCAAGGAGTTGGGGCATGGAGTGGATCCACTTCTCAAAGCTCCATCTTCCCTTAACCTTATATACCATAATCCTGAGCCCTGAGGCTAGTCGTACCTTAGACACCACAGCACCTCCCTCAATTTACTAGCCCAAACTCCAGCCCCAGGCCAGACAATCATACCTTGAACTAAGTTGGTTCACCATAAAATCTATGCTCCCAAAGGTATCGCCCAAGGCTGTGACTATCCCCTGAGTGAATAAGTAAATGATGGGTTATTGTCACTGTTGGTAAAATGTAATAACCCATTGCCACTGTTTTTAAACAAAGCTGGAACTACATTGCCCGTATTACCCCTGCCTGTACTGAATGCTCAGTCAACCCCATTTCTCCACCTGCGCCAGTTTTAGTTTTACAGGAGGCCCCTGGGAAATGTTTTTTTCCAGAACATTTACAACACTTCTTCTAGTTTTCTCAGTCATTTTCCTGCTTTATTTTCCATCTCATATTCAGTTCCTACACATTCATTATCTTTCTTTTACTGATGTGACTCAGCAAATCCATAGCCAGGAATAGTTAAATAGTTATCCCTTGGAGAGTATCGCATCTCCATCTCAGCTGTGGGTGTCTCCAGCTATATCCATTACTATTGACCTATTGGTTGTGTTTCTGCTCTACTTACCTGGTTACACAGTTTTGGTGGAGGGTTTTCCCTAGAGAGAGTCACTGTTGTTCCATATTCTTTCCATTCTTTAAAGGAAAATTATACCCCTAAAATGAATACTTAAGCAACAGATGTTTACAGTGTATATCATATTAAGTGGCCTATTAAAGAATCTTACCAAAGTGGAATATATATATATATATATATATATATATAGATATATACAAAAGGTTAGTAACAGCACTCACGCTTAAGTGAACATGGATGTGGTGCTCGTCCTTCGGGATACTCCGGTCAGCTTCCCATAATATGTAAAAACGAAAGAATGGATAAAAACTTCACATCACCATACAGTATATGTGCACGAATGATATGTGCTCATATATGGTGATGTGAAGTTTTTATCCTTCAATACAGAATTTAAGCATTAACAGTGAGTGCTGTCCATTCTTTCGTATATATATATATATATATATATATATATATATATATATATATATATATATATATATATATATATATATATATATATATATATATATATATATAACTTTGCTTGTTAATTGGCTCATGTGACCTAACATGTATGGTTTGTTCGGATTGTTTATGTGCACTGTGATTGTAGGATCCCAGGGGACGTTGCTTTTTTCTTATTCTTATTTTTAATTTTAAACGCTCAAACCCAGATTAGGGTTAGGCAGAGGGCCCTTCAACAGACACCTGCCCAGCACCCCCTCATGTTGTGCCCTAGATGACAAGTGCCTCTTCTGCCTACCCCTAGTTCCGGCCCAGCTAATTTGGGCAGGTCACTTGCATATACATTGTACTTCTATATTTTACTTAGCCTTAGAGTGCCCACAATCCCTCTTTTTGTACATTAGCCGAGTTATTCTGCAGGAAGATGACCAAACTTCCACATGTTTGTAGCACCCCACATCCATCCTTTTAATGGTGGCATTATGCCTTGAAATGGTTGTTGAACTGATCAATCTCCCCTTTTTAAAATCTGTAAGTGGTGGAGTAGTAAGCCTGTGAAACCAATATGTTGGTCTTGGCAGTCTATCTGGTTAGGGAGGACTAAGCCTGTGACTGAAACCAATTTCCAGGTCAGGAGACACTTTTCCAAGAAATGTAACCGTGTAGGGAGGTGCCAGGCATTTATCTTGAAGTGGTATGGTGGCTTGACATTTTAGTGTTCATAGCTAGATATTAAATTACTAATGAAACTGAGGACCATGTGCATTGAGAAGCCCCTCTCTCACTGGTGCTTCTCCAGAACTATATCACTTGTTTTATTGGTGCCTTCGACAGTCATGATGGTTTGTGTTTATATATGTTCTCTAATAAACTTTTTGGGCTTTCAGTAACAGGTATGCAACCTTTATTTCAAGATCATGTGACACTTTAATTGCCCACAAAGTATCCTATAATATCCTCTAGTCAACATCTAAAGGCAGTTAGTTGCACCATAGCTTACTTGGGGCTTTTGTGCCTATATAAAAAAATGTTTATTTATAAGTAAATCATTTTGCCTAGATCAGTAAAATAAAATCCAAGTTAAATCAATTTTAATTCCTGGTTGTAAATCAACAAAACATGGAAAAATCCAAGGGGGTGAATACTTACATAAGGCACTCTTAATTGCCTTCTCTGTGTTTAGTTTACCTGTGTCTAATTTATATTCAAGTTAACAGTTTAAAAAAAAAATCAGTTCTAGTAAAGGCATAAAGGGTTTCAGGTCTCTGAGATTGGGTGAGTTCCTGGAGTGTTCTGGATGGCATGTCCAAGTCAACTTGGAGGGAGTGGAAAAAATTGATGGGGATACATGAATGTCTTCAGCCACAGGTCCATATTTGTTAAAGGAGAACTAAACCCTAAAAATAAATATGGCTAAAATGCTATATTTTATATACTGAACTTGTTGCATCAACCGAAAGTTTATACTTTTTAATAGCAGCAATGATCCAGGACTTCAAACTTGTCAGAGAGAGTCACCATCTATGAAATTCACCACATTCTCTGTGGGCTCTGAGCAGCTGTTAAGAAGCTAAGCTTAGGGGTCGTTGCAAATTATCAAGCAGAAAATGAGGTTAGTCTGTTATATAAGGTGATGCTACAAGGCTGATTATTAAATTCTGGTGTTATTTGCACTGGTTTCAGTGCTGCCATGTATGAATTATCTGTATTACATTAAGCAGAACCAAAACAATGTTACAATATATTGGCAGTCCCACATGAGTAACAATTTCAAGCAACTCTGTAATTCTGGTTGCATTAGTCAGGGATGTTTTAAGATGCTTCTATATGCTTTTAACTTTCTTGTGTTTCCACTATTATTTAATGCATTGGTAGAAAGAGGGTTAATGGAGACATCTCCATAACAAGCAGCTAAGAGTGCTCAGAATCTCCCTGGGGATCATTTCTGGGATTCCAAAATATTTGGCTTCTAGACTTCCAGTTCAGGTCCCCGGTGGGTAAAAAGGAATGTTATCATTTGAAAGCTGTTGATGAAGCTCAACTGACATCTGCCCACATCATAAAAGCTTAAAGTGGTCCAAATATTCATTACAGAATGAAAGGTGAAATAAACTTTAATTTTGATACTTACAGGACTTTATTTTTCTATAGAATGTTCACAGAAACATACATATATACACTGTACTGTCAGGGCTGGTCCTATCAAATGTGGGGCCCAATTGGGACCATGTTGGCGGGGCCCCTAGACAAAGTGTTGCTGGCTACTGACACACCAAGTATTTAGGAAAATAAGGGCATACAGGCACAAAATAGAAAGGAAAGGGGCAGACAAGGTAACATAATAGGGGCACACAGGGTAAGAGAGAGAGGGAGGAAATAGGAGAGTGGACTGGGCCAATTAGTTTGGGGCTGGGCCGATTCAGCTTGGGAGCAGGCTTGGTTGGATTGGGGGCAGGCAGGGCCTATCAAGGTTGGAGGAAAGCTGGGCCTATGAGAGTTGGGGCAGGCTAGACCTATGGATTTGGGGATGGGCTGGACTCTCAAAGTTGGGGGCAGGCCAGGCAGCATCATGTGCTGAGGGAAATATTATCTGTGCTGCCCTGTGGTGCGGGGCCCCCCAGAGGTGCGGGGCCCAATTGGGCCCAATTGGTCCAATTGGCCTAAGGCCGGCCCTGTGTACTGTTATGTTGCTCAGGGACTCTTATTGGCATATCTGTTTTGTTTTGTCAAGTTAAAAGAAAAAACCTTTCATGCACTTTTGAAATTAGCTTTTTTGATGCAGTATAAAGAACATATTTTTCTTAGCAATGTACTTTGATTGTTTTCAGAATTCAACATTTAGCAGACATATCCATTAACTCTTTACTTTTAAACACAGAGCAATATTGGCATTATCATGCCTATAAATACACATGCTGCATAACTGCAAACAATTACTGTATATAAGAGAACTCCTTAACATAATCATCAATGTGGCGTCAAATTGCTTTTTAAAAACATGAACATTTCCATGTTCTATCCATTTTTATTTTTTGCTCTATACTTTGTTGAGTTTTCCCTGTATTTTTGTGACACCAACATTCTCTTTTATGCTTGAGCTTTCTAAGTCGGTTTCTCAGTTTATTTCTTTGGCAAAAAATGTTATGCAAGAAATGTATGCAAAACATTTTGGGCACACTATTCATAAAAATTACATACTGCACCATTTCCAACAAGTTCTTGTTGCTATTCAAATATCTAGTACTTTATTGGCTTTATACTTTATAATACTTTATACTACTTTATAAATGTTCTAGGATTCCATTTGAAATCTTTGGAATAATGTTATTATCAAACATAACGTATTTAGGAAAGTTGTTTTAATACACTGAATGTTTTACCCACCACCTCCACCTTTAAATACATGGCCCAATTTCCATTTAGCCTGTGCTTCAAGGAATACCAGGCAGAGCTGGAAATTTCTGCTCAAATATCTTGGTATCTGCTTGTCATATTGACAGCTGTGGCTATATTATCCAAGCATCTCAATGAAAAACTAAACCACATATTAGACTGGTTGCCCATATGAAATACAGCAGATATCTAGGACATTGTATGACTAGAAAAATAGTGTGTAAAATATTTAAGTTAAAAGCCTTTTGTTGCTTGATTCTGGCTGACATGGCTCAGTTTAGTTCTCAATTTATTGATGTTATTGGCTGTCTGGATGGAGACACCTGGATGCCTTTTAGTCATCATTACTAGAAGCAGACATAAGATTACAAGATTTCTTCTTGGGAAATGGACATTGGTAGGTTGAGCGAGGCAGCTAGGCACTAATCTACAGGTGATGTTGGTTTAAAAGAATTCTTCCCAATACAATGAGGATCAAGATCAAGTGCAGCATCAATGCATAATGAACAAGGGTGATTCAAGGCACACCATCTGCTAGCTGACTAGTGTCTGTCACTTAGACCCCACTGTCTGTTGATCACACTCCGCCTCTCACCGTTGGCTGTAGCATTTGGGGGAAATCTGCACCCAAGAGTAACTTGAAAGCTTTTCTACTGGTCTGCCTAGTATCAGTTTTGTAAAGAGTTTGGAACAATCAGGAAACTTTCAGTAGTTCTTTTCAGAAATGCACTTGTCATGACAGACACATCAGGCAACAGTTTGTGGGCATGGCTGCATTAGTTTAAGACAAACAATTATAGTGTTACTTTTTTGTGAGCCAAGTACAATTGCTTCTTTAAAAGGTTTAGCCCCAGATGTCTTATACATTGTTAGCATCCAGTCAATAATCAGGGTACTGTACCAGAGAGCTACAGCCGACCTTGTAGCACAGCCCCACAGCGAGACTAATTAACTTGCTCTGCAAGCATCCACGCTATTGATTTGGGAAGGGAAGAGGCTAATAATGATGTAGTGTATGAATTTCTCTGTGAATGGGGATTAGTTACGTTATGCTATCGCTGCATGCAAAATAATTAGGAACACAAGGCTCCATTGCATATGTAACGATTTAAACCCTTCCAGCTCTGTTCCAACAATACATGCATATTTAGACTTGGTCCTGTGTGGGGACTTACACTCAAACCTGTCAGGCCTACATAGCCGAATTTCAAAAATGAGTGGTGAATTTATAGAAGACCTAAGTATAGATGTGACTGTATTACTGCCAGCAGATATATAACAAATGGGCAAAATATGGAAACAATATCACATACAGTATAGATTGTATGCTCTACAGGTCAGGGGTCTCCTTCTTCTTGTTTATTAACACTTGGTTGAATGTAATTAATGTTTTTTATATTTATTTACATTTTATTATTTTTTATAATTGTACTTAGGTACACACACATATTTGTGTATATAGTATAAGTTGAACCTAAAATAATGAGTCTATTAGATAAGAACAAAAATCAATACATATTTTAATAACCCTCATTTGGCACATTTTTATTGTGCATTTTTAAGATCTTAATTTTGTGACCGAAAATAATACATTTTTCCATAAGGAGTTTTATTATACTCTGTACCGGTATAAACTTTTTTTAGTTTTGGTTCACAAAAACTATATTAAATTCCCATAAATGTTAAATTGTTCGCACAAAGCAAAAATGTTTGCAATGTGATGTTACGGTACTCACCCAATAGGGCTGCCTGCCTGATAGATATCTGGTCATACACTGGCCAACAAGCTTCTGATTCAGTCTGGAGGAGCAGGGTCAACAACTTGTATTATGTATGGCCACCTTTAGTCTAGTCTTACATCACCTTCTGGTTTATAGGATTTTGTTTAATGATGAATGTATTGTGGCCATACATAAGGAATATGGAGGTTATCAATAACAGATCTTGGTATGTAGAAAGGTAGAGGTAACTGCTCACAAGTTGGGAATGGTTGGGGGGGGGGCAGATGACAGCAGAAGCTTGCCTACAGTGCTCTGGGTTTATGGCCCAGCTCTGATGTAGTCTTCCTCTGACCTGCACAGTGCCTTGGTGTATTGCAGCCCTATATAGCACACAAATATTAGGCTTTACTGCACAAGATTCCAGTGACAGATGAGAAAACCTGTGGTACACTAGTATGGGAAGGTAGAGGAAAGACTGAGGGGCCCATTCACTAAGCACGAGTGAATGAATAGAGGAAAATAGAGGAAAGATAGTTCGAATTCTGAATGTTTTTTTTGGCTACTTCGACCTTCGACTACGACCTTCGACTTCAAATCGCACGATTCGAACGAAAAATTGTTAGAATATTCGACCATTCAATAATCGAAGTACTGTCTCTTTAAAAAAAACTTCGACCCCCTAGTTTGCCACCTAAAACCTACCGAGGCGAATGTTAGCCTATGGGGAAGGTCCCCATAGGCTTTACAAGGTTTTTCTGATTGAAGGATAATCCTTCGATCGATGGATTAAAATCCCTCAAATCGTTCGATTCGAAGGATTTAATCGTTCGATCGAACGATTATTCGTTCAATCGTTCGATCGAACGAATTGCGCTAAATCCTTCGACTTCGATATTCGAAGTTGAAGGATTTCAATTCGGCAGTCAAATATCGAGGGTTAATTAACCCTCGATATTCGACCCTAGGAAAATGTGCCCCTGAATGTCATAAATCAAATCATAGGAATTAAGAAAGGTCAGCAGTAAAGTGACAGGAGGTTAGGATATATATCAGAAAGGCAATGTCAAAAGCAGGCCAAAATCAGTAGTCAGTCATGTTACTTTAGGAACCAGATAACAAGGCACTATAAACTTTCCTAGTCACTGAATTCCGATCAGGCCAAGATTAATAGGTGATATAAAAATAAAGTTACTGCAATTTTTGTTAGGACAATATCTAAGGATTTTTTGCTGATGAAATACCGTGATCCTTTGCCCAAGGGGGAAAATGCAGTCATTATTCCTCTTGCTTGAGGAGGGACCCTGAATATTGAATTTAGTATTGGATTCCTACTTTTATAAACACTGACTAAAATGCATTGGTACATTATTTTTTACACCATGTGAAAAGGTATTTGAAATGTTGGGTGGGAGAGCAGCTGTCTGAATAACATAGAATTGAAAGAAAAAAAGAAAGAAAGTTCTTTCAGTTTGTGAGTAAGTAAGGTGGCCATAGACGTTACAATTAGGATCTTTCGTATGATTTTTTCAAGAAAGATTGTTCAATTAAATACACTGTGTAGAGCTGAATTATCAGATTTACAGGTAGAAACAACAGAATTCTACCTGTAGCTGACGATTCAGCACTAACAATGGCTGGTGTTTGGGTGTCTTCAAAGGTGGTAGATGAAAAATATACCAGCCGGCCCGATCATCGAGCCAAGGATATCTAAGTCTTCTGTCGATATCGGTCAGCTCGTCTCCCATCATACACACACTAAATATTGCTTCGTACAATGTTATTGCTGCATCTATGGCCACCATAACTCTTTGCATTAAGGACATTCACTTTTCTTGTATTATTTGCCAGGCAAGCAGCCCTCTATGTGTATCCCCTGAATCAAGAACTCTCATGTGGCTCCCACCAGCAGCTACCATATTTGCAGTCTCTGAATTTAAACATGTTGTACTGGAGTTAAGTGAACTATGTTAACGCAAAGGGCTCTTACATTATTAATAACAGGAATAACATTAGCATAATCGATGGATCAAAGGAAACTGGTCTTTTCCCTCATTGCGGCTTCTCCTAGTAAAAGCTTGCAATTCAGACACACCATTTTATTTGAGGGCTGTGGCTTAGACGCTGTGGTTTTCTGAAAATAAATTAGGTTGAACTTTGTGTGTAGAAACACACTGAATATTTAACCTTTGCATTGTTTTATGGCATGCCATGAAAAGGACATGAACATGACATTTTGCCATTAGGAACAAAACAGGAGAAAAGTGAGAGGGCAATGAAGTCATAAATCTAGTCCTATCCCATTTTTCTGATCTTTGGCTTTGTATTATGCACAATCCATGTTACAGGATAAAGGAGAACACATGGTAGAGAGCATCAAATGCAGAACAAAAATGAGATATAGGCAATAAGTATGAAGGGTGTATATAAGAGCCACTTCAAAAAAAGTTCAGCAACAATTAGTGAAGCCTTAATAGCAACAAATAGTGGATGTCGCTGTTGCAAAAGAACCCCAGTATGTGTGTTAAATAATGTCATACTTCAAATAGCATAAATGCAAAAGACCATCAATAATTGAAACAGTGGAAAAGAGAACAGCATAATATGTTTTGTTTTGTGGGGCACTTACTCAGAGGCACAAAATGTGTTTTCTTTGTATTAATAAATTACTTTTTTACTTATTTTTCACTACTGTTTCAGATATTGATGGTCTTTTGCATTTAAGCTGATTAGCTGGAAATGGGAAAATATGCAGGAAAAAATAGAAAAAAAATAAACTGCTTCCAATCTCTGCTTGCCATTGGGCAGACCCTGAGTGCTTTAAAAACATTGGGGGAGTTTGTGATGATATTTATTGCTGTTTTTCACAGGCAATTCCGTGCTGATGAGTATGTGAGTCAATATGAGAAGATGATGATTCTGAAACTCAGTAATCTTGTGACCTTGCTTGGCTCCGATCGTAGTCAAGGTATTTTAAATGTAACTACTGCAGAATGAACAATTTAGCTCTGTCTTGTTATGGTAAGTAATAAGCACTCTCTTTAAAACTTAATGAGTCATTAGCTCTTGGAAACAGACAGCAAGTTGCCAAGCTTCTGTAGGGATAGGCACATCTATCTGCCTATCCATATCTCTGTGGCGGCATGAGTAGAAGTTACCGGGCCTCACAGTGAAATAATTTCAGCCCCCCACTACACACACACACGTACACACACACACACACACAAATGGGGCTTCAATCATGACCCCACTGGGCACTCATTACACGGCCAGATTTACAATGTGGGCATCCCTAGGTTAGGTGGCCGCTCCTCACTCCTCAAATTTAGTGAGCTCTAGTGCCTACAACTCTGGGCCTCTCTCTCTACCATTGGTTTTACTGTCCTTAATTGTATTACCTCATCATCTACAGTACACAAAGGTTATTTTGTCAGCATGCTCCCAATATTCAACTTAAAGGGATACTGTCATGGAAAAAAAAAATTTTTTTCAAAATGAATCAGTTAATAGCGCTGCTCCAGCAGAATTCTGCACTGAAATCCATTTCTCAAAAGAGCAAACAGATTTTTTTATATTCAATTTTGAAATCTGACATGGGGCTAGACATTTTGTCAATTTCCCAGCTGCCCCTGGTCATGTGACTTGTGCCTGCACTTTAGGAGAGAAATGCTTTCTGGCAGGCTGCTGTTTTTCCTTCCCAATGTAACTGAATGTGTCTCAGTGAGACATGTTTTTTTACTATTGAGTGCTGTTCTTATATCTACCAGGCAGCTGTTATCTTGTGTTAGGGAGCTGCTATCTGGTTACCTTCCCGTTGTTCTTTTGTTTGGCTGCTGGGGGGGGAGGGGTGATATCACTCCAACTTGCAGTACAGCAGTAAAGAGTGATTGAAGTTTATCAGAGCACAAGTCACATGACTTGGGGCAGCTGGGAAATTGACAATATGTCTAGCCCCATGTCAGATTTCAGAATTGAATATAAAAAAATCTGTTTGCTCTTTTGAGAAATGGATTTCAGTGCAGACATTGTCTGTAAATGCTGTATGAAGTCTAGAGGACAATTCCCTCAATCACTATTTTCAGACTTGCTAAAAAGTAACCCAAATTGTTTTTTTAATGTTTCTACCAATTTAGGGACAAAATTCAACAGCTTACACTTTACATAAAGACTCATATCTTCTACTCCTAAAGGATGACGAATTGTATAAAGCAACACAAAGTAATTAGGCAAGGTCTATAGACAATATCTTGGGTGAAGTGAGCACTTTGTTTTTCCATTGACATGTTTTAAGAGAAGGATTTTCCTTCCCCAATCTACCAACATATCCTCTATTAATCCATACATATCTCCTGTTGTCTCTTTCAGATCAATCAGTCACCTTCTTCTCTTCTTCCTTCCGTCTATTTAGGTGGAATAGTGTGGAGTTGCATAGAAGGAGATAAATCATTGCTTGCAAAATGCACATCTTTATGAAACTTTATTTATGTCTATATAGATATTTGTATATGCATTTTGTTGATTTGGTTCATTAATTATTTTTCTGTTTGTCTTTAAAGGGGACCCATCACCCAAAAAAGTATTCAAACTCCTATTTTATCACATTAGTCAAGCAAAATGAACTTTAATTACACTATATAAATTATTTGAATCTTGTTTCCTTCCGTCTGGGAATTCATAATTATAGCAAGCAGGCAGGAGCCATTTTGTGGACACTGTTATTAAGACAAGCCTTGCATCATCTCAGAATCTTGTTTGTGCACCAGAATGGGGGACCTGATGTCCATTCCCATGCCCTGGCTACACAATTAAATGGTGAAGAGAAGGGGCTGGGAATGTGGGAGAGCAGTGACATCTAGGAAGTGCTGAATGGAAAATGAAAGCAATTGTCTGCCTGCCTTTATACCTAAGGCATAGAGGAGGGGCAGACAATATTTGATTGACAGCTGATATTTTTAAATGAGTTTACAACAGCTATGAATGCTTTAATAAAAAATAGAAATTGGATTTCATGTTTAATTTGAAAAGGACTTTTAATAAACAGATTTTTGTGTCTGGGTGACAGGTCCACTTTAAACTGACTGTACACAGACAGATATGATTACTGATAAAAATCAAACTTAGCCAATTTTTCATAACCTGATAGATGGACCAAGCAACAGATCTGCTGTCAGATGTTTGTTTTTTTAGTGTTATTTGGTTTGATATATATATATCTTTGGAATCGTACGAAATCAAAATATGATTCTCTGTGAACTCTTTGTATATGTTGTATGATCATGATGGTGAGATTATAAAATTTTGTGCGATGTACAATTTATTGCACTGGTGATATTACAACTGCGTGCCCGCATGAGTACAAGCAAGAACACTGCACCTCAGAATATGAATATCTATGGCTACCTCTAGACTAACAGCCCAACAATATAATTGTGGACATAAGTACAGAAAAATAATCAAATCTACTCATTTTTAAAACCATTTGGTGGGGGTGCAATGAGACTGTGACCACAAAAAACATATAGACAAATACCAGAGGTCCTCTGCACTCAATTCATTATCAATATATTTAGGGCATTGAGACTTTTTGTGCCTTAAAGGAAAACTATACCCCAAAAATGAATATTTAAACAAGAGATAGTTTATATCATATTAAGTGGCATATTATTTACCAAACTGGACTATATATTTAAGTAAATATTACGCTTTTACATCTTTTGCCTTAAACCACCATTTCATGAAAGTCTGTGTGCTGCTTCTCTGATGGGTACAAGGGCCAAACTGATGTATCCATACGGCTTCGGCCCCTCCAATCCCTGCTGTCTTTTGCTTCTTTCGGTCTTTAAACTGTATTGTTATTTATAGACTTGTACAAACAGTTGTTAGCTTGCAAGAACAGTGACATTATCAAACATGAGCGCTGAATTCATTTCTGTCCAGGGGTAGCACAGGTTCAATAAGTGGAGTTCAGAGGGCAGTACAATGAAGAATATTACAATTTTTATCAGCAGTCAAAAATGTTATGCAGACACAAGACTAATTTAAATAGAATGAAATGACTATTGCTTGGAAAGCAATTTATCACCATATTTCTAAGTTAAATACAATACATTATGAGCACACGGGACACAGAGCAATTACTATTGACAAGGTCTATTGGAAACACATAAATCACAATAATGAGGACTATAAAACAGTTAAGTAATACAACATAATAAAAATTCTTTTGATGAATTTAAAGGAGCAGAACGTTCTCTATGTGTTTAATTATTAAATCTTTTTCCTGTAAACTGTGCAAAAAAAAGGTGGTGACTAATTTGATTGCAGCCTTGCGCCTTTATAATATCTATAAATAGATATCTAATATGCATCTATTTAACAAAAAGGTGTACCATTTTACCTGTAATTTTACAGGAGATCATATGCTACCTACTTTAAATATAAAAGGCAGTGTGCAAAGTGCAAAGAAACGTGTGCAGTGCATCCTATGAATCAGCATCAGTCATAACCACTTATAAGCCAATTCATAATGCCCTGTCCATTATGATAATCTTATGTCTGCTACCATTATGAACAATGTTTAAGGACACACATTATTTTTATAAGCCTGTTTTGCCAAGTATACACTTTGAACCATATACATCCAGATGCAGCTATATGACTCTGATTTCCTGAGTGTATCTAACCTATGAAACTAGCAATTCTGAATGGATGTTTGGATAGTTGGGATGTTGGATGGTTAGCTAAAGGGACATATAAGTAGTGAGTACGCACCTCTACATATCTTGTTAAATACCAGTGGCCCACTCTGAGTACTATTTTTCTTCCTCTCCTCATTCACCTCTATTCTCCTATTCTCTTTTCTTTATATAATATAATACTATAATCTATTATTCCATCTAGTTAGCCTCTTTGTTCTCATTGAAATAGGGAATGGCCATGAAATAGTCCAAATGTTTAGCAGCATGAGGGCCCACTGACACCTGGGTCCACCGGGAGTTTTCCTGGTATCCAGGTGGGCCAGTCCAATACTGCTCGTGAGCAACATTTAAATGTAAAAAGAATTGGAGAGCAAAAGTTCCAGTGTGTGCCAAATAAGAACTGTGATTGGCTGATTGGTAGCCCCTATATGGACTTGAAGCCAATAGGGGGCTCTGATTGGCAATAAATCTGTTTGTATGCAACTAAAACTTACCTCCAAGCCAGGAATTAAAAAATAAGCATCTGCTTTGATGCCACTGGGAGTAATATGAAAGGGGTTGGTGAATAACTGTTTGGGGACCACTGCTCTAAAACAATGGGGGTCATTTATCAACACTAAGTAACCCATGGCAACCAATCAGATTGCTGCCTTCATTGTTCCACTTGCAGCTGGCTTTAAAAAGCTAATCACTGATTGGTTGCTATGGGTAACTGCCCACAGGCAAATTTGCCCTGGGTTGATAAATGAGCTCCAATGACTGAAGTTACGCTGGATATTCAATTAATGGCCATATTGATAGATTGGACAAGTATTTTCTCACATAACAAATTGTAGAATCTCTTATTCACAAAGAAAACATGCTTTACCTAGATTGTTAAAAAAAAAGCAGCAAAACAAAAATAATTGCATTGTTACTATGATATTTCATATCTGGTTTGATCTGGAATGACTGCTCACATGCGTTGTTTCCTATGCTTGATTTGAAACACAGGTTTGAGTGCACTTAACCCTATGAGCTAAGTGATTCTTTTCAGACAAAACCTTCTCCATTGTTGTGCATTTATTTAATGTGCTTTAAAATTATAATGCAATAGAGAGCTGCTTGTTGCATTTACAGAAAACACAGTGGGGTCATCACTTACTGCACACTGGTATGCAAAGTGCAATTTCAGACACAGTCAGCATTTTCACCAACAATGCATTCTTTCTTCCCATGAGTCCAGCGATATTGTAATTGTGAGTAGGAGATTCCCTTAAGTAGTAGTGGTCAATGCATTAAAATGGACCCAATGCATCTAATGCACAGCAGATACAATTGCACTGAATATGTTCCAGTCTAGTTGGTGCAGCATTTGCCATGAGAGTGATGTGTGTGCCCAATTCCAAACTGTGGAGATTGATGCAGGTTGCTAGGGGAACCCTCTAGCTACCTCTTGGCTTGGAAGTGACGTATTTCCAGGGTTCCTCTGCGTCAGTAAGGACAACATTGGTGCTGAGCTCACCTATATTGAAATGCGAGGAGCGCATGTTTATGCAGTTACCTTTAATGAATGGGATTTTTCTGGCAACTGACATTTTAAACAGACAAACACTGAAATGCCCATAAGAACCCTAATTCTTAATGCTGCACTACTGACACAGGTATTATCAAGTATAATGTGTTGGACCTCTAATTGTGGATAAAATGCTATTGGTGCCCTAAATCAGTGCTTGCAATGTGGAATAAAATCAACCTCACAGTTGTTATCATAATCCATGTTATCTTGAGCAAATATATCAAATGATCATTTATAGTGGCAACTGAGATACCGTGACATATGAGCAGATAAATAGTTAATGATAAAACTGTAATTCATCATAAAAATTGATAGGTAATATATTTAAAGGCATATTTAGTTAACCCCCCAAAAAAGTACTCCAAATGAAGTTGTAAATTCAATCAATACACATTCCTGGATAGAAGATGGATTAGTTCTGAATGCATTTAAAAGTACTATTGGGTCATATAAGTAGTAATAAAAGTTAATACCATATCTAGTTATACCATATCTCAGTGATCCCCAACCAGTAGCTCGCGAGCAACATGTTGCTCCCCAACCCCTTGGATGTTGCTCCCAGTGGCCTCAAAGCAGGTGCTTATTTTTGAATTCCAGGCTTGGAGTCAACTTTTGGTTTTATAAAAACCAGGTGTACTGCTAAATAGAGCCTCCTGTAGTCTGCCAGTCCACATATGAGATACCAAATAGCCAATCACAGCCCTTATTTGGCAGCCCAGGAACTTTTTGCATAACTGTGTTGCTCCCCAACTCTTTTTATTTTAGAATGTGGCTCACAGGTAAAAAAAAGGTTGGGGACCCCTGCCATATCTAGTAATACCATATCTAGTGTCCGATCATCAGCTAGTTAGTGAGAACGGAGTAAAGTGCAGTTTGTTGTTTTGCCCACTAGGGGCTGCATGTATTTATTCAATCTAATTGCTTAGAATTCCCCAGTCTACATATTTATGCATTAGGATACGTACCTGCCATATGTCATATTATATATGATACCAGGTGTCTAATAAAAGCATAATGGGTTGAGTGCAGAGGACTCTTGTATTTGTCTATATATATATATATATATATATATATATATATATATATATATATATATATATATATATATATATATATATATATATATATATATATATATATATATATATATATATATGATCGCAAGCTGTGTTTCATTAATAAATGCATGAATGAAATACAAGATTTGCTGTAACAGCTAACTGCTCTGGATAAGAATAGGTTAATTGGCTTCTTGTGGTAATTACACTCTGCAATTGCTGACACCCTTAAATACCCCATTCTTCCTACTTGTTACTCTTTCTCCCAAAGCAGCATGTTTAATTACTGAGGTCTATTAATTAGGGGTTGTGGTTAATTAATACAGGGACACTTGGATGTCTTCTGGAGAATCCTAGTCCCGCCACAGTTACATTCATCTATCTATCTATCTATCTATCATCTATCTATCTCTCTCTCTCTCTCTCTCTCTCTCTCTCTCTCTCTCTCTCTCTCTCTCTCTCTCTCTCTCTCTCTCTCTCTCTCTCTCTCTCTCTCTCTCTCTCTCTCTCTCTCTATCATCTATCTATCTATCTATCATCTATCTATCTATCTATCTATCTAATCTATTTGGTCTGTCCACTGAGGACTGTTCAATAGTTGGGTGTATAAATTGAACATACAGATCCCATACAACTATAAACTTATTAAAGAGGTCCCTGTGCATCTATCTATCTGTCTATCTATCTATCTATCTATCTATCTATCTATCTATCTATCTAATATATATAAATATATATATATACATATATATATATATATATATATATATATATATATATATGTGTATATCACCTATCTATCATCTATCTATTATCTATCTAACATCTACCTATCATCTCTCTATCAATTTCTCTAATTTTGAAGGTGCTTTCCTGGGTCTGAATGTTATAGGCAGGGCCGCCATCAGAAATCACGGGGGCCCCACACAACAAAATTTTCTGGGCCCCCTCGCCACGCCCCTGTAACCATGCCTCCCCTAACCACGCCCCCACCAGGTCACATGGACACAAGCACAGAAACAGTAAATAAAAGCATTTTGGCAAAAGGGCCCCCATGAAGGGCCCCTGATCCCCCTATGCAGGGCCCCTAATCAGCATTGATGGTTCAGAGGCCCTGCATGGGGGGGGGGGGTCAGGGGCCCTGCAATGATGGTTCTGAGGCCCTTCCATGGGGGGGGATCAGGGGCCCTCATTGGGGCTTAAGGGCCCTCATTGGGGCTTCAGGGCCCACATTGGGGCTTCAGGGGCCTGCGTGGGGCCCGCATTGGGGCTTCAGGGGGCCCATGTGGGGCTTCAGGGGCTCGCATGAGGCTTCAGGGGCCCGCACAGGGCTTCAACGGCCAGCATTGGAGCTTCAAGGGCCCGCATTAGGGCTTCAGGGGCTTGGGAGCTTCAGGGGCCCACACGGTGGTTTAGGGGCCCGCACGGTGGTTTAGTGGCCCGCACGGTGGTTCAGGGGCCCGCACGGGGGGGTTCAGGGGCTCACATTGGTGGTCAGTGGCATTGCATGGTGGGATCAGGGGCTCACATTGGTGGTCAGTGGCACTTACCTGCAACTGGGGGTCTCCAGTGGCGGCTTATTCTCCTTCTTCTGTGTGGTCTTCTTCTTCCTTCAGCGGTGACTTCCGCATCTTTGCAGTCTCCAGGAAGCAGTTCTGACTCCAGGAAGAAGCTCCTTCTCCAGACGCGTCTTCAGTTTTCTGTGTGCAAGGCGGCAGGCTGCGGCAGTTTAAATAGAGTATGCACGGGACGCAACCAATGTAAATTTCGCCAGCAAAATTTCTTCAGTGCGGCGCAGCCGGGCCCCTGTCAAGGCTCAAAATCCTCTGGGAGGACTGTCCCCCCTGTGACCCCCTTATGGTGGCCCTGGTTATAGGACTGCTTTACCAATGTCCAATTACCCATCACTCTTCTCTCCTCCAGCAGTGCAAATGAACTGCCCTCCCAAGCTGCTCCCTTGAGAGGCATGGGATCTCTTCAGTCCTATTTTACATATGAATATCGTCATATCATGTTCTTAATTCCACATGCACCTAAGCAACAGCATGGGTTCTTGAATTGGTTCCTGTCTTTAAACATTTAAGTCTGGTAGCTTTAGAGACCAGTCCCTTTAAATACATACCCATCTCAATTTCAGAAATAAAAATTATGAAGTAAATAACCCAGAGTCCTCTAGAGATCTGTGAACAGCAGCTCAGATGTATGTGTACTGGCAATCCCCAGTCAGTGAGAACACTTGTCATTTGAAAAACCATATAACCAAGTCTAAACTAAAGTTATGAGAAGTATAGTGAAGAATGTTGGTAAGAATAAGAGTAAAAAGGAAAAGGAAAGAATGAAAAAGTCAAGATGTCTCTGCACTATCCATATTAGTCTTCAGTGGTCGGACCATGTATAGTGGTGTTTATGAAGAGAGTTTTTATGTCTGGAGGTATAGAACTACAGTTTCTCAGATTTATACGTTCAGTTTTTCTGGAGGGATAGTTCCCTGCTTCTAGTGTTGTGCAAATAATATTCATTTTTATGTCCATTTTCTCTGTAAAAAGAAAACAGTACCTTGTGCATAATTAAGCATATAGTGAATTCGAAACCCCTAACGTTCCTGGTGGGAAAACTGATGCATTTAAAGACCACAACCCAAATGTACCCATGCACAGTTATGCCTGGATATGCATTATTCTGTCTTACAGCCCACCCAGATATCAGCTGTCTCCACTGCACAGTCTCCCCATATAATATGGTTGTTGAGCCAGGGGCCAAAGGATCAGAATGGCTTGACTTTGACAAAGTTGTGCTTGTTCATCGCCCTTGCCCAAGGAGCTTATCTTAGTAGCAGAGAGGAGCATTTTACAGATTTTACACCACTATTAATACATAAAATGTACAAAATACATACAAAATACAAATATTTTTGTCCATTGGCCTAAAGTCACCTGAACATGAATTCAAATCCTGCAAAAAGTGCTGGTATTCAGCCAAATCCTGAACTGAACTCAGAATTCAATGCACCCCTTTAGACTAAGCCCACGTTTGTGTATTTTCCCCATTAGACTTCCAGTAGGCTTGTAAATGTGTACCTCAGTCTCTTTGGAATATCCCGTCTGTGTTATAATAAGAACTACTATATTTGCTGTAAACCATCTAATATGTATAGTGCATTTACTCAGCTCATGAATCTTTCATCTGCTGCCTGAATCTTTTACACTCAAACACTACATTGGCAGACAGCAGCAACGTATCTGAAATGTCCTGTTTTTAGGCTAATGCAGTGTAGCTCCTGCTGAAATGGTTTTACCGTAAGAGAGAGATAATAGCCCCTAATTGAGGCTACTGAGGAGCTTTGACTAATGCACCTTCTTTGACCACTGAAGAAAAAAAATCAGTTTTCTCTGTGAATCCCACAGGGAACCTTGTAATTAGCACTCATCCATCATACTGTATAGATATCACTGTATTTTTTGTTGTGGTCGAAAGACCTGATTAAATTTGCTAATTAAAGGAAAATAATTATTAGTGGGCAAGGAGAAGGGTTTGTTAAAGATGTTGCATTAAGCCATGAGTACACAAGTCAGGGCATTTGGCAATACACATATTTATAGGTTATCATGGAACAGATTTTGCGGGTTGCAGAAACTTTTGCCGATCATAACCCTCACATAATGCAGGGGAGCACGTGATATTAACAAAACACTGACTCTGAAGAGAACACCTTTGTTATTAGGGTCCTTGTTTACTAGAGGTTAATATTTATTGGCATCAGCATTGGTAAAGTATGGTGCAATTACTGCCTGAACAGCCCAAAGAGTTAAATAATGTTCCAAATATGTTAAGTGCATTTTTTTAAAGATACATAGTTTGTCTAGGTGTGATAACCCATAGCAACCAATCAGATGCTTGCTTCTAAAGAGGTGACCAGTAAATGCTGCCTGCTGTTTTTTGCTGTGAGTTATTAGTCCTGTGGCAAAATTTGCACCTTTTATTACATTGCACCTAATAGCAATTCAGATAACAGTTTTGCCTCATGCATTTGAAACTGGATTAGACTTGGATACGCAATGTTGGCTTTGAAGTAAATAATTATGTGAAAACATGCAAGTTATTGTCTGTTGACTGAAAAGTTACATCTATAAGACTGTAATATTTCATCTTAGAATCCATGTGTCATCATTGGGATTTAAGGCAAAGTTACAAAATCGAATTGGCTGGATATCACCTAATCTCCCCTTTGCCAGATAGCTCAGATCTGCCAGTCAGTCGATATTGTGATGAAACAGATCCAGGGTTGGACAGAGCTGACAGGATATCAGGAAAAAACCCAGTGATCCCCTGCCTTTATGGGCGCCATCAGCCCAGACTTACTCACCATTTATGCTGGTGATGCTCCTCCGCCCGTATATATCCGCACATCTGGAGAAGTTAAGTAGCTGGAAGAAGGTATAATCTATGTGCCTCTGTGCTGCCAGTGGAGGGGGAAGATGGATGCCAGGAGAGGAGCCCCTGAGAAGAGCCCTTTAGATTGCAGCCCCAGTGTGCCCAGAAGGCCCCAAGGCGACACTAAACAAATCTGAGATGAAGTGTCCACCACTCCCATTTGCCTGGTCTGCAAATGCCAAATTATAGATGGAAGACAGCAAGAGATTGGGCTTCTATCAAGAAATTAAGATTTATTTATCAAAACTGCCTCTCAAGAGGTCTTAACTTGAATGGATAGCCAAAATTGTGCCAAATCAGATCTTTGGATGTATAGCTTTCTTTTTTTTTCTTTGGATACCGAGTACAAGCTATTACCAGAATTAATTTTAAAAATTCTGCCTGTCAGAAGGGAGATTGGTATTTCCCGAAATACTGTGCTTGTTGACACTTTAATAGATAATTTAGGTGTTGTCCCCAGGCACTGTAATCAGTGACTGACTCTACTGAGCATCACATCAGAGCTGCTCTGCATACAGTTACCAGTGGCACAGGTTAAACAGAGTGCTTTGTCTCAATGATAAAGACACATGAAAACAAAATCAATACTGCTGAAGAATTGTAATCCCAATGTGCTGTATTTCTCCCAAGAGGGATTATATAGACATGTATATAGCTAGAAACACCTTCAGGTTTTAAAATTACCCCTTGACAATATACATTCCCACATTTTTTCTCCATCGTGTTCACAAGACAACAGGGGAAATCATTTTTACCTTTATACACTTCTATTACATTTTGGGGACATCCAGCTGACATGTTAGGACAAATATGTACTTTATAGTAAATGAGTACTATCATTATTTTTTTTTTTTTAAATACCGCTGTTCCATGATTCCAGCATATCTGATTGGTTCTGGCATTTTCTAACATTAAAGGGTTATCTTAGTAGAATGTTCTATTGGTCTTCATTTTTATAGGTTTTGAATTATTACCCTGACAACCAGGTAACATTTTCAGTTACAGGTTGGAAAAAGACAGAATTGAAAAGTCTAATTATAAAAAATCATACATGATAAATAATAAAGATCAATAAAAAAGGTACTTAAATAGGTCTCTCTACAACATTAAAAACTTAAAGGGACAGTGACTTTCTACATTCAGAAGAAAAGTATTACTATGCTTTTACTTAGTTACTGGTGCTAATTTTATATTTAATTTGGGCCCTCCTGCCCCTCAGCAGCCCCCTTAAAGTGGCACTTAATTTAGTAACACATGGCCCAGCAAAATCAAAGAGCCACAGTAACAAAATGGTGAAAGTGTTGTCGGCACAAAAGGTAATTTTTAGTATTGCTTCAAGCCTGCCTAGACTTTAAATTGCAATGCCCCCTTGCCTAGTTGTTAGCGTAAGTAGGATACTAACAACAAGGTAACTATTTGAATGTCTAATCATAAAACCGAGAGAGATCATCTGCACCTTGTGTTGAAATACATGACATCTCAAAATTATTTTAAGGTCAAGATTTGCTTTATTATGAGAAAGAGGTTTTGCTTCCTGTGAAAGATATAGGGGAGGGGACATTGCACAATATCCTTTGTTACATTTCCATTTGGCTGAATCCATTGAATGGAAATTGGCTTCAAACAGCAAAACTCATAGCAGAAGTCAGAATGAGCACCTTTTATCACAGGGTAAAGAGTTTGGACATTTCTAAGAACATGGCAACACAGCAGTGATTGCTTTTACATAGAAACATTCCTGTAAATTACAAAAGAAACAGATTTTCTCCTTAATCCTAAGTGTGCCGGTCTGCCAAAGATCACATTCATTTTGAACACTGATTCCAGGGAGGGATGGCTGTGAGATGATAGAGAAATAAACTTGGCATGTTGGTAGAAGACTTGGCAAGCGGCCTGGGAAGTAGCATTATATGTTTCTGATGAAACCACTGTGTGTTTATTATTACCAACATTCTGTATTATGTGGTTGTTCCTTTGTGTGGCTCGGCAAAAGAAAAGCTCCAGCACAATGCCACTTATGTAGATTTTGGCACAGCGAATGCAGAAGCCTTACCTTGCTATGGCACACAGTTCAATTATAGGGCTTTTTGCCACACTTTTTCCCCATTGAAAGCAAACTCAATACACCTGAAATTGCTCCTATCACTTTCAATTTCGGGTTATAAGAATTGCATAAAAATTGCCAGTGCTGTATTTTGATATGACGAAGATTCCTGTTCCCAGCAATAGGAGGCAGCAGGTTCTGGTATGGGGCATAATATATCACATTTTCACCAGAAATAAAACACAAAGGGGAAAATGTCTCAAAACCACTCGGTGTGTCATTGTCCTTTAATTACTGCTGTATATAAAATGTATCCATTGGCTTTGTTTGGTTACTAACACTGGTGAAATGCTGTGGGAAGGCAGTGTTTTCCATAAAACCAGAGTTCCTACGTGAGTAAGAGTCCAGCCATATAGATGCTTTGAACTAGACCAGCCATCATGGTGACAACTTCAACTTTTCTTGGGAAGTTGGAGATCCTCTGATGTTCTTTGGGTTGGACATAAGGTAAATATTTTAAATATCTCTTATTACTTACAATCCTGTTATTTGCACATTAACCAAGGATATTCTCTGTTTAAAGAGCACTCAGATGATGATGGCCTATGTCTGTCTGTTTCAAGGCTGCCATTAATGGACCAGGACCAAGGCACAACAATAACATATATGAGACTCCTTATTAATAGTTCTTTTAAAGTGCAAAATTTGCCTTATAAAAGAAAACATAATTCTAATCAACTTTGCAACATACATTCATTTCACGTTTTCTATGGTAAAGTTATTTATATACTTATTGCTCTTAGAAGCAGTCAATTTTCTGTCAATTTCTATTCTCTGTCCTGGTAGCTCAGATTGTTGATACAATGTAAGACAAGGCAGCTGATTAACAGACCTGCCTTTGCTGGGGAACTAAAGCTGGCCATAGACGCAAAGATCTGATCGTACGAAACCTCGAATTGTACGATTTTCAGACCATGTGTAAAGAGAGTCCCGACATTTTTGTCCCGTGGAGATTGGTCGTTTGGTTGATCGGCCAGGTTAAAACCTTCGTACGATTGCTGTCAGGGGCAGAACATCGGCTGGTCTGTTCTTTTACTACTTTATTTGATTTGAAAGGTTAGTGACAGGTCTGGAGATGGGGAAGTCCGATCTTATTGCAACATTGTTTAAAAAGTAACAACTGGGAATTAAGCCAATGCTGCTTTCAATAGCAATTGTTATTACAAATAACTTAAAAAACATTTAATAAATGTATATTGGAAAGTTGCTTAGAATTATGCTTTCCTTTAGAGAAAATTTATTTTGCGGTTGACTTGCCTTTAAATTCCCAACAGACTTTGCCAGCTTTCTATTGTTGCAGTTCTAGTGATAGAGACTGATATCAGACAGTCCCACTATAAAATCACACCATGTGCTCTCAGTTCCAGTGTTGCTGCCCTTCCCAAAAAATGGATAAAATGTTTTGCCTATAATGTATTATGCTGCTCAGAAGGGCTCCAAAACAGGGTAGATGCTTGTACCATCATGAAGACAGTTTTGTTGTACTTCACAGTTCTTCCGCTAGACCCATGTAACTGTTTTCTGACATTACATAAGATGGTCCAAAAAAAAAAGACTGCAGGGATCAAATTGTTGCTTGCATACAAATGCAGTTGCAACATGGAAAGCTACAGTAAATTGGCATGTATTTACCCACAATGCAAAATTTTGCTTAAAATTTCAGGGTAATTTCAAGCTAATTAGTATTCATATTGGTAAATCACATTGGGTTACATTTATCTTTTTCTGGCATCAAGGGCGGTATAAATTCCATTATTTCTGGGACAACAGGTCTTGAGCAGGGCAATTAACATGACATTCATTGGGTGTAAGTCATTTGTTTATGTAGATGCAACAAGAAAAGGAGCCTTAAAATTAACAACTCCTTTAGGCAGGTATCAATACCCCACTCATAAAAACTGATTTTTTTTCCCACAAGCTATATAGAATTAAATGCGTTTTTGTTGAAAAGGTTTAAAGTATAGTATAATATACAATACTCTTCGGGTTACTATAAGGTTAACAGTAAAATATGTGGCACGTTACCCCAGCCTGTCTAACTTAATTAAAACGTCAGTAACAAGTAATTTGCTGAAAAGACTATGTAAATATATAATATTTTTCCAATCATGATTCAGCCAAGAACTGGACAAGCTAGGGTTGAAAAGGGATACACTGGTTTTATTTCATTCCAGAGGATTTCTGCTGGAAACCAATAAAGAAGGGGGGGGATACAGCTAAACTAAGGAAGAGATGGGGTACAAGCAAAATCACAGTACAGTCAGTCCACACAGAGGATGGCAACATGGGCAGTATCGCAGTGTAGGTGATGCCTAAATGTAGCGTGCACAAATAGAGGACCTGGTCCTTGAAAGATCATCACACAAGAGCCACTTACTTGTTGTGCTGTCAGTATCCTACCAATGACAGAATGATTATTTAGGTGTTCTCAATGGCTTACTAGAGTTCACAAGCAGCTCTGTAGAAGTGGAACTCTTAACTGTGCTGGATCTATGCAGCATATCAGTTTCTCTGAGCACCTATTTTTCTGGTTAACTTCAACAGGGAAACCTCCTACCTACCTGCTAACCTGGAAGGGCTCTGTCTTGTGGTGCATCCCATGTCATCCCATGGGCACCAAAATCACACTTCTCCTGGTTCAGTCCTCCCTTCCCATGTATTCTCTGGGGCTCTCAGCATCCCACAATGGATCCCTTTTAAATCTGGAAGTAGTTGAGGGGAAAGCTCTTTAGAGTTCTAGGCATACTAGTATAAACCAGGGACACAAACATTTACTAGAAATACCCCCACTTTATAAACTAGGTTGAATTTTTCCCCAATATGACTGCAGTCAGCCATTCTTTATCTGTACTTTGGTTATACAGCTTTGTAATGATTGTTGTAGATGTGTTCCAGACATTATTGCAGAGATAAGCCATATAGCAAAAGACTCTCATTCCATAATCAGCATTAAATCTTATCATTAATTGCAATGACAAAATCCAAAGTGGTTAACATTTCCTTAGGTGTGTGGCACATAGGGTGCTGTGCATTCCATTATAGCCAACAGGAACTGAGCTGTAGCAATTTCCAGTTCCTTATTGCTGCTCTTTTTCCAAGAAAATGGTCAGATGTCAAATGTCTTAAATACAATGGCCATCAGTGTGTAGTGACTGTGTACTACTAGTGAAACTTGTATAATGAAATGTGTATATTGTACAAATAAGAAACCCCTAATGTAACATATACGCATATTAGAAGCCATATAAGGCTTTGATCAATTGTATTTTGGTTTTGGCTTTAGAGGAGAATGTTAGATCATACCTATTAATAGGCAAATTCTATTTCAGCATTGTTGAACCTTGGAACAGGGAATTTCTCTTTTGTGTGATAGGAAAGTTTAAGGTCATGCTCCCCACTCTATTAAGTATTTCACCATAGAAAGCATTGTCCAGAACGTTCCGTACCCCCCTCCCTACCTCTTCCTCTTCCCCAGGAAAAATAATTCTACACTTCATTTGCAGATCAAACACTGCACTCTATTTTATTCTTAGTCTATTGATGTTTATTAATATTTTCCATGGCACAGTCGTAGTCCCTGGAATTATCCTAAACTGCTGCCAGATTTGTTCTTTGAAGAGTAATGAAATTGTTATAAAAGTTGCACATTGAACCCACCTTATTTTTGAAAGGTAATCCTGGTTTTGTGCTACTGTAGAAAGAGAAGCTCTGGACCAAACAAATACAATCTAAATACACGAGTAAGCTTTAAAAAATGAATAAATAACATTTATATATGTAGTGTTTTTCTGAAATTTCAGTATCATACCTGTTATGTCTTTGAATTACTGACTGTAAAAGCTCATATTCTTCATCTATTAGTAACTTAAATTAATACATAATATATAGTGGGGAAAAGTACTGGAAACTCCATTTACAGGAACATGTCAATATACCTTTAATAAGAAAACGATTGTGTAGTCAGTGTTTCTACTAAGGTAGGGGGATGCATTTATTGGTGGAATTCTGCCAGACTTCTTCTATTCACCTGTATCCTAATGATTTTTGGATAGATCAGGCATTTTCAGTTGATGGTCTCTTGTTTCTCATATCATTGCAGACTGCTGATTTACAAAGTATTAGAAATCTAAGTCACAGATCATTATATTTAGGCAATTTAGGTCAAGACCAAATAAAGCTGGGCATGTACGTGCTGCTACAGGCTGAAGACTTGGTCACTGTTCTTGGTCTGGAGGGTATCCCGATAGGACAATTCCCCAGATTGAGGAGGATTTGTTCCTCTTGGGATGCCTTCCAGAGAGGAGCAATGGACTTGTGGGACAGACTAGGGGCTAGGGGGTATAATATAAACTGCATCAAGAAAGCATATGAACGAGCAGTTAGTAGTGAACGTAAAGATCTACTGAGACAAGATGCAAAGGGAAAAAAGAGATATAAAAAATACAGAGATAATAAGGGTAAAAAGGATGGAGAAAGTGAGAATAGTCGGAAAGAAAGACAGAAATTGGATATATACTTTGTGACTGACTACAGTAGTGAGGCTAACAAGATCAGAAAAATTATACTTAAACATTGAAAGTTAATAGATGTGGATCCTACTTTAAATGTGGTTCTCCTACAGGAGGAGTAGAACAATAGCTAAATACATATCCCAGAGTATGCTTTCAGATAAAGGAATACCATCGCAGTGGCTTAAATATTATGGAACATATAGGTGTGGTGCTAAAATATGCACAGCCTGTAATTTTATGAATGTGTCTAAGACCTTTAAGAGTACGACTACGGGGAAAGAATATGTGTGTAAAACATATGTAAAATGTAAATAGCTAATGTTATATATTTGGCTTCATGTGTATGTGTTTGCCAATATGTGGGGAAAACAGAGGAGAATGAAAGACAGAGTTTTAGAACATATGGCATGCATTGGGAGAAAAGATGTTTACTCATCAATAGCCGACCATGTTTTGAGTGTACATAGTGGGAATGAGAAATGTATTTCTTTCCAAAGCATAGAACATGTGAAACTAGGAAAAATAAAGGGGGGCATTGAGAAATTATTTAACAAGAGAGAGGTTTGGTGGATGTTCACCCTAGAAACAGAGCAGCCGAAAGGACTGAATAAGGATTGGGAAATCAAATACTTCATAGACAGCTAATTTCACCTATATACATGTATGCCACTATCCTCATAAAGATATAAATACATCATAAGTATATAGAGGTTATATATAGAGGATTTAGGCATATTAAATAAATAGAGAAAAAGTAACACATTTCACTATTCTATATATTATAATGTTTTAAATAAAAGTTTTGTTGTTTTAAAATGAAACTAGTGAATAACGAAAAAGTGTGTATAACAATGAAAATGTGTGTACAACTTTAAATGCACTTGAGATGGTTTGTATTGCTTTCTATAAAGTTGACCTTTGTTGTAACATGAAACTAAGCTCTGAGGAAGTGACCCTTTGAGGTCCCGAAACGCGACAGTAGCGTGTTCATCTAAAGCTCTGCACCTTTGCCGTATATGTAATGGTCTTAAACAGATGAAAATAAAGATGGAACGCTTTTAATCACCATCATGGTTTATCTATGGCTACTTCCACTCAGCTGTTGCCGCAAGTAGAACGAGAGTTTGGTGAGCTAGGATTCCACAGTCGCAAATAAGAGAAACTTTTGACCAAGTCACCAGCTTTTTTGGCTGTGTATTAAACCAAAACAAATCCCCTCCCAATGATATCAATGTAGGGTTCAGTCAGTTCAGATATCAATCAGGAATGCTGGAGAATACTGTTGACCATAATCAACATGAAATTTTGGACACGGTCTCTTGCAGAAGCTCTATGTAAGCCTCCTAATTGTTGTCTGTAAAATATTTGCTGCATTAATGAGTTTGGCTTATCCCAATACTACTCAAATGGAGAGCACAGATCTCAATGAAACCAAGTGAATGGAAAGATGAAATAATATTATTACACATACAAGGTTGTTCATTTTCATTTAAAAAGCACTCAAGTAGAGCAATGATAATAATAAAAATTCAGTTTCTATGATATACGGGGTCAGGAGGTTTGTCAGAGTAAGGTACTAAGGTACGTGTGCCTTCCTGAGCCCAAATGGGAGCCTAGAATGAGATCTTGTCAAAACCAGACAAGTGGCAATTGTAGCACTCTTCCTTATTGTCCCACACATGCAGCTTCCGTAACATTGCTCTCTCAAATGTAATAAAATTAGCACTTTAAAAGGGGGACTGTAGCCTCAAATTCTTTTATGTCATTTTTTTATATTGCTGCATACATTACTAAAATGAATACCTATAACAGCAACAGTGAGGTACAGACTGAATGGCTTAAAGCAGGGATCCGCAACCAGTAGCTCGTGAGCAACATGTTGCTCTACAACCCCTTGGATGTTGCTCTCAGTGCCCTCAAAGCAGGTGCTATTTTTTGAATTCCTGGCTAGGAAGCAAGTTTTAATTGCATAAAAAGTAAGTATAGTGCCAAGTAGAGCCTCCTGTAGGCTGCCAGTCCACAGAGGGATGACCAAATAGCCAATCACAGCCATTATTTGTCACCTAATTGACTTGTAAATGCTTGTGTTGCTCCCCAACTCTTTTTACATTTGAATGTGGCTCACGGGTAAAAAAGGTTGAGGAACCCCTGGCTTAAAGTAAACCTCTATTAGAAACATTACAAATGTGTTTAAGTTGTTAATCTGCAACAGTTCCACTATTAAAAGCTTGGGAAGCCTCACATTTGTAAACCCTAAATCCCTTTTCCTTTTTGTGATACAAGAGAACTTCTCTTACATGTAAAGTCTCGTGGGAGACACAGCTTTATATCCCCAAGAAATTAACACCAGGCTTTTGGCATTAGAGGGTCATGTATTCCCATGACAGCAGGCCTAGTGCATCAAATAAAGATGATTGGGTGGCTTAGTGGTAGGAAAGCTTCATTTGTATTTCTGTGTCTATGTGCAGGCAATATTTTTCCCAACCGCTCACAAATAGTGTTTTGGCACAAACATACCCATTGTTGGCCATGAGGCTATGCTAGAGATTTGATAGACTTTAGATAAACTATAGAGTACATTGATTTAAAGTAATAAAAGAACAGAGCTGCACAGGGGATTTTGTCTGCTTTAAAATCTCCTGTCCTGGTGCAGCTCCTGTTTCTTCACATAGAGCAGCTTCTGGGGCAGTCCCCTATCGGCTCTTTTTCATGCGAGATTGCGTCTATGAGCATGGGTATGGAATCGCTATCCTAGGGGCTCATAACTTTAAAATCTGGCCCTGGATCTAAACATTGTACAAGTATGGAACCTGTTATCCAGAATATTCAGGACTTGGGTTTTTTGGATAAGGAGACTTTCTGCAGTTTGGTCTCTATGTCTTAAGTCTACTAAAATCATTTAAACATAAAACAAACCCAATAGGATTGTTTTGCCATCAATAAGGATTATTTTTATCTTTGTTAGGATTAGGTGAAGGCTACTGTTTTATTATTAAAATGTTGATATTATTTGATTAAAATGAGAGATGGCTTTCCTGTAAGAAATTCAGAGATTTCTGGATAATAGGTTTCCAGATAATGGATCCAATTCCTGTACCTTAGATTACATATTCACCTTATTATATCAGCCATGTCATATTTATTGATTTGGATTTGGATCCCTCAATGTTTAATCTTACCCATCATTCCATACATTCTCACAGGAGAGCGGAAGAAAGGAGCCTTGGATTTAGAACAATTGGATCATTTATATCACAATTAAGATACTACATATGTTGACATATCCATAACAGCAACTGTTATGGCTATGTCAACATACGTAGTATCCATAACAGCAAATATTGCTCTTTTGCATACTTTACCATTGTGTTATAGTCTGGACTCACTGATCACCTGACGAGGAATAATGCAGGGTCTCAATGAAGAAGAGTGGGAGTTAAAGACACAGTACTGTACTTTTATTGGCTCGAGTAAGCTAGCAAGTGTGTGTGAGGACAGTGCTTCATATAGGTCACACTTTAGGAATATAGGGGATTGTTTACTAAGATTGGAGATAAATATCTGGAAAGATTTCTGTAGATGTTGCACGTGGCAACAATCAACAATTAGATTTAAACAGCCATCTATTAGTTAGAAAACAAAAGCAAAGATTTGATTGGTTGCCATGGGCAACATCTCCAGAAATCTCTCCAGTTATTTATCTCCAATGTTAGTAAAAATGCCCCATAGTTTGTCTTTGAAACACCAGAATGCAGGGGCAGGGTGTTGTAGGATATTAGTCTAACAACTAAAATAGTAGCTTCAGTCTCTTCTCATATTACGTCAGTGAGCTTAGATAGCCCAGTGTCTTCTGTATGGTGCTGTCCTGATTTGTCGCTACAACCGATTATCTTTCAGAACATTCCATAGGAAGGTCCAGAGGAAGCCCTCTACATACTTCTTCCATCCTCGTCTTGTAGTTCATTTCCCTGACATTTGTCTAAATTATCTGGCTGGCCAAAAACAGTTTGGCTTCCTCTTGTTAAAGAGCAAATATGATTTAGGTGCAGCATATTAAGATTCTTCTAAACATTTGCCCCTGTATTGTCTTTTCCTGTTCAGAATGATGAAGCATTTGAAGTTGATGTGAGCATCATTTCTACCAAAGGCTACTTCAGTCTAATGTGAAGAGGTTACTATTGGGTCAGCCAAATTCATTATAGCTGCACTTACTGGTGCTCTTCTGCTTTTATCCTACTTTATTTCAGTTTGTGATACCAAACTGTTACAAACAAATATTATTTGTCATTTCTAGAGTGACTTCCTGTAAAGAAAGCAAGTCCCAGGATCTCATGGATTCCCCATATGAAAGAATTAATACCACATAACTGACCTCAGGGAGTCCTGTCAACAGAAACAATTTACCACTGCAGGTTTCTGACAGATATAGTCAGGAACAGGAAACAATTTGTCAGCAAGGATTTCTATAGAATGCATTCGCAAAGGCAGACTAGTCAATAAACATCTTCATACAATCCTGGTGTGTAGTAAATTGTTCAGTGCTTTTCAGATTTGTTTTACCCAGTAATCAACTCAATGCTGTATTACACTGACTCAGGGCCCCAAACAAATCTGTCTTCTGGAGAGAGACCTACAACAACTATACTACAGCCTCACATTGCCCCAAGTCTGTGTCTAACTGTGACTAACTGATTAGGATACTATATCTTATATATTATGAACGTTTCTACGTTTATTTGTGTGTTCTTTATGTGTTAAAACACGGTATTGCCGAATGCAAAAAACGTATTCTCATCAGCAAGAACTTCAAAGAGTACTTTGGGTTTAAAAAGACATACACATATTGCATATTTCAGGGCCCCAAAGTAACAGTATTATTTTATGTTACCCAAATAATTAATTTAGACACAGAATGCAACCAAACTTTTTAAAACCCTTCTATGTGAAAGAAGAAAAGTCACTACTTTTGGCACAAAATATTGCCCTATTTCCACAACGGCCAGCTATAATATGACTAATCAAATTTCAGCAATCCATAGGAATCCAGATATAACAAAACGTGTGTCTATGGGTTTTTAAGGGCATTGATCTGTCATTATTATACTCAAAAATCATATTCATACTTCTATGACAAATGATACTGCATCATTTCATGGTGTCTTAGCACTACTACTATTCATTGTTGCAAAGTAGAAACCATATATGTAGGGTATTATAGGGGTGCTGAACCTTATTCTATTTGCCTGCAAAACGAATTGGTTTACCAGGTAATACTGGGCAATGACATTGCAGCATTTTCTAGTATTGGAGAACTTCACAGCAAGCAAAAGTGTTGCAAGACAAGTGCCTTTTTTTAATTATCCTATTATTTTAACATAAAATTTCTAGGACAACACCAAGTACCTCAACTAGTAACAATACATGCATTGAAACTACTTCTGTCTTCCTAAAGAAGCTGCAAAAATCCAAGAAACGGATTGCGGTTTACAAAAATAAAAATTGTTTATTACATCAAAAAAAGGGGGTTACAAAAATAACGCATTTCAGCCATAGTGGTCTTCCTCAGGGGCGCAAATAATAAATCATCAAAAAGAAAAATGGACCATTCAGAGAGCCTAGTAATTAAAAGCAGTTCTCTTCCAATTGGTTGAGTTGATAGATAGAAAGAATGCAATGAACTGATTATTTCAGCTAACTGATTATTTTATATTTTAGAGAATATTATAAATGTATAAAATATGAAAATATGGATGTACAAAATTAATTAATTAAGTAAAATTTGAAAGTGCATAATTAATGGATCGGTTAACAGGTAATAATTAAAGAACAGTGACTTATTTAATATTAAAAATAGTGTATTAAGAAAAGGGTAAACTAACAGATTAATTCCAATTGAATAAATGCAATATTATCTTATTTAAATGGTCGACCGACCAGAGAGGTGTAGCTGTATGAGCTGCACGGGTTATTACATAGGATATTGTAAGTGATAGACTAATGATAATTGAATGAGTCAAATTCAATTGTATATATTGCACAGGGTAGGGAGCATGAGCAATGGGTTAATGAACTATTGACAATATAGAGTGAATAAAGAGCCGTTCTATCTAAAGGGAATCGGAAGCAAATTAAATACTTAGCACTGTGAAGTGGGACATCAAAAAGAAAAGGATACAAGCGTAGAAGGACTCTACTAGATATAAATTAGTAACATTGTTTGAAAACTTGTGTTTTAATAGTAAGGGGATCACTGAGCTGACATTTTAACTCCTTCAAATGAACTGTGGCTTTGAATGAAATACAAAAATGTTAAGTAATGAATTGAAGGAATTTTGGATTTCACCTATAAGTTAACTTGCATGCCATTGAAAATATTTTACTTAGGGGCACATTTACTAAGCTCGAGTGAAGGATTCGAATGAAAAAAACGTTGAATTTCGAAGTATTTTTTGGGGTACCTCGACCATCGAATAGGCTACTACGACCTTCGACTTCGATTTGAACGATTCGAACTAAAAATCGTTCGACTATTCGACCATTCCATAGTCAAAGTACTGTCTCTTTAAAAAAAACTTAGTCTACCTACTTCGGCAGTTTAAACCTACCGAGGTACAATGTTAGCCTATGGGGACCTTCCTCATCACTTTTCTAAGCTTTTTTTGATTGAAGAAAAATTCTTTGATCGATCGCTCAAAATCGTTCGAAACTTTAGATTTTTACTTTGATCGATCGATCGTACGATTTGCGCTAAATCCTTCAAATTCGATATTCGAATTCGAAGGATTTAAATTCGAGGGTCGAATTTCGAGGGTTTATTAACCCTCGATATTCGACCCTTAGTAAATGTGCCCCTTAATGTTATCAAAAATGTATTTTAGTAACCAGTAATATGCTTTAACAGGCTGTATAATATGAATGAGAACATGGATATCGAGCAGGATATTACCCGACAGGGTTTGGAGTGGGAGGAAACACGTCAGTGTGACGTTGACTCCAAGTGCTTTGTACATGAAATGTTTGTAACACTTACCTTTACCTATGAAGTACGTGTGGGATCAAACGAAACGCGTTAGGAAGATTGTCCGGTACATAAAACTGTTTTACTTCACCACTGTCTACTAATCTGTCGAGTGCACGCCACAAGGGTATTGTATTGATTGTGAAAGCCTCCCAAAGTTGAGGGTTCGGGCAGGCCTGGACTGGGAGTCAAAATAGGCCCTGCCATTCCAAGTACACAGAGGCCCAAACATCCTCCTACCAGCCCAAAACAGCCTCCTACCAGCCCACTATGTGGTAACTTTCTATGGAACCATACAGCAGCCCCTCTGGCATTTGCCAGAACCCACAGTCCGGGCCTGGTTCGGGGCATAGCACCCAGACCAGAGACCGAGTGGTGAGTGACCTGTATATCATTAATGCATTTTGAATGTACTGCATTAAGTGACAGGTTCGGGGTATTCGCACCCGGACCCAATCGGTAAAAGGGTGAGGGCTGCAGTAATTAAGCCTGCATGATATTTAAATATTATAGAGAATTGTTAGGATTTGAGCATATTTGTGTATTGGGTTTTGATCATAAAACATAAGCAAGAAAAAAGGCTAGGATCACAACATTCTTGGGTTAAAGCTTCTTGAATACCTTTGGCTGTAAGGTGTGATGAAGATGCCCATAATAAAATGAAGAACAGTGGCAAAATATAGAAATGAGAACAAATCCAGTGGACTATCAAACATAATGTACAGACAAAGCCAGCAGAACAATGGAGGGAATTTGTTCAGCTGCTGAGGAAAGTATTACGAAACCTACTTAAGACACTAAAGGCAATTTAATACATTTTACATTTTACAAAAGCATGTCAATCAATTTCTGTATATACATCTGCAGTGTCTCTCTATGAATTTTCATATATGAAAACAATGTTTATGTTTAAGCAATTATGCCTATTTGCACACTGTCCTATTTACCTAGACATGAAAAGGGGCTTTTATCTTTACTTTGTTTTGCTAATCCTTTGTAAACAAGACAATAATACTGTTGCCACACTATTGTAATAAAACAAAATTATCCCCTACCACCAATGCAAATGCCATACAGATTTTAACATCTGTCTGGCTTTATGCTGCCATGAAAGCTCACCTGAAAAAAGAATATTATGTCAGTTAGAAAACATTTTTCCTTCTTTTCACGGTTTCTTGGTGGCAACACACAAAAACAGTAACTCATTTACAACCCTCACTATAATTCCTGGGTGGAAAAAAGATTACCTGTGTGATAGATAAATAGATAGATAGATAGATAGATAGATAGATAGATGATAGATAGATAGATAGATAGATAGATAGATAGATAGATAGATAGATAGATAGATAGATAGATAGAATATTGTTATGATAGAATATTGCTATGTGTAACAAATAACTATTTCTTAGGTAACCTTAGCATAAAAATATCTGAATGAAAATCATGAAAAAGGAGAGTGATTTATACAAGCAATTTGTTGACAGTGTCTTGAGATCTACTGATCCCCAGCTAAAGGTCTACTGGTAGATCCTGATCTACATTTTGGGCACCCCTGCACTAGAGAATCCTCTCTATCTGAGAATGGAGAAGCCCATGCCAAGGCCAGACCGGGCAAGAGTATTATTGTAAATGCAACCTTGGATCTCAGTAGAAAACTGAGAAGCCTGAAACAACAACTGCCAGATGTGTCGTTGAAAATGTGACTTGGCACCCATAATGGTGGGCGGCAGGAAGAAAGTGACTTCCAACCAAGTTTAGACCACAAAATGGATGTTAAAAACACCAAAATTCAGAACAACTCTGCTCTGAGAAGACATAGTAACAAAAAAATCTTAATTTTGCTGTATTTTGTAACGGGCAATCAATTACCTTTGGTTGATTTTAAGATTGCCTGAGAAATACATGCCATTCTTTTTGTTTTTAAGATCTGTTTGTTCTTATTATATAGAGCACATCCCAAGAATTTATACTTTTGCATACCTATTGACAATGATAATGTCATAATCTAACTGAGCTGGAGGCTAAAGTAGGCCTTATCAATGGCTTTTATGGCTTCTTACCTAAGGTTAGCAAGATAATCTAGTTACACTGATTATGAGAACATAGATATCCTTTCAATCAGATATTTTACATTTTAGCATATTGTATTTATTTTTTTCTTTGTACGGTATTATCCTGCCTTATCTTAGAAATGACACGTAAAGTGTATTCATTAGGACTGGAGTCCAAATGTGTCTTGTCTGTGTGCAGTAATTAAAGGTTGAGAGTCTGTTTCTTCCAACAAACATCATGGCATTGACATCACTAGTCATGTACTGATAGTATAACACATGTATACAGCTCATAGTCATTTACAAGTGCATGATTAGGCAGGTAAGTGTAAACATCAGATAAAGGGGTGACTGACCACAAAAATGCTAAACCAAACAAAGGAAAAAAACAAAGGGCAATAAAAATTAGTGTATGTTACATTATGATGTAAATGTATATATACACTATTGATTTTTTTCATATTAAACTTGCACCCTAGGCCATACACAAGAGATATGAATATCCTGTAAATTATATTTATTTATTTTATTGGTGCACAGAGTCTTGCGTTGTTGGTGGGGCAGATTCTGACCCAATACCAGTGTTCTTGGGGGGGTCATTAGGCCCATTAGAGCGGAAGTCCGGAACCTTTTTACCCATGAGCAACATTCAGATTCAGAAGGAGTTGGAGAGCAACACAAGCCACTGCTTTGAGACCACTGGGAGCAATATCCAAGGGTTTGGTGAGCAACATGTCGCTCATGAGCCACTGGTTGGGGATCTCTGCATTGGAGCATGAGGGTTCACCAAATTTGCATCTGTAGGAGCTGATCCAGGGGTGCCATATTTGATTGAATTGTTCCATTTTGCCCAGGTGCATGTATTCTATCTGTCAAATATCTTTTAGTCTATTTTGCGTCTCTGTCAGCATGGGGGATGTCTTGGAATTCACAATATATGAAGTGGATGAAAATACTTTTCTTGCAGAAATGTGGTGGTTCACCTTCAGCTTAACTTGTGTTAAGGAGCCCTTTGTCAAGACACTTGACAAAGGGCTCCACCCAAAACATGTTGTGTAACTCTACCTCCCAATAAAGAGTATTGCAGTCAACTTGCTGCCTTGGGTTTGTTCCACAACTAACTGCATTTTTGATACATTGATTTGGGATATCGAACACAGGATAACCCGTGGAATTAAACCAACAAAGACTTTTGGTGAGCCGCACCCATTCCTTTATTTGCCTTCTTATCCTGACTCTTTCTATTTTTCAAAAGCTACACATTTATTGTTATTGCTATTTTTTATTACTCGTCTTTCTGTTCCAAACCTCCCCTATTAATATTCCATCTTCTCATTTACTTCAATGCATGGTTGCTATGGTAATTTGGGCCTTAGCAATCAGGTTGCTGACATTGCAAACTGGAATGCTGCTGAATAAAAAGCTAAATAACTCAAAAACCACAAATAATAAAAAATGAAAACCAATTGCAAATTGTATCAGAATATGACTCTCTATATCATACTAAAAGTTAACTTCATATGTGAACAACCGCTTTAAACAATTTTTATAACATACCATTCTCAATTAAACATGTTCTTACATGTCTCAATTTATAAATCATTACCTTTTATTAAAGATGTTAAGGCTATTTCGTTTTCCTTATTAGTAGCAGTTCCTACTTCCCTTCCATCCATTTAATCTAGTCCATCATTGTTAATATCAGCCTGTCAGGATCATAGTATTATTATGTTGACCTAGATAATGCAGGAAATAATTTGTCCTGGAGAAGGTCACTTATTCCCAGATATTTTCTAAAATAAATGTCTAAGCATTAGCCTTGACTAAACACCCACTACTTGTCTGCGTCTTTTTCAACAATCATATTAACTATTCCAGGTTTAGAAGAAAAGGGGAAAAAAGCAAAGTTCCTTTTCTCTCATAAATCTGATCGCTCTTAATAACTTGATGACATCCTGTGATCGTCCTTCGGAGCCCCAGCTGTGAGAGATATCTAATCTGCTTTTCATTCGCCATAAATCCGAGGAACTTGCAATATACTCTCTCCCAGCCTCCTTTTATCATTATCTTTATTTGCGTTTTTCAAGATGCACTTAGAACCAAAGCAGATATGGCAGTTCTCTGTCATCATACTGAAATGTCTCACTGATTTTTATTTTATTTTATTTATTAGAAAGTTGTGCCTTACAATATCAATCCCGAGGTGAGATGTAAAAATGGAACCTCCAGTGCACAGAGAAGGGCAATTGAGACAGATTTGGAGGGAAAATGAATGAATACATGACTGAACTGTCCATGAGATGTTGAAAGTTTAAATTCAACAACAGCTGGAGGGCTCACGGGATATGGGTGGAGAGAGGGGGTGGGATAAGAAAATTCTGGCCATCTGGAACATGAGTGTTAAGTAGGGTTGCCACTATATTTATCTTTTTTCCCTATTAATAACATTGGGATCAACCATAATTTTTACCGGCCAGGACGGGCAGATGGCAACCCTAGTGTTAAGGATGCACCTCAACTTCCAAACTATGCAACAAGGGCCTCTAGCCCCTCTAGCTAGCTATTCTAGATTTTCACATGATAAGTTTAACCCTATTACCCAACCACATAAAAATCAGCAATGGGGAATTAAAGACACAAAATTAAGTCATTTTTTATCCCTTCTGTCCATGAGGTCTTGTCCATGACCTTTATGTATTACCAAACAACAACTTCTATTTGTGCGTTCATTTTTTAATGATACAAATTCCAAATCATCCACCAAATAGTACAGCAGCAAACTTTCCCATGTCAATAGCACTCCTCCTATAATGGTTTTATAGTACTGTTGAAGGAGTTGTTTAGTATAAAAACAGGGTAACATAAAAATGTTTTTAATATAGTTAGCACCTTGTTTGGTTTCCATTGATTAGTTACCAAACAGACTTGAGGGGTGGGGGCACATGGGTCATACCTGTTGCTTATATAACTATTACATATACATTGTGTGTGTGTCAAGCCCCTTCCTAATGAAATTGTTCTGCTAGTGGCACAGGCAGCCAGACAGTCCAGCCAAAGGTCAGTTTTGCATGGTTGGGCAACATACAATTGCAACATTATTAGGAGTACATTTGGGATAATTCAATTTTTTAGGAACTGAGAGGCATAGCAGTACATAAAAAATCATACATTTTTTTAAAAAAACAAATCTAATAGGGCCTCATATACAGTATCAATCTATCATGTGGTACAAAGTGCAAAATAGGGCAAACATTTGTATCTGTAAAAAATATATAAAAAATATTTGTGTCATCCCACTTTGTTAAAAAAGCCAATAGTGTGTTATTCACACTATTGGCAACAAGGTACAAAGTGAAAAAACAGGTGTAAAATAGCCTTTGCACCACGCAGGTATGCATCACCCAGTGCAAGATTTAAGTACAGCAAATCTACTCTTTGTAGGAGCCCTAAGTTGGGCAATTTTCACCCCTTACAACTCTATCATTGGTGAACATACCATTGGTTTAATTAGCCCTAATGTCAGTGATCCCCAACCAGTAGCTCGTGAGCAACATGTTACTCTCCAACCCCTTGGAAGTTGCCCTCAGTGTCCTCAAAGCAGGGGCTTATTTTTGAATTTCAGGCTTGGAAGCAAGTTTTAATTACATAAAAACTAAGTATAGTGCCAAGTAGAGCCTCTTTTAGGCTACCAGTCCACATAGGGGCTACCAAATAACCAATCACAGCCTTTATTTGGTACCCAAGGGACTTTTTCATGCTTGTGTTGCTCCCCAATTCTTTTTACAGTTGAATGTGGCTTACGGGTAAAAAAAGGTTGGGGACCCTGCCTAATGTCTTTACAGAACAGTAAAGAGTATTCCAGCTCTTTCTGTGTAGACAGATATTAATAATTGGCCACATTGTATATAATAATTATATATATTAAAATTTATACAAAGATGGCCGTGAAGCCCCTGAATAGACCATGTCCCAGAAATCTCCAGCAGAAGAGCCTTATCACAGAATATTGGCACATACGCTCAAGGGCAAGATATTGTTAAACCAGCACAGGGTTTGCTCTTAGCAGAGGGACTGTAAAAGCAACTTGTAGTCTATATATATATGTTTGTATTGCTAAAGGATTTCATTTAGGTCAACAGTCAGATCACAGTTTTATGGCAAACCTACCCTGGCAGTTTTCACTTTATGACAATCCAGATTTCATTATTATTTACGTAGTGTGAGAACACTGATATCATTTTTATCTGTTTGAAATTCTCCTCCACCTCCTTACAGCCTACTGTTAACCCCCTAGGGCAAAGTTCTCAGCACTCTGGTACAGGTTCTTGCACCTTCCTCTGGTTACTTGGTCATGTGAGATGTACACAAAGCCTACAGCTTCAGTGTTTGTCGTAAAATTGGCAGTGCTGTCCTAATGAAAGCCCATGAACAATTTATGGCCCTCATGAATCTACTGTATATATTGTATGTGAAAGAGGAATGTCTTCCACATAGTTGTATTTATAACTATAATAAGGAGTAACTATATCATTAAAGAAATACATTTTAAAATGACTAGATTGAAGACTGACCATTTCAATACAACATGGAGAGAATGTACTGTATGAGGGTCACTGCTCATTATAGTAATAAGGTTACACCTTGCCATAGTAATATGATCATTGTACAACAATAGAGTGACTATGTCAGTGAAATAAGATGTAAGCATTTCACTACAACAAAGTGTGTCCTTATCACTACTATGAGGGTTGACAACAAAGAGTAATCAAATCACTAGAATGTGAAAAGGCTATGCCACTACATTTAAGGGTTAACAATTACACTACAATGGGGAGTACCCATATCACTACATTGTGGAGAGACCATGGCACTACAATGATGAGTAATTATATCACTACAACATGAAGAAGCCATGTCACTATACAGAGAGGAGAGGTCAGGTTGCTACAATGAGGAGTACAGCCCAATACTCTTTTTTTCTTAAGCACACCACTTACTTCTTTTTGGGTCCACTAACCAAGCCGCCTCCAAGCCAACCAAATTACTTTCTTAAATAATGGGATATGAAGGACACCATCTTCCGGCTTTGCCTTTAAAGCATTTTATTACAGCGGAAAAGTAACACAAGCTTTCGGGGTTTTTCCCTGAAAGCTTGTGTTACTTTTCCGCTGTAATAAAATGAGGAGTAATCATATTGCTACAACGAGGAGAGACCAGCTTGCTACAATGAGGAGTTATGGTATCACTACAACAAGGAGAGACCAGGTTGCTACAATGAGGAGTACTCATATCACTACAACTAAAGGTCCCTATACACATGCCAATATAAGATGCCAACTGATTAAGTCGGAGCTTATTGGGCAGTGTATTGGGCCTTTTGATAGGCTTCCTCAATCAATATCTATCTGAGAGTCCAGCAGATGTTGATCAGGCAGGTTTAAAAATCCTGTCAGATCAAGTCCTTGATCCAACAGGATTTTTAAACCCACTTCTATTATCATCATTGTGATCCAATCATTGTGCCCTAGGGCCCACGATCGGATCAGCCCACTATCGCCCACCTTATGGTGGACCGCTCGTTTGGCGTCCTCACCAAACTAGCGGGTCTATCTATGTATGGCCTGGTTACGAGAGACCATGTCACTACAATGAGGTTGGACAATATCATTTCAATGAGGTATAATTATTTCACTATAAGGTGGAGAAGCCATATCACTATGAGGGTTGACAATATTCCTGCAATGTGGAGTAATTCTATCACAACAATGTGCAGAGACCATATTCCTATAATGTATGTTCATATGGAAGCAAACCATAACAGAACTAAACTGACATGTTTCTACATTTTGATTACTTTTTAAGAAGCTACTTCAGATCAGGGAAAACTATACCCCCAAAATGAACACTTAAGCAACAGATAGTTTATATCATATTAAGTGGCATATTAAAGAATCTTACCAAACTGGGATATAAACTTAAGTAAATATTGCCCTTTTACATCTCTTGCCTTTAACCAGCATTTTGCGATGGTCTGTGTGCTGCCTCAGAGATCACATGACCACCTGGAAGCAAAAGACAGAACTCTGTCTGTTAATTGGCTCATGTGACCTAACAAGTATAGTTTGTTTGATATGTTTGTGTGCACCATGAATCATATGATCCCAGGGGGGCGGCCCTTATTTTTTAAAATGGCATTTTTCTATTTATGATTACCCAATGGCACATACTACTAGAAAAGTATATTATTATGAAAATGGTTTATTTACATGAAACAGGGTTTTACATATGAGCTGTTTTATGCAATATCTTTTTATAGAGACCTACATTCTTTGGGGGGTATAGTTTTCCTTTAATAGCATTGCCAGAAAGCAGTATGGTGTTGCAAGGAGAAAAATACAGATTTTACAATAAAACAGGTTCATAAATACTGTAAGACAGTGAATCTCACCCAACTGGCAGGAAAACTTTACCACTTTATATTGCTGTACAATTTGCAAGCTTCCAAAGGTCCATGGTATGAGGAATGCTGGGGAGTGAATTTCCAAAAGGAAAGGTAAACTTTACATTTACCGCAAAGAAGAATTGCTAAAGAAGAAAAAATCTTGTTAAACATCATTAGGAGGTTTTATTTTATTTGCCATGATAAGGTTTATTGCTTTGAAGCACAGACCAAAACAAGCTAACCTTTTAACCTTCCCTAAGTCTGCTCTTTAGCCACCAAAGTCTTATTAGGGAAAGTCTGATTAACTCTTTGTGGCAATGTGTAGAAATTACATTCTACACCTCATGAAGCTTGTGCAATGGATTTTTTTCAGTTTGCTGTTAACTTGTCTATAGTTTTGGCAAAAACAAGAAACGGTATTCTTTGTCATATACTGGTTAGACATGATAGCTAAACTAGCAGAATAAACTGACCAGTGTCCCACCAGATCCAGTCTATAGGTAGTTGTCAAGATCCAAGTTGTTGAAAGGATCCAAAATACATCAAGCTGATGACCATTACCAATATTAATACTATGACTGATTGAATCCATATCTGATCAGTATCTGCTCCATTCAGAAATCACATAGTCCAGTTCATCGCACATATATATATGCACCAGCAAACCCTCAGTCTAAAAGCTGCTGCATAATTTGTTTTTGAATAGTCCAAACCCATCTAGAAGATCAAACTCTTCTTTCATTTTCTAACTTGTAGTAGACTGTTGCAACTGGGTAGGTAGATAGTGGTTGACAAAGCTCTATTGGTGGAGGTAAATATGACTTTGTCTTTATGGCACTAATAATTAAACAAAATGAGCCTGTATCTTAATCTTAGAGCTGTTCGACTCCTTAACTGGTTGCATTCTTGTTCAATTGTGTTTGAATTCAGCACTAAAGATAATAAAGATAGATTGAATTGGCTCTTTGCATGGAATATTTTATTTATTCTAGTTGATATCCCATTGTGTTTCATCTTGAAGACTATTTGGTGAAAGTGGGAACAATGGGCAATATGTAGGTTGGAGTAGATCTGGTGCACACTATAAGTATATAAGAATTTGCATATAAATGAGTTTACTTACATTATTTATACTTTATTAATACATGCATTTGTTTAATGGTTCAGGGGATATGTCATTGGAGATGTTCTAATGAAAACTTCCTTTATCATGAGAATACCAGATATGTGTAGATAAGGTTGGTAATTTCATTATTTTCATGAAAATTAGAAAACAATTATATTGGTTATGCTGCACTTACTAAACTAAAGATGAAACAATGGATTCATTTCAACCAGTCTGTCAAAAGTGAAAATACATAAAACATTTCCCCTTTTACAAGAATTCATGAAACCTGAAGAAGGAATATGTCAATCTGTGTATCCAGGAAATAGAGTGCTATTTTAATGCAATGCTACATTACACTCAGGGGTGCAAATAAGCCAAATATATTATGGTACAATGGAAGACTTTGATAAACTTTAAGATTCAGTGTATGCCGACTTCCACCCTGGCAGGGTCATTCTACAAAGTACTATTTGAAATCATTTAACAAGAGAACATAAGGTATAAGTACCCATCTATGAAGTCTATGAGGAAGGCATAATATTTTTATAGAGAGGGTTTCAACTGACATTTTTTGGTCTGAAAAGTAAGCATATAAGTAACAAAATATAGGCATGTATTATGTGTGTCCTGCATAAAACATTCATGAAATCCATTATCTATTTATTTTTTTCAAAGGAGAAAAAATTAAGGGGTGAGGGTAATTGAGACCTTGAAGATATATAGTGGTGGATTTTTTTGGGTCCTATCTCACTCTTCCATGCCCTCTTTGCACCATTTTACAGCCTCCTGCTCATAAGAGCTGGTATACTAGAGTGTTGCATTGAAATATCCAGTAATATTCTATCCTATAAAACCTCCTGAACCTATTTCCAGTTTATAAACCATTATCAACCCATAAGGTTTAGGTTATAATAATTGCCTTGTATAAATATTATAAGCTTTAGGCTGAGGGCACACATGTTTTTTCCTGAAGGCTGAGAGAAGCGGATCCACCCCTTACACAATTTCCACTTATCTGCACTGAAAAGCAGTGGTGTAACTAGTCACCAGTAAAGTCAGATGAAGGAGGAACACCTAGGCCCCCCTCTACTAATTGCACACCTGAGTGCTGCCGGAGCTTTCACCAAAAAATCTTACCCTGCCTTGTTGCCCTTAATAAGACTTATCTTATAAGACTCCAGCTGTCTCCAAGGGGTCACAGCTCCTTGTCCAATCGCATCTCTGGCAGTTACACCACCCAGCCAGTGGGGAGAAGGACCACATCAACTAGCCAATGAGGTCCTTGTTCAGGTGGGAAAATTAAACCCTGTCTGATGAAGCACAAAATGTGTCAGGAGACTGGCTGACATGAAGTATGCCGGCAGAGGTAAGACACTGCCTTGTGGTATGTTATATGTAATGCCTTTATACTGATATTCACATTTTTTATTTTGTTAGCTGTGGTGATTTTACACTAATAAATGTCTGAAGCGAGTTACTCTGCATGCTTCATTGACTATTTGCTGGAAAATTGTGGCCAACTTTAGAGTTGTTGAAAGGACTAAAGTGCCAAAATAAACCCAAATAAAGATCAGAGCTCTACAGATGCCTGTCTTACAGTCTGTGGTCTGTATAATTGGCTAGAAAGGTATATGAGAGATTGTAGATACTTATCATCATCCACACTAAACTTGTTGCTCAAGGAGTATCTGTAGCTGTAGACCAGGGGTCCCCAACATTCAAATCAACACAAACATAAAAAAGTTCCCAAATAAGGGCTGTAATTGGTTATTGGTGAGAAAAATAGGGACACCAGTTGTGCAGAGGGTGCAGAAGGCAGAGTACTAGCGCAGATAAGGATCAAGCTGAAGGTGAAAACCAAAGTAATTTTATTACACTACTGTTTTTATTTTTAATGGTGAACAGCAGGTGGTCCATGATGGCCAAAAGGTTTCTAACATTTTGTAACTGTTTTGTCACTCAAATTTGGACTGCTGCACACCTAAACAGCATTGCAACTTGGATCATTGACCTCCTATCTCCTTTGTAGATAGGCAGCAGCCCAGCTTTTTCCCTCTGCTAAATAGAGCAGTAGTCTCAATTTTAAATAGCTATAATATAAAAATGCAGCTTTTTTTTAACAAAAAGGTATCCTTGGTACAGATACACTTTATATCTAAAATTGTAACCATTTTTGTTACACTGGATTAAAGGCTGGGCACACACACAAACCCAAAAGAAGATAATAGATGTCCACACATAGACAACCAAACTTTGCACTTTAATCCCCTGGTTAACTGCCTTCTAGAAAATACAGATGAGATAAGCAATAATCTTTCCCTGAATCAGTTTCCTTGGCAGATACATTAGATAATTTCAAGAAAGTGCTGCATGCCTCTTCAGTGTCAAGGCCGCCGGGAGCGCGAAGAGGCGCGTCTGCTCCCGGAGGCAAATAATCCAAAATGGAGGTGCCCAGTCAGCCGACGTGGGTGCTGGGACACCAGCGCCGCAACGCCGACGCAGGCGTAAACGCGCATGCGCAAACACGCCGGCAATAACGTCACTTTGGCGCCAAATTTGAATATAAAAAGGCTCCCAGGACGCCAGAATGGCACCCAAGAATAGGTTCTGCTTCCCTGAACCTGGGTTCCTGTTCCAAGCCTTGATTCCTGTATCCTGTATCCTGTACCCTGATTCCTGCTCCTGTCTTGGTTTTGGACTCTTGTTATTTGATCCTGATCTGCCTGTCACTGAACTCTTGCCTGGACTTTGACCTTCCGCTTTGCTTAACCCTTTGGATACCGCGACCTTGCACCCTCAAGAGGGCTTCCTCCTTGATCCAGACTACCTCCCTGGAGGGAGCTCCCGGCTCCCTGACATACAGCAAGTGAGAATACGCAAGACTGCAGTTATTTATAGAGTTGCTGCAGGGACTGCGCTAATTGTCATTTTGAAGTCAAGAAGGATTCTGCAGATTATTCTTCTTTAGCTAGAAATAATGCTAAGGACTTGGGGTTTTCTGGGAAAGGGTTTTCTATCATTTGATTCACAATACTGTATGTCTAGTGATGGGCGAATTTATTCGCCAGACGCGAATTCGTGAAAAATTTGTCGCCGGACACCGGCGTAGAAAATGGCTGCCGGCGTCAAAAACAATGGACGTCGGCATCAAAAACGGGCGTCAGTGTAAAAAAAACGGGGGCCGGCCGTTTTTTTCGGCGAAACGGCGCAAATTCGCCCATCACTATGTATGTCTACTAAAAATCATTTAAGTATGAAAATACCCAACATGATTGTTTTGCCCCGATTAAAAATTCATTCAACAGTATCTTAGTTTGGATCAAGTACAAGTGCTGTTTTATTATCACAGAAAAAAGAAACTAAATTTTTTTTTTTTTTTTTTTTTAAAATGGGAATTATTTGATCAAAATATAAGCTGTGGGAGATGGCCTACTTAATAATTAGGAGCTTGCTGGATAATGGATTTCCAAGTAATGGGTTGCTTACCAGTGCTAGGCCAAGCTGGCCAAGAACTCTAGGCAACCCAGCCATCCTCTTCGTCCAGTACACCCCCACATGAGTGTGTGTGTAAACTTGCTAATGCAAGTAGATGGTCAAGTAGATGGAAAAAATAGTTCCCTGCATTCAAGGCGATTCAAACAGGGGACAAGTCACTGTATTTTGGAAGTGCCGTCTTCCCAGGGTCTGTGCACCAGGCGGATATCCATTTTGAAGGGTCGGGTGTGCATGTGTCTTTCTTGTTACAGTCACCAAAGCAGATACACATTGTTACAGTTACTAAACTGTAGGAAAACTAGACACATAGTAAGCAGTAAGAATAAATAATTGAAATAATAATTACATAGCTGCACCAAAAAAATAGGAAATGTGAAAAATAGAGGAAAAGACAAAAAGACAAAACAATAAAACCAATAGTAAATAGCACTCCCATCTATCCAAATATATCAATAATTAAGCTCCAAGAAACTTTGAATATACACAGATATTTCTTAGGAATACACATAAAACATAGCTTTAAGGGTATTTATACAGTAACAGAAATAATAAAATTACCTTAAAAGGACAAAATACTAGGGATGAGTGAATATTTTCACCTGATACAGATTCACTGTGAAATCTGTGTTTTACCAAGTGGCAAAAATGTTTCTCGAATTCACACTAGAATTTTGCCATGCATTTTGTTTATTTGCAAAAAAGATTTATTGTGGGAAAAAAACATTGACTCCAATGCCTTTGACATGAGAAAAACCACAAGAAAAACACCAATTGACAATTGAATGAATTTGGCACAAGAAAAACTGCCATTGACTCCAATGCATTTGATGAAAGCTCAGCAAATGTGATTTTTTACCCTAATTCTAGAATTTTATGACTAGATAATGCTAGTCTGTACAAAATTCAGTAATATACCTGCATCTTTTAATCCCTTCTTAATAGCATCATAATATATAAATGGACAAGAATAAAAGTGTAGCAGAGACACACTCAAGAGTTTAGAGTTTCCCTGGATCTAGACCTAAAAGCACAGATAAGACATCTTTTATTTCACTCATGGCTATCGGCTCCTCTCCTTTACTTCAAAGAGTAAACAAAGTGAACAAGATAATATTCCCTTGGGTCTCCTCGCCTCTCTCGTGTTGCAGATAACTGTGTGGTCCCACCAGGAGTGGGGTTACAAGCTAATTTTCTTCCACGTGGGTCCCTTGATTTAGGCTTTATATATTTCAATAGCGGACCTTTCATCACATCTTTTCAGGCTCTCCTACTTAATGACTACCTGCCCTCCCACCTTTCAATTTGCTCAGTAGGAAATTATTGCCATTTAGAAAACCCTATAGCCAATCTGGCTCACTGTCTGCAGGTAGACTTTTTCTATAAAGTCTTTGTACTGATAATATCTTGTGCCTTGACTCTGAACCATCAGAGAATTTTACAAAAATTCTTCAACATTTTTATGGGATACAAGTTCTATGAAAACTTCTGTGCCTCTTTTGCATCCCCTCCCTAATAATTTGTGTAGCAACTTTTTTCAAAACTACTGGTTTTCAAAAATGGAATGCAAAGGGGTTTCATTTATTACACTGAATGAAGCTACAAAGAGACAATCTCTCTCATATGTGCCTTGCCCTTCTATATTACCATTAATTAACAAATGATGCATAATACCACTTCAACATCAAGCTTGAATGAAATGACTTAAGCCAGTAATTGTGCATCAGTAGTACTCCCTGTAGATCATGGTATTCAATGCCATCATCTGAAATCCATCAGACTCAATAGAATGGAATGACCAAAGAATTCATGCTATATTTTATGGTTCTGTGGCATCGATTACTCCTGAACTACTGTGTGTCAAAATTAAAGATCCTCAGAATGTTCATTAGCTCTAGTTGCAACTCTTCATACAGTTAAAACTTTGTTTACGTTACCTGCATAGAATGTACATAAACTGGACAATGGGAATGTACTGCTCTCAGTTAGAAATACAAAGAAAATAGTGAATAAATTCTTACATTAAAATAAGAAGCCCATTTAGGCCTTTTATGACACCCCAACTTGCAACTGAACCTCAACATGAGACTGGTTTCACATAGTGGGTAAGTAATTAAATGCCACTACATTACAGCCCCAAGCAGTGGATACATAACACCTGCTCTATCATAATGCCAAATCTGTACATTAACCTGCCCCCTCCCCAAACCACAACCAAAAAAGAAATCCTGTGATTTTTCACACAAGCCAAAACAGCAGGTTTCAGCTCTCTAAACAAAATTAGCTTTCCACATAGGGCTTCAAAGGAGCCGTAGGACTCGTTAGTATAATATTTCTTAAAAATGTCAATTAGCAAGTATGACTGGTGAATGCCAAGTCGTAGGTGTTAGGAGGAGGGATTGAGAATTCCCACAGGCCAAGTCCAGCACGTTTCTGAATCATTCCAGTGTCTGTTATAAATTAATGAAACTGTGTCTGGCATCTCTCATTTTCTTATTCGTTCAGGATGATGACAAGGGAATGCAAAATATAAATATCTGTTAAAAGTCAGATTTTACAAGTGAGTTACAAGGGATACGTTTTTATTGGACTCACTTAAAAAACAATAATGCTTTTTTTTTAACTGACACATAAAACATCATTTTTGTTCCTTCAGTTGAAATACTTCAGTAGTTTTCGGCTGTGGCAATGTAGTCATTTCCACCATTTACTTTTAAACCAAGAACTATTTTTATTAGAAAAATAGTGTCTAGAAATGTTTACATTTATTCCTTCCACATTTCTGTGTTAACCTCTTAATTGAATACATTTTTATTGTCACTTGTAATAGTTAATGACTCATTTTCCTCCCACTGAAGAAATTCACTTTGTTTAAAATTATCATGCTGACTTGAAATCTATTTTATCTAAATGTTAAAAGGTTGCAAGAGAAGCAAGAGAGAAAGCAAGAGATGGAAAAAGGGCAAGTCTAATGAGAGAATACTATGAGCAGGCCAAAAAGTTATAAGCACGGTGGACAGGCCCGGATTTGTGGAGAGGCCACCAAGGCCCGGTCCTAGGGCAGCAGGATTTTAGGGGGTGGCATGCTACCCAACCACTCCCACATTGGATCAGAAACACTGGGGAGCAGGAGATACAATCGTTTTTTTAATCTTCCGTGTGGCAATCCCCATTGCTCTGGTCCCAATGATGAAATTTTGAGCAAATAAAAGGGAGGGGACAGGGTGACGAATGACAACGGGCCTAGGGGAGCCCACTATGTAAATCCGGCCCTGATGGTAGATAGCATTTCTTCATTGCAGTACTGGGATCCTGAATTGCAAGGAGTTCTCCACGTCTGTATGCATTTTCTCTGGGTACTCTGGTTTTCTCCCAGAACATAAAGGCAGATTAATTGGCTCCTAATCAATTGGCCCTACAGTGTGTAACTGTGATAGGGTCAGTTTGTGTGAGACCCACTGGGCTGCTACCCCAAGGGCCCCACACCCCCTCAGAGGCCACCTACTAACAGGCGCGGATTTCTGATGAGGGCAATCAGAAGCCTATTTCATCCGGCACCTCCTCCCGCAAGATTGCGCGCATGCGCATATTTTAGTGGGAGAGTATATCGCGATCAGGATCGTGGCAAATGCACCTACGACTGAAAATGCAACAGTGGCTGATTTAACAGTGAGAGTGAAAGAGATGAACTAGCTTGGCTGAGGCAACTTATACAGATGCAATCAACATATAAGAGCAATGAGACACAGTGTTTCTTGTTGCCCGCAGCTACAAAACAGAAAAATACCCTGCAGACAATACTGAGAATTGTTTCTGTAAAACACTCACAGGGCTGCTCCTGCCATGAGGCAAAGTGAGAACCTTGCCTCAGGCAGCAGTGAGTGGCCAGTTCCAGGGGCAGCCCTAGTGCAGAGAGTGATATAGCACTCATTGCACTAGTGATGCGGCCCTCCTTTGACCCGCACTGACGCTAACATTTTAGAGCAGAGACACACACTGCAATTTCGGGAGATTAGTCGCCCAGCGACAAATCGTTTCTTCTTCGGGCTACTAATCTCCCCGAAAAGCCTTCCTGCCGGCTAGAATCTAAAGTGCCGGCGGGATGGCACTCGGATTGCTTTAGCTTTCCGAAGTTGCCCGAAGTTTCCTTGTGAGGTGAACAAAAGCGTTACAAGTGCCATCCCGCCGGCGATTTTCATTCTAGTCAGCGGAAAGGCAGTTCGGGGAGATTAGTCACCCGAAGAAGAAGAAGAAGAAGCGATTTGTCGCTGGGCGACTAATCTCCCCAAAAAGCAGTGTGTGTCTCTGCCCTTAAAGGAACAGTTCAGTGTGAAAATAAAAACTGTGTAAATAGGCTGTGCAAAATAAAAAATGTTTCTAATATAGTTAGTTAGCCAAAAATGTAATGTATAAAGGCTGGAGTGACAGGATGTCTAACGTAATAGCCAGAACACTACTCCCAGCTTTTCAGCTCTCTAACTCTGAGCTAGTCAGCGACTTGAAGGGGGCCCCATGGGACATAACTGTTCAGTGAGTTTGTAATTTATTCTCAGCATTCAGCTCAGATTCAAAAGCAACAGATATGACCCATGTGCCCCCCCCCTCAAGTCACTGATTGGTTACTGCCTGGTAGCCAGGGTAACCAGTCAGTGTAAACCAAGAGAGCTGAAAAGCAGGAAGTAGTGTTCTGGCTATTATATCAGACATCCAGTCACTCCAGCCTTTATACATTACATTTTTGCCTAACTTACTATATTAGAAACATATTTTATTTTGCACAGCCATTCTACTTACCCAGTTTTTATTTTTATACTGAACAATTCCTTTAAGCGTGAAGCAGGAGGGGGCTGCGGCAACAACTCCAGTCCCCACACTCAAATATGCCCTGTATTTGCATTTTTGAGCATTTTGTAAGTGCAACGAATCTCCGATGACAAGTAGAACCATGTGTCATTGTTCTATGAGGCATGGAACTAATTGCTGTTTAATCAATGCTATTTGTGGCATGAACCAAATGTAATTATTCACCCTAGATTGATTTATTTGAATGGAAAGCAAAATAGTTTGCTCACCTGATATTAGTGTTCATAAAAATGTATTAGTAAAGACTGTCCCCATATTAAATGCACCCCTTCTCCTCTATCTTCAGCCCTGTGTAAAGGCAAACAATAGGATTATGATAGATATGACACATGTTTCATTTAGAAGACTCAATGAATAGTTGATAAGTTGCAAGACCCAAAAGTGTGCCTCACGACTGTTAAGAGAGATAAAAAAGCTTTGATGGCAAAGCGTGTGGTGTGGAAGAGTGAGGTGATTCCTGGATCTTTGTTCCAAAGACAATATCTACTGCATCAGATTTCAGTAAAATTTAAGCCAACATGATAATCTTATGGCGACATGGAACAATGGTTTGGCGGTGATCATAAATAACACTAGCTCTCAATCTGCGGGTTATCTAATCCAACACAGATTCCGAAACGCCCAAATGCTGGGCTCGCAGACCACCCAATTTACCAAAGCCGAGCATGTATCCGTTCCTATAGAATACCACTTGCACTGAGAAATAAATTCAAGATGTGGGTCTGACAGTATTATGGAAAGGCTCACCTCGCCCCCCTTGCTTTGCCCTCGTGTCCTTTTTTTCAGGCTTAAGTATGTTTACAACTGCTTGGTAATTTTAAGTCTATGAAATCATTCTTCTGGTGTGAAAAGGAAAGGAAGATGGAGCCAAAGTCAACTCTTTGCAGATGGAAGTTGTCATGGTAGGGTGGCAAGTGAAATGTAATGGATAATATGGGAGAACAGACTGATGCTAAAGTATATGTTTTTAAGCTTAGTCATGTGAGAGCAGCTTTCTTAGATTGTTCTTTAGACATGTGTCTTTAGAGTTGCTCTATGTTAATTTTTTTAATGCGGATACTGTAAGTGAAAATGTTGTATACAAAAGCTTACATTTGTTCCTCAACTGCAGGCTTTGACTTAGTTCTGCAACTTCAATACTTCGCCAAATTAAACCTGCCGAAGTGCTATGTTAGCCTATGGGGACCTTCTAGACCATTTTTCTAAGTATTTAAACATCAAAGTAAAATTGTTCGATCGTACGCTAAAATCGTTCGAATCGTTTGATACGGTGCTCCAGCAGAATTCTGCACTAAAATCCATTACTCAAAAGAGCAAACAGATTTTTTTATATTCAATTTTGAAATCTGACATGGGGCTAGACATAGCTGCCCCAAGTCATGTGACTTGTGCTCTGATAAACTTCAATCACTCTTTACTGCTGTACTGCAAGTTAAGGTGGCCATACATGGAGAGATCCGTTCGTTTGGCGATGTTGCCAAACGAGCGAATCTCCCTCCGATATGCCCACCTTGAGGCCCAACGATCGGATCCTAACGATGCCTAACGGGTGGTTGGATCGCGGGACCGCATCAACGAATAGATGCGGACGCGATCCGACGGGATTTTTTGTCCCATCCGATCGAGATCTGGCCGACTTTCGGCCAGATCTCGATCGGTGAAGTCCGTTGGGGGGCCCCATACACGGGCCAATAAACTGCCGACACGGTCTGTCGGCAGCTTTTATCGGCCCATGTATGGCCACCATTAGAGTGATATCACCCCCCTCCCTTTTTCCCCCCAGCAGCCAAACAAAAGAAGAATGGGAAGGTAACCAGATAGCAGCTCCCTAACACAAGATAACAGCTGCCTGGTAGATCTAAGAACAACACTCAATAGTAAAAACCCATGTCCCACTGAGACACATTCAGTTACATTGAGAAGGAAAAACAGCCGCCTGCCAGAAAGTGCAGGCACAAGTCACATGGCCAGGGGCAGCTGGGAAATTGACAAAATGTCTAGCCCCATGTCAGATTTCAAAATTGAATATAAAAAAATCTGTTTGCTCTTTTGAGAAATGGATTTCAGTACAGAATTCTGCTGGAGTAGCACTATTAACTGATGCGTTTTGAAAAAAACGTTTTCCGATGACAGGATCCGTTTAATTGCTACATGCCCTGCTACTGATGCATATATATTGTTTTTGTGTTGTCAATAAAACTTGCTGTACAGTATTAACTTTAGTAAAGAGGCCACTTTCTGCAATATTGTCAAAGCACACACTTTAGAAACCTACATAGCTCTCTTCTATCTGCCTCTCTGCCTCAGAGTTAATCATTTGTCTGACACTATCTACCAGAACTTCTTATCTCTTCTCCTGTCACTTTACAACCTGGGTCTTCTTATCACCTTGCCAGGGAGCATGTGACAGACCTCAGCCAATGGTGGCCCTGTGTCCCTCTCATTACATCCCATCTCCAAATGGGACGGATGGTTTACAACAGGTCAGAAATGCTGTGAAGAGTACAGAGTCCAGACAGAGAATCACCTGTTACTTTCTATAACAGAAATCGTGTTGGGTTGTTTTTATTTTCCCAATATATGGTGCATGGTAACTTTCTCTGGAGGATCCCGCAGTGCTCGAGGCCAGCAGAGTTTACAAGTCATTCATTGCCCCAATCCATGAGATTGTCAAGGTTTTGGTTACAGTATATTACCAGGACATAACAATGGCAGCCAGACATGAAAGTGTCATCATACAGGATTCCGTAAAACATGGACACAATGCTCAGGGTGAGTGAATATTTTAGAATTTGTGAAGTTGGTTTACAGGTGCTAAAGGGAGTTGCTGGAACTCAACACACAGTTGACATTTTCTTCTATATTACACATAAGAGTGTTTTTTGTTTTTGATATTTGTGACACATATTTGTTTCTGTTGTTTCTGAGCTTAAGTATAGGGACAAAATGAAAGAAAAAAAAAATTCCCAGATATTAATACTTACAATTTAATTGTATTTGTTATGCAGTATTGTAGAAACTGTATGGGTCCTACTAAGCATTGCTATAAATAAAAGGATATAGGTGCTGTCAGGCCAAAAGCCTATCATAAAATACTATTGTTCCTTAAACTGTTATTGCTTTGCAAATTTTAATTGCCCATAGCGAATTTTAATTGCACATTGTGAATTTTAATTGCTCAATCGTAAGAAGTGCTTGAAGTGTTGTAATCTTTTGGAGCAAACACATTCAGTACTTTTTCAGTAAGAAGTTTTATTCCATTTACTGCGCATTGGCGCAAACTATAAAATTTGCAAATGGTCGATAAACAGTTTCCAGGTTCACAAAAGCTATATTAAATTCACGCAAAGCAAAATTTGTTTGCGCAAAGGTATAACTATTTCGCATTTATTACATTCCCCTGTATATCCCTTAAATCCCTCCCCCTTAACACATCCAAATGATTCCACCTCTGATTGTAGCCCCCTTCATAAAGTTTCTTTCTTTTGGTGAAATAATTTGTGAAATGAGGTGTCATAAGGCAGTGATCTCCAACCAGTGTCTCATGAGCAACATGTTGCTCACCAGTCACCAAACCTTGGCTGTTGCTCCCAGTGGTCTTAAAGCAGTTGCTTATTTTTAAATTCCAGGCAAATTTTGGTTGCATAAAAAACAGGTTTACTGCCAACCAGAGCCTCCAGAGGCTGCCAATGCACATAGGGGCTACCAAATAGCCAATCACAGCCCTTATATGGGACCCCCAAGGACTTTTTTTCATTTAACCAACATGGATTTGGATGGAGCACACAACTCTCAGGCTCGGCTGCAAACAAATTTATTGAATCACAGCATGTTTCGGATCACATGGATCCTTTTTCACTTGAAATATGTTGTGATACAATAAATTTGTTTGCAGCTGAGTCTGCAAGTTGTGTGCTCCAACCAAATCCACGTTGGTTTAAATGTTCTGTGGGCCTGCTGGTGTGGCCTGACTGGAGAGTGAGCACTTTACACAGGTGAAGGTGACTGAACAAATCAGTTGCTCCCCAACTCTTTTTTCAATTGGTTCACGGGTGAAAAAGGTTGGGGACCACTGTCATAAGGTGTCAGGGCCCTATTGTGATTACAATCTCTGTAACAACTGCCTGGGCTTTTAATTAGTTCTTTATACCCATAAGAGAAATGGCAGGTGCACATTTACTATGGGTCGAATATCGAGGGTTAATTAACCCTCGATAATCGACCATCGCAGTTAAATCCTTCGACTTCTAATATCGAAGTCGAAGGTTTAACCGCAATTCGTTCGATCGAAGGAAAAAACGTTCGATTAAATCCTTCGAATCAAACGTTTCGAAGGATTTAAATTCATCGATCAAACGATTTTCCCTCGATCCCAAATTGCTAGGAAAGCCTATGGGGACCTTCCCCATGGGCTAACATTGGTGCTCGGTAGGTTTTAGGTGGCGAAGTAGGTGGTGGAAGTTTTTTGAAAGAGAAAGTACTTCGACTATCGAATGGTAGAATAGTCGAATGATTTTTAGTTCGAATCGTTCGATTCGAATTCGTAGTCGAAGGTCGAAGTAGCCAATTCGATGGTCGAAGTAGCCAAAAAAATACCACACTGGATTTGCCTTATATGAGAATAAACCCTAATAATGAATAGGGCTAGAAATTCTTTATTTTGTATATTGGCTAAAGGCTAAAGGTTGAGCATCTCTAATAATAATAGTAATGATCCAGGCCTTCAAAGTTGTCACATGAGTTTTCCATCACGGATTGTGACACGCACATGCTCAGTGGGCTTTGAGCAGCTTTTGAGAAGCAAAGCTTAGGCTGTGTTGCAAATCATCAAGCAGAAAATGAGGTTTGTCTGTCATATGAGCTGATGCTTCAGGGCTGCTTATTCAATTCTGGTGCTTATTGTGCTGGTTCAGACCTGCCACATACCAATACTTATTTACTAATCAACTTTAGCCTTATGTTGTGACATTTATATTATAGTAAATAATACTCGATATATAGTATTTTATAGTATATTGTAGTTACAGTCACTGAGAGCAACACAGAGCATGTGCAGTGAATCTGCAGAAAAGAAGATGGGGATCTTTGGAGGCACAGATCTTTACTGCTAAAGGGCTGTGGCTGTCTTGGGTGTTATAGAAGCTCAAAACATAATATACGAACTGGGCCGGAATGACATTGGGAAAAAACCCGATGGGCTCTCAGTCCTCGTGGGTTCCGTCGGCCCAAACCTAAGACTAGCAAAGCCTTCCCTCCTTCCTGACATCACCCCGACACATGAAGAAATAACACGTGTTGAAGAAGGTACAGGCTGGGGGGGTGAAGGGGGGGTCTGAGGCCAGAGATGATGTGCGGGCCCCTGATGTGGCAGCCCCCCTCCCCCCCAATCCAATGCTGAATGTACAACACGTCTGCCCTGCTTCTTTGTTTAAGCTTTAGTTCTTCCGCAGTCGGCACTGCATAGGGGAAAAATAAGGAATAGCATTAGAAATGTTTTCAAAGTGATATGAAGTATAACTTCATGTAACACAACTAAATATTGCTCCCTCTTGTGCCCTCCCTGTAAATCCCTTACAATGGGTCAATAACAAATGGGTTGTCAAGCAAGTCCTTGGACATTCAGGTCAAACTCATTTTGACTGACTATGCTAACTGGCTTACTGACAATCAGTCTCTCTTCTAATACATTTTCTAAATCTTCATAGAATGTCCACACGAGTAAATAGATATACACAGGTATGTATCCGCTAATAATATAATGTGTTTATCCATATGTTGGTTATATATATATATATATATATATACATAATTGATCAATAAACTATCCTTGCAATCAATAGAATAAAAGGAAATATATGTAAGAGTCTGGACTGTGTCACTCTGGGTCACATTAGCTGTTTCCACACATAAATACTGTGTTAATTAGGTAATGATTCCAGACCACCTTTAATGGGATGCTGACATGTCATCCAAGTGTGAATTTGAAAGCAAGGTCACACCCCAGAAAATTGCTACCAACATGTGTTTGAAATGATGTTATTTTACAAAATATGTTATCCAGAAGAGAGAGGGGCTTCCGGCTAAACAACCCCCTATAACTGACAGTTTAGTTTGACAGAAGACTGTTTAGATTAGATCATGTTACATGCAGAACATATATATGATGTACACACAGAGAATTGCAGCAAGAAAAAAATTCAGTCATCGTATTTTTCTGTGTACTATAATATGAAAATGTGTTGCAAGAGAAAGCTGCTGGAGACTAATAATGTAACAAATAATGCAATGTACATAAAATTAAAGGAGTACAATACACATATTGTACGTTATATCTAAGCCCACTAAACACTGGGAGCAGAGTCACTATAGCAAGATGGAAGGAATTAGAATAAGAATAATAATATTTTCTTTGTGCTGTTTGATTAAAAACAATAATTCAAAAAGTGTCAGAAAACATGGTATATTTATATCCAAATGTAGTGGGCTCATGTTGCTCTTGCTGCTTGCTCCTGGAAGTAGACCCAATAGGATCCAGCTATTCTTATGACCTTGATAATTTAATTAATTTGGTTTTGATAGTCAGTATGTTCAGGAACCAGTAAGTGCAAAGAAACTGCTTGAACATTACAGTAGAGGACTAGCAGTATATCCTCCACAATGTCCCAAAATATTAGTTCAAATATTGGTTCCCTTGTTCAACATGGAGTTCCTGGTATAGGGAAGGTAAGTGGCAGCTTGCAGTGTAGGGTGTTATTCTCTGCTGTGTTTTTCAGCATGCCGAGTTTTAGTAAATGACTGTTGCAGTGCACACAAGTGCCACATTGAAAGATCACACCCTTCAGAAACAATAATGTAAATTCCACACATATATTAAAGTCCTTTTAAATGTATCAGGAAAAAAAATACATACCATACAAATAAACAACCTACATGTATAATAACAATAATAACAGAATTGTGAAAAAAATGGTACTTCTCATTCAATGAAACTATTTCTGTGCTGCAAGGGCAGATAAGATATTGCCACCTGATACAAGGCCATAGGCATATACAGTAAGTACTTGCTAAAAACTGTATCAGCTGTTCTCTCCTGTAATCCCATGAGACAAACAAGCACATGTATCCCCACTCATCCTCCAGCTGATCCCAGTACTCTTGACTATTCTTCGAAGTTCTTAATAGTCTGAGCAGTGACTGTAATGAAACATGATGGTGACAGATGTGCTACTGTATATTGGTCTGTGTAGGCTGAATCATTTAACAGTTTTTTCTAACCCCCTGAATAGACAGACGGCTATAGAATATTGAATATATACTGTAAAATGTAACCTATCAATTTGAGCAGCAGGACTCTACTTGTGTTGGTAACTGAAAGAACCCACTCACATATGTGGGACTGCTGTGCTTGAACTGGTTCTACCCACAAAAAAAAACAGAGAACAGTATCAAATGCGGGTACCTTATAATAAGCTTTTTTGCTGTCAATAGTCCATATTGCACTTAGTAATTTAGTCAGTTTGACAACAGTATCCCACTACAACCAATTCCATTTGAGCTTTCATTGTTCTTCTTGCAGCTGGTTGAAGACAGCTAATCACTGATTGGTTAATATGGCTTTCTGCCCAGGTTTAGATTTGTTGAATTGATTATGTTGAAGTGTACTTTAGCTTAGCATCTTTAGGGCATGGACACACATGTGCATCTTCTCCAAATTTCCGGTAAAAAACATGCTGCATAGATATGCTTAGCAGTTTAAGCTTATGCAATGGCACATTACGCTAGCATATTTACGCGGCGGTCAGCTTTTTTAAAAACCGCAGCGTAAAAATGCTGCGAAGATCCGCATGTGTGTCCATGCGGTTAAGAATCAATGCAAAGTAAAAAATGATATAGAAATAAAGGGAACAGCCTTGATAGGTTACAATGCTGCCATTTATTAATGATTGCATTGGTTTCTTTGTAGACAAATTAACCTATACTTGATGTAAACATTGTATTTGACACATAACTTTTTTTTCTTTATGACAGCACCCAGAGTAGACTGAGCGTGTGTTCAGTATAACAGACATTCCTACACAAAGTATGTATACCAGTAACTGACCTGTATACCCAATCAAATTTTAATGCTCGTGTTTGGAATTCTGCAAATTTGACCAAATTTATAGAAATATATACGATTTTGAATTATTACCATGTGCCCATACAGTATGTAAAGGACAACTAAAGCCTACAAAATTTTAAAAAAAAATTAAAAATATAAACCTTTATATTTACATTATCAGTTGCATTTAACAAATCCCGTTACTTACTTTATAACTGGTATGTTTGTGTAGAGCAGTGATCCCCAACCAGTAGCTCAAGAGCAACATATTGCTCTCCAATCCATTGGATGTTGCCCTCAGTGTCCTCAAAGCAGGTGCTTATTTTTGAATTCCAGGCTTGGAGGCAAGTTTGGTTGCATAAAAAACAGGTGTACTGCCAAACAGAGCCTCAGTGTAGGTTGACAATCCACATAGGGGCTACCAAATGGCTAATCACAGCCCTTATTTGGCACCTAAGAACATTGTTCATGCTAGCGTTGCTCCCTAACTCTTTTTACTTCTGAATGTTGCTCACGGGTTCAAAAGGTTGGGGATTCCTGGCGTAGAGCATGCAGCCATAGTTTGACAAACAAGACTTGAACTTGAAACATGAAAGGGAGGTATAGTTAGTACCGCATGTCCAAACTCTCCCCAGCTCAATTGAGATAACACAGCTGTTGTGTAATAGTGCATCACACAGTGTAAGCCCACGTAACTCCAGTGCATGGAACTTAGCTTGTTCCATAATTTGGGTCACCATACCTTAAAAATCATTTAAATATTATATAAACCCAGTAGGATTGTTTTGCCACCAATGTGGATTTTCGGAACATGTGTGGACAGTCCGGATATTTTTCGTACCATGGCAATAGGTCGTTAAGTTGGTCGGACAGGTTAGAAAGTTTCTGTCCACTAATGATAATGTCTCTGCCTATCTCTTGATATCAGTGAGTGACTGTCATTACTATTTGTTTCCATGACTTACAATTGCTGTCTGTCAATTAATGGTCCCAGATTCAATATTCAGAACAAGATGAGCGAACAAAATCAGATACGTGTAGACCTGCTGTTTCAACACACACCATCCATCATGTGATAAGCATTCAATTTGAAGATATAAGAAACAGACCAGGAACAGGCAGTACTTTAGTCTGCAAACACCCTTTATTGGTGTATTTTCACTCACGACATGTTTCGGGAGCCAGTCCCTTTTTCCCTTGAAAAAGGGACTGGCTCCCGAAACATTTCGTGAGTGAAAATACACCAATAAAGGGTGTTTGCAGACTAAAGTACTGCCTGTTCCTGGTCTGTTTCTTATATCTTCAAATTGAATGTCAATTAATGGCCAAAACATTGTCCGATTTGTTATTTTTCCAACTTATTTTAATCTAAATAGTTAATGGTGGATCATTAGACTGAAACAAATGAGCATTCGTTGCACAAAGATTAAAATTTGCACATCTATGGCCAAATTGAGTTACCATCAAATACAAGCTACTGTTTTATTCTTAAGGTGGACCTGTCACCCAGACCTAAAAAACTGTATAATAAATGTCCTTTTTAAATTAAACATGATACCCAAATTCTTTTTTTATTTAAGCATTCATAGCTGTTTTTAAAAATCTCAGCTGTCAATCAAATATTGCCTGCCCCTCCTCTATGCCTTAGCCATGCATTCATACTGGGCACATAAACCTTACACAAATGCGTATACATGCACCCATATATACATATTGGTCAACAGAAGCCTTACATACATACATATGTATACATACATACACAGTGCATACAAACAGGGTACAAGCACATTTAGATTTTAGACAATCAAAGCCTTACATACATGTTTACTTATTTCCACACATACAAACATACATTTTAAACATCACAACCTCAATATGTGTGTGTATATATATATATATATATATATATATATATATATATATATATATATATATATATATATATATATATATATATATATATATACACACCGCTTTAACTGTTTAGTACCCAGGTGCATGACAAAAAAGTGTATGTAGCATTCAAGAAGACCAGCAACACTGGGAATTTTGGTGAGACAAGTAAAAAATTGTATTATTAAGTGCATATACAGCCATAAGTAAAAAAAATGTATTATTAATACAATTTTTACTTGTTTCACCTAAATTCCCAGTGTTGCTGGTCTTCTTGAATGATAATTTGCTACACTGTGGGAAGTGCAGGCTTTAATATGATTAATGGGCATAGAATGAGACAAATAAAAAAAGTGTGGTAGGGTGCAGTGTCCGTAGCGATATTATAACATGCCTAAGGGAACATCACTGTACGTGGACAACAGCCAAGATTTACCTTGTAGAAAATAATCGTAGCAGGGGATGCAGGTATATATGGCCCTGGCCTAGCCACACGCCAGTATAAATCTCAGAAAAGAAAGTATTGCCAATACCTGTATTTGATTTCAACGGGGTGCTCCCACTTTTATTCAAGGTGCTTCCAGACACTTAACAATGGATCAAACGTTTCGGGACCGCATGGCCCTTCCTCAGTGATGGAAGGGCCATGCGGTCCCGAAACGTTTGATCCATTGTTAAGTGTCTGGAAGCACCTTGAATAAAAGTGGGAGCACCCTGTTGAAATCAAATACAGGTATTGGCAATACTTTCTTTTCTAAGATTTACCTTGTAACCTTAATAGGGTGAGCCCCAGAGCAGACCTTCCAACTTAGTTAAAATTTTTGATATTTTGTGCAACATAGGCAACATTGTAAATGGCCACGTTAATGCAGACTGAATTGATTACAAAGTTGCACAGTATCTTGTTTTTAACCCTTATTTTTGTCTTAATTTTGTTTTTATGTCGATATAAAGTTATATGAATTTGAAAGTGTTTAAATGCTAGTTGCTATCTGGTGATGTTGTGGTTACGTCAATTCCATCTTGGCCATTTTCCTGCCAATTGAAGTAATATATATATATATATATATATATATATATATATATATATATATATATATATATATATATATATATTAACCCCCACATACAACTACTGTATACATATGGACAGGGCCGCCATCAGGGGGGCACAGGGGGGACAATTGTCCCGGGCCCATGGATTTTTGTGTGTTAGGGGGGCTGCAGGGTGGGTGAGATATGGGGCGGGGCTTGGGCACAGGGACCAAGGGGCCCAGAAAATTTTGCCATACAGGGCCCCATGATTTCTTAAGGCATATGGACCACACACATAGCCATACATACCAGGGTTTGAGACCATTCTATATATGTACATGTATACCCACACCCATACACCAATACAAAAATATATCCATAATGCATACAAACCACATATTCCCCAAAACAAATATAAAAGAACATACATAGCCGATATACAAAATATTGTCTACCTGCGCCTATCCATTCATAAACCTGTGCAGGTTCACATCCCACTCATGCACTAAAATAATGATGGGGTTTTTTTTGCATTAATGACCTACATAGATTTAAAAAGAGGAACCATTGTAACTCTTCGACAGATTTCCTAGAATAGATTTTTCAGTCTAAATTCAGTCGAATTTTGTGTATTCAAAACGCATTTGGAATTTTTCAACTGTAGAGTGAATTGGGATTGGCTCACATTTTTACACTTTTTCTTTTACATAAACCCGAATTATTTATATATTCAAAAATAAAATTTTTATGTAGAATAGTTTACTCTCAAGAAGAAGACCATATCGTTCGTGTGTGTAATGCGCGGCCGTTATAAAAACAATTTACTATAAAATATTTTTCCGTATTTACGAATATTTAACGAAACATATTTTTTCTTTTTTTAAACGAAACTTGATTCTCGAAATAGTGAGTCGTAGATAAAAAAAATACAATGCTACGAAAACAGGTCAGATCTCGTCCAAAGTAAATGAATGGGGGACACGCAAACGAAATCCTTTGGCTTGGAACTCAAAGATGCCAATTTATATGACTGGAGCGGATTCAGTCGCACAATAGGGCGAGTTAATATTTTCTTTTCAAGCAGGCGATTGGAGCTAATTACGAATCTTTAAATAAGCACCAGTTTAATAAACTAACATAAGGCAAATATTTAAAACAATAAATATAATATGAACAAAAATGTCAATTTCTCTGGCAAATTGAAATGTTTGAGAGTAACGAAAAAACTGGAACTATAAATATGGTACTGGGCAAATATGTAAAGCGAGTACAATAATTTTCTGTTGTTTAATAATGTATTATTGCACTGTAAATTTGTTGGAAAAGGAAGAGATATGATATAATATAATATATTATATAATATATAAATGATATGCTTCTGAAGCATTTTTTGATGAGGGCTGTAGGATTTTGTTCCTCGGGAATGTTGCTGGAAATAAAATTAGTGTTTGCACAACCTCTTGACTCTAGCAGTTACATGGTGATAAGGTTAATTTTTAATTCAGCCGAGATGTTTCATTGTGTAAAGAGACAGTATTTGCACAAAGGGAACGGACAGTCTCTCTGCCTCCTCTTTCACATTGTAAGTGGGACAGTGCCCTGCTCTAAAATCCGCCACTTGGACACTACCATTCAATCTTATTTTTTATCTGATCTTTCTCTTTCTTTAAACATCTTTATTTTAACAACGTTCCTATTATTGCTATAGTCCAGAGGAAGGGAGATCAATTAACCCTGTACAACACAGATAGGGCAGAATTAAGTTTATTATATATGCAACTTCGTGGGTTTAAATTGTCTTTTTCTTGATTAGAAAATTGTAGTCCCTCTTCCAGATTCCTGACTGGAGCAGCCCTGGAACCTTCAATTCCAAAATTGCCTTCAATTGCTTTCTTTCTTTCTTTCTTCCTTTCTTCTATATAAATAAATTATGACGATTTGTCCTTTATTTAATTCGCCAGTGATAATGTTGCAGATATATTGACACCAGTATCTGGACTGGAAAAGTCCTTCCCAGTTCCAATCCACCCAGCTTGTCCTGGAGTTTTACCTTTATATTATCAAGGGAGTAAAAAAAAGTTACATATTCAGTAAAGGTGTATATTATACATATCAACTAAAGTCTTTTTTGATCCTAATATATTCAGTGCGTTGAACTTTAATAAAGTAAAGTACTGTGTTGTGCATTAACTCTATGAATACAGATGGGTGATATAATATTACAGTTTCCTAATATAGCAGAGAGTAGAAATGAAAGGGGGGATTGATAATGGAATGAATATGATAAAGAGAGGCAACTACATGGTTTCATGAAAACCCACCATAAGTAGAGTTAGGTGATAAGAAGGCTAAGGGATAAATACATCTCAAACTCTTAAATACTGTATATTACACTAGTCTCTGCAGCTATGGGTTAGTTAGCAGATGAAGGGTCTTGTACCAGAAACACATCATGTTCAGGTTGCCACAGAATGATGCACCTCTATGTTTCCATGAGTAATTCTGAATAATTGTAATGTTTCGGATCTGGAGTAGATTTTCTGTTTTGGATTTAGCATCGCCACCCTACTAAGAAACACTGCATAAATAAATAGACTTAGAATTCGACTTAAGTGGTAAAGTTCAACGCTTGTCAAAGGTGGTGAGCTAATATGTACAGAAAGGCTTCAGCTTATATTTAATATTATACTGTATTATGTGGATCAGTAGTACTGTATGTGAAGCAGGAACAATGTACTGGATTGAGCAGAACTGTATTTGAAGAAGCACAATATGGAACCCAGAAACAACTGAAGTAGAATCAATAGTAACACTATGTACGAAGTAGTATCACTAGATGTGAATCATTATTTCTGTATGTGGGGCAGTAGTACTGTATGTACAGCAGCAGCAAGGAACAGTGCTCTAGGTGATAATGTATTAATACTGTATAGGATTCAGTAATTCTGTATATTTAGCAATCATACTGTGGGGGACTCAGCAGTAGTACAATAGTGCTGTGAGTATATCAGAAGTAATGTTTGAGGAGGATTAGCACTGAATGGAAAGCAGTTGTGTAGAAGTAGCACTACATGTAGTAGTAGCAATTTATGCGAAGCTGCAGTACAATATGAGAATCAGTATGTGAAGCTGTTGTACTACCGTATATGAAACACTAATACTGTATGTGAAACACTAATACTGTATAGGAACCACTAATACTCTATAGAAACCATGTACCGGTCTAATAAGACTATAATGATATAAAGCCTGGATGGTTTGTTAGTTGTGCGCAATTACTGCAGGAATGGTGTCTCTGTTGTCAGATAGATCTGTTTAATCCGCCATTCCCGGGGCCCTTGTGGCAGTGAGTGTCCCTATATGAACTGTGTGCCATAGAATCATGATTTGGCCCAAGTAGCAGCGAGGTCAATGCCTTTAGTAGAAAAGGTTGTAGCACAGCAGGGGTAGCAGCAGTCTGCGAGTGAGTCTCCTCTGATGCGCCCAGTGATGATAGGGGAGTCTCTACTCACTAAGCACCCCAGAAAGCAGTTGTAACTCCCTCCTGTCTGCTCCATATAATCTGTCTCACAGTTATCCTCTTCTCCTGCGACTCGCCACATGTTGCTCAACTACCTCTCCCCCACCACCATCAATGCCCACAGGCCAGGGAGCTGAAGGTGATGGGCACACACAGGATGGCCAGTCTCTCAGCTGGTTGGCTGTTTGCAGTTGTTCCTGCGCATTCCACATATACTGTATATAAATATGCTGTGGGTGGACATAAGAGTGCATTGGGACTTCAGAATTACCATCCCCGACGTCAGGAATATAAAGACAAGGCGTGTGGCACAAGTGTAGGCTGAAAGTGTTAATGCGCATGCCAAGGTGTCGGGTAGTGGAACCTGAAAATGATCAGGGTCGGGTGCGTTGGTCTAGGTTTGGGGAATCACACTGACACCGTATTATGTTATTAAAGGGAACTGCTGATTGGCTCCGGGGCTGGGAATGGAACGGAACTTGTGCTCAGACTGTGCTGCGGCATAACGTGCTCTGGAAAACACAGCGCGGAGCAACACGCACTTCCAGACTCACTACTTTGCCCCACTCACTGCTTAACCCCACTCACTGCTTAACCCCACTCAGTAATTAACCCCACTCAGTATTTGCTCAGCGCCAGCAGACACAACAGCGCGGAGAGACGATGCCCAAGAGCCTGAGGCTGTGCGACCACACAAGCTGCCAGCAATACCTGCACATGGGACAGACTGGGAGGAGCTGGGAGCAGGGACTGGCTTGAGTTTGAGTACAAGTGGCCCAGCCCCCGGTGCTACACGGCCGGCCAGGAATAAGCAGCACATGGGACAGACTGGGAGGAGCTGATCAGGGACAAGGGGCTGGTGGCATAAGAGTAAAGGAGGTGCGATCACTACAGCGACACTCACACACACACAGACACACACACTGGCGGGGAAAGAGATCGGGAGCGACAGGAGTGGGACTGTCAAACTGGATCCGAGAGAAGTTGGGGGAGAGTCGGCCGGTTGTGGGTGGTCCTTCGTTCAGACCAGAGAGGTGACAGCTGTAGAATTGAGTCTCTCCTGAGCAATAAGTAGTGGCCCCATGCTGTGTATGTGAGTAACCCTCACCTGAAGATACCTGCGCCCAGGATACACCCCTCCCCTGTACCACTTACTCCCTAGCTCATGCTCCCTACGGAACTTGCTTTATCCGATGACTGTAATTCCAATTCTGCCACAGGACAACCGACTGATTCACCTCCAAATCCTGCAACACAATCCCGAGTCTCCTCGCGCCAGTAGAGCGCTGTTCACTTCAGCTAGAAGATCCCACTTGTGTCTTTTCCATCCAGTTCTGGGGTCTCGTTCTGGTTCCTGTGTGGAGCTCCGCGGCGCCCTGTTCCTGCCCGAGCAATGCTGCCCAAAGTGGAGTCTGAAGCCCTGGGACTGTCCAGATTACACGGGGAGCAGGGTCACATGCCGGACAACATGCAAGGTAAGTACCTGCCCTCCTGATGCTGCTGTGCCTCTTGCACTGTGTGTATATGTTCTATGGGTTTAGTAATACCCGTGTCCTGGGCACCTGCCTCACTATAGATAGGTCCGGCTATGGTTATATTGTCCTGTCTCATGGGTACGTGCTGTATATGGTGTGGGAGCCTGTACCATAATCCTGCCCATGCCTTGACAGTCCTGCAACTGGGCAATTTATTTGGTGGTGGTGGTGGTAGCCTGATCTAGGGACAGTCGTTATTACACCTCGTTATTACATAAATCCCTCTTCCCCTGGTGAGTTTATAGACTCTTACCAGTCACTGGATACTGACTAAATACTTATACCTTGGTGCTAGGGCTGAGCTCACAGTGCAGAGTACTAATCACCTGGAGATGAACAAATGCGACCCACTCACATGGCACAGTGTCAGTGACAACTAATCGCTGCGACAATGTACTGAGAGAATCACAAGTGGAGAACCCATAACCTCCAGGCGTTTGTGAGTCCAGTAGAAATGTACCACAGTATAGAGTATATACATCACATACATATATACATTCAGGGCTCGTGCGATTTGACTCCTCTCCTCCCTTCCTTTAACCCCCACATGTGCAGAATATCCCATTAGTGGCCCTTGATTTAATGTATTGGGCAGGATGATGTACAGGAGAGATGGAAGTGTTAATGCGTAATGTGTGCGATTCACTTTGCAGATATTTACTATATCGCGCGTGTGTGGTTGGTTCTCTCTTATCGCCGATTCGGGGTCGGTGGTGGATCGCGTGTGTTCGTTGCTGCTTGTTAGGTCGCCTGTGCCTGGCAGAGTGCGAGTGTTTTCTTCTTCTGAAGGTGCGTCTGCGCTCAAGAAAAATCTCTGGGACACCCCATGTTTCTCTTTCATTTTGGAATAACTTTTATTTGCTTTAATTATACTACTAGAGAGAGAGAGAGAGAGAGAGAGAGAGCACAAAAGGTGAAATCATTTAAAGTTACACTGTACCATTTACTTGAGATAGACTGGACCTTCCCTCCAATTATCGCTTGTACAGAGCGCAAGAATCGCACCACTGCTTTGTTAATGGCCCTGTACTGACAGATATGCTTCGTATGGAATGTGCGTTTTTATTTGGATTTAGCCCCTTTGTGATTTGTACTTTACACTCACTTTGTTGTAGTTATATTCCATCACCAACTCTGTCCATTTCTGATTTTCTGGAGGAAGGATTGTGTGTAGTTTGTAGGTGTTTAGTTTAAAAAACAGGGTTTGTATATGTAATTGTATTGAAATCTAAACAGGGTTTGTATGAGTATGTGTAGTGTATATAAATATACAGGGTTTTGGTGTATGTATACAGGGGTTGGGTTTATGTGAGTAGGTGCAGAGTTTATATACAAAAGTATAACAGGGACTTTGTATGTGGAATCAGAGTGCAGGGAAATTGAAAATCCCCAGTGTTTTCTGTACTCTTGATTACTAGGTAAAAACAAATATATCAAATGAGTTGATATTTGTAAAGGATATTCATAATAGCAGGTTAAAATCTGGATTTTATTATGGGCAGGATAAAGTTTTTGATAAATGGAGAATGGATGGCAGTGTTGGGCTGAAACTCTCCTATCGAACTCAGTGATGTTAGACTATGAAAATCTGTTCTGTAATTGAAGGTGACTATGTACAGAATGAAAAATAACAAAATGTGTATGGAAGCTGGAGCGGGGATATTTGCCTTAATTCAAGGAGACGCTAAACTTGGCCCGCACTTCCACAACATTTTGACTTTTTCAATTAGTATGAATCGACTTTTCTCATATTGACTTAACGAAATAAAATATCTTCCAAAAAATTTAGCTCAAAATATATTTTTTATATACTCACCTGCAAGTTTACATTTTTGTCTTTTAGTAACCTAAACTGTGTTCTTTTATACAGTGTTTAACATTCATCAGATGTGTACTTTGAATAATATAGAAATATTTGTTTTTAAGCTTTACTAAACAATGCAAACATTATATTATGTATATTCATGCTCATGTATATTTTGTTGTTACTCCTCAATGTGTGTGCTAGCTCTTTATATTCTATCAGTATTACACAATATGAAAAGCCAGTCTGTGTGTGTATATCTAGGTAATAATATACTCAGCAATTTACAATAATGGCAGCTTTCCATGAATGCATGCACATGCAACATTTTTCTATTTACACACACAAAGGTATGATGTATATTCAGTGTAACCACTTTTAAATCGATGATGAACGTGGTATTAAGTATGATATTTTCATAGACAAATGTGTTTTTATATATATATATAGAGAGAGAGAGAGAGAGAGAGAGAGAGAGAGAGAGAGAGAGAATTTAGCTGTCCATTTCCAAGCTTTAGATTGTAATAATTTGTATTTCCTAAACCTACAAATTATATATATGTTGTTTTTTTTAATATAATATATATTAACCTCTATTAACCTGTAAGTTCTAATGTATGTTTTCAACACTAAAAATAGTGCTGGATAGTGCTGTTGGGCACAGGCTGGCAAAGAAAGGCTAAGCAGAGTAGGAAGTTTTGTTAATGTTGCACTTTATGTGCTGGTGTAGCTGGCCATATAATTTGTAGGTTTAGGAAATACAAATTAATACAATCTAAAGCTTGGAAATGGACAGCTACATTTGTTGCAAAAATGAAAACTGTTGTACATTAAACAATATGAAATAATAATTATATTGTATGTGAGACATCACTAAATATATATATATATATATATATATATATATATATATATATATATATATATATACATATATATATATATATATATATATATATATATATATATATATATATATATATATATATATATATATATACAGAGCTGACAGAATTATAGCAGTTGGAGGCACAATCCTATGCTAGACTTATGGGATGAGCTGACTTTATCCTAGCTGTTAGAGCTGTCTGGGTATGCGTGCCATATACATTTACAAATGACTTGTGTAGATACATGTTATTTTATATATTTAAAGCATGTCTAAACTATTCACCATCCAGTGTTGTGGGGGAAGGGACATTCATTAAAGGCAGGTTGGCGGTTCTTAAATTGAAATAATTTTTGGGAAATTCTATTTTCACTGCAGCATGTGGTTAACAAAGGTCTGTGATAGGAGTTCCATCTCCATTTTCTTTACTGCTGCAAGCAGCAAGTGGTGAAGCGCTTCTTTTTTTTTGCCTTATGCCAAGGCATTTATTCTTAAATATATACAATAGCCCCTAAAATGGAAAACTCAGAGAAAATGTTGAGAGTAGCAAATAAAAGTTACTGTACAATAAGGAGAATAAGTTGTGTTAGCAGTCACACTCTGTATTGTTATGGGAGATTGTTGTACTAGTTCTCTGTTAAAGAATATAAATGTAACCCAGCCTGGCATTGTCCTTAATAGCCTCAATCCAATGGGAATTTGTCAGGCAATGTATGTATGCAGAAGGGGGGTATTGATAAAAAAAACTCCCTTAGACTTTAAAGCTTTTAAATGATTTTCTAACCTCATATAACCAGGGAGTAAATAGACTATTAATGTGCATGACATGATGTATTCAATAAGAAATTCTATATAGTTTAGGGTAGAGGTATTGGATTTGTGATCTGCTAGCTAAGCTTGAACCATGTTTTCACCATAAATGTATTGCTGCCTGTCTTTTCATGGAGATTTGGATTTTATCTATCTATCTATCTATCTATCTATCTATCTATCTATCTATCTATCTATTTTCTATCTATTGTCTATCTATCTATCTATCTATCATCTGTCTGTCTATTTATCATCTCTATAATCAGTCTATCCATCCCACATAAAATATGAAATATTCATATATCCCAAAACTTCAGCAACTGGGAGACTGGTTGCTTAGAAGGTTATTTTTATATTCAGCGCGTATGCATTGATATAATCTAAGACAATAGTTTAGATCAGAATATAGAGCACAAATAAACTGCTAATTAATTACACAACAAAATATTTACATGTGCATGTTTAGATGTCTTGCAAACCTCAAAGTGCTTCTTATTATAGGTGCTACAGGCTGGTATGTGATTCAGTTTATCTCTATGTCTGAATGTCTAACACACATACACACAATTGAACTGAATGTCATTAATACTGAATAGGAAAGACAAGGCCTTGAAAGAGGCAGCAGGGAACAGAGAAATGTTAATTTTGAGCAGTGCAGTTTGTAAGACTTTGCTACTATATATGGGGCTTCTGTGTATAAGACTAGTGTAGGTTTCATACCTTTCATTATCTGGATAATTTGGGCTGTGCAAATGGAAATAAAGTGTTTGATATTGAACATGACTTTATTTACACTGCACCGTCAATACATATGCAATGCACACAGACAACACACATCCAAAATTCCCTTTAAAATAACATGCATTTCTTAGTAAATTTGTTGTAGAAATACAGTATATGTTAAAATAAACCTGGCACACAGAAACATGGCACATCTTCAGTGAATGGGTATCAACCATTTGGTTAATTTGTCAGTGGCCTACAAGCAGCATAGTATAACTATAGCTTGTTTATTGAATATACTAATGTCTCACTAATACAAGAGGATTTATTGCCCTGAACTATCTTAACTGTGCGTCTAGTGATATTTGTTGGATCACTAATGTGCCTCTATGTATATTCTTCCTACAGTGTCCCAGTATAAAATGATGGGCTACTCCTACGACGATGAACTTGAGGAGCTTTGTCCTGTGTGTGGGGACAAGGTTTCAGGATATCATTATGGACTTCTGACCTGTGAGAGCTGCAAGGTGAGAAAAATGCCCTGCTGTGCTACAGCCTATATAACACGCAAGCTGTGCATGAGGCCTTAAAAGAAGTACTTGCTCTTGCATATGTCGTATAACTCTTGACTGTATACATATTTGAGTGTATTATATATGTATGCATGTATACGTAGGTATGTTTATTTGTTTATTTAAATTTAATTGCATGCATTCAGTCTTTTCCTTTATAATGACACTGATATAACACATATTTATATATGTTTTGGTGTTAGAATTTAAATCTAAAAGCTATTGTTGGTAGAAAAATATCCACATAATGGTTGCCATTACTCCTAATCACTAGCCATGCCCATTTGCTAGTTTTTGGTCAACAAATTACCAAATGCCCCAAGCGCTTTTAGTGCTGATTATCTAGGCCCATTCAAATTCAGTTAATATCCATAAATAAAGGCAATTGTATTTCTAAGTTATATATATATATATATTAGGGATGCACCGAATCCAGGATTTGGTTTGAGATTCGGCCAGGATTCTGCCTTTTTCAGCAGGATTCGGATTCAGCCGAATCCTTCTGCCTGGCTGAACCGAATCTGAATCCTAATTTGCATATGCAAATGAGGGACAGGGAGGGAAATCTCATGACTTTTTGTCACAAAATAAGGAAGTAAAAAATGTTTCCCCCTTCCCACCCCTAATTTGCATATGCATATGGATTCGGTTTGGTATTCGGCCAAATCTTTCGTGAAGGATTCAGGGGTTCAGCCAAATCCAAAATAGTGGATTCGGTGCATCCCTAATATATATATATATATATATATATATATATATATATATATATATATATATATATATATATATATATATATATATATATATATATATATATATAAAGATGCTGACGCACACCAGGATTTCTCATCAAAAAAGGTTATTTTATTTGATCGACGTTTTGGTCAAGATAACAACACACAAAGATGCAAAGAGTTATAAAGACTCACCCATCAGTGACCCATCACCAAACTCCTCCCATTAATTCAATTGTGCAGTTTAAGGGGCCGATTCATTAACTTCGAGTGAAGGATTCGAAGTAAAAAAACTTCGAATTTCAACGTGTTTTTTGGTCTACTTCGACCATCGATTGGGCTAGTTCGACCTTCGACTACGACTACGACTTCGAATCTAAGGATTCGAAGTAAAAATCGTTAGACTATTCGACCATTCGATAGTCGAAGTACTGTCTCTTTAAAAAAAACTTCGACCCCCTAGTTCGGCAGATAAAAGCTACCGAAGTCAATGTTAGCCTATGGGGAAGGTCCCCATAGGCTTGCCTAAGTTTTTTTGATCGAAGAATATTCCTTTGATCGTTGGATTTAAATCCTTCGAATCGTTCGATTCGAAGGATTTAATCGTTCGATCGAAGGAATAATCCTTCGATCGTTCGATCGTAGCATTTGCGCTAAATCCTTCGACTTCGATATTCGAAGTCGAAGGATTTTAGTTCCTAGTCGAATATCGAGGGTAAATTAACCCTCGATATTCGACCCTTGATGAATCGGCCCCTAACCCTTGTTGAACCATATTAGGAAGTTGATGTGTTTCAAACTATGGTCTGGAAGACAAAGTGCATAGTGCCTTATATTAAATATCATAAAAATGGATACAGTGTTCAAAATTTTTTATTCACTGTATCCACTTTTTACTCTAATGCGTCAGCATCTTTCTATGGATATACAACATTTCTGTATAGCACCCAGGTAGTTGTCCCTTAAGTGTGTGTCTAAGACATGCATTTGAATTATGGAAAAGTAATCTCCCATAGACTAAATTTTATCCAAATAATCCAAAGTTTTAAAAATGATTTTCTTTTTCTCTGTAAGAATAGAACAGTACCTCGTACAATATCCAAACTATATATATATATATATATATATATATATATATATATATATATATATATATATATATATATATATATATATATATATATATATATATATATATATATATAATCCAAAATAAAGGAAGCACTCACGGCAAATTTTTCTTGAAAAACTTTTTACTGGATCATGCAAACATCAACGCGTTTCGGTACCTCAAGGGACCGTCATCAGGATATATATAAAACCAGCAAAGAACCAGCACTCTCCAATAAAGTGTTTGTTTGCCTGGGTGCATGATAAATATAATATCTCCAAAGAAGATCAGCACTCTCAGGTCTTAAAAATATGAAAAAGGTTTTATTGAAAATAACACAGCATAGGACTAACGTTTCGGCCCAGTCCAGGGCCTTTCTCAAAAGTGAGAAAGGCCCTGGACTGGGCCAAAACGTTAGTCCTATGCTGTGTTATTTTCAATAAAACCTTTTTCATATTTTTAAGCCCTGAGAGTGCTGATCTTCTTTGGATGGATGTGTGTGTGTTAAATATACTGGTATGGGACCTATTATGCAGAATGCTTGGTTCCTGATAACAGATCTTTTCAAAATTTGGGTCGTCATACCTTAAGTCTACTATAAAATCATGTAAACATAAAATGGTTCTGCTTCCAATAAGGATTAATTATATCTTAGTTTGGCTCAACAATAATGTGTCTGGGAATCACAGTCCAACATAGATGAGCTACAGGTTATATAGTCCTTCTGTATAGCAAAATACCAGGAATGCTACCTAAATATTAGCATAGCTCTGAGTTAACATTCTGCAAAATAAAATGTTTTATTTTATTTTTTATTTTTCAGCTGGGAATGATTTTTAACTCTCTGAGTATAAAATTATGTAGTTGAAAAGCCTAATCCTGATTTTAGTTCATTTTTATTTTTAAAATCGTTTGTTTTTCAACCAAAGGCAAAATGTAGCAATCCCCTTAATCACTGGGCCTTTTTTTAAAATATATCCTGCAAAAAATAATTCTTCATTTATATCCGTTTTTACTACATTTTTAATGCCTTTTAAAGTGCATGAAATAGTAAAATACAGTAACAATAAAAATAAGTTATATCCAGTAGCAATGTCCCTGCTACTCCAGTGCTTAAATATAAACTGGGATTCCCATTGGGAGTTCCCTTTAAATTAATCTTATGAATTTTGAATGTTTATCTTCATGGGAAAATGCAATTAAGACCATTATATAAACAAAAGAGATTGGGGCATTGAAAATAGAGCCAAAGTTTGCAAATTTTTTGTACCAATGTTTGTTACCAATGTAATATTTTAAAAGTGTAAAACAAAACAGATAGCTCTATTTGTATTTTCATTGCCTCTATTTGGGGAGATAATTCTATCTGTCATGTCCCCCATGTGTCTCTACTATTTGAATGACAGAGCCTCAGGTTGCTAATATTTTGCCTGTAAATTTGTATAGCAAGTCTTTTCTAAGATACAATAAAATAAGCAATTTATTTCTTAGAAAGAGCAACTTTGCTTTGTTACAATTTAAGCAACATAAACAACATTATAATTAACACTGTAACAGTGGCCACACGCTGCATTTCCTGACTTCTCACAAACAATAAGAAAAGGTGGCGCACATAAGGGGTTTCCACATATAATATGATAATATTATCTTCCAGGTCACTGGGTTGAAGTGTAGGAAGATGAGGCTCGAGCATTTGTGGATAAGTCACTGAGCCAGTACATGCGCCGAAGAAGGATAGGGGAGGGTCTGGAATTAAAGGGTAACACAGCCAAAGATAATGTTTGATCTTCTGTGGTTTATGCCAACAAAATTTCAAGTCATATGCCAATTAGCCTGTGTTTTATACTTGTCTTTGTTTGGCCTTCGTCAAAGGGATTGTGGACTGGGCCAATAATGAATAATAAAGTAACCAGGGCTTTGGTTTCATTTTTTTAGACTGCACTAGGTTAGGGAAATTTGCTAATAGGTGATAATGGATCACAAGAACTGGGTAAACTGTTGTTGTTTACACTGCTTAGCTGCACTTGTATGAACAATCACAAACATTGTCTTTCTCTACCTGTAAAAAATCGTTAGTACTGTGCCTTAAAGTGAATGCAAAATGAAACGTAATAGTACGGCTTAACAATGAGATGTTGGAAGGTACAAGTGTGCTGGGGCTCAGTGACCTGAGGAACTTCTTGTGCATCGAAAAAATACAAATACTGAAACACTTTCCAAATTACTGATATGTAGGGAGAAAGCAAGAAATTGCAATAACATGTTTATTTTCATTTCAAATGTGAAATTATGTTTTGCTTCTAAGGGTGCAAATAAATTAGTGCCATTAATACTACAATACACTTATTTTCTATTCAGGGATTCTTCAAGAGGACAGTTCAGAACAACAAGAGATATACTTGCATTGAAAATCAGAGCTGTCCGATTGATAAGACCCAGAGGAAGAGGTGTCCATACTGCAGGTTCCAGAAATGTTTGAGTGTGGGCATGAAGCTGGAAGGTAAGGCTTCTCCTGGCATTGTCAAAATTGGCATCTGTATCATAATACACTGGGAGTTCATACTGAACAACAGAAAATAAAGAGGAGGCCCTGAAGTAATATTAACCTCTATCCTGCCAGACAGTATGACCATTCTCAGTTTGGCAAAACATTTAAGCATGACTATGTGAGGAATACATTCACTATGAATGTCACAGTCCTTTTTGTAAAATAACACAACTTTCCAGATGTGAAAGGAATGGCACATAGATAGCATGAAAAGAAAAATAAAGTTGGAGGTGGAAAAATGTGAGCACTGGGTTTCTCTGTAGAGCTTTTCTGTACTATTTTTTCACGTGCCATATTGTTACTGTACGTTCTCATATCCAGTCCTAAAGCATACATGCTGCAGCCTATGCTGTTACTCCATATAGTTCTGAATCTTCTTATCTGGCCATGTATTAACACTTTCTGTATAATCTGTTCCTACCCCATCTATTGTAAGCTTCACTCAGCTACTTGCGTTTCAGTTTGTCAGTGCCCGTTATCATATGTTCCTGTATTCTTCCTATTATCCGAAAGAACCATTAGCTGTCTTTTGTCATGCTATAGGACATCTTTCCTTTACTCTATTCCATGGCATAACCCACCTATGTGTCCTCCTGCACAACTATCTACAGCTCATTGCTTCTATACAATTCTATTTTTTAAATCACCCTATGTATACCCTATGTGCTATATAATATAGATTTCTTATGTTCTCCAGGGCCAAATGTTATTATTATGGAACATATTTATCATAGGGCAGAAGATCTTTGAGGAAACATTATTTTCACGTTACTGTGTTTGGTGCATATTTATTTGCTGGCTTTGTGTATTTTTAGTTAGTCAATATATGTTAATTGAAAGAAAGTGAAGTGTAAAACAGGCTAGGGTTATCTAAGGCCTTACACATGAAGTGGAACTACAATCCTAGCATCCTAACAGCCATTGGTTGTTGGTTGAATGTTTAATACTTTCTTTTACATCTGTAACATCAGGTTGAGACCCATACTGCTCAATTAATTACTAAAGGGGTTGTATATCATATAATGTCCTATTCTTAGCAACTTTTAGCAATATTCTTGCCTTTATCTTCTGCTTCTTTTCAGACTTCAAATGAGAGTCACTGACCCCAGCAGCAAAAAAAAACAAATATTGCTCTGTGAGGCTACAATTTTATTGTGATGGTTACTTTATTATTGCTTATGTTTTTGTTCAGGCCCTTTCCTATTAATATTCCAGCATCTCACTTAAGTCATTGTCTAGTATATAGGGCAAATTGGACCCTTGCAATCAGATAGCTGCTGAAATTCCAAACTGGAGAGATGCTGACCAAAAAGCTAATTGATTTCAAGCATCATTAAACAATGAAGACTTATTTTGTCTCAGAAGAACATAGTCTACATCATACAAAGTTAATTTACAGATGAACAACCCATTAAAACCTATAGGTTGACTAGATATAATTTGCCACTTGTAATTCTTATTCTGCAGCAAAACAACCCCCCACCCTTTTGTCCCATCTGATCTTTCAGCCTCATCTCCTACAGTACACAATATTCTAACTGTTTTACTGTAAAGGACGTACAGCTATTTTAGAGCAAACGTCCTCTATAACTCATAATCCTTATAACGACACCGTGGTGTATACTTTGCTAATAGTCCCATTAAGGTTAAATTGCAGCCTATAAATTACTGAGATTCATTAATTTTCTTCCTAGATGTGTATTTTGGATCCCCATGCATTTTTAATAGTAATCTCTCTTTTGCATAAGAGCCACTGGCCAAGGTGGGCTCAGTCAGTGTCACTCGCTATCCCATTAAACTTGCGCTGCAATGGAACTCACCGCTGTGACAAGCCCCATTAAAATCCCCCCCTTGGCTGCAGCTGAACCACATTTATTTTTAATTATTGTACAGTTTTTGTCTGGCACTGTGGCAACATAAAAAGAAACTAGCTTTTCTCTTTCAAAAAATGCAGATCTGACAATTTTGTACATTTAGGTATCATTATATAGCTGTATATGAATTATTTGGTGTGCTCATCATGGTTTTGGAGGCTGTTCATTTGAAATAAAGCAGTGTAAGGTATTACTGTTGGTAGTCTGTGATCAGTACTCTGACTTCTATAAGATATAAGTGAAAACAACAAGACTACATGTGTATTCTTTATGAAAAACAACAGGTAAGGCTAGGTTTACTATATGGTATTTAGCATTGCCACTTTTTTGATTAAAAAAGTACACCTAGTCAGGCAGGTATAAATTAATGATTTATTATATTAACTGTAGACAAAGCCAGTACCCACTTAATAGATAATATAAGACAATCCTTTTAATAAAAGTAATTATATAGTCTTCTGTTCTCTAAAGAATCCAGCCAGGTAAGATGTGCCTACTTTATACTAGGTAGAAAATAAATACATGTGTTTACTTATATTATAGCCATTCCGTATAACTACTTTTATTTCTTTAAGCCCTTTGGGGTAGTTTGGCCACCACTGTGTTTGTGACAAAAAAAGAATAAGAAGGAAAATTGCCACTTTCTACATTTCACCCGTCCCCATAGAAATGTATGAGAACTGCTCTGCCTGTGGAAGACCTGTTTGTGACAGGTGGACTACCCCTCCAAAATACTAGTTTAAGTATTTATAAGCAACAGTCCCTCTTTCACTAACAGTGGAAACCAAACCACGGTTTGTATGAAAGCAAACTTGTCTGAGAGCAGAAGCGGGCAGAAATTATGTATACATAAAATACTAAGGAGGTGTTAACAAACATGATATTATGGGATGTTAGTGCCCTTATAAAATCAAAGTTTTAAAGACCTAGGTTTAATCATAGTCTACCCTACTCGGAATTTGCTTTTCTTCTTGTTCTCATGCCAAACATATTAAAATGCTGTAAAGAAATATCAGATGCAACATATCTATACAAGCTAAAGTTGCATTTTATTGCAGGGTGGGAAGATAAGTTTCTCTTTTGCTATTCATTTCCTCGTCAAAAGCAAGAGTGTGGCAAATGCAAGAGTAACTGCTGATAGAAACGACCTGCCTTTAAAGGGCAAGTCAACCCCAAAATAAAAATTTGCCTTATATAAGAAAACATAATTCTAAACAACTTTGCAATATACATTCATTACAGTATTTCAGTGCTTTTATTTTATTTGTAAAACAATTAATATTGAAAGCAGCATTGGTTTAACTCCCAGTTGTTACTTTTTAAACAATGTTGCAACAGTCTTAGTTCCCCAGCAAAGACAAGTCTGTTAATCTGCTACCTTGTCTTACATTGTATCAACAATCTTAGACATCACTGCAGAGAATAGAAAGGCACAGACAAACACTGCTTTCAATAGCAATACATATACAAACAATTTAAAAAACATAGAAAATTTGTAATTAATATGTATTGCAAAGTTGCTTAGAATAATTTTCTTTTATTAGGCAAATTTTTATTTTGGGGGTTGACTTACCCTTTAAACACAATGAAGAGCAAAAACCAACCTAATCAGGTCTGGATCAGCCTTTTAGTTTTTTAACCTAGAAGATACAAACAAAAATCTGTACTTTGATACTGAAGGAATGTATAGGAGAAAATGTATGTCTTGAGGATAACCTAGTAGCTACTTTAATTCCAAACTCTCTGTTCATTCTACAGCTGTGCGAGCAGACCGAATGCGAGGAGGGAGAAACAAATTTGGGCCAATGTACAAGAGGGACCGTGCAATAAAACAGCAGAAAAAGGCTTTAATTCGTGCCAATGGACTGAAACTAGAGGCCATAGGTCAAGTCATTCAGTCTATTCCCACTGATCTGACCATTTCTTCAGCCATACAGAACATTCACTCAGCATCCAAGGGACTGCATCTAAACCATGCTGCTCTGCCCCCATCAGACTATGACCGAAGCCCCTTTGTAACGTCCCCCATCAGTATGGCTATGCCACCTCATGGCAGCCTGCAGGGTTACCAATCTTATGGGCACTTTCCAAGTCGTGCTATTAAATCAGAGTATCCAGACCCTTACACAAGTTCACCAGAATCCATAATGGGATATTCATATATGGACAGCTACCAGTCCAGTTCTCCCTCTAATATCCCCCACCTAATTGTTGAACTCTTGAAATGTGAACCAGATGAACCTCAAGTACAGGGGAAGATCATGGCATACTTACAGCAGGAGCAAGCCAACAGGAGCAAACACGATAAACTCAATACATTTGGACTCATGTGCAAAATGGCAGACCAGACACTATTTTCCATTGTTGAGTGGGCAAGGAGCAGCATCTTTTTCAGAGACCTTAAGGTAAGGCAACATATCCTCTGATTTTGCATTTTTTTGTCTTGTCTTGTGTTTTATTGGTCACATAACACCAGTGGTTATTTTGGTTATTTGTCTCTTGCATATATTTATTGGGCCATTATTCTAGCTGTGGACACATCTGCAGCATTCAGCAGAGCATCTCATCTAGAGGGACAGAATAATGGAAGGGCCCTCTATCGATGCCTTGGAGTCAGTGGCAAGACAAAATTACATTGCAATTATAGCATTTATTTGTGCAGTAGCATATACATTGCCCTGCCTTGTTAGAAACGTTACTTAGATAGACAGGGGAGGGATTGGGAAACACTCATACCCCATTCGTTTATTCTGCTTCCGTGCAAAACTGTAGGAAGTGAAAAAAAAATACTCACCCCTACTAAGCAGAAACCACTCAATTGTAAGAATTATTTTTAAAACTGTATATATTTCTATGGGATGTTGAAGGCCCTATGTATTCAGAAATAATGCATGGGCTTTGTATCTGCCCTTGAATATATTTTGAGGTACTGAAATCTAATATAACCTTTCCCTATTATGGCTATTCCATGACTCATCTAATAGGTGTGGCAAATGTGTTTTATATGAGCCAAAGTCATATTGTTTTTATAAATTAGTTCAAATCAGTTCCAGATTTACTGTGATATATTAGAATTCAAAAAAACAAATCTCAATGACATGTAAATGCTACTATTTTCTGCCTTTTTCGAAGCTTTTCAGTCTATGACGTTCTACTATGCATTTTTATAAATACTGTTATCGTACATTCACTGACCAAAGCAGCAAAGCAAAATAATCTGCAACAGATTACAGTTACCCGAACTCTACAGTTATTCATATTTTTAAGATACCCTTTCAGTTCGATGTACATTATAACAATCAGAAATCACTTGTGAATCACTTGTATTTATGGTGCTTTATGTGCTCATAGGGTTTGATTATCTCCTTGTAAATGTATTATTCAACACACATTTATAAATCACCACTATATATATATATATATATATATATATATATATATATATATATATATATATATATATATATATATGGGAACAGCCTTTCCGTAATTCGAAGCTTTCAAGTTTTCGGGATAACAGATCCCATATATACTCAAAAATTGCTGACATTGGTAATTTTGCTCAGGGTACTTTTATACATCCTGCAAATATGTGTTTATTTGTATTGAGTTAAAGCTTTTTCAAGAGGTTTTAGTGAAACTGCAGCCTCCAATGGGGAGTTTTCATGAAATATGTCCAAATCATTGCTTAGAATTTGAAAGCAATTGCTTCATGATGCGTTACCTCTCAGATATGGGTGTATCGTTGCTATACTCAACAAAGTACTCATAATCTGTATTGTTTTCAAGTGAGAACTGATTAACACAGGAGTGCCTTTACTCATGCAAGGTCTACTTTTAGTGATGTTGTCCCATTATGATCTACATCCATAAAAGCATTGTAGTATTCTGGAATCCATGGAAAATATTACTTAAATATTGATTTATGAGAAAATGTATATTGTTATATTTAACAAACAACTATTTCTTATGTAACCTTTATAATAATAAATATCCGAATGAAAAGTATAAAATAGGAGGTGATTTTGGAGTTTCTCGCTGCAATATGTTGGCACTTAAAGGAAAGTCGTTTAGCACTTGGGGGTGCCAAATGTTAGGCACCTCCAAGTGAATGTATTTACCGGAAAGCCCAGGCCAGTGCTCCTATCAGCAGAGCACCACAGAGCACTTCTTTTCCGGCTTCTTCTTTCTTCAAATTTCCCTGGGCAAACGCATGTGCAGTAGAATGAAAAAGCCAACTTTTTAGTTAAAGTTCGGCTTTTCACTCTAATGTGCATGCGCAGCCGTACGAAGAAAGAAGGAGCCAGAAGAAGATCGCTCCGTGGTTCTCACTGGTATAACCCCGGGCCGGTGCAGTAAATGCTTTAAGAAACCATTTCCACTCGTATAGAGTGGTAACAAATCATCTATTCCCTTATTTTGGGGGAAGGGGGATTATAGTCACTTTTATCTTGTCCTGCTCTGGTAACCAGACTATACTCTGAATGTGTGGTGCTTTTTTATATTTCAAGATGAGATACCGCTTTAATTGCCAGACCCATCAATCTGGTTACCCTGGAATATGTCCCATCTTGTATATGAACAAAATAAATAGAATTTGAATAATTTTGGAAAACTCTCACTTTTTCATGGTGGGAACATTGGCAAGGGCTTTTTATTTTAAATATATTTGGAACCTAAACTGCTCTTTTTTTTTGGTTGAAACTTGTGAAATAACCCAAATATCTTAATAGGTTATTCTTCAACACCTCCTTCAGAAACTCACTGGAGTTACTGAAAATACACAAGACGTGACCTGTAGGGTCACTATTTTCCACAGCAGCGCTAAAAGAATGTTTAATTATTTAGACTAACAAGTCACATATAATTAGGCAGCTTGAAGTGTCTTTGCCTTTTTTTAAAGTTATAAAAGCAGGAAATGTCTCTAACTGGCTCGATGAAAGGAACATTCAGGTCTGCTCTTTCAATTACTGATCGCATGCAGCAGGCACAGCAGTGAGTCCATTGTACCCACAACTGAACTGTACAACTTCCCTACCAGTTGTTAAAAACAGCAGTCATTTCCCGGCTACTTGTTTCATATGGCGAAAGCGAGATCTGTTTTATGTAACGATTGACTTAAAGGGATAAAATACCGTTAATTGCCTTAGGAAATATCATCTTTCTCCAGAACTGCTTTGCCCTTAATACAGTTTCCTGAGATGTTATATTTGTATTATGTAATGACTCCTTTTTTTTTTTTCTTTTTAAATATTTTTTGGTTTTGGCATCAAAAAACCCCAAAACTTAGAACTACATGTCCCAGCATGCTTCTAGGAGTTGATGTTCAACGACAACCAGGGAGTTAGCATGCGGCTATCTTAGTGCAGACATTTTTCTATCTGGATATTCAAGTTGCCTGTTAAGTTTTTATAGTTTGGATTTGAACCCTGAACTATGTTAAACTTTATATACTCCGAAATAAAACTTCGAAGAGAAGAGTGTGGATCAGTAATTATAAACAAAGGAAATATAAATGAAGTGTTCTGCCCCCCCATTCTATTTTATATTTAGCACTTCCAGTAATATGAGCCAAGTAGAACAAAAGGAGGGTTAAATATAGAAGTGGGATCACTGATAGCTTGAATATTCCTCAGCTAGTATTCCCATATTACAGGGGACATTCAAAGGAACAATTACAGTGAATGGTTATTTATAATGAGATGTGCACGCCACTCTCCTCATAAAGCCAAACACTCTAAACAATTAGGGGACAGATTTAAAGAGGCAACGACATGCAAAAATAAAAAGGGGCTTTAAGCGATTAAAGGGACTTTAAACTATAATGGAAATATATTTAATGTGAAATCCTCTATTTTTTCCTAGAGAATAGTGATAGTGGTGCTGCAGTCTTTATCAAGGGTCGAATTTAGATTTATCAAGGGTCGAAGTTTTTTCTAATGGAATTTTGCCATATTCGGTCGAAGTTAAATCGTTCAATCGTACGATGAAATCCTTCGAATGATTTAAATGATCGATCGAACGATTTTACTTCGACTTCTAAAAACTTAGCCAAATGTTGGCTATAGGTTCTAGGAGGTCCCCATAGGCTAACATAGCAATTCAACAGGTTTAAGGAGGCGAAGTGTCGAAGTCGAACTTTTTTAAAGAGCTAGCACTTCGATATTCGAAGTCAAACTTTTTTACTTTGAATCTAAGTCGAAGTCAAATTTAGGCCTATTCGATGGTCGAAGTACCCAAAAATTTGTTTGAAATTCGAAGTTTTTAAATTTGAAAATTCACTGCGACCCTTAGTAAATGTGCCCCTATATGTTTTCTAAATGTTTAATATTCAATTTGAGAATGGAATAATATGATGTTATACAGCGAACCAAGTAGTTTAGCGGGAGACCACATGTGGCCCTATAGAGGATTTTTACAGCCTCCAATCTATTTTGTAGAACCCAGACTTTCCACAAGCATGTGGAATAACAAATAAAAGGCCCACTACTTAGGGATGCACCGAATCCACTATTTTGGATTCGGCTGAAACCTTTGTGAAAGATTCTGCCGAATACCGAACCTAATCCGAACCCTAATTTGCATATGCAAATTAGGGGTGGGAAGGGGAAACCATTTTTACTTCCTTGTTTTGTGACGAAAAGTCACACGATTTCCCTACCCACCCCTAATTTGCATATGCAAATTAGGATTCAGATTCGGTTCGGCCAGCAGAAGGATTCGGCCAAATCTGAATCCTGCTGAAAAAGGCAGAATCCTGGCCGAATACTGAACCGAATCCTGGATTCGGTGCATCCCTACCCACTACATAAAAGAAGACTGACAGCACTGTTTTAAGGTTTAAGGTGGCCATAGACGCACAGATAATATCGTACGAAACGAATTTTCGTCCGATATTCGTTGCGTGTATGGTGGAAAAAGAGCCGACCGATATCGGCAGAAGACTTGGATATCGGTCGGCTCGTCGATCGGGCTGGACGGAAAATTTTGATCGGGTGCCTTTGAAGGGACCCAAACATCGCCCATTGTTAGTGCTGAATCGTTTGTTTCTACCTGTATATCTACCTGTATATCTGCCGATTCAGCTCTACACGTGTGTATTGAAACGAATTCTTGGAAAGATCTTTTCCAAGAAAGATCGTAATTGTTACGTCTATGGCCACCTTTACTTTCCCTCCGTACTCTTAGCAATAACAGGGGCTTTTTTTGCATATTTAAATATATTACTCTCAGGCGTTTTCGTAATCTTTCTTGAATATTATGTAATAGGTTGCAGGCATCATCTAGTGTCCTCTGCAAATATGCCTTTTGCCCCAGAAATAGACTTTATATCACTGTTGCAATAGAGTCCCCAATATCACAAGGTGATGCCAAATTGCCCCAGGTGTAATGCATATTTCCAGCTTAGTAATGATGATAGATGTTTGCTGACATTTGCTATTGGGTAGATATTACACTTACTGGTAATAGTTTGAGAAAAACTGACAGACTTGGAATGCTGATTGGGTAATTCTGGGAAGTGCAGGAAAGTCTGTGCATTCAGGAGCTTGTGGGCTTGTCTTTATCATAATTAATTTATTATGCACAGCTTAACTTTGATACTTAATGCCAGAGCTGCTACTCTCTATTACTGTAAGGAGCAGTGCAGTGGGAAAGCTTTCCTGTTTTGGATGTCAGCCTTGCACCCTTGAGTGCCTTGTCACTGTTTATATTAACAACTGCTAATATTTTGAATCCTATCAAAAATCACCATGTCCATCTCTCCAGGGTGGAGGACAGATGCCACCGATTGCACCCAAGGGAATTCTAGTTTAACCACATATGTTTTAGCGCATTTTTTGCAAGGTCTGTGCAATATACACTTAGGGGCAGATTTACTAAGGGTCGAATTTCTAATTTAAAAAAACTTCGAAATTCGACCCTCGAATTGAAATCCTTCGACTTCGAATATCGAAGTTGAAGGATTTTTAGCGTATTCAATCGATCGAACGATCGAATATAAATCGTACGATCGAACGATTTTTACCGATCGATTGAAGGATTTCTATTCGATCAAAAAAAAACTTAGAAAAGTGCTGTGGAAGGTCCCCATAGGCTAACATTGCACTTCGGTAGCTTTAATTCTTCAGTACTTCGATTATGGAATGGTCGAATATTCGAACGATTTTTACTTCGAATCGTTCGTATCGAAGTCGAAGGTCGTAGTAGCCTATTCGATGGTTGCAGTACCCAAAAAATTACTTTGAGATTCGAACTTTTTTAACTTCGAAAATTCACTCGAACTTAGTAAATCTGCCCCTAACACTAATATTAATCATAACATTATTTTATTAAAAAATTGCAGGGTACAGTATTACAATTCCATAAAGGTTTCCATCTGCACATACACGTGGCAGCAGATTGGGGAAGTCATTTTTCTTTGCACTGCTTACAACCTGCCCAGGATGAGGAACCTTTGATCTTCTAGGGCAAAAAAAAACAAAATAAAGGGAAGGGGGTTATGCCGAAATTACTCCCACAACTTCCTGTCTTTATATGTGCACAATACAATAATTCAGAACTCTATCTCTGCCTGGGTATAGAATACTGCAGAATTTTACAAAATGCTCCTCTGTAAAAACACAACAAAAAATATGTTAAAGTGAGTGTCTGTTTAGTGGCAGCAGTGTAAGGGTTACTGAAACTATTTTCTTATTAGCAGACAAGTCTGCCAGCGATTCTAGATACACAGCTATTGTTACAGCAATTCCTGGCATAAACCTGAGATGATTTTTTTTGTTCAGTCTAATGATTGAAGGAAGCTTTGTGGTTTTCATATCAGCATGCCGATCTTATCAGGCTTAGGAACTCAAATAAAACGATGATGCTGCTATCCGGCTCAGTCCAATTTCTATACATCAGACACTTTTCCCTCAGCTGGGCCCTTTGCTGTGGATGGGAAGTAGTGTTCTCACAGATACTTTCTCACACACACAACAGTGTTTCTTAAACCATGTAACAATTTATTGGTGAAAATTAGGGGTACAGATGTTGCTCGAACTATTCCCTAAGGATGTTAAATTCCAGGCAATGTATTCTTAGGCCTATGGCACATATACATTTAACAAGGGAATACAGTGGTCAAAATATTCTTCCCTGTCGGCATCTACTTTTCATTTACATGAATTAAAAATGCACTTTTGGCTGACATTGACACTGGGGGACAGATTTATCAAGGGTCGAATTTTAAGGGTTAAAAAACCCTCGAATCCGACCCTTGAAGCAAAATCCTTTGAATTTGAATATCGAATTCAAAGGATTTTAGCGCAAAATGTTCGATCGAACGATAAAATTGTTAGAATCGAACGGTTCGAACGATTTTAAGCGATCGATCGAATGATTTTTATTCGATCATAAAAAGTGCCCAAAACCTATCTGCAATGTCCCCATAGGCTAACATTTAACTTGGTAGCTTTTATTTGGCGAAGTATTGAGTCAAAGGATTTTTTAAAGAGACAGTACTTTGATTATTGAATGGTCGAACGATTTTTACTTTGAATTGTTCGAATCATTCGATTAGATCGAATTTGACCAATTCGATGTTCGAAGTACCCAAAAAATTACTTTGAAATTCGAATATTTTTGGATTCAAACTATTCACTCAAGCTTAGTAAATCTGCCCCTGACTGTCAAGGACCAAATTACTGGTAGCACCAGAGTGTGCCATGTGAATGTCAGGCACTTGTAGGGTTGCCATCTTTTCTGGAAAAAAATACCGGCCTTCCTATATATTTATCTTTTTTTCCCTATTAATAACATTGGGATAGACCATCATTTTTACCGGCCAGGCAGGTAAAATACCGGCCAGGTGGCAATCCTAGGCACTTGCAAGCAGCAAAGTATCTTTAAATCATGTTAGTTTTTGCAGTTTACACTTAAAAATATTAATCATAAAATTACATTTCAGTGCTATACAATTAAAGACAACACATTTGCTCACATAAATTGGAATTATGATGTATGACAGGGCTGTTCAATGGGAAGGCCACAGTCCAGCAAACATTTTATGATGTTTCAGTATAATCTGGCCACATGTAGGAATGTGGGGATAACTGACCCCCTGCATGGATAATATTATACAGTACTGGTCTAGGGCATTTGATAAGCAAATTAAGATTCAGATTTGATTTTGAAATGAGTGTGGTATTTGAATCCAGTATTTTATGGTTTACTATATACATATTCATTATATATACTGTATATATCTATATATATATATCACCTATGTATCCTGAGTCCACGGTCAAATGTACTTTAAAATTTAAAGGCAATTCAAGCACAGATGGACACAAGTAAAGGAATTACCGATTTCTTCTCTATAAGAATAGCAACATTTGATTCCCCAGACATGAATTTGCAGCGAATTTCCACGTTTTGGCGCAAGCGAATTAATTCTCAAAACTGCGGCTACCATTTGGCCGCCGCATCAAAAAAAAATTGTTGCACGTCAGCGCACATAAGAATTGTCGCGCATCAAAATTATTCAGACGCCTATTGCCTTAAATGCATTTGGACCAAATAGTCGTGCGTATAAAAATTGTCGATTGTGTCAAAATTGACACACGTCAAAATTATTTTGACCCCCATTGACTTCAATGCGTTTCGTGAATTTTTCACCACAAATTTGCCCATCGCTAAGTATGATCAATTTACTCCTGTGCTGAGCAGCTTCTTTCCCAATTCTTTATTATTTTTCACTCTGGAAAGTGTTTAGTAGCACAGCTTTGCATTATATCTGTTGATCCTGTATGCTGTCTTTGCCTAGTAGAGGTCTGCCCTGTGCATAGTCACAGCTTCAGAAGCTAAGACCTGTCACAGGCCTCCCTGCTTCATTGCCTTTGAATTATCTCTGAGCCCTCCCCACGTTCTATATTCACCGATATCTCTGGTAGATGAGCAGAGAGTAAGAGGACAAGGGCAGGGTCGTCCTCTGAAGGACTAGGAGATACCAGGTGAAGTGTTAATGGGCCTAGAGCATAACCGTTCTCTTGATATATGGTGTCCAACCCTAAAGCAGGCATTGCTTTTCAAAGATATATTATTTCATTTGAGCAGAGCCGTCCGAAAGTGGCTGCGCTTCTGTCCTGATAGATGATCCTGTGTCCGCAATCTGTTATGGAGTGTGAGTTTTTCTCTACTACCCCTTCCTGCAACTCATAAAAATTGTGCTGAGCTCTCTAAGTTTCCACTAGCCTCTCTTTAACCCTTTGGGTCATGGGTGCACAGTTTTTTCCCCTTTCTATACATTATGGTCCCAGACTAGGCTGGGAATGCCATGCACCAGTATACATGCAGCAATGCTTTCTACAGAAATTATGGTATTCTCAGAGATGTCAACTGATCCAATGGCCTTAGGTCCTGGATTCTGTAAAGCAAATTTTTCTTCACATTAAATGGTAGCATAAAATGCCCAGAGTTATGACCCTAATGACATGGGTTAATTGACATCTCTGACCTTGTATGGCAAAATAAAAATGCCTTGTCTGGAGAGCTTGCATGCATGATATAAGTTATATTTATGGATATTACTTTTGCTTATTAATATTTCTTTTTGGCAACTGTACCATAATGATCATTTGATTGTTCCATATCTGCTGTTTTCTGAGCCTTTTTTCCAGAAGTGCCGTCCAATACATTGAGTTTGCCGTTTCTGGCAGGTTTATTGACAGCTTTGCTAATGATGCTTTTACTGAACAGGGGAATTCTGCGTAGACCCACCTCACATTTATGTATCATAAATGCATTTGAAGTGATACCAATATGTTTAAATGAAAACAGTCTTCTCCTTTGGCTCAATGTCTTTAGGAAAGTCATTGTGTTAGGCTAGAACTTTGCTTCAAGGTTACCTTTATGTATAGACCAAAGTTGACCTTTAGACCACCATGTTTTCTTTGCACTGGTGCAGAAAGAGATAACAGAGATGTGTCTCCTGAGGCTACTGTCTGAAGTGAAATGTAGGTAAATTAGGAATATTTGGCATGCAGCCCTCCAGCAGTTGTTAAACTGCAACTTCTAGCACCTGCTGATGGGGCATTCTGGAAGTTGTAGTCAACTTCTAGATATTTTGATAGACTTCCCTGAGTATTGAAAATATCCACTACTGTTATAAAAAAAGTTTTTTATTCTTGTACGAGAATTTAGGTATCTCACACTTGGCTAGGGACACCTAGAATGACAGCACACAAGTGGGCAAGCCTCCAGGTGCTTCCGGCCTTCTCCTACAGTCCATGCCCTTAGCGTGTCTCTTGCCTGAATGAATGATGGCAGGTATATCAGATATGTCTCACTAGTTGTGTTTGTATTGTTTGCCTACCTACTCCGTGCCCTGGGATACCCACATAAAACTTCAACATAATCATGCAGTGTTTATTTTTGTTTTAACAGAAAATAAAATGAATGTTCCAGTCCTGAGTTATTGGCAAGTCCAAGGTGCATAAAACAAATAATAAATCAACAGATGGGAGGCCCATTCATCCACCCTGGGAGGCCCATTCACCCACCACCCTATATACAGCTCACAGAAATAGAGGACATTTAACCTGCCTGAATCTTTTAAAGGGAGCAAACTTCACAGAAGTGATTTAGTGCCTAAATTGTCAGTTAAAATAGCCATTTAGCAACACCTTTTTATTTGCAATAAACACCGAAAATGTGTTTAATGTAGTTGATCTGGTCTCAGGTATTTATATACAAATACCAAGCAGAGTTACTGTATGTTCCTGTGCCTTTCCTGGGTGTTTCTCTAACAATCTAGTTCCAAAGTCCAACACATACATTTTTTTCTTTTAACTCTATGAATGCTTTAGGGTACACATTACTGTCTTCAGAAGGAATAGTTTTATTACATTGTTTTATTAGAGCTGCAATGGTTATACCCATTGTTTAGTTACAGTATTTCAAATTATTTATCAGCTTCTGCGGTAAATACTTTTCTCTGTAAGAATGCTGGAATGCTCATAGATACATAGACTTTATGTAAAACATTTCTTGCCTTTGCAGTCTCATTGGATATAGAAAATTAACTTATGCCATCTTTCATGACTCCTACACCTTCCAGGGCTGGAAACAAGGGATAAGCACAAAGGCACCGGCCTAGAGCACAACCATTTTAGCAATAGGGTGGGGGTGCAATTGCCTAAAATGTTAAGTGTGGTTCATTACAGTTTTATTGTCAGGAATAAATAAACATTACAGCTCCTGTGTCTTCAACTAACTGTGCCAAACAGTGGAGTAATTATGTGGTGGTACCACAGGGGGGATAAAGCACAGGTTGCCACCCTTGCTTTGGGTGCCAGAGCTTCTTGGCAGCTTTGGGCAGCACACAAGTGGGAAATCAGAATAATAACTACTCATTAAAGGGATCAACCCAGTTCCAGCACCCACAGAGTTCGGTCACAAGTGACACTGCAGAGCTAGCACCAGAAGGGTTAATGTTTGATGTCTTGGAGTGAGTAGGATGTCTATACATTGTATGCCCATTCTGAATCACTTATTTCTCACTGCACCAGCTTGGTGTAATTAGCTTTGTAAAAACACTCATTAGTGTCCTTTTGCAGCTCTTAATAAGGATCCTTAATTAAATCCTGAATAAGCAGGGGTCAACATGGTGTCAAGGGGAGGTAGAAATGGCTGACAGCAGGGGGCCTTTGCACAAGCCATCCCAATTCTCACTGGTGTAAATGAAATGTATTTGAAATATAACCATGCAAATACTGTAAATCCTACATACACCTGACTGTATCATAGATAGAAATGGGTTTTGCCATTGAATAATTCTCTCACCTTTACCCTTCCTCCCATTTATATTATGTACCACAAACTGCAGCTGGTGCTGGACAGTAAATGTATCAGTAACTGCTTGAGGATGAATGGGATTTGTAGTCCCTTAGTTTGGGCTATAATTTAAATTGTAATATTTGCAGGGAAAATATGCTTTTGTACATTTTGCGCCGTTCTATAACTTTTTTCTTTCCCCAGACTTTCATTCCCAATGTAGCCTACAAGAGATAGGAAATCCAGACTAAAGTAGATAAATGCACAGATGTCATATGAAACACTTCAAATAAGTGTCTGTCTTCTAAACTTTGTTTTGGGGGTATTTAATGACAATCCTGGCTGGGCCATAAGGATTGTATCACCTTCTCATCATAATGTGTAAAAAGCAACAAGTGCTGTTCCTTTAAGGAAGAGTGATGCCTTCGTTAACTGTACTGTTGGGTAATTAAGGCACTATTGACTAGCTCATGAGTAGCATGTAATTATTTCACTCCAATCATATTGACAGTATTTAGGAGGAGGATGATGGTGACAGATATTGTGTCTTTTTATCCAAACAACTTGATTTAACCCCAAGCACAGAGGTAAAAAGTACTAATAGGTAGTTGCTGTCTTACTGTGCCCCATTATGATTTCCCTTGTGAGTGAGGGAGAAACAGGAGCACATATGGGACATGTAACAAAGGTGTGAGATTTGCTACAAATACAGCAACCAATCAGCATGTAGCATCTTACTGATCACCTGTATAAAATAAATTCACTAGTTGATGCCATTATATTCTGCCTGGTTGTAACCAGCGTTCTGAGTTGTGTTTTATTCCGTTTGTGTATCAGTGCGTTTGTTTAGACGCAGCACGTTGCATTTTCTTGCGCTTGATGCATGTTCAGCTATCAACAGAACAGAAGGTAGAGTTTGGAATGGAAAACAAATGCATATAGTTGTGTAAAAAGCATGTTTAAATGCAATATATGCATTTGTTCATGCACAGAATGTTTTTAAAAAACGCCTGTGTGTAAGGGCTGAACTCCACAGTGCGGCTTGTTCCGATCCGACTCGATGAGATGAAGCGGATACGACGAGATGGATGCGCCAAATATAATGTAAGTAATAGGAATGTCGGACCTACAAGTTGCGTGCATCTGACACGACTGTTGGATGAAGATGCAACATGCAGAGTTCAAAATTCCACCGTCGTCTCTGAAGGGTTATGTTAACCCTTCAGTCTCGTGATGAATGCCCGCAGCTTGTAGGTCCGACATTCCTATTACTTACATTATATTCGACGCATCCGCCTTGTCGCATCCGTTTCCTCCCATCGCGTCTGGATGGGAACAAACTGCACCGTGGCGTTAAGCCCTTAGAGCCCTTATTATGAGTGGGGTTTAGTAGCATTTATATTACCACCTACATTTCATTTGTCCACCATTAACCAATATAACGCTGCTGCTACTTTGCATGGCATGTTACTAGAAGGCTTTGGTTCTTATTAGATTTTCTGGGTTCTGACCTCACAGTGGGTTAAACACAAATTTTGATACCTAAAAGCAAACAGGAGCTGAATAGACAGGAGTGCGGCTCCCGTGGGAGATCATTCCTGAGGTGAGATGTATGAGAACTTAGAATGCTCAGCTGCTTTGAGAAGACTGAACCTTTCCTGTTCACACCACTGTAATCCTTAATTATCCCCAAAGAATAAATTAGAAAGCTTTTCTTTTAACCTCTCTACATGCTTGCCTTATATATATTACTAATAAATTAAAGCAGCACAGATGCTGACATGCCATCTCTGCAGTCAAGTTTTGAACTAATATTGAGCGATTCATAATCATCCAATCAATTATTCAGACAAATATTAGATACCTCTTATCTGTGTAAACAGCAGTTTAGGGTTGCCTGGATGGGAAATGCTACAAAAGCCTTATTTTGCATACAGAAGCTCTTCTCATTTACATGCAATACAATGGTTGGCAGCAGGCAAGTTGTACAATGTAAAATTCAGTGCTTTGGTCCTGGCATTTTTTGTTAATAAAAGGATTAAATAACTATTATGGAGCTCATCTTGTGTCAGTTATTTTAATTGTGTTACTGTGTGACCAAGTCTTATTTAATATTCAGACTTTGATGCCTTTGTAGAGTGTATGTATTTTTTAGCACTGTGTGATACAGTTTCTAAACCTATTGTCACTTTGCAGCCAATAATACTCAAGGTACGAGCTCCATCATGTTCCAAACAGAACACTGGCAAACAGTAGAGAAATGGATATGCACAGAGAATCAGTTTGGTATGATCCTTAATATCACTATGTCAGGTGCATGAAAGTTTAGCAAATAGGTGCCTGGGGGCATAGGGGTTCAAGCTGCATCTTATTTTACAAACTTAAAAGAAAAGAGAATAATACCATGACTACCAGGGAACTTTGGTTTCCCAATCGTATTAACTTACCCTGCTAAACTGGTCACATGACTGTGACTTCAAAACATGTCAGCTCACTCAGCAGCCAATGAATGGACTATCCCAGATCCCTAGCCAGCCAATCATCGAGCGAACGTGTATGGGAAGATCAGTATGGAGGAAGAGAAAGGATAGTATGAATGTTTTCTCCTTTAAAACAAAAGGTTACTCTTTTACAATGGCAGAAATTCAAAAAGGGGTGTGTGAGAGGCAGAAGTATTTTATATTACATTCAACCAGAAAGCAGACGGCACTCCGGATAAAAACTGTTGTTATTACAACAGGCTGTATAACAACCACACCTAACGCGTTTCGGGAGTCACTCCCTTAATCATAGTGATAGTGATTAAGGGAGTGACGCCTGGAACGCGTTAGGTATGGTTGTTATACAGCCTATTGTAATAAATCACCACCTAGGAGCACCGCCTGCTCTCTTGGTTGAATGTAATAGGATGACTGTGTGGACGCTAAAGGCTGTGTACCCTGTGAGTCTGTGAGTATACAGACTGGAGCTGTGTGGGGGACCATTGACAGTGGGTGAGTATGGAGCAATCATTTCCATTAACTATGTGAGAAATATTTTATAGTATAAACATTCTTTGCACTTATGGATAATGGTTGCAAAACCTGCTTCTTTACAGTAGTTCCTGAATCTCAGAACCATGCTCATAGCAGTAAGAAAAAACTACTTTAGAAATAAAATGGGTAATTCATGAGCTAAATTTCAATTTTCCTCTATCTCCAATCAAACGCTTGGGTCTTCTCTTAACACTGTACTGCACCAATGGTGTCAACATGTTCAGGAGTCTGTTTGGTTATACCCATATACAGTAGCTCAGGGACAGGCTAGATTACAGGTGAGCTGCAATAGTGGAAGGTTAGCTCTGATATAGCATAGGTCAATTGTGTGAATAAAACACTATTGACCTCTGCAGTAAAGTATACTTTTACATCTTTTATTTCTGCACAAGGGAAGTCTGACCATTCATATGTTGTTGCATATTCTTATTAGTAAGGTATAGGATAAAAAAATAACACCTAGGAAGTGGGAAATCCCTGTTATAGACCAGCTATATATATATATATAAGCGTATGTTTCCATGTATTCTGCCCCTATGTATCATATAAAATAACAATATACAATTTCATTATTCTTAGGCAAAAAACAATATTATTCATAATTGATCAAAATATTATGCAGTAATTAAAATGTGTCCTGTAGCAACGCCTGAGGATATTTAATGCAAACCAAAAAAATCTATGTATGTCATAATTAGAAAAAAAAAATTACAATTTTAAGGCTTGGGAATGAGGCCAGTGGGGAGTAAGGAAGGTCAGAGGTCACAGTGATAAAGTCCTCTTTTGCTGTTGCTGTGGAGGACCAGATCAATTTCCTTGCTTTAGAGTATTGATTGCACATCCATTGGTATGGCTCATCCTGGATTGATTGGCATTTGTGTGATATGGGCTGGATGAATTTCTGACCCTGAACATCATAAAGGAGCGAGCTGGTGACAGGGTGTCCTGATCTATGTTGGGCCTCTTATTGGCGGTTCCTTTGATTCGGCTCATTGGGCATGAAATAAGAAGTAGGGAGTTATGGCACAATTGTGATGGGTCAGAACACGGGCAGCAAAAATCTGACACTTCAAAAGGACGTTCCCTAAGGTATCAGCAAAAATCAATATTTAAAACAAAGTAGCAGTGTCATTTACCTTTTTAACTACATGTAATTGTCGGGAAGGTTCATATTTAGCTTGTTTGGAAACACATTCACACACATTTGTATACCCTTTCTTGGAGGGAATGTAGAACTACTCCAATATTCTTTCTGAAATACTGCTCTCCCTAGGCACCCAGTCTGGCTAAGTGTCCTTCCCATAGTGTAAGTACTGCATATCCCAGGACTGAAAAGCAGTTGTATAACACTCTATTACAAAGTCTACTATAGTTTTACAAACCACAATTTCAATATCCAATGTACTCATTTCTATATATAGGATGTATATAGGATATTGTGCCATTTATATTTGTCCCTGTCCCAGTGGAACATACAGTACAGGGAAATAATGTGCTCTTACCGATCCAAACAACATCCGAATCCTCACCACTTACATTATATTCCCAAACATGCCATTTGTATGTTTAATTCCTCTCACCTTGTGCCACCACTGCCATAAAGCACAATCACTGCTGCCAACTTTGTACATTACCGTAATCCCCCCCCCCAGCACTCATTGTACAACAACAACACAACTGACTTTACACCTGTCTGTCTTCACTAGGCAAATGTTACATTTGTTCCCTAGTATTCCCAAATACAAATAAATTTCATTCCAGGTACACCAAAGCTACTGACCACTCCCCATCAGTTTATTATACCCTTCATAGATTTATTTAAGGGGCAGATTTATTAAGGGTTGAATTGAAAATTCGAATACGAATTTTGAGATTTATCAAGCCCTGGCCCTTTAAAAATTCGCATTTGACTATTCGCCACCTAAAACCTGCCGAATTAATGTAAAAGTCAGGGGAAGAGGTCCAGAGACCAATTTGGACTTGTTACTAGCCTTCCTGACATTCAAGTTTTTTTCGAAGAAAAGAACAGGGGTTCGAGTTTAGTCGTATTCGATTTGAGTTTGATTTGAGTTTTTGGGTCAGTAATATCCGTTTGAGTTTTAGATATTAGATTTTTTCATTAAATAACCCCCGAGTCGAATTTCGAGTATATTCAAATGTATTAGAGTTAAAAATAATTCACATGAATTCAAAATTCGACCTTTAATAAATGTGCCTCCCAATATGTTGTTTGTGCCATCAGTTTAAGGGGGATTGTGTGGCTTATTGTGGCCTAATATCCTAGAATAAATGACTGTGGTGCAGTAACTTAACTGGAGGGGGGCGGGCCCTGGTGCGGGATATGCATGACCTTAGGAACAATACAGTGCAGCTGCTGAATGCAAAAGAGTCTCTGGAATTCTATTTCGAACATTGATAAGTATTTGAAAGCTATGCGACATATGTGGTATATTCACTTAGGCAATGCCTTTTGGAAAATCATTTCTTGTGTAATTTGGATGAAAAGGATGCATACAATCATATATATATATATATATATATATATATATATATATATATATATATATATATATATATATATATATATATATATATATATATATATATATATATATATATATATATATATATATATATATATATATAGTTCGAAGCTAGTGCACCCGTCACTCTATGGTAATGCCTTGGTGCTGGTTATAAGCAGTAATCTGTAGCGCACAAAAGAACTGCACACACAGGACTTTATAGTGAAAAACAAAAATTGTTGGCTTTTTTACGACGTTTCGGCTCCTAAACTCGAGCCGTCATCGACGGCTCGAGTTTAGGAGCCGAAACGTCGTAATAAAGCCAACAATTTTTGTTTTTCACTATTAAGTCCTGTGTGTGCGGTTCTTTTGTGCGCTATATATATATATATATATATATATATATATATATATATATATATGTACCTCTGTGTAGCTTTAGATAATCTCTATGAATACATAGTAGTTTAGAGAAACTCATGGAACTCAAAATGCTCTGGGTTTCATTCCCTTGTCAATCCATTATGATTAAGGGCAAGTCACTTAAACACCTTTGCCTTTCATAAGTTCTGCACCAAATACCATCGCCGGTATAGCATTGGACCAAACAAAAATTGGATCACGGATAGAGCACTATGGTTGGGCAGTTTGGGGGTTTTGCCTCATGCATGACATTAAAGTTGGAATAAAGTTACATATGTGGCCAAATCATCCACTATATAGCCTGTAGTCTATAGACCAACATTTTGGACTACTCTGTGAAGATCCAAGATGCCCTTTTCCAACTCTTGTAAAGCCAAAGTGCCTATTTTTTTTTCCATATAACCTTGTGTGAACATACATTGTCAGATTCCTCTTAATCTACTAGTCAATGGCACCCTTTCAGCAATGGATTTACAACCCTTTGTCTGGTATTAACTGACTACAAGACATAAATATGCTGCTGTTTCCTTCAGAAATGATAAATAATGCTTCAGAGTTGCTGAATTGTACAATTTTCTCCTTTGCCTTTTTATCCTGCTGTTTTTGACGTTTTCTCTCACTTTTGTGCAGTGGGAACCTGTAATCATTAACAATGCTGCCCCTGTGATCACGCACTTTGCTAACAATACTGCTCCTGTGTGACTCTCATTTTAGGGCACAGTATCAGTGGAAAGAAATCTCATTGCTCTGCAAGTTAAGATAATTCTGCCTCCGTTGAATAATTAATGGGAAATTAGCAGTAGATTCTGCGCATATGGGGAGAGAAGCTTTTTTCCCAGGGGATAAAACAGCTGGTTTGAAAGTATGTTTCCTGCATAGACTGTACATTTTCCCAGCCCAAGAAATAAAACAAGCCCACCTGTAAAAAAAGTGTATGTAGTGGAAGCCATTCTGTGGATTCTTGGCCATAAGAGGGATAGTACCAGCACCCATAGTGGTTTGGATGGCTCTGTTGCGGTACTAACTATGGAAATATGTTAACTTTAAGCTAGAGAAGGCATAACTTTTCTAATCATTTATAAATTTAAATTAATGCTCAGAGAATGACTCATAATTTAATGCTATATATAGACAAAACCATATGTTTGGAGATATACATCATACCGCCCAACTGTCCCGCTTTTCGCGGGACAGTCCCGATTGTTACAACTCAACCCACAGCCCCAGATTGTTACTGAAATATCCCGACTTTCTCTTTGATCTCCTGCACCGAACAGCCAGAAAAAGATACAATGTTTCTAAAACTTAATTGGCTTTTGGCAGTGAGCCCAGAATATGCGGCAGGTGTAAATAGATACTTTTTTTTTACAATTTAAGATAAGCAGAGAAGCAATTGTAACAATTTAAGATAAGCAGGTCTTTGGGGGAAAATGTAACTTGCAGCTTAAAGGGAAATTCACCTTCATTAGCAAAACTGTAATAACACATAAAAACCACAGACGTGTTTAAACCTTCATAATCTGCCAAATTTTGTAAAATGAACATGGTAATTAGGGGGTGTGACCACAAAATTGGGCATGGGCAAATCTTTTGGTCCCTCTTTCAATTTCAAAAACATATGATACATATATACCGTTAATGTGATTGATTGCATTCAGTGAGTGAAACTTGTGGTTTTTGTATGCAGGTGGATGATCAGATGAAGCTATTGCAGAACTGTTGGAGTGAGTTACTTATTCTGGACCATATATTTCGTCAAGTTCTACATGGGAAAGAAGGTTCCATTCTGTTGGTCACGGGACAGCAGGTAAGCGCTGTGCCACTGATCCTTTTACTAGAGTCACATTCTTGAGGTTCTCTTGGTTTCTTGACAAGGGCAGACATTCAAACATGTTAGAAAAAATAAAACATGAGAAATTTTAAAGAACCAGTAATTCCAAAAAGTAAAAGCTTTTGTGTACATTATTTGATATATTCTTAGATGGCTGAGGGGAGAATAAATATACCTGACTGTAGACTGGGTAGATCGGTAGTGTCATAGCTGCTAAATTGATAAGGATTCTCAGGTGAGGCTACATATACAGACATCTAATCTGTGCTTGCGCCATACTAAAAATACTTTCTGCAACACAAAGAGCAGCAGAGACAATGGCATCCACGGAGACACATTCACTTACATATACACAGCCCAAAGCCACATCAGAGTTCAGTTTCACTCCATGATAAGCGTTCCTGACCACAGCTATTCCTGGACACACTCTTGCTACTGTTTAACAGGTGCATATTGTCACAGCTGTCACTGACACATTGAATGTGTCACCTGTTTCCACGCTTATATTTCACAGGCACAGACCCAAAGTGAATTGCTGACTGTGTTTACTGGGTTAAATGATCAGTCCCTCTGGAGAGCTGGAGTGGTGTTGAAGAAGGGAAGTTTAACGGACAGAAGGGGCATTTCCACATAGATGCAATTGATCCAATGACATTCAACTGTATGATGGGCTAAAGATTCAGTTAATGTAGAGTTGGGGACTGAGAGAAGTCATAGCCAAGTATTAGATGCAATTAAGGGGTTAAACTTTTAGCTTGACAATGGCTTCCATACCTACACAGTTTATGAAAAAGCTTAAAATAAAAAATATAGATGCTCAACTACAAGTGTTTTTTTTATTTGTTTTTTTATTGCAGCATTGCTCACTTAACTTTCTCCCCATAAATCCCATCAGCTATTTAAATACTTATTTTTACAAGGGCATCATTAGCATTATATGATAATTTTTTTTTCTGCCTTCCATTTACTTTACATAATCTCCAGGCTGACCAGAAAGTTCAACTCCTCCATGCCTCGTGGATGCAGAATTTAAAAATAAAATACAATTAATAATCAGATGTTTTTTTCTCTCTATTTTTAATTGCAAATTGTTGCCAGGGTGTCTCCAGACGGCCCCCGGCTCACTCATGGGGGGTAGGCTTGCGAACATAATTATGGAAATTAGCCATCAATACATATGAAAAATTAATCTAGGTTGGTGTGGCTGAGTGGCAGGCGAGGGATATATCCAGATTATTTTGCTGTTGCTGCAGTCAGATATTCTTTGCATTTAATAGATTAACCCGTAGTGGTGCACTTCCACTTCCCCCCTAACATTGTTTTCTATATGAACCATTAATGTGTGCTTTATGCATTTATAATACATGGCATTTACTTCTGTCTCATTCTAATAAGTATCATATATAAAATGACACTGGGTGAGTTACCTGAACAGAGACACTCCAGCTGTTGACCTGTTGACCTACAGTTTCCAGCATATTCACTGCCAACTCAGCTGGGTGCAGAGGGCCATTCATATGTAAAAAAAAAATTGGTGTTTTATAAATAAATAGTAAATATTAATAATCTTTTCACTTGACCTGATCTATGCTCTCTAATTTTCAGGTGGATTACTCTGTCATTGTCACACAGGCCGGAGCCACACTAAATAACCTCATGAGTCACGCACAAGATCTTGTTGCCAAGCTTCGTTCTCTGCAGTTTGACTTGAGAGAATTTGTGTGCCTGAAATTCCTGGTACTCTTCAGTCTGGGTAGGTCCTCCAATTCTCTAACCCCTCTTTTCTGTATTAGAGTCCCTCCCCAGGGGTCTGGAGTATGTTAACGTGAAACTATAGTAACTTTTGTAGATTTAGAAGTCCTTTTATCTATTAATGCACCAATTTGCATATTGCAGCAGAATTTGTTGGTTCACTTACATTGAACAATAGGTGCATGTTTGGGCAATGTACACTTGACAGTCATTTTTAGGACAAGTTCACCCTAATTCAGAACAGTAAAACAACAATGTAAAGTAGCCATTTGTTTAACTGAGTGATACTACAATTTTTGGATATTTGCCTTTACTGATCCAAGGAATTGCCTGTATTTAGTGCAAACCTTGTTATTATTATAATTGTCATTGCCTTTACTGTCAGTGACCAAACTGGGGCAGTTCTTAATAGTGGTACTAACAGGTAAACTGGTATTCAAATTGTAGACTTCTTATTTCACCCTAAGAGACATAGGTGGAGATTCGGGGAGAATTAGTCGCCCGGCGACAAATGGCCTCTTCTTTGAGCGACTAATCTCCCCAAACTGCCTTCCTGTTGGCTAGAATCTAAATCACTGGCGGGATGGCACTCGGATCGCTTTGTTTCCTCGTGAGGCAACTTTGGGCGACTTCGGAAATCAAATCGCTCCGAGTGGCATCCCGCCAGCGACATACATTCTAGCCGCCAGGAAGGCATCGCAGGGAGATTAGTCGCTCGAAGAAGAGCCGATTTGTGGGTGACTAATCTCCCCCAAATACCATTGTGTGCCTCTACCCTAATACAATTCTAGCTTGAACATTACCTATATTTAACTTTATACAGTATAGTTACTAATAATTCTAAATGTGACCTTAGTACAATGTGCAGTATCTCCCAACACACACACACACTGGGGCTCATTTAGTTAAGTTGGCTGTGCTTAACAATGGACACATACTGTATGCCCCAGAGCAATGATCCATAAAAAACAATCTGAGATTATTATTCCATCTGCAGAATCATCAAAATTGTGCTTCGTATTATGAATTACAGCACTGGGGCCCAGTTTTAGTATGTGAGCCCCAATGTTTTGCACACAAACCTTTATATATGTATTACCATATTTTGTTTACACACACGTATATTATCACACATAGAGATAAATGTTAACTGGTTAGATATCTTTTGCTTATTATTGAGTTAAAAATATGGATTCAGTGCCTTAAGGAAGGTACCCTGAGTATGTGCCTGGTATAGGGGCACGAAACGCGTAGGATCTGTCTGCACACCCACTGTTTGTATCACACTGTATGCAGAAATAAAGCCGCATTGATATCATAATAGGCGTCTTTGGCACGAATTGGCCTGAGCTCCGTATGTGAGTCATTTGCTCACAGTGCCTTAACCACTCAGTTTCCACTGAGGCAAGAGGGAGTTAATAACTCTCCAGACCACACTGCATCTTTATTACATTGAATGTAATAAGTATTTCTCTTTTTGTGTCTAAAGCAGATCGTTGATCATAATCATTGCACAGCTTTATGTTTAAATCAATAGTTATTTGTTTAGCAATAGAAAAAACGGATGTAAAATATATGGAGAGCGTTGAGTATTTCTAAATAGCTTAATAAAAACAGTTTGATTGCATCTCATTTGTTTAACTTTGTGTAGGGAGGATAGGGAAATTATGCTAGTCAACAGAAAGATGCAGCATCTTTAAATCATGACTGTCACCTCTGCAGCCTTCTGGCTGTTAAACTATAACTCCCAGCACATACCTGGGCATCCTGGAAGTGAAGTGGCAGCAGGACAGCAGGTAGGGCATCCTTGGGCTGATCTTTTTATTGCTGCAGTGAAATTGCTTCGAAAAAGGAGATAAAGATATTTATTTTAAAAAGTTAGGCTAAAACATGTTTCTACTGTATTTTTACAATACAAAATCCTGGCCTTCCAGACTGCATATGATCTCCGAAATGTGGTACCCAGGTGCTAAGCTAATCAGAAACCATAATTAGGGTTTCAACCATGTTTTGTTGTGGGCTGTATGTACTGTAACATAATACCCTACCAGAAGGGATGTCACTTAGACCCAAGGGCATTTTGTACTAGATCCAAACCCTCCTGCCCCAGTATGAGTGCAGGAAGTGCTCGGGGGGGAAATCAAATCGTTAAGAAATCTTCTGAATAGTCTCTGCATAGACCTTTTTCTTGAATCCAAAAGTTCAGAAAAATGTACTTGAATTATATTCTGAAGACACATACAATAGGCAGTGGTGAACGACCCCTGTTACCAGGGGGTCAGGGGCATCTAGTATACCAGCATACCTCCTAATATTTTTGATATAAAAATCTCTATATTTTTAGCTATAGCCACACTTAGACAATCTCAAAGCTTCCTCATTACTTCATCATCTTTTCTCCATTCCCCTTAACTTTCTATTTTTCCAGGGAATCTCATGATGAAATGTTCAAACAGGGGTAAAATCACCCAAATTCTTTGTCATTATCTGACTGTGACCAGCTTTTGTGTATATACTCCCAAACTTGGCTGCCCTTTTATTAGACACCAGTGGGATCACCTGACTATATATTGATAATGGGTTGAGTGCAGAGGACTCTTGTATTTGTCTATATGTATTTTGTGGTCACAGCCTCATTGCACCCCCGCCTAATGATTTTGGAAACTAGTGGTGAGCACAACTTTCCCTTGTTTGTTATAGTTCTACAGGAGCAGTGACCAGCTCCATTTTGTAGCTCCCACCCTTCCCAGCTATAGTCAGGTGATCCCACTGGTGTCTAATAAAAGGGCAGCCAAGTTTGGGAGTTTTACTTTGAAAGCAGCTAGTAAGTTGCAGGTAAAACGTATTCGTCCCTTTTATAAAATGTATAATTAAGCAATAGAATTCTTAATGAATCAGATGAAAATTAAGCGTAGGACTGGCCAGATATGGGATGATTTTGACGTAGTTGGCCAGCTTAAATATATTGCAATATATGGACAAACAATCCCTGTTTTGTTTAAAGGGTAAGGCATTTTTCAGTAGCTGTATGCACAAAATGTCTCTGTCTTAAATATAATGATAATGGGTTGAGTGCAAAGGAATCTTGTATTTGACTATATGTATTTTGTGGTCACTCCCTCATTGCACCCCCGCCTAATGATTTTGGAAACTAGTGGTGAGCACAACTTTCCCTTGTGTTTTATATATATAAACTGCAATAATTGACAGCACTCCAAGGATGATTCCAACACAGCAAAAAATGAAGTAAAAAAAGTGGAGGTTTATTGGAAGGATCCTAATAAACCTCCACTTGTTGTACTTCATTTTTGCTGTGTTGGAATCGTCCTTGGAATGCTGTCAATTATTGCAGTTATTGTTTACCCAGGCTTTTGGTGAGTTATATTATTTTGCAACCTGATGACAACAGCTTGTAAAACCTGTAGAAGCCCATCACATTCACATCCCTAGAAATGGCCAGCAAAGTATTGTGAGGAAAAGACATAACCCCAAGAATGGTTCTAATTTCCTAAGGAGTTAGGGTAGGTAGCTGCACGCAATCTTGGGGTGCATAGAAGAGAGGCCTCTAAATTATAATTTTGCATTTATAATAACAATAATAATCATGCCAATAGCAATTGTAAAGGAAAGTTTTGAGAGATAGTATTCTTTAAAGGGGTCGTTCACCTTTGAGTTAACTTTTAATAAGATTCTAGAGTGGGATATTCTGAGACAATTTGCAATTGGTTTTCATTTTTTATTAGTTGTGGGTATTAAGTTATTTAGCTTTTTATTCAGCATCTCTCCAGTGCTTTTCAGATTTAGGTCAAGATATTTATATGTGTAATTAATGTCAGCGACTTGATGGGAATATTTGATTGCATTTTTGGAAGTCCACCTTTAAACGTAACCAATCATAGTAGTAGTACTGGTAACAGTTTGTTATCCTGGAGTTCAACTAAACCCCTTTTTATTATATCTGGTACATGATGTGCCTAGATGTACAAGTGTGGGGCCTTCTACTTTTTTACTCTGAGCACTCGACTAATTGTGGGTAAGGTCATTTTGGCAGATGACATTACAAGGTCAAAGAAGAGTACATTGAGTGATGCCACACAGAATAAATACTTTGAAACTGTATCTGCAAAAATAACTTCCATCTGTAGAGCATTCTCACATCTCAGATGCACTTACTATGATATAGTCTTCTAATGAAAATGAAACCACATGCCTTCCAACCAAACAATAACTTGATCATCTGTGCTCTCTCTCCAATAGAAAGTGCCCCTCCAAATCGCTAACAGACAATATAAAAATCAGAACCTTTACTGTTCTTACAGCTTACCAGTGATTGGTTGGTTTTGTGTTACTGCAAAGGAGAACTTTGCAACATGAGTAAAGTGGCCCTAGTGTTTCTGCACTTTAACTTATGAAGAGGCAAGAATTATAAAATTGTTTAGTTCATAGACATACTGGTTTAGTATTGCATTGCAACAAGAGCTTGTAACCAGGAAACCTATGGCCCAGAAATATTTTTATGTACGGCTGAATAAAATAAGAATAAGAAGGCCCAAATTAAGAGTTATTTGGTCCATGGGTAATAGGAAAAATGGGTGAAGCCTTGAAACTTTTTCACAGTGTTTTTTCGGATATTGTCAAAAGCAAAATTTGCCATTTCCCTGTTTTATTCCTTTGCTCTTCCATTCTCCACCATTGTCTCTGTATATTTCCTCATTCTCTCTCTCCATTCTCTCATCTATATCATCCTCTAGCTCCTGCCATATTTTAACTACATCTCTCGTTCATCACCCTCAGTAACTTATTGTCGAAAACACTGTGTAATCCTGCCTCTCTCTCCCTCTGTGAAACATTTTGCTTTCTTTTTCTATTGATATTACACTTACAGACTGCTGTGGAAAAATCAATATAGACTTTTCATTTAGTGTCCACATGCAGACCCAACAGGGTCTTGTGCTAGCCACACGATTAATCGCTGTTATTCCACTTTCGGTAAAAGATGTCTGTGTATGTCCTTTTCTTATTTAGACATAACAGCCCGATCTGTCATGTTTGTCTTGTGCCAATGTCCTTTCGTCAGAACATACTCTGATGAAACTCCATTTGTTATCAATGCAAGGGCTAAATATAAAATGCAAAAAACTGATTTAAAGACAATACCATCTACAGATACTACTGCTGTATTTTACCTGATACTGTAAAGGAAGAACATAATCTTACCTTTATGTACAGTGTTTAATCACCCACAAAAAAAATGAATAAATAATCAGACTTTGCTCTTCCATGCTGTAATCTCAGGGCACTGAGCAGTGCAGGGACCTTTTAGGTTTTGCATCAATTTCCTTCTTCACTAGCACATGCTATGTATAAAGGCACATGCAAATAGCTGCCAATCAGGCCAATTAAAGTCTGATTTTTTCAAGATTTATTAAAGTCAGATGGTGTTAAAAGTCCGGATAAAAAACTCAGACCTGCCTAGATCATGTAGAAGTCAATGGCAGATGTCCCGAAGATATCCTGATTTGCGCTGGGTTTCTGAAAAAGTCACGTATTCAGGCGTCAAATCTGAAAACAGTTGCGGATTCAGATTTTTTTATACAATCTTAGCAAGACTTTTCCAGCACAAGAATTTTTCAGCAAAATTTAATGATAAATAGGAGGGAAAGTCTGTGTGGATTTGGTCGAAGTGGCTTTCCAAAAATAGTGAGATAACTTTAAATATTGATAAATAACCCCTAAGAGTTATGATCAAGTGGTACTTTGGGCAGATGAAGTGCAAACCAGTACAATCGCCATTCATTTCAATGGCATGGTACTTACCTCTTACCATCACTGAATACATATATACCTATAAGTCCATGGCTTTTGAACTTGTATAAAGAACTTGTGGCAGAAAAACACAGCCTATTATTATGAGATGTTCTTTAATACCTTGGTATGAAATGTCTCACAGATTCATTATATTATAGGAGAATGGTGCTCTTAATCTGTTAAATCATAGACCAACTAGGTCACCCAGCTATTGATTTGTGTCTGGGGCCTCTCATAATCATTTTTAAACACATCAGAAATGGCTCTTCAAACAGAAAGTCTAGTTAGACAATTACCCTCATTGGCATATGTATGAGGGAACCTGGTACTAGTTGGGCACCTACTTAAAGGAAAACTATACCCTCAAAATGAATACTTAAGCAACAGAGTTTATATCATATAAAGTGTCAAATTAAAGACTTTTATCAAAAGGGTATATATATTTAAATAAATATTGCCCTTTTACATCTTTTGGCTTGAACCACCATTTAGTGATGGTTTCTGTGCTGCCTCAGAGATCAGCTGACCAGAAATACTAAAACTCTAGGGGGTTATTTGTCAAAGTCTGATTTTATCTCAACATATTCTGCTGCAAACTCAGATCAAATCCACTCAAATTTTTTACGCTTATGTATTATATTTTCCCAAAAATCTGATTTTTACATATTTTTTCTGATTTTTCATAGAAAACTCAGTTTTTTCTAATTTTTACCCGAAAACTCAGATGTCTTATGTTTTTTGCCCGAAAACTTTGGGGTATGGCATGAAACACATCAAAAAATCATTGGGACTTCTCCCATTGACTTATATGCAACCTGGACAGTTCTGAGATGCCGGATTTTCTGATTCTGACTTTTCCATCCTCGGGGTTTAATAAATTCCGAAAAATGTTCGATTTTTTAAAAGTCCAATTTTATAAAAAGAATCACAATTTTTCGTGATTTTTGCATTCGAAGTTTAGTGAATAACCCCCTTACTGTAACAGGAAGAAGTGTGGAAGCAAAAGACACAACTCTGTCTGTTAATTGGCTCATGTGACCTAACATATATGGTTTGTTTGGTATGTTTGTGTGCACCATGAATTATAGGATCCCAGGGGGCGGGCCTTACTTTTTAAAATGGAAATTTTCTATTTATGATTACCCAATGGCACTTACTACTGAAAAAGTATATTATTATGAAAATGGTTTATTTACATGAAGCGGGGTTTTACATATGAGCAGTTTTATGTGATATCTTTTTATACATTGTTTCAGGGGGTATAGTTTCCCTTTAAGACTAAACCAAGGGAATGGCTGCACAAATAAATTGTACAATATATAACTTCACTTTTTGTATCTTTAGGATAAATTTACAGTATATTACATTCTTATTGTGGCAATCTGCTACCATTGACTACTATACCAATGCATTAACCTAAGGCAGAGAATCAATTAAAAATGTTTTGCCTACAGTAGATAGATCAAAATAATCATTGATACTAGTACAAATTTTCCCTATTGATTAGTCAGCGTCTTTATCAAAGCAGCATACTACAACTTGTATAATTCACGGCTGTATGAAGACACCAGTAGTGATAAGCGAATTTGTGGCATTTTGCTTTGCCGAAAAATCTGCGAATTTCCCATGAAATTCACGAAACGGCGAAAAATTCTCAAATGTATTTTTGACGCCGGTGAATTTTCGAGGCGGTTTCACAAATTTATTCGCCGGCAACAAATCGCGGGAATTCGCACCTGGCAAATAAATTCGCCCATCACTAGACACTGGTCATATATTTTGTCCCAGCAGTCAAGAGGTAAACACAACACAAATTGTTACAAATAGTCATAAAAATAGCTGTGGAATTTTGCTGTGTTAAATAGGTTGTGTAAATTTGTATCAATGGGTAGTGCCATCTATTAGGAGCATGGACTGCATTGATTTTCTCACAATTGGAGTACCTGTGGGTTAGCCTAGCAGCAGTAGGAAATAACAGATAAGGGTTAAATGTCATACATGGGAAAGATGCAGATTACAGGATGGAGATATGAACATATGGGACCTGATATGTTGCCCACTAGTAGGTGCTGCGGGAGACAGAAGTAGAATATAGAGAGATATGTATATGTAGTAGATTGATTGGTAAATAAATAAAAATTCTCTCACATATCATACAGATTCCTTTAAGCTGATCCAGCTAATAAGTATACAGTGTTTCCCATGTTTCTGCACATCTACCTATAGTAGTTCTACCCATTCAGGCAAAGCTGCCTCCAGGCAAGATTGTGAGGCAAAAAACTACAGAGAGATTATTCAGATCAGGCTACTGCATCTCTGCAAGGACATTCCTGTCAGTTACTTTCATACTAACAACAAGAATACGATGGGCTTCCAAATAATGATATAAAGAATGATGCGATCCGCATCGGAGCTCACCCAGTAGCGCTGTGCTTTCCTGGTCGCAGCCCGTACGAGACGCCGGCCACTTCCCGCCGGTATTCAGTGTAGAGTAGACAGTATTCTCGTCACTATCGGCGCTGATCCAGGACACGGCACACAGACAACAGCGTCAATGCAAAAGGTTGGCTTTATTTGAACACACATGCGGTTGTGGATTACAGCGGTGGATACACAAGGCTGTCTGACTTACGCGTTTCTTGCCGGATCCCCCGGCACTTCCTCAGAGGAAGTGCCGGGGGATCCGGCAAGAAACGCGTAAGTCAGACAGCAATCTAGCCAGTGGTGCTGACCTCTAAAATCTTTAATTCATGATGTTGCTAAGTGTCCTGCAAGACCAAATCGTTCTCTGTTAAATGACACACCCTTTAAGGTAATGGCACTAACTAGTCTGAGATAGGTCCAGCCACCAGCAATGAAGAAAATTGCTCCCCAATGGCTCCCCAACTCATTGCAGCAGTGAAGCTGGGCAATGAAGGTCCATGGAATTTCTAGCATTTAAACAAATGCCACTAAGCACCCACTATAATATGACAATCGGTCTCACTGATGTATATCTTAGTATCATCTTAAGTAAAAGCTAATTGTAAGCTGAAACTACGTAAATCTTCCTAGTTAAATGGGGCTGTTTGCTTTACCCGATTAAGTGCTAAAGGCTGGCCGACGCTGTGTAATTAACAGGCTGAAGGTTTGATTGCATTAATGTATGCTGGCTGGTCTGGACGCAGGCATGGGAAATCTCTCTGCTGTCTGGCTACATGTAATGTATTCAAAAGGACCTTAGGGCCTACTGTTCAATGATGATAGAAAAGTGTGCGTGGCCCCTCCATACACTTATTCTGTGGCTGTTTCATGTAAAAAAGAAAGAGGTAATTAATCCCTGAGTGGGTAAACATGAATAGATCAGAGGAAGCTTCTACAGAAGGAAGTGGAAAGGCCGCTTCTTACTTAAGATATTTCTGTGCAAAGTTTCTTACAAACCATGGATTTCATGCCGGAAGCTTCAATCTGGAGATACTGCATGGGAAGTCCAAGCACCTTTGCCTGCACGGTGTCCGCGCACAAATGTGGCGCTTTACAGAAGGTTTATAGCTCGGTCTGCAAAATGCCTCTCGTGTTATATCTCCGGCTAAATTGACTGCAGCTGTGTAAAGCTAATTAAATTTATATAGCTGTAAAATAAGGTGCAGTTGAGTAGCATAGCCCTAGAACTGTAGGTTCTACAGAAATCATAGGTAATAAGATATAAATTCACACACATGGTAACATGTTAATGCTTTAACTAGACTTTAATCCTGGGCTGAATTTTTCATTTCAATTCTTGTAGAGCATTCTCTTCATGACTGTTCTTGTAGATTCTGTCTTGCAAAGGCCACTATCCCCTCAAACGATCTTACTAATTTGTATTTAGAATATGAAAAAATATCAATGCTAGCATAATTTTAATCGAGAGAACTGTCCTTGTGCAACAAATTCCAGTTTAAGACCTCTATCAGCTGGCTGTCCTCCAACTACAACAGAACATGCCCCTATCTTACAAGGTCCCAAATGCTTCGGGTTCTTGTTAAAGAATTATTATACAAGTAGAGAATTATGGAAGGAGAGAAAGGAACTTGTGGCCAGTGAGCCTGTAGCAGTTTAGGCAATATGAAAACTGCTTCATAGCAGATAGAAGAACATAAAACATCATTTTACACTCACTGCTTAATATTTCTGCAGATAATGAAAAAAAGAAATTTATATATATATATATATATATGGAATATTATGCAAAGCAAGGCACTCACAGGACTTTAAAATGTGGTGAAAAGAGATAAAGTTTATACTGTATATATACATATTGTATATATATATATAAATTCTCTTTTTCCTTCCCATAAATTAGCACTTGCCTTAAATTTTATTAGAATTTATCCTTGAGAAAGGGCTGGCACAGTTGGAATTAGCAAATACATAATTTGTTATTTTTACTTCTGTTAGAAAGATGCTTACAGCAATCATTATCCTGATATACTAGAGACATGAAAGAGACGAGAAACCCTTATTTATGAGTTAGGTGTTGTTGTTTAATCAGAATAAACAAAAAGTTGTTTTTCTTTGCAGATACCTATAAATACAGGATACAAAATCAGGATAGTGGAAATTTTAATCAGGCTTAGCACACATACAAGGGACTGATTTAGTGAGCTGTGCATGAACTCTATTAAAGTGGTGCATTTCTCAGGGCCACTAAATACTAGCAGATGAACACTAATCAGTCAGTCAAACAAAATCTTCCTAATTCATAAACCAAATGGAAAGTAAGAAGTCACAGCACCGAACATACTGGATTTAATCACACAAAAGTAAATGACTCAAAAAACTGGAAAAAGTTCCTGGATTTTCAATGTTAACAACAGTTTAAAATAGTTATTTATTGTATGGTGTCAATGGGCTGCATTTAACCTATGAAACATGTCACTGCCCTTAGTTCGTATTAGTCCTAGGAAAGGGTGACACTTTAACCTTCCGCTCTACAACCTGGATGAGAATATATTGTCTACTCGATATAAAAATAAAAATGCATGAGAATCTTCAGCAAGGTTAAAGGCCAGCAGCCCATCCATTTTCCAACGATGATCCGTCTCAGAGACATATATTTTAGGAGGTGACTCCTTGTGAACATCACTTTGCTCTCCAGCTGAGTGTAGCAGATGGCTCATTAGCATAGTCTTGGCCTGTCCCAGGATTTCGCTATCATTTAGAAAAATGTCTTGTGGAAACAGGACTTTTTGTCTAATTTTATTAGAATTAACGGTGTGGTGGGTTGGACTCCAAATTCACCTTAGGTCAGAAAAATTAATTCAGAATGATATGAATTGTTGCATTACTCTGGTTTAAAGATAGGACGCACCCTGGAGACTCATTAGGGAACTATATATTATGTGCCGGCGCTGAGAATCAACTACCTTTGTGTCACTAAAGGGTTTGACCTTGTTCTATTACTGCTATCGTTGATTCTGCTTGATTGAAGTTGTATAATGTGTTAAAGTGAATTATACCTGACCTTGTTTCATTTATTTATTTGTTCTTTATTTTTCCTTTTACCCTCACTAGATAGATAGATAGAGAGAGAGAGAGAGAGAGAGAGAGAGATGCAGTCCAATATATGTAAGGACATATATATATATATATATATATATATATATATATATATATATATATATATATATATATATATATATATATATATATATATATATATATATATATATATATATAACATACATCTTTATAAAACTAAGCATTATACAAATACAGATATAGAATCCCATTATTCAGAAATAACAGGAAGTCAATCTCCCATAGGTGATATTTAAAAAAAAAAAGAGATTTTAGAGATTGATTCGCTTTATCTCTGGAATAATAAAACAGTACCTTGTACCTGATCCCAACTAAAACAAATTTAATTGGTTTATTTGATGTTAAAAATAATCTGTATAATAACCTGTTCTCCCAAAAAGCTCTAGAACAGGGGTCCCCCTTTTTCACCCATAAGCAACATTCATATTTAAAAAAGGTTGGAGAGCAACATAAGTATGCAAAAAGTTCCTGGGGGTGCCAAATATGGGCTGTGATTTGCTATGTGGTAGCCCGTATATGGACTCGCACACTACAGGACGCTCCATTTGGCAGTACATCTCTTTTTTTTGTAACCAAAACTTGCCTCCAAGCCTGGAATACAAAAATATGGACCTTCTTTGAGACCACTGGAAGCAACATCCAATGGGTTTGAGAGCAACATGTTGCTCTCAAGTCTCTGCTCTAGAATATGTTAATGCCATTTCCTATAGTAGTCTACTTTAATTTACTTTAATTCTTCAGTTTTGATTGGTCTGATTTTTTTGCACTAGTTAGTACCTGATGGCCACTAAGCTAAAATAAATATGTGTTGATGGTGCACTTGTGCCACAACTGTTTCGTAGAACTCTCTAGCATGAATTGTCTACAGTACAGGATGAACTGGTGTGACGTATGATAGGTCATCAGTACTGACATCAATACATTTGCTAAAATAAAAAAAATATTTTCAAGAATATTGTCAATTCATGCATATGTGTGTTTTATAAACAATATATTCCTTAAGAATTGTAAATGGTATTTTCTTTCAAATATACAGTATGTACAAAAATTGGGACTTCATCTCTAACCATCGGCCCCTGCGTACTGAAATATTGTAAATAATCAAAGCATAAAGATTAAAAAAGCAATATTTATTCTAGGGATGCACGGAATCCACTATTTTGGATTCGGCTGAACCCCCGAATCCTTCGCGAAAGATTCGGCTGAATACTGAACTGAATCCGAATCCTAATTTGCATATGCACATTAGGGGTGAGAAGGGGGAAACATTTTTTAATTCCTTGTTTTGTGACAAAAAGTCATGTGATTTCTCTCCCTGATCCTAATTTGCATATGCAAATTAGAATTCAGATTTAGTTCGGCCGGGCAGAAGGATTCGGCCAAATCCTGCTGAAAAAGGCCGAATCCTGGATGAATCCCAAACCGAATCCTGGATTCGGTGCATCCCTAATTTATTCACAATATATCGGCTGGTGGGGTTAAGCATTTAAAGTAGCGGGATCCCTCCTCCCACATGCAGCACTGCTTGTTTTTAATTTGGTTTTAAACAGTACATTATGGCATGGTTGTGAATACATTTTGCCATTTTATCTTTATGCTTTGATTACTTACAATATTGGAGTACGCAGGGGCCTATGGATGGAGATAAAGTCCCAATTTTTGTACATATATTTAAAATTGTTTGGGGACACTCAAATCTACATTATATAGCCTTTGGTTATGACAGCCATAGATATACTTTGCTTGATCAAATTTGGTATTTTTCATGTACTATTTTCTTTCTTTACTCAGATGTCAAGACCCTGGAGAACTATCAGCTGGTGGAAGGAGTTCAAGAACAAGTTAATGCTGCTCTACTGGACTATACCATGTGCAATTATCCACAGCAAACTGATAAATTTGGCCAGTTGTTGCTACGGTTACCAGAAATTCGGGCAATAAGTTTGCAGGCCGAAGAGTATCTGTATTATAAACACCTCAACGGGGATGTGCCATGTAACAATCTTCTCATTGAAATGCTTCATGCAAAGAGGGCCTGAACCATTTCCCACCTGAACTACACACATTGCAAATACTGTTTAAAGACTTTGTAAAGGTTAAAAAAGGTATAATCAGAACTTTAAGTCATTAAGTGATGCATCAGGGTATTTGTATTTCAAACTGTGAAAGACATTACTTATCTACAGAAGATTCTATATGGACCTTTCTGCCTGAATTCAAAATGGCCTCCTGAACAGAACTGAGAACTATTGTGTTTGTGTAAAAAAAAGAAGCTCCAAAGAGAAGCTCAGAAAAGATTGTTCTGTTAAATATGTGTCAAAGAGAAGAACCTCAGAAGATCCCTATGTTCAACCTTCCCTTGCTAGCTGAGTACAAATATAAGTTTGCAGATAAAGCCTATGCATTCTATTGCAGTGTTTTGTTTCATATATGGTTGGCCAAAATTTAAACCAAAAAAAAAAAGTTTTCTATACACACACACATATATATATATATATATATTAGCATGTAAATGACTCTCTCAATTTGTTGGATAAATGCCTGCAAAATGCAAAGCATGGCGGTCAAGTATGGCTTCCATATGTGCAAGGCCTGTGTTTCTCAGATTACATAGAGAACACCCCTGATACTGTTCTGCCTCTTAGTCCAAACTAAATTCAATGCCTGGAACACCAGAGAGCTCATAATGGGTAGCTGGCACCTCTGGCACTTTAAGAGCTTTAATGTGAATTCTTATGTCTCCAAATGTGTACAATGTATTAAAAGGAAAGAAAGAAAAAATGGTGAGAATGAGCTGATCACATTTACATCTTTCTTGAACCAGAGAAGCTTCTAATCTTTGCACTGTGTTCTCTTAATCGCTTGTTACACGTTTCACTTCTGCACAGATGTTCTCTTTGGAGACGGCCTGACTTTTTTATGTTCATCTAAAATTTAATTGTACAAAGGTATGACATTATCTTGTATTTTGTGTTTACAAACTATAGAATGAACTCTGTTATAATGTCAATGCCGGACTCTGCGTCAGGTAGGAGTTCTCACAATTAGGCCACAAGGTACTGTCAATGTTCTGTCAGTTCCCACACTTGGTACAATACATTCATAATCAGAAAAGCACTTACCCCATATTACAGCAAAGAAAAGTAACTGCTAAAAATATTCCCTTCTGGGGTGGAGCATATCCAGCACAAGCAGTGAGTTAGCAAAACAAAATGGAATAGGAAAAGCAAACACGGAGGGGAAAGAGGGCCTGTAAATTCTGCAATACACTGTAATTGGCAGGAAGTACCACAATGAAGGCATTTTGTTATTCTAAAATAACTAGAGCAAAAGCAGCGAGCTCACCACGAGTTCAGTGTTCCAAGCAATCTATGGAGGGACCCACTGAACGTAAACAACAGTCAAGAGACAACTGAATACAATGCCCATTGAATTATGTTTCTGTTAATAGGGCACATTACAGCTGATCTTTTAACTGACTCCAGAACAACATTTCTAGAAAAATAAATGTATTTTAACATGTATTGTGACCTGTTGTATTGTCATACACTTTGCATTCAATACATCAAATTATTGACGCCATTGGAACGATCAAACCTTGCACTGTACAGTGGCTTTCCTATTGCCTTTTCACTTCACTTCTCCATTTTTGAATAACCAAATGTTAGCTGCTAAAAACATCAGTGGTTACCTGTCTAGGGCTCTCCTAATGGCCTCTCCAATGGTTCTCCCAAAGACATGCCTCCAAGTACAACTCAGAGGGTAGGAAGTGTAGAACCACACTGGGAAACAATAGTTGGTTTGTTTGACATAAGCCTCAATCATCAATTCCTCTCTTTTTATCTGAGGTCTTGAGCAGTTCTTTCTCGCCATATCAATGTTTTCATGTTTCTATCTGTCTATTTTTAGTTTTTTAATCCCTTTTTTTTTTATACACCCTGTGACTTATTCATCAAGTGGTAAAGAACACAGAAACAAATATTGCTTTTGAGCAGAGATGTTGAATGTGTAGGTGCTGATCTCCCATGGGTGCTCCTATTAAAGAGGCTTTATTGTTTTCTGAAGCTTTAGACACTTTTTATGAGATTTTCCATTTTTATAGACTAATTAGTAGATATGGGAGACTTAACAAGTAAGTTTTTTCCAATTTGCTGTGCAACTTGCCCATGATAACTTTTGCTTTAAATATGCATTACATAAAAGAGAGCAATTGTAGACAGGCCAGCTCCTTCTTTACCTTATTTTCAAAGGTCATCAAGGCGTGTTTTGTTATTGATATTGAAACCCCCTTAATTGTAAATGTATGACCTCTACATCTCATCTGGCACCATTCCAAGCCAAAATCTGCAGAAACCTAACTTTCACCAATAAAGTAGCTGACAGATTTGGTACCCATCACCATAACGATAATAATAACTAAATTTTGATTGCAATTAGGTATCATAAAGGGAACCATTTCAAGCAAATCATGACTAAATATGACTAATGCTTTTCTTTGGAGGTCACTGTTAATTCAAAAGCGATGGAACAGCAGTGTTTACTCAACACCATATCATCTATGCTGTACCCTATGGGATAAGTGTTTACGGAACCTGCATATATGTGGGATATTTTTCCATGAATTAATATTGAAATTGTGTATATCTGTCATAGCAGGTCACTGTTAAAGCTGCCCAGTTTATGATTGTGGTGATGATCCAGTTGATCGGGAGAAGACCTGAATGCACATTAGCAAAATGTTTTGAATTGCTCTTGTGAATAGGTAGTGTCTTTAATTAATCAGTGCTAATTTTCCTTTTAATATCATTTGCTTTTATTTTGCACCTCAACAGAAAAAATATTTTTGTTTACTATTTCATGAATATATATATATATATTATATATATATATATAGTCAAATATATAATATAATAATATATAAATATATAAGAATTCAAAAAAGAACCGCACACTCAGGACTTTTGTAAAGTGAAAAAATGTGATACTTATTTATTTCAACGTTTCGGCTCTAAACACAAGCCGTCTTCAGGAAGTGAAGACGACTTGTGTTTAGAGCCGAAACGTTGAAATAAATATCACATTTTTTCACTTTACAAAAGTCCTGTGTGTGCGGTTCTTTTTTTAAATTCTTACATAAGTATATATAACCAGCACCCAGGCAGTGACGACTGGAGGAGTTTAGAGTGCACCAGCTTGTGGTCAGTATATATATATATATATATATTAGCTTTCACATATCTCTTGTGGCAGAACTCCCAGCATTCCATATCCCCACCGACAGTATAATTGCATAGTCCTTGCCTCTACTTATCTGTAAATGTATAATGTACAACCAACATCAAAATGAACATGTTAATTACAAACCTATTTGCACAACACTGATGCAGAGCACTTTGTATTTATCATGTGCAGAGTAATGTGTGTCTAGTTTTTAGAGGAAGATGCATATGTTGTGTTCCTGTATAATAATGTTTATGTCAGTATGTATCTGAAAAAGGAGCCAATAATTCTGCACTAATGATATGCAAAGTAGCGTGGTGGCAGCTTTATGCTGACTGCCCTGCGGTCCTAATATGTTTTAAAAAAACACATACATTTGTATTAATTTTAAACTGTACTGTGCAGAATTGTATATAGTTGTAAAATGCTGAATGTTCCGCTATTTACTGATCCAGCTCTGTATGGTCAGTGTGCTAAAGAACAAAACAATATATTGTATAAGAAAGAATGACATATGTAAGCCAAGAACATCAAATGACCCTTATCGGCAGCAGGCAAGTTCCAGGACGCCAGCCCTGAACCGGTTGCACAATTATTTGGAGAGAACTCTCTGACATTTAGTGAAATTCACTTGATGAATAGTTTTATTTTTATGGAACAACTGTTCCCACTGCAGACAATTCAATTTCTAATTTATTGTCCTCATGGTTTCATCCTCCTGTAAAATATATAAAAAATAAAGAAGCAAAATATGTAATTTGCCTGTGGTGTGATTTTCACGTATTCAGAGTTCTGGAATTGGCATGTGCGATTTTCATTGTATTTCTTATCTGAGCAGTACCGCACCACAGAAAAAGACCAGCTTCAAAGACCAACACTGAGGTCTCTGTGTGTGTCCCATACAGGGATCTTAATCACAGGTTGATGTATTTATTGCATGGTCTCCCCACAAAGATGTTATAGTTCAAGGATACTGCCCTTTGGGAATAAATGAATACATATAGGTAATGAGAGAGAATTCTCAGTTGTCTTATGTCATGCAGAATAATGAAACATTCCCACCTTGATGGTCTGTGGCAACACTTGTCAGCTTGTTAAAAAATCTGATATACATGACTAAACTATATGAAATGTCAAAGCTTCCAGTATAAGCACAAATAAATATATGTACAAATTCCTTGCAGCACAAATCGGATTTTTCTCCGGTCAGTCCTTTATTAACAAAATGTTAATTATTGTTAATAAAGAAGTGATTTTTTTTTTTAAATCCGGTCTGTGCTGCTTACAACTTGGAATTTGTGGATTTACCGCATTTCAGCAGCACCCGGTCCTGATCAGCTTAATGGATGTGCAATAGACTTCATTGTTGTGCTATGTATTTATATATATATTTATGGTAGTTTGCCAGCTTAATTATATTGCAATATACGGACAAACAATGCCTATTTTGTTTAAAGGGAAGTCATTTTTGGGTAACTTAAGGCACAAAATGTCTCAATGTCTTAAATATATTGATAATGAGTTTAGTGCAGAGGACTCTTGTATTTGTCTATATGTATATCAAAACAGGGGGGTTGTGGGAGCACTCTAAAGGCTTTAAGGTATATATATATAAGTATAATAAATGCTATTGCATATGTACCCAAAACAGGGGTTATTTTGTTACAAAGTTATGATCATAAAATTTATAAACCCACCATACCACGTCATGGTACACCCCCTGTTTTGATATTATATATATATATTTATATATATTTATATATATTTTTTTTATTTTTTTTACTTAGTTGCCTTAATGGAAGAACCCACAACAACACTATTAGAATAGGAATTTGGCATGCAGAACATACTGCTTATCTGGCCATTTATAGGCATCCATATATTAAAACACTGACGTCATCATAATGTAAGATTCGTGAGTATTCATCCACCATATTAGCTTGTCCTGCGCAGTGTAACTGACTATTTCCCTTTTAGGAGGGCATTGCTGGCCACAAAGAAGTTACATGCACACAAAAGGATACAAGCAAGACAAAAAAAATATAATACATCACATGTTGCCTCCTCAGAAAAGAGACCACCAATTTTCTAGAGCTGTTCAAGAAATCATCTATCACAAAACTTCATTATCCCTAAACGGTCGCCCATCCATCCCGCTTCAAATAAAAAAGATTCATTTAATTCCCCGTCCGGAGAGGTGGAGACATTGGATGCACGGACATCTCAACCACTTATCAAACAATAACCAGCATAGTAATACCAGATTGGCCATATATTCACACAATCTCCCTGAATCTCTGGCTATTCCTCTTAACAATGCGACAAGCAGATGACAGGAAGACATTTCCTGAAAGCCTTTTAGATGGGGTCCCCTGCTCTGCTGGATGACATCCTTCAGTTATATGTTCTTGTAGACTTTTCCCCATAAATGGATGCATGGAGTTGTTCGTGCAGAGCGATCCATGTGCATTTAGCATTTCCTTTAGAAATAAAAGCAGCAATGCCGAACGTCCGATTTGTAAAGGTATTCCATTTGGAGTATTTAAAGAAGAAAGTCAATTCTCACACTGCATTGTATTTAACTGTTCTTATTTGCAATAGCATCTGCAGGTTTAATGTGTATAGAATTTTGTAAATTCTTAGCAAATTAAGATCAGCTGTTCAAGCAAGACACACCATAGAATAGATTATCTAATTTAAGTCAAAGGATAATGGCAAGTAAGAGAATCTTTTGCATCAGTGAAAGAATTATGGCTTTGGATACACAAAATAACTGAGCCTGGTGAAAACCTTAAATGAATGTGATACTTTGTTTATACTCAGGATGCACCAAAATTGCTATTTTAGGATTCCCGAATCCTTTACAAAAGATTCAGCGGAATAGAAAGAGAAAGAGAACAGCGTGCTGAGCGTGTGTTTAAAAATGTTATACTCATCCCTGGTTTATACTTGTTGACTTTTACAATGACACAAAATAATGCAAATGATGCTTTACCTTTGTTCTGGCTCTTTATGGGGCCAAAAGTGATAACAATGTCAGAGCAAGAGCATGGTTTCGAAAATCCTGATAAAAGATTTGAGTTTGGGCCACTGTCCTACAATCAATATGCTAAAAACCACAGTAACACTTTGAGAACCACCTAAACAAGTAGTTCAGTATCCAGCATACTTTATAATACTCTAAAAAATATATGTCTTGAAGGAGTTGTTCATCTTTGAGTTAACTTTTAGTTTGATATATAACTCAATGTGGTTTTGAGTTATTTAGCTTTTTATTCAGTAGCTCTCCAATTTGCAATTTCAGCAGTCCACAAGGCTGTGCTGGATGTTCAGATAAATATCAGGTAAATATTTGTTAAATATTATTAAATGTATCCTTTTTTTCTGAAATTACAGAAACTGCTTGGAAAGAGTACAATACAGTTTCAGGGAAACCATACATAATATCACTTATCTACAACATGATGTTCCCCTGAGTGAAACCAGGTTGTTTTCTGATAGCTGGGAATATAATGTTTTTATGTTACCAGTTAAAGGGATCCTGTCATCAGAAAATACGTTTTTTTTTTATATCAGTTAATAGTACTACTCCAGCAGAATTCTGCACTGAAATCCATTTCTCAAAAGAGCAAACAGATTTTTTTATATTCAATTTTGAAATCTGACATGGGGCTAGACATTTTGTCAATTTCCCAGCTGCCCCTGGTCATGTGACTTGTGCCTGCACATTAGGAAAGAAATGCTTTCTGGCAGGCTGCTGTTTTTCCTTCTCAATGTAACTGAATGTGTCTCAGTGGGACATGGGTTTTTACTATTGAGTGTTGTTCTTAAATCTACCAGGCAGTTGTTATCTTGTGTTAGGGAGCTGTTATCTGGTTATCTTCCCATTGTTCTTTTGTTTGGCTGCTGGGGGGGGGAAAGGGGGAGGGGGTGATATCACTCTAACTTGCAGTACAGCAGTAAAGAGTGATTGAAGTTTATCAGAGCACAAGTCACATGACTTGGGGCAGCTGGGAAATTGACAATATATCTAGCCCCATCTCAGATTTCAAAGTTGAATATAAAAAAATCTGTTTGCTCTTTTGAGAAATGGATTTCAGTGCAGAATTCTGCTGGAGCAGCACTATTAACTGATTCATTTTGAAAACATTTTTTACATATAAATATGTGTCTGCAGCTCTTTGGAACACTCCAGTTATAACCACTACATGTATGTTCCAGTGGCACATTTTATTATGGTTTTTCATGAAAAAGTGCCTGTCTAAGGCTAAAGGTGCCCATACACTGAGAGATCCGCTCGTTGGGCAATGTCGCCAAACGAGCGGATCTCCCTCTCCACCTTGAGGTGGGCAATATCGGGCTGATCCGATCATGGGCCCTAGGGCCCAATGATCGGATCCTAACGATGCCTTAACGGGCGGTCGGATCGCGGGACCCCATCAACGAATAGATGCGGCCATGATCCGACTGGATTTTCTGTCCCATCCGGTCTGTCGGCAGCTTTTATCGGCCCGTGTATGGCCACCTTTAGACACAGTTTGCAGTTATGTACTGTGCTATGGAATGCCATACTAGGTTAATAGGTAGAATATGTAACATAATATATTAAAAGGGTGCTTCACTTTTACTTTAAAATCTAGTATTTTATAGAATAGCTAATTCTTTTTTTCTTTTTTTTTAATTATTTGATTTCTTCTTTCAGCTTACACTGACCCCCATCTAAAAAACAAATGCTCTGTAAAACTACACATTTAGTCATTTGCTATTCAACTTTTTATGCAGGACCTCCCCTGTTCATATTCCAGTCTCTTATTCAAATCAATGCATAGTTGTTAGTGTAATTTGGACCCTGGCAACTAGTTTTCTGAAATTGGAAAGCTGGCTAATAAAACACTAAATAACTCAAACTCACAAGTAATAACAAATGAAAACCAATTACAAATTGCCTCTCTACATCATATTAAAAGCTATTTAAACAACCCATTTAATTGCCCACCCAGCTGATGATTTCCTTTAGCATACAATGGCAAGTCATCTTGGGGAAGGAACTGTCAATAGAGAAATGGCCTGACAATGTTAAAACCATCAGCAGTGTCTTGACACCAACAAAACATCTAACAGATAATAATGATCTTACATTATACTCCAGATAGGCTTAACAGAATATTCCCATATAGTTACATAGTTAAATTGGGTTGAAAAAAGATGAAGTCCATCAAGTTCAACCCCTCCAAATGAAAACCCAGCATCCATACACACCCCTCCCACTTTCACATAAATTATATATACCCATACCTATACTAACTAGAGACTTTAGTATCACAATAGCCTTTGATATTATAATGTAGGGACCCGAAGGGTTAATTTCCCCTTCGGTCTGAGCCTCATGGCTGAGAGTGGGGTTTCCTAGAGTTTCCAGGGGCAGAGCTCTTGGATTGGTGCAGCATGGCTGATCCCAAAGAAAGCCACAAGGTGTCGCTGTGCACCAATATAAAAGGAGATTGCCATGTGCTCACACATTCATCTTGATTTGGATCTTGATTTGGATGCAGGATGGAGTGATCCTCGGCTGGGGTGCTGCAGTGGCAGACCTCAGGCTATGGAGACACACCATATGGCTGTTATGCCCTGTGTGGGCTCAGGGATAACTAGACCCTGATATTTCGGAAGATTTGATGCCAGATACTGGACTTTAAAGGCTCATGCTATAGACAGTACTGGATGCTACAGTTCAGCAAAAGGATCAAGCAAGTGATGTGCTCGACTGGGAGAGTCTGGAGACTTTTCCTGACAGGGAATTACCAGGACTGCACTGCTACAGGTTCCTAGGGTGGTGGGCCTTTTTTTTAATGAAAATGTAAAGTTTTACTTCCCCTTTAAATTTTCATAAAAAGTTATATTTGTTATATAATTTTATATAAAAGTGTGTGATTGATTTGTTGTCCTAATGGGGCCACCACAGGTGTATTCCCAGATCCCATTAGGTGGAGGCACTGCCAGAGAAGAATTCTCAGTACCCTTTCACCTTGCAAAGGGGATTCAGGACTCGAGTTGGTAAGCAGGTACGGCCTTGGCACCAGGGGGGTTGGCCAAGAAATCATCCAAGCTACTCTTAAAAGCATTAACAGAATCAGCCACCAGTGCATTCCACAACCTCACTGTCCTGACTGTGAAGAACCACCTACATTGCTACAAAGGAAAGTTCTTTTCTTCTAGTCTGAAGAGGTGGCCTCTGGTACGTTGATCCTCTTTATGGGTTAAAAGGTCCCCTGCTATTTGTCTATAATGTCCTCTAATGTGCTTGAGCAGGCCAACATTCCTTAATTTAACCAGTAACCTTCTGTGTGGCACTGTATCAAATGATTTAGCAAAGTCTAAGTAAATCACATCCACTGCCATCCCAGAATCGTGGTCTTTACTTACCTTCTTATAAAGAAATTGAGTAAGTCTGGCAAGATCTATTGCACATAAAACCATGCTGGCACAAACTCATAGTATTATGACTTGCTATGAAGTCCAGTATCTTATCCTTTATTAACCCCTTTGAAAAGCTTTCCTACCACTGACGTCAGACTAACTGCCCTATAGTTTTGTGGCTGAGAATGGGATCCTTTTTGAATAGCGGCACCACATTAGCAATTTGCCATTCTCTCTGCACTATGCCAGACCTCAAAGAATCCTGAAACATTAGGTAAAGAGGTTTGGCAATCACAGAGCTAGGCTTGCTAAGTACCTGCTGAATACCATCTGCCCCCCCCCCCACTTTAGAGAAATTATTGTCAGAGAAGTACATTTCTTGTCCATTATAACCATAAGTATTGTTTATTAGAAACAGATATTTTTGGACCCCCAGCACTTGGTTTTAGGCCTCCCAGAGCCTTAGATAATAGAAATGCAGAACAACAACCAGCTAACCACATGTTGTCACAAGGTAAGCTAAGAAAACATCCTGTTTCACCTTCCTACATGGCCACACTTGGCCATTTTTTGCACTTTACATTTCAATGTTCCCAATGTTTGTAATGCAGAGACATACAGACTGCACTTAGAATCAAGTGTTAACCCATGCTCGATTCTAATAGGCGAGGGGGGGAGGCACTTTAACATTCTTCCCATCCCACCCCCTACCTAGACCTATCTTGTGTGTCATTCTTATGCTTGCAATAAGGACAGGGCTAGCTGTGCAAAATAGCAGAAGAAATAAGAAGAAAAGAAGCATCTCATGATGGGTAAAAGCAAAGAGCTCTCTCAAGACCTTCACAACCTTACTGATGGCATTGGTTACAGACATATTTTTAATCTTCTGAATGTTCCAGTGGGCACTGTCGGGCCATAATCCGGAAGTGGAAAGAACATAATTTCACCCGAAACCGGCCACAACTAGGTGCTCCTTGCAGGATTTCTGACAGAGGAGTCAACAGAATAATCAGAAGAGTTGTCCAACAGCCAAGGATCACTTGCGGAGAGCTTCAAAAAGACCTTGAGTTAGCAGGTACAGTTGTTTCAAAGACAACAATTAGAAAGGAACACAACCAACATGGTTTCTATGCACACTCACCATGCAAGACTCCGCTGCTGAAGAAAAAGCATGTTGAAGCTTGTTTAAAGTTTGCTGCACAACATTTGGACAAGCCAATGAAATTCTGGGAGAATACAGTCTGTTCAGATGAGACCAAAATGTAACTCTTTGGATGTCATTACACGCACCATGTTTGGAGGAGAAATGGCATTGCACATCACCCCAAAACACCATACCATAGTGAAATTTGAGCGGGAACATCATGGTATGGGGTTGTTTTTCAGCATATAGTACTGACAGACTTCATATAAATGAATGAAGGATTGAATGGAGAAATGTAGTGGGACATCCTTGATAAGTATTTGCTGCCATCTACCAGGATGCTGATAATGCAGGATGAAAAAAGGGTGGGCATTTTAGCAAGACAAAGGTCCCAAACACACAATTGAAAATCTATGAATAGAACTGAAGATCAAGACTTGAAGAAGAATCGGCTAAAATCACACCTGAGCAATGCATGCAACCAGGTTCTTCATACAGGAGGCATCTTGAAGCTGTCTTTATCAACAAAGGCGTTTCTAATAAGTATTAAATACATTTCAGTAAGCGTGTTCAATACTTATTCCCTGTGTCATTCCGCTTTACTATATATATATATATATATATATATATATATATATATATATATATATATATATATATATATATATATATATATATATATATATATATTTATATAAATCAAACAATACTTTTGATGGTTTGCTGAATTTAATTTCTTAGAAGAATAAATCCCGTTAAAGGCCTGAAATGTTAGAATTAGTGATGAAAGTAAATTAGGCACATATTTTCAACAAATATTTATGAGTCAATTCTTCCTGCTTGAACGGGAATAGCCCAGGATAATCTGTAGGAGATTCCCTTGTAACCTTTCTGGAAACATAATGTGGAGCAGAGATCATACTGACAAGTTCTTAAAGATATTTAGCCCTGGGAATGTGTGCCAATGACTCTTGAGCCTCAAGACTAGAATAGAACATCCAGCTCATTGTAAGGCATGGACAAAAGACAGGGGTTTAGAGTAAAGGCTATTCCTATTGGAGCAGAGTAGCAGTCTTTGCCTTCCAGAGTAGGGTAGTTAGCATGTCAGCTTTGGTGTGGCCAGTGGAAGGAGGCAGTGTATATGTTGGAAACAAATACTCAGGTGGTGACAGTCCTAGTTAAAGGCAAATCAAGGAGGATTATTCCAGGGGAGGCTCAGTGTATTTGTGAGACCTGTCCAGAAGTGAAATACTGTGAAGTTGATCCATAAGGAGGTGAGAAATATAAAAGCTATCTCATTGGAAGAATCTGTGTAGGAACTGTGTTGTATGCTAACATCATTGTAAGACCTGGGAACCTACACTGAGTTAGACTTCCTAGATGTGTGCTGCAAAGAACTTGTTTCATCTCAGCTTGTTTCATGTTTCAAAATTGATGTGAGCAAAAACTTGAGCAGTGAAGTTTATTCTGCCTACATGGAAATGAGTTTGGTATCTATGGTCTTTGATATGTATGCTGTCAGTGTGCTGCAGGGCATTGCATATTCTGTGGCAGTGAATGGGTTACAGAGATGCGGGAAAAGTCTGCAGGAAGCTGAGGATGTGTTACTCAGACCCGGGAGTAAACAGGAAACTTGAGTGAAGTGTCTATGACGGCCTGGCACATAAAGCTTATCTCCACCAAGCACAGAGTTCAGTCCCCATGTCAGGTAAAAAACATCATAGTAATTAAAACCAAACAACAATACAAATACACAAATTTGAAAAAAGAGTCCCAACATTTAAATTTGATTATCAATATATTCCATCCCATGTTGGTCTAAGTTTTTAAATATGCTGAAAATTGACTTTACCTTTGGTTTGTAGAGGTGTGTTCAAAATATCTCCTGAAGGAAGGGAAACAACAAAACCTGCCTTCTGAAACAGAGGAGACAGGGGCAATATGTATATACAGTAGTAATAAAAGCAGACTGACACACTGATACTTAATAAACCTGAAACACTGGAAGTAACTGGCATACTTCACAGCTGCTACAATAGCAATAAACTTAAAGGGCATGTAAAGGCAAAAAAATAAAATTCCATTTTTACTTTCTTTAATGAAAAAGAAACCTATCTCCAATATACTTTAATTAAAAAATGTTTACTGTTTTTATAAGTAACCTGACTATATGCAGTGATATTCTCCCTTCATTTACTGCTGTGGTTAGGAATTGTTAGATGGTCCCTAACTGCTGAGCAGGGAAACAATCATACTTATGAACAGCAGGGGGAGCCCCCGTCTTACTTCCCAGCCATGCAGAACTCAAGCAGCTTTGTTTATGACGATCCCTAAGCAGTCCAGACCACACTGAGCATGTGCACAGTCTTAGTCTTGCAAAGATGTTTAACAAAGTTACAAGATGGTGACCCCCTGTAGCCAACTTTGAAAGCATAAATCATTTGTTTGATTAGGCCTGTGGTGCAGTAAGTTCATGTTTATATTTAGTATACAAAATACAGCATTTCTAGCCTTATTCTCAGGGCAGCCATCAGGAGGGGACAGGGGGGAGAGTTGCAGGGGGCCAGAGGGTAAGGGGGGCCTCGGCCATGTCACACTTACTTGATTAGCCGGGCCTCCCATCTGCTGACTTCGTGAAGGCATGGACGTTTAAGGGGCCCTCGCCACCAATTTTCTTATAATGTGTGGGGGGGCACCAATTTTGGCCATCAATTTTTTTTTGTCATGTGGGGTCCTAGCCACCAATATTTTTTAATGGGGGGCCACAAATGTTTTTGTATGGTGGGCCCTGACCACCAATATCTTTTTATTTTTTATTAACATGTGGGTACCCTAGCCACCAATATTTTTTTTGTTTTTTTACTATGTGGTGGGGAGGCGGACCTGTAGGTGGGGCTTGCTGTGGGTGCAGCCCAGGGGGCCCAGGAAATTTTGTCGTATGGGGTCCTGCGATTTCTGATGGCGGTCCTGCTTATTCTATTTTAGACTTTATATGCCCTTTAATTCTAAATGCGAAAAACACTGTACTTTACTAGCTGCCTTTTATTGTCTGAGAAGTGCAATGAATTATTGCTCCACATTTAGGCATTTAAGCATCATCCCCCAACATCAGCCTTGGGAAAGCAAGTTAATTTGTCAACAGTGGATGTAATAACTATTAATACAAGCTTTTCAGTAACAGTCTTCTAAATTTATCTTAAATGATCTCTATATTTTTGTTTGTTTTTGTTATTTGTCTTATAGAAATACATAGTGTATTATTTCCCTCTTCCCCTTCTGTGTATAAATTATATTATCGATTCATTGCAGTTACAGTTTCAACAAAGTTGCCATTGTCTGAGGATGGCTGGTCACAGCTCTCATTATCATCCATGTATTTCTCCTGGATAGCTATAATCTCTTCACAGGAAAAGAACTGAGGCAATGTACTAGGGGTGTGTTATAATTTGGAGCCCCCCTCAACCTCCCTCGTTGATTGGATTATCCATTCGGACCAGGAGACAGAGGACAATGGTCACTGCTGGCTACAAGGGAGCTCTAGACTTAAGACCTACCAAACGCAGGTAAAATCCACAAGATGGTACATAGTGTAAAGAAACAGCCTGTTGTTTGCCTTGTCCCTGCTTTAATAACTGGGCTGCAGTTAAATCCAATATCTTTAAAGGGGTTAATCACCTTCCAAACACTTTTTTTCAGTTCAGTTGGTTTCAGATTGTTCCCCAGAAATAACATCTTTTTTCAATTACTTTCCATTCTATTTGTTTTTTACTGTTTTTCCAAAATCTAAGTTTAAAGTTTAATGTCACTGTCTTTGGTATTTGAGTCTGGCAGCTCAGTAGTTCAGGTCCAGAATATAAACTGTTAAAATTCTGCAACATTTAGTTGATACATTTCTCAGCAGCATCTCTGGAATATTAGCAACTATTGTATCAATTCTAACAGCTGCAGGTAATGAAACCCCAGAGATTCTACTCAGGGACAAAGATAAGAAATATATCAACTAAATGTATCAATTTAGAACAGGGTCGGCGACCCCCCCTCCCAGAGCTGATTTATAAGGGGAAAAAATGACACTTTACACTTCAATATTAAAAAAATGGTGACACATAGAAAATAGAAAGTAATTGGAAAAAGTTGTTATTTCTGGTGATCTATCTGAAAACAACTAGTTGTTTCAAGTTGAACTACCCCTTCAAGTGTATTAGTTCATCCATCAGAAATCAACCAGATTCACAATAATTACAGTAAATACTCAGAAGTGAACCTTTACAGAGACTGGCACTGGTACTTTTACTACTAAGTAATCTTAAAGGAATAGTTCAGTGTAAAAATAAAAACTGGGTAAATAGATAGGCTGTGCAATATAAAAAATGTATCGAATATAGTTAGTTAGTCAAAAATGTAATGTATAAAGGCTGGAGTGACTGGATGTCAACTTCCTGCTTTTCAGCTCTCTAACTCTGAGTTAAGTTGGCCATATATGCACCAATAATATCATGTTAAAATTTTTTTGTATGATATTCAGTGCATGTATGGTGGGAGATGTGATGATAGATATTGGCCAAAAACTTGCATATCAGTCGGCTAGTTGATCTGGCTGGCTGGAAAATTTTGGGTGCCTTTGAAGGCACCCAAACATTGCCCATTGCTAGTGCTGAATCGTCAGATACAGGCAGAATTCTATTGTTTCTACTTGTATATCTGACGGTTCAGCTCTACACGTGTGTATTGAAATGAACCATCTTTCTTGGAAAGATCGTAATTGTAATGTCTATGGCCACCTTCAGTCAGTGACTATAAGGGGGTCACATGGGACATAACTGTTCAGTGAATTGAGCATTCAGCTCAGATTTAAAAGCAACAGTTATGACCCATGTGCCCCCCTCAAGTCATTGATTGGTTACTGCCTGGTAACCAATCAGTGGAAACCAAGAGAGCTGCAAAGCAGGAAGTAGTGTTCTGTTCTGTTATGTTACTCAACCAGTCACTCCAGCCTTTATACATTACATTTTTGGCTAACTATATTAAAACCATTTTTTATTTTGCACAGCCTATCTATTTACTCAGTTTTTATTTTTTGACTGAACAATTCCTTTAAAGGCCCATTTATTAAAGTTGTTTTTTGAAAACCACAATAAAATTCTATTTCTCTAAAATCACGAATGCGATGAAAGTTCTTAAAAGGTCCTCCTTTTGAGGTTTGATTAGTCCAGGGTCCTTTTAAATCGTATCAAGGTTGCAGATATATTACATTGGTGCCATTCAGCCAAAGTTTCATGAATGTCTACAACAGCAAATAAGTGTTCAAACTACATCTATCTTTGATTAAACTTGAATAATACTCAGTGGTATATAGAAGAACAAATATGAATTGTACCCCCTGATCTTGCCCCAGACAATACTTTTTGGCAGTGACCCCCATCCAGTGGCTCACAAGCAAGAAGTTGCTCACCAATACCTTGGATGTTGCTCCCAGTGTCAAACATCGCAATAACTGTACCATTGCTAATCAAAAAGAGAAATAAACAAATAATAGAGGGAGAAAGATACTCACAGTTCACCCCAGTCCACGGGTGCAAAAATCCAAAACAGCAAAAAGTTATGAGTTTTCTCTAAAAGTAAAGACCAAAAATTATGTTTAAAAGTTCATTTATTAGGACATGCAGATAACTGCCTAATTTGCTCCATACCTACTGGGGCACTTACTCATAAGCTGTTGCTTCCAGTGTGCCAGACACAGACTCCACATAGGGTTATCAAATGGACAATTACAGCTCTTATTTAGCATCCCAAGGGACTTTTTTCATGCTTGCGTTGCTCCACAACTCTCTTTACATTTGAATGTGATTTACAGGTGAAAAGAAAAGTTTAGGGGCTCCTGCTTTAGGGAACCACAGTCCTAATTTTTTTACCCAACGGAAGAAAATCTTGTGTGCCTACCTAAGAAAGAGAAATATTTGCCTACCAGTGAAAACACAACATAACATATGTGGAGTGCAGAGCCTGTAGTTATAGATCTACATAGGCCATTGGATGGATGAGAAATGAAGTAGTTAAAATCACTAAACATGGTAGTGCATTTCCATATACAAACTATACAGTCCAAGGAAAATAATCCCTCATGCATATAGAAGCCAACACACATAAGTAACACATCAGGAGTCATCTATAGGAAGTGTTCTTCTTTAGGAACTTCCCAGTATATTGGGGAAAATCTTGAATTTAAGATGGTCATACATTAAAATTTTCAATAATTTGGCAATCTTCTCTGATATAACCACATTGAAATGGGTGATATCGGGCTGTTTCAATCATTTGGCAATGACCCCATCCCTGGGCAGATAAGCTGTCCAGTTGGTTTGAAGGAGCCAAATTGTGACCTTAAATCAGACAGTGTAGGGACTAGAGATGTCGCGAACTGTTCGCCGGCGAACTTGTTCGCGCGAACATCGGGTGTTCGCGCTCGCCGGAAGTTCGCGAACGTCGCGCGACGTTCGCCATTTTGGGTTCGCCATTGTTGGCGCTTTTTTTTGCCCTCTCACCCCAGACCAGCAGGTACATGGCAGCCAATCAGGAAGCTCTCCCCTGGACCACTCCCCTTCCCTATAAAAACCGAAGCCCTGCAGCGTTTTTTCACTCTGCCTGTGTGTGCTGAAGAGATAGTGTAGGGAGAGAGCTGCTGCCTGTTAGTGATTTCAGGGACAGTTGAAAGTTTGCTGGCTAGTAATCGTTTTGATACTGCTCTGTTATTGGAGGGACAGAAGTCTGCAGGGGTTTGAGGGACATTTTAGCTTAGGTAGCTTTGCTGGCTAGTAATCTACCTTCTACTGCAGTGCTCTGTATGTAGCTGCAGTGGGCAGCTGTCCTGCTTCTGATCTCATCTGCTGACTGCTGCAATAACAGTAGTCCTTGTAAGGACTGCTTTTATTTATTTTTTTGTTGTTTTACTACTACTACTACTACTACTATAAGAGCCCAGTGCTATTAGTCTAGCAGTGTTGGGGAGTGGGACTGGTGTGCTAATCTGCTGCTCCTAGTAGTTCAGCAGCACCAACTTTAATTTTTTTTTTTAATATTCATTTTTTTTTTATTTTACTTTTTTTTATTTTACTACCGCTGTAGTAGTGTATAAGTTGACCTTTTAGGCATTATTTGCCCTGTAGGCATTATTTGCACAGTGTTTTCTTCAACCCGCCATCTAGCTGTGTGACCTTGTTCACATTCTGTCTAAATATCCATAATATTACCGTCTCCAGAAAAAACACCGGAGTGACTTTTTTCAAGCAGCCATAATATATTTTACGTAATCCGTATCCACCGCTGTAGTAGTGTATACGTTGACCTTGTAGGCATTATTTGCACAGTGTTTTCTTCAACCCGCCATCTAGCTGTGTGACCTTGTTCACATTCTGTCTAAATATCCATAATATTACCGTCTCCAGAAAAAACACCGGAGTGACTTTTTTCAAGCAGCCATAATATATTTTACGTAATCCGTATCCACCGCTGTAGTAGTGTATACGTTGACCTTGTAGGCATTATTTGCACAGTGTTTTCTTCAACCCGCCATCTAGCTGTGTGACCTTGTTCACATTCTGTCTAAATATCCATAATATTACCGTCTCCAGAAAAAACACCGGAGTGACTTTTTTCAAGCAGCCATAATATATTTTACGTAATCCGTATCCACCGCTGTAGTAGTGTATACGTTGACCTTGTAGGCATTGTTTGCCCAGTTTTTTTTGGCCGCAGCCACTGAAGCACAGAGGCCAGAAAAAATATGCCATATAAATGCTGAAAATAGTCATTTTTTGCCATACGTTGACTCAACGTATATGGCAAAAAATGACTATTTTCAGCATTTATATGGCATATTTTTTCTGGCAACTGTGCTTCAGTGGTCTCTGATGAAGTGCAGTGACACGAAACGCGTCAGACCTCATGGCGCAGGATTACACAGTTTGTTAAAATGTTAAATCTTCAATAAAACTAAAGTCTTTTACCAGCAATTTGAAGACTGAGCGATTCCTTGGGTGATCCGAAGAGTGCGTTGCCTAAAACTTCTTGTGTGTGCAACTTTGCGTTCTCCCTTAGCGACAGACTCAGGGCGGCTGCACCTGGGTCACAACGGAGTCCGGGTAAGATCTCACATTTCTAATCCTTTTGGGAATTGTATCCAGTGAACTAGCGAGGGGTCCGGGGCATGGTGCACCCGGACCAACGATCCTTAAGGGTGAGCTGGAATCGGCATTTTGAATGGAAACATGAAATAGTTTAATTTATATTGCCTTCCCGTACCTGTTGATTTACCATAGGACCCGTAGTGTGAATTATTCCTAAGATTCCAAAAAGTGACGCTGGAAAATTGTTAACTGTGCTTCAGTGGCTGCGACCAAAAAAACTGGGCAAACAATGCCTACAAGGTCAACGTATGGCAAAAAATGACTATTTTCAGCATTTATATGGCATATTTTTTCTGGCAACTGTGCTTCAGTGGCTGCAACCAAAAAAACTGGGCAAACAATGTCTACAAGGTCAACGTATGGCGAAAAATGACTATTTTCAGCATTTATATGGCATATTTTTTCTGGCAACTGTGCTTCAGTGGCTGCAACCAAAAAAACTGGGCAAACAATGTCTACAAGGTCAACGTATGGCGAAAAATGACTATTTTCAGCATTTATATGGCATATTTTTTCTGGCAACTGTGCTTCAGTGGCTGCGTCCAAAAAAACTGGGCAAACAATGCCTACAAGGTCAACGTATGGCAGTTGTTTAAAGAGAACAGTAGATTACTAGCCAGCAAAGCTACCTAAGCTAAAATGTCCCTCAAATCCCTGCAGACTTCTGTCCCTCCAATACAGAGCAGTATCAAGCAGATTACTAGCCAGCAAACTTACTATCATCTGTCCCTGAAATCACTAACAGCTCTCCCCCTACACTATCTCTTCCAAGCACACACAGGCAGATTTTTCAGATACATTTTTGCCCTTGATCCCCCTCTGGCATGCCACTGTCCAGGTCGTTGCACCCTTTAAACAACTTTAAAATCATTTTTCTGGCCAGAAATTTTTTTTTTAGATGTTAAAGTTCGCCTTCCCATTGAAGTCTATGGGGTTCGCGAACCGTTCGCGAACCGCTCGCGTTTTTGCGCAAGTTCGCGAATATGTTCGCGAACTTTTTTTCCGACGTTCGCTACATCCCTAGTAGGGACACCATTAGTGAAGTAGAGCAAATAGAAGTTACAGAATTCATAAAGGGAGGCCATAAGATACTCATAGAACTGCAGGCAGCTACAATTTATGCTGAATAATAATTTCATGTCTAACATAAGGTGACATGACATTTATGCAAATTGGTTCCATGCAACATTCCCATTGGAGCTGCAGAACTTAGCAGACCATGCAGCGAAGCTTTGTAAAAAGTGTACAGTTAAAACGGCCTGCTAGTATAGTACGTATAGCTTTTCTGATGCACAATCCTAAAAGAAGTCCGAGTGCCATGAGTTACAACATATGTAATCCCACTGTACTGGGCAATCCTCTGATTAATGCAACCATGCATATCTGGTTTGCAAGGGGGTTCTCCACCTTTCAAGACTGATGTTACTCGTTCTAAGGATTTGGTAATTGAAGTGCAGTGAGTATTACCAAAATTGTTCTAACTTAATAATTGTAGAGGAAAATACACTGATAACAGCAAATGCTCCAAATAGTGACTGATTAAATCCCTTAAACTACAGTAAGTTAAAATCAGAGGCAGAGAATGCACACGGTTATAATAGTGTGCCAAGAAAAGGCAACAGAGTCAGAGAGGAAATAAATATACACAGCTGTACCCACTACGAAGGCAGAGCAATGTCACTACCCAAGATGCAGCATTGCGCCAGTTCATGAACTCATAGGAACCAATCAGTTGCCTGATTTAATGCAACAGGACTAAAGAAAACAAATGTCTGCTATAGGGTGCCCAGGTGCATGTCAGTGTCAAAAACTGTAGTCCTGGCAAGAGCAGAAAGGTATTCCATTGCTTTTGCTTAAGGTTTTGTCTCTTTTCTTTGCAGGTGATCCTTAAAACTGTTCTACTGTAAATCTTGGCAGCTGAACCCCCAGAGCGCTATAATATCAGTATCCCACAGCTGTGACACTGAGTAAACTCTGCAGATGCTGCCCCTGATGATTATAAAGAGCTTTTCCCTTCCAGAGAACAATCCTGGTAGCGTGTAGAACTCAGCTGGTCATCCCATTGTGTGTATGCAGACTGCTGATACAGACAGAGCAGACATGCAGTGACTACCCAACTCTGGGGACCACAGGGAGTTTGTAAGGACATGCTGCATCCTCTTGGCCAGTCACCAAGCGCCTGGGGTGTTTTATGTATTTACCGTACTTCTAACAGTAGGGTTTTTTTTTTTGCACTTTCAGTAAGGAAATCTTGGCGGAAACATCTCCCATTCAAATATGTGAGAACAAACACTTTCTGAAGAAAATGCAGATTGTTTTAGGTATTTATTTACAACCCATGTATTTACCTTTATTAATTACAGAGAAATATGACATTTCCATGTGTCTGACCCTTCCCTTGGGCTGAATAGGAAACTAGCAAAGTAAGGAAATTATTAGAGGGTGCAAAGTTTTATTTTAAGGGTTTCAGATTTTAAGACATTTATTGCTCATTTCCTGCCGTAAAAATATATAAAATGGTCCCAATCGCACTACTTATGGGAACAACAGGCAGAGCTTCTGGAGTAACTGGACAGGGCCAGCAGGTGGACTGAGACATGGCCTACTTTTTAAGTATTCAAATATTGGGAGCAATGGCACCTACATTTGTATTCAACTTGCAGTTGTAAATGGCCCTTATTGTCTGATCTTACCATCAAAAGTGAATATTTTTACGAATGATGATTGGCCATGTATGTAAATTCAGTGAGAGAGGGTCTGGGTACGGTGGGTCAACAAGTGCATTTGGAAGTTTGCTAATAAATTTTGTCTATATTCTTGGCTCAGTGAATTCCTTTTACTTTATTAAGAAAAGTAAACTGGACAAATAGATTCAGTGAAGTGGGTGGTTGCCCAAACTTCTGTGTGTGTCCTCACTGGTAGGCAAATGTTTCTCTTTCTTAGGTAGCCAAAGAAGATTTTATTCTGTTGGGTAAAAAATGAAGGGGAAAATTTGCCAGCGACAGCTTTGCAGCCATCGCAACACTTCTTCAGGCAGAAATTCGCTCAGATAACGATAATTTACTAAGATGCGAAGTTTCGTCCTGGGCGTCGGACGCTGGCGAATTTTTGTTAACGTTACTTCGGCAATGCAAGCAAATCAAAGCGAAGAAGCGCTAGTGTTCAAATCTGCCTAGCGCAACTGCGTTAGAGGACTTTGCTCAGGCTAAATTGCATAGGGTGGACATTTAAACTTGAATGGAGTCTGTAGGTTACATGTTGCAGCTTATACATTACTTTTCTACTGATGACTACACATGTCCAGGGAACCTAAATAAAGCCAATACAGTTGTTTTAATGCCCTACACAAGAGCCCACTTTAAAATAATGTTCCATATTTTAGAAAATGTATGGGGGAAACCGGGTACCCGAAAAAAAAATGTATGCCTTTTGCAGCCTATTACCCTGAAAAACTGAAAAGTCGCCAGTGTTTTTTGTACTTTTCCACTCAAAAATTATATAATGTATGTAACAGAGGATTGAGAAAGATCTATGCACTCCAATGCACTTTGCCTGGTCTGAGCTGGCGAAGTCTAGTGAAAGAGGTAATGTTCTGTAAAATCAGAATCTTAGTGAATTTGTGGAGTAACGTCCATTCACCAGAGTGAAAAGTCGCCTGGCGTTAGAGTGCAAATCAGCGCTAGTGTCTATCTCCTTTGCTAGCGAATTGTCATCTGATCCCATTAGTAAATCGGCAAAGTGGCCAAAAGTGGTAACGCTGGCGAATTGTCCCCAGCGTTAGTTACTTCGCCCTTTAGTAAATTTACCCCTAGGGCTGTGGTTCCTAAGCTGTGCTGCTAACCCCTAAAGCAGGGGTCTCCTAACTTTTTTTTATCTGTGAACCACATTGTGAACTACAAATGTGCCTGATTGGGCTCTTTTTAAATTCCAAGCAAATTTAGATTATTGGCCAGTTACCTGCTGAGGGGCCCACTATATGGGCGCGACCAGTACAATTGCTATGAGGAAGTTCTAAACTTCAACTTATCTTCTAAAGCTTGAATAATGTTTCCTCTGATATCTGTGTTTATAAATTATTTTCAGGTCTGTATTTTTGCTTTTTATTTACCCTGAATTATTTTACCTACCTTAGAAAAGAAGTGGCAGGATTTTGCTTGTACTTTGGTGGGAGGGAAGCTTGTGCCCCAAAGAATCCAGTGGATAAAAGTGGCTATGTACATGTTAGTTATGAGCCTAGTAAACTTAGTAAACTGGAATTGTGTTGGAGATGTGTTAACCCATATAGTTTTCCAAATAATTAATTTTTAGTTCTACCTTAAGTGGCCCTGCTGGCTTGGCATGCACTGATATACGTAGGTCTAGCTCTATTCTCACAATAGGTTGATGCATTCAGGAATTCAAGTACTCCCACTTATTAACACATAGTTTTGCAATAAATTTTACTTTAAATAACCCTGTTTAACTTGGACATAAAAGAGTGCAGCGTCTCTGCACCAGTATTTGTAAATCTAAGACTTGTTTGAACATGATTATATATATATATTATACATGATGTTTACTCAAGTCTTTGATTTACAAATACAGGTGAAGAGACGCAGAACCGAATCAACCCACTGGGCCCACTTATAAACCTAAGATTTAGTTCTTTAAAATTTTCTTGCTAACGTTACCCAAGCTGTGAATGAGCTCCATCATGTGGTGTATTGTGGGTAACTACATCCAGTCTTCTAAGCCATTTTAGCTAACAGAACAGGAAGGAAATGGAAAGCTATAGCAAACAATTAAGACAGAGGATCAATTGCAATACTAGATAGACAGAGAGTACATTTTTATCACTGCCACCACACAGGAATGCAAGTGTTAACAGAGCCCATTCCTTTCTATGTTGATTCTACTCACAGAACTGTGTTGAACGGGAAAACAACGGTAAGATGCAACATACATATATACATACCTCAGTCATAACTGTCCCGTTTTCTGCCGGACAGTCCAGATTTTGACAGCTCAGCCCACAGTCCCTGATTTTAATTAAACGGTCTTGATTTTCTGCGCTAACACCAGAAAAAGATACAACTTTTCTGAAATTTAATTAAAATAAGAGGCTTTCTGGCAGAGATCCTAGGTCACTTAGCACCTGCACTTTGATACATTAGTAACACTTTAAGATATGCAAATATACAATCGTAGCTATTTAAGATAAGCAGGTCTCAGAAACGTGTCATAGATTGCCAAATTTTGTAAAATGAACATGGTAATTAGGGGGTGTGGCCTCAAAATGGGTCTGTGCAAAAATGTTCTTTTTTGTCCCTCTTTCTATTTTTCAAATGTTGGGAGCTATGATGTAGTAACTCACCTGTGTTCTGCAGTTCAGCATGGTACTGTGAATACATAAACAAAGAAAAGAATCGACTCCACGAACACAAACATTCCTGTGAGGTGGAATGCATAAAATAAGCGCTGCACGGCAATGCACTGTGGAAGAGAGTGAGAGAGAAAGAAAACTATTACATAAAAGATCTGACCTCCATGGGAGATTTGGAATTTCTCTCTAGGTTCAAGAACCCCAAACATATTAAATGGGTTCACACCTTCCACCTGATTTTAGAAGGGCCAGCTGTACTGAATGACAGGTATAGCCAATGTTTTCTTTACACTTGTATGGCTGAAAATCATAACATTGGAGCTTTGGTGGTTTAATGATAGGACTAGAATAAAATGACAGGTACTTATAGTAGTTGGAATTTCATAAAACAGCTAGAGTAAATTTGTTCCCCCATATTTGCAAGTGCAATAGGCACAGCTTTGCTCCCCTTAGAGTGCAGAATGTTATACTAGTGCTCATATTTGCTGCATGGCTCAAAATTACCTTTTTAAACCTGCAGCATGCCGTTGCCTACTGTTGAAGTCTCCTTGCCCAGAGTGAAGGTGTCAATCAGTGGCAGATCCTAAGGCTGGGGGCACACAGAGTAGTGATGGGCGAATCTGTTTCGTTTTGCCGAATAATTCACAAAAAGGCAAAATAAACGGCGAAACTTGCGCCAATTATTGATGAGAGCGACAATTTTTATACGCATGACTATTTTGTCCGAATTCACTAATGGGCGTCTGAATAATTTTAACACGGATCAATTTTTATGCATGCAACAATTATGACATGCAACCTTTTTTTTTTGGTGCGGTGGATTTTCACCGGCAAATTTTCTAAGCAGTTTCACTAAAAACATTAGCGGGCAGCGAACGTGAACATTTGCTGAATTTATTCACTAGAAAGCATGGCTTGGCTCTGCTTTGTGTAGCAGAAGCTGTACTTGTCAATGTCGTTTTACTGAGGTGCATAAGGGAGCAGATTTGCTCTGTGTGCCCTCAGACTAACGGTAAATAGAATCTAAATAACATCCACAAACTGAACGGGAGTCTGTTCACAATCTATGTACAAAGTGTGCAGTGCATGAGATCTGTTATCCAGAGATATACGCAATGCCGTTTCCTGTGCTGTCCCATTTAAACACATACTTCTTTATTTTTTTTATTGATTTGACTTTTCTCTGTAATAATAGCAGTTCCTTATGTAATTAGGCTAACATAATAATTATGTGTGAACAATTGTATTTTTTTAGAGTATGGTGCTTCATATTACGGAAAGACCTCTTATCTGGAAATTCCCAGGTCCCAAGCATCCCAGAGAGTAGAATACCTGTAGCAGACATAAACAGCATCAGTTTATTAATATATGTATGTTGTGTGCATACCGTAGATCAGTAATAAAGCTTATACATGTATGTTTATTAAATAATTCTAGTTCATCTTCATCAAAAACAGATTGTTATTTTTAATGGTGGGCGTTGAAAAAACTGTGATCGGAGCTCATCATTCGAGATTTGGCAGGGGAGGGCGAAGAATCACTGTGCATGGAGGAAGATGTTAAAACAAACCAGGGTGTTAATTTTGCTGATAAAGATATTGCTTTGCGTGCGTCTCTCCTGCGCCCTCGTTCATTATGCAAGACAGCAAAATATGAGGCGTGTGAGCGCAGGCTGAGAAATGTAATGATTTCCCACACCTGCTCATCTGCGGCCAATTTAATTAACACTCTAAGGAGGTTTGTCAAGAGTAATCAAAAACAGTGTCACTTATAAAATCGTGGCAAGAAATCAATAGTTTTCATCAGAGGAAGGTATGGCCTGTCCTTACCCAACCATTTAATTACTTCATTCCAATAAACAAAAACTGCACATTTTAATGACTTGATTCTGTCCATCGATTTGTGCGGCCATCCAGAGGAGGTGGCTTAACCCCTCCAGTGGTACCACTGTATGATGATGTGCACTGGGGTGACTTTTCTCAGTCGGGTATAATATGTGATCAGAGCTGCAAGCAGACAAGCCGTGAGAGTTACACTAACAGTGATATTATAGGAGTTTAGGGGAGGGGTAATCAAAAGCCGTAGATGTAGAAGTGTCAGTTAAGTGGGGATAAAGGAGAGGTTCAGTGAGGTTATAGACGTTATAACATTTCTAGGAGGAGGCTTGTTAAAAACTGTGCCATACCCCAGAATTGCCCTCACCAGTCCATTAACCTTGAACTCTTCATTTTAGTGCTTGACATTTCTCACTGCTTTGCCCTGTTAGATGTGTCTTGTGTGGTTAGCAATGAGTGGCACTGTGGTGGATACATATTAATCACATGAATATGGATCACATACAAAAACTATGTTAAATCAATATTCATCACTACAACTACAACTGCCTCATAAATTCTAAAGGCTGGGAAGGTTAAAGCAAATGATCACCGACGCGCACACACACACGCACACACACACACACGTAGTACTTCTCTCTCTGATCACTATGGTGACATTTTGTGCTTCATTGATAAGTCTATCTGTAGCAGCTCAAATGACTTCAAGATTAAGATTATTACCTTTTTTCTGTTGTAGACAACAAAACCAAGAGCTAATCTGCCAGTGGACTATTTTATTATTTTGCCTTTAGTGATCTATCCTTTGCCAGTAGAGATGCACTAAATCCACTATTTTGAATTCGGCCGAACCCCCGAATCATTCGGGAAAGATTCGGCTGAATACCGAACCAAATCTGAATCTTAATTTGCATATGCATATGCAAATTAGGGGTTGGAAGGGGAAAACATTTTTCACTTCCTTGTTTTGTGACAAAAAGTCATGGGATTTTCCTCCACACCCCTAATTTACATATGCAAATTCGGGTTCGGCCGGCCAGAAGGATCCTGGCCGAATCCCGAACCGAATCCTGGATTCGGTGCATCCCTATTTGCCAGCTCGCAATCTAGTCATTTCTTGGTTGCTATGTTTATGAAACTTAGCAGTATTTGCTCACATAACTTACAAACCCTTGGGTTCTGCAACAATTGCTGGGGTTTTGTTACCTCCAGGATAGCCTTGTAGTAGTGTTCCTTCTCCTCGACATCCATTGACACTAACTCCTTTCTTACAACTCTGGTTGGCCCCCACGCATTACTCATACACCTCACAACCCATTCAGAAAAGATCTAAAAGCAATTGTTATTAATAAGCCACACAAACTAATATATTCTATATATATTGCAATATATATTGCAAGCTAAGGGTTGTAGCTAATGGTTAGTGGGACTCATTATATTATGCTTTAAGGTGTTACTTTATGTCATTAGAACATAAAGGTCAGCTCCACCCAAATACTCTATAAAATGTAATCCTAAGCAACTTTCCTATATATTATTTAAAATGCATCATTTATTTGAAAGTTATTTGTTAATGTAATGCACTTCTCTGCACTGCTTGTCCTCACTATGACTAAAACTATGTAGCAAGATTTAATCGGGGGTCGAAATGCATTGAGTGCCCTGCTCTTCCTTAACTACAGTATCACACGAGAAGCTAGCAAAATACTAAACACTTAAAAATACATTCAGGACTATATTAATTTTCCATACTATCAAAACTTGGATTTTGACATTAGAATGGTCTTAACCTGTCAATTTGATATGTTACCAACAGCAAGAGATCACTAGCTCTAAATACCTTGGGGCTTCACCAGGCCAAATTCACTTCCTCTACGCTAATTCACTAATATGCGAAGTTGCGCCCTGGGCGCTGAATGCTGGCGACTTTTCACTAGTATTACTTCAGCAGTGCGAGCATTTCATAGCGAAGATGCGCTAGCGTTCGTTTGTGCCTAGCGAAAATTCACTAGTGATCTTGCTCTTAGGTCAATTTGTATACGGCGGGTAACTTAAAGTAGTATGGAGGTCTTTATAATAAATGCTTGACGTTACCAATTTTTCTTACAAATGTCCAGGAAACATTAATAAAGACAAGAGCTTTAATACAATGCCCTACACATAGGCCCACTGTAAAATTAATGTTCCATATGTTGTGAAATGTCTGGAGAAAACCGGTTACCCAAAAAAAAGTCAGGACATCTGCAGGCAATTCCACTTCAGAAAAGGAAAAGTCACCAGCGTTTTTGGTACTTTAATGCATTTTCGGCACACAGGATATGATGTAAGTGACAAAGGATTAAGGAAGCTCTAGCTACTTTTTAGCACTCTGGTGAAAAAGGTAAAATCTGCACCTTAGTGAATTTGCGGAGTAGCTCCCATTCGCCAGAACGAAAATACGCAAAGGGTCCAAAACTGCAATATCAAATGTCTGTCTCGCTAGCGAATTGGCACTTGCGCCTGTTAGTGAATTTGCAATGTCCATGCGGGTGTCAGGCGAATTATCGCTATCGTTAGCCACTTCGCTCTTTATTAAATGTGCCCCCTTGTTTGTACTGTCATTATATGCCAGATTCACATGACACATGCCACATTATGACATTGATTTATTGTCAAGTAATTAGGCAGCACGCTGTGCTTTTCTTCACAGAGAGAAAATCCTTTCCCAACCAGCCCCTGAGGGATAAGTTTCAGTACTAGATAAAATACTGGGTATAGGATGACCAAGCTTTGGCAAAACATTGGGCTGCTGGGCTCCAATCATTTCTAGTGAGGTCCTGAAATTTTTAACTTCCAGATACTTATCCAGCCATTGCTACATTTGCGTCTGAGTGAATTATAAAGTAAAGTAACTTTGTTTTAAAAAGTGGGGTTCCCCATCCCACTCAAAGTCATGTGAGGGATTGGTTGGTGGATACAAATATGCAATGACTCATGCTCCAGGGTGACCCCTAAATAAATATAACTCCACCTTAATTGTTGGAATAGTCATCCAAATAACAATAATTAAACAGGAGATTAGTAAACAACACGGTGCGCCACATTGGAAGTGAGAAATACTCAGTTTCTACAATCCTCTCCATGCACAGGGTTTATAAAATAGATTATGTGAAAAAAACTTTATCAATTTATTATTACGCATCACCTTAACAGATACAGTATTTGTTGATGTATCCTTATTTTATTAAATGGTGTTGTATCTGTAGTTTAAAACTAGACCCAGTATTAGTTTTTATACATGGGTTTACTTTAACGTTTACTATGTTAGAGAATGCCCTACTCCTAACAACTTTGCCTTTGGTGTACATTATTTATTTTTTATCTTGTTTGAATTATTTGCTTTCCTCTTCTGCTTCATTTCGTTTTTCAAATAGGGATCACTGACCCCAGCAGCCAAAAACTATTGCTCTCTGAGGCTACAATGTTATTGTTACCTTTTATTACTTATCTTTCTACGCATACTCTCTCCTATTCATTTTATTATTATTACCATTTTATATTCAAACCACTGCCTGGTTGTTAGGGTATATAACACCCTAGCAAAGAGTAAGACAGCTGCTGAAATACCAGACTGGAAAGCTGCTGAACAAAAAGCTAAATAACTGAAAAACTAAATCAATTTTTGTTAAAAATGAAGAATAACTTGAAATTGTCATAGAATATCAATGTCAACAACATATTGAAAGTTAATTTAAAGGTAAACTACCCCTTTAAAGCAGTGTACAGAACCCCTGTGAGCAATAACCACCCTAATGTCTCGCCTCCTGTTTCAGATCTACCTCCAAGAAATAAGCAATTCAGTTACATAGTACAGCACTCACTAATACTGAGCAAGCACCTTCCCAATACTGGAGTCATAGGGGCAAATTCACTAACCGGCGAAAATTCGCAACACTTCGCAAGGCGAAAATTTGCCAGGACACCGCTAATACGCTAAAATTCAAAGTTGTGTCCAGGGCTCCGAACGTTGGTAAAGTTTCGTTAGCATTAATTCGCCAAGCAAAGCGAAGTTGCGCTAGCGTTGGCTAATTTGCATACGGCGGGAAGTTAAATTTCAATGGACGTATATGTTGCAGCAAATACATTACACTACACAAGCCAAGGGAACCTTAATAAAATGAAATAAAGTTGTTATATTGCCCTACACAAGAGCCCAGTGTATAGTTTATGTGCCATATGTAAGGAAATGTAGGGAGAAGCCGGGTACCCTAAAAAAAATTTACGATCTTTTGCAGCCTATCACCCTGAAAAACTGAAAAGTCGCCAGCATTTTTTGGGACAAAAATTTTCGACTTTTTTTTTAGGAAGTCCTATGTACTCTATTGCACTTCGTCTTGTCTAAGGTGGCGAGGGCAAGTCTGGCGCAAGAGGTAACGTTCAGTAAAATCCGCACCTTAGTGAATTTGCGTAGTTACGTCCATTTGCCAGAGCGAAAATTTGCCTGCCGTTAGAGTGCGAAGTAGCGCTAGCGTCTATTTCCTTCGCTAGTGAATTTTCGCCAGTGTTAGTCACTTCACTCTTTAGTAAATTTGCCCCATAGCAGGGGGCAGAAATCAGGTTACAATCTATGAGCTGAATGTTCTGCAATACACATATGGCAGCTTCATGTTATCATTAGATGATGACTTACAAAAAGCACTGGAACCTTATTCCTGGGATATTTTGCATATTAAGGTCTCACATGTCAGTTGCTGTTTAGTACTGGCTATTTTATCAGAGTAATGCCTTGTGCCAGTATCCAGAGATCAACTGGGGTCAGAAGTCAATGACAGGATACAGCAGGCATTTGAAATTTGAATTGAAAATCACAGGAATTGCTAGAAATATTGTGTTCCCCTTTGGAATATGATCACAAAAAAATATTAACCTTGATGTTACATAGAACAACAAATTCTGGATCAAAGGTGCGCATTTCACAGAGCATTTAAGTAGCATTAAAACCTGGTCCAATTACTCATTCTGTGTTTGATTTCTTTTCGCCCTTCATGCTTTTTTTTCCTTTAGGGCACTGGACATCATTGGCACAGAAAGGTGATACCCCTTTTGTGACATATCCTCTAATCCTTTCTAATGTTGCAGGTTTTTTGGCATCAGAGGTGTTAACATACTCGAGTAAGGAGCTCAGAGAAAATTTCGATTCAGAATAAGTTTCCCCTCCCTGTTATTTCATGCGCCAACTCCTATGCAGAGGCATGATTTATGGCAAACCACTGACCTCTGAAGAGGAGAGACTGGGATGGGTGACTGGTTTTGAATGGTGACACTGGCAGTTGACAAAATGCCCAAAGCAAAATGAATTTACTCCCAGTTTCCTCAATCATCAACAGACAATCCCCCAGCACCACCTCATCTCCCCCCCCCCCACTTCTCCCTCCCTCTCTCCACTGACCCCATGACTGACTTCTCCTTAACAAGATCGGCCTGCCAGTCTGTGAGAAATTTACTGCCTACTGCTGAAGTGCGTCCTACGTATGGCCCGATCACCCTCTCTCAATCAGACCAGGAAAGGATGACACCTGACAAGGGCTATTTGGCTTTGGGCCACTAGTACAACTATATCTGTCTGCCACTGAATGTGCACAAGGTGCTGTACCACCATAGGTCCCAGCTGAAAAGTACACTTGTCACTACACTGTAGCTTTTACTGTTTATGTAAATTACTCTGCACTTTCCTCCACTTTCATTCTGTTCCTCTTTAAAGCTATAACTATAACTTATTTTTTTCTACTTGTGGAAATATGAATGATATAGCACATATCTGTGATTTAATAAAATGGATTAGAGCTTGAAGACAGAGGCGTAAGTACAGATGAGGCAGATCATGTGTTAGCGGGGGGGGCGAGGAGTGTAGAGGTGCCCACAAAACCCTAATGAGTGCACATTTCAATCCATGTAGAACTAGTCAATGTACCAAAGTAGTCAATGTACCAAAGTTTTGGGGCCCTAAATTTGCTGTGGGGCCTGTCCCGGTCTGTCCTGAATTTTGTTATGGAAGCTGACAGCAGCCCCCCACCCCATGCCAAGTGCTCCATGAAACAATACATATCTATTTTTTTAGTATCGAGTTGATGCTAATTTTAGTCTTTCTCTTTCTGTTTTAGTCTGTATGAATAAAATCAAGTTAAATTTCTATCATTTTACACTGAGCTAATATGAGCAATCTAAATTTAATATCTTTCTCCATTGACGTCATTGGACTCAAAAAGGGGCAAGACATCCAGAAAATGGGTGTGAGCATGTGAGTGTCACAGACACTTTTCGAAATGGTGACCCCCTGTGACAAGTTTGAAGTCCTGGATCATTGCTGCTATTGAGAAGCTTTAGGCTGGTGCAAATAAGTTCAGTATATAAAATATGGAATTTTTAGCCATATTAATTTTTAAGGTTTAGTCTTTAGAAATAAGAACTGCTGTGTGTAGGTGTGGCGTTGAACAAAGGACTGGAAGTGCAAGGAGACCAAGGGCTGTTCTGCTCAGGAAACATAGTTGTGCTCTAGACTCCAGTCAATCAACTGCATGAGCATATCTGGTACAGTTAATGGATGAGTAGTAGTGAGGGAAGGCACCTAATCCTGGCTTTGTGCATATAAACAGAACAGCTTGTTATGTATAGGAATGAAGCCATTATTGAAGGGTTCTTGTATTTGATACTCTGTGACATCAGAGAAACAAAATGTAACAATATTAAAAACCAACAAGGAGTTCTGTAACCAAACGAACTAACCGCATTAACTGCAAGGAGTGTGTATGATCTCCCCATGCTTACATGGTCTTCCTACACTCAACAAACATTCAGGAAAGTTATTTGGCACCTGATAAAACTGACCCTACTGTGTGTGAATTGCATGGGGACTGTTGACTGTAAGGCCCAGTGGGCAGCAACTGATGTGCCTTATATATTATCTGCATAAAAAGATGGAGAATGGTTTCACTATATTGATAATTTCAAAAAATATATTCCCAGTAGATGATTAAGTCAATATGCAGTTAGGTGACCATAAAAATACACTGAAATACCTGTAGATATGTGAGAATTATGTGTATAGTATATGTGCTTATAATACACAAAAGCCATGAATATCCTGTAAATTATATCCTTATAAATGGTGAGTTCTGATGTCATCAGTTATAAATGGTGAGTTCTGATGTCATTTCTGTCACATGACTCACTGAAACTTGTGTATTATAATAAATAAAGTACCCCCGGTTGCAAAATATGAGGATATTAGAAGTTACCTCGGAGTTCCATGACCTGCATAAAAACACTCGGCCTTCGGCCTCTTGTTTTTATATGGTCATGAAACTCCTCGGTAACTTATAATATCCTTATATTTTACAAGAGGGGTTACTTTATTCACTATATATACAATACAGATACGTTGTCTGTATATCTATATACTAACACACACACTCTGTATGTATGTTGTAGCTGTTTATGTTCATGTTTTTGTAAAATGTTGTAACCTTCATTTACTGTACCTGCTCCTTGCAATTTCCCATCCCGTTGGTCTGCCTGCTTCACAGCTCTCGGCTATGCTCTTTTATAGTCTCTCCCAGGAGAGGGAGGAATTATTATCCTTGTCGGCAAAACAGAAAAGGGATGTTATAGACTGTCACAGCTAGAGCCAAGATCCCTCAACTGATGTATAGTTTTAGTGAACCAGAGGTACCTGACACACTCAATGTGCTGGGGCTGATGTGAAGCACACTCATACCAACATGTGGCACAAATCACCCAAGGCTTTGCATGAAATTCAGTTTATTTTCCATTTCTACTTAATGACGCTCTCAAGGTCTGAACTATAATACTGCTTCTAAGCTCATTTTAGCAACCTTTTAGTCTTTGTATAGACAGGCCATGTCCACAAGCAGGTTAGAATTATTTGATTTGTGCCAGACAGAAAGCCTATTCAAGAACACACATATTTATATTATATATATATATATATATATATATATATATATATATATATATATATATATATATATATATATATATATATATATATATATAAGATGAGAGAAAGTCTCGCACTCGCAGGAATTAAAAATCACTTAAGTATTTTATTGTTTCACAGAGGAAAAACTGAACTTTCAGTCAGCCACCTGACCTTTTTCAAAGTGAATTAGCAAGCAATTAATGACCTCTTTAAATCCTAGTGGCGGGAAAAGCGGAAGTGACCACATCAAATACATTAACACTTCAGGGCCCATTTACTTAGCTCGAGTGAAGGAATAGAGGAAAATAGAGGAATTTTGAATGTTTTTTTGGCTACTTCAACCATCGAATGGGCTACTTCGACCTTCGACTACGACTTCGAATCGAAGGATTCGAACTAAAAATCGTTCGAATGATAGTTGAAGTACTGTCTCTTTAAAAAAAACTTCGACCCCCTAGTTCGCCACCTAAAACCTACCGAGGCCAATGTTAGCCTATGGGGAAGGTACCCATAGGCTTTCCAAGGTTTTTCTGATCGAAGGATAATCCTTCGATCGATGGATTAAAATCCTTCGAATCGTTCAATTCGAAGGATTTAATCGTTCAATCGAACGATAATTCCTTCGATCGTTCAGTCGAACGAATTGCGCTAAATCCTTCGACTTCGATATTCGAAGTCGAAGGATTTCAATTCGGCAGTTGAATATCGAGGGTTAATTATCCCTCGATATTTGACCCTAGGTAAATCTGCCCCTACAAGTGTCAAAACAGATCTGATTAAATAAATGAATATAATAAATTAACTAGCAGTGTACTCAGTACAATTCATAGATCTATTATATAAATGTTAAAAGCAACTTGCAATTTCATCATTGCGTGTAAAGGAAATTAATATCAAACTCTCACTTTCATATATATTGAAGAGGCCCATTATCACAGCATAAAAGAAAATAGAATTCCATTTATCTTAAAATAATGTATCCAGTAGTAGTTAAGAACATACATTGTAAATCTTTGTACGCTACATTGTAGTCCAAAATTGAAACAATTAATAGAATATAACTATTGGATACTCATGTAATGAAACCGGTACATTAACTGGTGCGGTTCTGTTCAAAGATCCACACTCAACTGTTTTGTAATTAATCAAATTGTCTTTATTTTGTGAATCCGACGTTTCAGTCCACATTATGGACTTTTTCAAGGCCTTTCAAAAAGGCCATAATTTAATAAAAGATTAATAAAGGAAATATCTGGGTACGGTACCGTACAAATATGCACCTTGTTCATAATTCTGTGCCGTTGTTCCCCATTATTTTCTGACAATATACTATTCTTCCTCTGACTGACTTTGTAACTAGGCACTCCTCTGGCAAATGTTGACAATAAAATGTTCAGACTAACTGGTTCTGTGCTTGCACTTGTGTGCTGGGAAGTTTTAGAAGTGCGCTAGTTCTGGCCCACTCAGCAAGTTGAGAAATGTCTGCGCCAGCAGCAGGATTACAGGAACCTCTGTGGCCCAGTTATAAAAGATAAATGTCAGCACCACTGGGATTCGGTCAAACAGCTATTTTTCCTCTCTTTTTCATCTTGTTAACTACGTGATTCTTTAAAAGTCTTTTTATTAATTAGCACTTTTTTATTAACCCATTCTGCTCTTTCTCTGGCAACTGTGCCACAAAAAGTGCCCTAGAAGATATAAAAATGTCTTAATATTCGCACACTTAATGATATTTTAATGAACGCTACTGAGAGAAGGGACAGGGTTAAGGAAGGGGAAGCATGGCAATAGACAAACTTTGGACACAGGAGAGGGGTGGAACTACAGCCTCTGACTTTTAATCAACTGCAGATGGGCAACTAATCTCCCCAAATAGCCACTTGTGCCACCAACCTTAGAGTAATGAAAATATCATGTACTGTTGCCCTGCACTGGTAAAACTGACTGTGTTTGAGTCATTTCTTCCTTCAGTGTCAGACTGGCCCACCGGGATACCAGGAAAACTCCCGGTGGGCCCAGGTGTCAGTGGACCCTCCTGCTTCCAAACATTTGGCTTATTTCATGGCCATTCCCTATTTCTATGAGAATAAAGAGGCTAAATAGATGGAATTATATGTTATAGTATGTAAAGAAAAGAGAACAGGAGAATAGAGGTTGAGTGAGGCGAGGAAGAAAATAATTCTTAGAATGGGCCCCTGGTCTAAAGGTTTTTGTGTGGGTCCCTGGTGTCCCAGTCGGACACTGTCTTCCTTGAATGGCTGCCCCATGGCTACACAGCAGCTTATTTATATAAACAATAGTAGTGTTTCTGAAGCAAACACACCAGTTGTACCAGTGCAGGGCAACACTGCATTATATTTGTATTACTTTACAACAATTTCACCCTCCTCCTCCAATTGGAAATGAAAGGGTCAATTGCAAAAGTAAAATATTTTTTACCCAGACTCCCCAGTGTGGTAATTTCATGACAAGTTGTACCATTGGTTTAACAAACACCATATTTAATACGCTCCTTACCCGACAGCACAGAATATTTGACCTTTTCTGACCCATCTCCTGCCAGACAAAGTTTAAGATTGCTTTGTGAAATAAAGCTGTCGCTACGATCAGCCTCATAAAAAATGGATTGTGCTTGAAAACCTCCAGTACGAACAGTGACAGCCCTGAAATATGGAATTAAATTGAAACTAGATTAGTTTGGGGGAAGATATAAGGAGAGAAAAAACATATCTTTGAACTTTTTTAAAGTTTTTTTAATGAAAATATTTATCATTTTCCAAGCATTTTTTTTTTTATCTTCGTTATCTTTACTCCATAACCTTAAAGCCGACTCTTTGACAATTTACACTGTAAATAAAAGCCTATCTGTTATATTAAACATCATAAGTAACATGAACAAGTCCTGCTGGTAACGGCAATATAAAAATTGTCAACTTTTATAGTGTAAAGATAAAGAAAGTGGAGCATTAAACGTGATAAAAAGGGTTTTAAGCTGGAAATCTGTTTTATCATCTTGTTTCTTTCTAACCTTTCTAAAAATAATATAAGACCGACACATGAGTGCATGATAATACAAAGCCTTGTACATGCATTTGTATGGGAAAAATACTTTCTTCCTGTTCCAAAAGACACTCAGTAGTCATTCACATAGTGCAAAGTAAACTGAGCAATACTCGTGGGTTTTTTTCAGTGTGTTGTAGTCCATACCATTTGTAAAAAAAGATTTTAAAAACAAATTGCACAATGTTCTAGTTTTTTACACATGTTCTAAATAATATACAAGTGTAGTGTGACTTAATTTCTACTTATATGCTCTTATACATGCATTTGCATTCAAGTCTGCAACTGCAGGTATATCCTCCATGCAGGTCCGGACTAAGAATTAAAATAGGCCCTGGCATTTCAGGTACACAGAGGCCCAAAGTCCCCCACCAGCCCACTAAATACTGACTTTCTATGGCACCTTACAGCAGCCCCTCAGGCATTTTTTTAGTTGTAATATTGGTGTGTAGGCTCCATCTCAGGTCATTTTGCTTGGTCATGTTCTTTCAGAAAGAGCCAGCACTTTAGGATGGAACTGCTTTCTGGCAGGCTGTTGTTTCTCCTACTCAATGTAACTGAATGTGTTGCAGTTGGACCTGGATTTTACTATTGAGTGCTGTTCTTAGATCTACCAGGCAGCTATTATCTTGTGTTAGGGAGCTGCTATCTGGTTACCTTAGCATTGTTCTGTTGTTAGGCTGCTGGGGGTAAAAGGGAGGGGGTGATATCACTCCAACTTGCAGTAAAGAGTGACTGAAGTTTATCAGAGCACAAGTCACATGACTGGGGGCAGCTGGGAAACTGACAATATGTCAGATTTCAAAACTGAATATAAAAAATTCTGTTTGCACTTTCAAGAAATGGATTTCAGTGCAGAATTCTGCTGGAGCAGCACTATATGCAGCTGATGCATTTTGGGGAAAAAAACATTTTTCCCTTTAACTAGGCAGCAAATGCTTTAGAATCTCTTTTAGAATCTCTGCCATATTTTAGTTAAATCTAAGATGAAAGTTAATGGGGGTTTATTTTATGAAGAGAGGAAACAGAAATGGTCACCAGAGAGAAACCCCACCATTCTCTATTCACTTCTATTTACCATGTTTGTGGTTATAAATAACAAAAACAGACACACAATAATTACAAAGACATAAAATGCAATGTTAGTGCTTTATTTTGGAATTGTTTGAAATTATATGTTGGGTGCACCGCTGAATAACCATTCTAAAAACGTGCTGCTGACCTCTATGAATAAATATTTCACTTGACAAGCTAACAAACACCCTGATAATGTTCATTTTAGCTTAACGACCCCCCACCACCACCCCCCACCTGAGATTTAAATTCTTTTTGTATGCCTGGCATCACCTGTGCATAGAATTATATTTACATTTCCAAGGAGGCTTGTTTATTACGGAGAAATCAATGAGGGTATCCTAGGGAGGATTAAACCAGACCACAGATGGATCGTGCAGAGGAAAATCCAGAGCTTGTTTTACAAGACAAAATGATCTCTCCAAAGTACTGATAAATTCAGTGCAAATGAATGAGATGTTATAAGGGCAGTTCAATTTTATCCAATTATTTCTACCTGTGCACAGAGAATTCCCTTTATCTGCTAGACTTGTGAAATTTGCATTTTCTCCTATGAATAGTAACTTCTAATGTGCTCTCCAGCATACACATAGTAATCTCTGTTTCCTAGTAGCAATTCAGCATATAACAAAGATCAGCTCAAACATTTAAAAACAAGTAGAAATGCTTTCTAGCAGGGTGGCTACATCTGACCTGTGCAACAAGGACATCTACTTAGTTAAATGGCTCTAAATTGGTCCTTTGGAAACAAAATAAAAAAACATAAAAATGAAGACCAAATATTTAAAAAGGCAAGTCAAGTGCGATTATAATTTTAGCTGATTTCTCTGCAAACCAAGTTGGTTTATACAGATAGATTGGTATTGATGTGCATTCTCCAGACATATCCCAGTTCCAATGTACCAAAACTGCATGAGTGATTCACCCTCCATGGGATATGTATTCTGGTCATTCATTTGTCCTCATTTGGTAATAATGCGTGTGGCCAAATGTAGGACAAATACAAAGTATAATTAATTGGACCATTCGTACAAGAAAGATAGTACAGGTATGGTATCTATTATCCAGAATGCTCAGGGCCTGGGGCTTTTTGGATAACACATCATTCTGTAATTTGAATTGCTATACCTTAAATCTATTAAAAATAATTTAAATATACTCAATAGGATTGTTTTGCCATCAATAAGGATTAATTATAACTTAGCATGGATCACTCACTTCTACAAGGTACATATAAAAAGGAAATAATTTTTAAAAATATGAATTATTTGATTAAAATAGAGTGTATGGGAGATGGCCTTTCCATATTTCAGAGCATTCTGGATAACAGGTTTCCAGATAATGGCCCCATACCTGTATCTTTAGATGTATGGCCAACTTAAAGGGGTGGGTCATCTTTAAGTTAACTTTTAGTTTGTTATAAAATAGCTAATTCTAAGCAGCTTTTCAATTGGTCTTCATTATCAACTTTTTTGATAGTTTTTTTTTTATAATTTGCCTTCTTCTGACTCTTTCCAGCTTTCAAATAGGGTCACTGACTCCATCTAAAAACAAATACTTCGTAAGGCTACAAGCGTATTGTTATTGCTTCTTTTTATTACTCATCTATTCAGGCCTCTCCTATTCATATTCCAGTCTCTTGTTCATTTTAATGTATGCAATACATGCAATACAGTAATATAGACCCTAGCAACCAGATTGCTGAAATTGCAAACTCGAGAATAAAAGGTTAAAAAAAGAACCCAAAACCACAAATAATAGTTGTGCTCTCTGTTATAGAAGAGCCAAATCTCCAGTTTGCAAACAATGAATTTGGTTCTTTAAGTTACCAGGACCTCAACTTGTCTCATTGGTGCACCGCCCATGCTTGGCTGGGTAAGTTACAACTCCATGCAATGCCGGCACAACAGATGTCAAATGCCTCTCTTTTACTCAGATTGGCCTTTGCTGTACTTTTGCAGTGAAGCTTAACCACACACTGTGTTACACACACAAAGCAGATTTTTTTAAATAACTTGGGCTCCTAAAACAAAATGATAACTCTTTATTGACTGAATGGATCACAACCTCTTTGTGGGTGGTACAATCATGAATCCTATCAGAAATGCTTCACTTTCATCCCTGGGATGATACTCTTACTCAATCACAGGTGTACAGTATGTAGAACTCATAGATCGATGAACTAGGCAATGCTTACAGTTGTGTATTACTCTAGGAAACGCCTATTTCTGAGCCTGCCCACTTTGACCACTGACACCGCAGTTTACTAACCCATACTAGCCTCCTCATTGAAGTCTCTGGCTGCTCTACCAACTAGCAAAAGATAAATAAAGGCAGAACAATAAAACAAGCCCAATTCTTAACTGGACAAACCCCTCCTTGGGGACTACATTAAAGAAAGGTTAACAAAACTTTTACCCATCTACAGATTTAATTAAATTCTGATAAATGTAATGTGCACTAAAATGTTTCTACAAAGTGTCCATCTTCCAATCTTTTGCTGAAGTTGAAATTAAGCCCCACCAGATGTAATGGTGGCCCATTGATAACTGGATAAAATGTATACAGTTTAATATGTTCTCACTGAATGAATGACCCTATCCATTGGGCACTATATTTGGCCTCAAAGGTTGAGTACTCCAAAAGGCTGGCCCTAGGAAATGTGGTTCAAGAGCAGCAGGACGGTCCCAGGTCGGATTTCTCAAAAATTAAACCATTAAGAGGAAATAAAAGCTTTCCATGCAAGCTTGATGGCTACCTGTATATTTTATCTCTGGTTGCTGTTTGTTTGGTTTGGAGAAACTATGAGGTCTATTAAATATGAGTGATAAATCTTACACAGATGAGGCTGCATCTTTTACAAAGCAGGGTCAAAATCTAGTGGCCCCTCCAATGGGCTATTTATTCGGTTTGTGTAAAATATCAGTAGACAAAGCACAGAATGTGCGGTGTTCAAAAATTGCTGAGCCCTTGGGTCAAGGGAATCCATGTTAAATGCTCAACAGAAAATGTGTTTCAGAGAGTGAAACCGCTACTTAAGCAATTATAGGGACAAGATTTATTTTGCAAAGTTTTACAAGTGGCAGTATCCCACTTCATGTCCAAAAATCTCTTAACTGTATTGCTTTTAGTGATAACCCCTTAGCTGCCAGAATGGACACCCATATAAATCTAACCAATGACAACCAAGAACATTCCTTCTGTAAGGCAAAATAAAGTGCATGTATATACACTATATGATATATATAATTATAATGTACTCAGAAATGATTACAGGTATACAAGGACAGTGCTTGATCTAATTGTAACATATTTTTATATCTGGGGACACGGGTTTCTTTTTAGCAGTCCAGAATTTTCCAGTGAGCAAATTATTTGATGTACCACATATTTGAGGCAGCTGTACATACTTGCTCTATAGCATTCTCCCCCAACCAGGCAGCTCTTCTCAATATGCTAAGTTAAACACCTTCCTCCTTTGAGATCTCTCAAAAAGCAGTACCCTTGAGTCTATTCCAATTTTAGGAGGCAGCATCTCCAACTCTCCCCACAGTTATAAGATAACAGTTATAAGATAAAGGGGTGCACAGACACATAATTAGCTTCCCCAGCAAGGGTGTAATATTGAATGACCACTATACCTCAAGGCATATTGTAATAATATGGACTATTTTACATTTAACTAGAAAATAAAAAATGCTCTCTCTATCTTTTGTATATGCTGCCATGGACAGGCACCTCTTTGAATTCAGACATGTCGATCATTTTCCTGCTTATACAGTGTACTTCAGATTCTGAGTATTCATTATATTCCATGGCCTTATAGGTCTATATTAAACACACATTATGGTCATATTTAATCAGAAACCAATTAGCCTTCCTCTTTGCTTTTGGAGGAAAGCAGAATACCCAAAGGAAATCCATGCAAAGACAGGTACAACATACAAACTCCTTGCAGATACAGTAGTGCCCTAACTGGAACCAAACCTAGGAACCCAGCCCTGCAAGGCATCTGTGCTACCATATTGCTCATGTTTACTACCAACATTCTAATTGTGGAATAATACATTGAGAGACACTAACTCCAAGCATTTCCACCAGACTTATGTATACATACACGTATATGGTTTAGATTGTACTGTTTCCTCAGCAGCACAAGCATAGCCCAACTAGAAATTGTTTAGTGCAAATAGTAGTGATCTTTTTTTCAGGTATATTAGTGTTTTGCTTTGACCACTGCGGTATTAAATCTGCTTTACCACTGACTCAAGGTGGACTCATTCATTTTTATTTGTGATACTGCACAAGTGTAGCTTTTATGCTTTCTCAGGTGACCTCCCCTGTCCACCCACTGTATCACATATTGGAAATTTCTACTCCACTTTGTCAGAAAGTGATTTGTCTTCATTCTTTGTACATCTTTGTTCCTCTTGGGCTTGACATACTTTAGAGCATTTAGACCTTAAACTACCATGGTTAAAAAGTTTTTAACTGTGCTGGGAAATATTTTGTATTGTGATAGGCTTAAAGCTTTAAAAGGATATATATATATATGTATATACAAATCCACAGGGAGCCGTATAAATTTGCCTGGGTGCACAATCAAAAACCTCTCAAAACACTTGCAAAGAAGATCAGCACTTCACAGGTCTTAAAAAATAAACTTCATTTATTTAGCAACAGACTGACGTTTCGGCTGACTCTCCAGATCACTTTGAGAAAGGCTGAGGAGTCAGCCGAAACATCGGTCTGTTGCTAAATAAATGAAGTTTATTTTTTAAGACCTGTGAAGTGCTGATCTTCTTTGCAAGGAGAGAGAGAGAGAATAAATAGCCTGATTGCCGTTTTTTTTCTCACAACAAAACGGTTTCCCCCAGAATTCTGTCATCATTGCAGCCACAAGGGTGCTATTAACACATCTGCATGTGCACTTTGTTGACAATTGGGCAGAATATTTTTGCACTCTGGCATAATTTTAGCTATTTGCTGCTGTTATTTCCAGGGTTCAGCATGAGAGTGATATTTGCTCTCTATACTTTTGGTGCAAATGAACTGCAGCAATTAAAACAGGGCACCGAGGGAGGTCCAAAGGTGGCCATAGCTTCTGGGTTCCTTTGCCTCAATAGGCGCAGTAAAGTTTAATTCTTAATTTGCTACACTGGATATTGTTCCCTTTTTACAAAAAACACTTTAGAATTGAAGTTTACACTTAAACATCTCCCCGCCCGCAACCTTACAATGCTGGCTTCCGACTTCCGGGTTCAACTTTTATAGATGCGCACCTGCTCGACCTGCCCCTTTTGTGACATCATCAGCAGAACTCGATTAGTTAAACTCGAAAATGTAATTTTAAACTTCAAAATTAGAAACATGGTTACAAATACAAAATAGAAAGTAATTGGAAAAAGTCTTTATTTCCGGTAAACTATCTGAAATCAACTGAACTGAAAAAAGTGTTTGAAGGTGAACAACCCCTTTAAGCAAATAATTCCCATTTTGAAAAATGATTTCCTTTTTCTCTATAATAATAAAAAAGTACCTTGTACTTGAACCCAACTAAGATATAACACATACTTATTATTATATTAAGGTATGGAGATCCAAAGTACAGAGAGATCCCTTATCTGGAAAACTCTAGTTACAGAACAAGGTCCCTGTACATGTACAATGGACTCTCCATTTATAAGATATTTGGATTTTTCGTTTTTATCAGCAGGGCCTTGCTGATAAATTTGAACATTTGACGAGTACACCGTTCGGTTGTGGGATATGTTGGTGCTTTCTACATATGTAAATGATATTAGATATCACCTTGGAATCATCTTCTCAGGCTTGTAGCTTTGTGGTCTCAGAACTCAGAAAGTGTGACTAATATTATTTATACATAAAACCAGTGTGTTTACATAAAGTCTCCAGAGAGTCATGCCTGTAGCTTACACATACACGTTGTTGTTGTTTTTTTTAGAATTTTTTATCAATTATAAAAGCAAAGAGGGGAAATAAAATCTACTTTCTGTAAATATACATATTTCTGCCAGGAAGTTAGAAAAGTTGAATCACTCAAGCCCAATTTGGTGCTCTGATAGAGCCAGGGGGAATACAGCAACTTTAAAAGGGCCATAAAATATTAGCTGGAGCATTTGAGGAATGAGTCTGTTCCTCTTAACTCGGAGAGACTGTGTTTAATGGTGAGCTGAAATGCATATAAGCTAACCCAGGCGTGAAGGGCAGCGTAACGGTCGTATGGAAAAGCCAACCGCTGTCCCTTAGTTATCAAGATAAGGGACCTGCCAACTCCTTCATTCACTCTGTCAACCTTGAAAGACTTGAAGCAGACTCACCTTATACAGCGAGCATCTCATATATCAGCAAGATAGAAAGACACTGTAAAATAAAAAGGCAGCGGGAAAGCTGTTAACGCTAATCATTTCACTGCTCGCACCTGAAATAAACTTACTCGGGAACAGCCAAGGGAGATGGGGGGAAAAACACTTTATCAAGGTCAATTTATGCCTCTATTTTTCAAGATTACAAAGCAGTGGTGAAAGCCAGGTGTGTTATAATGAACAGGTTAGGAAGCCAAGGTGCTGGGTTTTTTCTTAATATCTACATATAATATTTACATTTTTCTTCCATCAGTGCATGGCTGAAACAGGGTTAATGACATTTTGACTGGCAAACATAGAAAAGGCTCCCTTATACTCTACTAAAAGGACAATAATGTCGCCACTCCAGCACACATACATATTTATATACACAAATACACCAGGACTATTTGTTACAAAGGACAAATAAAGCAAAATCAGAGTAAAAAAAGATTTTTGGCGTTCACTTAGCTATACCCATTGAGAGGCTTGTTTCGCAAGGTTGCTAAATGAGTGGATCTTTGTCTTATATGGACAACTATGCACTGGGTCAGTAACCAGGCTATACAGGGGGCCTAATTCAGAGGGTCCACAATCTTTTCTACCCGTGAGACACATTCAAATGTAAAAAGAGTTGGAGAGTAACACGAGCATGCAAAAAGTTCTTGGGGTGTCAAATAAGGGTTGTGATTGGCTACAGGAGACTCTGTTTGGCAGTACACCTGTTTTTATGCAACCAAAACTTAACTCAAGCCTGGAATTCCAAAATAAGCACCTGCTTTTAGGCCACTGGGAGCAACAGCCAAGGGGTTGGTGAGCAACATGTTGCTTATGAACCACTGGTTGGAGACCTGTTGGAGAAGGACTACAGAGATGCAGCCATTTACCCCAATGGCATTTTCAAACCTGCCTGAGGGATAGTTTGCCCAGATATCAGTTGGACAGGCCTTCCCACACAGGCCAATAAGCTGTCAATTGGGTCTGGAGGTGCTGAGTTGGCAGATTGTATCAGTCCGTGTACTGTATGTCCGGGTTTAGGGTTCTGTCTAAAACATGGCTCACTTACACCATACAAAAAAGGGGTTATATATTTATCAGAGAGTAAACCTGAGATTACCACACCACCACAATTGCGCCTCTATTCATTCATTTCTTTTGGATTTTTTAAAAAAGTATTTATCAATGGGTGAAAGTGAAAGTTCACCCTTTGATAAATACACCTTTGCATCTGTTTTTTTGCAATTTGCATCCGGATGTCATTAAAAAAAGGTCTTTGGATTTCTTGGGTATGGTTGGAGGCTATGAAAATCACTTGACAGGCTGCCCCCCTCCTGTGAGGTGTCAAGTAGGACAGGCCTGGTCTGACTTGAAATTTAGGAAATGCATAATAATTTAACTTCCTGTCTATAGTTACATTGCCAGTATAAGCTTAGCTATGTATTCATATACTGCAGCTCCTTTAAAAGGGATAATTAATGATTGAACTTGTGTTTTCACATTAAGCCAATTACCCTTATATTCTTGCATATAATACGGCTTAGTGTAACAGTAATATAAATACATGAAACTGATTATCACCTTTATATACATTTTATTTTTAGCATTGTGGAAACCCCTCTTACTCTTATTATGGAGGTTACACTTCACAGTGGCACTGCTCAGTCTTTAATAATAGGCGGATATTATATCCTAGCAAGCAGGTATTTAACAGATCAGATTCAGTAGCATGCAATGCAACTCTTCAAGACCTGGATCGTTATATGAGTGCCTGTTAAAATAGTTAGTGATTGCTGGATATACAACAAGAGCTTTAAATATATTTACATATATAGTTATCTATGTGGTGCTTGCTTGTGTGTAAGGAACATAACAGTGTGTATACTTAAAGGAGAACTTAATCATAAAAAAATGTAGCTAGAACTATTATATTATATATCCTGAGGATACTGTATCAAACCAGTTGCTCAGCAACCCTATAACAATAACAATCCATGCCTTTAAAGTTGTTGCAAGCAGCTCTTCCCCATTACCTGGGCTTGTAAGGCTACAATTTGAGTGTCACTTCACATGCTCAGTGTCCTCTGGGCTGCCCTTGAGAGCATTTTTGGACAGAAAAGCGCTCAAACCTCCACCCAGTCAATGGTAATGGGTCGAATTTGTAATTTCTCGACCAATAGTTTTCTGCTGGCAGAGAAATGCTATACTGTATGTAACATTCGTCTTAAGGTCGTAGGGCATCATCAAAACATTAGCAGAAAGTGAGGTTACATTTGTCATATAAGCTAAAGCTATAGGACTACAGGTCTCAGAGCTCAGGTAACTGACAATGCCCAGAGCATGCTCTTTGAATCAGAAAAGTGGTGTTAATGGGGGCATCTTGGGTGGCACAGATCTTCATTGCTAAATGGCTATGGTGGCTTTGAGCTTGAATTTGAAGCCCAATACTTGAGTTTATAGCCTAGTTCTATGTTGAGTTTAGTCATTGTCAGACTGGAGGGACCCAACCACACTCTGCCCTCCCACCAGCATGTACCTTCTTATCTCTTAATGTGGCCGCGTCTGGGGCAGGAGCAGGTCTGAGTCAGGGGGGCCCACTGGATTTTTTTCCAGCCCAGTTGGACCACTAGGGGCAGATTTATCAAAGGTCAAGGTGAATTTTCAAATTAAAAAAATTCAACTTTCAAGCTATTTTTGGTGTACTCTGACTAGGGAATAGTCCAAATTCTATTTGAATTTGAAAAAAAATCTAATTTCGAAATTTACCATGTACTGTCTGTTTAAAAATTCGACTTCAACCATTCGCATCTAAAACCTGCCAAATTGCTGTTTAAAGGAGAAGGAAAGCTACCGAAGCAGTTTATTGCCAATAAATTAGCCACAATAGTGCAAGCTATAACACTATATTTATTCTGCAGAATGCTTTACCATACCTGAGTAAACAGCTCTAGATGCTTTCTCTGTTTGTTTGGGATAGAAGCTGCCATGTAAGCTTGGTGTGGCATCACTTCCTGCCTGAGCCTCTCCCTGCTCACTTACAGCTCTGAGCTCAGATTACAGCAGGGATGGGAGGAGGGAGGGGGAGAGGAGCAAACTGAGCATGCTCAAGCCCTGCCCTGGAGGTTTATGCTGAAAACAGGAAGTCTGATAGAGAAGCCCATGTGTACACAATAGAAGGAAAGAAATGCAGTGTTTCTTTTGACAGAGGACTCAGAGCAGCATTACTTTGAGGGTTTACTGGTGTATTTATATAGACCTTTCTGATAAAGCTTACTTAATTTTAGCCTTTCCTTCTCCTTTAAGCCTATGGGGGACCTCCTAGAACCTATTTGGAGTCAATTGGTGGACTTTGTAAAATCAAAGTTTTTTGGGGGGAAAAACTTCGAAACAGTTCGTACGATTCGAATTCGGCAGAATACCGACCTATTCGATCGAAAACTGACCTATTCGGCCAAAAAAAACTTTAACTTAATTGGTTTTTTTTTTAAAGTTTTTCAAATTCAAACTTCAACCCTTGATAAATATGCCCCCTAGTGTTTAGCTATCATTTAATGCAAGTGTCTGAGCAGGTTTAACAGAACTGCCACCAGTGTCTACCTCCAATAGGTGCTTTATTATGTTGGGCTAATTTATTCATTTTTAAATCAATTTGAAATTGAAAAAAACATTCTTCCACAAGTGCAGGAATGGGATCACCTATTAGAAAACCCAATATACAGAAATCTCAGCATTACGTGAAGGTCATCTTCCATAGAGTCAATTTTAAGCAATAATATAATTCTATTTTTTTTCCCTTTTTCTCTGTAGTGTGGTAGAGTGACCAGGAAAAGGTGGAAAAAGGTCACTCTAGCCTGTAATTTCTCCCCAGGTACTGAGAAAGGCTCCAGGAAGGGAGTTATTAAACAGAGAATCAGCGCTCTGTTTCAAGACTTTAGTAGCCAGGGACTCCATTCCACAGATCCAGTCCAGAGATTGGAGTTCACCTTCCACAGGAAAGCTGTCCTGTGGAAAGACTATTTAAAGTTAATTGGAATAGGAGAGTGTGTCTCTCAACAGGGCACAGCAGGTAGGAGACCTGGCTGTGTGAGGAACTCCCAGAGGAGCTGGGAGTGCTGCCTGTTACTGCAAGAAGCAGAGAGAGCCCGTGACTCTCACAGAGATATTGTGAAGAGAGTGAGGAAGCCAGGAGGCTGAATAAGCACTACAGGAAGGAGTCCTGTGAGTACAGGGGTGAGCCAAACCATTTCTTGTGCTGTTTGTCCACAAGGGGCCCAGTCTAGTCAGGGACTGCTTCAAAGTGTGAAGGTAGTGCCCAGTGGGCTAGGTTTTATTTTTATGATTTATGTTTTGTATCCTGAAAATGGTCACCCCTGGGTCTGTGCATTATTGACGGTGTATGTTAAAGTTGGAAAATAAACCTTTGTTTTCCTTGAAGAAACTGTGTGTCCCTGTCTTTATGCTCCTTTCTCCTATGCTGCCTGCTCACCATTGACTAATCCCCCCCTAAAAGTTACGTGGTCAAGCCGCCAGCTTGTCACATATGGTGTTTCGGATGCGGGCAAAATAAGGAGCAATTAAAAAGACATACACCTGTTTAAAGGGCTGATGAGCCTAAGAGACTTTACCTATAAGCCTGTGAATATGGCAATTGGTGCTGCTAATCCCATTTCTTCAGCTGTTCAGCAGGAGGCTGTGAGGGCCGTGTTAAAGAAACAGGAACAGCAAGGTGGTGACTGGTGGATGCAGTTCCACAACGATTGGGAGAGAGTCTGCGCGCCAAATGTGGTAAAGATGCCAATGGGGAAGAGATTGCAAAATGCCCCAAAAGTGAAACGTGAGCGTTTCTGTGAGTTGCAAGGAGCAGTGGCAGCTCCTGAAAAGTCTTTAGAGGAAAAGACTAATTTTTTCTGTGTACCACAGAGAGAGTTCTTCCAGCAAGCTTCCTTAAAGGTACAGCGACCTGTGTGTTTTCAACAGATGCCAAAGGAAGTGAGGGAGACTTCGCGAGTGGCAATGGAAGTCACTGTGTCTGGATCCAAGCAAGTTAACTGGGTCCCAAGAGGCGGTACCCCAAAGTTGGAGCCCAGGCGGTGGGCACAAGTGCAGCATGCCAAGGAGAGAGGGTATGCTGGTTTCACAGTCCAGTCTGGCAAGGTTGGCCAAAGATTATCCCCAGCAGTTCCAGAGAGTCTGATGCCTTCAGGAATGGTGAGACTGTTCTTAAAGGGGTGGTGGAAAGGGAACAGCAGGCTGGGGGGATAAAAGACTGGGACTGTGGGAGGAAAGGAAAGGTCCTGGGACCTAAAGAGTTAAGTGCGCAATCAGAGTGCACTGTGCCTGTTAAAGGTACTGCTGAAAAGTCAGTAGAGGTGAAAGTGAATGGGATTTCACTGTGGGTCACACTGGACATTAACTCAACTAAGTCGTTGGTGTTGCATGAACTGTTAATGTTTGTTCTACCCTGGCAGGAGCTCCCGGAGATGCAAGTGAACTCTGAACCGACTGTATGTCTGTCTTTTGAAACCACCAAAGGGACAGTTGTTCACTCCCTCGTAGTTGCCAGTGAGGGGGAGGTGGAAATTGTTCTGGGAACAGACTTTCCCCTATTCTGGGTGTTGTGGGGAATCCACAAAGGTTTAGATGTGGAGCAATCAAACCAGGTGGTTAATAATGTCTGTTCTATGCAAAATGTTATGTGTAATTTTGCTGACCAATGTCCAGATGTGAATCCTATGTGTGTGACTGTGGGGTGTGAAGTAACCCCCATAGAAAAAAGTTTAGGGGTGACCCCCAAAGTGAGTTTTTCCCTAGCAGAGGTGAATTCTGCAGTGCAAAGGCTGGAAGGTTTAAAGCCTAATTTAACAAACCTAAATGTTGCCAGTGTGAATGAGTATGAGACTGCAACTCTGGTGCAAGAAACTGCAGCAAATGTGGAAAGTCTGCATGGGGAATTGTTGAGCAGAGAAAGCTCAAATACTTTAGCAAACAAGGAGTTAAAGCAAATAGATGGTAACCCTTTGTTTCCCTGCAGTAGCTCATCTATCAAAAGTCTTTATGAGGATGGGTGTACAAATGAGCAGTCTCAGTCAGGTGGTATGGATAACTTGACTGGGCTTATTGAAAGGGAAAGGTGCGCCCACTGTTTTAGTATAGAGCATGTTACAGACAATTGTGCTCTATATTTTGCAATACAAAGGCTGTTTGAAGTATGCAAGCCGAATTGTGGGAATGAGACACCTGAAAGTATGTCAGGTGAGAGACCTGAAATCCTTGACTGCCAAGCTGTGTGTGTGAACACAGTCAATGCAAATGATGGTTTGGAAAATAGTACCATGACTCTTAATGGTGATAAGCCAGACGGTATGTCTGAGGAAGCGAGTGATAAAAATGTACGATTGCCTCCTGAATCTGTGTGTGTGCAGGTGTCAACCACAGAACTGTTCTCCAGTGTGAGAGTTGAAACACAATGTACTGTAGAGGGAAAAGTTTGTGAAGTAACAAGTTCCCCAGTAAAATGTGTGCCTTCTATTGAGAAGTGGAGTGTGCCTGAGAGTAGCTTAACGGCACAGACTGCCGGTAAAACAGTGAATGTGAACAGACCCGAGTGTGCTGATATGGAGAATGGTAACATGGCTGTCAATGGGGATAAGCCACATGGAGTGACCGCGGTTGAAAGCGAAGTCATGACTCTTGTGTTACATTCCATGGAAAGAGTCTTGCAGTCAGAATTGGTCTGTCTGACAGAGGATGCATTGGGTCCCAATACAAGCGATGCTAAATGTGAGTTGCTTGCTAACCATGAGCATGTGACTGAGTGTGTGTCTGGTTGTATAACACAAGTCTGTGAGCAAGATGCAACCACAGGGCAGACTGAAACTATTGGCCATGGGCTTGAAGTGAAAGCCCTCAGTGTGTTTAAAAACCCATCATTGCCAGTTGCGGAAGGACCCCCTATATCCCAGGCAGTGGGTAAAACTAAAATGAAAAGCGTGCATGATGGTAACAGAGATGCCAAAGTGTGTGTGTCTTCCCTAGTAAATAAAATTCAGGAGATGGAAGTGTGTGTGGCCGCTCCCATAGAGACACATGTGTCAGATTCATGTGGTAGCAATAATACGTTTTCATTGAAGGGTTCATCCAAAAGGAACTCCCAAAAGTCAAGTAGGAGAACCTGGGTGACTAAAGTAAGGCAAAAGTGCAAGTACATGGTCATGCTTGAGAGTCACTCAGCCTTACAAAGAAGCATGCATGTGGTATCCCTGATTGAGATGTGTGTGTTGGATCTCATGCATAGGAAAGAAAACATGAGGAAACTTATAGAAATCCCTTTAAGAGAGAGAGAATTTCTATTAGGGTTTCAATGTGCTCACCCCTACGGGTTGAAGCAGAGAGGGGGGATATGTGGTAGAGTGACCAGGAAAAGGTGGAAAAAGGTCACTCTAGCCTGTAATTTCTCCCCAGGTACTGAGAAAGGCTCCAGGAAGGGAGTTATTAAACAGAGAATCAGCGCTCTGTTTCAAGACTTTAGTAGCCAGGGACTCCATTCCACAGATCCAGTCCAGAGATTGGAGTTCACCTTCCACAGGAAAGCTGTCCTGTGGAAAGACTATTTAAAGTTAATTGGAATAGGAGAGTGTGTCTCTCAACAGGGCACAGCAGGTAGGAGACCTGGCTGTGTGAGGAACTCCCAGAGGAGCTGGGAGTGCTGCCTGTTACTGCAAGAAGCAGAGGGAGCCCGTGACTCTCACAGAGATATTGTGAAGAGAGTGAGGAAGCCAGGAGGCTGAATAAGCACTACAGGAAGGAGTCCTGTGAGTACAGGGGTGAGCCAAACCATTTCTTGTGCTGTTTGTCCACAAGGGGCCCAGTCTAGTCAGGGACTGCTTCAAAGTGTGAAGGTAGTGCCCAGTGGGCTAGGTTTTATTTTTATGATTTATGTTTTGTATCCTGAAAATGGTCACCCCTGGGTCTGTGCATTATTGACGGTGTATGTTAAAGTTGGAAAATAAACCTTTGTTTTCCTTGAAGAAACTGTGTGTCCCTGTCTTTATGCTCCTTTCTCCTATGCTGCCTGCTCACCATTGACTAATCCCCCCCTAAAAGTTACGTGGTCAAGCCGCCAGCTTGTCACAGTAGTAATAATAAATATTACCCTGTACTTGATCCTAACTAAGCTTCATGAATCCATATTGGTGGCAGAAAAATCTTGTTGGATTTATTTGATGTTTCAGTGTTTTATGGTTGATCCAAACCACAAAAAGGCCCCTTATCGGGATAATAGATCCCATACCTGTATGTATAATTTTCCAGCTTATGAAATGAATAGGGAAAAATATTGGGTTTTGCACATTTTTATGTGTATTTATTTTGTCACGCTTTAAGCTTTCCTGTGAATTAAAGCATTTTAGGGTTTTTATGCTAAAAAAGAGTTCACTTGTTCTATGGTGGCAAGAACCATAACAAAACAAGTTAAAACTGTATCAATGGACAGGATTAAATGTGTTATTATTGCTGTCTGTGGGGAAGAATAAATTATGGCACCAGACAGCAAAGGAAAATAAATGTCACTATTAATATAAAATTATGTGAAAATGCATTTATTTCTGTTGCAGCAACATGGGGAAAAGGTTACAAATTGGAGAAAAAAAAATTTCAAATATGAAGTGGACCCAAGAGTTTGGGTTATGGAATATACAGCACTGCTAATTTGAATGGCTGCAATTCTCTAGGCTGCAATATTGTGTATAAGTAGTTTTTATAAAGCCATAGCTGAAAGGCACAGGCACAAGTGAAACTCAGGGTTCCCGCTTCTCCCCAGCAGATAAAGGGTTAATAATATCAGCACAACACTGGTCTGCGTTACAATTATAAACAGTCACTATAGCGTTTTGTAAAGTGCTTTCCTTGATCACACAATAAGCACTATAGAAAGAACAAATTGAGCTAAATGTGAGAGTTTTAGGAGATTCCTATAAAGATCTATTTATGACGTGCTAATAAACAGCAGCTCCCTACTAACAGAAAACACTAATGCATTTCCCATCAAGCCGGCAGCATCGAATCTCCTTTACATTACAAGAGCTGAGATTAAATTACAGTTACAGCGTGAGCCATAAACCTTTATGGATCCTGTAGTAATTCTCCTAACTACACCATTATGTAGAGCGTAAAGATTTCTTTGCAAGTCAAGAAAAAATACATCAAGGGAACATTTACTGCCTTAAACAGCTTGGCTAAAAATGTATCTTCGGTGAATTAAAGCTGTAACCTCTTTATGGGAAGACACAGAAATTCACTTCACTTTTCATTTAATCCTTTCTGCCCTAGTTTATAGATGTCGAACCTTCACGCTCTTATTCCTGGCTGGCTAGCGGCATGCGTTATAAATGAGTATAAATTTCCGCATCTGACGAGCTCCTTGCGGTCTCATACCTAATGCGCAAAGTTAGAGAACAGCAGGTAAAAATTTCACAAACATTCTTATTTATGATCTTGTCCTTGGTGGAGGAAGGGGGGGCTGAAATTTCAATGTACTAAAATGAAAAGTATGATTAAGGAGACAGAGCGTGTTGACAAGGATAGTGGCCTGCTGCCTCCATTCCCTGCTGAAAATATATAATACTTTTCTGACATCAATTTTAGACGGAATAGACATAGATGTGGTTTGGAGGAAAATATAAAAAAATGAGATGCTCATAATGTTAACTCTTTTCCCTCCAGTAAGGGGCTACAATGCCTTGGCTCATCTGTTGGGAGAAATGGGGCTACAAATCATTGTTAGTGTGGAACTGATGAGTACCATATGCAGCACATACACACACATTAAGGTCTTATATTTTATAGCAACTCTTTAGCATCTGGTGCAACTGAACTGAATATCTGCTGCTTTACTCGACAGTCATTGTAGGTGCTAATTTTTACCGAAATACTAGTCAACAAGATACATTTTATTCTTAGGGATGTCCCTGTTAACAGCACCATCAGATTTGTCTGAGACCGATTTATTTCAATGCTCTGCAGAAAGGAAAGATTGTGTGGGTGTAAGCTCGGATTGGTGCTTCCATTTGCAGACTTGGGGGTATATTTATCAAAAAGTGAAGTTAGAGATTGCCACAGTCCTCTACAGTGAAATTCCACCACTCTCCAGTGAAATTCCGCCACTCTCCAGTCATTTCTATGGGATTTTGAAAGGCGTTTTTACCAAAGGATGAACTTTCACCCATTGATAAATGCTCTTTTAAAAATCCCATAGAAATGAATGAAGAGTGGCGGAATTTCATTCTAGAGGACTGTGGCGATTTCTAACTTCACACTCTGATAAATTTACCCCTAAGATTGCTGTCTCCTAGAAATAAAGGAAACTCTCTTATAAACACTTTAAGGATGCTCCAAACATCAGACTTTGGCTTTCCCCCTTTCTATTGCTGGTCTGCAGATGCACATGCATCACTGGGCACCCCCCTCTCCCTTAGCTTCACCACCAGATGTAGCCAAAAGTGTCCAGCGGTGGGTTTTGGGGATTTGTTTTATATAGGTACCCAAGGGCCACAACCCTAAAGCCAACGGCACAGGCCTATGGATGCCTATATACTAAATACTAAACAACACCACTGTACACTAATGGATTGGGCAGTCTGTACTAGGGATGCACCGAATCCACTATTTGGGATTCGGCCGAATCCCCGAATCCTGTAAGAAAGATTCAGCTGAATAACGAACCAAATCCGAATTCTAATTTGCATATGCAAATTAGAGGCCGAAAAAGAAAAAGTGACATGAGTTCCCTTCATGCCCCTGAATTACATATGCAAATTACGATTCGTATTCGATTCAGCCAGGCACAAGGATTCAGCCAAATCCGAATCCTGCTGAAAAAGTTTGAATCCTGGCCGACTCCCGAATCCTGGATTCACTGCATCTGTACCTCACAGAAATAAGCAAAATTCTTCAGGGTTCCTATACATTGTCAACTATGATGAAACTGGCTGATCAGACTTGTCTACCAGCTTGATCAATTTGATAAATGTCAGAAAAAAAAAAATCAAACTGTTTCACTAGATTGCACTGTTGTGCTGCACTACTGCACTAGTACCATAGTTTATATAAACAAGTTGCTATGTAGCCATGGGGGCAGTCATTCAAGGCTACAAAAAGGCACAGGATACACAGCCGATAACAGATAAACTCTTTAGTATACAATGGGATTCTTTGGAACTTATTTGATATCTACTATGTACACTTTGCTTGAATGGTTGCCCCCATGGTCCATTGTTTATATAAACTATAGTAGAGTTTCTGAAACAAACACACCAGTTTTACTAGTGCAGCTCAACAGTACAGTATACTATAATTTCTTTAAAATACTTACATTTTTTGGTGTTACTGGTCCTTTAAAACAGTATTTGGCATTGCCCAAGTGAGCAGAATTCTTTATCATAGGCCAGCCAAAAGAACAACTGATGTAGGATGAAAGCTTTAAGCAACAGCTCTATTATTTCAAAGGCATTTTTATTTGTTCAGATTTAATCAGTATCAGTTACTGTATATCAGAAAAAGTTTGATTTACTTATAATATATAGCAGGTCTATTATAAATTAGCCATTGGGGTAATACATTTCAGTGCTTGCTTGAGGACTGATCCAAATCATTTGTTCCTTAACAATCATAAGTAAACAAAAAAAAATAAGTAAACCTGCCCCATACGCATACCTCCCAACATTTTGGAAATAAAAAGAGGGACAAAAAAGTTGCTGTGCGAAGTGTGGCAATTTTTACCACGCCCATTTTTGTGGCCACACTCCCTAATTAACATGTTCAATTTACAAAATTCTGCAGGTTATGATACATATATCTGTGTTTTTTTTCAGTTATTACAGTTTTGCCAATGAAGGTGAATTGCCCTTTAAGATGTGAGTCTCTAACATTTCCCAAGGGACCTGTTATCTTATATTGTTACAATTACTTCTTTGCTTATCTAGATACATTTGAATTGTTACAAATGTATCTTATCTTCTGTTGTGGCTGTTCTGTTCTCTCTGCCAAAAGCCAACTATGTTAGAAACTTTGTTTCTTTTTCTGACTGTTCAGTGCAGAGAAAAACTGGACTTTCCAGTACAAATGAGGGACTGCAGGTTGAGCAGTCAAAAGAGAGACTGTCCCTCTAAAAACGGGACAGTTGGGAGGTATGCATACGTTCAGTTCTTACCATAGGTATGGGATCTGTTATTTGAAAACCTGTTATCAGGAAAGCTCCGAAATTACTTGAAGGCTGTCTCCCATAGAGACCACTATAATCGAATAATATGTATTTTTTAAAAATGATTTCCTTTTTATCTGTAATAATACAACAGTACCTTGTACTGATCCCAACTAAAATATAATTATTGTAGGCAATAATCCTTTTGGGCTTAATTCATATTTAAATGTTATTTTCAGTAGACTTAAGTTATGAAAATGCAAATTACAGACAAATTCTTTATCTAGGTCCTGAGCTTTCTGGATAACAGGTCCCATACCTATACAAGGACTTGCACTTGCATAAAACCTGATTTGTGCCCTGTAATAGCTCAGTGTGAAGTATCGCACAGTTTAACCCTGGTTCCTTGGGTACAGGGATGGCTGCAATGAAACGAGTGAACATTAATGGGATTTAGAATTGCTCGTTGCCAAATTCAATTGCTGTTATATTGCCACTTCCAGCCCGAGCCCAATCCTTGATAAACTCGCACAGAAATGATTGCATAATTACCCATGCATGTGCCTGTTTTAATAAAAGTGACATTTTCTGTTAGTGAGGATTGAACCCATGCTCTGCCCCTCTCAATTATGTGATTTAAATTGTTTGTACATGTTCTATGGCCAGTTTGCCTCTGTGTAATGTCTCGAGTACCATGACACATCTGTATTCCTATCTGCACCCAGAAATCCAACAGCAGCACTTTGATTCAAACCATGTGCAGCTAATTATATTAACCGAACAGTAAGAATAACAGCACAACAAGATGACTCCAAACACTGACCCCAGAGCTGACAGGCTCAAAGTTCAATTAAAAGCACAATTTCACAGTTTGTTTCTTCATAAAAGAAAGATCTGTATTTCAGCAGTGTATGTACAATAGAGGACTGTATTACCTTTCCATAGTCTTCACAGTTCAGTTCATGTATACATGTTTTGTGATGCAAATGGATGGTTCAGTAGTTTAAATGCAAATGCATTAATAATAGCAAAAATGTGCAGTTTTCAATGTAATATTTTTCATTATTTGGTGTCACAATAAATTTTTCAGCAATAAGTTGTTTTACACACTTTGAGGCTTATTTATTAATTTGGGTGACATTTATTTTGTGATTCAAATAAAGCCAGGTTGTGTTTATAATTTGAGGTACACAATTTAATAGATATGGAAAACATTGTCTTGGCAAAATATGCATGTGCATTATGAAGCAATTATATATGTCCCCCCAAATCCAAAAAACAATAATAAACGTTTAATACATGCAGGTATGGGTTCTATTATATGGAATGCTCTGGACCTGGTATTTTATTAATAAGGAATCTTTCTGTAATTTGGATCACCATACAAACCCAATCGGATTGTTTTGCCACCAATATGGATCTATGCAGTTTAGTTACCATCAAGTTCTTTTTTTAATAAGAAAAATGTAAAAGGAGAAAAGGGAAATCAGTTTTAAAAATTAGAATTATTTTCTTAAAATGGAGTGAGAGATGGCCTTCCTGTAATTTGGAGCTTTCTGCATAACGGGTTTCCGATCTGTATACCACAAAGAAATATGCAATTTTTTCACTTCCCAGAAGTTTCACAAACCCTATATTAATTTTGTGCAAAGGAAAAATAATTAACAAAAATTTGTTCTCATGAGTGATATTTTTCCTGCAATGACTTTTATTGCATTTCTCCAAAATTAGATAAATCACATATAAATATTGTACTGTATAGAATGACAATGATTTCATGACATATTAGTTTAACACAAAAAAAAAAATGTTTGGAATTGGTGCGGGGAATAGGTTCTTCTCTGCTCAATAAATATGCCCCCTGTGTCAGTGAGATGCTCCTAGCATCTGTATAGTGAGTTATGGATTTTTTCTTTTCAATGCAATGTTATCCTTTCCATTAGTGGAGCTTAAATGGGAGCTTAACAGCTGCCTAGGAGGAGTGTTATTATAAAGGAACCTTCTGCATGTTGGGACTACACATCTGACTGGCTAACAGAATAGCTACAAATTAATTATGTTGCAATAATGTAAACTGTGAATATTTTTGCTTTTTATTTTAAACATGTGTAAGGGATCAGACAAATCCTTCCCTTTTTCTGTCTGTGACATCATCCAGTCCAGTTACAGGCTGGAGAGCCATTTTATTGGCTGGGTGCCCCAATGCATCCTTGGGAGAGAGGGAGTGCCTGACTTTGGAGCCAAATGTACAGGGTCTCCAACAGAGCTTAACAGGGGTTCTAAGCTGCAGCAGCCAGAGAGATCCAGATCTGGGGTGTGTGCAGTGCTGCTTAAAAATGAGTTCCGGGAAGAAGTAAAAGAAAAGGCTGTATTTTGCTCTGCCGGATAAAGTTTGTGAGCATTAGGGAGTGCCAGTTTCTGTCTCCTGCCTGTGGATACTTTGGCTATTGTGTGTTTCCCCAGGGTGAGAACAGGTCTTGCTTGTGTACCTGCCACGTGGGAGTGGCTACTACTTTCAAAGGGAAAGGTACCTTGGGGCAGGAAGTGCTCCCTGGGGACATAAGAGCTCTTGGGAAAGGGACATTGAACTGTCCAGAGTGATTCCGCAATTATCCACCCCAGGTGTGGGACTGTGGCATTGAGAGATTGTGCCAGGGGTTTATACTCCATACAGGTTCCCCAAAGTAAACGCTATATTGTGTGATTTGCATTTACAGTTACTAAATACAGTTTATATAAAGTTTATATTTGCTTTATTGCAAACTGTGTGTGTTTTATTTTTCCTAGTAGAAATCTACTGAGGTGTGCTCCTCAGTGTTCCCTAGGTGGAGGCACTGCGCTGTAAATCCCAGTTCCCAGTACTTTTCAAATGCAAAAGGGACTCAGTGCCCTGGATTGCCAAGGGTTAATTGCTATTTAAAGAGACAGTAACCAAATTAGGGTTATACATGCTTTTAAACATGTGTAAATTGCTTCTAGAGCAGGGACTGTTATATGTAAAAGTATTCATGTGGCACCCGCCTGAAGGCTCGAGCACTCATAAATCAGACCCTCAGGGTTGCCACTAGTGTCGTTTGTATGTGAATGAGTGGCGTTTGTGGGTCAGCTCTGATGTTGGGGCTGAATTTGTTATTTTATGAGCTTACATTGTATATAAATATATGATCAGTGATTGCAATTTATGTTTATTTGTAAAACAAATTATGTTATTGTAATATAATTTTACTACAGGGTCATTTCTGTAGGCTTGTTATATCATTAACAAAAATGTAAGACATTGGTTATGTCTAGATAATGCTATATGAATGCTATAAGGCGTGAAACTACATATTGTATACAGGTAATTTGACAATCGATGTTATTGTAACATTATGTCCAACTTCTGATGTAACAAACCGATTACATTCTTGATAATATATTTATTGTTATTAAGATTATATACTGAAATGAATGTCACTGAGTATATTTGTATAAATAAAAATATTTAAAAAATATATATATATGATCAGTGAATGCTGCACACTTAGGGGCAGGTTTATTCAAAATGTGTGATTAAAATTCCCCCACTCTCTATTCATTGCTATGGGATTTTTAAAAATGTATTTAACGAATAGTAAACGCTTACTTTCACCCACTGATAAATACACCTCTAAAAATCCTGGACAGAATCCAGACTGTTTATGTCATGTGACTATAAAACACAACTAATTGTGGTCCTTTAGTAATTTGTAACACCATCCCTTAAATTTAAAAGATTTTTAAACATGTGGAAAGTAAACAAATTAAAGTCTTAATCGTCAATAGGCACATCGTACATGATTCACAAGAGAGGGCAGGACAGACAGAACAGCACCGAGTGCAATTATATGGGGTGTAAGGAGTGCCTATTGACCCAAGTTTGTTTACTGAATGGGATTTTTTAGTGCAAATATTTATGGTCGCAACAGCACCTAGCAGTTGGAAATGAGCACTATAGGTTATGTAGGTGTTCTGTGAGCATTGGTTGAGAAGTAGTGATGTGTGGGTTGACCCAAAACTCACAAGACCTGTAGATCGGATGAGCTTTTTGGTTGAAATAGGTGCAACCATTTGGGTTCAAGGAAGTGCACTTCTCTTCTGTATGAGAATATGCAGATATAGTTTGGGAACCGGTCCTACAATGGAAACATTTTGTGGGTTAAGGATTTGCAGATTAGGGTTCAGTGCAGGCTGAGGTTTTCCTGACGAACACATCAATATTGAGATTTGACATATGAGATTGCAAGGTTCGTCATGGAGTAAGTGGGTTAGGTACACTGTGATTATTTCTTCTACCTCATCTACAGCTGTCCTGTGACCTGACTGTTTCTGGGTTGTGATCCTTGCCTGTATGATGCATGCAATGGGACGGTATTTAAATGGTAACAGGGTAAAGGGGTTAATGCAATTGCTAAAGCATTAGTATGCACAAGGGTTAAACAGCTCTTCTCTTTTCCTTTTGTTTATACTGTGCCATACATGCTGCAGTATTATGTCAGGTATTATGAGGGTAGACTGTCAAGGTTGGGGTTGTTTTCTCTGGAAAAAAGGCGCTTGCGAGGGGACATGATTACACTTTACAAGTACATTAGAGGACATTATAGACAAATGGCAGGGGACCTTTTTACCCATAAAGAGGATCACCGTACCAGAGGCCACCCCTTCAGACTAGAAGAAAAGAACTTTCATTTGAAGCAACGTAGGGGGTTCTTCACAGTCAGGACAGTGAGATTGTGGAATGCACTTCCGGGTGATGTTGTGATGGCTGATTCAGTTAATGCCTTTAAGAATGGCTTGGATGATTTTTTGGACAGACATAATATCAAAGGCTATTGTGATACTAAGCTCTATAGTTAGTATAGATATGGGTATATAGAATTTAATTAAAGTAGAGAGGGGTGTGTGTATGGATGCTGGGTTTTCATTTGGAGGGGTTGAACTTGATGGACTTTGTCTTTTTTCAAACTAATTTAACTATGTAACTATGTATATCTATACACAAGGACATACTTAATAAAGGAAATGTGATTTTCCAAAATGTTGCCATTAATGTAACACAGTAACATATATAGTTAGGTTGAAAAAAGTCCATCAAGTTCAAACTTTTAACTCTATGTTAACCTGCCTAACTGCTATTTGATCCAGAGAAGGCAAAAAAAAAAACCCATTTGAAGCCTCTCCAATTTAATTCAGTGGGGGAAAATAATCCTTCCTGACTCCAAAATGGAAATTGGACTGGTCCCTGGATCTGGATCAACTTGTACTACAAGCTTCCAAGCTTCCATAACCCTGTATTCCCTCACTTGCTAAAAAGCAATCCAACCACTTTCTTAAAGCTATCTAATGTATAAGCCTGTACAACTGATTCAGGGAGAATTCCACATCTTCACAGCTGTCACTGTAAAAAAACCCTTCCCAATATTTAGACGGAACCTCATTTCTTCTAATTGGAATGGGTAACCTTGCATCCTATGACATACGTGTTTGGGTAACTAATATTTACTATAAACTTTTTGAGTGCAGTAGAATTTTATATATATATATATATATATATATATATATATATATATATATATATATATACTCATACAATATATATATATATATATATATATATATAGATATATATATATATATATAGATAGACAGATACACACACACAATGATTGTTTGTCATAAGCACTGATTTATGCCGACACTGTTAACATCAATACAAGGCACAATAATTTCATTACAGAAAAATGGGAAGCAGGAAGTGTTTGCTAAAAGAACACTATTGGAAATAGCATTGCTGGTTTTGGATGTTTATTGATAATAGGTCCCCTTTTGTTTTGTGCAACAGAAAGTGATAAGAGCAATACCCCTTACCAACACTTTCCTTGTTACTGTTTAACTACAGATGTATTGGCAGAAAAATAATGTGGCCAAAATCCCACTGTATCTTGCATATATAGTATGTTGCACAAAGTTTGCCTATTCTGAAAAACTGATAACTATTCCATTTGCCATGAAAGTAGTTATCAAGGAGATATAAATCGCAAAGAAATCCAATAGCAAATATTTAATTCCTCTCCCATTACTATAATATGACAGCAAGAAAGCATATTGATATGCAAAGCTAAGGATATTGCAATAGAATATTACAGTAGTTCCTTAATGTCCTAATCAGTAAGAATGTACTAGAATATTGCTTAGTAGGAGTTAATGTTGTGCATACTGTTTTGGATGGTGCAGGACCATATTCTCTACTGAAACACTAATAGACACAGGTCATTTTTCTCACTTCTTACTCATCCGTAAGGAAGGCGGCGAGAATTCATTTACTGCTTTCAGCTCATAATAATTCTTGTTCGCTTTCTTAAACCAGAAAGGTCAAAATAATTACTGTTCAGAGAAGTCTAAGTAGCAAACAAACACACAGAGATCCATCACTTAGGAGATGCATGGTCTCCAACTGACACAAGCAATGCTGCCTCTCATTTTTACACTTGTATAAGTTTTCATTGATTTCTTAAAAAATAAAAAAAAAAGGTTCCTTTAGTTAGCATTTTGTGGGAGGACAGAATACAATCTCATGCAACAATTCTTTTTTCTTAGTTACACCATAAAATCTGAAATTAGATTTCTTATGCTAGGTACGCTCACAATACAGAGCGAGAATATACAGTGCACACGTTTTGCATTGCCCATGAAGGTAAATGGCATTTACTTTAGAGGTGCCAGATATGTATCTATAGCTTATGCTGCAGAAGTTCATCATGGATACGGACACCTTGTGCTAATCCACAAATTGTATACCCATTCTAGACTTTTTCTAAATCATAAACCTTAAAGGAAAATAAAAAGTAGAAAATATGGGTATTTACATTATAAGCAACCTAGCAAGCATCACTTCTGCTAATTTGTCCATGCTGGTTTACTTTGAAAAATAATAACATTTTAAAGAAGATAGACAAATAAAGCAGCAATGCTGAGGCTCAGTCCTAGTTGTGGCTAATAATGATGTTATATTTTCCATACAATGTATATTTCCTGCTGTCCATTCTGGTTGCTGTCCAAGCCCTGGGCATACTTTTTTCCACATTCTTCTGAATATTCTTATAAAAAGCTCCCTGATTTATGTATTGCAGATAAATTGCACTCACAGTTGTTGAAGAAGAATATTGCAGCTACAATTCTATTCATGAATTGCTGCAAATTAAATCAGTTCTTTAATGTTTAAACAAATTAGGTAAATTCCTTTCCCCCCAGTATTAGTATGGGATCTACTATACAGAATTCTAAGGACTTGGGGTTTTCGAGATAAGGGATCTTTCAATAATTTAGATCGCCATACTCTGTCTACTAAAAATCATTTGAACATTAAATAAGCCCAATAGGAATGTTTTGCTTCCAATAAGGATTAATTATATCTTAGTTATTAACATGTATTTATATAGCGCCAACATATTGCATAGCTGGGATTGAGTACAAGGTACTGTACTGTTTTATTATTACAGACAAAAAGGAATTTATTTTTCAAAACATGAATTATTTGATTAAAATGAAATTTAAATGGACATTTAAATTCTGAGATTTCTGCATAATGGACTTCCAGATAATGGGTCCAATACCTGTACTATCGAATATGCAGGCAAATAGACCACAAACTTAGCTCAGCACTGTTAAAACTCCTACATACAGTGTATATATATATATATATATATATATATATATATATATATATATATATATATATATATATATATATATTTATATTTATATATATATATATATATATATATAGTAACAATGCAGGGGTAGAATTATATCAGGGGTCTATCTAGCTTTTTCAGTTATTATTTCTATTTTATATATATATATATATATATATATATATATATATATATATATATATATATATATATATATATATATATATATATACATATATATAACTTGTATTCAGCGTGTGCACTCTTACCAGACTGTAGTCAATGCGGGTGCGTTTGGTCAACTTTGTTGTACATATCAGTAAATGGACTCGCACTCCATAGTCAAGTGAATAAATGTGTCTTTATTCTTTAATGCGTATCCAGATATATATATATATATATATATATCTGACATTTCGGCTAATCCTATAGCCTTTTTCACTTTGAGAAAGGCTATAGGATTACCCGAAACGTCAGTTATTTATTTTCAATAAATTTCACCGATTTTCGTGCATCTTAAGACCTGTGAGTGCCTGCCTTTTTCGACGATATATATATATATATATATATATTCTGTCGGTTCAGTGGACGCACTCCTTCCGGATTTGTTTCAATCGATGTTGGTGCGTTGGTCAAAGTGTAATACAATTCAGTAAGCAGGACCCGCACTCGTTCAAATTCAGTGAAATAAAAGTGTCTTTATTCACAGGTTCATTTTCCATTGGAAAATGAACCTGTGAATAAAGACACTTTTATTTCACTGAATTTGAACGAGTGCGGGTCCTGCTTACTGAATTATATATATATATATATATATATATATATATATTTGTTTTTGTTTTTTTTGGATAGGGAGAAATCTCGGTGTTGCTGGTCTTTATTTACTATATGTATGTGTGTGTGTATATATATATAAAACCAAAGGAATGGTGCACTCCGTAGACAAAATTAATACCTGGGTGCCAGCATGGGAAATAAGCAGAGAAAAAGGATTGCGGCACTCACAGGGTTTTAGTGAAAAAACAAAAAATGTTTTATTATTATTAAGCCTCAACGTTTCGATCTTCATCAAGAGCAAAAACAAACAAACATCCAGCACCCCCATATAAATATATATATATATATATATATATATATATGCAATGATGGGTCCGGTCAGGCACATCTGCCTAGAAGTAGCTTAGTAGCTAGAAGGGGGGACCCTGTGTGGATGTAGCCTAGGGGGCCCCTCATGTCATTCATCCGTCACTGCAACAATGTGTTGAGTAGTCCACAATGGAACAGTCTCATTGATGGATCAGATGGGCAGGTCTATCATTTTGGACCAGTTATAGCAGCTCTGCTATGTAAATTGTTTTGTATATTTTACCAAATCCTAACCCCATATTATCCCCACAAATTTCTGTCACCAGCTGGAGAGAGGGATTATGTGACCCCAACAAGTCAACACAATTGCCTGGTGGGTGAGATGTTTAATCAGTATCCATTAGTGAGTTTAATTAAGAATTAATAAATAACAATTTAAAATGGAAATGGATGCTAATTAATATTAATTTGTCTTCATTCAGTTGATAATACACTGAAAATGGATAACTATGTTATTAATAAAACACTATCAAGTTGTCTACTCTAAATTAATGTTGGCCATGGCGTAACTACAGAGGAAGCAGACCCTGTGGCTGCAGGGGGCCCCAGGAGGTATAGGGAGCCCCACAAGGCCCTAATTAATGAGAAATTTCAACAAAAATATTGGTAAAACAGGACAACCTCTAGATATGTTGGGGGCCCTGAAATGAATTTGCTGTGGGGCCCAGTAACATCTAGTTACACCACTGAATGCTGGTGTTAGTGCTGTATGTTTGTGTAACTGCCCGCTATCCAAAAGTAAAGTCTGTGTATCACATTTGGGTGCTGCATTTATTTATTATTTTTGGGGTGCCTATGTGTGGTTTTCTAACACAAAATTACAAACAGTTTCATAATCGCTTTTCAAAAATCATATTATATATGAACATGCAGCAAAATCTCTCTTCAGTAGTGGATAAATCATATGAAAGTCTATGTAGTCAGGAAAGGAATAATTATGATAATGGTTAATGAAATATCAATTATTGAAGGAGCAATATTTTCTTCAACTCTACAGGCACAGTAAGATCAGAGATTACAAATAGTTACTGAGGGCGAGATATCCACTTCTGCAATGGTCGTGTTTGTGTGAAAAACAAATCGCCTGCTATTCATCAGGATTATTATAAATTCTATAGTACGAATACAAAATGCATTTGCAGCCCATTTATAAATCAAAAATGAAGTTTCCTTTGCATTAAGCAGCCAGGCAGATAAATATTTTAATGACCCGATTTTGCATGGATCATTGACTAAGATCTGCTCTCTTTTAATACAAGAGATCTGTATAATGCTATCAATCATCATGCCGCAGATAGAATACTTAGCGTACTTACAACTCGTACATCGGGAATCACTTGTACTGTTTCATTACTGAGCCGTTCAGCTACCTGTATTCTGGCTACATTGAAGAGAATCTAATGACCAAATCCTTGCTACATCTGATCACACTACAGTTTCTATATTGCTATAAATTATATTTACTTAATTATTACTATAATTATGATAGTAATGCACTAGAGGTTTCACAATTGGTCCCTTTTCTAAAGTCATTCAGAACCATGCATTGCCGAAACTGGCAGTAAGTCCTCTTTTATTAAAAGGGGTTGTTCACCTTCCAAAAACTTTTTCAGTTCGGTTGTTTTCAGACCAAATTTTCCAAAGCTGATAAATAAATATCAATGCACTTGTCTCTGGTGTTTGAGTCTGGCAGCTACATAAGTTGATACATTTCTCAGCAGCGTCTGTGGAATATTAGCAAGTGTTGTATCAATTCTAACAATTGCCTTTAATGAAACTCAGGGATTCTGCTCAACAGTGACAAGGATAACGAATGTATCAACTAAATGTATCAATTTAGAACAGTTATGGCAAAGACATGTGAAGATTCTGGGAGATTTAGTTGCCCGGCGGCTAATCTCCTTTTCTTCGAGCGACTAATCTCCCCCGAAAAGCCTTCCTGCCGGCTAAAATCTAAATAGCTGGTGGGATGGCACTCGGAGCACTTCATTTTCTCAAGTCTCCTCGTGGGGGAACCTCCCAGAGCTACTTTAGAAGGTGAAAAAACAAATAGAAAATAGTATAGATAATAATTTTAAAAAGTTCATGAAGTTGCAGTGCAACATTTTTTTAGGAGACATGACCAACAGCCACACTGAAGTATCTGCATTTATAATACTGCATGTAAGCCAAAAAGACAGACTTGATTTGGATCTGCCACCTAATCAAAAAAGTCTTTAACTTGTGTGATATGGGATTGAAACCAGAACAGATCAGAAGTTGAAAAGTGCATCACCACCAGGAACTCAAAAATCCATATGATAAGGAAATATCCTGAAGCCCAAACTAAATAATCATGGCAATGACACATATAGGGGCACATTTACTTAGGGTCGAATATCGAGGGTTAATTAACCCTCGATATTCGACTGTCGAACTTAAATCCTTCGACTTTGTAAATCGAAGTCAAAGGATTTACCGAAATTATTATCGAAGGATTTACTGCAATTCTTATCGAAGTAAAAACCGTTCGTAGGATTTTAATCCATCGATCGAAGGATTTTCCTTCGACCAAACATTTGTTAGAAAGCCTATGAGGACCTTCCCCATAGGCTAACATCGAGGTTCGGTAGGTTTTACTTGGCGAAGTAGGGGGTTGAAGTTTTTTTTAAAGAGACAGTACTTCGACTATCGAATGGTCGAATAGGCAAATGATTTTTAGTTTGAATCGCTCGATTCGAAGTCGAAGGTCGAAGTAGCCAATTCGATGGTCGAAGTAGCCAAAAAAATCATTCGAAATTCAAAGTTTTTTTTTTTATTCTATACCTTCACTCGAACTAAGTAAATGTGCCCCATACTGCAGCCATTCCGGGTTTAAATAAAAAAAAAATCTACAGATTTACGTTTAATGCACATTTTTTTCAGCTATATTGGATTAATTGTTCTTTTTGCTCATCTCCAAATTGAGGAGTGCATACCACCTCAGATGCAAAATGTTACATTTTACTTCATCTTGGGTGATAAGCATGGATTTTGCTGTTGTTACGAGGATCTTGTCTTTCCTATATTCTCCAAGCCCCATTATGTGTTTTTTTATGTGTTATTTAGCTTTTTATTTAACAGCTCTCTCAGGTTGCTATTTCAGGGTCTAAATTACTCTAGCAACCATACAATCATTTGAATATGAAACTGGAATATGAATAAAAGAGTACTGGAATGGAAAGATGAGTAATAAAGTAGCAATAACAATACATGTGTAGCTTTACAGAACATTTGTTTTTTAGATGTGGTCAGTGACCCCCATTTGAAAGCTAAAAAAGGAAATTATTTTTAAAAAAATATAAAATATGAACAATGAAGACCAACTGAAAAGTCATTCTTCAACATACTAAATGTTAACTGAAAGGTAAACCAACCCTTTCAATGTGAAAGATATAACAGAAGTCGATGGTCGCTTACCATGGTCCCTAGTAATCCATGTGCTAGAATTCCTTATACGTAAATGAGCCTGATCCATGCAAATCATGAAGACTCAGCACCTGGAAGTTATATCTTCTGGCTAATTCAGCATAGACTCCTTCTTAATCGGTATTAAAACTGTCTTCTACTCACGGACTGGAGATTTCCTTGCACCCACCCTGTGAAATTCTTTTATTCATCTACACCTGCAGTCTAAATAACTCTACACCAGTCAAAGTTGTTATAGAGAGAGACAGCATGTATAACTATGGAAAATATTGTACATACCCCCCTAGTGTTTTACAGGTATTACATAGAGTTAGCATACTCTTCATCGCGTCTACCTATCTAAATAGTCATGCACAACTGTGATTAGATGCCGTTCTCTTATTTGCAACCACATGAAAAGAAGTCAGAAAAGCTCATTCTGCCGTGGCCTAGTTTATTTATGTTACAATTTCACAGCTCGTCACCCATGAATGTTAATACACTCAGTCATTTGAAAATAAAAAAACAGTTAAGGCCCCACTTTGGTAATAGTAGTCGTGCCCAGGGTGACTTATGGCAGAAATATTTACTTTATCACTATGAGAAGAGCCTCCAAAGTTTGGTTTTCTTTACAGGCATGAGACTAAGAGCATTTAATACCAATATCGTGAACTGCTTTAGGATAAGGCCACACTGGGCGTTTCGCGGAGATTTAGTTGCCTGGTGACTAATCGCCCCGTCTTTGCAGGGACCAATCACCTGAACGCCTTCGCTCACTCTGTCCTGGCTGAAAATTGAAAAATTGGCGGCGCTAATCACACGAGGCGATTCGTTTTCAGCAACTTCAGGTGACTTCAGAAAACAAATTGCCGCGTGTGATTAGCACCGGCCATTTTTCATTTTAGCCAGCGCAGAGTGAGGGAAGGCGTTCGGGGAGATTGGTCACCGCAAAGACGAGGCGATTAGTCGCCAGGCGACTAAATCTCCCCGAAACGCCCAGTGTGGCCTTAACCTTATGTCTCACAAGTATGGGATAAAATGAGTAACACTGGTCAAAATGTGGCCAGTATAAGACTTCTAAACGATGTTTACACAAAGTCAATCACTCCTGAAAAAGTTAGTTTGGAAAGCACAGGCATGCGGTTTTCATTTGCTTTACACATTTGTGAATACATGTGAATGGGTTAGGGAGTATATTTATACAAAGAGCAGGATGGTGAACAGGAATCAGACTACAGCACATTAAAACTGGGCAGTATGGAGCTAACATGTTTTATGTTCATGCACTGAAGCATAAGGACATTCAGCAAGAATTCTATGTGTTATATTCAGGCTACATGTTTATGCCCCTCGCTCTGCTGTTACTCACATTTCCAGATCTCTGTTACTATATACGCTATACTGAAAAAGTAGTAGAAGGCTGGGACATTAACACAATTATACATATTTTCATATAGTTAAAACCTGAATAATGACTGGTCAAAATAAGGTTGTCAAGAAAAAAAATCTGTAGGTTGAGTAAGGTGATTGGCTGTTGTTCCTAGAGTCACTACATGAGCGACTTCACTCTGGGTTTAACTGTTGGTGGTTTCTGGTATAAAACTGATATGTGAATAAATTTATAGTTGGCAAGCATTATTTTCCATTTCACTTACTCTTAGGGAATGTCTCAAACATGTTTTTATCTGTTTATTTAAATCCAGTACACTGGCAACACTATGGGGCCGATTCACTAAGTTCGAGTGAAGGATTCGAAGCAAAAAACGAAAACGAATTTCTAAGTGTTTTTTGGGCTACTTCGAACATCGAATGGGCTACTACGACTTTGAATCGAACTATTCGAACTAAAAATCGTTCGACCATTCGATAGTTGAAGTACTGTCTCTTTAAGAAAAAACTTCGACCCCCTAGTTCGCCATCTAAAAGTTACCAAACTCAATGTTAGCCTATGGGGAAGGTCCCCATCGGCTTTCCTATTTTTTTTTGATCGAAGGATATTCCTTCGATCGTTGGATTAAAATCCTTCGAATCGTTCGATTCGAAGGATTTTATCGCTCAATCGCACTATTTGCGCTAAAATCCTTCGACTTCGATATTCAAAGTCGAAGGATTTTAATTCCCAGTCGAATATCGAGGGTTAATTAACCCTCGATATTCGACCCTTTGTGAATCGGCCCCTAAGAGTAGTGCACTAAGGGCACCCTGGGAGATTTGTCACCCATAATTATTTATCAGCGAGCGCGGGACAAATCTCCTGAAAATGCCTCTCCATAGGAAATCATTGAAATCGCTGAAGGTATGACCAACTCAAAGTTGCCTCTAGAGGAAACTTCAGGCAATATGTTAGCAATATGTTGGTCATACCGCCAGAGATTTCATTTATTTTCTATAGAGAGGCATTTTTGGGAGATTTTTCACCTGCACTGCCCTAAATATCACATTGACAAGACAAGCACCAGAGTATACACTCCGGAGTAACTTTTGAAATAATCCCCTGGATATCTAAGAAACAGAAGAGGACAAAAGAGAAGTTAGGAATTATAGAGGAAAGATAAGAAAGGGAAAGAAAAGAGAAGGGGCTGAAGAGGAAAGAAACATTGCTGGGGGGAGGGGGGAATGGCATATATGGTATTAAGAATAGGGATGCACTGAATCCACTTTTTTGGATTCGGCCGAACCCCCGAATCCTTCGTGAAAGATTCGGCCGAATACCGAACCATATGCATATGCAAATTAGGATTCGGTTCAGTTGGGCAGAAGGATTCATCCAAATCCGAATCCTGCTGAAAAAGGCCGAATCCTGGCCGAATCCCGGATTCGATGCATCCCTAATTAAGAAATAATGAAGGTCTAATAAAAGAATAAAGAGAATTAAAGAGCAAGTATTCAATGTTTTACAGTTGAAGCCAATTGAGAGGGTCAATTTGCTATGTCCATTGGACCCTGCTTAAATGTCAGGATCCATCCAGCCTTTCAATTTGGTGTTCTGAGGAATTTTGCATTCTGTTAATGTAGGAGTCCCAATGATATTTCAAATGATCTCCTATCACATTCGTTGGGCGACTTTTCCTAATGTATATGGAAACAAAAACTGCTAAACGGAACCAATTACATTTCCCTTGATCTGTAGCAAAGTGTACAGGGAGAGACAGTCCATAAAGTTGCTCTTGTAGGGTGTCAGAAAGCAGTAAAATATAATTTATTCCAGGCATAACATATTTATTACTTGCACTTTGCCTTGACACAACTGGTCTCATATATATGGTGCCTATTTTGGCAGAGAAAGTGATCACAGCCATCCTTTCTTGCTTGTGAAAATACCATTTACTCTTGCTCGCCAGCTATTTCTGTGAAGGTGGAAGTTTGATTGGCACAGGCGTGTTCCTAATGACCGTAATTACAAAGAATAACAAACTTGAGGCTGGTCTGCTCTGTGTAACCATCAGGAACCTGCCAGCTCAGCCACTGGGCCAGACAACGTCAAATGAGACGCAGGGTAATTGGCATCAACACATTTCTGTAAACAACCGCTCAGGAGAATGTTAAAGAGTGATTGGTGGGAAAGAACTTTTAGGGCTTGAGAGACTTACCATTTAATGCACTCAGAAACATCATGGAAAGAGGATGGAGAGACACTGCACTCTGCTGCCTAGAGGAACAGTAACACTGCAATTTGCAAGTTCCTCTTTGATACCTACAATACAGGAGCATTACTGCTGTCCCTGTAACCTCAATTTATACTCCCTGTCCCTAGCAGTGTTCCCATTAGCCATATATTTGTCAGTGCTGTAATGAATGCAATTTCATTCATTGATTTCAGTGGGGAAATATAAACTGCTGCCATTTTCACACATTTAATGCCGGGGTCCCCAAACTTTGCAGCTTGTCACTGGGTGATTTAGGCTAGAAAAACTTGGCAGAGTCACCAACCACCAATCAGATGTCAATCATAGACATTTCAGGGGGGAAATTTAAATTGTTGCCATTCCGACACTTTTAAAACCAGGGTCCTCAAAATTTGTACAGTGTTTCTCAAATATCAACTTTTTTCACCAGATGTATCTCATTGTTTTTAATGGGTACATTTTAACTGCTCCATTCTCACACATTAACGCCAGCATTCCCCAAACTTTTTACAGTTGGTCACTGGGGGACTAAGGTTAAATGTTAGAAAGACTGGCTTCACCTGCTTTTCAAACTAACATGAAGTTTATTCTCAAAATTCCCTTTCTAGCTCTTTTTGTTCTTAATAATATAGAGGTGAAAGCTTTGATGTGATTAGAGCAAAATATCTGGTCCAAACAAAACTCTTTTCATTCTGTAGTTTTCATTTCTAAAAACTGAATTCTACTGAAAGAAGCTCACTCATTGGCGGGAACTCTTCATTACATCCTAATCTTTACAAACAACGAGAACAAAAGCAATCACAAAAGCAATATTAACATTGTCCCATAACCTAAGATTTTAACCTCCTCTTCCTAAATAAAGAGGATAAAATGCTTTTGTCATTGGACATTCAACCAAAAAATGTTCCTTAATTTCTACCTCCCTGCAGTTACAGTAGCATTAATTAGAAAGGCCTGTAGCCAATAGAATAACTAGAAGTTCCTGGGTCCCAGACAGGGTTGCCGCTTGTCCGAATTTCACCTGGACAGCCTGTTATTTGGAAAGGCTGTCCGGTTGAAACCTTCCTGTCCGGATTTCCAAATTAGGAACAGGACATTGAAAATAATGACATGGCAATCAGCCAATCGCTGGTTGCCATGTCACAGTCCTGCCTGACGGTCTGCTCCTGATGTCACCAGTCCCGCCCCTGGTGTTTTACACCCCGCCTCCCTGCCCATTTTCTGGCCCCAGCAAAGGTGGCAACCCTAGTCCCAGAGCAAGATTAGAGGGGATTATCAACGTTTATATCTCACTGGAGGCCTTTTTACCGCTGAGCCCCTCAACCATCATTGGATTTGCTGTCTATATTATTACACAGTTGTCCTTTTTCATTGGCCATTGATATCCTGCATTGCCTGACCAATTAGAGTTAATGTATATTTTTTCCAGGACATATGACTGCATCTATGTGAAGAGAAAATCTACAACTTTAGAAGGGAGTGCCTTTACGATGAAGACACAGCTGCACTTTTTCATGTCATAGTGCAAGGCTTCCATATTTTATTTGATTTTCACATTAAACAAATTAAATCAATATGACAGCAAATATTATGCAGACTAAGAACATGTGCTGCATTCAACACAAAATACTATGTTATTATCAAAAATCTATAACATTCAATGAAGAAATATATAAAAACGAACTAAAATGAACTAAGCCAGTAGATGTAAATACAATCAAAAAGAAAAAGCCCATTGTCCTCGGGAATGCTGGACTACCCGATAAATAAAAATGGAAGAAACCGAGTTATTTGACCACTAGTATTGGAGTTACAGATCTCAAAGTAAGGAGATTTGATTTTATTTTAAATGCACTACAAAGTTAAAATGCTAATAGTGTATGTTTAAAACGTGTATGTTTGTTGGCTGGGGCTTAAAAGCTTCCTGCTTTCTCACTAGAGCTCCTGAGCTAAGGGTAAGTGCAACATGGTCTTACTACTACATTGGTTGCTGGGGGACTTGATTTTAAATTCGCTACAAATTTATAATGCTCACAAACAGTGTAGGACTCAAGTACAATGATGGGCCTTGACGTGGCACTTGAGCTTATATATTTTGGCCAAAGTTTGGTACAAACACCTCATTTTTTGTAATTATTTTTTAAAGGCAAACCGAGCGCTGGCAAATTTTCTCTTCCTCCTTATGTTCAACCAGGAAGTTGGAAGCAGTCAATATCAATTTCAGTCTTATAATACGACCACATTAATATTACTGTCCTCTTCCTCTGGTCTATTTGGCAGCATCTTAGGTTAAAGAGCTTTTAGTCACACAACGACGGGATGGGCTCATCATAATTTGTTTTTCTTTTTGGAGAGATCAGGGCAGGTGGGGGAAGGCAGTTTAGTATGCCACTCATATAATAAAATGGTGGAAGGAATGAGAAATATCACAGTTTTCAGCTGCTGGTTTGGGGCTGTCAAGTTAAACACACATCATGCACTTTTTATCAAACTGCTGATTCAGTGCTTGCCTGATGTATTCCCTCATCTTTTATACTTATGTGTAGGCAGAAGCCCTGTGTGAGCAGTTTATTTGAATTGATGTCTGGCCACTTGTGGAAAACACATTTATTTCTTTATGGATGATTATAAAAAATCCTCCTTTTCTTAATGCCTCTGACTTATTCATGTCAGTAGTTAAACTGGCTCTGAATGAATGGAGTTTTGATCAGGTTCCTAATAATGATGAAGGGAGAATACTTGTCTGTATTGTGTAAAAGAGGAGACTCCCCTGTTGTTCTGTTGATAAGGAAGGCTGAGAACAGAAAGTTGTCATTTAACACAAAGCCCTGTAGCCACAAAATTGTATGGAGAAGCTTTGAATCTGAGCACCAGACCCTCTGATCACAAAAAATCTTAAAGATAATATGTATCTAAAGAACCTTAAAGGACAGGTAAAATCACTGGTGGGGATGGGGGATATCGGAATATCAGCGTCTCTCACATTTTGTCAGTATCCCTTGACCAGACCAAGTTTTTTGCCTCAAAGTTTTACTTGAAAAGTATAAAAATATTGGTTGTAATCAAACCACTATATTACTGGATTAATTTACAGGACTACAGGGTTTATTTGCTCAGCCTCTTGTCTGGGAGTATCAAAAAATCTTTCATTGGTGCATGGTGTATCAACGCGTTTCGGCTCACCTGGAGCTGTCGTCATATGCGTTGATACACCATACACCAATAAATGTTTTTTTGATACACGCTGGATGGCGACTGCTGTTAGTGCTTTCGTGGACTGCTATATATATATATAATCGATACAAAAAGCCGCACTCCTAGGTCTTATTACATGAAAAAATGAAAATATTTATTATTCAACGTTTCGGCAACAACACACGTGCCGTCTTCAGGAAGCCGGCACGTGTGTTGTTGCCGAAACGTTGAATAATAAATATTTTCATTTTTTCATCTAATAAGACCTAGGAGTGCGGCTTTTTGTATCGATTACATGTTTTTTTTGACCTGCACCCAGGCTGTTTGCCATTGGGTTGAGAGTGCACCGGATTGGGGATTCTTATATATATATATATATATATATATATATATATATATATATATATACACATGACTGAAAAACTAACAAATAAACCATATAGTGTAAGCATATAAGTTAAGGGGCAGATTTATCAAGGGTTGAATTTGGAGGTAATTGGAGTTTTTTTTAAACTCCCATCAACTCGAAATTCGAATAAAAAAAGACCAACCAAAATTTATTTAAAAAAAAAAATCAAATTTATTAGATGCGAGTGAATAGGCTGTATTTGATAGTTCGAATCGAATTCCGATCGTATTCATGAGACAGTAAAAATTTAGAATATAAATTTTGATATTCGAATTTTCTAATTGTTTTCAAATTAGAATTTTCGAATATGGATTATTCCCTAGTCGAAGTCCACTAAAATTAGCTTGAAAATTCTAATTTAAAAATTAGATTTTTCAATTTGACCCTTGATAAATCTGCCTCTAAGGGGCACATTTACTATTGGTCGAATATCGAGGGTTAATTAAGCCTCGAAGTTAAATCCTTCGACTTCGAATATAGAAGTCAAAGGATTGAGTGCAATTCGTTTTTAATGAAATCATTCGAATCGAACGATTCGAAGGATTTTAATACATCAATCGAACGATGTTCCTTCAATCAGAAATTGGTTAGAAAGCCTATGGGGACCTTCCTCATAGGCTATTATTGTAACTCGGTAGGTTTTAGGTGGCGAAGTAGGTGGTTGAAGTTTTATTTAAAATAGACAGTACTTTGACTATCGAATGGTCGAATAGTCGAACGATTTTTAATTCGAATCATTCGATTCGAAGTCGTAGTCGCCAAAAAAATACTTGTGCCCCTAAGTGTTCTAAAAGGCATGGCTACTAAATTATAATGAATTATTGCCATCTAGTGGAAGTTTCACTTATTACATACTACTTATTGTATAATGTTTCCAGCAAAAACATTCAACACTGTTAAAGGATTAGTAACACTAAATAAAACTGTCTAGCTGGTTCTCCCTTTAGTGTATTTGGCCTTGTTTTAATGTAAAAGTGATAGTCTTGATTTTTATTGCACGGCTTCTGTATGTTTTCTGCTCTGCTCTTTTATCTGCTGCTTAAACACACACTCTCCAACCAACTGCTACTGTTCTTAGTTGAACTTCTGATAATGCATATTCAAGACTTAAAGGGGAACTATTGTGAAAATGAAAATTTAATATAAGTTTCATCATACTGAACTAATAAACTTTCTAAATACAATCAATTATGAATTCTGCATTGTTTCTGAAATAATCAAATTTATCTTCACTGTCCCTCTCTCAGCATCTGTTTCTCTCTTCATGCAGCAGTTGGGGAGGGGCACATCAATGAGCCGATGCTGTCCTGAAACTGACGTTAAAATCAAACCTGCCAGATATCGGTTGGGTAGCCCCGTTAGAGGGCCCCATTGCTTATAAGCTGCTAACGGAAAAAACACTGTGACTGCCACTGGTCCTTAATTATATAGTGCTTATACAAACAAGCACTAATCACTCCTATCCTCAAAAAACCTTCCCTTGATCCCAGCTCTCCCGCTATCGTCCGGTTTCCCTTCTTCCATTTGCATCCAAATTACTGGAAAGGTTTGTTTACAAAACGCCTGATCCAGCATCTCACTCAAAACTCCCTTTCCGACCCCCTGATATTTCAAATACAATCATTTGTAACTTGCACAAACTGAAATGTGATTTAATTTTCTCTTTCCTATGAAAAGCAAATATATCTTTATTATATTAGTTTTTATATCCTCAAGTCTGCCAGTCTCCTATTGAACTGAGGATGCCGATACAAGGAGTCCATCACATCACTACACTAAGGGGCCGATTTATTAAGAGATGAATTTTGAGTTTATGGAAGCTTCTAAAAACTCCCATCCTCTCCCATAAACTCAAAATATGAAAATAAAATTACCAATCAAAATGTATTTAAAAAAAAAATAATCGATTTTTTTTTTCAAACGGGTGAATAGGATTGAGCTGCTAATTCAAAAGTCCACTAAATGACTCCAAATTGATTGTAGGAGGTCTCCCATAGGCTAAAACACCAATTCTGGAGGTTTTAGATGGCAAATAATCAAATTCGAATTCTTAAAGGGACAGGACATGATAAATGTCAAAATTCAAATTTTTTTGAAATTCAAATCTAATTTGGACTATTCCCTAGTCTAATTACAGTAAAATAAACTCGAAATTCGAATTTAAAAATTCAAAGTTTCAAATTGACCCTTAATAACTCTGCCCCTAAGTTAACAATTTAATGCACATGCATTTTAGAAAAAAAAAATCTACATCATTTGCTATGGAATAAACTTCCATACAAGCTATTTTTTCCTGTAATGTAAGGAAAAATGTATTCTATGTAATAGTGTTATTCCATCACAAGTATCTGAAATGAGCCTTCTAGAGATGTCGCGAACTGTTCGCCGGCGAACTTGTTCGCGCGAACATCGGGTGTTCGCGCTCGCTGGAAGTTCGCGAACGTCGCGCGACGTTCGCCATTTTGGGTTCGCCATTGTTGGCGCTTTTTTTTGCCCTCTCACCCCAGACCAGCAGGTACATGGCAGCCAATCAGGAAGCTCTCCCCTGGACCACTCCCCTTCCCTATAAAAACCGAAGCCCTGCAGCGTTTTTTCACTCTGCCTGTGTGTGCTGAAGAGATAGTGTAGGGAGAGAGCTGCTGCCTGTTAGTGATTTCAGGGACAGTTGAAAGTTTGCTGGCTAGTAATCGTTTTGATACTGCTCTGTTATTGGAGGGACAGAAGTCTGCAGGGGTTTGAGGGACATTTAAGCTTAGGTAGCTTTGCTGGCTAGTAATCTACCTTCTACTGCAGTGCTCTGTATGTAGCTGCAGTGGGCAGCTGTCCTGCTTCTGATCTCATCTGCTGACTGCTGCAATAACAGTAGTCCTTGTAAGGACTGCTTTTATTTATTTTTTTGTTGTTTTACTACTACTACTACTACTACTACTATAAGAGCCCAGTGCTATTAGTCTAGCAGTGTTGGGGAGTGGGACTGGTGTGCTAATCTGCTGCTCCTAGTAGTTCAGCAGCACCAACTTTAATTTTTTTTTTTAATATTCATTTTTTTTTTATTTTACTTTTTTTTATTTTACTACCGCTGTAGTAGTGTATAAGTTGACCTTTTAGGCATTATTTGCCCTGTAGGCATTATTTGCACACTGTTTTCTTCAACCCGCCATCGAGCTGTGTGACCTTGTTCACATTCTGTCTAAATATCCATAATATTACCGTCTCCAGAAAAAACACCGGAGTCACTTTTTTCAAGCAGCCATAATATATTTTACGTAATCCGTATCCACCGCTGTAGTAGTGTATACGTTGGCCTTGTAGGCATTATTTGCACACTGTTTTCTTCAACCCACCATCGAGCTGTGTGACCTTGTTCCCATTCTGTCTAAATATCCATAATATTACCGTCTCCAGAAAAAACACCGGAGTCACTTTTTTCAAGCAGCATTCATATATTTTACGTAATCCGTATCCACCGCTGTAGTAGTGTATACGTTGGCCTTGTAGGCATTATTTGCACACTGTTTTCTTCAACCCGCCATCGAGCTGTGTGACCTTGTTCCCATTCTGTCTAAATATCCATAATATTACCGTCTCCAGAAAAAACACCGGAGTCACTTTTTTCAAGCAGCCATAATATATTTTACGTAATGGCGAAAAATGACTATTTTCAGCATTTATATGGCATATTTTTTCTGGCAACTGTGCTTCAGTGGCTGCGTCCAAAAAAACTGGGCAAACAATGCCTACAAGGTCAACGTATGGCAGTTGTTTAAAGAGAACAGTAGATTACTAGCCAGCAAAGCTACCTAAGCTAAAATGTCCCTCAAATCCCTGCAGACTTCTGTCCCTCCAATACAGAGCAGTATCAAGCAGATTACTAGCCAGCAAACTTACTATCATCTGTCCCTGAAATCACTAACAGCTCTCCCCCTACACTATCTCTTCCAAGCACACACAGGCAGATTTTTCAGATACATTTTTGCCCTTGATCCCCCTCTGGCATGCCACTGTCCAGGTCGTTGCACCCTTTAAACAACTTTAAAATCATTTTTCTGGCCAGAAATGTCTTTTTTAGATGTTAAAGTTCGCCTTCCCATTGAAGTCTATGGGGTTCGCGAACCGTTCGCGAACCGCTCGCGTTTTTGCGCAAGTTCGCGAATATGTTCGCAAACTTTTTTTCCGACGTTCGCTACATCCCTAGAGCCTTCCTATGAAAGTGAATGGGGCTGCGCAGGGAGGTAGCTAGAGCTATAGACACTAAGCAGATGTTGGAATCGTCTTCTGACATTTCCACCTGGAGAATTGGGTTGAAATGACGCTATGATGTTCCATGTTGTGCAAATCATAGGGAGGATTAAGCTGACAGAGCTCTGGTTCCACAGAGCAGAGAGCAAAGTTCTCATTGTTTGCTTAGCAATTATCCCCGATTGGATGTTTTGTGCAGATGTGGCCAGGCTGTGCCAAGGCATGCATAGAAAGTGAATGGAAAATAATGAGAACCAATCCACAGAAAGAAAGCTGGACGATAATGAGAACTGTTCTGGCCCTGTTTATTACTTTTATAAATCTGTGGCAGCCAGCTCTGTTTATAAGTGAATATGACTAATGATATGAGAGAACTCTGTGCAACAATGGGAAGGTAAAATTGGAGTTTCCTCTTTATTAGTTCAAAGAAACAATAGGAGACGCTCGGAGTTATTATATGAGCTATATTTATAAGGTGTGTGTGATGTAGCAGGGCAGTCAACTCTTTCTAGGTCCTGTGTATATTATATTTATCTCAATAATTAACATGCATGCCACAATGTACTAAACAAAAGAGCAGCACAAAACATGCACTCTACAGTTCTCTATTAAAGAAAGCCCCATTATTCACAAGCAACAGAAAAGGATTGAGCAACCTCCAGTAGCAGTGGTTTTATACAAAGCTGTTACACTGAGCGGCATTTAGCAATGGTGGAAGTACAGGTATGGGACCTGTTATCTAGAATGTTCGGGACCTAGGGGTAGGGTTGCCACCTTTTCCTAAAATTTTTACCGGCTGGTGGGGGGCAGGAACAATAGGGGACGGGCTGTGATTTAAAAAGGGGTGGTGCCATGATGTAAAGGGGGCGTGGCCGCGTCACATAGATCACCAGAAGGAGGACAAAAGTTACGTTTCCAGGGGATTGGGGGCGGACCAAAGAGTCTTGTTAAGGGTATTACAAATTTACCAGCAGCTACATTGCCGGTAAATTTGTAATGCCGGTCCCGGCCTTGGCAGGTGTTTTACCGGCCTGGCGGCAACCCTGCCCGGGGGGTTTCTGTATAACAGATTTTTCCATAATTTGGATCTTTATACCTTAAGTCTACTAGAAAGGCATGTAAACATTCAGGGGGCTTATCAAAATTGGAATTTTTCGGGTTTTTTAAATAAAAAAATAAAAAAAGAGTCAGCACAAACTCCAAACTAGAATCCACAATTTGCCCTTATTTATCAATAAAAAAACCTCGAAAAAACAAATCAGGGAAAAAAGACTTTTTAAGAATGTCATTCATTAAATCCAAATTTTTCACGTTCGACGCCCGAAAACCATGAAAATGTCAAGTTTTGGCAGAAAACCAGCGTCAAACCCCCAAAACTCCAAAAATTTAGTGAGGATTAAAATATCTTCAAACAGTAAAGGGGAAATCTGACATTGATTTTAACATGAATTCGGCAGGTTTCAGCTGGAGTATTTTCGGATTTGGACTGAACAGCTTTGGGGCGTGATAAATCGGGAAAAATGTCGTATTTTTTTACCACAACTTTTTCAGGTTTTCGGTGTCAAGACGGACACCTTAATAAATAACCCCCTAAATAAACCCAATAAGCTTGTTTTACTTTCAATATGGATTCCTTTTTATCTTACTTTGGATCAAGCTCAATGTACAATGTACTGTTTAAAAATAAATGATTTTTTAAAAATTGGCTTATTTAGATAGAATGGAGTACATGGAAGACAAACATTCCCTAAATCGGAGCTTTCTGGATAATGGGTTTCCGGATAACAGATATCATACCTGTAGTGGGCCCTTTCCTCGTACCCATGGCAGTATGAGGTTTGCCCCCAGCTAAGCAAATTTGCATATGGGTTATCGGGAGAAGCGCCACGTTCTCTCATGCCTAGAACTGGGGGCCAACCTCATCCTATGGCGTCGCTACATAGACGATATAATAATTGTCTGGCAAGGGTCCACTGATTCATTGATTGAATTTGTCACAGCATTGAATAAAAATGATCTAAATATAGAACTCTCTCTCACTTACAATCATGAAGAAATACATTTTTTGGATCTGACTATTTACCCAACAAATACACAGTTACAATTTAAAACATTTTTCAAGGAAGTAGACGCAAATAATCACGTTCTACCTAGCAGTAAACACCATCCACGATGGATCAAGAGTATCCCATTTAGCCAAATGTGTAGAATTAAAAAGAACTGTAGTGAGGAAGCGGTACAAATTAAGCAATTGGAAAAATTAAACAGCAGGTTTAGAGAAAGGGGATATAAAGATAAGATTTTAAAGGAATCACGGGTGAAAGTGGATAAACTAGAGAGAATTAAGCTACTAACCGAAAAAAAAGAAGGGAATAAGGAAATAAAACAGGAAATAGTCTTCTCTACTACTTACAACCCCTTAGCAGGTGATATTAGCAGAATTATCAAGAAACATTGGGGGATTTTACATTGTGATATGGACTTAAAAAAGACCATTACGGACGAACCAAAGGTGGTTTTTAAGAGAGCAAACAATCTAAAACAAATTTTGACAAACAATCACTGCCTAAATAAAGATAAACAATTAGATACTAATGAACACCCATGGGCGGGTTTTTACCCATGCTCCCTCTGCACAGCGTGTAAATATGGTAAGAAAAGGAAAACATTCATCTCAGAAGTAAACAAGAGAGAATTTAGAATTAAACAAAGTATTAACTGCACAACCAAAAATGTAATATATTGTTTGCAATGTTCCTGTGGCCTACAATATGTGGGGAAAACTAATAGAATGTTGAAAGATAGAATCAGAGAACATGTAAACAATATAAAAAAAGGTAATGATAAACACAGTGTTTCAAAACACTTTAAAGAAGTTCACAACAAAAATCCAACATATTTAACATACTGGGGCATAGAAGAGGTTAGAGAAAGTGGAGAGGGGGTGAGTTAGTAAATATGACCCTATAATGTGAGAGTAGATGGATTTATAATCTGGAAACCTTCACACCGAAAGGTCTAAACATAGACATTAATTTGAGGGCTTTTTTATGAGCCAATTCCCCCTCTACAATAAGGATCGCTGCAATATCTAAATGGTTTTAGGAGAAAATCCAATAATATTTTATTAGTGTAAGTTATTGTTTTTAAGAATTTCTAATAATTATTACAATACTGGATGTCGCTGGTTAAATTAATATGCACTATAAAGAAATTCAGTTTTTTTGTGAAAAAGTTTTTTTGTAAAAAAAAAATTTTCAAATATTTTTTCAAAATATTGTTATCATGGAATGTTTTTATTGATGTAGAACTATGGAAAGAGATAAATTAATATATCTGTACAATGTAAAGGAGAGATGCTAATTTATATCGTTTTTTGGCAAACATGTTTAATTTATGGTGGTTGCTATGGACTGGAACCGCATGACAACACATATGGAGCCACAATGGCCATAAGGAGTTAAAAACAATAGAGATGAGTAACCAACAACTAGATAGGGCAAGAAGAGGAAGGAAGGAGAAAACACGCCATTGGAATTTACACCAGGATTTAAGACGCATGCGCAAATTACAATTTGAAGGACGAAACACATCAAGGCTATTACGCCATCGCTAAGTGCCTGAGGTCTACACGCAGTGGGAAAAGACGCTGGCGACTTTTCGCACATACACCAACAGCTTGGAGACTCTTGGGAACGCGGAAGCGGTGACTGTGGGGAACATAGTCTTATATGTGAACTTATCACTGGAAGATTGTGAGTGTATTTTTATTGATTGTTTATTAAAAATGTTTACAATTTTACACTATGTTAGCGAATTCTTATAGTGGGATGAAGTTTTGGAGCCGCATGCAAAACCCGCTGCTGATATCCACGCTTTCTTAATGTGCATTTTCCTTAAACGTCTGTGAGTACCCCCCTATACAAATTCTCACGGTACAAGGCTTGAGATAGTGGTTAATAAATCACAAAAATACGCTGGAGTGGATATAAGAGACACTTTATTTATTATATAAGATAATCACAAAAGGTGTGCAAACACACTTGGAAAACACTATACCATATTGGCGAAAATCTCTCTCTTCTTTTTTATTCTTTTTTTATTCTCTTCTCTGTGAGCCTGACCTCATGCTGTGTGCGCTGGTTTTCCTTTAAAAATTTCGATCCTTATTTTGAGTCTGAAGAACAGACCTACGACATACGGGCAGAGAAAGTGGACAGCCAGAATCCTTGATATCCTTTTATTTTCCCTGCATTGTTTAAACCTCAAATTCAGACTGTAATCCCCTGTATTGTTCACACTTGTGACACCTCTATTGTTTATATCCTAAAGGCCTGTACTGTTCCACCTGAGACTCAGACTGAAACTGCCCACATTGTTCACACCTTATTCAAAATGCTTATGAGGCACCAGCACTGTGTCACTGTATGTAGTACATATTAGACTGGTCCTGCTCTGTTCTGCCTTCCCTATGCTCCCTGTGTGTGTGACATACTTTGGTATTTCTTCTGGGGGTCTGTTAGCATTTGAAAATTATTGTTAGTGGCCCCTAAGGTGTTTAATCATATGCTGGGGTACTTTATTATACACAGGGGAGGAAGAGGCATATGGATTTATGGTTCTGTCTTAATATGACAGTTTTTTCACATATGAGTGACATCCTTGCCAGGGCAGGCACAAGGTAAGTATTTATGTACCTGTGCCAGCGCCCAGCAGCAACAGCAAACATATGGGCCCCAAATCTGTACCTGGCTGTGCCAGCAGGAAGCTTCACACTTTACAGTAATAGAAAGAATTAACTTTACAGTAATAGAAAGTGCAACTGTGCAAGGCTGAGAGCAGCGAGAGTCACACCAAGCAGCCCCCCAGCTCTCTGCTTCTCTCTGTCATCCAACACATCAGTGATGTCATTGACACGTGTATACACATCGTGGTGCACCGCACAGAAGGAGCTATTACTTGCTGGCAAGAGGGAGATGGGGAAGGACATGCATTATACCCAAGTGGGTGACCATGATTACTGAAACAAATTATTAAATAAAGCTTGAAAAAAACGAAAAAATTAGTGTGCCCCTCAATGATGGCGCCCTAGACAGCTCTCTACTCTGCCTACCCCTAGTTCCGGCCCTGATCCCTGCAGTGAGCACCAACAATCTGTTTTTTTGGTGTGCTATTAATGTGGACATGGTCTTGTGGTAACATGGGTGTGGTTTAAAGTGGGTGTGGTCTAAAATAGGGAGTGGCTAACACTAGAAAAATTCCGGTCCTCGGTACCATAGAAGTTGGACAGCACTGTTCTATGGGTATCTGCACAACTTGAATTAATATTAGCATTAAAGTGGAAGTATAGCACTTGTTTCAACTTGAGTGCAATGAATAGGGCTTGTGCAGAACACACTTTTTGCCTATGGGTTTAATCATGGGAAATCTTTGGAATGCTTTTTTTATGCTAAACAGGGCAAACAGGGGAAGTGAACCAACTACATGTTTGGTCCTTGTGAGGTACATAGATACAGTAGAAAGATGCCAGTATACAGAAATCCTTTATATAGGGGGATAATCTGGTCCAGAGCCAGAGAATCAGGGAGCACCATTATTAAAATGATGTACAATATGGGAAAATATGTGTTGGCAGCTCTTATCATTATCCCCACAACGAATGGTCAAAAATACTGCCACCCAGACACTCATCAAAGGCTATAGGAGACGTCTAGAGGCTGTTACATTTTCAAAATGAGGTTCTACTAAGTATTGCTGTAATAGCTCTGTTGGGGTGCCCAAATTTATGCACCTGTCTAATTTTGTTATGATGCATATTTTCTGTTAATCCAAATAAACTTTATGTCACTGCTGAAATACTACTGTTTCCATAAGGTATGTTATATATTAAAAGGAAGTTGCCACTTTGAAAGCTCAGTCAATGATAAACAAAACTCCAAAGAATTAAGAAGGGTTCCCAAACTTTTTCATACGACTGTATAACAGACTCTAGGACTATGTGCAGTTGTGCACTACACTGGAAATGGGCACATTATAGAACGAGAAAACTTAAAACAAAAGTTTGGCGCCATATTTTTTTTTTATTAAATAAGGGCAATCCCATGACCCTGCAGCTGCTGTCCAGCTCTTCTTCACAACCAGTAGTTTCTATGGAGCGTAACTTCCACTTGTGCATGCGCTTTAGTGCTTTTCTAGCCCCAGATGAAATCCTCCATAGAGGGGTTCTGTGCTTATTTTTTAATACATTATGGAAGTAACACTTATTTTGCTTAGCTAACCAGTATAAAGTAGGATATATTTCTTGTAGCACTTTTTCTTTCCCCAAACCTATCCTTCTATGACAAATTCACTGATCAGCAAATTATTTACTCACTATATTTACTCACTATCCTCCATCCAAAATGTAACAAAAAAAAAAGTGTTTTAAAGTAATGAACATATAATGTACTGTTGCACTGGTAAAACTGGTGTCTACTTCAGAAACTCTACTATAGTTTATATGAACAAGCTGCTGAGTAGCCATGGAGGAAGCCATTCAAAGCTGAAGAAGGAAAAAAGGCACAGGACACACAGCAAATAACAGAAAAGCTCTATAGTATATAATGGGATTCTTCAGAACGTATGTTATCTACGGAGTATCCTGTGCTTGAATGGCTGTCCCCATGGCTACACAGCAGCTTGTTTATATAAACTATCGTAGAGTTTCTGAATCAAACACAGAACTACACCCTAGAAATGAATATGTCTAAAAATGCCATATTGTATATACGGAACTTAATGCACCAACCTAAAGTTTCAGCTCTTCAATAGCAGCAATGATCCAAGACTTGAAACTTGTAATGGGGGGGGGGGGTCACCATCTTGGAAAGTGTCTGCGACAATATGCTCAGTGGGCTCTGAGCAGCTGTTGAGAAGCTAAGCTTAGGGGGCCGTTGCAAATGAGGCAAATGAGGTTGGCCTGTAATATAAGCAGATGATACAGGGCTGATTATTAAATTCTGATGCTAAATACACTGGCTTCTGTGCTGCCATGTAGTCATTTATTTTTATGAATTACTAATCAGTCTTATATTGTGACATTTCTATTCTATGTGTACTGTATTTTGTGAGTGGGTCCCTAAGCTCAGTAAGTGACAGCAGCACAGAGCATGTGCAGTGAATCAGCAGAAAAGAAGATGGGGAACTACTGGGGCATCTTTGGAGACATAGATCTTTACTGCTAAAGGGATGTTGGTTGCCTTGGGCTGGTACAGAAGCTCAAAACATAATGTACAACATTTATAGCTACTTTTTTAGTTAGGCTTTAGTTCTCCTTTAAAAGGAACAGTTCAGTGTAAAAATTAAAATTGGATAAATAGATTGTAAGGGGGGCCACATGGGACAAAAGTGTTCAGTGAGTTTGCAAATGATCCTCAAAAAAAATGCAAAAAAAGCCCTAATTCTACATTTATTGTTATTTAGCTTTAATAGCACACTGTTATTGTCACATGTCCTATAAACATTTTACATCATGTTGCTGTCATATTGGACGTTGAGGCTAAACACGGATAAGTGGATGATATATATTTGCACATATACACTTCCATTATGACAGTGGCACTTTACACAACAGGTCAAACTCTGCATACAGTGCACAATGCATTTAGTATATTAAAAGAGCAGAAACGCATAATAAGACATATTAAATAAATAAAATGACCTAAAAAGGTCTATAATTTAACAAAAATAAAAATATACAGTATGAACATAAATGGTCTAGAAAGATTAGAATTTACAGGGTAGCGAATATACATCTTACATTGCCATAAAGACTCTAAGGCAGAAGAGATCAATATAAAATATAAGGAAAGTGCAGGAACGAAAAAAAAAACAAAAAAAAACAACAATCCACGTTTTTATGTGTAGTGAGAGCAGGGGAAATGAAATGCCTCATGCACCAAGAAAAGCATCATGCGCAAATGGTATTTTCAGTTGCAGTCACTGGGAGCCACTGAATTATACAGTACGACTTTCCCTAACCCTGAAAATTCAGTCAGAGAAGAACCCTTCATTGTCAGCTGCAAAGTGGCCCTACTGATAGCATGTATTTTTGCATATATTTATAGAGACATTGTACTTCATGAAATAAAAACCCCAACACTGAATATTTCTAGCAGCACATACACATCATAAAATCACACATACAGCTCTGTAAATGATTGGCTGCACTTCAACAATCATGCAAAGTGTCTCTAACTGAAGGGTTAAAGCATGTGTGTGTGAGAGCGAGTGTGTGTGTGAGAGAGAAAGAGTGGGTGTATGTATGAGTGTAAATAAAGCACAGGGCAACACAAATAACCATCTTCATTTTAATTTTCCCTTTAAATCATTTCCAGCTATATCTCCCTTTATTGCCTAAGGTTTGAACTTTATAATCAGCCATGATGCTAGAAATAAAGCAGCTGTACACTTCCTTGAACAACATTATACAGAGCTAGGCAGCTATTGGGGTTGGAATCTCATATATAAAACACTCCGTTTAACCAATTAAAATACACCTAGTAAACAGAGCAAAAATAAAATATATGTAAAATACTAAACTGTTCCAAACGGACACAAACCCAAAATGAACTTTTCACTTACATGTAGTAATTCGGTGGGGATTAAATAGTTATTAATGGAGGAGTACAATAAAACAAATTAAAGCATATAATTGTCTAAGGCAGAGATGATTGAATTACATTAATGTGTGAACTACAACTTTTCAAGAGTCTCTACCAGTCAGCAGGATGCCATTCTGGTGGAACAGGGGTTACCCTCTTTTCTAGTCTAGGGCTTCAGATCCCCATGTGAAACACTCTGTTATAATAGAGAAGGGCATTTTCTTATTTTCGTATTCCAGGGCAAAGGACAGCCCTTGTTCAAAACAATGTAGTTATGATTTTGACACCCATATTTAATTGTGTTCCTGGTCCTTTCAGTGCTGCATCTTCGCAGATGAATTGATAGTGACAAGAAAAAAAAATAGAAGCAGGTCTATAAAATGCTAAATAATGAGCCAATAATAATTTATTTGTGGTGTAATGTAAGATGCTGCAGCACATATGAATTTGATTCCAGTGCCTTCTGCTTTTCCTCGTAACCACTTAAGACTTTCTCTGCCTCATACTTATGTACGGCATTGGTGAATACGGAGCCAGAAAGGAGTCTCAATCACCTGCATCCTTGGTGACACAATATATTACAAAAAATACCCACAATTCGCTTCCTCACATTGCACTCTAATTCAGGTTTCGGAGGCTGCAGGTGCTGAATTGCAGGCCTTCCCGGTGGTTCTGTTGGGTTCATCTGCATTGTGACCTATTTTCAGAGTGCAAGCTTGGACTGGGTGAAGTCCTGATCTATACATTGTAAGTCCACAGTGATACAGTTCTGTCAGCAGAAGAAGAGAGTAAGGAGAGGTCTTGTGTATGCCATCGACACTGGATCACCTTGTCTTTATGCTCACCTACTTCAATGATGGGAAGCGGCTTTGTAAGGTCACCTGGAGGAATACAGATTGCAGCTGTTTCATCAAGATTTTTCAGTTATATGATATCATGCATCGCATTGTGTCTAGACCACAGAACATACCTCCCAACAATTTGGAAACAGAAAGAGGGACAAAAAGATTTGCTGCACCCACTTTAGTGACCACACCCCCTAATTACCATGCCCATTTTACAAAATATGGCAGGTTATGAGAGCTTGAACACATTTCTGTGGTTTTTATGTGTTATTACAGTTTTGCTAATGAAGGTGAATTGCCCTTTAAGTTGTGACTCTAAGGGCACGGCCAGACGTGGCGTTTTTATAAAAGCTCCGCCAGGCATAAATACGCATACAATTTTAAATATGGCAGCCAAATTCTCAATGATAACAATGAGAAATGCATGTTGGGAAAAGAAACCTACGTGCTGAAAACCGCATGAAAACCGCATGTTGACGGTCGCTTGTGGTTTCAGTGGCGTATTTACTCCCGGCGTTTCTTTTTTAAAAACGCAGAGTAAAAACGCCACGTCTTGCATTGCCCTAAGTTCTTATCTTATCTAAAACGGTTACAAAAATATCTTAAGTATATATTCTGGGCTCTGTGCCAAGAGCCAATTAAGTTAGAAACATTGTATCTTATTCTGGCAGTTCAGTGCAGCAGATCAAAGAGAAACTCAAGACATATCAATACAAATCCGGGACTGCGGGTTGAGCTGTCAAAAACGGGACAGTTGGGAGGTATATATATGTATGCTATTTCAGGTCATTTGGCCTGGTCATGTGCTTTCAGAAAGAGCCAATGCTGCACTATGCAACTACTTTCTGACAGGCTGGAGTAGCAGTGGGACATGGATTTTACCACACGGGAAGATTCAGGGAGATTGGTCACCTGGCGACTAATCGCCGCGTCTTTGAGGCGACTAATCTCCCTGAATGGCTTGCGATACGTTTTTCAAAGTCGCTCGAAATTGCCTCACGAGGCAATTTCGATCGACTTTGAAAAACGTGTCGCTGCGTGTGAATAGGCGCAGGCAACTTTAGCGCTAGCGGGTTTGAGATACCAGCAAGCCATTCATGGGGGATTAGACGCGGCGATTAGTCGACAGATCTCCCTGAAATCTTCCCATGTGGCCTAGCCCTTCGATCTACCAGGCAGCTGTTCTCTTGTGTTAGGAAGCTGTTATCTGATTACCTTCCCATTGTTCTGATGATGGGCTGCTGGCCGGGGGGGGAGGGTAGGGTGTGGGTGATATCACTCCAACTAGCAGTAAACAGTGACTGAAGTTTATCAGAGCACAAGTCACATGACCGGCAGCTCCTGGAAAACTGACAATATATCTAGCCCCATGTCAGATTTCAAAATTAAATATAGAATAAAGTGTTTGCTCTTTTGAAAAACAGATTTCAGTGCTAAAGTCTGCTGGAGCAGCACTATTAACTGGTGCATTTTGAAAAAAACATGTTTTCCTATGACATTATCTCTTTAACAAATTTGTGGCATATTTACATACCGTAGTAAGTACAGTATAAGAAAATGTTATCTTTGGAATTGGAGAAGGGAATGATTTAAGGTGGACCTGTCACCCAGACATAAAAAGTTGTATAATAAAAGTCCTCTTTAAATTAAACATGAAATCCAAAATGAGTTTTTTTTATTTAAGCATTCATAGCTGTTGTAAACTCATTTAAAAATCTCAGCTGTCAATCAAATATTGTCTGCCCATCCTCTATGCCTTAGGCATATAGGCTGGGCAGGCAATTACTTTCACTTTCCATTCAGCATTTCCTAGATGTCACTGCTCTCCCCACATTCCCCCTCTCTCTTTGCCATTTAATTGTGTAGCGTGCATGGGAACCTACATCAGGTCCCCCATTCTGGTGCACAAACAAGATTTTGAGATGATACAAGGCTTGCCTTAATAACAGTGTCCACAAAATAGCTTGCTGTGATTATGAATTCACAGATTGAAGTAAACAAGAATAATTATTTATATAGTATAAAGTTACATTTTGCTTGACTAACGTGATAAAAGGAGATTTGTAATAATTTTTTCGGGTGACAGGCCCCCTTTAAATATGGAAATACCTTGTAAGTCTGTTACTTTGACCTTCTTATCATAGGAACCAGTGAGAAGGTAATGAGCTCCAGGTGAAAAGCGAACAGAACGAACATCACTGGAGTGTGGTTGATAGCTCTGCACCATGCGGCCTCCTCTGATATCATACAGCATGCAGCTGGAATCCTCTTGTCCACTAGCAAGAAGTCTCCCACTAGGATCAACTGCTACTGAGGCCACCGCACTGCCTAAATTAAAGTGCAGACATTGGTACAAAAATCATGCATAAAGGGGAAAAAGACTCATTTACAAAGAGCAAAAAGAGAAAGGGAATTATGGAAAAAAGGAACAGAAGGGAGGGAGGCCGCAATATAAATTACTCTATGAAGTGGAGCAGCATATACTTAAAGCAAAAAAGGGAACAAAGAGAAAAACAAAAATATTTTATCCTGATGAAATAAGTATTTACAAAGGAGCGAATTATTCTTCCAAATACAGGGCCTACTAAGCTTACCAAAAAAACAAAGGCTACATGCAATCAAAATAATTTGGCCTTATCCCTAGGGCTCTGTACAGGCTGCTATTGTGATCTGATGATTGGCCATAGAGCATAAAATCAGCCCAATAGTTAGCTTAAATCATCAAAGTCTCCACTTCACTCTGGCAGTACATTTGGAAGAAGAATTTCCACTGAAAACGGCAGATCGATGCCTAGAAAGATTTCTAGAATGATGACTACAGATGCAACAATAATGCATAATGGACATCTGTTTGTCATTGCACTGGTAATCAAATCACCTTCCCTGCAAGGATCAGACATGGAGTAGCTTCAGTTACCAAGTTTAGCTTAAGAAAACATGGCATTTTTGTAATGAAACATTAGGCAAAACTATGTCCAGTACAAGTCCTATTCTCATGTTGAACAAGGGGTATGCTGCCTCTGTAAGATGCAAGACCATCTAATTAGTTGTATGAATAATTGCAGGAAATGTGGAACACTGGAAACTTTGAACCTAGAATCTGCTCTCTTTCAAACATTGATGGTTTATTCAATCTTGTTAACTGCATGAATTCTACCTAGGAAGTAGTTCCTTCTCCAAATAACCAAGAACCATTCTACTGCCTGACTTGTATAAAGAGTAAACTGACCATTTTCTAAACTGCCCTTTGCACAAACTACTGCATGTGATGACGAGCATACCATTTCCTGAAGCCCTACATAAAAAGGTCTTCATTTCTAAATTATGTGAGACAAACTTGAAGAGGTGGGGCTGGAAACAGAGCAGTTTGGAACATTGCTGTTGACAAGCTGAAACTTTAGGCTGGTGCAATAAGTTCAGTATATAAAACATGGCATTTTTAGGTTTATTAATTTTTAGGGTTTAGTTCTCCATTAACTTCAAGTTTAAACCCATCAAATATTTGAGGAAAAAGTCAGATCTATTTCTAAAGCTACAATGCATTCCCCAACATTACATGATATTTCAGGCAAACATAAAAGTTGAATATATTTTACCAGTTCCATGGAAAGTTGTTCCAATAACTCGCACACAGCTGGGTACTCGTAGGTCCCAAAACCGTACCGTTTTGTCCTGGGATCCAGATGCAATCATCCAGCCGCCCCATGTGTAAAGTGCCAGGATATGCCCTGCCAACAAATCATTTAACATGTAATATCTATAATTTTGTATTATAATATATTTAATATGACACAGTCCTATAAATTATTGGAATAAAATCGCCTTAATCTGATATGTGCTGCCCATAAAGATGCCTAGTAATTGAAGCTATCGCTTGATCTCCCAGAATCACAGTAATGTAACTTTTTTTTTTTTTTTTTTTTTTTTTTTTAAAGTAATCTGACTTGCAGTCAGGTGGAAAAAACCTGAGATATTAACAGCTATCACCTATGTGAAATATAACATAGCTATTTTAGTAGTGATAAGCCACATATGAGGTTCCTAAAATCTTGTATGTTGCACATCACCACATGGCCATTTTGCACTTTTGCACCATTTTGTCATAAAAAAATACTGAGGTCTCTTCCCTCCTTGGAATTATACTTTATACTTCATGTGCGTATAGGAAATAAGTGGCCTGCTCCTTCTTGTGAATGCTTGTATTACTATTGTCTGATAATTGGAGTTTTCCTGAAACATACACTAGAGTAGTACTGTACAATGTGTTAACTCATGGTAAATCATGTGACCTGAGAAATGTGTTTTGATGTGTGTTGCTGTGTTCTTTAAAGGAAAAGTATACCCCCAAACAAAGTAGGTCTCTTAAAATATATTGAATAAAACAGCTCATATGTAAAACCCTGCTTCATGTAAATAAACCATCCTAATGCACATGTGTAGTGAGTGAAAAGGTGAAATTTATTTCAAACTATTTGCTTTGCTGTGCATGTGTCAGCCCAGGGTTATGGAAAAATAAAGGAGCAGCAGAAGATAATCGCTCAATGGTACACATATATAAGTACCCTGGGCCAGTGCAATTTTCTGCTAACGGTAGAACCGGTGGGGTATCAAATAAGCTTCAATGACTGGGGCGGAGGGAGGGTTAACCTTTGGCACCCCCAGTAATTTTAATTCTTCTTCTCCTTTAGAAGGTACTCCCTTATATGCTCACTCGAGAAGTGGTCTATGCGAAAATACTATAAACATCTGTCTATTTCCATTATCCAATGCTACTTAGAAATGGTGTCAGTCTGCCAGTACATGGTGTTAAAGTGATACGGACACGTTCGTATTAAAATCATAGGAACGTGTCAGTATCAAATAAATGCTGCAACCGGAATTGTTCGCCTCAAAGTCCCCCTCAAAGCCGCCCCCAGCCCCGCGAACCTGTGTGTAGCCCACCTGCTGACACCACTAACAGATCTTCCGTGTTGCTTCACGGACGCTGGGCTGGGGCGGTGCGATCCTTCCATAGGCTGAATTCCTGTTTTCATTCAAAATCAGCCTATAGAAGCATCTCGCCGTCCACAGCCCAGCGTCACTGAAACGGCACAGAAGATCTTCTAGCAGTGTCGGAGGAGTCCGGTTAATGCAGCGGATATGAAAGCAGAGCTGACCGGCACTCAAACGGATCCACAGGACCAAAGGATTCAGTTAAAAGATAATTTTATTTGTAGAAAAGTTAAAAATATATCTGCATCTCCATCTACCCTATGCGTTTCGCACCCCTAAGGGCACTTAGTCATGGAGTGACTGGATGTCTAATATAGTAGCCAGAACACTACTTACTGCTTTTCAGCTCTATAACTCTGAGCTAGTTAGTGACTTGAAGGGGGGCCATGTGGTACATTTCTGTTCAGTGAGTTTGCAATTGATCCTCAGCATTCAGCTCAGATTCAAAAGCAACAGGTATGACCCATGTGCCCCCCCCTCATGTCACTGATTGGTTACTGCTTGGTAACCAGGGCTAACTTCAATATATTAGGATAGCAAATCACGGAAAACAGCAAAGAGCAGAATACCTGCTATTCAATCTTTATTGTGCATTTCACACAACATGTTTCGGGCAGCAAGTACCCTTTATCACACAGGAAGTAGTGTTCTGGCTGTTATATTACACATCCAGTCACTCCAGCCTTTATGCATTATATTTTTAGCTAACTATTTTAGAAACATTTTTTATTTTGCACAGCCTATCTATTTACCCAGTTTTTATTTTTAAACAGAACAATTCCTTTAATGCAGGTTTGCGGGGGCAGCTTTGAGGTGAACTACTCCGGGTGCATTTACTTGATTTTGACACGTTCCTATGATTTTTATAAGAACGTGTCAGTATCGCTTTGAGGCAATGTATCCCTTAGAAGTGCAACACCATCGATGCATTCCTTACCTGTATGTCCACTGAGTGCATGGAGGCCTTGACCTCGCTGGCAGTCTGTAGTGTAGATGTTACAGTCTCCAGCACCTGCGCTGATTAGTATGGCCCCACCACTCTCTGGTCCTTCCATAAAAGCCAGATCCCTTATAGTACCATCATGCATGCTGAACTCCAGGTCTGGACCTACAAAACAAATAAATAGGAAGCTGTTGGCGAAAATAAATATTGTAGCACTGGAGGTATGCTATTTTAATTGTGTCTGTGCCAGACTGTCTCAATATGATCATAAGGAGGAAGAGAAAATTAGCGAGGAGCAATAAAGAAAATAGAAAAAGTGGATCTATCATCTCTTGTCAAAGGTTTACAAACAATCTTTTATTTGGCCGGTTAACCCTCCCCTGTGTGACATCAAGCCGCTATGTGAAGCGCAATGCCAGAGAGTTATGAAAAGAAGGGTAAGCTTGTACAGCAACCGGATTCCCCTCAGTCAGGGATAGAGGCAGGTGACAACTTGACCCAGGCCTGGGATCCTAAATCTAGATGGGTAATCCAGCCTTGCATGTTATATCTCTGAAGCAGCAAACATGTAATATTTAAACTGGTGGAGCAGTCATAGCAAAACACAGTTTGATACTAGATTGATTCTTGATTGTAGGTTAATGTGTAGAATTATTTTGTTTAAGCTTATTTTTTGTAAGGATTTTTACCTGTTGCATTGCAGGTTTCAGCACTGAAAGGCAACACTTTGATGTATTTATCATTGGAGCCAGTGGCCAACAGCTGGCCACAAGGGCTCCAAGCCACACAGTAAATGGAGCCTTTGTGGTGCTTGTTCCTCTTAAACCGAACTGTGGGCTGCGTGGGACCGCTTGCAACACTGCAAAAAAAAAAAACAAAAAAAACATCACAAGTGAGTCTCAGAGACTGTGTGTGTGTGCGTAAACATCATTATATTTCCAAGTGAAATGCCCTCACCTAGTGTCAATCACATCAGGGTATGCACAGACTCTCAGTGTTTTGGAGTTGGACCCCGCAGCATACAGAGAACCGCTAGGATGGAAGGCTACAGCACGAATTGCCTGGGTGTCCTCCAGGGTGGTTAGGCAGACAAACTGCTGCTTCTGCTTCTTGTCAGCCTACAAACACAGAAAGTATGTGACTTTACATTGGTCTTAACCATTTAGATTACCATTGTGCAAGTGCTACTACAGTATGCCTTATTGTGCTGCTTATTTCATATTAGCAGTACCAGGATGGTTTATTGTACAGTACAAATAATTTACTTAACAACAGGCTCCTATGAGAATTGAAGAATCTGACTTCAACATGTTCTAATTCTGCTACTGGGCATTTTTCATAAAATGTTTATGTATAGTTCATCGATAGCTTACATCCTCAAGGATTTTTGCTGATAATGAAGAATATAGACCAAACACACACAACAACTGAATATGCACTCTCATCATAAAAAGGTATTGCTGAACTATACAGAATCCCTAACATGACTGAGCCCTCTTAGCAGCAATTGTATTCACTACAGCAGGTACTGGGTCTGCTCCTGTAACTGTGTCTATGAGGACAGGGAGAAAATGGCACTATTTTGTATCTTTACAAGTTTCCCGAAAGTGAAATCCATAAATAATCACTGCATCTGTTAGCTGAATTCCCTGATACATTTGTTCTCTTTAAGTCTGCTACTGTGATTTCAATCAGTTTGCACAGTTCTGCTTAGAGTTTCGCCTATGAGTATGTGCCCCAGCAGGCACAAAATGAGTAAGGCCATTTTTTGGCCTAATAAATGACTTTGTACTTTTAATACACAGGTATAGGACCTGTTATCCAGAATGCTCGGGACCTGGGGTTTTCCGGACAAAGGATCTTTCTGTAATTTGGATCTTCATAACTTAAGTCTACTAGAAAATCATGTAAACATTAAATAAACCCAGTGAGCTGGTTTTGCTTCCAATGAGGATTAATTGTATCTTAGTTTGGATCAAATACAAGGTACTGTTTTATTATTAGAGAGAGAAAAAGGAAGTAATTTAAAAAAAAAATTTAATATTTGGGAAAAATGGAGTCTATAGGAGACACCTTTCCTGATAATGGATCCCATACCTGTACTTGTTTTTTGAATTTTTGGGAGAATCCCACCACGAATCTTAAATTCCTATTGTTGTCATGCACCCTTGGGTGGACTGTGGGATTTTCACTAACTTAACTTAAAAATTAACTGATGAATACACATGGCACCCTTACTTTACTTATTTTAGTCGTACGCTTTTATGCACCGTTTTCTGCCTTTTTGCTTGATCGCAGTTTCCACAGTATGGTGAAAAAGAAAGAAATTGCCAGCGATCTAACCCACATTGTAGAATTTCCCAGCTGGTAGAAGCACCTTTAAGCCAGCACTTGGGCTAACCCACATTCTGTAAACAGCCTTTAAAAAATAATTGTTTGACCAAATGTTGTTTGCCTAATTTATTCAGTGTAAGTAAAGTTTAATTTTTGCTAACACGATAGAATTGTATTTGGTATTATTCCTTAAAGGAGAAGGAAAGGTTAAAACTAATTAAGCTTTATCAGAAAGGTCTATATAAATACACAATTAAACCTTCAAAGTAATGTTGCTCTGAGTCCTCTGTCAAAAGAAACACAGCATTACTTTCCTTCTATTGTGTACACATGGGCTTCTGTATCTGACTTCCTGTTTTCAGCATAAACCTCCTGGGCTAGGGCTTGAGCATTCAGTTTGCTCCTCCTCCCTTTGCTCCCTCTCTGCTGTAATCTGAGCCCATAGCTATGAGTGTGAAGGGAGAGACTCAAGCAGGAAGTGATGTCATACCAAGCTAATATGACAGCTGCTATCCCAAACAAACAGATAGAGAGCTTCTTCAGAATATAGTGTTATAGCTTGCACTATTGTGGCAAATCTATTGGCAATAAACTGCCCCTGTAGCTTTCCTTCTCCTTTAAGAAATGAGAGAAGCGGCAATGTAAGTAGGAATTTATTATATGGTGAGGAAGGTGGGAGAGGGGGTTCTTAGGTACTGGGAATCACAGGTTTTCCAGGGGTGATGCAGATGTCATTAGATCCAAAAGAATACAGGCATACAATAAATGATTTATTGTTAAATTAGGTGTTTATATGCACAATTTACAGTAATTTTATACCATTTAGTTCACAGTAAGGTTCAAAAAAATTATACCAGTGTTTACATGTTGGGTAGACATTCCCCTTCAAATGCCATTGCAGGGCAATGGGAGCACTTGCTTTGCCTCTAATTGTTCACTTACCTCTGTACATCTTCTGCCTCCAGTGCCAGAAGAATCTTCGAATTGCACCTGTTCTGTTGCACTACTAAAGGCAAATCACATGCAGATTGGCATCAATTAACCACACAGATGATCCTTTAAGTAACTGATAATTACTGAATTAAAAACAAAGATGTGCAGTATAACAAAAGATAATGCATGGATTAAACTGAATTGCACAATACATCTTAGATTATATAGTAAAAAATGTACCCCCTATTGTTAAATATAAGCATAATACAAGTCACTGAAGAGTTCAATTATTATATAAAGACACAAGGCTGAAGGACATGGTACTTGAAGTTGACTTCTAATATCTATATTTTTTACAATAGGGGCCACATTATTTTTATATTTTGAGAAGACCAGCCATTACATTACAGGACACAAATTACATCACAGAGCACAAATTATAACTGGTGACATCGGATATTATAAATCACTTAAGAATTATATGGCTAAATAAATGCACAAGGCTGAAGGCTCAGTGATTTTATACAGGTCACGGAACACCGGGAAAAAGAGGGAGTGTTTAAATCCATGGTTTAGTCATTAGAACTTACTTTGCGCTTCCAAATACTGGAGACTCCTCTGGAAAAGGAATGTAGCTGGTGGCTCCTCGTTTGTGAGGTGTGCTGGTATTAATGCTCTGACCATCAGGCTGTTGATTGCCCCTCTGTAGCACTGCTGAACCCAGTGGGGAGATACCATTAGAGGCAGTAATGCTGCTTTCCCTGGGGCCATTATGTAGTATGTTCTTAGGTTGAATTTCTTCCTCAGGGGGCTCCATCCCCAGTTCTCCCAACTTTTTGATGGACCTAGAAATCATTACAGCATAAGCTAAATGGGCAACTGCAACATTACTACAACTGTTGGACAGCAATGACCACAATCAAGACTTATATGTTAACACCTGCACCCTTTAAATGTCTGATTTGTACACGTGGTGCAACAGCATTTACAATATACATACAGTATAATAAGCCTTATTGTAATAACTGCAGAACAGATATATTACCATTACCAGCTGGCACCAGTGCTTACTTGCTGAGCTGGGCATTAAAACAGCAAATCATATTAGATGCAATAATATTGTTGCAATAGTATTATTACCAAGGGGAACTTCGGCTTCCAAGCCAAAATTTGATAAATAGGCCCACATAACACAGAAACCCCTATTATACCCTTCACAGTTACCGGATACCCACCAGCTGTTTAACAATTGTTCTCTTTCTGCATCATTTGAAATTCTGTCAGGAAAGGAGGGACTAAACACTGATGTCACAAATTGTAACAACTTCTTCACAGCTTACAGACAGCATGCAGGAACTACATAACCCACAATGCATTGCACTGTGACGTTCTGTTCCTTATTGAAATCGCGGGTGCAGGGAATTGTGGGGTTTGGGGGATGCAGACTAAGGACAGATGGCTGTTGATACAAAGTAACAGTAGTCAGCCTGCTCAGCAAAATAGTCAGACAGATCAGCAGGAGAGCAGGGGGCTAGGCTTAGGGAATTGTTCCAAACCATTAAAATATAAAATATTTTTTTAATTGATGTATAATTTATGTATATTGCAAAGTTGCTTGAAATTAGGTTTACTTTTCAAAAAGCTTAAGTCATGTTTGTTTGGAGTTTCCCTTTAATTTCCACAATGCCTTGAAATGTTCTGAAATAAATAGGCCTGTGAAGGAGGAAAACCACAGATGTTTGCAAGGTAGTGCAGGAACAGGACACTTGGCTAGAGAAAAACCAACTACTGATACTTTTTTCAAAAGGACATGTAGTCAGGACTGTTAGTGTAGAGAAAAGCAAGGGACAGTCATATACCTACCTTACATTTGCTTTCATTGTACAAAATGCTCTATTTGTGTTTACTTTCCCTTTAATAATGACGTTATGGAGGCAATGCACAAACATTGCCCCATAAACTGATGTACCAAAATATTTTTATTTTCCATGTAACAGAGTGTAATGCATTTCGCTGAATGCAAGGGCTGAACGGCACGTGAACAGATTCATGAGCAACTAATCAGCATGATAATCTAGCAATCGGGCATCTAGATCACAAAGTTGTCTGGATTTCAAGTAGCAGATAGTATGCTCCAGTCAGAAAGGTATGGAATCACCTCAAAAAACACTCTTCTGGAGCTCAAAACTGTGGTGTGCAACCTGCCTTTCTGTGCAGTATAATCTAGCAGAAATAGACAGAAGGGAAGGATGTAGTAGAAAGAAGCAGCAAATTAGAAAACAGCACTGAATTCTGATTCCTGTGGACCAACTACATTGATAAGCAGACTGCAACTTTACAGATGGGGCAAAACCTCCATCAGTTTATCGAACGAGAGAATGCTGGAAGCTGTTGATAAACAACGCTTCAATGAATGGTGGATATGGTTGCTGTGACATGTCGGATTTGCAGAAACTCTAACCAATTACATAGTCTGCTGGTGAAACAAACCTTTATTCTCACTTAAGAATTGTTCAGTGGGCAATATATACAGCATATCTCACAGGAGAGTCTCAGGCTAATCCTGGACAGTAGGCTTTAGTTGCAGGTGAGACCTGTGCCTGCTCCTAACCTCCTGACACTAGGGCTATGCTGAGCCAAGCTGGGGGTATAGCCAGAGATAGAGGAGTTTTTTCGTTCCCTAGTGTCCTTCCATCTACAGGTGGAGGCTATACCCCCCAAAGTTCCTGTGTCTTCCAAACTATTGTGATAGAAAAAGTGGATATACCTGTTGAGAAACTGCTCAGTGAGATTCTGTGGATGTTCTGCTTCTTCAGCCTGGTTTACACCTCCCTCAACGAGCATTTGTTGGTAAAGCTGCCTCTGCTGTTCCTTCTGTTCCAGGTGTTGCTGGTAGCGTAATTTCTGACGATAATATTCCTCAAACTGCTCTGTGGATTCTCGAAGCTGCAAAGAATTCTATTCTCAATGGGCATTCCACCAATATAACACAATTAGACTACTTGTGTGAATTAGGGGAACTATCATGAAAATGTAATATAAGCTTCACCATATTGATAAGAAAAATTCTAAATGTAATCAATTCAAATTCAGACCCATTTCTGAAATAATCAAGTTGCTTCTCACTCTCCCCCTTTCAGCATTTCTCTCTTGTGCAGAAGTCAGGAGTCTGGTTTTCATTTAGAGTTGTGTGTAATACACTGTTTGGGGGGCTCCTTTTGCCTAGAAAATGCATCAGAGCTCACGCTTTTAAAATCACCAAAAAGCCTGTCTCTCTACACTAAAGATCTGAGCCAAAGTCGGCTATATTGTTAGATTGTTTGTGCTGAAATCAGTTATTTGAGAGTGTTCTAATACATCTGCTAGGAAAGGGCGCCACCAAAAAATATATTGGATCTATCAAAATTAAAACTCCCTTCTCCAGCTTGTAAAGAATATGAAGAGAGACAGATGTTGATATATATATATATATATATATATATATATATATATATATATATATATATATATATATATATATATATATATATATATATATATATATATATATATATATATATATATATATATATATATATATATATGTTGGGAAGATGTGTATAGTGGTTCAGCAACCTCAATGTACTGCAAGAGAACAGGGTAAAAAAAAGCAAAGGGATACGTCTCCCTACCAGATACACATACAGAAATCATACATTGATGGAAGACTGGACGAGGATTGGTCCACCCACACCCTACTCTGACCATGCAAGTGAAAGAGTTGGATTTATAATTGTACCGTTCAAATAAGGTTATAGGCACTGCACAGCTGAAGATTTTGTGCTTACAATAGCTATGTGTTTAACACAAGTACATTTACTAGGTTTTAGATATATCCACCCTTTCTGCGAGCAAAAACAGAATGCTTACCTACTAGCTAGAAGAATCTGTTTTTGATACTGCTCTTTCTTTTTTTTTTTACTCTCTTTCTACTCTCGTTTTCTTTTATTCTTTTACACACTTTGGGTTGGATGTTTTTACTGAAATGTGACATGACAATCTGATCATATGACGGCTATATGATTCACATAAGACAAAGGAATACAATGTATGTAAACCCTTTTTTTGCTTTTTATTTCACAATTGTCAAAATATTTTAAACGGGACCCGTCACCCAAAAAAATTATTCCAAATCCGATTTGAACATGTTAGTCAAGCAAAATTAACTTTAATCTCACTGTATAAATTATTTGAATCTTGTTTCCATCAGTCTGGGAACTCATAATTATAGCAAGGAGGCAGGAGCCATATTGCCCTGGGCAACTGCTAATTTCCTTTTTAATTTGGCCAGTGCCTTTTTCCCTAAAATGAGCACTTCACCCACCACCCCAAAAAAACACATAGTGATGCTACCCAGTGAATCATGCTTTCTATGGTCCTTTAAACATGCCAATTTTAGAAGACTACCACCACCAATATATATGAATTATTTAAGAGAATATCGATTATGTTGGCTATTAATCACCTCATTTCTCTCTGGATTGCTTTGCTCTTCATTTCCCCCAGCATTCTGTTGGTCATTTTCCGGAGAGACATTCTCGCAAATGGTCTCACTACTGTTTGGGTTTTCCTTATCTTGAGGTGTTTCACTCCTATTGATATAACAGAAAATTAATTGTAATGAGTTTTTATAGCTATGTTTGGCATACTCCTATTGCAGATTAATTTTCCTAGTTTATTAAAATGACAAATTTTGGTTAATTGCATACTAGGGATAATAGCAAATTAATGGGGAAAAGTTTTCAAAAATATTCCTCAGGGGAGGAATGCACACAGTTGATGCTGTAGTATAGATGGTCACAACCTTCTTTCAACTTGTCACAAAACCTTCTTTGCATTTATCTGTGTTGTCAGAGCGAGCAGGTGTGTGAACATTACATTTTTAGCAGGTTACAACTTAAAAGGTGGGATCTCAGAGGCTATACATAAATAGTTTCAAATGTGCACAGTTTCATCAATTTCAGCCTGGAAATGCAATTAATAATTCCAGCTTAGAACAGAATTTCCTTGAGTGCTATTGGTCTAAAACTCGCTGGTCCTCACGCAGGTGAAAATCTGCTCTTAGCTACAGAATACTTCCCTATTAACCTATAACATAATATATTAACTATCTTTATCTTAAACGCACGAGAGCAACCAAAGCTACTTACAGAAGTATAAATTACCGCACTGGTGTTTGTACCTGGGTTAGTAAAAAAAGGTCAGTGTGCCTCGATTTGTCTTTAAATTTTACATTAAAAAAACCTGAAAAATTTATTGATGTAAACTTATTTAGAGAACCTCTCTGAGCACTTTTGCAATTTACATTCATTGTCTATTTCAGGCAGATCCATAGATAGTTTCATAATTATACATTTGTGTCCTTATGTAGGGATCGCTCATCAGATGCTAAATAGGCCAAACATGAGTTAAAAACTCATGAACATATTCATCAGTTAGTCCAAACATACAGCAGAGGGGGTCTCAAAATGAAAACCATTGCCCCAAGGTGGAACAAGTTGTTCACCGGATCAAAACTACAGCATGTAAGCATTTAAAGTAAGGGAACAAGGCACTTAAAGGAACAGTAACACCAAAAGCTGAAAGTGGATCAAAGTAATTCTAATATAATGTAGTGTTGACCTGCACTGGTAAAAGTGCTGTATTTGCTTCAGTAAGACTACTATACTTTATATAAACAAAGCTGCTGTATAGCCATAGGGGCAGCCAGTTAAGCTGGAAAAAAGTAGAAGAGGCACAGGTTACATAGCAGATAACAGATAAACACCATTGTATTCTACAGAGCTTGTCAGTTATCTGCTATGCATGCTGGGCCTTTTCTCCAGCTTGAATGGCTGCCCCCATGGCTACACAGCAGCTTATTTATAGAAACTATAGTAATCTTTCTGAAGCAAACACACAGCTTTTACAAGCACAGGGTAACAGTATATTATATATTAAATACTTTCAAACACTTTTATGGTGTTACTGTTCCTTTAACGGTTTCATGTCTACCAATAAATTGTCCCTCCTTTTGTAACCTACCGACCCAAGCCGATTTCCTTCTATTGTAAAACGTATACATCTTGCATAGTGTCTTATTCCTTTCATGTAAGCAAGAAATGTATTTAGTTTAACTCCTACCTTTCTGATGATTCTTCATATATACTGTGACAGTCAGTGCTCTCTAGCATGAGGCTGCGGCTGAGGTTCTGCACACCGGGATAGTGAAAATTTGCAAAGGAGTGGGACATGGGGGATGTCTTGTTTCCTGGTTCTACTGATCTCTTGTCATGGCCACTTAGTCCACATGTTAGGCCATCCAGAGCTGGGTTTAAAGAGCGAGACATGTAAGCATCAGCTGACTGGGGGCGCTTCATGGGGGATGATGGATACGGGGAAAGCTTGCTGATGAGAGGAGTAAGGAGATCTGCATATGCAGCTTTACTAGGCTTCATTAGCTTATCTACATGGATGTTCAGTATCTTCTGCTCAAAAGCACAGGAGAAAACACCAGGGGGCAAATTCTGGAGCCAAGAGAGGAGACTCAAGTCTAGATCATCACAGCCATTGCCACATAAAAGATCTATCCCTAACAGTACCTCACTCTCAGGGATTTCTTCCCCAGTTGCCTTGCTTTGGCAAAACTCCACACAGCACTCATACAGAAGTCCTTTCACAATTAGCTGGAATAGTCTATTATTACTAGCTTTAAATCCAGCTTCACTAAGCTTGCGATCAGCAGGAATAAATTCTGCCACCATTACACATGACTCCTCAAAACAGTGTACGCGAGCTGTGCTGGGGTTCCAGTCTTTGAACTCTGTATGATTAGTTAACCGTGGAAGGGTGAGAAGTAGACACAGCTTGCTGTAATCCTCCTTAGAGGAACAATATCCTTCCAATGTGTGCAGGCACTTAACAGCTTCTTGCATTGTAAATTCAAGCTGAAATAAGAGCAGACATTTATTAAGAAAAAAAAACACTAATTTACCAGAAAATAAAGAACTTCCAGCTTTACATGGGTACTGTTCAGGTTACATAGTATAGCACATGCCAGAGGTTATGAACATTAAAGGATGGAAATTAGGGGCTTACGCAACTATGTGTGCACGGGCAACCATCTGCGCTGACACAAACAAACTGATCCTAGGTGGCTATAGCCCCCATTAGTGATGTGCGGGCCAATCCGAAAACCCGCGGGACAGGCAGGTTCGGCCCGACTCCTGCACAAAATCTTCGGATCGCAGGCAGGTGCAGGTCGAGCTCTTCTCTGGCTCTCCCTGCCCGCGACCTAGTACTCCTGGAATTTATAGACTTCTGCCTGCCACCGCCCTGCCCCTTTTGTGATGTCACTGCGGGGCCAGTCGGGCACGGTTCTATAAAAAGAGGGCAGAAGTGGGCCAGGGCAGGTTAGAGTTGGTGCGGGTCGAGAAATTCTTGACCTGCACATCACTAGCCTCCATCAATAACATCATATCCTAAAACTGTCAAGGCACCATATCACATCAAGGTAAACCCCATGTGATGGTCCTAACTATTTACCTCTGGTCATATTTTTCACAGGCTGGTACTTCTCTTCATAGCTGAATCTCCTTGGAAAAGGATCTCCAAACTAAAGAATTGGTATTACAAGATTAATTCTCCCCTGTTGTAGCCTTTATATAGGGAAGACAGATCACTCCAAGCCAGCACCCAATGGGATGGAATTTACCTTGATGGGGTATGGTGACTTAAAGGAGAAGGAAAGGCTAAAATTAAGTGAGCTTTATCAGAAAGGTCTATATAAATACACCAGTAAACTCTCAAAGTAATTCTGCTCTGAGTCCTCTGTCAAAAGAAACAACATATTTCTTTCCTTTTGTGTACACATGGGCTTCTGTATCAGACTTCCTGCTTATAGCTTAAACCTCCAGGGCTAGGGTTCAAGCATGCTCAGTTTGCTCCTCTCCCCCTCACCTTCCCCTCCTCCATCCCCCATTCCAGCTGTAATCTGAGCCCAGAGCTATGAGTGAGCAGGGAGCTACTCAGGCAGGAAGTGATGTCACACCAAGCTAATATGGCAGCTGCTATCGTAAACAAACAGAGACAGCTTCAAGAGCTATTTACTCAGGTATGGTAAAGTTTCTGCAGAATAAATATAGTGTTATAGCTTGCACTATTGTGGCTAATTTATTGGCAATAAACTGCTTCGGTAGCTTTCCTTCTACTTTAACAATTTTATGACGATGATGATAACTTTGTCACATTAAACCCTGTTTTTGAAAATATATGCACTTGCCCAGATACTAAATTAAAAATAAAACAGGGGACCAGGTAATGTGCATTAATCAGTCTCCTTTCCTTTGCAATCTGGATACCCTTTCACTCTTTTGAGGCAAAGCTCGAGAGAGATCTACTTATCTTAAAAGCATACAAGTCTATTAGTCTTAGTTTACCAATAAAGGGATCACAAAACTAATTCCTAAAAAATTTTTAAATGATTAGGGCAAAAGCCAGCAGGTCCAGATATTCATTTAAACTGACAGTTGGTAGTCAGCATTTACTTCTGCCTGGCTAAAGAATGCACAGGTAAAAAAAAAAAAACCCCACAAAACTAGCACACAAATTCAGATCTTACATGGTTTGGATCCTCCTCTGCTGACATTGCATTGTTGACACAAAGTGCCTCCAAAAATTTCTGTTTCAGAATAATATAGCGAAACCTGCATTCAGAAATGAAGGATGTTTAATAAATAAGCCTGAAAAAAAAGCAATAAGCAACTTGACAATTTCATCCAACACAGCACGAGAGAATAAGACAAGCATTGTGCTACATGTATAGGATCCCTTATGCAGATATCTCCAATAGACTCCATTTTTTCTAAATAATCCAAATTTTTAAAAATGAATTCCTTTTTCTCTGTAATAATAAAACAGTATCTTGTACTTGATCCCAACTACGATATAATTAATCCTTATTGGAAGCAAAACCAGCCTATTGGGTTTGTTTAATGTTTAAATTAATTTCTAGTAGACTTAAGGCATGAAGATCCAAATTACGGAAAGATCAGTTATCCGGAAAACCCCATGTGCCGAGCATTCTGGATAACAGGTCCCATACCTGTACTAACAAACAGTATTCTAAGGCTTGTAGACCTTACTCATTTTTTTGTAACAATTATTTTTAAAGGCAAACTGTGTGCTGGCAATCTTTATTATTATGCTACTTTTTATTATGATTTATTAAGTTGTAATAAGTTCCTGGGAGTGACAGCACCATATTACAATTGAAAAGGTTAAGTACATAGGCAACCAAGGGGGGGATGCACCGGGAACAATTGGCTAAACTATAGTCGCAGAATTGTATAGTTTTACAACTAAGAAGAAAACTAAAATGCCATCACACTCTACAGGGGCCATTTTTGGAAAGGAAGAAAGGATCCAAAAAGAATATTTTTGCATTCAGCACCCTGCCCCACTGTTATCATCTGTGTGGGTACTTGTGCTTCCCCCATGAATACAGTGCTACCTACATTAAGCAGTGTAATATAGGGCTGCCTTGTTTCTGCCTATGCTGTGCTCTGTATCTCATGCTGGATTTTTAATCAGTTGTGAGTTGCAGGGTACAGGTATGGAACAGATGCAAATGCTAAAGCACTAATAAGTGTGATTTTACTCCTGCAGGCTTACTTAACAATATAGTTAATTTTACATTGTTTGTTCCCAGTTCATGTAAAATATATTCAGCCATTTCATAGCCATATGATTGTGCTCTGTTGGTTCAGGCCCATTGGGAGCAGAAAGAGGTTGTACAGTACTATTCCTGGCTAATTACTGTGCTGTACTAGCATAAACAATCTTATCCTTTAATAATCAGAGTTTTTTTTATATTTTATAACAGATTCTGGTTTTCAGACTCGGATATGTTATATTTAGGCCTATTGAAAAAAAATATAATGCAGGTACTTAAAGGAAAAGTGTAGATTCAGTGTGAAATTAAAAACGGTGTAAATAGATAGGCTGTGCAAAATAAAAAATGTATTTAATATAGTTAGGCAAAAAGGTAGAATTTTTTTCTACTTACCGTAATTTCTATTTCCAAGTCAGTCTAATGGCAGCATTCACCAACATGGGTAATCCCTCCCCTTTAGGTCATTGGACAGGAAAAAACGCAACATCACATAAAGCCCCCTCCTCCTATACCTCCCTCAGTCTTAGTAACAAGCACTTGAAGGGCGGGAGGTTGGTGAATGCTGCCATTAGAGTGACTTGGAAATAGAAATTATGGCAAGTAGAAAAAATTTCTACCTTTCCCAAGTCACCATGGCAGCAATTCACCAACATGGGAACTCCCAAAGCAAGAAAAGAGGGGCGGGACTACAACACTGCTGCAATAATTCTTTTAATCACACTTATTTAGTGAACAACCGACTGAAGAACCTTCCCAAAATCCCAAATATGGCTTCTTGGGAATGCAGTACGTCCAACTTATAATGGCGTACAAAGGTTACCGCTGATGACCATCTGGTTGCTCTGCTTCCAGGGGTCCTCCACCGCCAACTGAAGCAACAGCGGGAACCAAGGCTGCCTGGGCCAATGGGGAATTACTGCTATCACTAGTGCTCCCTCTTGGTCTATTTTCCTCAGTACCCTCCAGATCATGGGAAATGGAGGAAAGACATAGGAGAACATCTTGCTACAATCCTGAAGCAAAGCATCCACTGCCCTGGCCAAAGGACAGGGATTTCTGAAAAAAACTTTTGACATTTGCGATTCAAATACGTTGCCATTAAGTCGACTTCTGGAACCCCAAATTTCTGGGTTATCCACCGGAAGACTAAGGAGCTGAGACTCCATTCTCCTGGGACCAATGTATTGGGCTCAGATAGTCTGCCTGCAAATTCTGAACCCCTGGCACATGGAAGGCTACTAACCCTGCCAGATTTCGTTCTGCCCAACTCATAATGGGATCCAACTCCTTCATCAAACTGGAACTTCTTGTTCCTCCTTGTTTGTGAATGTAAGCCACTGCAGTGGCATTGTCTGAGCGTATCTTGACCCACCTGTGGGATACTTCCTTTGAAAGGGTGAACAGTGCTTGACCTATCGTCCTGACTCCAAAACATTGGATGGCAGAGCAGGCAGATTCCAACTCCCCTGCACCGTTCTGCCGGGCATGACTGCACCCCAACCTGGCTCTGAGGCGTCTGTTATAACCGTCACCCACTGGGGTTCGAATAGAGGCATGCCTCTGGCCAGATTCCATCCACCACCTTAAACTGGAGCGCACCACTTCCGACAACCAGAGTTCTTGATGAAGTCACAGAGAATTCAACGCAACTGACTTGATCAAGAATTGCTGCAGGGGTCTCAGATGCCACCTTGCCCATTTCACCATCTGGTTCACCATTAAGCCCAGTAGCGACATGCAGTCCTTGACTGAGACCTTTACTTGTTCTACAAAGGACAACACTCTCTACTGTATTTGCTCGATTTTTTCTTGAGGAAGACTTATCAGATCTCCGACTGTATCTATTTAGGCCCCCAGGAATATTAGACTTTGGGTTGGAACCAGGCAACTCTTCTGCCAATTTATAACCCAACCGAAGTCCTGCAACATCTGAACAGCCTTGTCTCTGTTTCTTGCTGCTTCTTCTGTTGAACCGGCTACTAACAGAATATCGTCTAGGTCAGAGATCCCCAACCAGTAGCTTGTGAGCAACATGTTGCTCCCCAAATCCTTGGATGTTGCGCTCACTGGCCTCAAATCAGAAGCTTATTTTTAAATTTCTGGCTTGGAGGCAAGTTTTGGTTGCATAAAAACCAGATGTACTGCCAAACAGAGCCTCCTGTAGGCTGCAAGTCCGCATAGGGCCATCAATAGCCAATCACAGCCCTTGTTTGGCACCACCCAGGAACCCGTTATCTGCTTGTGTTGCTCCCCAACTCTTTTAACATCTGAATGTTGCTCACGGTTGAAAAAGGTTGGGGACCCCTGGTCTAGGTAGTGATATGCCAGAATTCCTGCTTCCCTCAAAACTGCAATATTCGTTACTAACACCTTCGAAAAAGTTCTTGGTGATGTTGAAAGGCCAAAGGGGAGACAGGTGAACTGCACATGTTGATCTCTCACCTCCAAACGAAGAAACTTCCTGTGAGATCTGCAAATTGGCACGTGAAAATATGCGTCTTTTAGATCGAGCTTTATTAGCCACGACTATGGACGAATTGCCATAGAGACTCCATCTTGAATCTTCTGCACAAGATGAACCGATTGAGGGGTCTCAGATCTAGAACTGGCCTGAAAGCTCCTGATGCTTTCTTCACTAAAAATAGCTTTGAGTAAAAGCCCAACAGATGTTGCGAGGATGGTACTGACTCTACTGCTCCCGACATCCTGAGCTGTTGGAGGTAATCTTGAAGAATTGACTCCGCCCCTACAATCTTTGGAATAGCTGACACGCGGAAAACATTATATCTCGGAATCTTGCAATATTTCAGTTGATAACACTCCTGGATTTTATTCAAGACCTAAAAATCCTTGATCTTTGAGACCCAGGTGTGTTGGAAGAAGAACAACCTCGCTCCTACCCTCACTTCCTGGGCCTGCTGAATCTCATTGTGATTTATTGGAAGTTGAGGGGAAGGCCTTCTTACTGGACTGACGTCCCTCTCCATGAGAGGACCTCCAACTCGATTGTCTTCTATAGCATCTGCCGGGCTTCGAAAATTTTCTATCACAAAAGGAATCTCTACTAGGGGAAGATGGCCTGCTACTCTGTCACTTAAATCTTCTTTCTTGTGGAAGGAACACACTCTTCCCCCAGATGCTTTTTTGATAATCGAGTCCAGTTTCTCACCGAATAACATGTCCCCCTCGAAAGCCGAATGTCACACAAATTAGACTTGGATGCCGCATCCGCCATCCATGGTTTCAGCCATAGAGCCCTCCTTGAGGCCACCGAAAGTGCCATCGATCTAGCGGAGAGTTTCACTAAATCCAAAGAGGCTTCTGATAAGAAAACCCCCGCCAATCTTAAATCTGAAAGCATTTATTTCAAATTCTCTCTCCTTACATTCAATGAAATGGCCTCATCTAAGCTGTCCAGACAAACCTTCATTGCTCTTGAAGTTGACGTTATTGCTACTGCTGGCCTACAGGCCGCCCCAGCCGATATAAATTAAACTCAAGCCTCTTCTCCATAGGCTCCTTGAAGGCCGCTGCATCCTCCACTGGCAAAGTTGTCTTTTTTGCCAACCGAACAATCACTGCATCCACCTTAGGTGGATTATCCCAAAGTTTAGAAAAGGATTCCTCCACTGGATATCTCTTAGAGAACTTCCCCTGTATCACTACACTCTTTTCAGTATTCTTCCACTCAGAATGAATCATATCCTTAATTGACTCATGTAAAGGAAATGTGGAAGCCTTCTTTAGAGATGGTAAAAATTTATCTGCTGAAGAACCCTTTGGGATTTCCTCAGTTAGTGTCAATGCCTTCCGGACTGCTTTGATCAGATTGTCTACTGCCGCCATATATGGAGTAGTTTCTTCCTCCGAAACTAATTCTCCTTCCTCAGACACACTATCTCCAGGATCATAAAATTCTTCCTCCAATACCGTAGACAGGGATTCATAGAGTGATTCCCGGATCCTCTTCGATCTTCTCACCGACAAAGGTGCTGGATTGGCTGCAGATGCTTCCTGGACTCCTTGAACAACTGCCTGTTTGATCAGTGACACCAGGGCATCCAACTGGGGCATTTCAGCAGCTTGCTGTTGTCCAGTAAGGGTGTGACATTCTGATGGCTGTTTGGACCTGCAGCATCCTTATGGGGCTCACTGGAGGCAGGAGGGCTGGAATGCAAACAAACAATCCATCAGCCAACTGCATAATCCCCTCTCTCTTTTTTTTTCAAACTTGAATGCTTACCCAGGACCTTTAGAATGTGTTGATTCCCAGAGCTAGTAGACTCCATGAGTAACAGGACTGTGGAAAGAAAACACAACACTGAAACCTTCAGTCCTACAAATATTCTAACCATAGTAGAACAGGAGCTTACAGAAAAACTTTTGCTTGTAGTGTACTTGCTTCCACTTTCAATGGTATCAGGCATGCGTGAATCCGCCAGTGTCCGTGTTTATAGGTGCTCTTTGATGTCGTCCTAACGTCAGCGTAAACACGCCAGTGTCTGTACACCAGCGTCCATATGCCAGCGTCCGTACGCCAGCGTCCATACACCAGCGTCAATTCCCAGCACTTCCGGCTATTTGGCCGCGACTTCCGGTCTTTGGAACGCATCTGCGCCATCTAAGACTACGCGCTCTCCTGATGACACGCAAAGCGGATTTCCCCGCCGCACTCCATCAACTGGCCTCAGCTCATCATGCCACCACAGACACAGAAGAAGGGAGTCACCAGGTTCTTCCTGACTCCCCCAACCGAAGCCCTTCTCCCCCGGCGATCCCCATAGGGAGCAGAAAGGAGGCATCAAGGAGGGGAAAGAGAGAGAAAACCCCTGAACCTTGGAACACTGCCTGGGTAAGCTACAAACACTCCCTCCAACGACCATGGGACAGGAAAAAAAAAGACTGAGGGAGGTATAGGAGGAGGGGGCTTTATGTGATGTGTTTTTTCCTGTCCAATGACCTAAAGGGGAGGGATTACGCATGTTGGTGAATTGCTGCCATGGTGACTTGGGAAATGTAATGTATAAAGGCTGGAGTGACTGGATGTGTAACATAATAGCCAGAACACTACTTCCTGCTTTTCAGCTCTATAACTCTGAGTTAGTCAGGGGGGGCCACATGGGACATAAATGTTCAGTGAGTTTGCAATTGATCCTCAGCATTCAGCTCAGATTCAAAAGCAACAGATATGACCCACGTGGCCCCCCTCAAGTATCTGATTGGTTACTGCTTGGTAACCAGGGTAACCTGTCAGTGTAAACCAAGTAGTGTTCTGGCTACCACTCTAGCCTTTATACATTACAATAACTATATTAGATCCATTTTTTATTTTGCACAGCCTATTTACACAGTTTTTATATTTACACTGAACAATTCCTTTAAATCTTCTAAATAATACCAATACTTTCTGTGTGGTAAAGCATTGCATATTAAGATATTCTAACTACGGGTATGGGATCTGTTATCTGGAAACCCATTATCCAGAAAGCTCCCAATTATGAGAAGGCTGTCTCACATTTTATACAAATAATCCAAATTATAAAAAAAATCTTTTTTATCTGTAATACTAATAAAACAGCACCTTGTACTTGATCCAAACTAATATATAATCAATCCTTATTGTAAGAAAACCAGCCTATTGGCTTCTGGTAGACTTGAAGTATGAAGAAGCAAATTACAGAAAGATCTGTTATCTAGAAAACCCCAGGTCCTGAGCATTCTGGATAACAGGTCCCATACTTGTATAAACCAAGCAAAGCAAATGTTTTTTGAGATATATAGAGTAACATGTGCAAAGTTTGCATATATTCTAGTAATGCATAGCAACCAATCAGCAGACACCATTTCCAGTCTGCTGTTCCAAAGCAAACATGTTTTAGTGTCTTAGCAATTGTTATGCCCATATCCAAAAAAAAATCTGCAGCAGTCACTACACCTAGAACTTCTTCTTGGTAAGTTGTGTAGAAAAGGTATTTTTGTCACACATAACTATAACAGGTTTAAATATGAATGTGTTAATACCTTTTTTTGTCAAACTTCTCCATACACTCCAGAGGCTGGATAAATTGAAGGACCTCATCCCATTGTCCATCTAAGATCAGTTGCCTACCAGAGAGAGAGAGAGAGAGAGAGAGAGAGAGAGAGAGAGAGAGAGAGAGAGAGAGAGAGAGAGAGAGAGAGAGAGAGAGAGAGAGAGAGAGAGAGAGAGTAATTAGCTCTGTGCACAAATACATTTCATAATACCGGTAAGCTGATTATACAAACACACAGTTAGGTCCATAAGTATGTAGACAGAGAACTTTTTTCTAATTTTGGTTCTGTACATTACCACAATGAATTATAAATGAAACAATTAGCTTTAATTCAGTGGGTTGAACAAAAAGCTTGCATAAAAATGTGAGGAACTAAAGCCTTTTTTTAACACAATCACTTCATTTCAGGGGTTCAAAAGTAATTGGACAATTGACTGAAATGCTATTTCATGGGCAGGTGTGGGCAATTCCTTTCTGTGTGATATAACTGGTTCCAAATGCTGCCTTATGCGTGCCCTCAGCTCTGCCTTTGTTCATGTAAGGCGTAAATTATTATATATCAAAAATAGAGCCAGCACTCGCAGATTACCTGCAAAAAGCTTTATTCCACTACATGTTTCGGGCAAAGCCCTTTTTCAAGTGATACCCACAATGTACCAAAAAATACAATATAAAGAGTATACCACACCCTCCAGTGTAATTATGTGGGATGGGCCACTGCTGTGGGGAGTAACGTATTAAGCCTAGCCCTAAATTATAATATATATAAAATGTTGCAAAAGAAAAAACACAATTTTTATATAAAAAAAGTTTTTTAGAGAAAGTGACCACCAAGAAGCTGAAGTGAATAGAAAAAGTCCATAGATTGAAATGCATATCATTTTTCCAATGTCTTTGTATGTACAACTCCCAGGTACTTCCAATTGTGGCCTACCAGAAAGGTCAATTGCTGCAATAAATCCTTCTTTGGACTTTTTCTATTTACTTCAGCTTCTTGGTGGTCACTTTCTCTAAAAAACTGAGAAGACTGTATGAAAGTAAATACAGAGGGTGCACTGCAAGGTGCAAGCCACTCATAAGCATCAAGAATAGAAAGGCTAGATTGGACTTTGCTAAAAAATCAAAAAAAAAAATCTAGCACAGCACAGTTCTGGAAAAACATTATTTGGAGAGATGAAACCAAAATAAATCTCTAATGATGGCAGAATGATGGCAAGAAAAAAGTATGGAGAAGGCGTGGAACAGCTCATGATTCAAAGCATTCTACATCATCTATAAAACATGGCGGAGGCAGTGTGATCACTTGGGCGTGCATGGCTGCCAGTGGCACTGGGACACTAGTGTTTATCCATGATGTGACACAGGACAGAAGCAGCCAAATGAATTCTGAGGTGTTCAGAGACATAAACTGGCCATAGATGTAAAGATTTTTAAAAAATCCAATCGTTATCATGAGACCACGATTATCTCGAAATGACTGTTTAAATGTACGATGTCCATCAACCAAAAAGACCATTTCAGTAGTTGCCTGCTTGGCCCTGCAAACATAGATAGATTGCACAGGGACTGATAAAGATTTTTAAACCTGGCCGATCAATTTTCTGACAGATGTTGGCCGAAAAATCGTAATCCCACTAACCGCACGATAATTTGACGGATTGGTTGGACTGCACTGAAATCAGTCGTTCACCAAAGAAGAATCGTTGCGTCTATGGGGACCTATACAGTCTGCTCAAATCTAGCTAAATGCAGTCAAACTGATTGGGAGGCGTTTCATAATACAGATGGACAATGACCCAAAACATACAGCCAAAGCAACCCAGGAGTTTATTAAAGCAAAGAAGTGGAATATTCTTGAATGGCCAAGTCAGTCACCTGATCTGAACCCAATTGAGCTGCATTTCACTTGTTGAAGACTAAACTTCAGACAGGCCCACAAACAAACAGCAACTGAAAGCCGCTGCAGTAAAGGCCTGGCAGAGCATTAAAAAGGAGGAAACCCCGAATCTGGTGATGTCCACGAGTCCAAGACTTCAGGCTGTCATTGCCAGCAAATGGTTTTCAACAAAGTATTAGAAATGAACATTTTATTTTCAGTATATTTAATTTGTCCGATTAGTTTAGAGCCCCTGAAATGAAGTGATTGTGTTAAAATTACAGCAATTCTTTCTTTCTCTAAGGGCACAGTCAACCTCAAATATTGATTGTAACATGTTGAGGAGAAAAAACATGCCAAACACTGAGCAAATCTGCCCACTGCAGTCGGCCAATCAGGTTTAATTTTTCTACCTGAAAAAGTGTTTATTTTAAGTTATCAAAGACAAAGGTTGATTGGCAGCTATAGGATATTGCAGTGATGCAAATATTAAATAATAACCACTGTTCATTTAACTATAGATATACCTGAGAAATAGCATGTCATCAGAGTACAGTCCATTTATCACCCCACTCTCTTTTTCAAGAGCAAGCATGCTAATGTGCAGCTTTTTGGCATTCAAGAAGTCTAAAATTAACTTCGTAATCTCCACCTCTTTCACATTAATCGTTTCCTCAGCTGTCATTGCAGTGGTCTAAAAATCAACAATGAAAGAAAAGTTATTAAATCAAAAAGTCTCCAGAAACAGTTAATAGGTAATATAAACAGATTACCATTCAGATGCTCTAAGTGATCCCATATGGAGTTGGGTAAATATAATTTGTAAGCAAAACTCCTAGTGTGTTTTGACTACATAAAAGGCAAGAGAGCAGTTATACAGTGAAAATCCAGACTACATCATCATTTTTATGGGTCTCTAGCAAAATCCCATAATTCCTTCAGCAGCTTTGGATGGTGGGTGTTGAGGTTATTGATTGAAAAATATAAATTGTGCAGAGGTGCAGGTACAAGGAATGGCCCTTAGACTGAGGAAGGACCATTTGGGTACCGAAACGTTTGATGGGGTGTGCAGTGTCTAAAGCATCTTGCGATAAAAGTTGGGATTACCCCTTTTGAAGCACAAGAAGGTATGGGTGTTGAGGTTAGACAATCTGGAGAACTGAAAGCTTGCCTAGTGTTTTATTATACCAGAAGATAGTTGAAATCATTTTTTTCAATGTATATTGAATTACTGTACTGAGTTTACTTCATACTGTATTTTATAAAGAGATATTTTTTTGCCCAATGAATGCCACCATTAGGCATCAACAGAGCTCCTGATGCACTCCTCTTCCTCACCAGCAATACCCTTCAAGGCTACATTTTCTCCTCTCTAGTTTGGAACATTATCAACAGAAGAACATGGGTAATATTTATGTACCTTGAAGGCTGTAACATACAAATTATGATGACTGCTGTTGAGCAACGGTAAGCAACCCCACCACACCAAATGTGCCACACAATTGTTCACATAAAAAAATTAGTTGCAAGAACTGAACACACACTGGGGCTCATTTATCAACACTGGACAAATTCGCCCATGGCCAGTTACCCATAACAGCCAATCAGTGATTAGCTTTTTAAAGCCAGCTGCAAGTAGAACAACAAATGCAGCAATTTGATTGGTTGCCATGGGTTACTGCCCATGGGCAAATTTGCCCAGTGTTGATAAATGACCCCAACTATCCGCGCCGACTGATATACTAGTTATAGGGGGATCAGATTTTGTGGGATCCTACAAATTTTGGGATTCTTGGGTGAAGAAAACAATCGCCCATGTGTGCCACTGGCCTTATGTTTTCTCCAGCCTGTCTGGTACTACCAGGTGAAATGAATGCAAACATGATGTAGATAGGGCAAAGGAAGGGTTTTAACTGTGTGTAAGATTAATAAGTCACAAAAATTTTGTTTAAACTGGTTAAAATATTTCATCGGCATTACAGGCAAAAGATGATTTTTTTTTCCTTTGAGGACACAGCATGAGCAAGCTGTGAGCCTATTTGTTTATGAGATCTCATATGACTGCATTTTAAATATCTGTAAATATTTTTTGTAACTATTGAAAAACTCTTGAGAAGTCAGTTGTGCAGTCATCTTGCTTTTGACGTTTGAGAAGTTACTGGGAGTATATTTCCTCTGCTGCACAAACTGTAGTTATTAGAAGCAATGGAGAACTAAATGAAAAAAAATCTAAATTTTGCATTTGTTCAGAGGCCGACACTAGGTTACAGGCGGGAGAAACAGCCAATTAGCAGGTGGTACCATAAATAATTGAGAGAGACTGGATCTTCCACCTGGTATTGGACCATTTAATGAAAGATAAGGGGGGGGGGGGGGGGAGTATTTCTACTAAAAGATACACAATTGTTTTATGAATGCTCGGGACTTGGGATTTTACAGATAACAGATCTTTCTGTAATTTGGATCTTCATGCCTTAAGTGTACTAGAAAATCATGTAAATATTAATTAAACCCAAAAGGCTGGTTTTGCTTCCAATAAGGATTAATGATATTTAGTTTGGATCAAGTATAAGGTACTGTTTAATTTTTACAGAGAAAAGGGAAATAATTTTTGAAAATCTGAATTATTTGATTATATTGGAGTCAATGGGAGACAGCCTTTCCGTAATTCGGAACTTTCTGGATAATGGGTTTAGAGATAATGGGCTTCCAGATAACGGATCCCATTCCTGTACAAGGACCTATTACTGTAATGGTAAAGAGACAATATTCTAGTTCTTAAATGGCTACCTCACTTTTAACTTAACTTCTAGTATGATCTATAATGTCCTATTCTTAGCAACTTTTAAATTAGTCTGCTCTGGTCTTTTTTTTCATGGTTTTTGAATAATTTACTCTGGGCAGGTATTGTTAATTTTTGATACGTTTCTCTATTTTTTCATATTCATCTTCCACTCTCACATTCAACCCCTTGCCTTGTTTCTAGGGTAAATTGGACCCTAGCAACCAAATAGCTGTTATTCCAACTGGGACAGCTGCTGAACAAACGATCTCAGAACTGTCTCAGAATATCACTGTCCACATCACACTAAGGGGCAGATTTACTAAGGGTCGAATATCGAGGGTTAATTAACCCTCGATATTCGACTAGGAACTAAAATCGTTCGACTTCGAATATCGAAGTCGAACGATTTAGCGCTAATCCTACGATCGAACGATCGAAGGATTATTCGTTCGATCGAACGATTAAATCCTTCGAATCGAACGATTCGAAGGATTTTAATACAACGATCCTTCGATCAAAAAAACGCAGGCAAGCCTATGGGGACCTTCCTCATAGGCTAACATTGACTTCGGTAGCTTTTAGCTGCCGAAGTAGGGGGTCGAAGTTTTTCTTAAAGAGACAGTACTTCGATTATCGAATGGTCGAATAGTCGAACGATTTTTAGTTCGAATCGTTCGATTCGAAGTCGAAGTAGCCCATTCGATGGTCGAAGTAGCCAAAAAAACACTTCGAAATTCGAAGTTTTTTTAATTCGAATCCTTCACTCGAGCTTTGTAAATGTGCCCCTAAAAGTTAATTTTAAGTTGAACTACAACATTATTGTTTATATCTTGACTTAACTAGTTCTTACGGGGAAACAATTCACAAATAAGTTGTTTAAATCATTACAGTGCATACGGTAAATTTTTAAGCAAAGGACCCTGGAATAGTTACTATGTTTCCACCTATCAGTTGACCTTCCTTTAAAATTTTAAGCAAACACTTAGCTTGTAGAACTGGAATGTGCTAGAGAATGTTCAGGTGTGTTATTTGAATGGGTGAATTGTAGGCTCTTATGGCTCTTACACACAGGCGTTTGTTTCTGTGTTTCAAGCTGAGAGCAAAAAATGCATATATTGTGGGTAAAAAATTTTTTTTAAAGGAGAAGTAAACCCTAAAAATGAATGTGGCTAAAAATGCCATATTTTATATACTGAACTTATTGTAGCAGCCTTAAGTTTCAGCTTGCCAACAGCAGCAATGATCAGCAGCAATGATCCAGGACTTCAAACTTGTCACAGGGGGTCACCATCTTGGAAAGTGTCTGCAACACTCACATGCTCAGTGGGCTCTGAACAGCTGTTGAGAAGCTAAGCTTAGGGGTCATTACAAATTATCAAGCAGAAAATAATGTTGGTCTGTAATATAAGCTGATGCTACAGGGCTGATTATTAAATTCTGATGCTAATTGCACTGGTTTTGTACTGCCATGTAGTAATTATCTGTATTAATTACTAATTAGCCTTATATTGTGACATTTCTATTCTATGTGTACTGTATATTGTGAGTGGGTCCCTAAGCTCAGTAAGTGACTGCAGCACAGAGCATGTGCAGTGAATCAGCAGAAAAGAAGATGGGGAGCTACTAGGGCATCTTTGGAGGCACAAATCTTTACTGCTAAAGGGCTGTGGTTGCCTTGGGCTGGTACAAAAGCACAAAACATAATGTAAAACATTTCTAGCTACTTCTTTAGTTAGGTTTTAGTTCTCCTTTATCGCAACGGAGTATGTTTTTTCCATTCCCAATGCAACCCTCTATTCTATTGATAGCTGAATGAGCAAGAAGATACTGCATGTAAACAAATGCAATGAAACGCATATGGAGTAAAAATCAACTCAGAACACTTATGAGTACAACCAGGGAGAATATAATGGAATCCATTAAGGAATGCCTTTATTTGTGCTCAAACCTAAGTTTAATTGCATTGTAAAACGGTCTAACTCAGCCTTCTTGATGCTATCCCATCACTCTAACATTGACACATAGTGCTACAACGTAAAGTCCCTGAATATTTTGAGATACACACAATATATATATACAGTATAATGTTTGGTCAGCACTGCATTGCATTTAAGAGGTTGTTAAACTTTAAATTAACATTAGTATGATGGAGAGAATGATATTCTGAGACAAAATGCAATTCATTTTCATTATTGTGTTTTTTTTATTTATAGTTTTATTCTGCAGATCTCTAGTTTACAGTTTCAGAAATCTGATTGCTAAGGTCCAAATTACCCTAGTAACGACGCACTGATTTGAATGAGACACTGGAATGTGTATAAGAGAGGATCTGAATAGAAATATAAATAATAAAAGGTACCAGTAACAATAAATGTATTTTTTAGAAGGGGTCAGTGCCCCCCCCATTTCAAAGCTGGAAAGAGTCATTAGAAGAACTTTAGAAGAAGGTGGCAAATAATTAAAAACTATACAGAAAAAATGAAGGTCAATTGAAAAGTTGCTTAGAATCAGCCATTCTATAGAATGCTAAAATTTAACTTAAAGGAGAAGGAAAGGCATTTTCTACTTGGGGGTGCCAAGAGTATTTACTTACCCGACACCCTGGGCCGGTGCTTCTATCAGCAGAAAACTGCCCCGGCTCGGGGTTATTTCAGTGAAAACCACGGAGGGATTGTCTTCTGGCTGCTTCTTTATTCTCGAGGCAGTAGATCGAAAAGCTGAACTTTAACTAAAAAGTCAGCTATTTCATTCTACTGCGCATGAGTCTGCCCTGGGAAATCTGAAGAAAGAAGAAGTCAATCGCTCCGTGGTGCTCACTGGAATAACCCCAGGCTGGTGCAGTTTTCTGCTGATAGGTGCACTGGCCCAGGGTTTCAGGCAGGCCCCCATTAGAAATCACAGGGCACTGTACAACAAAAGTTTCAGGGCCCCGCCCCCACATCCGAGTCCCGCCCACTCTACATCACAGTTAAAAGACTACTCAGACATCAATGCTAAAAAAAGGTAACCCCTCCCACACACAAGTTAAAAGATGCTATTGGTGACCAGGGCCCCCCTATAAGTTAAAAAAAGAACATTAGCGCCAAGGCCTCCCCTTACAATTTAAAAAAAAATATTGGGGCCCCCAAAGAATATTTTTTTTTAAAAAAAACATTGGTGACAGGGGCCTATAGAGTATTAAAATAATACATTGGTGAACAGGGGATTAAAAAAAAAAAAAAAAAACACACACAAAGGAATTGAACTTGTGGCTTCAGGACTTCAAATTCGCCTCCTTTCTTGACTTTGGGTCTTTTTGCCACTTCAGGACTTCAACTACGGGTGTTTTCGTGACTTCAGGTCTTTTCGCTGCTTCGGGACTTTGACTGTTCGGCATTTTCGCATTCAAAACTTCCGCTTTTCAGCACTTCCACATTCAGGACTTCGGAAGGAGGCGGCACGGCTTTGGCAATGTCAACGGGGGCCCGGCTCTTTCAAAAGTTCAGCACTGCTGGGCCCCCCTTCAGGCTCACTACACTCGTACCCCCTGTGCACCCCTGATGGTGGCCCTGGTTTCAAGTAAGTAAATACAATCACTTAGGGGTGCCTAACTTTTGGCACCCCCAAGTAAAAAAACCTTATAAAAGAAACATAGTAGTGACACTGCTAGGAGGCCGGTGGGGCACTAACTAATAAGCAATTTCAATGTTCTTTTACAGACTCAATTGTCTCATTCTCATAGAAGAATGGTTTTGCTGTGAGGCCCATTGGCTTCTTTACTGCCACTGAGTATGCTACATGTATGTCCCAACACTCCCAACATTTCCAGCGAATTATGCAGCAAGACAGGCTGCTGGGAAGTGTAGTGCAATTGGGAAATGTAGTGCAATTGGGAAGTGTAGTTAATTGGGAAGTGTAGTGCAATTGGGAAGTGTAGTGCAATTGGGAAGTGTAGTGCAATTGGGAAATGTAGTGCAATTGGGAAGTGTAGTTAATTGGGAAGTGTAGTGCAATTGGGAAGTGTAGTGCAATGAGGCGGTGCGTGCTTGTCACCGAGTGTATTTATTGGATAGGATGTGTATGTGATGCCAGTGGAAGGATACCCACAGAACACTTGTGAGAGACACCACCCCACACACGCACATCCAGCCGCCCTCTCTCCCTCAGTACCTGACTCCCTTCCCCGTTAGTCCGGCGCTCCAGTGCCCCGTCAGGCTCCACCCGCTCCGTGTTCTCCGTTTGTGTTGTCGGGCAAAATACCCGATGACTTCCACTGTGAAAGCGCCTTTCCTCTCCTTACAGCCAGCTCACAATGTCGCTCCTTGGGCCGCGCCGCTTTTTCTCAGTCTCTCTCTGTGTCTTTGCGGTTGTCAAGCGGATCCGCAGGCAGCCAATCGGAAGCAGCTGTTTGAGGACCCAGCAATTGCGCCTGGCTACGGAACTGCCTGCTTGAAAGTCGTCCCTGTCAAACGCGGGTTAAGGGATTGTTCACTTTGTAAGTAACTTTTCGTATGATGTAGAGAGCGTTATTCTGAGACAATTTGCAACTGGTTTTGATTTTTTATCATCTATGCTTTTTTTTGTCATTTAGGTTTTTATTCTGCAGCTCTCCAGTTTGAAATTTCTGCCCTCTGTAAGGCTACACATTTATTGTTAGAACTACTTTTTATTACTCGTCTTTCTATTAAGGCCCACTCATATTCATATACAAGTTTCTTATTCAAATCAGTGCATGGTTGCTAGGGTAATTTGGACCCTAACAACCATGCACTGATTTAAATAAAAAACTGGTATATGAATAGGAGAAGCCTTAAAAGTGAAGTCAACCCCTACATGCAAAAATGTATCCCTCCGTGCAGGTCCTCTCCTGCTGAGTTCACAGCAGCCATCTTTCTTTTTTTCGGAAACTTCGTGACTTAGAGACATAAATATCCTGTAACTATATATATATATATATATGATACCATGACACCATACCTCCCAACATTTTGGAAGTAAAAAGAGGGACAAAAAAATTTTTCCCGCACGTAGTGCAGCAATTTTTTGACCACACCCCTTTCTGTGAAAGGACATGTTATAATGTAAATGACATGTGTGGTTGTACAAGTGATCCGATGTTTTATATGAAACTCTTTACCAGAATGGGGATGGCGAAAAGATTTACCTGATGTCATATTTCTACATGTGGTGCAACCTGCGCATTTATAGCAGCCCTTCTTAAGTGTATTCAAAACACTATTATTTGATTCATAACACTTAACTGGATCCAAAGGTTCATAAGGATATAAACAACCCCCCTGGTAGACCTATAGTCTCCTCTAGGGGGGGTTTGTTGCATCCTATTGGTCTTTACCTGGATTATTATCTACAAGACACAGTACAGTCACTGCCCTGTTAAAAGATACACAACATTTACTAAAAATCTTATCTGATTTGGTTTTACCAGATGAGCCTATTGTTTTAGCTACGCTTGACGTTTGCAGTTTGTATACCATAATCCCTCATCAGGAGGGTATTGAAGCAGTACGTTGGGCGTTACTAAATTCTGCTGTTTATGATGGTCCTCCCATTGATTTTATATGCCAGTTATTGGAATTCACTTTGAAATTCAATTATTTTCGGTTCGAAAAACAGTATTATTTACAGAAAACAGGCACATCAATCGTTGCTTCGATGGCTCCGGCCTATGCCAATTGCTACATGGCCCACTACGAACAGCAGAATATTGTGACCAAATACAGTGATTCTCTTTTAATGCATAAACGCTTTATAGATGAAATACTGATAGTGTGGCGAGGGGATGAATCTGAATTGATGAATATGGTTGAAAACCTTAATAAGCTTACGTGTCCCGTTAGATTGACAGTCACACATAGTCAGGGCAGCCATCAGGGGGGGACAGGGGGGAGAGTTGTAGGGGGCCCCGAGGGTAAGAGGGGCCGGCCATGCCGCACTTTCTTGATTAGCAGGGCCCCCCTGCTGACTTTGGGAAGGCAGTGCGGGAGCACAAGGGGAGGTATCTTCTGTCCATTACTTCCCCTTATTGGTCACTGAGTTTAAGTCTCGGTTGAGCTTCTATGGGATTGGATATCTGAGGTTTGAACTTCTCCTCCAGCTCACCCAATCACCATGCAGCTTTACCAGGACTTGAAATTCTGTGACCAATAAGGGAAGAAAATGCTGTCACTGGAAGAAGATGCAGCCACCTGTGCTCCCCTCCTCCCTTCTGTAGTTGGCAGCTCACTGACAGCAGGTGGGCCACACTAATGAAGTAAGTGTAACATGGCAGGGCCCCCCTAAAGGTAACCCTTTGTGGTCCCTGTTGTGTGGTGGGCCCTGGGCACCAAATTTTTTTTAAACTTCTGGGGGGGGCAAGTTTTTTTTACATGGATGTTTAAGGGGGGCCCTGACCACCAATTTTCTTACAAGTGGGGGGGCCCTGGCCACCAATTGTTTTTTGCCCATGTGGGGTTCTAGCCACCAATATTTTTTAATGGAGGGGTCCTGACCACAAATGTTTTTTTTAATGGGGGGGCCCTGACCACCAATATTTTTTTATTTTTTTATTGACATGTGGGAACAATAGCCACCAAAGTTTTTTTTGTTTTTTTTTTGTGTTTTAGTGTGTGGTGGACCTGTGGGGTGGGAGGGCGGACCTGTAGGTGGGGCTTGTGGTGGGTGCAGCCCAGGGGGCCCAGGAAATCTTTTCGTATGGGGCCCTGCGATTTCTGTTGGCGACCCTGCACATAGTACACAACAAATCCAATTTCTTGATGTAGAAATATACAGAAGGGATAGAGGACTGGGCTTTAGATTATATCGTAAGCCTACTGATAGAAATACCTTGTTGTATTCAACTAGTTTTCATCCACCCAGTGCTAAGGCATCTGTCCCATTTTCACAATTTCTCCGTACCATGCGGAATAATTCTGATTGTGATACATGTGAAATCCAATTGCAAGAAACCTTTGAACGCTTTAAACAGAGGGGTTATGACCACTCTGTTTTATCTAGATCTTTGTCCCAAGCACGCGAATATATAAATCGAGATGGTGCCCAGCCTAGTAAAAATGATTCTACTACACAAAATCGCTTTATTTTGACTTCACGTTATACTTCAGGTTCAACCATAATTAAAACCATCGTGAACAAACACTGGCCAACTATACAGAGCGATAAAAAGTTGTCCAAGTCCCTGACAGGGAGACCAATGTGGGGTTTTAAGCGGGGCCCTAACTTGAGGGATCTATTAATGAAGACAGATCCAGTTAAGTGTTATGAATCAAATAATAGTGTTTTGAATACACTCAAGAAGGGCTGCTATAAATGCGCAGGTTGCACCACATGTAGAAATATGACATCAGGTAAATCTTTTTGCCATCCCCATTCTGGTAAAGAGTTTCATATAAAACATCGGATCACTTGTACAACCACACATGTCATTTACATTATAACATGTCCTTGTGGTTTAACATATGTTGGTAAAACTCTCTCTAAATACTCTAAGAGAAAGAATGGGAAATCATAGGTCCTCTATCAAAAGAGCATTTGAGTCAGGTAATTCAGACCTTCCCCTATCTAAACACTTTTTGTTGAAAGGCCATAGATTGCCTACTTTGAGATTTATGGGTATCGATTCAGTATCTGAACCGAGCAAGGGAGGTGACTGGGATCAAATGTTTTTACAAAAAGAAGTTTATTGGATAAAAACATTGGATACTGTGGCCCCACAAGGATTAAATGAATACTACTCTTTCACTCCTTTTCTTGATAACAGATAGAAATAGTTGATATATAAGCTATTATGCAATATATGTCTGTTGTTGTAGGCCTCTTTAAATAGATATTTATTGTCACCGCGATTGTTTTTTAACATTTATATGACGTTTTATATGTTTTTTAATATTTTTATAAGTTTTGTATACAGCATTTCAAAATATTTATACAGTATTGTGCATTTTGTATTTTCTTACAGACCACCAAAAATTTTTTTTGGAAATCACATGCCAGTTGATTGAAGGTTCACTTAATGATTAATTCACACACCTGCAACAGGGGCATGGTTTGGTGGTGGGTGTCTGGTGGGCGAGTCTATAAATTATTTTCACTTGTCTGTTGATGCATCTTGATAAAGGTCCATGGTGAGGACCGAAACGTTGATCAAATAAAGTACTAACTTTTTTCACGATTAATCCTGGTGTGCAGCAGCATTCTTCTCGAGTGGATATTGTATTCCTGTATTGCACCCAGGTGTGTAACTCCTTATGTGTGTGCCCTAGCCCTCCATTGCATATATATATATATATATATATATATATATATATATATATATATATATATATATATATATATATATATATATATATATATATATTTCCTATGGGACCAGACTGTAAATTATATCCTTATAAATGGCGCGTTCTGACTTCCAAATTTGACGCCGTCACGTCCGGAATTGTGACTCTGACCCCCCACAAAATGTAGATTATAATGCATAATGTACCCCCTACTAGAAATTTATAAAGATATCAGAAGTCACCTCGGAGTTATGTGACCTGTATAAAAGGTCACATAACTCCTTGGTGACTTATAATATCTTTATAAATTACAGTAGGGGGTACATTATCCACTATATAAACAGTGCTTAGTAATATAATTATAATTATAATTAGTGCTTAATGATGCAATTTCTGTCACATAACTCACTCACTAATAAATAGTGTGCCCCCTGTTATAAAATATTAGGATATAGGTCACCTCTGTGAATTATACTATCCTTATAGTTTACAGTGTGTGGTACATTATTCACTATATAACGTCTGTAATGCCATTATGAACTACAGGAGGTTTGAACTTTTAATGCAGAGTCTAAACTGAAAGCACAGGGGTTCCACCTACTGCTTAATACAAAAATTGCAGCAAAAAAAATAAATAAATAAAAGCCATGGCTATTTTCATGTTTATAATCCAGGTTGGTTTTAAAAAGGTTACAATTGTATTTTTAAATCACCTACCTGCTCCTTTTAAGGGAATTGTTCACCTTTAAAAAAATATTTAGTAAAGTACAGAGAGTGAAATTCTGAGATTGGTTTTAATTTTTTATTATTTGATGTTTCCAGGTTATTTAGGTTTAAATTCAGCAGCTCTCCAATTTGCAATTTCTGCAATCTGGTGGCTAGGGTCCAAATTACGCTAGCAACCATGCACTGATTTGAATAATAGACTGGGATATAAATAGGAAAGGGCCTGAATAGAAAGATGAGAAAATAGGAATAAAAATATATTTGTAGCCTTAAAAAGCATTTGTTTTTAAATGTGGTCGGAGACTACCATTCGAAAGCTGGAAAAAGAGAAGAAACAGGAAACTGATTCAAAAGCTATTGAAAAGAAAAAATGAAAGTCAGTTGAAAAGTTGCTAAGAATTAGCCATTCTATAACATACTAAAATGTTAAAAAAAAATGTTAAAATGTTATCTTAAAGGTGAACCACCCATTTAAGTATTTGATTGAATTAACCTGACTTTCTCTGTTGTCTCAAGGGGGACACAGGGACTATGGGGTTAAGCTCCACCCTCCAGGAGGCAGGACACTTATGTTAATGAAAAAAGGGGGCGTGCCAGGTACTGTGGCTTAACCCCGGACTGTAGTCAAACCAATCAGTTTGTAAGTGTCCTGCTTCCAAGGAGGATGGACAACTACAAGCTCCAAGCTTTTAAGAAGAATTGGGGTCAATACCACATTCAGGGATACCGGTATTGCTGAGTAAAACCCCCTTCGTGGGATGCCCACAGGAGTCAGTCCATGGCCTTCTGGCTAAACACGACTCGCATAGGCATGCCTGCGCTCCGTGGAGGGAGAGCAGAGGGCCTGCAGTGCGGCTATATGTGAGTAGATTCTCTTTCATCTATTCCCTCACGGTTGCTCTCCCCCCCCAAGGGCTGCTCCCTCTCCATTCCGCCTTAACTGCTGCGCTGACAATTGGGCGATGGCCTCGTGGGTTCCCCCCTAAACTCACTCATTCCCTGTGGTTCTCTCAAGGGCTCTTTTGACCGCTTCACAGGGGAGTTAGACGCATCTTGCCTTCCTTCGTCACTGCAGGGGAATTGTCCGTTGACGGCGCCATTCTGCGCGCCTCCTGTGGAACGCATCCTGCAGCGTGCATAGGAGGAGGCGGTTCCTTGCGTTCCAAGCCTCCTTCCAGCGCCGCTGGTTTCACGCGCTTCCTCCACGCTCTATGTGCGGCTCTATCACTCGCAGCACACAGGCAACTGACAATCCTCAGCACACGGGCATTATTATAAGTCCTTTCTCCAGAGGCACTAGCAGTCGCCCATTGCACAGCATACTGCAGCAATAACAAACCCTTCAGCTGGTACCATAGTCCCTGCTTATGGCAGAAGGTAAGTCAGGGGGACTATTCCCTAGGGCGGGGGGGGGGGAGAGCACCAGCAACTGCAGCCCAAATTACCTATTTTGCCTGCAAACATTGTCAATTAAAGATCCCAGGGGGTCAGGGTGAGCCCCTCTGCAGATCTTGTGCCAAGGGAGCCCCCGCTGTCCCTGTACCAGGAGGTACCACTACTTCCACAACTGCTATGTCGAGCCCTCCTTCTGGAGAAGACACTCCACAAGAAAACATGGCCGGTACCTCTTCAGAGCCCCCGGCTCCCCTATGGGCCCTTCAACTCACACAGTCTCTGGCCTCTCTTCAGAATCTTCCCTCTATTGCAGATAATTTGGGCCGGGCCCTGGCCAAGCTAGATCAACGTCCCAGCGGAAAACGCAAGAGACTTGAATTATCCAGAGCCCACTCGGGGGCCCTTTCTCCCTCTGAGGATTCTCTGCATGGGGGGGATTCCTCTCATTCAGAAGGCGAACTCCCCCTCTCCGATGTATCGTCTGAAGACGAAGAACTGCTTGAAGATGAGTCTAAGGGCCATGATGTTCAACATGACATAGAACATATCATTAAGGGCGTTACTGAGGTTTTAAAGGTATCTCAGTCGCAAGATCCACGGTCTCAATCCTCCAGCCTGTTTAAGAGAAAACACAAATCTTCTCTCTGTTTTCCTTCACATGAACAATTGCTGGATATTATACAAGAGGAGTGGAACTATCCTGAAAGAAAATTTCAAGCCACTCGAAAATTCTCCAAGTCCTATCCCTTTCCTAAGGAATTGGTGGACAAGTGGTCAATGCAGTAGATGCCCCTGTCTCCAGATTGTCTAAATCGACTACACTACCAGTCACAGATGCCGCAGCATTAGAGGACTCTTCTGACCGACGTCTAGAAGGTTTTCTCAAGGCTGTGTACTCGTCTGCTGGTTCTACCTTGCGTCCCGTCCTGGCCTCAGCCTGGGTAGCTAGAGCCATTCAAGAATTGGACGGCTGACCTCAGTTCGAAAAAGTCTTTAACTTCGCTACCCTTCAAGGGCCTACGGCTTTTTGGTGAGGAGCTGGAAAAGATTATCTCCTAAGCAACTGGGGGTAAGAGTACATTTCTACCCCAGTCCAAGTCTCGATCCTCTTCCACATTTCGACAGAGAAAGTATTTTCGAGGCCAGCCTGGTCGGTCTTCAAGGCGCTACAGCCCGCCCCAACGGTTTAATTTTCGTTCCAAACCTACAGACAAGGGACGACCAGCGTGGAAGAGCAACAAATTCCACAACAAACCTACAACAGACAAGCCGGTTTCCGGGGCATCCCCTCCGGAACCGCAGCAGTCCATAGGAGGAAGACTGTTGCGGTTCTGGGAGGTCTGGAACTGATACTCGTCGGACGCCTGGGTCAACGAGATTGTCACAGAAGGTTACCACCTCGATTTTTCCTCCCGTCCTCCCAGAAAATTTCTGATGTCAAGGCTACCAACAAATACCACAAAGGCCCAAGCCTTTCTAGACTGCATCGACAAGATGGAACAGGATGGGGTGATCATTCCAGTCCCCCAGTCGGAAGCCTTCTCAGCTTTTTACTCCAATCTGTTCCTAGTTCCCAAGAAGGACGGCTCCTTCAGACCGGTACTAGATCTCAAATTCCTCAACAAATTTCTTCGATCGGTACGGTTCAAGATGGAGACACTCCGCTCAGTCATCCGAGGGATGGAGTCGGGACAGCTCCTTATGTCACTGGACATCAAAGACGCCTATCTCCATGTCCCCATCTGGCCTCCTCACCATCAATTTCTGAGATTTGCCTTCCGGAATCGGCACTATCAGTTCGTGGCACTCCCCTTCGGCCTTTCATCAGCCCCCAGAGTGTTCACCAAACTCATGGCGGTGACCGCTGCAACTCTGAGGCTTCAGGGCATTTCCATCACTCCTTATCTCGACGATCTGCTTCTGAAAGCCAGAACGGTGGAGAAGAGCGTGAGGGACCGGCAGAAGGCGATAGCTCTGCTCCAAGAATTCGGTTGGACGATCAACTGGAATAAATACAACCTCCTTCCCAGTCACCGGATGACATTTCTCGGTCTCGAATTCGACACCTTGACTCAACGTGTTCTCCTCCCACCAGACAAAGGGGAGAAGATAAGATCTCTGGTCTCCAACCTGCTACAGACTCAGAGACCCACGATACATCTAGCCATGAAAGTACTCGGCTCCATGGTGTCAACCATCGAGGCAGTTCCTTTCGCTCAACTACATCTACGCCCCCTTCAGGCCAACATCCTGTCAGCATGGCGGAGGGGATCCCTACTGCAGAAGTTGTCACTCCTACCGTCCACCAGGACATCTCTTCAGTGGTGGCTCAATCCGACCAATCTCTCCCAGGGTCAATCCTGGGCGACACCCGATTGGATGATTCTCACGACAGACGCCAGCCTCCAAGGTTGGGGCGCAACACTCAATTCACTATCCGCACAAGGTCTATGGTCTCCCGCGGAGTCCAAACTCCCGATCAACATCCTGGAGTTGCGAGCGGTGAAACTGGCTCTTCATCACTGGTCCCCTCTCTTCCAGGCACAAGCGATACGCGTCCAGAGCGACAATTCAACCACTGTCGCATACATCAACAGACAAGGAGGGACCCGCAGCAAAGCGGCCCTAGTGGAAGTCCAACAGATTTTGAACTGGGCGGAGTCTCACTCAGTCAGACTCTCCGCCATTCACATTCCAGGCGTGAACAACATCACAGCAGACTTCCTTTTTTTTTTTCACCCATTGGAGTCTATGGGCATCTTTTTCGCAGTGAAACCTGGCAAAAAATGTCGCTCATCACTAGTTGGAAGCCATCCTCTATTAGCAGTGAGTAGTTTCCAATGAAGTAGAGACATGTCAAAGTTATTACTTTTTAAAAAAATTAAATCTAATATTTTAAAAAGTTATAGAAGGTAATGCAGACAGGAGAATTATTGAAAAGGTACAGCCAGAGATGCTTTATTATATTTAGAATAACCTGTTTATAAGGACTGTTTACTAGCAGTGAATCTATTGGCTCCTGAATAACTTTATAGGGTTATATATGAAAGCCTAATTTATTTTATGTGGGTCATGGTAGACTATACCGATCTGAGAGTGACTATACTGATCTACAACTTTTGTAATAAATACTTGAATTGGCAGAAATATGGTTTCCCTGCGAGTGAGCTTAAGTCATTTTGTTGCATATGTTCTGTAAACAACAATATGTAAGAGCTTGCTGATAGATGGCTCATTATTTAGACTGTTCATCAAATTAAAATTCATCTTAAAGGAGAACTAAACTCTGGATGTGAATAAAAATGCCTTATTTCATATACTGAACTTATGGCACCAGCCTAAAGTTTGAGCTCTTTTTTTTTTTTTCATTTGAAAGCTGGAAAGTGAAAGAAGAAGCCGGCAAATAATTAAATAGCAATAAAGCAATACAGTTAAAACCAATTTAAAAGTTGCAAAAACAGGACATTCTATAACATTTTAAAAATTTACTTAAAAACTACCCATTTAATACTTATTAGATCATTACTAATGCCATCATATGTTAAAGGAACAGCAACACTAAAAAAGTTTTTTAAAGTAATGAAAATATAATGTAAATTTGTTTGATATACATTGGAATGTACAACTGGCGTCTTTGTTTCGGAAAGACTACTACAGTTTATATAAACAAGCTTCTGTGTAGCCATGGGGGCAGCCATTCAAAGCTGAAAAAGAGAGAAAAGGCACAGGATACACAGCAGATAACAGAATTTTTCTGTTTTCTATTGTGTATCCTGTGCTTGACTGGCTGGCCCCGTGGTTACACTGCAGCTTGTTTATAGAAACTATAGTTGTGTTTCTGAAGCAAACACACACATTTTATCAGAGCAGGGCAACAGTACATTATATTGTCTTTCCTTTAAAACACTCACATTTCAGTGTTATTGTACCTTTAAACAACTAGGATTTTGTAACATTTGGTCAGCTTCAAGAAGATCCAGTTCAGAATGTCCTGACCTGAACAATTCACTTGGCAGTGCACATGAATACAAATAAGTTGTAACAACAAAGCACATAACAAATAATTGTGAATAAATAATATATACATTAAATAAGATATACCTTTTATTCAATTAAAATGCAATGTTTTTGTTTGAATTTCCTACACTGCACATTGTTTTAAAAAGTTGTACAAAAGTACTTTCCCACCTGCAGTTTTTTGCCCTGGCCACCATGTATGTTTGCAGCAGTCCCAGACACTGAACAAGCATAACATTAGCCCAGCAAATCGGGATTTTGTGTTTCACTAAATTCTTTTAAATAAGATTTATAAAATTTTATTTGTTGCCGTAAACAATGCAGAACAGTGAAATGGAAAACATCTTCATTTTCCGCTTGATACTACCTTATTGGTTCTTCAGAGCAACTGGGAAGAGGAGGAGGAAAAAGTGAAGGTAGTTTTTGTGTAATCAAAGACAGACAATATTGATTTGAATATAGTGCTGCTGGGCAAAGCCAGTGTTGTATTTATCAATCAGGTGCTGGTGCTTCATTCTGGGTATGGGGCAGGGTGCAAAGTATAAAAACATGGTGCGTTATTCCTGTTTATTTGCACTTTTATCTCTGCTCCAAGCATTGTGTATGAGCCCTACAGAGAGCAAATTATAGAACGGGTTGGTTGTTTACCTCAAAATCCTCTGAAAATTCAAGTTTTTCGCACAATTCCTAGGGGGGAAAAAACCTCAAAGTCTGAATTGATTTAAACCGGTCCAATAAGATCAGCACATCTCCCATTGACTTATAAAGCACCTCGAAAACTTTTACTTGCCAAAGTTTGTCATTGATTTTGTATGGTTTTTACACTTACTAAATCTCAATTTTTTTTTAACGTTTAAGAAATATAGGAAAACCACAAATTTCAAATCTTAATTTGTCAGTAAATGGGCCCCAATGTGTTAAGAAAACACCCCTATTCATTTCCAGATTTCTCCTCAGAGTTAAAGTGTTTTCATGTTTCTCTCATCAAGTTTACTGTGACCATGACTGAAATGTGGAAAAAGAGAGATAATGAGATAAGCAGAAAGGAAGGCATTTAATATGATCTTAGGGGAAATGGAGTAAAGTGAAAACATTACATTTACTAAACAAAAGTCAAAAATGAACAAAATCAAAACATGAAGTGATAACGATTTATATTCATAGATTCATATGAATATATATTTATTGCAATGTTATGGAGAAGCAAACATCTGGCGATGTTATAGGGAAATTCAACTGTATGCTGGAGAAATGAATCAATGGTGTCTTATTAATTACATAATTATGGAAAAAAGAAAATATGGAAACCACAGCTTTATAAATATGGGAACCACAGCTACAAACAGATGTTGGTTGCCCTCATCTTTGGCAAAAATGTTACAAACACACATACCAACATAATAACATTATATTCTACAAAAAATGAGTGCAGTATATAGGTACTGTACCCTGTAACATGGATAGTTATACAACATATTTGCATTACGATATACATTTGTTAAAGATTTGAAATGTTGGGACAGTATAAATATACTTTTTCATTGTATTAAAATAAGTAAATAAAACTCTTGGTTGTTAAATGGATGGCAATAAGGCAGACTTTCCTGTGACATGCTTTTATTCAGATAACTACACTTTACCAAGAAATTAGCAAAATGACAATGTATACAGCTTTGCGTTTTTAAAAGATGTTGCATTGCTAAACAAAAAGTTGAACGTTAAGCACGTTATTTCATACAACAATCAACTTTACTTCACTGTACTGCAATGGAAGAGCCTTCACTAGCCTTAAAAGGACATATTTTAGGGTGAAAGTGTAACAGTCAAATGTAAATGCTAGAAAATGGAGAACAAACATATGTAACGGTTTTGGTAAAATGTATTTAGACCCCCTCCATTTTAATTAAAGCAATCCTTGTAAATTCACAAACTTTTATAAAAACATCAGTGTCATTTTTTTGACAATACATATTGTAAAATCCTTTATTGGTAAAACCCTTTTTTATTTTGGGTGGTTTTATGTTGGCAAGCGTAAACATTAGTATCACATTCACTTGATGCTAAAGCAATGCCTATCACTGCTGCAATTTGATCCGAGACAATTTTCCAAGTGCAATATTTGTGAAAAGTGAAAGCAGAAATATTATTTACACAAGACAACAAAATGTTGGAATGTTGCAGATATTCTCTGCAGGATAAAATGTAGAAGTGACCTCCTTGCTGTACTAGACATGGTACTAGCTTTATATATATATATGTATATATTATTCCCCGTATTCATTACAGATTTACAGATACTGGGATATATTATCCAGAATGCTTGGTTTTCCAAATACAGGGCTCTCACCGCAAAGCTACTCAATAAATTCAAATAGATTTAAATAATAAAAAAAAAAATAGGATTAGTCTGACATCAGTGTGTATTTATTGTAGTTAACATATCATCAACTGGAAGGTACTGTGTAATTATTTCAGAAAAAATTTAAATCTGAATTTTTTTTTAAATAGGTCTCTTTGGGTAATGGCCATGTCTAATTTCAGGGTTTTCCTGAATATCAGGTTTTCCAATACGCTAGAAATACACGTTTCTGTTGGCAAATGCAGTTAAGCCATTATACGCCTTCTGCTATTCCCACCCGACGTGTCCATAGAACTCAATGATCCCCCTTTGCCTTACTTTGCTGTATTTAAAAATATAATTTGCTCAATCAAGTTTGGCAGATGATGGCAACACTGTATTCTGACAATGACACTGATAGGCATACTGCGATGATGGCCTAGGGACCAAAAAATACTTTGAGAAACATTGCTTGCTTCCTAGTGATGAATTCTTTTTATTGTGATGTAAAAATGATCTCATTTTCCGATCATTCCTGCTCCCATGTTTGAGCTCTGATTGGATGATACTCAATGTTTGGGTAAGGGAAACAGCCTATAGAATGAATACTGCAGTAAAAAGGTGTGGAAGACAGGCAAAAAGACTTTGCTGCTAAATAAATAACATCAATGACATTATCATAAGTTTCTGCTTCTTTTAGCCTTGCAGTAGAATATGCAGGAGCATTGGACCTCATATGTATATTTATTTATATATCTACATACATGTCTATATACATAGTATCTTTACATACAGTAAGAGAGCAGGGACATCCAAAAACTGGTTCTCCTGCTATCGATAAGCTGATGTTCTCTGAATCATATCAGCCAACGAGTTGCCTATTCCTGTGTTAGAGCTTTAGATCTCATTTACATGCAAGTAATATTACACAGATACGCAGTATTAAAAGGTAAACATCCTCTAGGCATATAGAAATGTAGGTTTGTGAACAGGCTGCAACGTCATCAATGAATTTTCAGGAAGAAAAACAGTTAAAATACAATTACTTCTACAAGTTAAATAATAGCAAAGGCAAAACAAAAGGGTGTTTAAAACACTTTGCTGCCATGGATACAACCATGTAGATTGCATTTAGTTTCGGAATTTTTTTTTTTTTTTTTGTAAACCAAAAAAATTACATTCATTCCTTCAGAATGCTAAATGATTAAAATGCAATACATAAAAACAACAAAAATATAACACTTTTTGCCCCAAAAATGTGTTTATACAGAGCAACTGTCTTCTAGATCTTTCCTCTTTTTTTTGGGCAGTGACGCATGCTGAGATTTGGGGAAATTAGTTGCCCAGCGACAAATATCCTCTTCAGGTAACTGAACTGCCTTCCCGAAAGCGGGATGGCACTCGGATCACTTCGTTTTCCGAAGTCGCCCGAAGTTTCTTCGTGAGGCAACTTCGGAAAACAAAGCGTTCTGAGTGCCATCCTGTCGTCATCAACAGTTCGGGAAGATTAGTTGCCTGAACAAGAGGAGATTTGTCGATGGGCGACTTATCTCCCCTATTAAACTACAAGATCAGAGCTAATCCTGGAAAGAGCTTTTCTACAGCTTGTCTGAACATCAGATACTGTACATAATAAAGACAATTAAATAATAATACTCAATACTCTCCATTCATACCTATCCCATAATATGTTCTTATGCCTCCCTGCACAGGGAAACGACAGTTTGTGATAGGAATTGAAGAGGATTAAGGGAATACTGTAGCTAAAGTAGAAGCTCCTATTGTATGTCAGAATATGACAATTAAATACACTTTTATAGCACCGGTAATTTTACCCATCATTTCTAATAAGTCTTCAATAGCCATTTTGAGTACAATGGCCGCGTGAGCCTAAACATTTCTGTTGGGAGCCAAGTAACCACTAGAGTTTGCCTCAGTAATTTGGATTAATTAACCTGCTTATAAGTTACTGACAGTAATGCAGATCCCTAGGCTACAAGAGAGATTGTCTGAGTTCTGGATTGTAGAGGATCTTTATAACTGGTTTATAAATGAGATGCACACACCATGGTCAAGCAACATACTTGAAGCCATTTGCCATTGACCATTTGAATTGTTAACATGTTGCCTAGGACAGATGCCAGCCTGTGGGTAGTGGCAATTTCAATACATTACAAGTCAGGAAATGAAGAACTGTACCTAGAAGTGGTGCTAACATTTCTGAGTGCTCAAGTGCAACTGATTAAATGCAAGGTCTCACAGAAAAGTCAATGTAATGTATGTTCACAACTTTGCTCCATTTGTCAGTCTGTCTCCCAGTCATTTCACCGTCATGGTGGGGGAAATGTTATTACGCTGACCATAAAGATTATTGAATATATGCCAAGATGCACCTAGGCAACATGGAAAGTATCATTCATGTATGAAAGCAAAGGAGCAGAGAAGAACAATTTTGTGCTAATAAGTCACAATCTGACACATTGAGGGGGGTTATTGATTAAACTCCGAATTTTTCAAGTCGGACTTTTAAAGCAGAAAATAAAAAAAATTTGAGAAAAAAAACCTTTTTTTTTCCAGGATTTATTAAAGTCCGATGGTGTTTAAAGTCAGACGAAAAAACTACTCCAACTCAGGCCTGCCGAGAACATGTAAAAGTCAATGGCAGATGTCCCAAGTGGAAGATTTTCTGAGTTGCACTGGGTTTCATAAAAAAAAGTTTTTGCTTTCAGGTGATTTTACAAAAAAAAGTATCTTTCGAGCGCAAAATCCAAAACAATGGAAGCATTCTGATTTTTTTTTTACTATTTTATTGTGACTTTTTCAGCACAAGAAAAAATTGTGAAAATGTCTTGATAAATAGGGGGAAGTCCGTGCGGATTTGGTCAGAGTAGTTTTCAAAATATAGTGAGAACTTTTCGGATTTTGATAAATAACCTCCTTAGTTTTGTATTTGTAAGAAAATCTGTGAAAAAACACTGTCCAATTTATGTGTATTTGTTTTTACTCAATAGCGAACAAGTCCTTAACATTCATGCCAAGTATAAAAAACAACCAGACAGCATGCATACTGAAATCTTAAGTGCTTTAGTGAGTACTCACCTTTAATCATTATCTCTCTACCTCTTCCCTCAATAACCGCCCTAAGGTTTTGTGTGTAGTAAGTGTAGTGTCACTCAGTGAAATTAACTGCATATTACCCAGAATGCATAAGTCTGATAAATAAGCAGCATCTACACAAAAATGTTCTTCTTTCAAGTCTTCTAACAGAGGCACTGTAATAAGTAACAACTTTTGTATGGAGTCAAGTAAGAATTCAGAAGCTCGCTGTCAGACAGAGGACATGTAAATGCTACTTGTGGAGTAGTTGCTATGGATTACTAGACTTTACACAAACCTTGTGACTAGTTCATTATTCCTTATTCCTCTCTGTTTAGGCAAACTAAAACTGCAGCCTGTAGTTCTGTAATCAGGCCAATTCTTTCACTTCTAACTAGCTTTACTCACTTTAATTTTCAATATTTTTATTAGCACATAAAAATGCACTCTTTCAAGTAACCATATTACAGGTAGAAAATGTTATTTATCAGAATATGAATGTGATAGAGACTGTTTTCCCATTTGTGCATAGTAATTTCTTTAACTTTTAACTATTTTTGAGCAGAACCCAAATTCTATCTGAATTTGAAGTTTTTTCAATTCGAAATTCAACCCTTGATAAATATGCCCTTTGATGTGGAATGAATGAACTATCTACTTTTTAATCGCTAATGTTTATTGCAGAAATAAATTTTGCTGTATTTAAGGGGATTCTGGAGACTCACTCTTAACCATGTGGGGACCCAATTTTTTAACCCGACCCCATAGGTTAAAAATAAACTTAAGTAGAAAAATGGGTTAATATTATGAATGAAAATATTTATATATATTTTGCATCTATGCTGGTTCTCCCCACTGCTCCTACTATTGAACATTCTTTAAATAAAAACCTCTCTTCAAGAGAAAACCCCCAATGTTTTCCTACTGCTGAAATAAAGGTTGCCTTTCAGCACAAACTCTCTCTGTTGGTCCTAAAGACTAAACTCTGACTTAGCAGCAGCAAAAGAAGTTAGGTTTAATTAAAATAATTTTGATTATTTTGATTAGCACATAATGTACAAACCACCTAAGATTTTGTGCAGGAGACAAGATAATCCTATAAATATGTTAGTATAGTGTTTTTGTTTGTTTTAACAATATGCTATGAAAACTAGGGCACAGGCTCAAAAATCTAAATTTACAAAATGGACACTTTACAAATAGTGTGTTTTAGTGTATATTGCAGTTTTGGCAGAAATGGTTCATTTAAGTGCATTTTTCAGACATACAATGCGCAGAACAAGCAAAGTATTGTTCATTCTCAGTTACTGAGCGCTTTTAAAATCAAAGGGATATTGCTTTATCTAAAAGTTAGCCAACCAGAGAAATAAGTTAGAAAAAAATAAAATCTGATTGGCCTACTGGTCACGCCAGAAAAGACTGGCATTTTAGAATACTTTCATTCATTTTTAAAGAAGATGGAAAGGCAAACATTTTTTAATTCCGTCTGATGAAAGACATATTTCCAAGATACACTCATTACAAAATACCTACAAATCACAGTTCTTTCTTTCCTACTTCTCCCCAGTTTTTTTTCAGTGTTGCTGTTCCCTTTGCTGTCACAACGGCTGCCGATATACTGCACAGAAGCCTTTGCCACTTTCTTGTTCCACCAGGCATTATTAGAGAAGTAAGCATGTTTGTTATTATTTTAAGACTGATTTATTAGTGGAAGTCTGGGCATGCTGAGCAGTATAACCCCAAAAAACCTGACTGCTAGGGAATAGCTGCACAAGGGTACCTATTTTCTAATAGGTGTATAGTCATCATCATGATCATAATCTATTTATTTAATGCAGAGCTTTACAATAACTTATAACAGGGCTTTTATAATAACAAAGGTTACAGAACAAAAATAGTATTGTAAGGCCTACATAAAAAGGCTTATATGATTTATCATGGCAAGTTAAAAAATGTGTGCCTTCCATACCCTTAAATTTAATACTGATAAGCTATTATTTATTAAAAAAAAAACCTCCGTCTAACTTTCCAGGTTGGACTGTATTTAAAGGAAATCATCCTCCCATTTGCATTCAGTATGTATGCGGAATTACAAACAAACATTGTTCAATTCAGTGAAACAGAATCAGTCGTATGTAACAAGAACTTTCAGTTTAAGGGTCAGGGCACACAGGCAGATTCAGGGAGATTAGGCTCCTCTTCTTCGGGGGAACTAATCTCCCCGAACTGCCTCCCCTGCTATCCTCTGGCTAAAATGTAATTCGTTGGCGGGATGGCACTCGGCGCAATTCATTTTCCGAAGTCGCACCTGAGGCAACTTTGGGCGAGTTTGGAAAATGAATCGCTCCAAGTGCCATCCCGCCGGCGATTTACATTTTAGTCTGCGGGAAGGCAGTTCGGGGAGATTAGTCGCCCCGAAGAAGAGTAGATTTGTCGCTGGGCGACTAATCTCCCTGAATCTGCCTGTGTGCCCTGACCAGGCCCGGACTGGCAATCTGTGGGTTCTGGCAAATGCCAGAGGGGCTGCTATAAGGTGCCATAGAAAGTCAGTATTTAGTGGGCTGGTGGGGGCTGTTTGGGCCTCTGTGTACCTGAAATGCCAGGGCCTATTTTAATTCTCAGTCCGGACCTGGCCCTGACCCTAAAATGCCCTTGATTACTACTATAGATAAGAAGTGGGAGCATTTACAATTGATGTTTCTTTTTTTTACTGCAGAACACCTACTGGATTGTAAACAAACAGGAGTGTCAACAATGAAAGATCAGTGAGAGCTTACCTTCTAAAAAAAAGCCTTCAGATACCAATCCTTTATTAGCTTCTCTAAGCAAAAATGTCACTATTCTACTTAATATTAGTGAATCAGTGAACTTACAGTACACAATACCATAATAGATTTACTTACTTTGGATAGCAGGCAGGGCTATTGCCATCAGAAAAGCCACTGGAATGTTCTTTATATGTTTTTGGACATGCTATGACTGCTACAATCTGGATTGCTAGCAGTCAATTGAGAACATAAATATCATAAATATTCAGGTCCACAGATGATATTGTGGTTGGTTACCTTTCAGCAACTGTGTAAGAATAAACTATCACACCATGCAACACCATCGCCATTTTACCCTATCCATATACAAAATTTAATTTGTAGTTAGAAAAAAAAAATTAGTTGATAAATGTGATGAAAACATGCAAAAAAATGAAGTGACCCATGTGCTGTTGCAGTATAAAAGAAAATCTGCACTTTCAACATGAAAGATTTTGCAATGCAACACTTTTCATACAAACAACAATTAAAGCACCAACATTAAACATATGTTTCCTTTCCAATATACAAAAAAGTGCATACCCATTGGAAGTCTATGACTCGCTTGCAAGAATTCCTTTTGCTTTAACACTGATTCACACTAATTCAGCATTCCTGTACGATATTGCTGGGTTCCATTAACGTTTAACCAAAGCCAACCATGTAACAGACAGCAGAGTGACAGCAGAAAACCGTAAGACTTTTGCTACCCGAGATAACAATATAAAATTACAAATGTTCCTTTGATATCAAGTTCAATATACCCCCATTACAGTAACAGTCCATCATGAGGTTTCTAAATCAGTAATATAAAATAATAATAATAATTATGGTCCAAGCATAAATTAGTAACGGATAACCTACCAGCTGCACAATCACACTTTGCATTCTGGGAATGTCAGACTCATGGGAACTTTAGTGCTTACATTATTCCCTGAATAACTTCTTAAACGCTTTCATATAACTAAATAAAATAATTCTCTGTAAAGGATTATCTCAAATACACTCTTGGGGCAGATTTATCAAAGGTCGAATTTCGAAGTGAAATATACTTCGACTTAGACTATTGAAGTCGAAGTTCTTTTTACCGAATTTGACCATTTTGCGGTTGACGTAAAATCGTTCGTTAAATTGTTCGAATCGAACGATTAGAACCATTTCAGCGATCGATCGAATGATTTTACTTTGACTACAAAAAACGTTGAAAAATGCATTAGAAGGTCCCCATAGGCTAACATAGCACTTCAGCAGGTTTAATTTGGCAAACTATTGAAGTCTAAGTTTTTTTAAAGAGACAGTACTTAGATTATCGAATGGTCGAATACTTACGATACGATTTTACTTCGAATCGAAGTCTAAGTAAATTCGAATTCGTGGTATCCTATTCGATGGTCGAAGTATCCAAAAAATTACTTTGAATTTCAAATTCTTTTACTTACAAAATTCTCTCAAATTCACTTCAACCCTTGATAAATCTTCCCCTTACTGGCTTTGTACATACTGAGGTAAGCTGGCCTGCTGCTCCTAGGCATTATAATACAGCCAAAAAGCATTACAGAAGTATGCCAGGCCATAAGTTGCTGGTCCCAGTGCCAACAAAAGATTTAATATTGTTCTTCCCCCACAACAACAAACCTTCCACTCGCAATATTTACTCAACATCACATATGTATGCAAATGCAGAATAAAAAAGAATACATAAGGCAAGATGTCAGTCATTCCACTCACCACAGATGGACAAATATCAGTGCTTAAGTGTCAAAAATGCCTGTGTTCCTAGAATTCAGGTAAACACACAACAACCCATCCCAGTCACATGAACAAAAAGACTTATGATAAATAACCAATCCCATCCCCATCCATTCTCCGTACCCACCCGCATAATATAAGCCCTCGCAGTTACTGTCCTACATTCCAGTTGTGTGTACAGACAGCAGTTGAATTGTCTACTTTCAAGCTCTAAATGTCTCATTGGCAACAATGAACTGTTTAATTTCAAGAGCAAGGTAGGCAAACCTCAGTAGGCCAAGCTATGCCGTGGGGGATAAGAGTTTTTTGGGGGTTACAGGTCTCTTAGCTTGCCACAGGTGGCTGTGAATGGTCACAGCATCCACACTGGCTGACAAGGTTTTGGCAGGTATGCTGCTGAACTGCTTGCGGTCGGAGTTATACTTGTACAAACCATCAATCATCTTTCCAGAAATAGAGCGTGGTCCAATGCCTGTCAGCTTGTTAATCTCCTCTGTCTCAGGACAGTAAGTGTAAACAGATCGAAACTGGCACCCAGCATCACGAAAGAGGATTAGGAAGTTGTTGGCATTGGATTTTTCCATTTCCTGTAATAGAGGTGGGGAGAAGAGAGATTTAAAAAGATGACAATTATAGATGTTAGTGGTGACCTTCAGCTTGAGCTCGGTGTTAACACATTTCAATCCTGATTTTGTTCCTGGCTCTTTCTGACTGGCAGAATTGCTGTGTGACTGCCACCAGAGAAACTCCTTGGTTTTTTTTTTAAGAACATTAAGCCACAAGTTCAGTTTAGGGTGATAGACACACTATGTGGGTTGGCCATCAGTCAAACACAAGATAAAAGATAGCGCTGTGCTAGGCCCCTTCTGGAGGTTGGCCAGTCTGTCCAGGAGAGGGTAATAGATAGGAATGTGCAGCCTACAGTAAGTTACCCATTGTGGTCTTATAATCCAAACCGAGCATCTCACAAAGTGCTTAAAATGTAGTTAAACAGTTGTATTAATGTTCATTTTATCCTCAAAATTCAGCTGAATGGACCTTTAGTTGTGCTGTGCTGGACTAGTTTCATAAGCTCAGCATACATGGCTACTACTATCTTCGCTAGACAAAGAAACATTCTTCTGTTTAAATAATAAGCCAAACAGATGTAAAGCTGACCTCTAAAATCTTGTTCTTCTGGCCTTCATTTACTTTCCCAGCCAAACAGCAGTGAGAGAGAGCATTCTGGATGATGTATTTGTTAGATTTAGCACTTGGCTCTTTGTAAAGTTTTGGTCCTGTTGAAAGAAGAAAAATTGCATCTAATTAACAACACAGAAGCAATCACCCCAGTAGATACATTAGTACACTGATTTTTATAACTAATAAACAGTTTGGCATATAGATCCGTTGTATTGTGTTATATGGTTATTACCAACAAAATGTTTAATTAATGGACTGCTTGTATAAACCTCATTAGTATCATACAAACAGTACAATAGTTTAGCAGTGGGTACTTGAAATGCTTCAATACTGCATAATTAGCAATAAGATATTTCTAAAAAAAAAATATTGTTATACACAATTAAAATACATTTAAAGCAAATGGTTAACTGCTGTATACTGTACTCAACAACCACTATGTGAACTCACTTTGCAGCATTCTGAGCAAGAAACACATTAATGGAGCATTATACTGCTGAAAAATGTTCTTACAGTTTATGGACACTGTATTTCAACTGCATGGCATGTATGTTTCCAGTTTTACTACACAAACAAGCTGATATGGGATTTTAGAGAAATACAGTTTTCCTTTTGGTATTTTTCTTAGCAGTCTATGTGGGTTCATAGGTGTCAGACTTGAATTGAGCTTGAAATACTCTCATCTATTACTTTTTATAAGGCACAAAATGTTAGCAGGAACCATAAACAGAGGGCCAATTCAAATTCTTATAGTTGTTGGCGCCCATTTCCTTCGTTCTAATCTGATCGTTTGGCCCTAGGACCGAACGATCGGATTAACCCGATATCACCCTGCTGTTGGTGGGCATATCTGGGAAAGATTCGCTCATTGGCGACCTCGTGTATGGGCAACTTTAGTGCTCAAAGTATAATTTTTTTATTTTAAAGATAAAAATCTTTAAAGAACAACTTTTATGATTATTTTTCTATGTAGACAACCTAAAGTACATACTGTAGCAGTCTGCAGACAACCCCACTCTCCTCTCATTAGTGATGGTAAAAATCAGCAAGGCCTCGGTATTTATTATAAGAATGTGTGGCATTGGTCAAGAGACATTGTGTACCACTGGTATGAAAAAACAATGAGAAAGTGGGGCTTGGTTATTTCTTCCTCTTAACACATAGATTTAGAGAGTTGTATTACACTGGTATACAGGCTCGAGTAAAGGTGCTAGCCTGGAACGTTGCCTGTTTTGTTGGCACAATAAATCACTGTCACAAGATTTGGAGTGCTGCAGTGTGTGTTTTTGGACAAAGGATGAGACTTTAGGCTCTAAGACTAAGGACATATAGTTCAAGCAAAGTAGAAGAGGAAGCTAGCTAATGCTATCAGTTAGAGGAGACAAGAACTAACAGACTTCTAGTGGTTGCTAGAAATCCTGGAGCCAATATCTACAGAAATAATTTAGACACAGTTAATAAAAAAAGGCCACTAATAAAGAAGTGCATACTAAAAGAAAATCAATACAAAGGTTTATCAGCATTTAAAGAAACTGTAACAATTATTAATAGAACAAATATGAACAAAATACATTAAAGCCATGTAAAGGTATTTTTTGTATTTGAAGTGCCCTGTTCGAGATGTTTAATAAGCAAAAACATGTCTGCTTGAGAACAAGCTATTTAAGGTAACTAGCTCACTGCTCCTCCAAAAATATAATTTGCCTTTAGAAAAATGACTCCTGCTGAAATGGCATTTATCTTTTTTTTGTAGGGTGCGGGACTTTGGGATAGTGCTCAAAAGTACTACTATAAAAAATATATGGAAATGGTAGTGTAGTTTTCATGTAGTAACCTCATTTTAAACGACTTTTATTTAATATTTCAGATTAAATAAAACAAGATAATGTACTCCTACCCACTGTAACAGAGGATCTCCATGATTACATAATTGATTATATAATGGCAGGATGCCAAAGGCAAGGTTTCTTTATACAGGGCATAGACCTTGGAGTTACTTGACCTGTGTTAAACCACTCGGCCTATGGCCTTGTGCTTGTATAGGGTCACTTAACTCTTCTGTGACTTATAATATATATATATATAATAAAATTTAACGCAGGATCCGTATATATATTTCTGCTTGTAAGCATTGGACAGAATATGTACTGAAGTAAAAGCACAATAACAAGAGCAAGATGGTCATTATCATTTCATATATTTTCAGCCCTATAAGTGGAATATACAGATGCCCATCCATATCACTCACCTGTGTACTCTGTTGCAGAAGCCACTGAAGAAGTAGTAGAGGCATTTTCCCAATCTTTTTCACCATTACGACTTCCACAAGGACCAGGAGAGAGATATCCTTCTACTGATTCCGACCTAAAAGGACTAGACAACAGTGCAACTCAAAATACAGAGTAGGGTTGAAATAGCCTCATACTCCCTTCTACACAGTAAGGGATGAATTCCTATAAATGCTTGCCTATGTGTGCTTAAATAATAATAATCCCCTTCTGCACCCACTTTTCAAATTAAAGTGTAGGTGAAATGATGTTGTTTAATAACACAGCTTTATTACTAAACCTGCAGAATTACCATCACATCTGAAATCTGGGGAACGAGCCAGACTAATTCTTAGTATATTTCATTTTTTACAATATGTTAATAAGCAGGAGTAAATTCCCTTGGACTAAGACAGCCATAACAGCCATGTTCAATACATGAGCAATTTTAATAAAAATAGGAGTTTACCTTGGTGTTCTTTTCCCAGAATGTACACTTTCATTGTCACCTGTGTTCAGAGACGCCAAAGACAGACTTGAAACTGAAGGGGAGGAAAAAAAAGGATCTTTAATATAACCAAGCAATTCCTTGTACATTGAAACCCTTTGTTAGCAGAAAAAACAATAAAGCTGTAGTTGTAACACAAAGAAATAATCTGTATCACTTTCAGATGTACCCTGCAGGTACATACTGGACTATGGCCAACAACCATGTAACTAAACATTCCCCCTCCAAATGATCCTTTGTAATATCAAGCAATATATTGCGTGGGTGATTTTTGTATTGGTACTAATTGGTAGGTAATAAATAGCAGGATTGTGAGGTTGTAATTAAGTTATCTTTTCCTTTAATGTATTATTCATTCTCACACAATATGTTGAGAGATTAAAATTTTGCCACTTGTTACTCTAAGACCTACATTCATGAATAAAGGCAAAAATCCTGACAATCATTTTGTCAAGGCAGGAAACTTATTAATAAGTAATACATTTTATACCACAATTCTTTTAAACCAGTACCTGGAGGAGCTCTCACAGGGGTTCTAGGGGACTCCAACTGATGGTCTCTGTGGATAGATTTAGGGCGAGGTTTTCTGAGCTTGCCAAGGTTGGCTCGAGGCTTTATAATGGAGTCCATATCTTTCATAAGTTTGAGCTGCTTCCTGCGCAGGTACTCCTGTTTGATAAACTCTCTTCGTGCCTTCTCATCTTCCTTTTTACTACGTTCTTCTTCTGTTTTACGTCTGTAAAAATCAAACAGCTGAATACCAGGTAAATCATAAAGCACTGCTGCTGGATTCAGTCAAAGAAATTCCTTTTTCATGAATCACTAGTCTAAGGGTTTGTAAAAAGACAGCTACACACCAGAAAAAGTCACAAATATATATGTAAATGTTGATCTAAAAGACTAAACAAGCAATGTTTTAGACTGAGGGAGCAATTTAATAATGAACTTGCTTCCTAAAAATGTTATCAGCCTGCAGAAACAACACTTTTATCCAAGCAGAAAAACTTTAAATGCATCTCTGACAATGTTAAATTTGTTTTTCCATAATTTTTTATAATAATTACCATTTCAAAGGGCGTGACTCAATATTAGTATTTAATGAGGAAATATATACTATTTAAAGAGGTTGGAACCTTCCAAATCAGAATTGAAATCCTTTTACTTTTTACTATTTTAAAACGTAATCATGTTGGTTGATATACTCATAAACCTTTCACTCTTCTTCTGCAAGTGCCAGTATGGGATCAGTTTACCGGAAACCAGTTACCCAGAAAGTTCTGAATTACAGATAGGCCATATCCTGCAAACTGAATTGTAATTAAAATAAAGAATTTTTTTAAAAATGATTCCCTTTCCACTGTAATAATAACATTGTACTTTGTACTTGATGCCATATAAGATATAATGAATTCTTATTGGAGGCAAAACAATTCTATTGGGTTTAATTCATGTTTAAATTAGTTTTAGCAGCTGTATGATATGAATATCCAAATTACAGAAAAACACCTTATCCAGAAAACACAAGGTCCCAAGCATTAGCTATTTAAGCACAATTTATCTATAAATAGGCTATGTATTTTATTTTGAAGCAGACCACATAAACCTTAACTTTCCTGTTAACTTCCCAATCTATTAGATTACGAGTGACCTTTAATGCCATTACTTATGAAGTAATAGTAAATTCTGCAGATGCGTCTGGCTTAAAACAGTTTTCATCACATTTGCAACTGCAAAGATTCCATCCCCCCCTCCTGCATTATCTTCATGGCCAAAACAAACAAGTTTGTGCCAGAAGTAAGTTTACAGCAAATTCAGAACATCTGAAATCAAATGACAATGACAGGTTTACTTTATTCAGCACAGCTTCACAATTCATCAATTGTACATTGCCTCTATAGCTGTGACAGTAACATTTCCCATTAAGGGAGAAATAAAGCCTGTTTTAAATCACAGTGCCCCTAGGACAAGCCGACCATTCCCATCCGGCAGCCATAGACTAGTCTTGTTGAAAGCTGTAATCAGAGAATGTGGACTAAATAAGAGTGGAAATGTGGAGAATCAAGAGTGCTTTTGTTGATTTATTTCATTTCAGAGAAAGAAATGTCGTAGATTAAAGCAGAAATCTAGAAGATATGCATACATATGAAGTGTTCTTATAGCATTGGATAATCTCCAGTGAAAGTAATGGAATCATAATAAATAAGCAACAGATTACAGTATAAGTAGGATGTGTGCTCAAAAAAGCATGTACTGATTTTTGAATAATGTAATTATTCTTTTCTACCGACCTGGCTTCCTCCTTCTTGTGTTCTAGCTCTACTTCCTGCTCCTGTTTTCGTTGCTGAACTTCTCTCTCCCTGCGCAGTCTCTTCTCCAGCAAAGCTGCTCGTTTTGCAGCCATGTCATTTTCCTCCTGGCGGTCATCCTTTATAAATGTGAGAGTCATCAGAAAAAAGGACAGTCTTGTCTGCACCATATAGATTAGCTTTTCTAAATTTAAATAAACCCCTTTCAGTGAATCAGGGTGCTGGCTTTTTTTCAAAGAAACAGAACAGCCGCATGTTCCCTGACTTGAGGTTTGGGGCTGTAGCACCCAGGCCTGAGGATTTTACTGGTGAGTTATGATCAATGTGGTGGTGCAGGCTAGAATACAATATTTATAAGGCTTGATGAGAATTTTGGTGGTTTTAACATAAGATATTTCCCTAGACCAAATATTAATAATCCACAGCATGATTATAGTGGGATGCAAGAGAATACTGGATATCCCAATTTTGAACTTGCAATGGCCTGCACTGGTACTGCTGTACTGACTTGCCGCACACTAGTCTCTGAATCAACCATCTTTATTGTTATGACCCTGTGTAATAAGAATTGCAGATGCTCTGCTTGAAGACTTATAATCACAGTATAGCCAAACAGTCAAGTTAATGAAGAGCCATGCAAAATTCCCCTTAACTTAAATGCCAGATCTCATACATCAGTCTATAATCCCAGTCATTTAAATCAATGGCTTATGGGGAAAAAAAAAAACAGTTAAGGAGAGACAGCTTTATCATAAAACAAACTAAATTAAATGTTAAAAATGATCTTGATTTTTAATTGCTGATGATCTGTTTTCTCATATGTACCACCATTACTAAGAGAGTAAGTAAAAGAATGAGGATGATGAAAACAGCCCACAAATAAAAGCAACGATTTCTGTCTGATAAAAAGAGCACACAAATAAAAAACAACTAATAATATGTCTTCATTGGTATAAGTAGTCATCATATCTCAACCAAATTCCCCTTAATTTAGTTCTCTTTATTATCTGGATAAAGACAGCAGAACACATGCAGTGTTTTTGAACAAACCTTGAAGAAGAAACCACAACACACTTTCTGGTCCTCAATGTTCTCCTCATTGTCAGCTTCCAATTCATTTTTCTCAGGTGTCTCATCTTGGGCCTGCAGCTTAGAAAGTGGGACTTCAATAAGACTACCATTTTTGGAGGCAGACAGACTTTGATGACTGAACTGTTCATCATTTGGTGTGACACACACAGTTTCTATGATGGGTTGAGACAGCACCTCAGACACAGTGGATTCAATGGGTCTGATTTCAACTTCAGTATGTTTATCTGAAATCACACCTGACATTTCTTTCTCAGGAATCTCATCTGATCTGTACTCATCTTGTGAAGCTACTTCATCTGCAAGGCATGAGTCCTTAGCCTCTTGAGAATTTATTGTTGGTTTTCTATCATCTCCAAAACATACAAATGACCTTGTTTGAGTCTGGCTAGGGGAGAACCGCCTGAGGCGGGGAAGACTATCCACAGACTGAGGAGGAGTCAATGTTCGATTTAAAGGTGCTATTTTAAGATCATTGGGACGAGGGATTCTCTGGGTTTTGGCTGGAAATAAGAAAGTCTTTTTTGCGGGCATTTGTGGTGACCTATGAGCTGGACGAGGAGATTCAATAGCAAAACAAGGAGCTGGAGACCAAGTCACAGAGGGTTTTGTTGCTTGCTTTGTTGTGTCTCGTGGTGGCAACTGCTTTTGTGTAGAGGGCTGGGGTGGTGAGATGACCCATGCTTGTTTTTCCCTCATTTGCATCAACATATCCTGCTGCAGGGCCAAACGCTGCATTTCTTGCTGAAGAAAATTCAAAGAAGAATTCATCTTTTCAACGGACTTTGTATATTCCAATATATCTCCTTCACCCATATTTTCTTCACTAGGACTTGTTAAATTCCAAGGCTTTTCAGGATCTCCTGGTGTTGTGGGAGACATTAGCCATTTTACTTGCTTTTGGTCTACCTTTAAGTTTACTTTTGGTTTGTCTGTAAAATGGTCACTATCACTTTCAGAAGCTGCTTTATCACTTTCACCACCTGCAGGTTCTTCTCGAAGAGGTGATATTATATCTCCTTTCTTCTTCACCACAGTAAGGAATGCAGTTCTGCCCATCTTTTGCCGCTGACGAGTAAAGGCTGCCTCTACTTTCTTCTTTTGTGCCTCAATAGCTCTTCTTTTTTCCTCCAGTTTCATCCTCAATTGCACCACCTCTGAAGCCAACAGCTGTGTGGTGTCTCTTCCTTGCAGAACAGTATTTTCATCTGGTGTTTGGCCAAATGCTACCACCTGAGGAATATTTAGCTCAGATCCCTCTGGTGTAGTCTTCTGGGAGCTGCTTCCACTACTCCTACCATCACCATGGTTTAACTTTCTGAACTTCTGCTCAGCAAAGCTAGTCATTTTTATACCAGAACTAGAAGATGCCGTACTTCCGGCTTGGGATTTTCCACTCACTGAACTTGGGCAAGGGCTAACAGGCTCTCTGATACTACCTACTTGGGAGCCAAATTCTTGTTGAACTTTTAAAGGGTCCTCTATGTCAGAATCTAAGCTAACAGTATAGTCTTTCAAAGAAGAGTCTTCATCCATAGTTAATAGGATATCTTCTGATGGAACATGAATTCCGGTATCTACTTCAGTGTTATCAGTGACTGGGCTTTGAGTACCTTTTGTCTCCTCAAGGATGTCAAGGTTAGCTTCTGTAAGACCAAGCTGTGGCAACTGTAGACCTAAATTAATATCATGGTTGTGAAGAAAAAACCCATTGTTTGCTTGATTTCCAGTGACTGATGTCTTCTCTGGGTTATGAATAATATTCAGAGCTTCTTCAATAGTAGGGGCTTCAATTTGACCGTCGCGTTCATCAACTTGGTTTTCGACTGGGCCATTGCGTCGCTTGTATTTTTCTCCATCATCATCCGAGTCCCACTGGTCACTTATAGTAGATGTGACATTATGGTGAGGCAACACCTGTCTCCATTCTTCATCTATGCCCTGCCCATTTATAGGCTGGAAGGATAGGTTCTTACGTTTGTGCTTGGGCACATGAGCCATGTTGAGGGAAAATCCTTCATTACTTATGGATCGCCTTATTGGTCTGCTGGGAGTTGTAACTTGCATCCCATCTTCTTTATCAAACGAAATGTCAAAGGAAACACCATGGACAGATGATCTACAAGTAAAAAATTAAAATGATGTTTTCAGTTAATTTTTTTCTCTTTTTGTTGTGAGAGGTTGAAAAATACACATGAACTCTAATTTAAAAAAACTCTGTGTGTTGCATTTTGTCGAATAATGCGGTACTGGTTAACAGATCTGCAATTAAATGTAAGTTTTTTTTTCTGCTTTTATAGTTTAAAGTCTTGTGACCATGTAAGTGTGAAGGAAATTTCATCCATAGCTATGGTGAAGACACCAAATAGGTCATTAGATGAATGTGCTGTACAGTATGGTTTATTAAAGGATATTTACTCTCCTAATACCACAATCAGCTGCGCACACAGATGTAAAGGCAAATTTTTGACCTTCTTCTGGACAGTTCTGTTCTGGACTCTCCACACACGGTCCGAAAATGGTACGAATACTCGATTCGTACGATCGGATCTTTGTGTTCATGGCCAGCTTAAGGCAGAGTTTGCATTCATTGCCATAGGTTAGTCTCTAAACTTCTATTGTGAAACAAGTGATTTTCTGACAGCAATTCAGGGAAACACAGCAAAAACAGTGTTATCAATTACTTCTCCACAACAAAGTTAATGCCCTGTTTAAATAGAAAAACAGATTATGTTTTAAAGGTATACTGTAAGGGAAATTAAAAAACAATTGGGGGTCTTGCTTTACAATGTTACTCCTGTGATCTATTTTATTTTTAAAATCTGTGCGGTCCCAACAAATTGCTAGTTCCTTCCACTCATTCCAGTTACCAAACAAATATATTATCTGTCATATTGGCAGCAGGCATGTTAACAAATAAATCTCAAGGGCCAATATCCCCTGATGTGTTTAATTCTTGATATGTTTTAATATTGCTTCAAATCTACTCAGTTCCAAACATATTCTAGTAAAAAAAAAAAAAAAACTCAAGCCACTTTGGAAACAGTTGTCCAATAATATCTGGCTCGTCAGCACAACCCCATTCAGTGAATTAATTAATACAATAGGGCTCGTTTATAAACACTGGGTAAATTTGCCACTGGGCAGTTACCAATAGCAACCGATCATTGAATAGTTACCAATCGATCATTGAATAGCTGTTTAATGCCAGAAGCAAGTAGAACAAAGAATGCAGCAATTTGATTAGTTGCCATGGGCCAATTTACCTAGTGTTAATAAATGACCCTCAATGACACTTGATTTACAACACAAATGCACCCAATGATCAAGAACATTGGAGTAAGAAAATGTTATTCCACACCTTTTCTCCTTAGGCCATGTCCCAACTTGACCATCTACATATGACATAGATGATGACCTTCGAATAACTGCTACATTTGGAAGAAAAAAGAAAAATAAAAGCAAGAGTTACACGTATTTGGCTGTCAATAAATGTTCTTTGCAAAATTAAAGGAACAATGGTAGTTCACAAATATATATTAAATTACCAGTAGTGTTTGTGTCTTATGATTACATAAAAGACAGCAATATCATTAAATTCACAAAAGTATTTTAGATTTGCCTTAGATGCCATTGATTCAGGCTGTCTAAAGAAAGCCCTCCATATCATTTTCCAAACCTACTTGGAATTCTCCAGATTTAGTATATATGCAGGATTAACACCTTAATGTTGCCCATAGCCTACACAGAGAGATCATTTCTGGGTACAGTACATAAGGAAAATGTTTGATGACCCACCCCATGTATTGCAGCAACACTAGAGATTTCGATCAGAGTTCATGGGTCACAATTTATCTGACCCAAAAAGCTTGTCATGCAACAGCAGGAGCTTTTTTGGGCTCCCCACAGCTGTAATGGAAATTGGATCAGATAAAGTGTTTGTTGTGTTTGTTCGTGTTTCTACATACGTCAGTCAGTGTATTTCAATAAAAAAAATTTCAGACACATAAAAAGTTATCTTGTGGGATGCAGATGAGCATGCATGATATTCTTAATCACATTTAAAATGTTAGAAGAGCTTGGGTGTCTTACCGGATCCCGTTGATTCAGATCTAGGTTGTTGGCTTCTAAAAGGCAAGAACACATGGTAAGCTTAACTGTATATCAATACAAAAGAATATGCAAGTTGCTATTATATTGTATTTTGTACTGTTAAATGAATCGGAATAAGGCAGAATTTCCTCATGCTATGTAAATCTTTCACTATTTTAATTTGTTATGATACTCCCCTCATTAATAACAAAATAGAATTTCTGTGTTAATGAAACAAAGTATTTATAAATCCTATGACAGAAATAAAAATGCTTTATAATCCTTCACAGCGGAGATAAGCAGCCTATGGTACTCTGGCTGGTAGAAATGTAACATACAAAGCATTACCCTATCCACTGAGATTATTGAAGGATTATGAAAGTAATAGCCTCATAACAGCTAGAATGCGGAGTCTACTACAGATAATATTTACTATCAACAGAACAACCTGCCAGAGACTATATTTCTCAGACACTGGGTGCTTCCAAACAGTCAGTCCCCAGATCAGATTTGGTGTGTTCCTTCCAGGGAAGAGGACATATGAAATGGGTAACTGTACCTGTAAAAAGTTTATTTTTTGGGGATCACAATTCCTGCTTTGATAGAATAATAGTAAAAGTGTACCTTACTATACTTTGGATGGACAAGTTCAGCTTGTCCAAAATTCTGCACAAATTGATTTTCTGCATGTAGGAGATGTGGAGGCCCACTGCCAAGTGTAAGCTTCCAAACATTCTAAGAGAGAATTGTGCTCTCCAGTTTCCCTAGGCTTCTTAGTAACACACTGGGGTTCATTTATAAACAGTGGGCAAAATTGCACCTGGGCTGTAACCCATAGCAACCTTTCAGTGATTATCTTTTTTTAAAAGGGGTTTTCACCTTCCAAACACTTTTTTCAATTCAGTTGTTTTTTATATTGTACCCCAGAAATAAATACTTTTTTTCAATTACTTTCCATTATTTTATTTTTTTTTTTACTGTTTTTCCAAAATATACGTTTAAAGTTGAATGTCCTTCTCTGGAGTTCCAGTCTGGCATCTCAGTAATTCAGGCGCGGACTTTAAACTGTTACAATTTTGCAACATTTAGTTGATAAATTTCTCAGCAGCATCTGTGGAATGTTAGCAACTATTGTATCAATTCTAACAGCTGCCTGTAATGAAATCCAGAGATTCTGCTTAGCAGTGACAAAGATAAGAAATGTATCAACTAAATGTATCCATTTAGAACAGTTTACAGGGTCGGCAACCCCCCTCCCAGAGCTGCTTCAGAAGGTGAAAAATGACACTTTACACTTCAATATTAGAAAAACTGTCACACATAGAAAGTTATTGGAAAAAGTCGTTATTTCTGGTGATCTATTTGAAACAACTAGTTGTTTGAATGTGAACCACCTCTTTAAACCTGCAGGTTGAGCACTGAAAGCAATCATCTGATTGGTTGCTATGGGTTACTGCCCAGGTGCAAATGTGCCCACTGTGGCTCATTTATATACCCTGGGCAAATTTGCACCTAGGCCAGGGGTCAGCAACCTTTACTATCAAAAGAGCCATTTTGGCCCCTCTTCCACTAAAGAAAAATAGTCTGGAGCTGCAAAACATAACACAGTTTATAAACTTTTAAAAGTTTTAACCTTTTTTTAATTGTAACAACAACAGAATACAACACAGAAGTGCAGTGTGTATATGTAGGCCTACTTTGAAATAAATTAAACACTGAATAGCCTTATTAAATGCTAGTGTTATCATCTCTTTAATGTGACTTCTGTTTCTGAAGCTCCATGCTGATCTTTTCTCTCTTGTCTTGAGTGTGTGACCACGGTAAGGACCATGATGAATCATCTTGCTATGGCTCGGTCTTGCCTGTCACTCCTGGGACGTCTATACAGCCCTCACACCTGCTGGCGGCTTCCTGAGTGTGCGACGTGGTAAGCTAACCGTTAGCTTAGCGTGGTCTCACACTCAAGAAGCCGCCAGCAAGTGCAAGGGCTGTATAGACGACATGACAGGCAAAGCCGCAAGACTGAGCCGCAGCAAGCGGGATGAAGTGCTGCATGAGGCTCCGGAGCCGCTGGTTGACTAACCCTGACCTAGGCAGTAACCCATAGCAACTAATCAGTGATTAGCGTTTTTCAGCCAGGTAGACTTATGAAAGGAAGGTTGACATGGGTTACTGGTCTGTTTTTATAAATGAGCCCCGTTATGATTTAATTATAAGCTTCTGAGAAAAGGTACACAAGATGTGAATGCAGGTAAAAACCTTGCAAATTTTATTACCGGAAGTGCAACGTTTCGGGGCAAGCCCCTTTGTCTTTGCTTGACAAAGGGGCTTGCCCCGAAACGTTGCACTTCCAGTAATAAAATTTTGCAAGGTTTTTACCTGCATTCACATCTTGTGTGCCAGTGTGCCTTTTCTCAGTATCTGATTTGAGGTTGCCGGTTACCTCTATCACTGAGCACCAAGTGAATTTGGATTTATCTACACAGACAGGTGTGCGTGAGCAATTACCAATTAGTACTTAATTATAAGCTTGCAATTGAAGTATTGTGAAGAATTGATTCAAAGCTGCTAATTCAGCATCACAGAAGGTCAACCATTCATTTTTGACACTAAAATAGTGATAATTATTATTTTTTTAATAAATATAATAAAAACAGCAGCATCGACTCTGTTCAATACATTTTTTAGGGTTCACTTTTTTCAGACAGGGCAGGTAGAGAAAAAAAACCTAAAATATTTGATTGGCTGCCAAGGGTGGCTGCCCAAGCATGCATTTGTAAAGTGTTTGTAAAACGAATGGCTATAATAGAGGTTTATGCTTGTACCTTGGATTACTTGAGGCTCCTATGGTGTTTCTTCTGTTCAGATGTGGAGCAACTGCAAATAAAATAACCAATATTATTCTACAAAAGACACAAAGTTCTACTTTAAAAATGTAGGATAGTATTATTTGGAAAGAGGAGAGGTTTTTGTTATATACAAACCAAAGACTGTAGTATAGCGCATGGCTGATATATTATTATAATATATACAGTATAATAACAGAATATACCAATATACTCATATGATGCAAATAAAAGATCTACAGTGCTATGCTTGTTTGTAAATGTCGGTGGCAACATCCCTATTCCCCCCTCCCCCCCAACAAACAACATTCTTAAAAAAGATTTAAATATTAGTACATATAGCAATACCACAATCATCTTACCATATGGATTGAGAACTCGCGGTTGAACAAATGAGGGCTTCACCACTTCAAACCACCAGAACAATTCAGCCATGAACACCAAGTAATTGGTCTGGGGGTAGAAAGACAATATTATCCAGACCTGCAGCAATGTATACAGAACTGCATAATCAAAATATACTGTATATGCCAAGGATAGCTTTCCATAGGCACATGATTATAAGCACTGAATAGGTGTATTTGCTTCAGGAATGCCTGTAGCATTATAATTTGCTATTATTAGCCCATTCACTGGAGCTACTATTAAGTCTGCTTTTCCTACTCTTTTACTACATCACTTATTTAGTTTCTGTCCCTTTGAACTTTTGTGTGCTACATATATGTGTTTAATGTATTTATGGCTGGTGCATATGATCCATTCATCCACCACTTAAAGGGGTTGTTCCCTTTTGAGTTAACTTTTAGTATGATGTAGAAAGAGATATTCTGATTTGTAATTGGTTTTAATTTTTTATTATTTGTGTTTTTTGAGTTATTTAGCTTTTTATTTTCTCCAGCTTGCAGTTTCAGCAGTCTGGTTGCTAGGTTCCATATTATCCAAGCAACCATGCATTGATTGGAACAAGAGACTGGAATGTGAATAGGAGAGTAATCAAAAGTAGCTATAATAATACATTTATAGCCTTACAGAGCATTTGTTTTGAGATGGGGTCAGTGACACCCCCCCCCCTCCATTTGAAAGCTGGAGAGAGTTAGAGGAGGAAGGCAAATTAAAAATCTATAAAAAAAAAATAATAATAATAATTTAGACTAATTGAAAAGTTGTTTAGATTCTAGAACTAAAAGTTAACTTAAAGGCGGAAAAACCTTTGAATCTACAGCACTGAACAATAGTGATGGGCGAAAAAATTTGCCTGGCGCGAATTTGCGGCGTATTTCAGGGTTTTGGGGTCGCAAAAACGTTCACGAATCTCCAGCGAAAATTCTCCAATGTCAAAACATTTTGGACGCACGCCTGAAAAGTCGCTTGCGTCAAAATAGGAGCACGTCAGCGCTATTCGGACACGCATTGACTTTAACGCCAGCTTCAAAATTGACACGACTTGGACGCGGGAGTCAAATTTAGAGGGTCGCGATTTTTGCACCAATTTTTCACTGTTTCGCAAATTTTTCGGTGAAGCAAAACGGGAGAATTTTACCCATCACTACTGATCAATATTCAAAGGGTCATTTTAGACAAAGGGAGAGTACAGGTGTGCTAAGCGGTACAAGTACACCTAGGTGTAACTACAACCTGGAATAAAAGTTTTGCAGAGATTCTGCTGGAGTTCTCCTTCCATTATTATTTTGATTTACTGGCTCCCCCGCCAGTCCCTTGATAAGACTTTGATGACCAAAGCAGTCAGCGCAGTATTAGTGAAGAGAGGTGCAGATTATTCCAGATTGCTCACTTAAAGAACATGTAAACCCCCTCCACAAAAATGTTAGCCTCTTTAATATCTTTAGATAACTGCCCCTCTGGTTGCTAAAAGGTTAACAGTAAGGCTACAGCATCCCCTTAATTACTTAGACATCCTTCTCCTCCTCTAACCCACTTGGCACCTCCCTCAGGAATTTGCTTTGGCTTTTGACTTGCTCAGAGGGAAAACGGCCGTCGGGTGAAAGCTGCTATCTGTTTTAGGAAAATGTGATGGTGCTGGCAAATGGAGGGGGTATATGCAGTATAAGTGATGTGGCTTGTGTGGGAAAGATATGTCCAATTTATATACATGGTAGGAAAAAGTAGGGTTCGGCTTTTTACTTTACATTACATAATACGTTTTTTCACTTTGTCAGTTATTTGCACTTTGATATTAATTACACTTAAGGGGTGTGGCGTTATTCTCCTTGCTTTGCATCTCTTGATGAGATACACAGGAAATAGATGCCCTATTGGGTTAACACAAATGATATGTGTGTGTGTGTGTGTATATATTTTTTTTTTTACATTTCTGATATTGATCTTTACAGGAGGGAACTCTCTCTATCTCATACTAACCTTAATGGAGGATGATGCATACAGCATATCTTCTAAGGTAAAATGGCAGCATCCATTCAGGTACTCCTGGCAGAATTCCTGTATTATCTGCAGGTTATACAGACTGTCTGCTAAGGACATTGACTCCTTAAAGCAAATATCTAAAAAAAAAAGTAGGATCCACATAAAAAATTAATCTATTTGACATTTACTATATAACTATATTATATACAGTATATATTCATAGATTTACATATTTTCCTCTCACTAATAACACAGATAATTGCAGCCTGCAAGGTGAACAGCCCTGCTACATACCCTTCTGACATTCATATAGTGTGCATCCTTTCAAACACTATGTAATCTGTTTACATGTAAAAAGCCTTTTACTGGTGTTCTAATGCTACTGAACAGACAATTTTAACAGCTGTTATTTTAAGCTCCAAAACATTATAGAACAATTTTTACATAAATTACTTCTCTTGCAGCAGTGGAACCTGGGTCCCCTACATATAGATACCCACTTTCCACACTTTAACAGGTTTATCCCCTCCTAAGAGACATTAAAGGAAAACTATACCCCCAAACAATGTAGGTCTCTATAAAAATATATGTATAAAACAGCTCATATGTAAAACCCTGCTTCATGTAAATAAACCATTTTCATAATAATATACTTATCTAGTAGTATGTGCCATTGGGTAATCATAAATAGAAAATTGGCATTTTAAAAAATAATGGCCGCCCCCTGGGATCGTACAATTCACTGTGCATACAAACATACCATAGTGATCTACTTGTTAGATCACATGAGCCAATTAACAGACAGAGTTCTATCTTTTGTTTCAACATTTCTTCCTGTTACAGTTAGAGTTGTAGTATTTCTGGTCAGGTGATCTCTGAGGCAACACACAGACCATCACGAAATGGTGGCTCAAGGTAAGAGATGTAAAAGGGCAATATTTACTTAAATATATATATATATATATATATATATATATATATATATATATATATATATATATATATATATATATATATATATATATATATATATATATATACACATAAATACATACATACATACATACATACACACACACATACATACACACACCAGTTTGATAAGATTCTTTAATATGCCACTTAAAATTATATAACCTATCTGTTGCTTAAGTATTAATTTTGGGGGTATAGTTTTCCTTTAAGCCAAACTCAAACAAGCTGATTTTCATGGGATCAAACAGTCCAGCCAGAGCACTGAACAGCCTAATAACATGAACCTGATTGTTTGATGGACAGATAGGCTACGCTGTGCTATGAAAATGAGCAAAATGGCATGTATTTATGCTGCTAGAGAAGAGGGGCAGCTGAATAACCATATTAAACTTCCTTTTACCAGGATATTAGTCTAGCTGCACGAAATAAAAAGGTTTCCATGAGCTGTGAAATCGTGAACGCTAAATTTTCATTGGTTGCTATGGGTTACTAGTGTGGACTGAAGTTAATTTCAGCTTTGTGACAAAATGAACCCCTTCCCACAACACCCACATCAATAAATGATATTTATGCCAGTGGCATAAAATTGTGGAGGTGCCTGGGGTACAAGGGGGTCTAAATTTGGGGTCTGCTGTATGGTAGTTCTTTCCCCAGCCACTTCAAACTTCACTGCCTGCTTACTAGTTTGCTGCAGAGGGGGGCATAGCGGGCGGATGGGGGTATCAAGGCCTGGGTGTACATACCAGGCCTCCTCCAAAGAATTGGGGGGGGCTGGCCACTTACTTGCTACACATTGGGCATTTTCACTACTGCAGACCTCACTTGTTCTTGAGGGATCCCTATCTGACAGAACCAGTGTTCTATTTATCTGAATAGGTTGGTGAAAGGCATTTTGATCACAGGGTTTCCCCCCTAAGAAGAACACTGCTGTCAATCTAACCAGTGAGCCATAGGCCTTAACGTTTATATCTCTGTTACCACACTGCAATGCACTTTTGAATATATGAAAGAAATTGAATATTCTCACCTTCCAATCGGATAACCTCAGGGCAATAAAAGTGAATAAGTGCAGATATTGCACAGCCATCAGTTCCATCTTTAAGGATGTTTTCCATAAGTGTAATACAGGGAAGCTGTTTGAATAGATTCTGTTCTTTTCTGTACCGGGCCTGAACAGGGACATTGAATATAAAGAAGATTACAAATTCAGCAGTAGAAAATGAAATAGCATACCAAGTAAATGGCTTACTGCATACGATACAGCACGTTCCCCAAGAGTTATCTAGGCCACAAATCTTCAGGGTTCTCAAATCCAAACCATAGTGGCTGCTTAAAGGATTTCGCTTTTGGACCTGTGTTCAGATGCAACCAGTTATTTAATATATTTGTTTGCACAAGCACTACTGCACTATAGTTGTGGTACTCTGCAACCTTGGCATGATATAGTGACCAAAAAGCCATAAGTGGTCAAACATTGCCTCAAACTAAAGAAGCAATACTTTAGTAGGCTTTTCACTGCCCTTTATCAAAGTTTAAACCATAATAATTGCCAGCTCTAATTTTCTCACGAGGAAATGAGGCCACAGAGATACTGGTGCTGAAATATGGAGCTATTAATCTGGCCTGTGTGTAGTCAATACTGAGTCTACACTGTAAGTGTGAATCCATTAACAGCTGTGGCTGCAACTACCAGGAGTTGAAGCAAGATAGACACAGACTGTGATTAATAGTTCTTGCACAGATACAGAGCGACAAACTCCAGATCAGTGACATATGTCTTCCATTACTACATTGTGGTTTCAACAAAAGCTTGTTTTATCACCATAGACTAACAGCGTAGACACTATACAACAGCCAAGATCACAGATCTTTATGCCTTTTCCAGTTTTATGTATAAATTCCATATGTTTAGGTGCTTGCATTCCCCCCAGAAATAAATGGCTCAAACATGTGGCCTTTATTTAAAGGGAATGTACAGCATATCAGCATGGTTTACACTGTCTATACTGTTAAAATACATTGAGGTAGGTATCCTGCTCATTATTTTTCTGTATATTTGTCATTATTCACCTATGCAAACGAAAATATTGTCAGGAAGATTAGCAGACAGCATGTTGGCTTTAAGCATCAGTTTATCATGTTAGTTTTTTACATGTATGGTGGCAATGTAAAACAAGACTTAGATATTCCCAGGTCTTCAATACCTCCAAATAAAAGGTGCAACCTAGGCCAGAAGCCAGAAAATATTGGACTGAAGTCTGAAGTGATATTAAGTACATAACAGAAATATTAGGATGCCATTTATTAAATCTAATCAGTTTTATATTACCTTGTGGTACAAGATTTGGATGAATTAAAAACAAAAATGAATGATTCAGTCTTACTGTGGATGACTATTCACAGGAGATGACTTGTTGCTATGGGTTACAAGATTACTCCAGTTTTGCAGTTGCATCTAAACACTGCAGCAGGCAAGTGTAGAAAGGTGGAATATGCTAGCATGATATGAAGGTAAAGCAGCTTTAACCAAAAAGAGCATGGATCAAAGTAGCTAAGCAAGACTTACAGGGACCAGTTTCCAAAACCATTTGGAAGTAGACTTCCGAGGGCGCAGCAGGAATAACAGAGAAAGCAAAGGAAGGAAAAAAGCAAACAGAGAAAGAATGAATCAGAGTTGAATCCATGAAGCAGCAGCCTTGTAAGAGAAATGGTTTTTAACCCTAGTAAACAGCATGTGCTAGCCTTACAAACAATGATGGCTTATAGCATACAGTAAAAGGTGCAAACTCAAAAATCCCACATCAACAAATGTAGTTTTTAGTTAGACCGGTTTCAATTTGTGGCTGAAAGACAAATGTTATTTTGCTCTATATCTGCTGGCTTTGGAGTCACAGCTCATGTGCAATCAAATAACATTTTGCAATTAAAAGTTTGGGCATGTGTTCCAGTGACGGTTACCTAACAAGCAAATGTACTGCCACTTGCAGAAAAAGCAGAAACAAATAAGGGCAATTTCAAGTGTACTGCTCCCTCCTCAAAATCTGTTGCCATAGGTGACAATGCTCCCCGTTGTCAAAGCCCTAAAGGTAAAGGTGCTAACCCTTACCTTGTAGAATAGAAATAAATTCAGTTAGTCTCTATAAATATCCCCATAAAACTTTGGGCATAAATATTTATATTAATCAAATTTAGTTTTTAGACGGGTTTTGTGCTCTACTCCAGTTTGTATGTATGCGCACACACACTCCTATAAACCATTTCTCAACCCTCTTTAGGCTCACAGTGTCGTTCAACACCCCCTTCACCTTGTTTTATTGTGAAGTAATGGATTCCCGGACAATAAGTCCCTTTGTGTTGATTAGTGGGAGTGAACACATTTCTAGAAAGAAGAGTGACGTCAAATCTACCGTCCATCACTTGCCAGTGTGACAAGATGAGGGAGGGGTTGCATGACACTTTTTTCTGCTGCAATAAATTGATTGAAAAGGTATTGGCCATAGGTGTTTTCCTTCCATACAAAGTCACATGACACTTTGGGGCTCATTTAGAAAACTGGGCAAATTTGCACAAAAAGGCAGTATATTTATAATGCTATGTGGTTGTTGGTCGTCAGTGACCACCCAAAACTATTTCTGATTGAGGCAAAAAAAATTTTCTTGTTACATATTACTTATCTACTTATTAATTCATTGCTAATATTTCCATTCAGGCCCTTTACTTTTAATAGCCCACTCTGTCATCCCTCTTACTAAAAGTAAGGAGAATTACCCCATTAACATTAAGGGATTTTAACAATGTACATATTACTTTTAGATGCTACTGTTTCTTCCTGTAAAGTGTCATGTTTTATGCTTGTATTCCCGTTCTCTGTAAAGCACAGCAGGACATGGTGGCGCTATATAAATAATAATGGTTCCATATATTGGGGAACAGAAAACACAACTATTAAGCAAGCAACCAAAAATTGGCTGACAAGAGCAATACCTTGCTGCAATTTTGAAAGTCTCCTATAATGATTGTATAATAATAATGAAATAATTTAATATAAGCAATACACAAGTTATGTCCTGGTTTATTGGCAAAAATGAAACTAAATAGGTATTTTAAAAATAGCCCATTGCTACCAGAGTTTAGTTTAGTATTGCAGCCATCCACCATATATTTGTAAACCATAATTCATGTTAAAATAGTTCACCTGTAAGTTAACTTCTAGTAAGTTATAGAATGGACAAATCAAAGCAACTTTTCAGTTGGTCTTCATTATTTATTTCTTACAGTTTTTGAATTATACGCCTTCTTCTTCAGACTCTTTCTGGCTTTCAAATGGGGGTCACTGACCCCATCTTAAAAAAGGCTACACATTTATTGTTATTGCTGTATTTATTACTCATCTTTCTATCTAGGGCCACTTCTATTCATATTCCAGTCTCTTATTCAAATCAATGCATGCTTGCTAGGGTAATTTGGACCCTAGCAACCAGATTACTAACACTGCAAACAAGAGACCTGCTGAATAAAAAGTGAAATAACTACAAATAATAAAAAATGAAAACCAACTGCAAATTGTCTAAGAATATAAGTCTCCACATTAAACTAAAAATTAACTCAAAGGTGAACAACCCTTTTAATATATGTTATACAGTTAAATTGTTAAAAGAAAGGAGTTACAGAATTTCTAATAAAATACAACATGATCATTGGAGCCAAACTGTTCTGGCAAACATCCAATAAAATAGCTATGAAATCCTTAAAGGGGAACTAACCCCTCCCTACAAAATATAATGTTCTTCTGAGAGCTTTTGCCATTTAAATTACATTTTTGTTCTATTTCTGGATATTAGAAGTTTTACAATGTTAATCTTGTGCTCCAAACTGCTGTGCTGGCTAGCCTGGCAACAAGGGATTAAATGACTTGTCTTGTGCAGTAAGCCCTACACAAGCTCCATCGTGGTCAGCATATTAAGATTTTAACATTGATAGCTGAAAAGGAGGGAGCATTCAGAGATGCAAAGATCTAATAGGTTGCTCCAGCCTATTAGATCTTTGCTCAGCCCCAAAGTCACAAGTTCATCAGTAATGCAGGTGATCATGCCTCAGTAAATGATATGGGGTTTGGGAGGTGTGCACCTAGGGTTTAAAGTAATATCAGCAGGTTTCTGTAGAGAGCTGAAACGTATCACTTAAAGCAAATTCAAGGAGAAAATTGCAATAAAACAGGCATGAAACTCAATGCTTTTGCATTTGTTCCCCAACTGAAAATTTACTAAATTGTTTCCTAAAAAATAATCCAAGTAACATATCCACAATATATCATTATTGACACAGACAATGTCTATAAGGTTCAATACCTTCTGTGTAGTGTTGGGATCTAGGCTCTGCTGCATTTTCAATCTTTGCTCCTGCTCAAGAATGCCTTTCAGATGTCCATTCATCTAAAAGAAGCAGACACAAAAAAAGTGATATAACCTTTTGTCCAAATAGATACTGCAATAGTGAACTTCTTAAAGGAAAACTATACCCCCAAAATGAATACTTAAGCAACAGAAAGTTTATATCAAATTGAATGACATATTAAAGAATCTTACCAAACTGAAATATATATTTACATAAATATTGCCCTTTTACATCTCTTGCCTTGAACCACCATTTCGTGACTCTATCTGTGCTGCCTCAGAGATCACCTGACCAGAAATACTACAACACTAACTGTAACAGGAAGAAGTGAGGAAGCAAAAGGCAGAACTCTGTCTGTTAATTGGCTCATGTGACCTTACATGTGGTTTGTTTGTGTACACAGTGAATCTTACGATCTCAGGGGGCGGCCCTTATTTTTTGAAAATGGCAATTTTCTATTTATGATTACCCAATGGCACATACTACTAAAAAAGTATATTATTATGATAATGGTTCATTTACATGAAGCAGGGTTTTACACATGAGCTGTTTTACTCAGTATCTTTTAATAGAGACCTACATTGTTCGGGGGGTATAGTTTTCCTTTAAGCCAGTTTTACCACAAGGAAGCGAGGGTCTCAGAATGAGCTTCATCCCACACTGTCCAGACAGAGATAATAGGGGAAGGGCTTTTGGAATACTTACTTTAGGATGAACAAGCTCATTCCCTGACCTGATGAAAGATGTTAAAGACCTCCTGAAACTTAATCTGAAACTGCATAAATTCGCTATTACATCTACTCACTATTACAACTATTAGATTGTTTCTGCATTAGAACATAACTTTCATAATACCTGGCACAGCAAGTGTGTTGTGTGCTGCTACTTTATTATTTCTGTATGTGAGCATGCAAGAATCTATACAAAAGGGATAAAAGAACTCAGAATATTATAAGTGGCAAAACCTTAAAAGCAATAAGGCTTTTAAGGCCTATATACTAAGCAATACCTGGCTGACACTTTGTAGTAAGAAGCAAGTTTTCCATTCAGTGATCCAGCAACTTGACTGGCTGCTGTAAACCAGATTGGATCCTTTATTATTTTGGTCTTTGTGTGAAATAAAAAGGGCCACAGAACCAATCATTTGATCATCAGATCAAACAGTAAGAAAAGACATGATGGCAAATTTACTAAAGGGCGAAGTGGCCGTCGCTAATGAAAATTCGCCAAAAAGACAATCCGCAGGGACATCGCCAGTTTACTAACAGTTGTAGAGGACAATTCGCTAGCAAAAGAGCTCATCGCTTACGAAGTTTTGCACCCCTACGGCAGGCGAATTTTCACTCAGGCAAACGATTGTTACTCCACAAATTCACTAAAGTGCGAATTTTCCAGCACATTATCCCTTTCGCCAGAGTCTGCTTTGCCAGGTTATACCTGGAGAACTGATAAGATGAAGCTACATCCTCCACAATCTTATGTCAATGACATCATATCCTGTATGCCGAAAAGTAATTAATAAAAAACAAAACATTTTGGGTTTTTCCTATTTTAAAGTGGGATTATGTTTGGAAGTTGTAACTGTTAAATTTTTTAAAAAATTCTTTTTAACCATTTGAAGGTCATGTCACTTTTGTTTTAGGGTGGGCTCATGTCTAGGACAATAGAGGATCTCTTTTGTCTTTATTTTGCTTCCTTGGGCATTTTTAATAAGTGGCCACTTCAAGCATTTGCGTACCCGCCCTATTCAAATTGACCTAAACGTAAATGTGTTAACGAAGTTTCGCTAGGCAAAAAGTAACGATAGCAAAAGTTTGCTATGCAATGCTCCTGCTGACAATTTGTAACTTTGCATTTTGATGAATAAGCTTATGCGCTGCGAATTAACGTCTGACGAAATTGCGCAAAGTGCGGCGGAGCCTTCCGATGCGAAAATTTGACCTTTAGTAAATTCTTCTCTGCCATCAACCCTTTCTTTGCCAGGAATTTTCATGGTACATGAGTTCTTACTATAATCTTAAAGGAGTTGTTCACCTTCCAAACACTTTTTTCTAGTTATTTTTCTGAATTGCTTTGCATTTTTTTATTGTTCCTGTCTCTGGTGTTTCAGTCTGGGAACTTGGTTATCCAGGTGCAGATTCTGAACTGTAACAGTTTGCTAGATTACATTACATAATTAGTTCTTTGGGGCGACTAATCTCTCTGAACCGTCTAGAATGTAAATCGGCAGCAGGATGGCACTCATTTTCCGAAGTCACACGAAGTTGCCTCCCGGAAATTAATCTCCCCGAACTGCCTACCGCCGGTTAGAATGTAAATCGCCAGCGGGAGGTAGTTCGGAGAGATTAGTCGACCCGAAGAAGAGGAGATTTGTCACCTGGGGCCGACTAATCTTCCCTAATCTGATCGTGTGCCCTGACCCTTAATGAAACTCAGGGATTCTGCTCAGCAGGGTGGTCAAAGATAAGAAATGTATCAACAAATTAACCAATTTAGAACAGTTCCACAGTCGTCGACCCCCCCCAAGCTAATTCAGAAAAACATAAAAAGGTGAAAAATTAAACTTTAAACTTCAGTATCACAAATACAGAATAGAAAGTAACTTTAAAAAAGTCTATTTCCTTGCTGAAAACTTACCCTACCTAGAGAAAGCATTAAACACATGAAATGTACCCCACAAAAACTTTAGTAGACAAAACCGTAAACACTGGAACTGCACTTAATCAGGGCGCAATTCATTCTGGTAATCCCTTATAACTTCTACACATTTCTTTCTGTAATGAAGTGAAAAACAAAGCAAACATATCCCTGTTTACTGTAATTTTATTTCTATTAATGAATTGCACAAGGGACCAACCTAAAATGTTGCTATTATAGCTCTGTCAGGTTTCATTTTGAATACTTTACCTTGTTGATCCAGTATATGACAGCATCCTCAATATCGTAAGGCAGGTCAGCAGCTTGGAAGAAGGGAGAATACTTATGCACACAGGCAATGACCTTCTCAATGCTGACCATCTCTACTGTGTAAGCCATCATCAGTGTGTCAATCATTGCAAGATGAGCACTCTGCAGACAAAATAAATAAACAAAACATCAATACCATATATTCATAGCATGCAAAATGTAGAGGTTACAAATTTTATTGACAAACATTTAGAAAGGAGATTAATAATATAAATAATACTGTTCAGTAATACTCAACATATACTATTCTGTACATGCTAAATAAAGTAAACTCCATGGTGAGACGTATCCAGACACATGCCTTTCTAAAATCTTATTCCAATAACAAACAGATTAATAGAGGTTGGTCTCTGCTGCAATAACAAGTGTGGCAAACCAATCACTGGTGACAATTCGCCCTTTAGTGAATCTGCCCCATAAGCTCCATTTTATCCAAATAATTACAATTTTAAAAAAATATTTCCTTTTTTCCTGTTATAATAAGACAGTACAATGTACAAACTAAGATACATATAACCCTTATTGGAAGCAAAACAATCCTACTTAATTTTAATGGTTTAATCCACTATCTTGGATTCGGCCGAACCCCTGAATCCTTTGCAAAAGATTCGGCCGAATACTGAACCAAATCCGAATTTACATTTGCAAATTAGGTGAGGGAAGGGGAACATCATTTTTACTTCCTTGTCTTGTGACAAAAAGTCACGCGATTTCCCTCCCAGACCCTAATTTGCATATGCAAATTAGGATTTGGTTCGGCCGGGCAGAAGGATTCGACCGAATTCGAACCCTGCTGAAAAAGGCTAAATCCTCAACCGAATCCTGAATTCGGTGCATCCCTAGTAGACTTAGGGTATAGAGATTCACATTATGGAAAGATCCGTTATCTGAAAAACTCCAGGTCCCAGGCATTATGGATAACAGGTCCAATACCTGTATCTGCAAAAATCAAAACATTTTGATCAACGCCTAATTCCAAGTCCAAGAACATGACGTTGTAGGTCACTGACTAACCTGAATTTCCATTTTGACTAAACGTTATTATTCAAATCACTTGCAAGGGGACAACTATGTGGACCACTGATTATAGAGTTTGGTTGGAAATGATCACATTGTGCCCAGGTATGGTTTACAGGTCTATGAGAAGCTTTTCACTACAGATTTCATATGTAAAGGGATAAAATGACTCTGTAGAGAGCTGGCAATACACACAGTCTAAGGCTATATTTTACAGTCAACACTTCACTTAGTTCCAGCTAATTCACTTACACTTTGCAAGTTTGATTTTACTCTTTATGGTAGTTACAATTCAGCCCTTTCCAGCTAGCATACCTTTATTTACCAAGATACTACTGTTTATAATATTGATAATATGTTAGCACATATTGGGGGAAATGTAATAAAATTTGCAAAAATGTGTAATATATTTGTAATATATGTAAATAAATGTAATATTCTTCATTAGGCTTTAATTGCATTGCAAATCTTAATTTCACAATGCGAACCTTTAACATCTGCTTGGAGCAAACGTTACACTTTTTCATTAAGAAGTTTTATTACATAGACTGCGCACTATCGCAAACTATAAAATTCACAATAGCTATCCTACTGTCGTGCCAGGGGCAAACTGGTTGCAAAATTGTTCACTTTTATTCTCATTGCAAACCAATTTTACATTCCTCCAATTGGGTTTATTGAATTTTGGCCTATTCGAAGGTCAAAGTACCCAAAAATTAATTAGAAATTCGATGTTTTTGAATTCGACCCTTAGTAAATGGGTCCCATAGTGTCTATAAAGGTGTAGCTGGCTCAGATCTAGCCATACCCAACCTTCCAAAACCAGCACAAACTCCCTCATCTCCACCCTGGAGATCCTTAAAAGAGAACAAACCCCACTTTAGCCAAAAGTCCCCACTGGCCCCCTCCACTGTACAATCTTACCCTGAATTGTATCCCCTCTAGATATACTGACTGCACATGCAGAGTCAAATTATCGGTGTGCTTATGACCACTTTTAGTGTCTATAAAGGTGTAGCTGGCTCAGATTTAGCCACACCCAACCTTCCAAAACCAGCTGATCACAAACTCCCTCATCTCCACCCTGGGAGATCCTTAAAGGAGAACTAAACAACACTTTAGCCAACAGTCCCCAATGGCCCCCTCCCTACCCCTGCCTGCACAGTCTAACCCCTGAATTATATCCCCTCTAGATATACTGACCGCACCTGCAGAGTCAGCACAGAGGCGTTCACGCAACATCTTCGGTGCTTGCACAGTTGGCGCAATCTTCCGGTTTGCGACAACTGCGCCGAAAGTAACGGAAATTGCAGAAGGAACCCAAAGAATACCGAAGTGCCGGAAGATGGCATCCGTGAGCTCTGCTGCGCTTACTCTGCATGTCAGTATTTCTATAAAAACTCCTTCAGTTGAGTAGGCGAAACAATAGCCTGTCATAAAGCAGTTCCATAGTGTAGCATTGGCACTTTATGAAAGCACATGACCAGGCAAAATGACCCAAGATGGTTGCTTACACACCAATGTTGCAACAAAAAAATTCACTTGTTGGGTGGGGAACGAAATTTTACATGGTAGAATTAATTATTTGTAGTGTAATTTAGAAATATAAACTACAACATAAAAATCATGACAGAATCTTTAAATAAGGCAGATGAAGGGGGAGGCACGTGATTTTTTTCCAACTCTGCCGGCTTATATTTTTCCCACAACTTATTTTTTCTGGGGCGAACACTTACTTTGAACTAAATTAGTGGGTAGGCATTTCCACTTCACTACTTTTTTTTCTTAATAAGATTAAATGCTATTTTTTTTTTTTTTGCTACATCTTCTGTATGTCAGGACACTTCCACTTATAATCCCTCTATCATGGTTGCTTCCTTCACAATACTATCCAAAATGTTCTGTTTCTTTACTACAGGGGTGTCCAAACTTTTTGCAGATTTGGTTATGTGAAAATCTGTGGGGGACGGCCATTAAGCCTGACATTCTTTGATCCATTAACAGCAATTAACTCATTTAAACAAGGAATCGCGTAGCCGTAGCAGTAATATATGGGCACATTAGTGAAATGATTTGCCACATGGTCTATACTGCTGCCTGTGTGCTGAAGGTGTTGGCAATAGACTCGTACTGGCACATAGTGATGCGCTGCTCTCGCATACGTCTTTAGTTTACAGTACTGGCACGTCAGTACTTCTATTGAAACCTTCAGCCCTAAAGAAGTATGTGAGAGTGGTGCGTCACTATGTGCCAGTACGTGTCTATTACTAACACCTTCAGCATGCAGGCAGCAGTATAGACCAAGTGGCAGATCATTCCACTAATGTGCCCAAATATTACTGCTACGGCTATGCGATGCCTGATTGCACTTTGCTGGCTGGCCACATTATTATTAATAGGGATGTCGCGGACTGTTCTGCGGCGAACTTGTTCGCGCGAACATCGGCTGTTCGCGTCCGCCGCAAGTTGCGAACGTCGCGCGACGTTCGCCAATAGGCGTTCGCGTCAAAATCGTTCGACTATTCGGTCGCTAAAATCGAACGATTTTCGTTCGATTCGAACGAAAATCGTTCGATCGAACGATTAAAATCCTTCGATCGTTCGAATCGAACGATTTTCGGATGTTCGAAGTTCGCGAACTGTTCGCATTTTTTGCCGGTGTTCGCGAACGGCGTTCGCGAACACATTATCGGCGGTTCGCTACATCCCTAATTATTAATTTCCTGATGGAGGCTGAGGGCCGGTGTAAATTTTAAAAGGGGCTGCATTTGGCCCCCGGGCCTGACTTTGGAAATGCCTGCTTTACTAGATTTACTCCTTGAGCTTTATTGGCAATGATATTTTTGCAAGATGTTGTTGTGTATGTGATGGCAGGGTAGTGAATGGAACACAGTTGGTGAGTCTCTGGTTCATCTGTTAGTGTGCTTTTTTTTTTTGTATGCTCAGTTTGGAGGAATGCAGATATCTCCAAATCAGGGTTTGATGCTAGAATGATCTGATCAAAGCATGTTTTTGTGGTGACAATATAACAATGTATGCACTAATAAAATTAACAGACGCATGTAACCTTAATATAAAAAAAATTGTGATATTTTAAATGGGGGCAGGGTGGGTGTGGACTATGAAAAATATGTCAGGTCTTCATTAAAAAAGGTAAGCCGATCCCAGATACACATTTTAGTTTGTACTTATGCAAGAATTTACCAATTTTTCTTGCAAAGAAATTAAAGCTACTTTGTATTCTGGCCCTACATCTTACTTTGGAGCAAGACAAGTGTGAAACAGATATATGTGCCAATTACAGGGTTTAATTGGGGCACACGATGATAGCAGGGTTGGAACTAAGCTAAACCCAAAGCAGCTTAGCCTGTTTTATCGGAACTCTTTATAAAATACTATATGAGAATAAAGATTTTTTTTTTTGGCGTCTTGCCCTAAGCTTTAGGGTGTTGGAGCAACGGAGTCGATTTACTGGTAGTCCACTCAAGACAAAAGCATAACAACGGTTATCAACTAGGGATCATTAAAATCAGCTCTATTTACATATAAATGAGGAAACACTGATTTAAGTAATAGTATACCTTGCTTGTTGATTGTTGTCTACTAAGATTTAATTGTAGACGTTTATAATTTAGTAGCATGGTGTCCTAGACAATTAGAGGTTTCTGCAAAGTTAAATCTTAATTACAGTTATTACAGGGACAGCAATGCATATCTTTCAGTAAATACAATAACTTCACATCTTTAAAGAGGAATGAAAGAAACAAAAATGAAATATTTATTAGGGTCATATAATTAAACATGAACAAGTTGCTTAGCCAGTCTCCTGTATGTCATCATACCAAAATGAGATGTTGTATTTATGTCCATATGAACGTAAATATGTATGTATGCCTTTATTTATACAGTATAGCTGTAGCTAAAAACAAACAATACCTACTAGTAAAGGAAATTTTGATTTTTGATTTTAGTTAATGAATCAAATAGACAAATATCTAAAGTTAGAACCATCTACATAAATAATATTCCACAGAAAAGCACATTCAGTAAAATACAACAATTCTAGAACAAACATAATATCTAACCAAAATACAACTTTTTAAATCTAGAATTACAGCAAATCTACAGGAAAACTGGCATAAAATAATGTGCTGTGTACTAAATCTTGCATATATGACTGCCAGTGTGTGCCTGCAGTTCCATGCACTTTAGTTGGGTGCACTTTAATGCAGAAAAAAAAAATGCACCTGAGAGAAGTTTGCAAAGGGAGATCCTAATTTAACTCTTGGTTAGGGTTGCCACCTTTTCCTATATTTTTTACCGGCTGGTGGGAGCGGGAACAAAAAGGGACGGAGTGTGGCGTCAAAAGGGGTGGGGCCATGAGTGGAGAGCCGAAGACGGAGGACTTAAGCTAAGTTTACAGGGGATTGGGGGCAGGCCGAGGGGTCTTTTTAAGGGTATTACAAATTTACCGGCAGCTACATTGCCGGTAAATTTGTAATACCGGCCCGGCAGGTGTTTTTTAAAATACTGGCCTCTTGGCAACACTATTCTTGGTCAAGATACGTGTTAGATACAGGGAACCTCCCCATTCTATCCCCATTTTAGAACCTAACACTATGTAAAATTATACAAAAAAAAAGTCCTATAGACAGTGGTGTAACTAGTTGTTACTGGGCCCCATAGCAAATTCAATTTAGGGCCCCAAAATATTTATAAGTTAGCCTATTTTATCAAGATATATTAAAATTGCTAATTAATTAGGATCTCACTGGGCCCCCTACACTCCTGGGCCCCCCTGCAACCGCAGGGTCTGCTTCCTCTATAGTTACGCCCCTGCCTATAGATCTTACTTACTGGTTTTTATGAAATATTGTACTTTTGCTTCAAGGATACTATATAGGGAGTCCATCTTACCCTCAAACATAGTTAGATCCTGAATTGTGACAAAACAACACGAATAGGTGGATGCCCGAGGGGATGTGATTTTAGAGCAGAGGTCCAACATGCTCTTAACCATAATTAGTGTAGCTAAACATGCATGATAGCAGGATATTAAAAATTTCAGGACAGTAAGCACTTTATAACAGTGACAATAAAGAGTAGTTTACAGTGATTTAAAAACTGAAGAATTTTAAGCATCTGCAGGCTTGAAAAAGGGCTGGAGCAGGCTGGCACAATAAACCACTTTTTTTCAATATATGCTCTTTTCAAAACATATGGGCATATTTACTAAAGGGCGAATTTTCGCTTAGGCGAACGATTGTTAATCCACAAATTTATCAAAGTGTAAACTTTCCAATGTCTTACCCTACTTATGTTATGTCTACTTCGCCTGGTTCTACCTGGCAGATTGTTTAGATGAAGCTATATCCTCAACATTACTATGTCATATCTTGCATTAAAAAAAAAACACACACTGGAGTTTTATCATATTTTAATGTGGAATTATGTTTAAAACTTGTAAACGTTAAATATTTTTTGTACTTTTGTAACCATTTGAAGCTCATATCACATATTTGTTTTAGGGTAGACTCATGGCTAGGACAATTGCGGATCTCTTTTGTCTTTATTTTGCTTTCTTGGACATTTTTAAAAATAAGTGGTCACTTCCAGCAATTTCACCATCATTAATAAATACATACATATGACCTTTATGTACCTCCCATATTTAAAAAGACGTATGTATGTTGACTATGTAAACGTAAAGCAGGAGAAAATTCACTAAGAAAGTTTCGTGCTGACAATTTTTCACTAGCAAAAATACGCTCGTGTTCATTTACCGAGACAAATTTTCGCATTTTGATGAATACCCATATTCATAACTAAGTAAATGTGCCCCATAGAATCCTTGCACCTGACAAATATAATATTTGCCATTACTGTTGTGTATCGCCTTAAATGTTTGCAAAGTTTTCTATCTAATTCCATTACAAATCAGGGCTAAAGTCAATATATACAGGTATGGGAACTGTTATCCAGAATGCTTGGGACCTGGGATTTTCCAGATAATGGACCTTCATACGTTAAGTCTACTAGAAAACCATGTAAACATTAAATAAACCCAATAGGTTAGTTTTGTTTCCAATAAGGATTGATTATATATTGGTTTGAATCAAGTACAAGGTACAGTTTTATTATTATTAAGAGTACAAGTGGAGCTCAATAAATCTCTTTGTAGGATTTTCCCATGAGGTATCCTGTGTGTGATTTCCCAATTCAATCTGTGGAAATATGTACACAACATGTTTCAGGCAGCGCCCTTTGTCAAGTGTATGAAGGATTAACAGTGATGGCAATATCACACAGCACACTCTGTTGGTTGTATGAAGGACTAACAGTGATGGCAATATCACACAGCGCCCTCTGTTGGTTGTATGAAGGATTAACAGTGATGACAATATCACACAGCGCCCTCTGCACATGGTAGTGGGACAGTGGGACAATGCACACAGTAATCCGTTTGGCAATTCTCTTTCACCATCAACTTTGCAAAGAAGTCCGGTTGATCGCTGGGAGGGGGCTCTTTGGCAGAATTTGCGCTGCTGGGAGACAGGGCTGTAGTTGTGTCTAGGCTTATACTAGAGTCAATAAGTTTTCGTAGGTAAAATTAGGTACCTCGACTTATACTCGGATCGGCTTATACTCGAGTATATACGGTACATATTTCCACAGATTGACCGTTTTATTACTACACAGAAAAAGGAAACAATGTTTAAATATGTGGATTATTTTATAATAGATTCTATTCCCATTATTCAGAGCTTTCTGGATAACGGGTTTACAGATAACGGATCCCATACCTGTATAAATAATCATCAGCCATTCTGTCAGTTGATTCTCCAATCTTCTGAGGCCCTTTTTGCTGGGTGCATTGCCTGGCACCCTTCTGACCCCCCACAGGTCCAGTGTTAGAATTTTTCATTCAGAAGCTGGTAGGACTGTGTGCTTTGTTTGCAGATGCATGCAGCCCTACCAGCTTCTACTGATAATACTGATCTAATAGGATGGGAATGAAGGGGAAGGAACGTAATACTATATTTAATTTTTCCCCTGCTGCCTACCTCCTGGACTTTTTTTTATGTTATGGGGAGAACACTGTTCCATACAATGTTTCAGGTGATTTGTTATGCCCAACAGGGTCTCCCCATTTTGAAAATGTAAAAAAACAGTCATGGATGGCCATATGTCACACAAGAACAGTGAGCAGAACCACAGCTGATAAACTTTTTAAAAGAGTATATAAAGGATAATGAATCATATCCCATACTGACTAAACGATGACTCATACTCAGTATTTGCAAAAGCATTGCCATGGTTACAGATGACTCAAAGTGCCCCTTGGGGATACCCTGTGTTCTGGCCCTGAGGAGGCAGCAAACATCACTTGCAGAAATAAATGAATACATTTAAAAATAGATTTTTTTTTCTCACCCAATGTCAACTCAAGAACCATGTATGTTAATTGCATCTTGTGCAAAAAAGCCTCATTTACATCCGCAACTGCAAATGCAGCTGTACTAAAATGGACGGAAACGTTGCAGGTACTGATGCCATTCCTTAAAGGTACCTGCGTTCAGACAGGCCCCTTGCACCTTTGTATAGTGGCCAATGTATCTGCCAAGTCATTCCTAGTGAATACTGTGCCTTTTGACACTGGGAAACTCTGAATTATCATCATCCTGAATGTGGCGTTAATTCAGGTGACATCACTTTGGGTTATCAGGGGTCCCCAACCTTTTTTGGACCGGGGACCGGTGCCAAAAAATTTCTTCCTTCGAGGACCGGGGGGTGGGGTCGGCGGCGTCGGGGGAGGGGTCAGCAACAAATTTGAACGCGCCAGCGTCCAATTCAGCGCATCGCATTTTTGGTTTACGTGACACTTCTTTGGCGTCAGATGTAACTTGATAGGGAAAAGAACACTGGTATGCAGGTGTTTTTTAGGATAAGAGTAAGCGAGTACAAGTTGGGCACAAGTCATAAGCTGATGCCATTTTAACACTGCATGGTGGAGGTGAAGCTATCCACATTAAAAATGTTTGCTGTAAGTTGTGACCATTCTGCAGAAGTCATGCACCTGTAGTTGCAGCAAATGTATCCTGGACAGCATGCACACTTCAGCTGGAATTGGAAAAATAACTACATTGTGGGTAAAAAGATGGTGATTTAGGTTTGAAATTTGTACTTCGCGCACCCAACTGTACAGTAAAAGCTCAATTTTCATTTCACTCATTTTATATAATTTCTGTTGTGGTCCTGCCAATTTACAATCCAAAATGCATTTTCCCGGTTTTACACCATTTTTTCTGGTCCCCTGAACAATGAAGGTTCTACTGTATTTGTAAATGTTCAAAAGATGTAAATGTTAAACCGCGCGTGTGTGTGTGGGGGGGATACTGGACACCATTACAATGCAAATGCATTGAAAACTGATCTTCATTAGTCTATTAATCCATTTTTGAACAAGGTATTTGCCATGTCCTGCATGTGAAACAGTCACATATAGATTACAGGAGAATAAAGCGATCTCAGACAAACGGTCAAGTTGAAAACCAGCTGTTATTCTGAATAACCAGCTGCTATTTTGGTCTGGTGGGGAGTAGAGGGATCGTTAAATAGAGATCCCCTTGTTAATCATTATGGTATCTCAGCAGTTATGGGAGAAGCAACAAACAGACCTGCTTCCAGTACAAAAAGAATTAAGGTAGGAGCAAAAAGCAACATTTACTTTCCTAAACTTGGAGCACACATGGAGATGTCTGTATTTTGAGAAGCCACCACAAAAATGAAGTCTTTCACAGTCATTTTCATTGGAGAATCTAGAATTTAAGTACAAGTAGGGGATCTGTTATCAGAAAGCTCAGAATTATGGAAGAGCCATCACCCATAGCCTCCATTTTATCCAAATAATCGAATTTTTTTTTAATGATTTCCTTTTCTTCTGTAATATATAAAACAGTGTCTTTTACTTGATCCAAACTGAGACATAATTAATCCTTATTGGGCACAAAACCAGCCTATCGGGATTATTTCATGTTTAAATAGTTTTCTAGTAAAAATAAAATCCAAATTACAGAAAGGTTTTTATCAAGAAAGGCAGAGGTCCCAAGCATTCTGAATAACAGGTCCCATACATGTAGTATTGTTTTAAATAAAGGACGGGGCTGTAAATATTTTTTAAGTAGCTGAAAGGCATCCCCTCTCTTATGTCTACGCAATATGTTTGGCGCTATATAAATACATGTTAATAATAATAATAATGTCTTTGCTTACATAAAAAACAAAAGCAACCTGTCATTGTGAGCCTTTATATTTCAGTGAGGTATTTCTGCCTCAATAAATGATCTGAATATTTTAGAGCTGACAAATGCCCTGGCACATTAAAATGTGTACAAACCTGCTAAGCTATACTTAAGAGTCTAAGCATATCACCTACTGATATAGGAGGCTATACAACAGATATGTCTTGCAGGAGCTTAGGGCAAATTCATTCTTTGCAAGTGTCCACATGGTAAGAGAAAATGGCAAGGAAATCCAGAACAGTTATATACTATGTGGGGAAAGAAAGAGACCCCTTTTGCCCCTTCAACAGCGACCATATGAATGATATTTTTCCTTGGACTATATATGCCTCTTTTAGCAAACCTCAAAGAATATCTAGTGAAGAATCAATGCAGGTAAACTGCTGCAGCAATGCTGACTTTATGTTTATGTACCATAGTAAGTATGGGGTAAAACATGAAACTGTATTTTGGATACATTTGCTGGCTATATTGCATTTGTTTGAGATTAGTACTGTAGTTGCTTTAAGGAGAGGTGTGTGTATATTATGGGATGTAAAATATGTTTTTTAATTGTGTTTGTAATTTTGACTCTGTCATGTATTAAAAAAAATGACGTTTCCAAGGTTGAGAATCCTTTTCCACTTTCTGCACACATTCACTTTATTGCAACTACTTAAATCACAATCTCTCTCAATGTACAAAATCCATTATACTATTTGTTACATAAGGACCAGAGCAGTTTAGAACCATGAGGGGTAATGAGATAAAAAGCATGTGTAATCTGACCAAGTCTAGTAACTCATAGCGATCAATCACTTCTTAGCTTTCAAGCAGCTGTCAAGTAAATGCAAGGTGCTGATTGGTTACTACATATAAAGCTGGCCATTCAGATTTAAAACTGCCTCTTCAGAACTAGTTGGCAGCATATCTGCTCATGTATGGGCTCTCCATATAAGATATCTGGCTAAAATGTGGCCTTATATTTATTGGGTAGGTAGGAGCACATCAGCATGTTGATATAATCCTCTCCCAACAAGCATGCATTGGCCCCACCAAAAGATGCGCTGGAGCCAGCATGCGGGAGGCCAAACCAAGCCCAGATCAATTTGTATGGTAACCTTGCCAAACCAGCAGACCTAGCTCTGTATGGACAGCTTTACTAGATCTATAGCAAACATTACACCTTTTTTCATAAGTGTTTTCATATGTACTCGGGCACCAGAAAGCATAGGATTTTTAATACTATATAAAATCCGAACGTTGCCAATATCCATGTAACAACTTTGTAAAGCACTGTGGGGTGGCTCAAGAGTTGACAGTAAAGGATTCTCACCATTTGAATTCCCTATGGTCCCTATGCAATCCTTAGTAGTCATTTTCTTTTTGGAACTGAATGTATTACGGATGCAATAAAGATCCTGTACAATCTTACACTTTTAACTCCCCCCAGGCTGTGTGCAGTTGTTTTTAAATTATCTTCTAAAAATGACAATAGTTTTGTATGATTAGCAATGCTGATGTATGCACAGAATTCCACCTTTCCGTCCCCTTGCCATGAAAGGATTGTGTTATTTTGAAGAAAAACTGCACATAGGAATTTTGTTTTTGAAAAGATTTGAAAGAATTTTTGGTAACATTCTCTTGATAAAATAGATAAGAAACGTGTTCTAGAATCTTTTCAAGATGACTTGGCATTTCCAGCTATTGAACACTGTTCATATTTAATATAACATTTTTCCATATTTCTTTTCAAGGAAATGTTATTCTTTCCAATATTTCTTGCTAATGTTAACTCAGCAAATGTTCATTTAAGTGTGTTAAAGAATGGCCTATTTTTAGCAACTTTTCACCATTTTTTTGCCTGCCACTTCTGCTTCTTTCTACATTTCAAATGGGCATCACTGATCCCAGCAGGCAAAAAAAAAAACAAAACTCTTGTGAGGCTACAATTTTATTGTTACTTTTTATTATTTGTCTTTCTACAGAGGCTCTTGAAACCACAACTTGGTTGTTAGGGTAAATAGTAGGGATGCACTGAATCCTGGATTCGGTTAGGGATTTGGCTGAATCCTGGATTCGGTTAGGGATTTGGCTGAATCCAAGTGCCTGGCCGAACCGAATTCTTAAAATAATGTGACTTTTCGTCACACAAGCAAGGAAGTAGAAAAATGTTTAACCATGCAGTTCTCTTCAATCCTTAGTTAATTAATAAATCTTAATTTGTATATGCCAATTAGGGTTAGGACTCTGTTCAGTATTTGGGATGACTTTGACATAGTTGGCCAGCTTAAATATATTGCAATATATGGACAAACAATCCCTGTTTTTTTTAAAGGGTAAGGCATTTTTCAGTAGCAGTATGCACAAAATGTCTCTGTCTTAAATATATTGATAATGGGTTGAGTGCAGAGGACTCTTGTATTTGAATAGAATAGATACAGGCCTCAATGCTCCATTTCCGAGTGACATTCAGAGCTGAATTGATATGGGGCGGGCAGGGTGAGGCACATAAACAGGTGCTAAGGACAGGGCTTGGCTGCGCCTAGTGATGCTTCTCTCTGCAGCAAGCACTAGGGTGTGACCCCCTATATTGTTTTTTTATTACTAGCAGATTCAGACAGCTAGTTGGATCAACGTAAATAAGGAAAAGAGATGCGGTTCGCATCGGAGCTCACCCGGAATAACTGTGTCCGTCCAGTCGCAGCCTTCACGGGATGCCGGTTACTTCGTGCCGGTATTCAACTGCTAGATTCATCTCACCCCCGTGTTCATGGCGCAGATCTCGGACAAAACTCGGACAGCAGTATTGAATGCAAAATTCAGGCTTTATTTCATACACACAGGTGAAAGAAACGCGTAAGTCAGCGTGCATACCCACCGCTCAATCTTTCACCTGTGTGTATGAAATAAAGCCTGAATTTTGCATTCAATACTGCTGTCCGAGTTTTGTCCGAGATCTGCGCCATGAACACGGGGGTGAGATGAATCTAGCTAGTTGGATCAACCTGCAGAGCCTTCAATTAGGTCTTATGAATGCTGCCAATATGAATTTGACCTCAACAGCACTGTACTATTTTCTGTTACATAAGATCATGTTTTCACATATATTTAAAGGAGTGGTTCACCTTTAAATGAACTTTTAGTATGTTATAGAATGGCCAGTTCTAAGCAACTTTTCAGCTAGTCTTCATTATTTTTTATAGTTTGTGAATTATTTGCCTTCTTCTTCTGACTCTTTCCAGCTTTTAGAAGGGGGTCACTTAAAAACAAATACCGGTACTCTGTAAGGGTAAGGCCAGACGAGGAGATTCGGGGGGAGATTTTGTCGCCTGGCGACTTATCGCCACGTCTTTTGCGCGACTATCTCCCTGAACTGCCTCAGCGTCTTTTCCCCATAGGCTACAGCGCTAAATCACCTGCGCTAATGCACACGCGGCAATGCGTTTTCAATAGTCGCCCAAAGTTGCCTCAGTGAGGCAACTTTGGGCGACTATTAAAAACGAATCGCCGCGTGTGCATTAGCGCAGGCGACTTTTCATTCTAGCCTATGGGGAAAAAACGCTGGGGCGGTTCGGGGAGATAGTCGTGCAAAAGACGTGGCGATAAGTCGCCAGGCGACAAAATCTCCCCGAATCTCCTTGTCTGGCCTTACCCTAAGGCTACAAATGTATTGTTATTACTACTTTTTATTACACTTCTTTCTATTCATATTCCAGTCTCTCATTCAAATCAATGCATGGTTGCTAGGGTACTGTTGACCCTAGCAACCAGATTGCTGAAATTGCAAACTGGAGAGCTGCTGAATAAGGAGATAAATAGCCCAAAAACTACAAATAATAAACAATGAAAACCAATTGCAAATTGTCTAGGAATATCACTCTCTACATCATACTAAAAGTTAACTCAAAGGTAAACAACCCCTTTAAGAGGGCAGTACTTTGTTCATTCTACTTCTGCTATCCTCTCCTGCCACTGTCTCTCTTAGGGCAAGGCCGGACATGGCGTTTTTACATTACATTCTTAAAAAAAGCTACATCTGGCGTAAATATGCATAAACTGCACTACCACTGGAACTAATGGAAAAGGCACCATGGCAATTCTCACAGGGCACTTGCAAGCCGAAATCCGCCACGGGATGCCAGTATTGGAGTATTTTAGCAGAAACGCCAATATGTCAAGAAACTACCAAATTAATAGACTCAAGGGGATCTGCAAGTTTGAAACCATACTTTACGTAAATATGCAGCGTATTTTAAATATGCCATCCAAATTCTCACGAGATAAATGGCGCATATACGTTTTTACGGCCGGTGATGTAATCATGTTCTTTTTCTAAATAGCTTTTCTATTTCCAGCCAGCGGAATTATAGGGAACGAGAACGATGAGAAGTGCATGTTGGGAAAAGAAACCTACGTGCTGAAAAACGAATGAAAAACGCATGTTGACGGTCACATGTGATTTCAGTGGCGTATTTACGCCTGACTGAGCTTTTTTAAAAATGCGACATAAAAACGCCACGTCTGGCCTTGCTCTTACACGTCTCTCACTGATGCAGTTCAAGTTGAAATAATTATTCTAATTGCAAAATGTGACTACTGCTTTAATTAAACATCAGAGCATGAAGCGAGACCAGAGACCTAGTCTTTTTATTCAGCTCATGTAAAAAACAAGCACGCCTCAAAGTAATCAGACAGAATGACTTATTCCTAGAAACCTTGTGTTCATACAGAGAAAATGTTTTACAGACCCCATCCACACAGGGGAGGAAGCATAACCTAAAGTGGATGCATTTGGGTAATAAACGCAGGACACTGACTTGTTTTGTTTCCATGGATTTCCTTATGAAAACAAGCTACTTCATTTTTTTTTTAAGAAAATATCTTGGGATAGATTGCTGCCCAATAGTTTTTAAGATAATCTGCCACATGTGAGGGTGCACATAGCCAAGAGAAATCCACGAATCTTTAAACCCATGACATACCCAGGACAGGTACCCAACGTAAATAAATGATGCCACTCCTTTTCAGGTTAAAGGAGAAGGAACGTCTGTTTGTACTTGGGGTGCCAAATGTTAGGCACCCCCAAGTGATTGTATTGACTTACCTGAAACCCCGGGCTGGTGCACCTATCAGCATAAAACTGCACCGACCCGGGGTTATACCAGTGAGTACCACGGAGCCTTCTGTTCCGGCTTCCTCTTTCCTTCACGTGGCTGTGCATGCGCAGTAGAACGAAAAGCTGAAGTTTAACTAAAAAGTCGTCTATTTGTTCAAGTGCGTATGCGTTTGCCCCAGGAAATTTGAAGAAAGAAGATGCCGGAAGAGGATCGCTCCGTGGTGCTCACTGGTATAACCCCGGGCCAGGGCAGTTTTATGCTGATAGGTGCACCCGCCCAGGGTTTCAGGTAAGTAACTAATAAAAAACCAGGTAAGTTGGTAAGTAACTACAATCACTTGGGGTGCCTTACATTTGGCACCCCCCGAGTGCACCAAACCTTTCCTTCTCCTTTAACAGATGAGACAGTCGTCTTGAGTAAAATATTTCAGCATCTAACCCATTTCCTACATTTTCAATCATCAAGAACTGCAGAGGAAACCAATTACGCAGACAAATCAGAATCACAGCCCAAGTGTCTCCTGTCCATGCAGAGAAATTGAAAAATGGAAAAAAGGGGATTCTATGGAGACAAGGAAGATAAGGGAATCCTGTGAGGACTAGTGTGATGAAATGGGGAGAGGGGAGAGGGAAGAGAGAGAGAGAAGAGAGTCCCCACTGTATAATAAACACAGGCAAATGTGATCATCATTATGTTAGTATTACTGGAACACAAAGCAACACCATTACCTATATTTAAGGCAGCAACACTAATTGTATCATAGAAATTTCAGAGTAACAAATGGGACCCAGACACCTGGAATGACTAATAAAAGATGGTATTAAGGGTAAGGGCATACTGGGTTATTCGGGGAGATTTAGTCACCTGGCGACTAATCGCCTCGCCTTCCCTCACTCTGCGCTGGCTAAAATGAAAAATCGCTGCCGCTAATCACAAATTTTTTAATTTTAGCCAGCGCAAAGTGAGGGAAGGCATTCGGGGAGATTGGTCGCCGCAAAGTCGAGGCAATTAGTCGTCAGGTGACTAAATCTCCCTGAATCGCCCAGTGTGCCCTTACCCCAAAGGAGAATGAAAGGCTAGCATAAAATGTAATGTTTACTGAAAGCCCTTCTTCCCGCAAAACCCAACCACAAATCTGCCCTGTTTTCCTGCTTTTTATTGACAAACAGAATAGCACAGCGGGGTTAACGGGAACCATATCTCAAACAAGATTACAGACACTGAGTATGCCGAACCACACTTGACATAAAAGAATAGATTTGGTAGGACAAAATGTTGCCCTTCAACCCCAAGGCTAGGATATCTGCTGAGTGCTATTTCAGAAAAAATTATTTTGTGAATGCGAACTGCCCCTTTAACTTGTTCTGATGCCAATGTTTCAGTCCAGCTAGTATTGTGACAGTAAGAAGTTGGCTTGATAGATTAAGCCAGGAAGCATGCCAACAAGGTCACCTTCTCTAACACGTAGAAGCACATCAAACATGGCAGCACTTAATTCATCAGGAGAAAAAAAATTAAATTCATTTGTTTTCAGTTTTAAAATAGTTTCAGTTGGCATTCTGTAATGATCTTGTGCGGCACAAGCAAGGAAGATGAGACCTGTTATCCAGAATGCTTCAAACTTGGAGTTTTCTGGATAACAGATATTTCTGTGATTTGGATCTTCACACCTTAAGTCTACTAGAAAATCATGTAAACATTAAACAAAGCCAATATGCTGGTTTTGTTATTATGGATAGGGGACCTATTATCCGGAATGCTAGTGACTTGGGGTTTTCCAGAAAATTAATCTTTCCGTAATTTTGATCTACATAACTTAAATCTATTAAAAAAGAACTTAAACCCAATAGCCTTGTTTTGCTTCTAATAATAATATTAATTATATCTAAGTTTGTATCAAGTACAGTATTAATTTATGACTACAGGTATGGGATCTGTTATCCGGAAACCCGTTTATTGACAAAAATTGACAAAATGTCTAGCCCCATGTCAGATTTCAAAATTGAATATAAAAAAAATTGTTTGCTCTTTTGAGAAATTTCAGTGCAGAGTTCTGCTGGAGTATCGCTATTAACTGATGCGTTTTGAAAAAAAACATGTTTTCATTAAAAATTTGCACTTTATAGTAAAAGAAACCTAAAATGTTTCATGTAGTCTTTAACTGCAAACAGTTTCTGTGTGGCACATTACATTTAATGGCAGCAAGGCCATTTGTAAAACCTCCACAGGAACAAAAAAAAAGATAATGGCAATTATCCCATCAAGGAATAAGTGGCAGAAGTAAAGTTGCTTTAAGTGATGCACACGTTAGCTCTCCTCTTGTCCTGACCCCTGTGCTGCTATGTGAGATGGCAAGAATAATGGAATCTATTTATGCTCCGGCCTGCACTCACTTTGCCAGCAGGCGACTGTATTCAAAGCTTTCCCAATGAACAGCTACAATGAGAGAAGCCAGTTCTTAGTCACAGTTCTCAAAGATGCCTTTGTAGCTGGCACAGCTCATATTTTCCAGTCTCTTGTTCATGAACTCCCTCGTCCGAGATTTAAAAAGCAAACGCTTATTTTACAAATGTAGTAATATATAAAAATATACCCACAACTCATGATGTATTCATTTTTTTAATTTTGAAATGTTACACCAACCAAAGGTAGAACACAAGCTGCTCAAAGTGCATATATATAGCGCCTTCAAACCTAGATGCTTCCCCTGATCTTCTACACTGTTTTTATCATTGCAGGGGAGAATAAATCTGTGACTGGGTTTTACACAGCAACCCTTTACAATCACAAATATCTCTAATCGACATCCTGTAAGCCTAGAACTAAAACATATTTGTGTGCCAGACTACATTAAAGAACTTATGCCAAATACATCTTTATATCACTTAGGTAACTAGGTGCATCACTAAGCTCCGTTTATATAGTGAATAAAGTACCCCTCTTTTAAAATATAAGGATATTATAAGTTACTGAGGAGTATCATGGCCATATAAAAACACGAAGCAAAGGACAAGTGTTTTTATACAGGTCATGGAACTCCGAGGTAATTTATAATATCCTCATATTTTGCAACTGGGGGTACTTTATTTATTATAATACACAAGATTCAGTGAGTCATGTTACACAAATGACACCACTACTCACCGTTTATAACTGATGACATCAGTACTCACCGTTTATATAGTGAATAAAGTACCTCCTTTTGTAAAATATAAGGATATTATAAGTTACCGAGGAGTTTCATGACCATATAAAAGCACAAGGCCGAAGGCTGAGTGCTTTTATACAGGTCGTGGAACTCCGAGGTAACTTCTAATATCGTCATATTTTGCAACTGGGGGTACTTTTTTATTATAATACACAAATTTCAGTGAGTCATGTGACAGAAATGACATCAGAAATCACAGTTTATAACTGATGACATCAGAACTCAATGTTTATAAGGATATAATTCACAAGATATTCATGGCTTTTGTGTATTATAAGTATATCATTTACTGGATATTCATGGCTCTTGTGTATTATATAGTGAATAAAGTACCCCCTATTGTAAAATATAAGCATATTATAAGTCACAGAGGAGTTCAATGACCATATAAAAGCACGAGGCCTAAGGACGAGTGTTTTCATACAGGTCATGGAACTCCAAGGTGACTTCTAATATTTTGCAACAGGGGGTACTTTATTTATTATAATACACAAGTTTTAGTGAGTCATGTGTCACCGTTTATAACTGATGACATCACTAGTCACCTTTTATAAGGATATAATTTACAAGATATTCATGGCTCTTGTGTATTATAAAGCTATAATACACAGTGAGTTTGGATGTCATCAGTCATAAACGGTGAGTTCTGATGTCATTTCTGTCACATGACTCACTGAAACTTGTGTATTATAATAAAGTACCCCCAGTTGCAAATATGAGGATATTAGAAGTTACCTCGGAGTTCCAAGACCTGTATAAATATATAGTCATGAAACTCCTCGGTAACTTATAATATAAGGGGGGGTACTTTATTCACTATATAATACACAAAAGCCATGAATATCTTGTAAATTATATCCTTATAAACGGTGAGTTCTGATGTCATCAGTTATAAACGGTGAGTAGTGATGTCATTTCTGTCACATGACTCACTAAAACGTGTGTATTATAATAAATAAAGTACCCCCTGTTGCAAAATATGAGGATATTAGAAGTAACCTCGGAGTTTCATGCCCTGTATAAAAACACGAGGCCGATGAAACTCCTCGGTAACTTATAATATCCTTATATTTTACAAAAGGGGGTACTCCCTATATAACCTACAGTTTGTTCATTTTTCTATGGGACCAAACTATAAATGATATCCTTATAAACAGCGTGCCCCTTATAACTTATGGTGATCTCTTCTAAAACATTTACCCCTAGTCCACTGCCTATCACTTGTCTAAAAGCCTGCAGCCTTGTGCTTTTATATCGTGATATAACTCATTGTTGACTTTAATGCATATGCAGCAAAGCACATTTATGTAGTCAAGTCAGCAGACACAACACAATGTTTCCAGGTAAAGTAATTATAAACTTGTGATAACACCTAATCATTATTAGCCTTAGGAGATGGAGCAGGGTGGACCTTTTAAACGTGTAGAGAAAAGCAGAAAAACTACAAGAAAGTGCAAGGCATTGAAGAAGAGCCAGAAGAGTAAACAAGCTTTAATAAAAAAAAAAAAAAAAAGCCTAGATCAGGAGCACTATGAGATGGAGCAGTGTAGAGAAAAGCAGACAGAGCCTGCAGGGAAAAGAGGCACTGCAAAGGAAACCCAGAAAGGTAGACAAGAAGAACAAGTAGGGTGCGATGCAAGCAAAAGTGCTGGAGGCTACAGATTAAGCTTAATGCCAAAATTCAAATAAAATACAATATTTTAAGCACCATAACAGAACAGTATGAAAACATTACATGGATTTCTGACTAAAAAGAAAGAGGAGGAGCTGAAATACTGGCAGCTGTTATAAGTGTATTAAACTCTATATTAAACTTTTACCTTTTAATAAGTATTAAACTCACTTTTACTTGCAATAAAAAGTGTGGAAAAGACTATAGAACTATTCATATATAATCTGCCCTTCGACTCATGTATATGAACATTTTTATCTAAAATATACTCATGATTAACTTCCACTTTTTTAGAATTATCTTCTTATATAGAACCAAATTGTTGGACATAATAAACCTGATTCAATCTACTTTTTTTGTTTTCTTATTACTTTCCTTGGAGTGCAGTCACCAGAGGATCTACATATTGTTTAAAAAAAATAGCACCCAGGCATTAATTTAACTTTTGGTTGTGTGTTCTATATTCTTCTGGCATCTGTTAGAATGATCCCAAAGAAATGGGTGTTTTAATAATTCATTAATTAAATTAGGCAAGGTTGTAAGATATGTGTTGGTGCGTGGGATGCAGTGGGAAGGAGAAACATGCTTTGCTTTCATTGTAAGCCTGGGTCCGGATGCTTGAAATTCGGTCACGGATAGAAATGCTGGAATACAGACCAAGTAGGTTGTCGTGGTAACTGCACATAGGAGGTGTTATGTACAGCATTATAAATTCACACTGGGAGTAATATGTTGCAGGTCAAGAGAAGTGATGGTGCAGGGTTTGGTGCAATAAAATAAATGCCATTATGATTGCAGCAATCTGCATGGTGAGTAAACATAAATATAATTTCACTAAACAGTTTCAAAATCGAATGCACCAGCAGTTTCTACACATCATACAGTATTTGATACAGAGCAGCTTTCATGCAGAATAAAGAGACCGTTATCCATCTGTTTGGATAACATTTACTGAGGTCCACTTATGTTACTGTCAAGGGATTAACAAACAGATTCATTTATGCTTCTGGCTCCTTTCTATGGAAAATGGTTAAATGTAAAACATTGGAAATGTGCATGCAAAACAGAAGAAACTGTTGAATTTTGAAAAAAAAAGCATTTATTTCCAATTGCAAGCCTGTGATATACATTATATTACTTGCTTAATCTCATCTTGCAGAAATATTTATTTATAGAAATAGGCATCCGACCCCCAAGCCCTTTGCTCTTACCATTTGGATAGGCTTTTTCCTCAAGTCCCTCTCGGTCACCAGCTTTTCATGGTCAGTGACATAGAGTCCACGTTGTGCCAGGGCTTGAATAACTGCATCATGTCCCAGCAAAGGTTTGGCTGTGTCACTTTTTAAGATCAGACTTCCGGCCCGGCAGTACAAATCTGCAGATATCAGCAGGTTCACAACAGGAGGTTTCATGTGCTCTTGATCATACTGGTCAGTATAAAATGGCTCCTGGAGCTCCTTGGGGACATTTTCTATGGGTGAAATAAAAATGAGTGATCAATGTAAAACTAATTGCCCAAAATAATAAACCACATCAATGTTACAACAAGGAGACGTCAGAGTCAAATTTTCTTAAATGATGAATGCATTGGGAAAAGCAAACCAAAGTCTCCATCTACAATTAAGACTGTTCTTCCCTTCTCATTGCACTCCATATTCCCTTTAATTCCCCCTTTTTTCTTTCTACTTCAACCTCTCTTTTCCCATCGCTTTGCTCTCTGTTCCTTTCTCCTTCATCTTTTCTGCTGTGTATTTCCTTTATCATTTTTTTATTTTCTCAACTTCTCTCTCCCTTTGTTTTTTTTTTTTTTGGTTCTACAAATGGTTTGAAGCCCCCCAGGGAGACCCAGAGCAGATGCTGCGGAGGCCCAGTCTGAAGGGGTAATATTTGGGTGGAATGCCTAGTTGCTCTAGTAGATATATGTCAAAACCTCTAAATCAAGGAAGTCATTAATAGTAAGTTTTAAGGTGAACACTTATCTGATGCTGTGACTATGGACGAATGACTGATACCAGTGGCACATTTAAATTCATAATTTCCCTGGGTGTAGCCCTTCGCCCTATCCTGATCAGTGCCTGCACAGCACAATCTTTGCGCATCTGCACCTTGAAGAAAGGGACCCCTCCCACCCTCATCAGATGTAGCAACAAGTGTCTATCAGCAGAGATAGGCGGATTTTTTCCCCCGTCTAGCTGTTAGCAAGGTTATTGCTATATTAAAGAGAGATCCTGATTAAATATTGGACACCAATAGGGGTCTTAAACAGAAAAAAAAGTCAGAAAACGCTATGAAAAACAGTTGCAATATCACTTAACTGTACCTAACTTCTGCCTTAAATTTTGAATAGTCAACTGAAACTAAGCAAAGACAATGCATTTGTTCTACCAAGCTGTAAAGCTTCTACATACATCTCTGTGAATGTCATAACATGCCTTTGTTTTTTAAAGCTTTGCTTTGGAAAGACATCAGAGCCCCATGGCTTCTCCCCTACTTAATAGACGCATTCATTTACACGTCAGGCATCACACTTTTCCATTTAATAAAATCAGGTACCCACAAACAAGCACTGGCTTTCTACTGTAGTTCCATTAGCAAACTCTTGGCACAGGAAACAAATGACATAAAATTTACTTTTACACCAGCAAATAAAATGATTTAGAGCAGGGGTTCCCAACCTTTTTTACCCAAGAGCCACAATCAAATGTTAAAAAGAGGTGGGGAGCAACACCAAGCATGAAAAAACGCACCTGGGGATGCCAAATAAGGGCCGTGATTGGCTATTTGGTACCCCTATTTTAAATGCCAGCCTAAAGGAGGCTCTGTTTGGCAGTACACCTGGTTTTTATGCAAACAAAACTGGCGAGCCAGGAATTCAATAATGAGCATACTTGGAGGTCAACAAACGCAACATCCAAGAAATTGGTGAGCAACATGTTGCTCATGAGCCACTGGTTGAGGATCACTGGTCTAGAGCAGGGGTCCCCAACCTATGGGCCGCAGAGAGTCCTGAACTGGGCCACCGAACAATTAACGCGGCACGCCAGTGTCCAATAGTCCAAGAGTGGGAGTGTCTATTAATTCTCTCATAGGAAGTGGTCTCAGCACTGAATGACAGGCTGAACTCTGCATGGAAACCCTTCAATCACTCTGTCCTGTGTTCCCAGCCTGCACATAACTGTCTTATCCGGCTGCCTGATCATTCAAGTACAGTATGCTCCTGTGTTCCACAGCAAATAGGCATTATTCACAAATGCACATGCCCAGCTGGACATAATCTATAGCCCATAATGCATTGTTATACACTGTGCAACTCTCTGCATCTATTAAATTATAAAAGTTATACAAGCAAGGTACATTAGTATTTACTGGTATGATATTCCAGAACAGCAGATGTAGGTTTGTTTTCCTGCATATTGATATATGATCAGGTTCAGGGAGTTGCAACTGAATAAATGCAGCAGTTTTGGAACCATTTATGACCAGGAGCTGGTAGTTGCAAGGGAATAAATGCAGCTGTTGTTGAACAGTTTATGGTCAGGCACAGGGAGTTGCAAGGGAATACATGCAGCTGTTCTGGAACAATTTATGATCAGGAGTTGCAAGGTAAAAATGCAGCTGTCTGGAACAATTTACAATCAGGTGTAGGGAGTTTAAAGGGAAAGTGTAGCTGTTGTGGAACAGTTTACGGTCAGATTCAGGGAGTTGCAAGGGAATAAATTCAGCTGTTCTGAAACAATTTATGATCAGGTGCAGGGAGTTGCAAGGTAAAAATTCAGCTGTCTGGAACAGTTTATGGTCAGGTGCACGGATTTGCAAGGGAGTAAATGCAGCTGTTCTGGAATAATTTATGTTTAGGTGCAGGGAGTTGCAAGGCAATAAATGGAACTCCCTGCAAACACAAACACGCCCACTCCTCCCTCATTGGCTGCTGATCTGTAACTTAGGCAGAAGGTGCTGGCAGCTCTACAGCCTGATACAGGAAACCTCTGAACTTCAGGCGTTTTTGACCCAAAAGTTATTAAAATAAAAACTCTCTTCCATTTTACATTATTTTACATGGTTTGATACATTGTCAAAATTTATGCTATATGTCCTCTTTAATACTTGGGGATTCAAACAAAAAGAAACTTTAAATGGCTGGACTGTAAGCTCTACGGGGCAGGAAGCTCCCACCTTGTGCCTCTTAAAATGTAGCACTCATTACTCAATTTGTATTTTTGTATTTTTTAATGTTCCATTGTTGTATTGTTCCATGTCTGTACTGCTAACAGCCCACTTTCTCAGCTGGCATGGTAGTTCATTTTCATATTTTTAGTGTGCAAAGCAGCCCTATTTTTAAAAGACCTTTACTTACAAGATAGATATTTATTATTAAAGCAATACTGACAAGTTCCTATAAAAATCATAGGAACGTGTCAGTATGAAGTAAATGCTGCACATGGAATAGTTCCCCTCAAAGTCGCCACAGCCCAGCGAACCTGTGTGCAGCAGACCGGCTGACACCACTAATAGATCTTCCGCGTTGCTTTAGTGATGCTGGGCTGGGGGCGGAGCGATCCTTTGATAGGCTGAATTCCTGCTTTCATTCGTAATCAGCCTATGGAAGGATTGTGTCGCTCCCAGCCCAGCGTCACTGAACACTTCAGAAGATCATTTAGCAGTGTCGGAGGGTCGAGTGAACGCAGGTTTGCGGGGGACTTTGAGGGGAACTATTCCGGGTGCAGCATTTACTCAATACTGACACATTCCTAAGATTTTTATAGGAACGTGTCTGTATCACTTTAAGGCACAGGTTTTATATAAAAGCAACCACAGCTTTTGAGAGACCTGTGTTTTTGTGATAATATATTGCTTACAATTTAACGGGATAAACAAGGGTCCATTTTCTTACACAGGCGCTATCTTGCACAAGTGCCAATTGCAACATGTCAAGTCTTTGATATGTTCATAAATTAGCCCAACAGAAAGTGCACACATTTACAACTAGCATCTTATATCTCATCCATTCCTGTTTTTTGGCAAGAATCCCAGCCATATTCCTAGGCAATTCCTTGTGACTGTTCCAGTATGCAACCAAAGACAACTCTGTTTTGCTGCAGGGCCTCATAAAAGTATATATAGATAATAACATGTGGCATTACTCTAAAACAAATCTCTGCTCCTCCTTTCTTTAAATGTAAATTATGATTACACAGCTCTGCTAGAGAGGATTAACAGGAGGCTGTGGCATTACAAGGTTTCTCTGACTCATTCACTGCAGAGGAATCTGGCCACATTATTTTCCTCTTGTCCACGTCTAATTCCACCACACACAAATGCTTATACAGCCTGACACTAGCTGAAGGGAGATGGTTTACGCAAGCTACACTGCTTCACTGGAACAGTACAGGTATGGGACCCGTTAAGCAGAATGCTCAGGACCTGGGGGTTTTCTGGATAAGGGGGTCTTTCTGTAATTTGGATCACCATGCCTTAAGTCTACTGAAACAAATAAATAAATAAATAAATTGTGTTGTCTTAAATCACAATTATGTCTTACAATCAAGTATAAGGTACTGTTCTATTATTACAGAGAGAAAAAAATCATTCTGAGCTACGGTACTGGCTAACACCAACCTGTATGCATATTACAGGGTTTTTGGGCAGACAAGTCCCAGTAGTCGCTACACATTACCCACTCAAGTAGCAAATGGCAGCAGTGAATTTGGGAGCCTCTCCGTCAGCTGAAATACAACAGCAAAGAATATATTTTGCAGATCAGCCTAAAGGGGCAGCTCAGCTTCAAAACAAAAATGTACTGGTTTCAAATAGTACACTACAGGTAACATTCTTTTATTTGCTTTCTACTCCTTTTATTATTTTTCTTATTTTAAGATTTAAATTGGATTTGTTTTGAACTGTTAAACTCTACATACATGGGCTTATTTATCAAAAATCTAATTTGTGAGGTTTGAGGTTTTTTTATTACTTCATTTAAAATCACAATTAAAAAAAAACAAACGTTTGCTGATTTATGAAAAAATCTGAATTTAAAAAACTCAATTGAATACAAATGTGAAAAAAACTTGAATACCTCAAATTTTTCTTAGTTTAAATGGTTAAAAAAAAAATCTAATTTGTTTTCCAAACTTAAAAAATAAAAAGTATTTATTTAAAAAAATCGCTTGATTTTTGCCTATGGCAACTCCCATTACCTTCTGCATGACCTCACCAGCTTTAAGATGCCAATTAGAATTTGTGAGGTTTCTGTGCAAAAAAAAAAAAATTCGAATCGTGCAAAAATTCGAATTCAAGCCTTGCTAAATCGCGCCCTTACATTGACATTTCTTAGCAGCACCGGGGACGTGTATGCAAGGTATCCAGTATGCTCTGGACCTAGGGTTTTCTGGATAAAGTGCTTTTTCTGTACTTTGGATCTCAATAAAAAAAAAAAATCTACTAAACTGTAGTTAGGATCAAGTACAAGCTACTGTTTTATTACTACAGAGAAAAATGAAATAATTTTGAAAACTGTAGGTTACTTGATTAAAATGGAGATGGACTTCCTGTAATTCAGAGCTTTCTGTATAAGGGATTTCCTGATAACGGATCCCATATCTGTATTCAATTATAACATCTGCTTTGTTACAGACTTTGTAAAGCCCAGAGAGCATGGTCATTATGGGCTGAGCTACAACCTACCGTATGTAAAAGTTTAGAGCAGGGGTGTCTAGACTTTACCAGAGTTTTTAGCTAAGTTATGGCATCTTTGCCAGCCTTAAAGGACAAGGAAAGTTAAACTAAACTAAAGAAGTAGGCTAGAAATGTTGTACTTTACGAGCTTCTGTACCAGCCCTGGGCAATCACAGCCCTTTAGCAGTCAAGATCTGTGTTTCCAAAGATGCCCCAGTAGCTCCCCATCTTCTTTTCTGCTGATTCACTGCACATGCTCTGTGCTGCTGCTGTCACTTACTGTGCTTAGGGACCCACTCACAATATACAGTACACATAGAATATAAGTGTCACAATATAAGACTGATTAGTAATTAGTACAGATAATTACTACATGGCAGCACAGAAACCAGTGCAATTAGCATCGGAATTTAATAATCAGCCCTGTAGCATCAGCTTATATTACAGACAAACCTCATTTTCTGCTAGATAATTTGCAATGACCCCTAACGTCTCAACAGCTGCTCAGAGCCCACTGAGCATGCGAGTGCAGTATATAAAACATGGCATTTTTAGCCCTATTCATTTTTAATGTTTAGTTCTCTTTTAAAGGGGAACTGCAGCTAAATTAAAATAAAAAAAATGACAGTAAAAGAAAACATAATTCTAACTAACTTTCCTTTGTATATTAATTTACACATTTCAAACGGTTATTTACAGATCAGTTGTTAATTGGCTGTTTTTTTTTTTATACATTGTTTCAAGAGTCAGAGTTAGCAGTGCAGAAAATAAAAAGTGGCAGACAGATACATATTAAGTAGCAATTATATTTACAAATAATATGTGCTTTATAATTATTTTTCACTTTCATTATTAATAAACTGCAATGGGAATTTCATATAATTTCAGTGAGAAAAAAAGACAGTGTTTTATTTAAACGCCAATTTCTCAAGCCATTCTTTTACATATCTTCATAACAGTAAACAGCCAGATGGGTGATCTAAGGCCCTAATCTAAGGCCCTAATAAAACCAACTCTGCAGATAATGTTAGGTTGACTGGTTGCTGGTCACCAACTCAAGATATAGTGGGAAATGACAATGTACGTTTTGGGCAGCCCTTTTTGTACGTTTTGTACAGTAAATTAGCAACCTGGCATACCGAGCTCAACTGCAAAAATAGTAGAGAAAGGTAAAAAATAAATGAAATCTATAAAAAAACAATAAAAATTATTTCCAAAAAGTAACACAAACCTTGTTAGGGTTCATTTAGAATTCAAATGAGTGCACAGAACAGTGTGCAAAGTTTCACCATGTTTTTTTACCTAAAATGTAGTTTGTTTTATTTTTTAAAAAAAAGGTTTAAAATTATGCAACCCAAAATGTATTTTTTTCACAGAATTCCAATTATGGTCACAAGGAGGCATTTCACACGGCACATCTGTGTATCCTTGGAGTTCAACTAGTCATATTCATAGCAATTAAACCATTCATAATTCATACAATTTTTGATTATGTGATCACAGGCAATCCAACTCAGGATAAACAAATATGGTCACACAGCATAATCTGAATGGAATAGTCCAAACTCAGTTTTGATTTCTTTAGTACTCAATGGTGTCGTTTCTACTATGCTATATTTGTTGATGTTATGGACAGCCTTGCCAGAGAGGGATTACAATCCACTAAATGCACAGCGTGATTCAATTATCTGATTAAAAATTATTACTACAATTTGGGGAGGGGAAGGACTGTAAAGAAATCAGATTCTTAGAGTCTTGGGAAAATAATTCATAAATATTATACCTTCCACCACATTTAGGGGCAAATTTACTTACCTCTGAAAATTAGCCAGCGACGGCTTCGCTCACAGCGCAACATTCGCCATGTGTAGATTTGCCCGGAAAACGCTAATTCACTAAATCCGAAGTTGCATCCAGGGTGCCGAACGCTGGCCAAGTTGCGCTAGCGTTACTGCACCAAGCAAAGCGAGGTTGCGTTAGTGTTGCCTAATTTCAATATGGCGGGAATGGACGTATATGTTGCAGCAAATCCATTACACTACACAAGCCCGGGAAACCATAAAAGAAAATAGAGTTATTAAATTGCCCTACACATGAGCCCACTGTATAGTTTATGTGCCATATGTTGGGAAATGTAGGGGGGAAGCGGGTTACCCCAAAAAAAAATTATGCTCTTTTGCAGCCTATCACCCTGAAAAAAGGAAACGACGCCAGCGTTTTTTGGGTCTTTTCAAATTTTGAGGAAGTCCTATCTACTCTATTGCACTTCATCTGGTCTGAGGTGGCGAAGGCAAGTCTGGCGCAAAGGGTAATGTTCAGTAAAATCCGCATCTTAGTGAAATTGCGTAGTTGCGTCTGTTCGCCAGAGCACAAATTCGCAAGGCGTTAGGGAGCAAAGTACCACTAAAGTATATCTCCTTCGCTAGCGAAATTATGCCAGCGACCGTTAGTAAATCTATGAAGTACCGAAAGCACATCACGCTGGCGAATTTTAAGTCTTAAGTAAATTTGCCCCATAGTTTCTGACCATTGTTTAGGGAAAGTCTAAATTTATTTTCTATGAATATCAACCTAATTACAGAGCAACCCAATTAGGGCAATTGTTAAAAATATTGTGGTCATAGACGTTAAGATTTTTAAAAGATTTTTTCATCATCGTAAGACCAATCATTGTACGATTTGTCCATCAACTAAAAAGACCATACAAGCGATATTGTCTAGTTAAAGTCAGGAAAATGGTAGCTGCCAGCTTGGCCCTGCAAACTATTGTACAATGGATAAATTTCACTGTGAACAATTAAAATTTTCTAACCGATGATCGCTTTTCTGACCGATGTTGGATGAAAAATCGGTAGATGCATGATTGTTCGGTGCCAAAAACTATGGCCAGCATTAATATAACATTATAAAAAATTCCCTCTAGGGAACTTTGTCCTTTGACCATTGGGGGGGAGGAGCATGTCATAAATCAGTGCACAGCACAAAGGAGTTACAATACCCACAGGTAAGTTAATACTGAAAATGAGGCCTCCTCCCAGCCGCCGCTACTGCAAGCCTCAACTGGACTGCACTCACACCAAAACTGAAAAAAAAAATCTGAAATGAGCCTGTAATGCGTTTTGGAGCACATTCCTACAAAACAAAGTGACCTAAGGGCAAAATAACTAACCTACATTATGCATTTCTACAGAATGAGAATGGAAAAATAAAATCCCTAAAGATGTTAACCTAAAAAGAACTCATAAGCATATTCACTCTTAAACTGGCCATAGACGCAAAGATCCGATCGTACGAATCCTCTATTCGTACGATTTTCGAACCGTGTGTGGAGAATCCCGACATTTTTCGTCCCACAGAGATCGGTCGTTCAGTCGATTGGACAGGATAAAAGATTTCTGTCGCCGATATCTCTGCATGTATTGCCGATCTGACGATTTTCAGTGGGAGACTGTCACTAGCTTTGTCACACATAAACTTTCGTTTGATTGCTGTTAGGGGCAGAACATCGGCTGATCTGTTCTTTTACTACTTTATTTAAACTGAAGTTTAGTGGCAGGTCGGGAGATGGAGAAGTCCAATCGTTCGAGGATTCGTACGATCGGATTTTGGCGTCTATGGCCAGCTTTAGGGCAGTACCCAATGGGGAGATTTGTCTCCCACAATTATTTATGCACAACTGAGAGCGACTAATGTCCCAAAAATGCATCTACATTAAAAATAACTATAATCGCCGGTGGTAAAACCTAAATATTACGAACCCGAAGTTTCATCCCGAGGCAATGCCCCCGACTGGCCCTAGTCAGCACTTGCCTGAAGACCATTGGGGATTGAAGCATTATAATAGGGTGACCTTTACAATTATATTTCTAAATAATGGAAATCTGATCATATCAGCACTTGGGATAGGATGACCATACTGTACAAATATCTGCTTGTTTGGCCATCTCCCTAACTTGCAGATACTATATTTATGTTTGACTTTAGCAAACTGGAACCAAAGTCGTATTAGCACAGGTGGTATAAAAGCACTGTTTATTTCCTATGGGTGCACAGAAAGATCTACAGCACCAACTATTTTTTTTCATGTTTCCTCCTTGCACCAGCAGACATATCTTACACACTACTTGATATGAATAAAGCACACACCAAATATTGTATGTAGGCCTACATCAACCTTATATCAAACATCACATAAGTGCCTGGGGCCACACTACCCTTAGGGTTGTTATACTTGGACTTTTGTTTGCAATTTATGACAGATGCTCAGGTTGCATTCTGGATAACAGGTCTCTGTACTCCATTTCAATATCATGAGATCATGAGACATCCTTCATCTGAAAGTAACCATGTGCAGATTCCTTCTCCTCCCCCCTCCCAAAAAAAACGTAGAATTTATATTTTGCAATGACCCAAACATACTGGAACACGACATATACAACATCAGAAACACTTACTTACTCATGTGCCTGTATTTAATGTAATCCAATTACTGAAGCCTGCTTCTGCACTGTTACCTAATTAACCGCAAAACCACAGAAGAAAAAGCTTACCTGCTCCATAGGCTTTGGCCACCAGCCATGCCAGATTGCAGGCAGCTTTAGCTCTATTAAAATCATAGTGGTCAAAGGGCTTGATGGACGGCACAATGAAGGTCCGCTTCACATCCTGACCTCCTTCGGCAATGTCCACCATGGTTACGATTTTTCTGGTCTTCAATCTTACATGTTTTAGATCATAAATCCTGTTGGGTTAGGTTATCCTTTTGTTGTAGTTATAACAGAGATCAGTATGGGATATGTCTAACCCCAAATTATCGTTTAGTTGTGACTTCTTACATGAAAGTCAAGTGGGACCACAACCCTCGGTGTTGATGCTAAACCACAATGAGTGGACGTCATTCAACTGAATAGTAAGAAGAACAGAGAATAGATAGCTGTCAGTGCCTAATGTTAGTGTTGATTCAGCCAGCTCATGTACAATAAATAAATGTCCAGAAAGACTTTGCTGGGGTGTTGCCCTTGTTTTCTAACACTTTTAGTGTTATATTGTAGTGTTCCCAATATCTGCCAGACTTCAGATCAATCCTTTAATGTATGAACATCACTTGATCCTGATTGTCCCTAAATTGTAAATGTTGATGAGTAATTATTGATGGAATCTTGTTGATCACTCAGTGATCATGTGCACATTTTCTATTGATAAACCAAATAAAGGCCCACAAAAAACACGGAGATGCGACCAGTGATCCTTTTCGCAGCAATGACCTTCTACGTGCGATCTTTTTAATGGAAAGAAGAAGCAGAAGGTCTGGTGCCGGGCAGATGCTGCTGCCAAGCGGAATACTCTGCAGGCAAAGCCATAGCAGCAGCCAGAGATTGTCTATAAATCAGTGACAGCGGGAATTCCTCTGGATAGGGCTCGTGCACGGAGAGATGCGATAGTCGCTACGTTACGGTATTTCGCTCTCTCCTCATCCTACTCTGCTGTGTGGACCATTACACACTGACCTGCTGCCACGCATCCCGCCAATACCATCAGCTCCGAGTGGGAAGCCACCGAATTCGAGTGTCCGCTATCACCGCGACTGTATCACCGCGACTGTGTGACCGCTGGCAGCAGCACTGCTTACCAATCGCTAGGGGACGAAGGCTGCATATACCGCTTTGGCTGCCGCTGCCCTGTACCGAGTCGTGCCCGATTACTCTACTACCTCGTATGTGACTACAGGAAATTTCCAAAAAGGATTTCGGGATTGAAAGGAGACATCGGATCCAAGGCCTTGACAGCGCTCTATTAGCCGAACCCCTCCTCTTTGGATTAGTCCATGGGCCGCTACTCCTCCTATCCCTCTATTCCTTTCTGTATCCTTTATCCTTCCACTCCACCCTCTATCCCTCCCCCGTTTCCTCTTCTCTCCGCCTGCCGCCGCTGCGGGTTTTCCTGCCGCACTGGATGAAAATAGTTGATAGTACTGCGCTTGCGTAAAGTGACTCAAAAACCCACACATGGTGCGCACGCGCACCAAATGCTTCTTTGGCGTGTGGAGTATCGTTTGCGCAGGCGCAGAATGCATATGCTCCCACGTAATACGGTGCCAGGTACTACAGCTCCGGGCGCTAGCAGAGCGCAACAACTTTGTTCCGGAAGTAGTAGTTTCCACTGCACTTTCGTTTCTCTGGGACAGCTTAATCGGCATGGGAAGTGAAGGAAGTGTCTGGTAACCCTCCCAACAGCCAGCAGGTAATCACTGGTCATGCGTTTTAACGCAAACATCTTATTGGTTGCTATGGTTTACTGCCCCAGGGCAGACCTAGTGCCTTTTATGACATATGCGGGATAGTGTTACCAAAAAGTTTGTTTGTTTTAGAAAACAGTATTCGTTTATTTACGAACAGAATGGAGTGATTGAGCTCGTTGTCAGTGTTCCTCTCGTGTATTCGTTTATTTACGAACAGAATGGAGTGATTGAGCTCGTTGTCAGTGTTCCTCTCGTGTATTCGTTATGGCTTGTTTAAAGGAGAACTAAACTCTAAAAAATGAATATGGCTAACATGCCATATATTATATACCGAACTTGTTGCACCGGCCTAATGTTTCAGCTTGTCAATAGCAACAATGATCCAGGACTTCAAACTTGTCACAGGGGGTCGCCATCTTGGAAAGTGTCTGTGACACTCACATGCTCAGTGGGCTCTGAGCAGCTGTTGAGAAGCTAATCTTAGGGGTTGTTGCAAATTATCAGGCAGAAAAAGGTTTGTCTGTTATATAAGATGATGCTACAGGGCTGATTATTAAATTCTGATGCTAATTGCACTGGTTTCTGTGCTGCCATGTAATAATCATCTGTATTATTTACTAATCAGCCTTATATTGTGACATTTATATTCTATGTGTACTGTATATTGTGAGTGGGTCCCTAAGCTCAGTAAGTGACTGCAGCACAGAGCATGTGCAGTGAATCAGCAGAAAAGAAGATGGGGGCTACTGGGGCATCTTTGGGGGCACAGATCGTCCCTGCTAAAGGGCTGTGGTTGCCTTGGGCTGTTACAGACACATTTCTAGCTACTTATTTAGTTAAGCTTTAGTTCTCATTTAAAGGGGAATTATAACCCTCTTGTTCAAAGAAGACATATAGCATACCTAAATACCTCTCCAATCTTCTAGGCAATAATGAATAATATATTTTGCTGGTTTCACTTTGGGCTAAAAATTAATATCTTTAAAAATGGGCCCTTTATTGGATCTTCCTATAGATCTGTTTCAAATGAGGAGGTGGGCAAGTCCTCACGGTTGCTGCCACAAACGCAGTGGGAGGGGAATAGCCAGCCACAGCCCTGCATTCACACAGGCGAAAACAGGCTTCAATTTTCTGTCAGGTCAACCTTGCTACTTGTTGGCCCCCTGCCCAGCCTGGGAAAGGCGTCAACAGGTAGTGAAACAGATGGGTGCGACTTGCAGTTTTTTTTTGCAGAATGTTTCAATAAATCAACCGTAAACACTACTTTTTTTTAATCAGTTCATCTGTATTTAAAGGAATAATGCACTGGCACATTCAAAGTTTTTCACACAATATGACTCATTTGACATGAGCTCAGCGAATAGGATTTTTGCTAAACATACTTTTTAATTATGAAATATCTATGGTTTTTATTTTTCTCTGCTGCTCGGCCTCATACACTAGGAAATTGGAATCAGACTTAAGCTGGCCATACATTGGCCCATAAAGTCTATCGACTTGACCCATCCAGACCCATATTAACAAACAAGCAGATCCCTTCCCAATTTGCCTATCTATCCACTGGGAAAATATGGTTTACCCAGTTAAGCAAATAAGTGGAAAATACAGGGGCCTTGGGGACCTTATCAACACTTATGATGTCCTCACCCATCAGGGATTTTCAATGCTGGCCAGATAACAGGGTATCGGGTAGGCCTTGCCGCATTTGTTCTGGAAAAATATACTAGCTTTTATATAATTCTATTTTTTCTATTAAAAACAATCACATCAAAGATCAGTGTTACCAGCCTGTTGGCAATCCTAATCGGCTTGTGTGAGGCCAACTTAAATTACTTGTTACCAAGTGGTAAAAAAAAAATTCCTTGGAAACAGAAAAAAAATAAGCCCTTTCTTCCCTGGTGCAGCATTTGTTAAGGTTGGCAACTCTGGAAAATTAGAAAATCCAATTATTTGGCAAGACCACAAGTGGCACGTAAAAAGGTTAAAAGTCATCTTATAGTCCTCCCCAAAGTGCAGCAATTGTTTCTAATCAAGATCACTTGTATCCTTAGCAGCAGTGTTAGCACAAACTGGAATGCTCCAGGCCAAGCTGCCAAAAGTTCTGTTTTTAGGCATGATCACATTTTTTCATAAATGACTCCTTCGTGTTTACTAATTCTATAGTGCATAAATAATGTATGCTCTATTTGGTACATAAAAAAAAGATCCCTGTAATTTAGGCTTTAGTGCAGGTTAGAAGAATGTTAGATTTGCCATATTTACAACGTCCGTAAGTTTTTAGCAGAAACTGTAAGGAGCATTTACTTGTCTGAATTGTCTGATGTCTTCTCTTCACTTCCGGCATTTTAACATCAGTCAGCATTGGAAAAGGATCAACGACACTGCTAAGTTGAGCCCAAACACAGATAATCGGTCATCAACACCATTATCGGGACAAGGCATCGGGACAAGAGGGGAAAAAGAAAGCCTTTAAACACTAATATTCTATAGCTGTGGAATTTTCAGCAGGCATAACCTGTGTTTTTGCACAGTGAAAAATATCTATAAATATATATATTATATAATGTTGACTTAAAAAGCTATTTCCAGATGTGCTTTACTGTTTATCAGCTCTGATAGAAAACTTTTGTTTCTGGGGCAGCACATTTTGGATGAAAGCATGTGCAATAAATGTATTTTGTAATGGTGTATAGTAGACCTACTAGAATGTGCTCACCTACTCAGGGAGTGAGGTAATGTTAGAATAGGGATATTCCATATGTAACTAGGCTGTGCCCTTTGCCCAGATCAGCCCTGATGATGGTGGTTAGTATGTGTTTCACTCTTAGGGCTTGAGAAAGGAGGGATTCCTCTCTGAATGTCATTGCATTCAATTATAAGTTGATGCTGTCATTAGAGTAGTGAGTATCTACTTATCAATATTCAATCAATTCAGTTCATTGTCAGGCTAAAAGCTCAAACAAACCAGAATATCTATCTGAAATAAAATATGAGACTGTATTTGCGCTCATGTGTTTTTCCCTACAGGTCTGCAGCATGCGTCTGTTCCTGCTAGTTGCTTTATACCTTTCACCAGTATATGGGGACTATACTGACGAGTGGATTGATCCCAGTGATATGCTTAACTATGACGCAGCCTCTGGAAAGATGAAAAATAAACCCCAGGTATAGAATCTCTGCTTTTTTCAATTTCATATTCTGTAAACAAGAATTCTACGTCTCAGATTGTCCTGTTTTACTAGATAGACTTTGTGAATTTTCAATATTTAGCAGTTATTGTATATTCTTTTTAAAAGATAACTAACTCACTGGTTGTGGTGATTCTTGTTGGTAGCTACACTTCATGGTGAACAATTCTCCTGAATCTGTTCAGTGTGATGACGTGCCACACTTCTAGGCAGCTGAATAGACAAACCTATGGGGTATTGAGTTCTGAACATTTTCTTATAGGGCACCAATCATAACTAATATCATTTCCTAAGTAAATACACTATGTGAAAGTTCAAGAAATCAGATTTTTAAAACAGTTAGAATTGTTTGTATAATGTAAATCATCAGCTCACTATACCTTCTGCAAGATCATCCCTATCTCCACTGCAGTTCTAGCTGAGGCAGGCATCTTGGATTTCACTGGCTCCTCCTACCTATATCTTCCCAGCCAACTGCAGCTCTGAAATCTCACACATGCTCAGTTGAAATTCCTTGTTGCTTATCAACCCTTCTAAGCTATTTTCAAAATCAGCCAAACCTGTGTGTTAGCTGCTGTACAGTAGTGCTGCCACCTGCTGGAAGTTAGTGTGTGCCCTTCATTTGCATAATAACATCACCAGCAGGGGACAAGATAGGGAAATCTCCTGATACTTCTAGTGGAGGAGTTTACTAAAACAAGGCATTCTGGGTAGAATACTCAAAGCAGTGTTACAATCCGAGCATGCTCCTGAAATTTGCATATTAGTGTCTCTGTTATAGTTTCAGTATGGCCTCCCTCAGTGAAAGAACCCATTTGACAAAGTAAGGGATTTTTTAAAACCTGCAGTTTTTTTCAAAAAACGATGTGTCGTTTGATTAAACGTGTTTATGTTGTACTGGTCAGATTGTTAATATGTGTTCGATTTTGGCTGTGATAGGTGCCCTTTATGGGGTGGATGAAAGCATTTTACCGTCTCTACTTTTTAAGTTTGTTTACTTTTTAGTAACTGTTTGGATTTGTCCAATAAAGAGGTATTGTTATTATTGATGCATTTTTATAAAGAGTAAGGATCTTTATCATCACTGTATCATTTACTATTATAACTACGCAATATCTCATTTTCCTGCAGGTGGAAAGTACACAATCCTACTATTCAGTAGAAAATACTGTTTCACAGGTATGAGAACTTGGCGCATGAAGTTATAAATCATAAACAACTAGATAATTTGGTGTATCACTTTTTTTCTGTTGTCTCAGGGGGACACAGGCAACAAATGGGGTTAAGCTCCACCCTCCAGGAGGCAGTACACTTGAATTATAATTTATAATTAATGTTTTTAAAAATTAGTGGTGAGCACAACTTTCCCATGCTTGTTATAGTTTATACAGGAGCAGTGGCCAGCTCCACGTTGTAGCTCCCACCCTTTCCAGCTATAGGGGCAAATTCACTAAGATTCGTAGTTGTGCCAGCGTCCGCTTCGCCGGGATTCGCCAGGCGTATTTTCGCCAGCGCTACGCAAATTCACTAAAATCCGAAGTTGCGTTAATTTGCCAAGCAACTCGAAGTTACGATAGCGATGCTTAATTTGCATACGGCGCCAAATTGAAGTTACAATGGAGGTATATGTAGCATCACTACACAAGCCTGGGAAACCTTCAAAACGGCAAATAAAATTTTTATTTTACCCTACACATGTGCCCACTGTATAGTTAAGGTGCCATGAGTTAGGGGTTGTATTTTCCTGCAGGTGGAAAGTACACAATCCTATTATTCAGTAGAAAATACTGTCACAGGTAGAGGAACTTGGCACATTAAATTTTAAATCATAAACAACTAGATAGTTTGGTGTATCGCTTTTTTTCTGTTGTCTCACAGGGACACGGAACATATGGGGTTAAGCTCCACCCTCCAGGAGGCAGGACACTCCAATAATAATTAAGGGGGCCCTACACTGTACCCAATCCAATCAGTTTTTCAAGTACCCTCTTCAAGGAGGATGGACAGCCAGTATATGAAGAGACTTCTACAGTCAGCCAACGCTGACACCCTGGGTAACACCAGGTGCAGGGCTACCTGTATCCTTTAGTTTTAGACCCCTTGGTTGGATAGCCCATCTGAGTCAGCTCCGTTGCCCATTTTGAGCTGTAAAGGCCACCCAGACATTCCCTGCAATCCTGGTCAGAAACACATAGTCTGGCCCTCTCATTGCTATTAAATTCTCACAGTAACTTCCCCCAGCGTCTCTCCCCCCTCACAACATCAGCTCTGGGCTCCCTGTCTTCCCTACTGCTTGGCCGTTTCCACGGAAACCTCCATGGGTCCCTCCTCTGCTCTCTCTACCTGGACAATCTCCTCTTGAATGCCATGACGGAAGAGAAAGCCAGGGAGGATCTACATCAAGAAATATCACTTCTTCAGGATTTCAGCTGTACCATCAAGTAGTCAAAATCCAACCTACACCCAAGTCATTAGATGACATACCTGGGTTTCAAATACAATACGATTTCGCAGTTAGTATGCTTTCCCCAGGACAATTAGACCAGGATCAGAGATCGGATACGGCTGTAGCTCTGCACTCGGAAACCTGCAGTGTACATGGCAATGAATTTGCTCAGGTTAATGGTATCATCCACATCCCGGCTTCCTATCCACAAGCCAATCCTGGGCAACATGGGATTGGACTGTAATATCCACGGATGCCAGCCTACAGGGTTGGGGTGTGACATGGGGAAATCTATCTGCAAAAGTTCTATGATCTCCCAAGGAGTCCAAACTGCCAATAAACATTTTGGAGTTATGAGCTGTAAAATTAACCCTCACCCACTGGTCCCATCATGTACAAGAACAGGTGGTGCTTGTACAGAGCAATAATGCCACAACATTCCAGGAGTGTCCAATATGAAAGCAGATTTCCTCAGTCTAAACCAGTCTGGACCTGGGGGAACGGGAACTTCACCCATAGGCCTTCGCAGAGCTTGTGCGATGCTGGAGTCAGCCCCAGATCGAGCTTATGGTGTCCAGATCCAACTGCAAAGTGTCGAGATTTTTGGTCCGCTACCGGGACCCAGTGGCAGCATGGGTGGATGCCATGACTCAACATTGGTGATTCGACCTGGTCTATGTCATTCCACCTCTTCCCATGATGACGCAGTCGCATGTCACAGTAATTGTAGTAGCTCTAAACTGACCTTGGAGAACCTGGTTACGTCTTTGTCTGGACTTGCTCCATGAGGTCAGTGGGAGCCTCCTGGGATTGACGCCACTCTGCCTCACTGGATTAGATCTGCAAAGCAGCTACCTGGTCCTCTGTGCACATGTTCAAAAAATTCTACAGACTAGACATGTTTGCTTCGGCTGAAGCTTCTTTTGGCTGCAAGGTCTTGTACTCAGTGGTGCAACAATGTGTCCACTTCTAACTCATATCCCGCCTTCCTGCTGCTTTAGGTATGCTTTAAGTCCCCAAATGTTTCCTGTGTCCCCTTGAGACAACAGTGATACTTATGATACCACTCTTCTTTTGTACAAACTGATTGGATTAGATAAAGTGTAGGAGTGTTGAGCCGGAGTGGATCTGACACGCCCTATTAATTATTATTTAAGGGTTCTGCCTCTTGAAGGGTGGAGCTTAAGCCCATATGTTCCCTGTGCCCCCCTATCAACTATAAAGAAACAGATTTAACGGTATCAAAAAATCTTATCCATGGCTTGATAAAGGAGTGAAACTACTCCGAAACATTGCAGATGTGGTAATGTACTTGTTATAATATAATTTCACTGGATATGAATGTTAGGTGCCATTTGTAGGTGCTGATTAATAAACTTTTAAACAAAAATAAATATATATATTCACTTTAACTGCGCATTTAAGACAATGAAAGAGCAATATTTAAAGACATTCTGTTTGCAAGTAGTCTTAAATGATTTAACCATTTGCATTTGTTTTTCTGCAATTTGCATTCTGTCCACTGAAAATGTCTACCCAAAAACTCAGTCTGGCTTCTGCTACATGAGTTACATCAGCCCGGGGTCCTTTTATAGGAGCACCTCACCATCATCTTGCTTTTTCTGGATCTGGAAACCTCTTAAAATTATATTTTCTTTCCATAATTTTATTTGGGGGAAACTTCACCTTTTGGGTTTTACTAGCAACTATGCACCAGTTTGGTCAAAAATGGAAGAGTAGAACCTGTGACCTAAAAAGACATGTAAGCAACTTAAGATAAAAATAATTGTAAAATTGCATTGAAACAGCTGTTTGGTTTCTGGTGGTCAGCAGAATAGACATGCTAATAACTCAAAACCTAAACATGCTAAATATTGAAGACCAGTTAAAAAAAACAGCTTAGTTATTTGTTGATTTTATAGCATAATAAACATTAATATAAATGTAAAAAAAGTTTTTCAGAATGTTCTGTAGCTGGTTAATTGCATATAGCTTTGTTAATTTCACCTCCCAGGATGCTACACAACAGCCTGCACAGAAAGCAAATGAACTGCATCAAAATCCAGACATGACTTGCTCAGCAGAATATCAGGAGTATAAGACAAAACTGGAAAACCTCAAAGGGCAGGTAAGCCTTTACTCTGGTTCCTTCATATGCCCAATATACACACTCATTTAAGGTAAAAGCTCTGCTGTTCAGCGGCAGCATACTGCCTTCAACATGAGTTCAATGAATTGTCAAACATATTTTTTGTCTATTGTTTTAATCATGAAAAAACAGGAAAACTGAAGCTACTCCATGGTTTGTTCTTGCGAAGGTAGATAAATATGATTACCAGTGCACAATTAATCCCCCCTTGATAATGAACACCTACTAACAAAACAGTTACAACAGAGGATGAAGGTGGGGAATACTATACTTATATATTGTAATATAATTATCTACCTCTCAAGGATCAAACATCTCCATATTTGTCCTGTTTAGCTCAAGAAATCACAAAACACCTACAGTATATTGTTTGTAAAACAAAAGTCAGTAGGCCCTGTTCATTGAACTTATTTTAAACTAGTGAGTTTACTGTCCCTTTAAGACAAACACATTTGTGATCCCCCCTTCATTATTTCCAGTAGCCAATTGTTAACTACAGTTTGATAGATTTGTTGATAAATTTCTCAGAGAGATTTCAGCCCCTGCGGAGGATGCTCCCTGGCTTCAGGCTTTGTCAACAACCAATGTATGAAATTTTAATATATACTTTGTAATAGAAGTAAAGCTTATAGGCTGAAAATCTATAACATATCACAAAAACAATGTTTAATACTGTCTTAGTATGCATCACACAGGGTGTTTATCTTTTTTACATTCATATTTAAGAATTATACTTTAATATAGATTTTTTTTAATTCCAGTTGGAGGAAACCAAAAGAATGGAGAAATCGAAGAGTAAAAGTCAAGCCATTTTTAAGCGGTACCTTAATAAGATTTTGATTGAGGCCGGACGCATAGGACTTGTAAGTATGGCTAGTTCTGTAAGCTTGACAAAAGCAAGCAGGGGGATGGCTAATGGTGTGAAATTCCAAACTGAAGACCTGCTGAACAAAAAGCTATATACTGTATATACCTGAGTATAAGCCGAGTTTTTCAGCATCCAGACTGAAAAAGTCTACCTTGGCTTATACTCGGGTCAGCGGTACCCGACCCGAGTAGCTGAGATTGCAGTCACTTTTAATCATTCCTATACCAACAGTACACTTGGGGAGAGACTGCAATATCCCACAATGCCCTCTGTTGGTTATATGAAAGAATAACAGTGCGCCCTCTGTTGGTTATATGAAAGAATAACAGTGACTGCAATATCACACAGCACCCTCTGTTGGTTATATGAAAGAATAACAGTGCGCCCTCTGTTGGTTATATGAAAGAATAACAGTGACTGCACCCTCTGTTGGTTATATGAAAGAATAACAGTGCGCCCTCTGTTGGTTATATGAAAGAATAACAGTGACTGCAATATCACACAGCGCCATCTGTTGGTTATATGAAAGAATAACAGTGACTGCAATATCACACAGCGCCATCTGTTGGTTATATGAAAGATTAACAGTGACTCCAATATCACACAGCACCCTCTGTTGGTTATATGAAAGAATAACAGTGACTGCAATATCACACAGCGCCATCTGTTGGTTATATGAAAGAATAACAGTGACTGCAATATCACACGGCGCCCTCTGTTGGTTATATGAAAGAATAACAGTGACTGCAATATCACACAGCGCCCTCTGTTGGTTATACGAAAGATTAACAGTGATGGCAATATCAAACAGCACCCTCTGCACATGGTAGTGGGACAGTGGGACAATGCACACAGTAATCCGTTTGGCAATTCTCTGTCACCATCAACTTTGCAAAGAAGTCCGGTTGATCGCTGGGGGGGTCGCTTTGGCAGAATGTGCGCTGCTGGGAGACAGGGCTGTAGTTGTGTCTAGGCTTATACTAGAGTCAATAAGTTTTCCCAGTTTTCGTAGGTAAAATTAGGTACCTCGGCTTATACTCGGGTCGGCTTATACTCAAGTATATACGGTAATTCAAAACCACAATGAATAAAATATGAAGACCTGTTGCAAGTTGTCTCAGAATATCACTGCCTACAAGATAACAAGTTAAATTAGAGGAACAGTTCAGTGTAAAAATAAAAACTGGGTAAATAGATAGTATGTGCAAAATAAAAAAAATTTCTAATATAGTTAGTTAGCAAAAAAATTTAATGTATAAAGGCTGGAGTGACTGGATGTTTTAACAGAACAGAACCCAATTTCCTGCTTTTCAGCTCTCTAACTCTGAGTTAGTCAGCGATTTGAAGGGGAGCTACATGGGACATAACCGTTCAGTGAGTTTTGAATTGTTCCATAGCATGCAGCTCAGATTCAAAAGCAACAGTTATGACCCAGGTTCCCCCCCCTCAAGTATCTGATTACTTCCTGGTAACCAATCAGTGGAAACAAATAGAGCTGCAGAACAGGAAGTAGTGTTCTGGCTATTATGTTACACATCCAGTCACTCCAGCCTTAATACATTACATTTTTGGCTAACTAACTATATTCAAAACATTTTTTATTTTGCACAGCCTATCTATTTACATAATTTTTTTTTTTATACTGATCTGTTCCTTTAAAGGTCAATTACCAATGCCAAAATAAAAATCTACCTAGTAAAAGAAAACATTCTAAGCAACTTTCCAATATACATTTATTATTTATTTTATATTGTCAGTGTTTTAAAAACTATTGCTATGGAAAGCAGCATTTGCCTAACTCCTGGTTGTTCATTTATTTACAATGTTGCAAAAAGAGTTCCCCAGCAAAACAGGTCAGTAATCAGCTGGCTTGTCTTACATTGTTTCAAAAGTCCTAAGGACAGAGAATAGAACATAGACAAACACTGCTTTCAATAGTTTACATACACAAATAATTTGAAAACCATAGAACAATTGTAATCAATGTTAATGGCAATTAGAATTATGTTTTCTTTTATAAGCAAAAACATTTTTTTGGGTTGACCATGCCTTTAAAAGCAGTGATCCCCAACCAATGGCTTGCGAGCAACATGTTTCTCACTGACCCTTTGGATGTTGCTCTCGGTGGCCTCAAAGCAGGTTCTTATTATTGAATTCCTGGCTTGAAGTAAAGCATACGATTCATAAAAAAACCTGCATGGTGCCAAACCGGTCCTCCTGTAAACTGCCAGTCCAAAAAGGGACTACCAAATACAGCCCTTGTTTAGCATTCCCAGAGACTTTTTTCATGGTTTTGTTGATCCCGAACTCTTTTTACATTTGAATGTGTCTTACGGTTAATAAAAAGTTTGGGGACCCTTGCTTTAAAGCATTGTTTTTACAAAATGTGTTTGTATAAAATAAGTTTGCTAACATGCAATATCCTTTCTGTTTATCTTAGCCAGATGAGTCTTACCCTAAAGCTCAATATGATGCAGAGGTTGTGCTCACAATGGAGATGCTACAAGAAATTCAGAGTTTCCTGAACAATGGAGACTGGAATGTGGGAGCACTTGATGATGCTTTGAGCAGCACTTTAGTGCAATTCAAGCACCATAATGAGGAAGAGTGGAAGTGGAAATTTGAGGACAGTTTTGGAGTGGATGTATACACATTATTTATGGTATAGAAGGAAGAGCCAGACTTAAAAAAAAAATATGGAGTGTTTTTTTTGTTGCAGCAACATATTTAAAGGGCCAGTTTGGCATAAAATTGAAATCAAAACTTCAAATATTTAAAAAATTCATGGCTTAAATAGCCACATGCTCAGCCAAATGGGGCCAAAATGATTGTTGGTGCAAAAAGCTGGTTGGTTGGTTGCTTTGGGTTACTTGCTATGGATTACTTCCCAGGTTTAAATTGCCCAGTGTTGTTAAATGAGGCACGATGCAATCTATTATCACCTTCTTTCTGTAACCCCTTAAGTGGAGCATTTTACCACCTAAAGAACTAGCCATTTAAGTTGTTGTTGCAGTTATGTCCTTATTTCAATTGTTTCCATCTGACAATAAGCTATTGTTCTCCAATCTATATTTTTGCACTCTGGTACAGGCAGTAAGTCTTGCCAACTTTGAGTTTACCACAGGGTTTTTTTTAACATAATGGTGAAATCATAATACAAAGAATCCAGGTGCACATTTTGGAGATATGTATTTTCAGTAGGAGGGGCATCCGTAAGAGTAATTCTTCTTTTTCTTTATTTTTATATGACCTGCAGCTCATCCTATGTGTGTTGTGCTTAGTTAAACTTATTGCCACAGAGATCTGGACTCACATTGGCTGGTTCACCCAGTTAAAACGCCTCCTTATCTTAAGCATTGTGATCAGCTTTGGCTGGAACTGGATGTATTTATATAAGGTAAGCCCCCTCATCCCACCCCACCCCCACCCTCAGAAAGCAACACTACACAAATGGAAGAGGATGCCAGCGACTAACCTAAGTGCAGGTATGGTATTGTAGTAAAAATGATTCATGTTCAGTATGTATATTATTCTAAAATTAAAATGGTGAGAACAATTGGCATGTAGAACATTGTGGACCCCTTCCACTCATGGAACAAAGATAATTGGGTGACATTTCTAAAATGTCAAACAAACTAAACTAGATTTAGACCATTTTAAGCATTTCATTAGGTAAATTGAAGAAAATATTTTTATGTTGCTTCTGTCTGGAAGTTGTATTTGACTTGCATCCCCTTCACACAGCTGCCTACAACAAAGTGTGCTGCTTTCACCTTCCTAACAATTCCACAGGTTCCCCATACAACCCCCTGAGGCTGTTTATCTGTCATTCACAAGCTTATTCCCCACCTTATCCATCTATGCAGTCATCTAGGAGGCTATTTTGCTTGACCCAAGGTTACCACCTGGTTGGTTTTTAACTGGCCTGGCTGGTAAATCGCCAGCCAGGGCCAGAATTAAAAATAGACAGGAAATTCATCACCCCATATGGTGTCACCACCCACTCCCGTACCCAAAGGTCGATTTTTAGTCAATGAAAAAGGTGGCAACCGCCTAGATTGACTTCACTTTTCCTTCTCTGGTATATTTTACTTCCCCTATTGCACCTTCTTTCTCTCTCTTTGCTCTGTTAGTTGTACTGGCTGAATTTCAAGTTAACCTGAATAAGATACACCTTAGGTGTCCTCTATAATTTGGTGCACATAATGTATTATTTATTTACTCTTAACACCTCCTCCTCTCGCTCTATGCATTTTCTCCCTGTCAGTTTTAGACTTTCCTGCTAACATTGCCAATTTGTGATATCATGTACGTGTATAATGCAATGTCAAGTACATGTTTTTGACACTATATGATTCCTTTAAATGTCATCATTCCCTGTGTATGTCCTTGACTGGCACAGAACAATCCATTCTACCCTATGTTACCATATAATGTCTTTAAATATGCTTCACAAGATAACCCCTGACTAGACTGACAGCACTTACTCATCCTTCCAAGTGTATAGCCTTCCCATCTGGAGGCACATCCATTTTTGTTTTTTCTATATGTATATTGATTTTTCATCTGTGTCTGATCCCTGTTGCTCAATGCTGCAGAATGTTGGTACAATGGAAAAATGGACTCTAGCAGATTCATACTTAGACTGTGGCTTCCATATATGATTCATTGGGGTAAACCGAATACCTGGGTTTTCATATAAAAAAATATTAATCATTAATATTGATGATAAGGCTGACCTCTATTCATTCCACTGGTCTTGCTGTGAATTATATTCTGCTGTTACAGTACTCCCAGGAAAGTCATTGTTTGAATTTTTGTTTCCTGACAGGTTGCCTTTGCTGAGCGCCAGGCAGAACTAGCAAAGTTGCAGGACTTTGACAAATGTAGTCAAAAGATCAGCTGGTCCGAGAGCCTGTTTGGTGAGCCCTTCATTCATAAAAGCTAGTGGGGATAAATAAAAGCATAGTGTTCATATTGTAGAAACCCCATAACCAACATTCTTATTACAGGTGCGGGACCTGTTGCCAGAATGTTTGGGACAGGGGGCTTTCCGGATAATGGATCTTTCTGTAAATTGGATGTTCCTTCCATAATTTGGATGTTCCTTCCTTAAGTCTACTAGAAAATCATTTAAACATTAAATAAACCTAATAGGCTGCTTTTGCTTCCACTAAGGATACATTATATCTTAGTTTAGCTCAAGTGCAAGGAACTGTTTTATTTTTACAGAGACAAAGGAAATTTTTAAAAATGTTGATTATTTGGATAAAATGGAGTTTATGGAAGACAACCTTTGCATAATTCGGAGCTTTCTGGATAATGGCTTTCCGGATAACGGATCCCATACCCGTACTAAAATTCAATGTATTTTTTTTATCTTCAGTAAGTTCGTGTTTTTGAAATAGTTTCTATAAACAATTAATCTGAGCACCTAGCATGAAACATAGCTGCAGGAAAGGCAAATACTATTTATTCAAACTAAAATCTTTCAGGATTTGATCTGCTGGTGTATTTTATTATATATTTTTTATATCTATATGAATATATTTTATTATATTTTGTAATTTTCCTTAAGGTTTAAATGCTAAAAAAATCCTTTTTTGGAAAACCACCAGTCCAAAGCATTCTAGATAATTAATCCCCATGGTCATTCCAGAAATGTACATACATATAGATACTTAAGAGCACAATTTTTTTTATTGGTTCACAATACCCTTTTGTAGGATTTGTAATATTAAATGTGATGCCTTCACTAAAATATTAGACTCCCCACATCACATGGGGGTCCGGTTGGCCATGCCCCAGAACTTTAGCTTAAGGGGAATATCAAACAATTCTTGCATTGATGAGCCAACACAAACATGACCTCGGTCAAAGATGCTGTCATTGTTTTATTAAAAGGTTCAAAAACCCTTTAACATAACAAAAATAAGCCTGGTGTGTTTTGTGGGCACTTAAAGGGATTGTTCATCTTCCAAACACTTTTTTCAGCTCAGTTGTTTTCAGATTGTTGCCCATAAACAAAAACTTTTTTTCCAATTACTTTCCATCTTTTATTTTCTACAATTTACCCAAAATTTTAGGTTAAAGTTTAATGTTCTTGTCTCTGGTGTTTCAGTCTGGCAGCTCAGTTATCCACAAGCATCTGAACTGTTACAATTTGATACATTTAGTTGATCCATTTGTCAACAGTATCTGTGGAATATTAGCAACTATTATATCAATTCTAACAGATGCCTTTAATGAAACCAAGGGTTTCTGCTCAGCAGGGACAAATGTATTAATTTAAAATAGTTAGAATCTGCGACACCCCCCCCCCCTCCTTTCAGAGCTGCCTTATGAAACTTTACACTTCAATTTTAGAAAATAGAAAGTAATCGGAAAAAGTCTATTTTTGTTGAACAATCTGAAACCAACTGGACTGAAAAAAAGTTTGTAGATGAACAACCCCATTTAAAGAGATACTGAAACCAGGAATTACCTGTCCCAGGGGGACTGGTAAGCCAGGAGGGAGGGGGGCAACACAGGGGAGGGGGGAGGGTTTTTGCGCCCAGGGAATTTCCTTCTCCTTTAACTGACATGTTGAGAAGGGACAGTCAGGTTGGCAAAACATACAAGTTTACCGTTGAGGAATTTCAAGTAATAATTACATATACACACACATATGTGTTATCTATGTTTTCCCTATGCTGTAGATTGGATGAAGGGTGCTGCCACCTTCCAAAATGATCCTTGTGAAGACTACTTTAAAGCTTTGATCGTTAGTCCAACACTGATGGTCCCACCTACTAAGGTGAGTTTCCTTGTTCGCCTCTACGTGGATATGAAACATTTGGCCTTACAGTTTTTAACAACTTCAAATGAAAGCATCCCATTCACAGAAGAGGTAGCTGGGTAATACTACTTCTGCAATGTCTAGTGATTGGTTAATGCAGTATGCTATGGGGTAACAGCTATTTCTCCTTTAGTAGATGGGAGGTTGGAAATTGGAAATTCCCCCCAGGAATGTTTTGGTGGGCATTGTGTGTACCCCAGCTGGCTGTAGAGTCAATAGAGAACATAAAGATTCTTCTGCTTCTACTGGCTGATACGAATTAGCATGGGGCTAGATATAAGATGTTTAATCCTGGGAGAAAATGTGTTGCAGCCATATAGCCAACTTCAAGGCCTTTCTGATATTCTCATCAAAAATATTTTTTTTTTTGAGAAAAAATTGATGTGACAGAATTTGAGCATGTAGGTATAAGATGTGACCGTAAAGGTTGCTCAACAGAAACCTCACTTCTACTTTATTGCATATTTCTCTTTTTTTTTATGCTTCTTATTTTAGGCACTTGCCCTCACATTTACCAACTTTATAACAGAGCCACTCAAACATATTGGAAAAGGAATTGGAGAGTTTTTAAATGCTTTGCTATCAGAAATCCCTTTATTTTTTCAAGTTCCTGTACTCATTTTTATTGCAGTTCTTTTGCTGGTAAGTATTGTTGTTGTGTTGTTTGTAGTAAGTCATGATTTCGTTTCTTTCTTCTTGTGCCACTTTTTCATGGCAAATTGCATGTTGGCAAGAAAATGTTGTATACGGTTTGACCAGGCTCTTGGATTTGGCTTAAAAGGCTCTGATTCAGCACATCCCTAATTATTTTTTAAGGCAAATGTTAAATTAAGTGGTTACTCTACAAGTTGCCCAATGCCACCCCTTGTCTTTTAGGAGTGATGGGAATGGCATTTGCCAGTCACTGCACATTGGCAAATTTTGAGCCAAAATGTACGCTCTTAAGGATTTGGACCACCCTTAACCCTTCAAGTGCCAGCAGAATTTCACATTTTGGTTACGCGAAATGACAGCCGTTTTTGAAACATTTTGTGCTCTCTCACTTTAGGGGCATTTTCTGAGGGGAAACCTATAGTTTACCTAGGAAAACTATACATTGTTTTTTTCGGGAGAAACTGAGCTTTCTAAATCTGCCTGAGTTTTCATGTATTTCCACTTGTGCAAAAAAATTTATAGTGCTAAATACCAAAAAAAAATGAAAAATTACCATTTTTCATAGTATATCAATTTATACCAGAAAAATATTTCATTTTACGGATGAAAATCCAACTGATTTAGAAAGCCTTATGTCTCTTGAACGTGCCAATACCAGATATGTATAGTTTTAGGGAGATTTAGGACTTCTGTACAGCAAAAACTCCCTGCAGTATATTACCGAATTTTGAAAGCACTAAGGCAGAAAACAGCATACTTTAGATTCCAAGGCAAAAAAATCCTGAAACCGTAGGTTTACCCCAGAAAACCATACATTTTTGAAAAGTACACATTCTGCTGATTCCAAAATGGGTAACTATGTCTCTCTACTCCCAACTACCAAACATAAAAGCTTGTCTGAACATAGCGGTTTTTCTAAAATAAAATTCAAAATTCTGAAAAATCACTTCAAAGGTTTTATTTTGCTGCTCCGCATATCCCATACTATATTAGGTACCAAGAAAAATCACCTGAAATATGATTGCCAGGGGTCCACTGAACAGTTTGATACCCATTATGCATAGGTTTACCAAAGTATCTGGCATTTAGAGACACCAATATGAAGTTAGCACATCCAAATTGTTCAGGACTTTACTTCAGCTACTGAAAAATCAACACATTGACTGCATTTTTTGTGTGGTAAAAACACAGAAATATATGTTTACTCCCCAAACCCATATATTTTTGGAAAGTACACAATCTACTGAATCTAAAATGGGTACCCATGCCTTTCTGCTCCAAACTACTGAGTTGCAAGGCTTTCCCAAAATTGTCAGTTTTGGTGAAAAATCTGAAAATTGCCTCAATGCTTCAACTTTCCAGCATCATATCACCCATGTATCATTACGTACCAAGAAAAAGCATCTGAACTATGATTGCCAGGGGTCCTCCAAACAGTTTGGTGCCCACTGTGCATAGGTTTACCAAAGTATATGGCATTTAGAGGCCCCAAAATGAAGTTAGCACATACAAATAGTCCTGTGGGTAACTTCAGCTAATGAAAAATCAACACATTGACTGCATTTGTGTGAGGCAAAAACACAGAAATATATGTTTACCCCCAAAACCATATATTTTTGGAAAGTACTCATTCTACCGAATCTAAAATGGGTACCCATGCCTTTCTGCTCCAAACTACTGAGTCGCAAGGCTTTCCCAAAATTGTCGGTTTTGGTGAAATATCTGAAAATTGCCTCAAAGCTTCAACTTCCTAGCACCATATCACCCATGTATCATTACGTATCAAGAAAAAGCACCCTAAATATGATTGCCAGGGTTCCTCCAAACAGTTTGGTGGCCATTGTTCATAGGTTTACAAAAGTATCTGGCATTTAGAGGCCTCAAAATGAAGTTAGCGCATACAAACAGTCCCGTGGGTAACTTCAGCTAATGAAAAATCAACACATTGACTGCATTTTTGTGAGGCAAAAACACAGAAATATATGTTTACCCCCAAAACCATATATTTTTGGAAAGTACTCATTCTACCGAATCTAAAATGGGTACCCATGCCTTTCTGCTCCAAACTACTGAGTCGCAAGGCTTTCCCAAAATTGACGGTTTTTGTGAAATAACTGAAAAGTGCCTCAATGCTTCTACTTTCCAGCATTATATTGCCCATGTGTCATTACGTATCACAAAAAAGCACCCAAATTGTGATTGCCAGGGGTCCTCCAAACAGTTTGGTGCCCACTCTGCATATGTTTACCAAAGTATATGGCATTTAGAGGCCCCAAAATGAAGTTAGCGCATACAAATAATCCTGTGGGTAACTTCAGCTTATAAAAAAATCAACACATTGACTGCATTTTTGTGGGGTAAAAACACAGAAATATATGTTTACCCCCCAAACCCATATATTTTTGGAAAGTGCACATTCTACAGAATATAAAATGGGTACCCATGCCTTATTGCTCCAAACTACTGAGTCGCAAGGCTTTGCCAAATTTGGCGGTTTTGGTGAAATATCTGAAAATTGCCTCAAAGCTTCAACTTTCCAGCATCGTATTGTCCATGTATCATTACCAGCATAAAGCATCCTAAATATAAACATAGGGGTCTACTAAACAGTTTGATGCCTAATGTGCATAGATATACCAAACTATGTGGTGCACAGAGACCCCCAAATGACAATATGTATAGACATTTTCACGGCTGACGTGCTGGCTGCTGCAATATAAGCACCTGGTGTGTATTATGCGACATTAGACCCCCCTAACAGTACAGAGAACCCAGAAAACCATATATTTTCAGAAAGTACACAGTCTGACGAATCCAATATGGGTAAATATGTGTTTCTACTGCAAACTGCCAAACTGCAAAGCAATGCTGAACGTAACGGTTTTTATCAAATTTCTGAAAATCGTCACAAAGCTTGAATTTTACCCCATTATATGCCCCACAGTTTGTAATGTATCAGCATAAAACATCCTAAATATGAAGGCCAGGGGTCTACTGAACACTTTGATACCCAATATGCATAGATATACCAAACTATGTGGCGCACAGAGACCCCCAAATGACAATAGTGTATATACATTTTCACGGCTGACGCGCTGGCTGCTGCAATATAAGCACCTGGTGTGTGTATTATGCGACATTAGACCCCCCTAACAGTACAGAGACCCCAGAAAACCATATATTTTCAGAAAGTACACATTCTGACGAATCCAATATGGGTAAATATGTGTTTCTACTGCAAACTGCCAAACTGCAAAGCAATGCTGAACGTGGCGCACAGAGACCCCCAAATGGATATATAGTAGATAAAATTTAAAAAACAAAATAAGGCAGTAAAGCGTGAAATGCAAAAAAATCAAATAAAACCACAAAAATCAGTTTTTTTTTTTCCAGACTAGTGTAATCAGCTGTCAGAATCACAGTTTGAATATTTTAGCTGGGCCAAATAGGTTATACAGCTAGAAACAAGTGTACACAACATATGCAGAGCTGAAAATGCATTAAAATGGCTAAAAATTCAAAATTCATATAATCACTGAAATAACATACAAAAGGTATTGCACAGTACGGTTAGTGAATACGCTATTCGCAATCGCAATAAAACATTTTTTTCAGCCAAAAAAAAGACAATGCGATGATAAAAAAAAAAAAAAAAAAAGCCACAATGCCATGTATGTGCGTGTGTACAATTGGTAAATTACATGTTATGTGTGCATGTGTGTGTAAGTGACCCCCCCAATCCCCAAAAATGTATGTGTAAGTGTGAATCTAAGTGTGTATTACTGTAATAAATGTGTGTTGGTGTGTTTGTGTGTGTAATTGTTGCACTAACCTGAAAAAGTTGCTGGAGATTGTTGCAGACGATCTGGAAGGGCCCCAGGAAGAGATCTGCAACGTGATTCCTGTCCCTGTGCTGTGGGGGCGGAGCTGATCGGCGCAGTGCAGGCTGCAGCAGCAGGAAACGTAAGTGACACGTGCCTGCTACTGTTTTGGGGCCCCTGGGCGATCGCGCCCCAGGGTCCACTCGATCCCCTGCTCTGCTCGTTGCCTAGAGGATCGAAGAGGAACGGAGCGAGTGGCTCTAACAGCCGCTCCTCCACTCCAGAACCCGGAAGTGCTGCAGAACGTAGAATCTACGTTCTGTGGCACTTAAAGGGTTAATAGTGGTTTATATGAAAGATATTTGGAAAACTGAGTTCTTCCCCTCTATATGTAATTTAAAATACCACAAAGGCATTCTGTCTTGGAGTAACATGTTCCCTTACCCCCGGCAGCTTATTGAATTGTTAGCATCTCCATGTTTCTATTTTGCTCCCAGTTTTTTGGGACGAGAACCGTCTTGACTTGATGTGTCAGACAGATTAAATTCACATCAACAGGATGTACATTTCTTTATACCGTGTGTGTGTGTGTGTGTGTGTGTGTGCGCGTGTGTGTGTGTGTGTGTTCCAGACACATATCCAGTGAGAATCAATAGGCACTGACACCCCAGACTTTTTCTTACTCTTCTAATGGCAAGTTACCTGACAGTTTCAGATGTATGGATCAAAATGAACTAAAAAATCATTGCATTGCTAATACTCAAGGAAGGATTTCACCTCAAAACATAGTGTGCTTTACTGTGGCTTGTATTAAACACAGGTGTCTTTAAACCTTAATCTGCAGTAGTGCTTGTCATTTGCCTTTGCTATTCTACATTTATTGGTTTGAGAACAGCACCCACTGAGGAAGGGGCATGCCCTGGAAACGTTGCAGTCACACTTTTAAACTTGCAGGGGTTTACCTTGTGTGCAGTCATCCTGTTGTGCTGGTTAAAGCTCTTGTAGAAGGCACATAATATAATATAGTATTAAAACAACACCATAAAAATCTTGATCATAACCCTTTAATCATATTAGATACTGTCTGCACATATAGAAATTATGCTTATTAACATATTGTAATATTGCTCCACAGGCCTTCTTTTATGGGGCAGGCACAGCAGTCATGAACCCAGTGAACCTTTTCAGGCGTTTAACAGGTCCTGAAAGAGAAAAACCTTTGCCTGTAGAGCCTACAAGATCAAATCGAAAACGGTTTATTGAAGATGTGCGTGTACCACCTGCCCTGGGACAGCTACCCAGAGACAATGATGTGGTAAATATACCAAAACAACAACCTCTTGATGATATCGATGGCAGCAACAATCCACCAGTGACAGCTGTGAGTTTCAGTGGGCATGCATGAATTTATGCTTTACATCTTTTTTTTTTTTTTTTTCTTCTAATTTTGCTATTTTATTTTTTTTACATGTATTTCTCAGACTTATTCTCTTATTTTGTTTATAATCTAGGGACTGATTTATTTAACCCTGTGTGTTGTATAAATGTACTGCCTTAGGAAGCCTAAGGAATACTGTAAATTGTGTTGCAAGGATCCAAGCACCCCATCGATAACTAAACATTTAAATCTGGAAAACCTAGTGCTATCCAATAAGTGATTAAACAAGATACAGACCTAGAAAGAATCTGAAGTACACAGTTAGGCCCATAAATCTTTGGACAGTCATCTTTTTTCTAATTTTGGTTCTGTACATTACCACAATGAATTTTAAATGAAACAACTGAACTGCTGACTTTCAGCTTTAATTCAGTGGGTTGAACAAAGATTGCATAAAAACTAAACTAAAGCCTTTTTTAACACAATCACTTCATTTCAGGGGCTCAAAAGCAATTGGACAATTGACTCAAAGGCTATTTCATGGGCAGGTGTGGGCAATTCCTTTGTTATTTTATTATCAATGAAGCAGATAAAAGCCCTGGAGTTGATTTAAGGGTGGGAGCTTGTATGTGGAAGATTTTGCTGTGAACAAACATGCGGTCAAAGGAGCTCTCCATGCAGGTGAAACAAGCCATCCTTAAGCACAAAAACAGAAATAACCCATCCGAGAAATTGCTACAATATTAGGAGTGGCAAAATCTACAGTTTGGTACATCCCGAGAAACAAAGAAAGCACTGGTGAACTCAGCAACGCAAAAAGACCTGGACGTCCATGGAAGACAACTGTGGTGAATGATCGCTGAATCATTTCCATGGTGAAGAGAAACCCCTTCACAACAGCCAAACAAGTGAACAACACTCTCCAGGAGGTAGGTGTATCGATATCCAAGTCTACCATAAAGAGAAGACTGCATGAAAGTAAATACAGAGGGTGCACTACAAGGTGCAAGCCACCCACAAGCCTCAAGAATAAAAAAAAAGGCTAGATTGGACTTTGCTTAAAAAAAAATCTAAAAAAAGCCAGCACAGTTCTGGAAAAACATTCTTTGGACAGATTAAACCAAGATCAATCTCTACCAGAATGATGGCAAGAAAAAAGTATGGAGAAGGCGTGGAACAGCTCATGATCCAAAGTTTACCACATCTCTATAAAACATGGCGGAGGCAGTGTGATGGTTTGGGTGTGCATGGCTGCCAGTGGCACTGGGACACTAGTGTTTATCCATCATGTGACACAGGACAGAAGCAGCCAAATGAATTCTGAGGTGTTCAGAGACACTGTCTGCTCAAATCCAGCTAAATGCAGTCACATTGATTGGGAGGTGTTTCATAATGACCCAAAACATACAGCCAAACAACCCAGGAGTTTATTAAAGCAAAGAAGTGGAATATTCTTGAATGGCCAAGTCAGTCACCTGATCTGACCCCAATTGAGCTGCATTTCACTTGTTGAAGACTAAACTTTGGACAGAAAGGCTCACAAACAAACAGCAACTGAAAGCCGCTGCAGTAAAGGCCTGGCAGAGCATTAAAAAGGAGGAAACCCAGAATCTGGTGATGTCCATGAGTTCAAGACTCAAAACTCATTGTCAGCAAAGGGATTAAAACCAAGTATTAGAAATGAACATTTTATTTTCAGTTTTTTAATTTGTCCAATTACTTTTGAGCCCCTGAAATGAAGTGATGTTGTTAAAAAAAAAAAAAAAGGCTTTAGTTCCTCACATTTTTATGCAATCTTTTTGTTTAACCCACTAAATTAAAGCTGAAAGTCTGCAGTTCAACTGCATCTGAGTTGTTTCACTAGGCAATACATTGAAGTCTATTGATGACGCTTTTTTTGGATGCAAAACAATTTTTTTCACCTATTGAAGTCTATAGGTGGCTAATATACATAGCGAAACCTGGTGAACGATATCGATCATCACTAAATATGAAAGTTTTTTGCAAGATCAAACCCCCTCTTAAAGGCAAACTATGTTGCATAATGAAAGACCATGAAATTCTAAGCTTTTTGTAAATGTATTTTCAGTTGAAATCAGTATCTCTCTGCATCTTTCTTGACTCTTGAATTGTTGTAAAATGCAGCTGTCATTTCCCACAATGCCCCACTGCATAATCCTTCACATGTCTGTTAATTAGCTGGCGTTATTTTAATTGTGAGAATTAGCAGAGAAGAGAATACCTAGGGCAGGCAGACACTGCTTTCAGTACATTTAGAAATACATTGTTGAAAAATAAGTAAACCTTAAACAAAATAAAATTGCTCAGGGTGCTTTTCTAAACAGATTTGCAATTTAAATTATTTGTTTTTCAGTTTCAGAGCGACTAAGGTTTTAATTAACTGCCAATATAATGAATTTTGCAACAACAGTGCCTCCTGCTGGTCACTTCCCATTCCTGTACAGTCAAAAACTTTCAAAGAGATGTACTATTTAGAAGAAAAGTGTTCTGATATTGTTCTGCTCAGGAAGGAGATGGGAAAAGGCATCTGAGGCATCTGATCTCTTTCCACAGCAATTTTACATTTAGTTTCTTAAGGGCAGAGACACACGGAAGGATTCGGGGAGATTTAGTCGCCTGACGACTAATCTCCCTGAAAAAGCCTTCCCGCCGGCTAGAATCTAAATTGCCGGCGGGGTGACACTCGGAGCGATTAATTTGCCAAAGTCGCCCAAGTTTCCTCGTGAGGCAACTGTGGGCGACTTCGGAAAACTAAGTGCTCCGAGTGCCATTTTGTCGGCGATTTAGATTCATGTGTGCCTGTGCCCTAAAGGTTTACTTATCCTTTAAAGCTCATAATAATCTGTAATAAGTAAGGATCGGCCGAATCCTTCTCCCTGGCTGAACCGAATCCTAATTTACATATGCAAATTAGGGGCTGGGAGGGAAATTGCATGACCTTTTGTCTCAAAACAAGGAAGTAAAAATTATTTTTCCCTTCCCACCCCTAATTTGCATATTTGGTTCGGTATTTGGCCGAATCTTTTGTGAAGGATTCAGGGGTTTGGCTGAATCCAAAATAGTGCATTCGGTGCATCCCTAGTAATAATGGAAAGTTGCTTGGAATTATAATTTCTATAATAAGTTAGAATAGTATGTTTAGGTTAGGTTTTGGTTTATAAATATTGTCATCATTTGGTCTCACTTCTACAGCAAGGCAAGTGATTTTATCCTCTTTATCTTTAGCCTGCAGATCCATCTGACACAGGGCAAGTTAAAAGCAACAATACAGGAGAGCCCTTGGTTCAGGAAGATCACTCAATCAAGAAATCCATAAAAGAATCACGGAATGATGAAAGGCCAAACACAGAGAGCCCAGAGGCTGAACCTCAAAGACCAGAAGAACCTGTCGTAGAAACACTAAGAAGCACAGTAAGAACCTATTCAATAATGAGATGACATTCTTACCTGGTGGCTTTGCTAACTCCAAATGTAAATCAAGCCTTTGACTTTAGTGCTGCTCGTTTTAAATTTGACTTATCTGTATTGCTAAATATGAAATATATATTCTTGTTAAGCCTTCTTGTTGCTCAGTTTAGATCTACAGTTGTGTCCAGAATAATAGCAGTCCGACATCACTAACCTGATCACTGTTTTTGGTAGAAATTATATTTTACATAATTTACTAGTAGGTGTAGTAATATAGAACCAACAGTCACAACATGCATGCTGCTGATTAATTCAGGCTTGTTCAAAATAATCGCTTGTTCCAAATAATAGTCTCCAAAAATGTATATGCAGATCAGCGCCTACGGCACCAGAGAAGGAAACAGAAAAAAATAGCGCAATATGTTTCAATATCACACCAACACCCAGTGTCCGGGTTTTTTTTTTTTTTTTTTTGAGGTGTATTTCCCCATTAAATTTCCACTGTTATTGGTGACATGCAAAGTTTCTCCAATTTTTCCACCACCGTTTGGCTGGATTGCCTACTTACAAACTGTAGGTATAGTATATGGCTCGTAGTAGTATATGGCTCGTAGTGTTTAGCAGGTCTCTCCCTCCTTCTCCTGTCAGCTCCTCATGTTCCCATAGAGAGATATAAAGCCAGGATAGTGTAACACCATTTATTAAAAAGTATAGAAAAAGTTTAAAACAAATTTGCACTCACATTTAGTGTGAAGAATGATCGCACATAGGAAAAGATATTTGCACAGGTTGCATTCTCCATCTAGGGGCCCTGTCAGCTTGTGTATCCCCCTTGTGGCTCTTCCTGCGTTATGTCTGCAGGGCCCCTAGATGGAGAGTGTAACCTGTGCAAATATCTTTTCCTATGTGCGATCATTCTTCACACTAAGGGGCACATTTACTAAGCTCGAGTGAAGGACTCGAATATAAAAAACTTCGAATTTCAAAGTATTTTTTTGGGTACCATCGACTTCGATTTGAACGATTCAAAGTAAAAATCGCTCGACTATTCGGGTACTGTCTCTTTAAAAAAACTTCGACTATATACTTCGGCAGTTTAAACCTACCGAAGTACAAAGCCTATGGGGACCTTCCCCAGCACTTTCCTAAACTTTCTTTTGATTGAAGAAAAATCGATCGATTAAAATCCTTCGAATCGATTTTTACTTCGATCGAACGAAGTATTTGCCAAAAATTCTTCGATATTCGAAGGATTTAACTTCGATGGTCGAATTCAAGGGTTAATTAACCCTCGATATTCGACCCTTAGTAAATGTGCCCCTAAATGTGAGTGCAAATTTGTTTTAAACTTTTTTTATACGTTTTAATAAATGGTGTTACACTATCCTGGCTTTATATCTCTCTATGGGAACATGAGGAGCTGACAGGAGAAGGAGGGAGAGACCTGCTAAACACTACGAGCCATATACTATACCTACAGTTTGTAAGTAGGCAATCCAGCCAAACGGTGGTGGAAAAATTGGAGAAACTTTGCATGTCACCAATAACAGTGGAAATTTAAAGGGGATATAGACCTCAAAAAAAAAAAAAACCTGGACACTGGGTGTTGGTGTGATATTGAAACATATTGCGCTATTTTTTTCTGTTTCTTTCTCTGTTGTCGTAGGCGCTGATCTGCATATACATTTTTGGAGACTATTTTTGTGCAGCTGAGAGTCTGTGGGAAGATCGGCAAGAGAAAGTGATTTTAAAGGACTTTTTTCATTTTTCTTCATTTTTCTCTGTTAATTGTTCCAAATAATAGCAGTGTGGAGTTCAGTTAGTGGGGTCATTCATTCTGTGAAGAAACAGGTGTGAACTATGGCCCTAATTTAAAGGGGAACTACCGTGGAAATGAAACTTAAATATAAGCTTCATCTCACTAAAATAATACAAAAAGACAACTACCCCCAAACACACCATTAAACAAGCAACATCTTGGTTCCAGACCAACAAGATTGATATTATGGAGTGATCAGCCCCATCCCCGGACCTTAATCCAATAGAAAACTTATGGGGTGACATGAAAAATTCTGTTTCTGAGGCAAAAGCAAGAAATGCAGAAGAATTGTGGAAATGTAACACAGATGTGCAGCAGTTCTCAGAAACACTGATTATACAACTAAATATTAGTTCAGTGATTCAAAGGAAAGCAAAATCTTGAAACATTTTTCAGTTTATACAGTGAATGTCTGAGTTTGTAAAGAAGAATACAGATACTGCTATTTTTTGGAACAGCCTAATATTCCCTTTTCTTCACTTTCTGTAAAGGAATATACTCGTGTATAAGCCGACCCGAGTATAAGCCGAGGTACCTAATTTTACCTACGAAAATTGGGAAAACTTATTGACTCGTGTATAAGCCTAGGTGAAAAATGACAGATCAACCTTTTCCATTGCATACCGTACTTTTACTCAGTTATTTGTTTTGTTGATAATTCATGCACGTACCACCAACCTGGTGCATAATGAACCACAACAGACTTTCAATGGGGCTTTAAATAGGTAAAGTTTATATAAATAAAAATATGTTAAATTAAAACATCATCTAGTATTAGCCCAACACTCACCTGGGCTGAAAGCCCTACCTACTAATGACACCCTAATCTAAGACTATTGCTACTGCACAAAAGTCACACCTTCGTCTTTTGAAAAAATGCTGCCCCCAAATCTACCCAATACGCACTGCATTTTTAAGCTTTCCAAAATGTGTACAACTCACCAATAAATGCCCAACCTCGCGCTGTGCCCGCACCCTATCCACAGAACTCTGGCAATGACAGACGCAGAAGTCAAGTGACCTCCCGCACTGGCTGATGGGCTGATGGGCTGATTGTCAGAGAGGATGAAGAAGAAGCAGCAGCAGCAGCCCCAGAGTGAGTAGCTCTAAGCACAGGACAGAGAAGCTCATACAAGCTACATATTCTGTACAGCTCCTGTGCTTGTCATGCTGCTTTGTGCGCCTATTGTGCCATGAACCGGAGCTCCAGCGCGTGAACCGGAACTTACAGACGTGTGACAGGAAGTTGGAAACCTTTGCCGGTGCTCATGCCTGGGATGGCGCCGTGTCTGCTCTCCGTACATGAGTCTCTGCAGGATTCATTTGTTCCGCAGGTGGCCGCACTTTGCAGCGAGGAGGCGGAGAACTTGGCCCGGTAAAATCAACTCTCTTTCTGCGAGCTGGTGCGACCTTTCTGCCCCCTGAGTTCGGAAGGTGAGTGACAGTCACTGACAGTCCAGGACCGGGTAGTGGCACTGAGGGAGGATGGGGCAGCTAGGGGAGGATCTGGCCGGGAAAGGGGGAAGCAGCACTGCCCCGAGTATAAGCTGAGGTAGAGTTTTTCAGCAGATTTTTTGTGCTGAAAAACTCGGCTTATACTCGAGTATATACGGTAAAACAAATTTGATACGTTTCTTCATGTCTTGATTTGGAATAGAATGAGCAGTGTCCCCAATGCGAGTGTGTTTGTGTATAAATAGAAGCTATTATAAGGATTTATTCACCTATTTTTTTGAAACACACTGCTATTACTCTGAACACAACTGTATATAAAGGCTTCCAGAAGACACTTTTAGAATGGTCTTTTGAGATAAAAAAAACCCCCAAACATTCCTTTAATGGAATTTTTTTTTTTTTATATCTGATGAAAGGTTATATCATTATTATTATTATCATTAGTAAGCTCCTAAATACATAATGTTTCCTTCTCCAGCTTACTCACACTGAGAGCTCCAATCATAGCAGGGACAATTGATTTGTATCAGGTGACATTTCTTAGGCTGAAGGAGTAGGTGTGAGTTAATAGCAGACCTGAGCCTAGATTGGCTACCCATATGCTGGGCCAAATCAGGTGCTTCGTTCATTGAAGCCTACGTGGACCAGTCAAACAGGCCCATTGTTGGGCCCCATGCACAAGCAATTAAACTGCCATCTCACCCCGAAGGAGACTGAACTGGCAGCTTAAAGTGATACTGACACTAAAAAACAACTTTTTAAAAGATGATTGTACATTCAAAGTTACCTATACGTAGGTCATGTTGATCATTTTTGCCGAGAGGTTTGTTTTTGTAAGTAATTGTTAGTTGAAGTTTCTAAACCTGACTTTTTGCCAACCTGACCCATCTCAGACTGTCAGTTAAAGTCTCCAATGCTAACAGACTCCTACTGCGCAAATATGGCAGCCCCCTCATACAGGAACATGGGGCATCAGATATGTAATGTAAAAAGCATTGTGCAAACACTTTATGGCAAAGTTATAAGTAGCTGTCAAAGGCAATATTATGATAGATGTAAAAAGGTTTAATTTCTGGTGGCAATATCTCTTTAAATGTCCTTGTATGGCCACCTTTAGTCTTCATAGCTGGGCTGGGTTACTTGCAGCTGGCTTTCAATGTGCTTTCAGATCTGCTTAGTAATTCAGAAAAACTGAAATTATCCTCCAAGAATAAAGCAGAGTAATGACACGGTCTCACAGGATCCTGTTTGTGAAAATACAACTGCAGGGGGGGGGAAGACACTTTATAACCCAGGTTTTCAGTCTTTTTTTACTCTTCCGTTTTATTTTATTCACCAACATTTTATGCAAACACCCCAACCCTTCCATCATTACCTTTTGAGTTTTGGGTTCTGGGGCTTGGTGCTGTTGTCACTCATGTTAGCTGTTAAAGGAGAACTAAAGCCTAACTAAAGAAGTAGCTAGAAATGTTGTACATTATGTTTTGTGCTTCTGTAACAGCCCAAAGCAACCACAGCCCTTTAACAGTAAAGATCTATGCCACCAAAGTGGTCCCTGAAGCTCCCCATCTTCTTTTCTGCTGATTCACTGCACATGCTCTGTGCTGCTGTCACTTACTGAGCTTAGGGACCCACTCACAATATACAGTACACATAGAATATGCCCCATACGTTTTAATTACTCCTCGGTGCAGATTCAGGCATTGGAGGTCACGGGCGCCATCTTCCGGCTCTTTGGTTATCTTCAGAGTGAGACCAGCGCTTCAGCAATTTTCGTGTGTTTAGTCACATGCGCAGTTGTCACGAAACAGAAAATTGCTCCAACTGCGCTGCCACGCCTCATTCCGAAGATTACCGAAGAGAAGAAGATGGCCCCCATGAACTCCGATGCCTGAATCTGCACCGAGGGGTAAGTTATGGGCATTCGCCCGGGGTAACACTTAGGCTGGGGGTCTATGTAGGGTTTTTTTAACTTCAGCTTTAGGGTTGAATTCTTCTTTAACTGTCACAGAAAACATCTTGTCTAGGAGGGAACTGCACATTAACCTTTCATTCTAAGGCTGCCTTGGGACAAGCTGACAGGTTGCTTAGAAACAGATATATTTAAAGGGGTGGTTCACCTTTAAGTTAACTTTTAGTATATCATAGAATGGCCAATTCTAAGCAACATTTCAGTTGGTCTTCATTATTTTATTTTTTTTTATAGTTTTTGAATTATTTGTCTTCTTCTGACTCTTTCCAGCTTTCAAATGGGGTCACTGACCCTATCTAAAAACAAATGCTCTCTAAGGCTACAATTGTATTGTTACTTTGTATTACTTGTTTTTTTTTTTTGTTTGTTTTCGTTCAGTGAGCAGAAGAGTGCTCTTAGCGTAGGGATCCTGAGGCAGAGCTGCACAGAAACACATCGATGGAATAATCCGCAGGGGAAAAAGAGCACAGGCCTACATGCAAGTATGGACTTTACAAATGATTTGGATTGGATGGAGCCAGTTTTATTTACCCCAGCACTAGAGTTGGACTTAAGTGCCACTAAACTTTTATTGTGCTTTCTCTTTGCCTAATGTAAATATTAACTACTGATCTGCTGTACATACAAATCCCAAGAGTAAATCGTGAAATGGACAGTATTCAAACAGGCAGAGACGCAAGGCTGCACGAGGTATTGCTCACATTTCTGTATTCTTCTGTATTTGCTATTGAAAATGCTCTCACCTCAAACCAATGTTATAGATTAGGTAGAGCAGGAGATATCCCGCAGCCTTGTACTATTGTCACAGAAGCACGCACTCTATTATGGCCTATTTGCAACAGCCACCAGAATACATTGCTACCTACCCAACCCCCATCCCTGGCACCAGCTTGGGTCAAATAGTATTGTGGTAGGGATGTGCTGAACAAAGGAAAATTGAGTTTATAAAACCTGGATCTCTTTTGTGCAATTTTTAATCTTGTAAAAAGAAAAAAAAAAAGACAAAAGTTGTTCTATGCCACAGTTTATTACTTAGTACAGAACTGGCAACTTAAAAATGCTAAATTCACTTAAACTAATTATATAAATAGTGGTATTAGAATGTTTTGTTCTTTTCATTTAAAATATTTTTCAGAACTGTTAAACCGAAAACTGTCACAGAACACCGTACCTTTCTGGAATCTTTTTGTACAATACATATTTTTCTATTTAAAAAAGCCCTTTTGCAAAAGTCAGTGCGTTCACAGCAAACCTATTCAGGATTCATTAGAACGGACCACTCTTTACATTTTCACTTCCACAATAAAGTCAAATGAAAAATATTTACAAAGCAATGAACAATCTGTAGTGCTTCAGGTGTAATGGCCTAGATATACAATATGATTAAAAGGTGCACTCTTATTATTAGGGGAATGTTGCATTGGGAGCTGCACCCCAGCAGATGGGTGACCGGTGATTTGCACAGGAATGAATGTGGGGGATTTTGAACATTTTGTGGCCTTCCCATCTGAATCAGACAGTACCATTACTGTTACTCTGGGAGGTCGAATTTTGAATTCATGTGAATTTTTTAACTCTAATAAATTTGAATATACTCAAATTCGATTGGGAAGTTATTTAAAAAAAAAAACTGAATATCTAAAACTCGAACGAATATTACCGACCCGAAAACTCAAATTCGATTAACTCAGTTTTTTCTCTGGAAAAATTTGTCAGGAATAGGGATAGGCAAATTTTTTCGCCAAAAAAATGATGCCCATAGACATGTATGGTGGCGTGCGTCAAAAGGCCTGTGACACTTCACCGGCGACGAATTTTTGGCGAAACTAAATGGGTCAAATTCGCCCATCCCTAGTCAGGAAGGCTACTAACATCTTCAAAGGTGTCACTGGAGCTTTCCCATTGACTTATACATGAACTTGGCAGGTTTTAAGCGGCGATTAGTCAAATTCGAATTGTTTCAAGGTTTGATAAATCTTGATTTTGGAATTCATATTAAAATTTGAATCAAGTTTGGATTATTCCCAATTTGAATTGAGTTTTGACCCCCAAAAAAATGTGAAAATTCAAATTTACTATTACTAATAAATCTTACTCTTAAAGTGACTCGGATAGAAACTCTTATGGTACTTTGGCAAGGAGTGCGGGTAAGGCTGGAAGTCTCCCTGTTTTAGCCTTTGTGGCTCGGTGATGTCCTGCAGTCAGGGCAGAGCTTAGTGGCTAATACAATAAATCTTAACTATTGATCCTGCCTACCATAAAATGTTAGAATTAGTTCATATTATAAATGTATATTTTTAACACAACATTACAGTAACAAAGGCCGGGTCTTATGCCTTTCAGCTGCTAAACCTGCAGCACAAGTAAGGGGGGAACTAAATGGGAATGAGTAGAAATTGATTTTTTTTTATCAAAAAGAGTGACTTCTACTTACTGCGCAACATTCATTTAAAGCAGAGTTGTACTTTTTTGTCTTTACTTCCCTCCTGTGATACTTAGTCCCTGGGTCAAAGTGGTACTTAAAAGGGGTGGTTCACCTTCAGAATAAAGTTAGTCAATAAATTCATGGGCATTTATTATTCATTTTACTAATATACATTAATTTGCCAAAATGAACCATTACATTGTTAACTAACCTGAAAGACACGACTCCACTGCACTAAATCTTGTCAGACTGTCTCTTTCAGAAAGGTTCCCCGACACTGCTCCACAGTCCTCCCCCCTCCCCCCAGTAAAATTTGTCATCGCTACTGTGGGCTACAGCTGCTTCAATCACTTGCAGACTCCTGCACATTGTAAGTTTTCCACTCAAAAATGCTGAGGTAAGGGAGGGAAAGTCAAAGCCCCTACCCCAATTTTTAGATGAGTGCATCCTGTGGCCTTTAATATTTAAGCCACGGCATTCCTTCTCCCCTCCTTCCCACTTTGCAAAAAAAAAAGAGCCATTTCTATCAAAGCTTTTCTTCCCTGATTAATCACGTGACATGGGTTTTTTAGTTCAGAGAGAGAGGAGCTGATAGTTTTCTGCTCAGCCACAGATCTGCTCCCCAGTGCACTAGCAGAGCAACTCGTTGTCCCAGTACGGAAGCATTAACTGAGTGGGAAGAGACGGCTGACAGTAAGTGGGTAACGGACCCTTGTTAATACCGGTGGTTGTTTGGAACAATGGGTACTGGATGTATTAGTTTATTACGCATAATTAGCGATGGCTATTTGCACGGACTCTTATTTCTATCCAGCTTTTTTGCCTGAGCCTTACAATTCGGGGCCCGGTATGGATAGCCTACGTTTATAATGTGCCTTCTGAGCATTAACTTGCGCTATAGAGTGGTTTCTTCTGCTAGCCAATCAGAGGCTAGTATGGCAAAATCTTAGTCTGACACTCCCACATGACTCCACCCCCTTTAAAACTTTCTCCTCAGCCTGTGTGAGAACAGCAGCTTTTCGAGTGCGTTTTAAACTGTACAGTTGGCAAAATAGTTACACAATTATTGCGAAAAATAGATAATCATGCTTAGGGGGACTATAATCTTTTGGTTTTTTTTGGGTAGCAGTGAAGAAAGGTGAACAACCCCTTTAACAAAAGGGCTGCTTGTAAATGGGCCCCATTGTTTCCCTTGCTGTAGATTAGCAACTCGGCAGTGGTTTCTGGAGAGAGGAGGAAGAGTTGTTCAGAGTAAGGCTTCCTGGAGCATTGGAGTTTAATACAGTTGCCCTGCTGGATATGCCTCCACAGCTTGGCGTTGTTGTTGTGAGTAAGCAGAAGTACTGTTCAGTACCCAGTTCATATTTCAAGTACTATGAAATACCTATAAAATTGTAAGTCTAAAAAAGAATAAATAAAAAAGGCAGAGTTACTGGACATTCAGACAGGCGAGTTTGGCTGTTCTACCCTAATTAGAGTTTGGTCTTTCTAAGAGGGAGGAGAGGGTGACTCTCTGCTCATCCATACGTTTAGCCTGAGAACGCAGGATAAGGCTGAAAAAGTCTTCGTCTGGGACTGTCGGGCCTTTCTTGGGAGGTGGAGGGGGAGCACAACGCTGATCGTCCAGTCGGGAGCCCTGCAAATTATAGAAGAAACGTAAACCTGTAACTCCACATACCTGTTAGTGACTGATCCAATAAACATAGTTGCCTAATTTCATATGTGGCCTATTAGGAAAGGTTTGAATGATCTGGGAAAATATCTGCAGATGAATAACATTTGATTACAATTATCAGTATTTTAACATTTGATAGGGAATGGAATATTTTTTTATATAATGTTTTTCTCTGACGGGACTCAAACCGCTTTTACAGCAAGCAAGGCAGCCGTTATAAGTAATAATATGTGCCACCTTCTTACATGCATTATATATACATTAGACCAGTGATCCCCAACCAGTAGCTCGTGAGCAACATGTTGCTCTCCAACCCCTTGGATGTTGCTCCCAGTTGTCTCAAAGCAGGTGCTTATTTTTGAATTCCAGGCTTGGAGGCAAGTTTTGGTTGTATAAAAACCAGGTGTACTGCCAAACAGAGCCCAACGTAGGTTGACAATCCACATAGGGGCTACTAAATGGCCAATCACAGCCCTTATTTGGCACCTGGGAACATTTTTCATGCTAGTGTTGCTCCCCAACTCCTTTTACTTCTGAATGTTGCTCATGGGTTCAAAAGGTTGGGGATCCCTGCATTAGATTGAACAGTAAATAAAATTCACTCCCACCTGACATTTTACCAGCATGTCAAAAAAATCTTCATCGGGTTCCTGGTTCTCATTATCCATTAAGTGTCCTAGAACGGAGTGGCTTCGCTGGTTAATCCGCAGTCCGGAGAGATCGCCGAGACTGACCCTCTGATCATCAAGTCTGCGGCTCTGAGAACTGGCAATCAGGTCCAGGAACCTGTCAGAGTGAGGCGACATGGCACAGGCAGACACTGCTAAAGATGGAGAGACACCGTTACAATGCAGCTTTTGTGTTACAATTGCCAAAGATCAGCATTTACATCCTGACTATATTCTCAGCAAACTTGCGTCGGTTCCTTTAAAAAGGCAAGTGGAGTTTCCTTCTTGCTTTCTCGGTGACAAGGAAACCACAGACAAAAGATCAATTGCAGACTACAAGGGTAGAAAGTACATTGGCGATTTAGGTCCGATCCGACGCCACACAGTGAACGCTGGCGCAAAGTCGGATGCACCGGAAATAAGGTAAGAAATAGAAATGTCGGATGAAGTCGCAGCGTGCATCCCGACATGCTGTGACTATATCCGACATTCCTACAACTAACCTTATCTTCGTTGCATCTGACTTAACGCCAGCATTTTGTTGCGTGGCGTTGGATCGGACCTAAATCGCCCCTGTAATTCTACTGTAAGAGCTGGCTGGGGCTGTATTTGCATCTCACTACTGACCCCTACATCTCTTAACCATAGAGCTACCCTTTCTGGCTACTCAACGTGTCATCTCTAGGTCTGGTTGAAAAAAAAATCACGTGCTACATAATTTACACAGTTTGAAGTGTTTCACTACTCTGCTTCTTTGGGCATATTAATAAAGTTAAGCGTATTTGAACTACACCATTAATTCATTCTAAATACTACTAAATAATCGACACATTCTTGTTCATTTAATGGCCACAATAATCAAACTCTTAGTACAAGCCTATAAAAGTCTGATAATTGTAGATCGTACAATACAGGTGTGATTCTTCAGGACCTGAAAACCCCACAATGCAAGTGTGGCCAAGAATCATTGTGTGCGACCTACACTTTTTCATGGCTTTCGGTGTCATGGAAGGAATAGCAGGGGGAACATTTAGTCTCTTCCCATCTTGTAAGCTACATCTCTGGTCATCCATGCGGTTGCTCTGAAATCTACTCAAAAGATCAAAGAATCCTTCTTCTCCAACACCCTCTGTGCTTGTGGTTTTCTGCAGGTCAAATAGACAAAAAGGAACTTATTTAACTCGGGTGGTAACAGATGTTATCCATCATTAGTATCACACACATTTTGTGATGTTTTGTCAAAAGGTCCATTTGCAAACAGAAGTGTCTTGTTGTGAAATATAATCCCTTCTTAAAGTATAAATAAACCTTTAAAGTGAGTGAATGTAAAATTGAGGAGAGTGCTATTTTAAGCACTTTGCAGTTTACCTTGATTTTTTTTAATTTTTTAATTCAAAGATATTAAAGGGGAAGGAAAGTCTTCTTCCACTTGGGGGTGTTAGGCACCTCTAGTGAATGTATTGACTTAACTGAAACCCTAGGCCAGTGCTCCTATCAGCAGAAAACTGCACCGGCCCAGTATTCTTCCAGTGATCACCACGGAGCGATCCTCTTCCAGCTTCTTCTTTCTTCAAATTTCCAGGGGCATGCGCAGTAGAAAGAAATAGCTGACTTTTTAGTTAAAGTTCGGCTTTTCGCTCTCCTTCGCATGCGCAGCCGCAAGAAGAAAGTAGAAGCAGGAAGAGGATCGCTCCGTGGTGCTCACTGGTATAACCCCGGGCCAGTGCAGTTTTCTGCTGATAGGAGCACCAGCCCGGGGGGGGGGGGATTGTATTTTCTTACCTGACAGTTGGCACCCCCAAGTGGAAGAAGACTTTCCTTCTCCTTTAAAGGAACAGTTCAGTGTAAAAATAAAAACTGGGTAAATAGGTTGTGTACAATAAAATGTATTTAGTGCTTAAAATAGCCATCTCATCAATTTTACATTCACTTATTTTAAAGGTTTAGGTGGGGCTGTGAAGAACAGAATGCTGTAGTGTCCGACCCATTAGAGAAAGGATTGTGTTCAATAGAGATCCATGTTTATACCAGATTGGTTTAGTGTAGAACACAAGCTAGAATGGGCAAGGAGAACAGTGCTAATGTAACATACACGCTGCGAGTTGCTCAGCTTTCTGTAGGCACCGGTGGAGTTACTGGTGTCCTGTAAGACTTTGGTAGATGAACTGTTCTTCAGCTTCTTGCCTTTTAGTCTGTTTACAAACATGAGCTTGGCCGAGGGCTTGGACAGCAGGCCTTTCTGCTTGGCAAGTATTTCACTATTCCAGTTTTGCACCTGAAACTAAAACAGGAGCCATTATAAACATTTTCTCACCCCTACAATCTGTCAACTCTCAGTAATATATAACCAGACACTGCTTTTTTTCTAGTTTTCTGACTACACAAACCATGTTTCCAACAAAGGAGAATTCTTACTGTATCTTCCTACTTCAAGCCTAGATCCTCTACTATTATCTATTTACAAAACACCTCTGTACCACGGATAGTCACAATTTTCTCTCCCCATCTAGTTCACTCCATTTTTTTTTTTTTTTTTTTGTATTTCAACTAGGGATGCACCCCCGAATGCTTCGCGAAAGATTCGGCAGAATACAGAATCCTAATTTGCATATGCAAATTAGAGGTGGGAAGGGGAAAACATTTTTTTACTTCCTTGTTTTGTGACAAAAGTCACACAATTTCCCTCCCCCCTCAATTTGCATATGCAAATTAGGGCTTGGCCGAAAACGAATCCTGCTTAAAAAGGCCAAATCCTGAACTGAATCCTGCATTCAGTGCATCCCTAATTTCAACATTTTGTTGAAGTTTTACAAGAACTTCTTAATTCTGATGTCAGCAGCCTGTGCTTGGATATCCCACCATTAAAACCTGACTCATCTGACTCCTGTTGAAAATGACGTTGTGAAGTGAGGTGTGAGTTGCAGAAGCATTTAGAGAAGAGACACGTCCCTTACCTTCTCTGGGGTTATCTTAACAATATCAAGGTTCTCCATACTGTGACGTCTGCTTACCCTGGGTCGTGCACCTTATTTGAAAAATCACAAAGTATGACATTAACTGCAGCTAATGCATCGAATTTTAATAAATGACACGGTTCATGAAAACAACATGTATCTGGTCTTTAAAAGGTCTTTATTAGGCTTGGGCAAATTTGACCCATTTTGCTTAGCCAGAAATTCGCTGAAATGTCGCTGATGCCCATTAAAGTCTACGGGCGGCAAAAAAATTGACGCACAACGCCATACAAGTCTATGGCCGTGGAAACAAGGTGAAAAAATTCGCCCATCCCTAGTCTTTGTGCAAGAGTTGCACAGGAAAAAGAGATTTTTGTACTTGCCGTTAAATCTTTTTCTCTTGTCCTAGATTGGGGGATGCAGGCACCTTGGGGATGAAGATCCTGCAGCTGGAGAATGGACACTAACTTGTTAACTGTGACTCCGCCTCCTGCTCTGGGCTTGCCTCCTCCTACTACATTCAGTTTCAACCAAAGAAGGAGTATAGCAACCAAAAACAAAAAGGAGTACCTCAACCCCCTCAAAACAGAAAACTATAAAAAATACTCCAACAGGAGAAAACGGTTTACAACCTAAGTTGTCTAATATTTCAGTGTCAATACAGGGAGGGAATGCCTGTGTCCCCCAATCTAGGACAAGAGAAAAAGATTTAACGCTAAGTACAAAAATTTCTCTTGCCTAATTGGGGGACACAGGCACCTTGGGGATGTCCCAAAGCAACCCATGAGGGTGGGACACTGATACCCCTATGACTGTGCTCAGTTATTAACAGTCTGTAGCACCTTCCTCCCAAAGCTTGCTTCAGCTGATGTCTGTGTGTAGCCTGTAGAATCGCGTGAATGTATGAAGCGATGCCCAGGTAGCCGCTTTGCAGATTTGTTCTGCAGATGCCTGATGCCGAACTGCCCAGGAAGTACTGAGAGAACGTGTTGAATGGGCCTTTACTTTGATCGGTAGAGTTTTCCCCTTCACCACGTAAGCTCTAGTGACTGTGGAGCAAATCCACTTGGCTATCATAGTCTTAGATGCTTTTGTCCCTCTTTTAGGTCCAGTGGGCACAATGAAAAGAGCTTCTGCTTTTTGGATATCCTTAGTGGCTTCCAAATAAAATTTGATTGCCCAAACAACATCCAACTTGAGTAGTTTACTCTCGATAGGACCCTTGGGTTGAGGACAGAGAGAAGGAACAACAATATCTTGGTAGGAGTCCGGAGTTGGATGGAGCACCACCTTATCCTTGTGAATTATGGTGAAAGGAGACTCTCCTGGCCGATGTGTTAGCTAGAAGAAATGCAACCTTCTCTGTAAGCGTGGTAAGAGGTATGTTGCCCAACGGCTCATAGGGATTGTCTTGTAAGACATTAAGTACCAGGTTGAGATCCCAAGGCGGAACTGGGTATCTGTAAGGGGGAGCTAAACGTGTTGCCCCTTGAAGAAAGGTTCTTTTTTTTTCTTTAATGTTTGAAATATTTTATTTGGTTTTCACAATAAACCATAAAAATCAATATGATAAATAGTATGCAGAATAAGAAGATTAATACAATGACATATTATACAGAATGTATAACTTACAATGAAGTAATATATAAAATAAATAGGGATGCACCGAATCCAGGATTCGGTTTGGGATTCGGCCAGGATTCTGCCTTTTTCAGCAGGATTCAGATTCAGCCGAATCCTTCTTCCTGCCCGAACCGAATCAGAATTTGCATATGCAAATTAGGGGTTGGAAGGTAAATCATGTGACTTTGTCACAAAACATGGAAGTAAAAAAAATTGTCCCATTCCCACCCCTAATTTGCATATGCAAATTCGGGTTTGGTATTTGGCCGAATCTTTCGCGAAGGATTCGGGGGTTCGGCCGAATCCAAAATAGTGGATTCGGTGCATCCCTAAAAATAAAATAGAAACGAACAATAACTAACTCCCTAACTAAGACAGTGGACGCATAGACATTCTTAAAAGAAAAAGAAGAAAGAAAAAGCCCATTGTCTTGGGAATGTCAGATAACCACCCCCAGCCACGAATATTTTACAATTGAAGAAACTGAGCTATTGGACTTCTGGTATTGGAATCACAGAACTCAAATTAAGGAGAGAAGAAAGGTTTTGATGTTGTCCTTTAAAGCTAGCTTCTCTTGGAAGAAAATAGACAATGCCGATACCTGTACCTTCAGTGAACTCACTGCTAGTCCCTTCGTCAGGCCCTCCTGAAGGAAGGATAGGATTTCTGTTGCCTTCCTTGGGTCTAAACTCTTCATCTCACACCAAGTGATGAATGTCTTCCACACTCTGTGGTAGATCTTGGCTGAAGCAGGTTTCCGTGCCAGAAGCATTGTGGGAATTGCCCCCGACGGTGCTCCCTTTCCATTTAAAATGAAGGCTTCAATAGACATGTCGTTAAAGCCCACTGATGAGAAGATGGGTGGACTATGGGACCTTGTGTGAGTAGATCGACTCTTTGTCGGAGATGAAACGGTTCATCCTTTGCCAAGGCTATTATGTCTGCAAACCACTATCTTCTGGGCAAGTAAGGGCCCATGAGAATGGTCACTCCCTCTTTATTTTCTTGATGACCTTTGGTAGAAGTGCCAGGGACGGAAAGATGTAAGTCAGGGAGAAGTCCCACGGAATCACCAGTGCATCCGCTGCATGGGCTTCTGGGTCTAGGCTTCTGGCTACAAACCTTTGGACTTTGCGGTTGTGTCTGGAGGCCATGAGGTAGATATCGGGCAGTCCCCACTTTTTTTCGATTAGCTGAAAGACTCTCCGTGATCGGTGGTCTCCCTGCTGAGGTAGTCCGCTATCCAGTTGTCTACTCTTGTAATGTGTACCGCAGACAGAGCTGGAACATTTTGTTCTGCCCATGTCAGAATCCTGCTTGCTTCCTTTAGAGCCGCTGGGCTTCTGGTGCCCCCTTGGTGTTTTATGTACGCCACTGCTGTGACATTGTCGGACTATATCCGCACTGCTTTCCCCCGAAGAAATGGTGTCAATCTTTCTAGACTGGCGTCTGTTGTGAGCACTGTCCAGAGGTGGCTGGGGAAGGGTTTTCCAAGGGATGCTCGAAGTGGGCGAGTCCACTGGTCGAGCGAGAGTCTGACTGTGGCAGGGACTATCCTGCAGTCTAGTTGTGCCGGTCCTTCCTCTGGTGCCGCAGTAACCACTGTTGAAGCGTTCTGTTGTGGAACTGTGCATATGGAATTGCCGGGAAGGATGTGACCATGGTGCTGATCGGAGAGGAACACTGTTGGCTAATTTGAGGGCTCTAATCCAGTTCTGTAGAATCTTGACCTTGTCTCCTGGGAGAAACGCCCTCCCCCTCCTGGAGTCTAGGACTAGGCCCAGGTATTCGTCTGTGTTGGGTGGACTTGTTGTAGTTGATGACCCAGCCGAAGCTGGTTAGGGTCTGAAGTACCAGAGATGTATGGAGTTCGGCAATTTTTTGCTGATGGCCTTTTTACGAGCAGATCGTCTAAACAGGGAATGACCATTATTCCCTGTAGTCTGAGTTCTTCCAGTGCCGCTGCCATCACCTTGGTGAAGGTGCGTGGCGCAGACGACAGTCCGAATGGGAGTGCTAAGAACTGCCAGTGTTTTCCGTCTGCATAAAATCGGAGGAACTTGTAATGAGTCGGATGAATGGGTATGTGAATGTATGCTTCTTTGACGTCTTTGACTGTCATGAATTCTTCTAATTCCATAGCTTCCAGCACGGACTGTATTGATTCCATCTTAAAATGGCAGCGCTTGACTAGAGGGTTGAGAGATTTTAGGTCGAGAACCGGCCTGAGAGAGCCATCTTTCTTGAGGACCATGAAGAATTTGGAGTAATATCTTTTTCCTCTGTCGGTGTTGGGAACAGGTTGAATGGTTCCCGCTGCTGCTAGGCCTTGGATGACCTTGAGGAACTTTTACCTGTTGGGCTTTTGCTTGGTTAACAGAGATATGAAGAAACTACGGGGTGGGCGATGTGTGAATTCTATAGAGAGTCCTTGGGACACCACCTGAATGACCCACTGGTCTCTTACTTTCCTCCCGAAAGGACTTGAGGCAGCTGCCCAATGGGATCTCTCTTCATGCTGAGGTGGTCTTGTCATGCGCAGGCTTAGCTGCTCCCTTGGAGGAAGTACCCTGCTTGTGTTGGTATCGAGATCGGAAGTTAGATTGGGTCTTATCCGTGTGTGTCTTTGACCTTTGTCCTTGGCAGAAGGGACGAAAAATGGCCTTTTCTTGAAAGGGTCTTTTGGTTCTGGTTTGTGGAAGCAAGGTGCTTTTACCCCCCGTAGCCTGAGAGATTATTTTGTCGAGTTCTGCCCCAAATAGAAGTGCTGCATCACAGATGTATGAAGTGGCAACAGCTATTTGTGAGAGTAAGTTATCAAAAAAAGGGGTCCTCCGACCCGATAAGTTGAGCTGTTTGCTCTACCCAAACTTCCATGGCCTTCGCTACCCAGGCTATGGCAAAAATGGGTCTAAATCCGTACCAGATGCTGTGTAGGTAGCCTTGCAGTATCCCTCAAGTCGCCTGTCCATTGGATCCTTGAACGCAGCAGCGTCCGCCACCGGAATAGTGGTATTCTTGTATAGTCTATCGACCGAGAGAAATGTAAGAAAAAACACCAGGGAGGTGGATTACAAGGGGGGTTGAAGAATGAGTAACTCACCTTTCAAGCCAGCTGTTCCGTGTCCAGAGTAGGTGATACCCACCGAGACCTGGGATATATCCCGCTGCTGCAGACCTCTGGAGAGCGGGAAAAACAGCGCAGGGAGATAAGAGCGAGCTGCAGGCCTCCGAAGAGCAGAAGGCATCTAGGAAAATCAGCTGGAGGGGCTCTTGAAAGGATCAGTGGCCCCTTAGAGTGGCATGATCTTAACCGGGGTCCTGATCATTTGCTCCAGCCACCAAAATTGTGTCTTCTCCTTCTGAGGACACTAAAAAAAAACTGGATGTAGTAGGATGAGGCAGGGGATGAAGCCCAGAGCAGGAGATGGAGTCACAGTTAACAAGTTAGTGTCCATTCTCCAGCTGCAGGATCTTCATCCCCAAGGTGCCTGCATCCCCCAATTAGGCAAGAGAAAGAAAGCATTCTTAGCAACAGCTTAGCTTAATTTTTGTACGTATATTTTAGATGTTATACCCAAATTTATGAAACACATTTAGGGAACCACCTTTTTAAATGGAAAGTCATACTATTGACTCTTCTTTTTCCTAGGTGCGACTAGGAAGACTGTAATAAAAAATGTCAGTCTTCCCATCTAAACAAAGGGATTAAGAGAGAGAGAAAGCAAGCTGGGGATTGTTGGAGTACAGGGCAATGTAAAGGTGTAACCTGAAGATCATGCAGCAGTCATGTTTATGCACAGTGTGTCTGAGACAACCATTAAACAAATGGAATGACTTAGAAAGCTACTAAACCAGCCAGAACTAGTGCAAAATACTGCTTACTGATACCCACCATTTTTATTTGTGTCTGTATCCTGGATTTCGGACAGTACTGAGGCATTGGTGCTATAGCTTAGTCCCAGCACCATCTGTAGGTCTGAGAGGTTCAGCTGTGCCGTAAGTTCTCCATTACGATCTCCAAGCTGTTAAGGTAAAATTTCCCGGTAGTGTGTTAGCCATGTAACAATCAAAACAAACAGAATAAACCATGAAACTTGGCTTATGAGGCTTGTGTTACCCAGAAAGCAAATTTAAAAAGGGCTGTTCACCTTTGAGTTAAAAAATTCAGTATGAGACAAATTGCAATTGGTTTTCATGTTTTATGTGTTTTTTTTTATTTATTTTGCCTTTAATTCAGCAGCTCTCCAGTTTGCAGTTTCAGCAACCCGATTGCTAGAGTCCAAATTACCCTAGCAACCACCCATTGATTAAAATAAGAGACTGGAATATGAATAAGACACAGCCTGTATGGAAAGATGAATAACAAAAAGTACCAATAACAATAAAATGTGTAGCTTTACAGGGCAATCACTTTTCTTTTTAATGGGATCAGTGGCTCCCAATTAAAAGTTGGAAAGAATCAGGAAAAAAGGCAAATAAAGAATTATAAAAAATAATTAATGAAGACCAATTACAATGTTGCTTAGAATTGGTCATTCTATAACATACTAAAAGTTAATGTAAAGGTGAACCAGCCCTTTAATTTCAAAGGTTTAGGTTGGTATATTGGCAGAATGGCTACATCACACCTGTATCCCACATCCACAATATTCCCTGTTATCTCACACATTATTCCCTAGACAAGGCATGTACGTAATAATAAGGCAAACAATACAGTAAAATTCTGATGGCAACTAATTTAGCTTTCATACTAGTGACGTGCAGGTTGAGAAAAAGGACCCACACCTGACCCGAACACGGCGTGCTCCCCTCTTTATATACCTGTGCCTGCCCCACCCGCTGTGACATCACAAAAGGGGCTGGTCTGTGTAAGTATATTAAAAGTCACACGCAGAGGCGCAAGTGAGGCAGAAGGCAGCTGTGGGCGGGGATAATGGAGGCTAAAGTGCAGCCGATCCCACCCAAGGATGTCGTGTGGAAGTTGGCCTGAACCCACCCAACCCGCAGGCTTCAAGCCGGCCCACACATCACTATTTCATACCTCTCTTGAAATGTCCAAGTGCTTTTCTGCAAAATGTACAGCTTCGTCGTGGTTTCCTAATGCAGTGTATGCATTTCCCAGGCTCCAGCAGGCCCGGCCTTCTCCCACTCTGAAATAGAACAGGAATACTCTATTCATTAGAAATTCATATGCTGGGCTACACAAGCATTCATGGGCAATCAAGCCATATTAAAATAAGCTTATTTGGTACAATTTGTACATATAGCAGCCATTAGCTATATACACTATATGGTCAGAAGTATTTGAACACCTGCCTGTCCAACAGCTTATTCCCAAACCAAAGTATTAAAATTAAGTTGCTCCTCTGACAGCCTCTATTCTTCTTTGAAGGTTCTCCATCAGATGTTGGAATGGGCCTTCCTCTTACTGTTGCCACAAATTAGGAAGGCATCTGTCTCAGCAATGAAGGGTGTGGCCTAACTAGGTAATTTTAGTAATAAAAAAAGGGTGTCCACACAGTTTTCTAGTCCTACATGTAGTGATACAGATGACTCATAAGCACAACATACCAGTGACATGGGTCGATGCATTGTGCTCAGAGCTGTTGAAGGACATGTAATGTTCTGGTGATGCATCACTGAAGCCGACACATAAGAGAAAACCTTCTCAGCTGCACACACACGCACTAGGGGGTTATTTGTCAAAATCAGTTTTTTTTTCAGATTTTTCAAGTAAAAAAAAGTGTGACCAAATTAGAATCCACAATTTGACCTTATTTATCATTGAAAATAATTTGGGATTTTCTGAAAAAAAAAAAAAAAAATTGGGGGGGGGGTGTTATGCCCGAAACCCACCAATTTTTCAGATTTTTGGCCAAAACTCTTCAAATTTGAAATGGGACCTTTGCCATTGACATCTACAGCTTGGAGATGGAGTATTTTTTTTTTTAATTCTGTCTTTAACAGGCTCATTGGTATAATAAATCACGAAAAACTTAATTTTTTCCCCCACTAAAAATAAATAACTTGTGTTTTTGGCATTCAGACGTTAATAAATAACCCCCTAGTTGTTTAACCACGATCAACCAACTGGGCTTGCTATACTTTATGCCAGAAAGACTATGAAGATCATAATTCATTCAAGTCATGGTATATCTAGTATAATAAATTCTAAAACAACTGGACTTGCTGAGCAATCATTGAAGACGTTTCACTACTCATCCGAGCAGCTTCTTCAATGATTACTCAGCGAGTCCAGTTGTTTCAGAATTACTTATACTAGATATTTATGCCAGAAAATTTTGCAAAATGAAAACTAAATATATATTGCAAGAGGAATGGACTCTTCACCTGTCCAGCAGTTCCTGTGCAATGGCGAGATGCTTTAAATGATACTCAATGGCTTTGTCATAGTCCTGCAGGAGAGTGTATGTGTTTCCCAGACTGTAACAGCTCTGTGCTTCTACTGCTCTGTCCTTCATTTGCCGTGCCAGCTGTAGCGTCTTCCTGTTAAAGCATTCCATATTTATCGGATATGAATAGAACATATTGGCACAAGTCAAAACCATTAACTTTCCAAATAAAACCTTTTAAAACATAGTGTTTCCCATTCCACTGAGGCCTGTTTTTGAAGATGCTGAATAGGTTCCTGTACATAAGTCTGCACCTAGAATGTCAATCAGTAATCAGTTATTTTTTTGGCTATGCTTTAACAGTTAAAAACACATTTCATACTTGTAATATTCTGCTGCCATCTCAAACTCTCCTAGGAAGATAAATGCATTGCCCAGGTTGCTGTAGGCTCTTCTTTCAGCAGATCGGTCTCCATATTCCCGGGCAACCAGAAGTCTCTGTAAAGAGGTGAAAATGAAGATAAAGTAATAAAGATTATTAAAGGTCCTTCTAATTGACTACATGAGAAAAGATATCAACCCCCCATGTGACACTTCCCTAAAGGTTGCCATAGACACAGAGATCTGCTCGTTTGTCGATGTCGCCAAACGAGCGGATCTCTCCCCAAAATGAAGTGGGAAATATCAGGCTGATTTTTTAACCTGCCCGATCGAGATCTGCACGACTTTCGGCCAGATATCGATCAGGGAAGCCTATTGGATGGCTCCACACACGGGCCAATAAGCTGCTGACTCGGTCTGTCAGCAGATTTTATCGGCCCGTGTATGGGGGCCTTTAGACAGATTTCTCCAGGCAAGCACTACAATTGCTAATGGTTTTACCAGCAGTAAATGACATGTCTCTCCTACTTTGCGCTGTATTATGCACTAAGATACACAAAGAAACACGAGTTTAACATGCAACGTGACAACGGTAATGCAAAGGCTTCCAGCTCAGCAAGTTATACACACAGGGTACTGTACCTGCTCATGGGAAGACACTGCCTTTCGGAAGTTCCCGAGCAAATAGTGAGTGTTCCCCAAGTTTCCATAGGCACGGCCCTGGGCTGCTCGGTCTCCCAGATCTGTTACAATCAATAAATTGGCCCTGTAAATAGATATACACTGTACTTAAAGGGGAACTCCGGCTTCCAAACCAGAATTTGAAAAAGAGGCTAACATAACACAGAACTAATATTCCCCTCACAGTTTAGTGTTTCTTCAAAAAGTATGAATAAATGCCATTTTCTATGCTGAAATCCAGTTGTTTAACAGTTCTTCTCTTTCTGCATCATTTGAAATCCTGGCAGGGAAGGAGGGACTAAACACTGATGTTACAAATTGTAACAACTTCTCCGCAGCTTACAGACAGCATGCAGGAACTACATAACCCACAATGCATTGCACTGTGATGTTCTGTTCCTTATTGAAATCAAGTGTGCAGGGAATTGTGGGGTTTGGAGGATGCAGACTAAAGACAGACGGCTGCTGATACAAAGTAACAGTAGTCAGCCTGCTCAGCCGAGTAGTTAGAGAGATCAGCAGCAGAGTAGGGGGCTAGGCTTAGGGAACGGTTTCAAACCACTAAAAATCGTGAAAAGTGCATATTTTTTAATTGATGCACATATATCGCAAAGCTACTTGAATTCATGTTTACTTTTCATGTTCATCATGTTTCAAGTTATGTTTGTGTGAAGTTCCCCTTTAATGATCAGATTTATGGAGTTGTAAAGGAATGGTAATAGGTATTATAACTTTATTGTGTAGTATGAGTTTGCACTCCACTCCAGACATGAAGAAACAACATTTTTCATCATAGATCACCTACAGTTATGGTGTCCTAGGCCTCAACAGCCCTTCTGGGTAATTTGCCTGAATGGCCCCAGCTATAAATATTTAAAGCCGAAACTTACTTTTAAAGTGTAATGGGGGTATCTGCTAATCAGATACCAACTAGATCAGTTTTCCCTTATTGGGTCAGACAGTGTTTTCCTCTTCGCAGTAGTAATACAGATATGGGACCCATTATCCAGAATGTTTGGGACCTAGGGTTTTCCACATAATGGATCTTTCCATAATTTGGATCTTCATGCTTTAAGTCTACTAGAAAATCATGTATTAAAGGAGAACCAACCCCTTGCTAACAGATCTCATACCTGTACTACAAACCAAATTAATTTAGTAGGATATTTACAAAAAGATCTGAAATATTGGAGAGATTTCTAGTAGGGATGCACCGAATCCACTATTTTGGATTCCGCCGAATCCTTTGCGAAAGATTCGGCCGTATACTGAACCGAATCATAAATTGCATATGCAAATTAGGGGTGGGAAGGGTAAAATGTTCGTTTCAGGATTCGTTTCAGCCAGGCAGAAGTATTCGCCAAATTCGAATACTGCTGAAAAAGGCCGAATCCTGGATTTGGTGCATCCTAATTTCTAGTAACCAATAGGTTCCCACATCTCTTGCTTATTCAATGGTAGATGTGCCTTTGCCTACATATTCTTACTCGTAATAGTCCACCGCCCTCTGCAGAGCTGTCTTCACCTCCTCTGGGAATTCTCCTGGGTCTTGTGTTGCTGTGCAGGCCAGACTCTTGCCCTGTGAATGGTACACGTTCCCCAAGTTGTACAGTGCTCGCGCCTCCCCAACCTGGAAGATTAAAGCATGGGTACTTTGTTGAAAGACTGTTAAGCAAGAAACATAATGTGCTTACACAAGTGCTTTCCTTAGTAAAACAGCCGTGGTAAATATAGAAAGCAAAGATGCAACAGAACATTGACAGAGATGACAGTGCTAGTATAAGATGACAGGACAATTATGATTTTGTTTGTACATCTAAAGAGTAATGATTGCAGTAAACTCCAGTTACAGTCTCCCCATTACCACTGATCAGAAGAAGAAGTTAAAATCAGGGTTTGACTTACCTCAAATATAAACGTATAACTGTGAATAAATGGGACCTTATGTGAGTTTAGAGCGTACAACTTGCATGTTTTCACCCTTTTGTTTCAACTTTTTGAACATTATTGGGTGAATATTTCTATGAGGCACTAATTTGATCTGTTTACTGTATTTCCACTTCACTAGAAATCTCACTAGAACAGGTATGTAGGGGAACAGGGACTGAGACTCTTTGCCTGCCAGGAGTGGAGTGCAGGACTTTGCCTTGCAGGGAGGTGCCAGGATTGGACTGCAACAGGTTCCCCATAGTAGAGGATCATTGTTATATGAATGTTTATTTAATCTGCACTTTCTCTTTATTATATTTGTGTGTTTGAATGTTTTCCTAATGGAGCCACCCGCAGGTGTATTCCCAGATCCCATTAGGTGGAGGCATTGCCATAGAGGTAATTACCAGTACCCTTTACCTTGCAAAGGGGACCTGAAGTTGGTAAGACAATGTGTGATGTATAACCTTTGGCACAGGGGGGTGGCCAAAAAGGGGTTACAGGTATAAGAATATTTTAGGCCTTTGAGATTGTAATAGTACACTAACCTTATCATAGAGCTCACGTGAGATTTCCAAGTGACACTCACAACACAAAACAGCTTCTTCAAAATTACCCAGAACCTTCAGGGTGTTGCCAAGGTTCCCACTGGCTTTGGCTTCACCAAGTCTGTCTCCAATGGTCCTGCAAAAGAAAACACACTTGCTACTGAAGGGAGGTTAATAGCACCCCCAAAACATTCCCACTGAGTAGCTAACATCCCAGCACACTTAGGGGCAGATTTATCAAAATGTGAGATTAGAACGCACCACAGAAAAACTCACTTGCTTTCTATTCGTTCCTATGGGATTTTTAAAAGCATATTTATGAAATGGTTAACTCCATTGATAAATACAGTGATAAAATTCCCATAGGAATGAATGGAACATGGGGGAGTTTCTGTGGTGAGTTCTAATCTCACATTTTGATAAATCTGCCCCTTAGACTCCAGTTGGTTCTGTAATGTGCTGGAGCTGACAGCCCATCAGAGCTCCAGATTCCATCTTGTTAGCAGGTATACATTACAATTATTGTCCTCGGTGCCATAAGCCACATAGGTTTGGATTCAGTTTGGTTAAAGGGGTGGTTAACTTGTAACTTTTAGGGCAGAGACACACACTCATATTCGGGGAGATTTAGTCGCCCAGCAATAAATCGCCTCTTATTCAGGGCGACTAATCTCCCGGAACTGCCATCCCGCTGGCAATTTAGACTCAAGCGTACCGATCAGACCATCCTGCAGGCGATTTACATTATAGCTGGCAGGAAGGCAATTCGGGGAGATTAGTCGCCCCAAAGAAGAGGAGATTTGTCGCTGGGCAACTAATCTCCCTGAATCTGAGCGTGTGTCTCTGCCCATAGTATGTTGTAGAATGGTCAATTGCATGTTCTTTATTTTTAAAATTTTTGGAATTATATGTCTTTTTCTTCTAACTCTAGCTTTCAAGTGGGGGTAACTGACCCTATCTTAAAGGAGAATTCAACCCATAATAAAAGAAAAACCCCTCCCCCCTACCCTGGGTAGACCTTTCTCCCTTCTCCCCCAGCCTATCTGCCCCCCCCCCGGGCAAATGCCCCTAATTTTTTACTCACCCATACGTGCAGATTCTGGCCTTTTGAGTTCACGGCAGCCATCTTCTTTCTTCGGTCTTTTTCGTACGTTTCGGCGCATGTGAAATTTCCAGTCCTGAACCACTGCGCAAGAGCCGAAAGGTTCCCGAAATTTTTTTGCAATTTTCATGACTTTCAGCACATGTGCAGTTGTTCAGGACCGAAAATGCCGTCAAAATTATCGGAGAAGAAGAAGATGGCTGAGGCCAGAATCTGCACGGAGGGGTGAGTAAAAAATTAGGGGCAGGTAGGCTGGGAGGGAGGGGCGGGGTCTACCCAGGGTAGGGGGGGAGGGTTTTTTATTACGGGTTGAATTCTCCTTTAAAAACAAATGCTCTGTAAACCTACAAATTTATTGTTATTGATACTTTTTTATTACTCCTTTTTCTATTCAGGTCCTCTCCTATTCACATTCCAGTCTCTTATTCAAATAATATTTTGTTGCTAGGGTAATTTGGACCCTAGCAACCAGATTGCTGAAACTGCAAACTGGAGAGCTGCTGAATAAAAAGTTAAATAACTCGAAAACCACAAATAATAAAAAAAATGAAAACTATTTGCAAATGGTTTCAGAATATCGCTCTCTTCATCATACTAAAAATGAACTCAAAGGTGAACAACCCTTCAAAACCAGAATTTAGCAGAACCCAAAGGTTCAAACATGTTTCAGGTACGTAACAGCAAGGATCTTTTTTTTTTTTTTTTATTTTTTTTTACAAGAGCCCAAATGCATGAATTAATAAACAGGAGTGAGCTTGGAAGGACACATCTCACTTGCTTGTGGGCCAGTCCACTTCTAATCTTGCAGGGGAACTCTTCACATCTAGTTTCATAGGGGAAGTAAAGCCCTTTGCTCTGTAATAATTACCTTGCTAAAGTCAGGTCATGGTGATGGTATTCCAAAGCTTTGTTGTATTCATGTAAATAAAAATAGGCATTGCCCAGCTGGCTGTATATGGCACTCAGGGTCTTCAGATCTTCAGTTCCTACTTGCACTGCTGCCTCAAAAAAAGACACCCCGGCTCGGCAGTCCCCAGCCTTACACAAGCGTTCTCCTTCCAAGGCCAGCTCCAGACACGATGCCTCCATTCTAAAAGCAAGAAGACATTTGCATCATCATGATTTGAACTGCATTACAGCAATCCTCATGGTAAACCCAACTGCTTTATGAGCAGAGAGCTGGTCAAGCAAATGGGTTAAAATAAATATGATGCAGCATTTGTCTGCCAGTGTAAATTATTCATGATGTCAAAGCCCCATAACAGCAGGGATACTTAAAAATAATACCTGCAATAATCTCAGCATGAATAAATAAACAGGAGCAAAGTATCCACCAGAAATGAAATAACTGGAGAAGATCAACACAACATGCCATATACCAATTTAAAAAAATAAATAAAAACTTCATGCCATGCGATAAAGCCCCATTTACATAGGCTAAAGCTAGAGGGATCAACAAAACCTAGGACTGCACATGACATTTTCTGGAAAAAAACCAAAACCTTGCATTCTAAATACTAACATGAAGATAAAGAAATGAGTCATAAAACAATCTTTTACAATTTAGGCTCTGTGCTCACAAGGCTAAAATGAATATACCGTATATACTCGAGTATAAGCCGAGGTACCTAATTTTACCTCCAAAAACTAGGAAAGCTTATTGACTCGAGTATAAGCCTAGGGTGAGAAATGCAGCAGCTTCTGCTAAGTTTCAATCAAAAAATTGAGGGTTTCTGCTGCCATTGGAGGTGCCGGCGTCTCGTTCTTGGATGCCGGTGACCATTCTTGGTCCGGCGACTATTCTTAGACGCCGGCGACCGTTTTTGCGCTTGACCAGAGTATAAGCCGAGGTAGAGTTTTTCAGCATATTTTTGGGGCTGAAAAACTGGGCTTATACTCTAGTATATACGGTATATGAATAAAAGGGCTAGTTAAGGCATGTATTCTTCTATGATTAATATAGATTACACGGATTGCAGATATATGGAAACAGCATAGCGCTGTAGCAGTAAAATGGGGCAAATGTGTTGCATACTATGTTGGTGCTATATAAATAAATGGTATGGTAATATTGTTATTGCTCATAGCAACTAAACCAGCCCTATACTATGGTGCATGTTGCAGTGTTGATGCCATTCTGCATTCCATAATCACATGTACTATGGCTTTTTGATTCTCACTATTTACTCTGTGATGTGATCACCAATATGGATATCACATTTGTATCTACAGGTTATAACAATGTAGAAGAATTATAAGGCAAGTTTCCCTGGCAATTCAATACAAACATATGGGGAGAAGCCAAGAATTTTACATATCGTATTGGCCACAGGCTGCCAATTCCAACTCGGTGTAGTTTGGGTATGTACCACAATAAGAACAAAATCCAGATTAACCCATCATGTCATTATACAAAATTATTGATTTAAACCGGTTTATTCCTTTAGGGTTTAAGCACACGGGCAGATTCTGCAGGGCGACAATCTCCCCGAACTGACTTCCCCTGCTATAATGACAAAATGCCAATGCACTCGCGGTGCTTCGATTTCCGAAGTCGCCCAAAGTTTCCGCAACTTGACAACCGGAGATTGTCGCCCTGCAGAAGAGGTGATTAGTCAGGCGACTAAATCTCCCCAAATCTGCCCGTGTGCTTGGACCCTTAAACAGGTTAATTGCTCAGAGTGGCTGCATGAAGACAAAAGAAAAGATATCCATTTCAGGCACATGTCCATGTTTTAACCATATTTAAATGTTATTTTTGGTCAATATTTCAACTGCTAAACTAAAGGCCCATAGGCTGGATATGACCCCCCCCCCCAAGGAAATGTAATAGCTCAGTCCTGCCCAACAACACTGCTTATCTGTATGACATCACTTTAAATGAGTGCTACACCTTTAAGAGGTTGTTCACCTTCCATACACTTTTTTCAGTTGAGTTATTTTCAGATTGTTCACCATAAACAAAGACTTTTTTCATCTGATTTCCTTTTTTTATTTTTTACTCTTTTCCCAAAATTTAAGTTTAAATTTTAATGTTCGTGTCTCTGGTGTTTCATTCTGGCAGCTCAGTGATCCAGGAGCATCGGAACTGTTACAATTTGATACATTTAGTTGATACAATTAGTTGATACATTTCTCAGCAGTATCTGTGGAATATTAGCAACTATTGTATCAAATCTAACAGCTGCCTTTAATGAAACTCAGGGATTCTGCTCAGCAGGGACAAAGATAACAACTAAATGGATCAATTAAGAACAGTTCAAGAGTCGGCGACCCCCCCTCCCAGAGCTATTTTAGAAGATGAGAAATGAAACATTACACTTCAATATTAGAAAAACGGTGACAAATAGAAAATAGAAAGTAATTGAAAAAAGTCTTTATTTCTGGTGAACAATCTGAAACCAACTGAACTGAAAAAAGTATGAACAACCTAAGCTAACCTACTGCTAAGCAACTTTTCAATTGGTCTTCATTCTTGAATTATTTGCTTTCTGCTTCTGACTCTTCACAGCTTTCAAATGGGAGTCACTGACCCCATCTAAAAAACCAAATGATATGTAAGGCTACAAATGTATTGTTATTACTACTTTTTATTACTCATCTTTCTATTCATGCCTCTCCTATTCATGTTCCAGTCCCAATGCATGGTTACTATGGTAATTTGTGCCCTAGCAACCAGATAGCCGAAATTGCAAACTGGAGAACTGCTGAACAAGAAGCTAATTAACACCAACAATCACACAAAAGAAAGCCAATAGTAAATTATCTCAGAATATCACTCTCTGTATCATACTAAAGGTTAATTTAAAGGTGGACAACCCCTTTAAAGCAAGCAGCCCCTCATAGCTGTAATACAAACTGTCCCACTACACACTGAATACAAATATAAAGCAATTACATGTTGGCACATATCTGCAACTGTCAATAGATACACTACAGGGCTCAGTTACTCAAACAAGGTCACAGACTTTCAGCCATACCAGCTGCACTCTTACCTTTGGCCCCCTTGCAACACACAAAACAATAATAATTAGAATGCACACCATGTCACAGCAAAATGAGAATATAATGTCTACCTGGGCGATTTCCTCCAACTCAAGCAGAAAGACATGATGGACATTCTCAGCGAGAGAAAATGAGAATTGCTTTCAAGGAATACAAAACCCTAAAGTCAAAGAAATCCCAAGAATGGTTCATGCCAGTATTAGTTGTTGTTTGGTCACAGGAAGATTGTTGCACCCATCAAAAATAAATAAATAACACATCCATCCAGTCGACATAGGTGATAATGAATATAGGAAAACATGGAATGCTGTCACATATATGTCTGTCCTGCGGGAACTGGATTAAGATTAAAATCACAACAAGGTAATCCTCGCTAATCTTCCTTCTGGCTGGCTACCTTGGTTGCCACATAGTAGCAGACACTTACAATTACCTCAATGGTTGATCATTATTCTTATATTCTGTAATTTCTGCCATTATATTAAGTGATCAAGGGACCAGTGAGTTATGTTGCACGGCATGTTCTACTTGGTGTGGGGAAACAAATGGAAACTCCATACGGACGTTGCACAGATAGAGACCATGTCAGTCATGTAACCCTAATTAGCTCAGACAGATTTCATGCATAGGGTGAACTGATCAACCCTCTCATCTGGTAAAGCTGCTTTCAGATGCTTCATTCATTTATAGAAGGGAGTTGTCCTGTGCAATATTGTTTAATGTGCACATTAGTCTCTATACTTTAATGACTTGCACAATCCAGTAACAAGGTTAGTGGCACAATAGTGTGTTACTAGAGCACCATATTAGTTGTATAAAGCTTCCGCCACTTTAACACAGCGACATGTGCAGAAACAGATTGAGCAGATTTAAAAGAAATGAATGTCCTTTCTCTGTAGACTTGCACTTATTGTCACCATTGATGGTACTTTGAATTTACAATCACTAAAGACAATTCTTAGCAAATGCATCTCTTGCACCTGAATCGCTTTTACCTCTTCCAACTACAAACCTCCAAAGGGTAGGCCGCTAATACGCCAATTATATTACATAGCACTTAAAAGGAACAGTTCAGTGTAAAAATAAAAACTGGGTCATTATATAGATTGTGCAAAATAAAAAATGTTCCTAATAGTTATTTAGCCAAAAATGTAATGTATAAAGGCTGGAGTGACTGGATGTCTAACATAAAAGTCAGAACACTACTTCCTGCTTTGCAGCTCTCTAACTTGGAGTTAGTCAGTGATTTGAAGGGGGCCCACATGGGACATTTCTGTTCAGTGAGTTTGCAATTGTTCCTCAGCATTCAGCTCAGATTCAAAAGCAACTGTTATGACTCACGTGCCCCCCCCCCCCTCAAGTCTCTGATCAGTTACTGCCTGATAACCAATCAGTGGAAACCAAGAGAGCTGCAAAGCAGGAAGTAGTGTTGGCTATAAAATCCATAGAATTCAACTTTTCCAAAACCCTTTCCTGATCCTCACAAGTGGACATTCCGCACTCCTTCACATGCTGACATCACAAGGGGGTGCAAGAGAGCACACATCAGATGGTTTGTGTGTGGAAGATGGCCCGCACTAGGGGTAAGTGAATGGAAAAGGTATGTGCCCGGCGCCCCCTTCACATTTGTGCTCTAGGCACGTTCATCTTCTGCCTACCGCTAGTTCCAACCCTGATGAGTGTTACCAAGCTACATTCACCTGTGAGTGCATAGGCTGTGTGTAAGATAAGAGAATAAGACAATATATTGAGCATTTCACAATCACTGTGTGTGTCCTAAACCTTAAAAACACATGTTCCATGGGATTCATGTGCACTTTACATTGATATACCAAGGGAGCCTACTTGTGAGCATGTTGTGCTTATTATTGTGTTTATTATTGTGTGAGCTACCATACTTATCCTCAGAGCAACAGGCAAACATTAATAATAGACCAATGAGACAGAGGCCTGCAGACCAAACAAAGTTCAAAATTCTAGTTTAGCTTAACCTTCTGAACGCAACACCTTTCAGACATTTTCAGACATGGGAGTATCCTTATTTTTACACCCAGCAAAGCAAATTCATCCAGGCTGTTTACTTCAATGTAGCCTTACAACATAAAAACAGATAAATTGTTGGGCATCCAGTATAGCCTTGATGATTTACTTTACCGCTGGTCATTTTGGAGGCATTTATTTATTTGGAGCCTGTGAGCAACACATTTTATAAAATTATGGCGTGCAGCTGCCCCCCCATGCAATTAGAAGTGAGAAGTATTCTATTACACCCAAAAGCTATCCCAGTAGGAACACACTACGATGCATTGTAGCTGCTAACATGCAGCTATTTGTCCATTGTTAAAAATGAATGCTAGAATAAGCTTGTAAGCCATCTCTAAACCAATCATCATTTGTAAATCGCTCTTTCAACAATTACTGTGTATTGCCACATGCTCAAATTGATCTGAGAAACTCATTTAGGTCAAAGTAAGAAATAAATAATAACAAATAATGAAAAAAAAAAAAAATAATAAAGGCTTAATTAAAAGCCTATCTCCTTCATTATATATTTCTGCACTTTTGCACGGTTTGGGGACTTTTCAATTGAAGTGGTCCAGCCCAAGCACTGGGCTTTCTGCTACTAAGCAGAGCTGCTTAGTAGCAGGTACTGTATGACAGCCCAAAAGGTAGATCAAATTTATCAACATTGTCTTAACTAATATAATTATCTGTTATCCAGAAAGCTCCAAATCAAGGAAAGGCCATCTAACATAGACTCAATTTTTATTATTTATAAAAATAATAATATAAATATTTATTTATTCATCCAAATAATCCTAACCCTTTTCTTTTTTTGTAATAATAAAACAGTACAGGTATGGCACCTGCTATCCAGAATACTCGGGACTTGGGATTTTCCGTATAACAGATATTTCTGTAACTTGGATCTTCATACCTTAGGTTTAATAGAAAATCATTTAAACATTAAATAAACCCAATAGGCTGGTTTTGCTTCCATTAAGGATTAATTATATCTTAGTTGGGATCAAGTCATAGTACTGTTTTATTATTATAGAGAAAAAGGAAATCATTTTTAAAAATTTGGATTATTTGGACAGAAGAGAGTCTATGGGAGATGGCCTTTCCGTAATTCACGGCTTTCTGCATAATGGGTTTCTGAATAACGGATCCCATACATGTACCTTGTACATGATCCAAACTTGGAAATAATTAATCTGTAATGAAAGCAGTCTATTAGGTTAATTTAATGTTTACATGATATTCTAGTAGAATTAAGGCATGAATATACAAATTACAGAAAGATTAATTATCCTAAAAAAGCCCTGGGTCCCAAGCATTCTGGATAAAAGGTCCCATACCTCTACTTTCTTAGCTAAAGAAAGGCTATGTATGTGGATATATAACTTTCAATTATTTTATAACTTTATTAATAACACACTCTTCTAAAGATAGTGGGGTTTACCTTTTAGCCATATAGATTGGGAACTAGTCTACAGTACCTAGTCTTTTCCAGCAACCTCGTAATTTTGTGACTACTGGCAATAATCTCTGGACCACCTTAGTGTTTCAGAGATGTACAGATCATGTCAATGGACCTGGTAATTATTCTTTAATATGGCAAGCTAGCTTCTGATTGAGCATTTTTAGTAGAAAGGAAATAACGAAGCACATCAAGTTAGTGGAGTTGGGTGACTGTATAAAGCAAGAGCAGCTAAGCTATAAAATGAGATCTCTTACCTGTAACGGACATGAAAGCTAGGGGCTTCGCGCATACTTAACAATGCTTCAGTCCCCTCCATCGACATGCATTCTCAAAAGAGGATTAATAGAAAATACAGAAAGAGGGCTGCAAGGGGCCCAGAGAAGTGCTGTTGGATATAACAGTGGTTACAAAGAAGAGAAAGGATTGAAGATATGAGCAGCTGGTATTTTATACTCCTGTATTCTTCATTTATTAAGATGTATTCAGGCTGCACAAAGTTTCCGCTTCTCGTGCCCATCCTGACTCCATTGGGCTGCTACTCTGTATTTGGAGGCTTGGCTTCAGGTCTCACTTTTGTTTTTCTGTCAGCAGGCACGCACAGTTTGTAGAGCGGAAAAAGCAAAGTGATCCATGCTGACTGAGCAGTCAGTGACTTAGAGAGACAGGTGTCATGTCGGAGTCATGGAGACAGAAGCAGCTGGAATGCTGGGAAATAAATGCACCATATATAAAGGTAACAAGCAGGTCCAGTTTTAAAGATGAGAAGAGTACAAGAAAGCTCTTTAGAAGCATTAGGATTATATATTTAACAATGCCGTCACAAAATGCATATGACAGGCTACATTCATGCGAGGGCTCTTAAAGTGACACTAATGCCAAAATGCAAGCTGTCTTACAAAGGTAAGAATATTAAATATACTGCTCTCAACCTTGTCAGGGGCAGCAATCCTTGCTGTATCTTATGCATATATAATGAATTAAACCCCTAACAAACAGTATACCCAATAGCATGCATCTTTATTTGTATGTGTGCATGCAGATTACATATAACAATTCCTTTCACATATTAGTTTATGCCAGTATCAGCATGCCTTAAAGGAATGATTCAGTGTAAAAATAAAAACTGAGTAAATAGATAATCTGTGCAAAATTAAAAATGTTCCTGTAAAAAAATATATATATATTAGACTTTCCGACGCATTTTTCGCATTACGCTTTCTCGAGGCAAATGCGCTTTGGCAAGCCTAATATATTTTTTTATATATTTATTGAATAATCCATCTTTTTTTTAACCTAATTGACTAACGGATCAGCGGAAAAGACTTTTAATAATTGTAGTCAGGTGGTGCGGCATTCATTTCTCCAATTCTCCTTTTACTCCAAGGTGCTGGGGATTTGTGGTTTTTCAGGGAAGTTAGATACCAAGAGATAGATAAACTTAAATATGAGACCACAGTCCTCAACGTCCTGCCTCTTTGTGTGGTGTCCCAGGGCTTAAAAAAATTAGCAGTTGTTAGTCTTCTTCGTGACAAGTCCACCTCTATACTATTTTCTGTTTCCATTCTTTTGCTGGCAATTAGCACTTTAAGAAAAATCTGGTAATTTTTTAATTATTCTAAAATCAATTTTGGGAAGTTTGGAGATTGTGGGGTTTATTGCTTTTTTTTCTCCGTTAAAAATGTTCCTAATATACAATTCCTTTAAAGCCACATGGTTGCTAGCAAGGGAAGTACGCAAGCCATTCATACGCATGTATTGAAGGAAAAGGGATTCTCACCTCAAAACCGGTTTCCATAATTAAAGGCAACTTTCTAATATACATTCATTACAAATTTGCAGTGGTTTTAAAATTATTTGTAAATATAATTGCTATTAAAAAACAGTACAGGTGTGGGATCCGCTATCCGGAAACCCGTTATCAAAGCTCCGAATTATGGAAAGGCCATCTCGCACAATTACATAGTATCTATGCTTTTGGGGTTAAAGTTACACCAATGAAAAAGCGTATTGCCTAGCAACACTCCTCTCCCAAAGTGCAACCAAAACCATAACTGTAAAATTGATGGGTCCTATTACCCAAAGACCCTTTGCTTTGTCAATCTAACAGATTCCCAGTGTCTAGGAGGCCCCTAGATGTAGATCCAGTGCTGCATCAAAACATTCACTTTAGAGGGAAATGTTTAAAATGTGAAACTGAGAGGTCACTAAAGTTCTTTTTAGGGCAATGACACACAAGACGATTTGACGCCCATGGGAAATTTGCATTGGCAACAACACTCTTGAAAATACCTTGGACCCATTAGAATCACATGTAAAAAACTTCACGTGTAAACTCTAATTGTGAGAAAATCATTTTTAGTGCTTCCTTAGGATTAGCTGGAGTCGTGGCATATAAAGGGTTTTACAGGCCATGATTTTAACAAAGCAAGCACTGAACATCAATATTATGGCTTCACTAACTAAACTACAAATGAACACGTTGCATAGAAATACTGAATCTGCAAAAAGTTACAGCCAAGCTAATGCAACTACAAGCAGTGGAAAAGATTCGGCAAATGCCGACAGCTGCACAAGCAAGAGTAATGACAAATGATCCAAGCATGGGACACAAGATCAATGAGATCACTATCACATTTATCGGAACATAAAACATAATTAGAAATGCAGCGCAAATCAGTATTCAAGAGAAAAAAAAACATTTCAGCAAATGCTGTACAACAGTGATGAGAAAATAGTTGCAAACCCAAAATCTTGGCATGTGTTGTGTTTCTTGGCCAGTATATTGCAGCTGGCTGATACTCCCCTGTACCTCCTGAATGGAAATAACACTTTTCAGCATTTCAGCATACTGGGCCGTTTCTTTGCTGGCTGAAATATATAAACAGAGGACCACTACATGCGCCTACACAAGTGAGAAAAAATGGCACAACTTGTAAAAGGGGTTGTTCACCTTCAAACACTTTTTTCGGTTCAGTTGGTTTCAGATAGATCACCAGAAAGACTTTTTCCAATGACTTTCCATTTTCTATTTGTGACCGTTTTTCTAATATTGAAGTGAAAAGTTTACATTTCTCACCTTCTAAAGCAGCTTTGGGGGGGGGGGGACTCTTAACGGTTCAACATTTATACATTTAGTTGATCCATTTGTTATCTGTGTCCCTGCTGAGCAGAATCCCTGAGTTACATTAAAGGCAGCTTATAGATTTGATACAATAGTTGCTAATATTCCACAGATACTGCTGAGAAATGTATCAACTACTTGTATCAACTAAATGTAGAAAATTGTAACAGTTCAGATGCTCCTGTATCAATGAGCTGCCAGACAGAAACAACATAGACAGGAACATTTAACTTTTAAACAAACATTTTGAGGAAACAATAAAAAATATATGGAAAGCAACTGAAAAAAGTCTTTGTTTATGGTGAACAATCTGAAAACAACTGAACGGAAAAAAGTGTTTGGAAGGTGAACAACCCCTTAAGGGCTAGTCCACACAAGGAGATTCGGGGAGATTTTGTCGCCTGGCGACTAATCACCTCGTGTTTTGCGCGACTATCCCCCCGGACTGCCTCTGCGTTTTTCCCCATAGGCGACTTTGCATTGTAGCCTATGGGGAAAAACGCCAAGGCAGTTCGGGGGGATAGTCTCGCAAATGACGAGTCGATTAGTCGCCAGGCGACAAAATCTCCTCGTGTGGCCTTACCCTTAATGTTAAAACCCCATAAATTTTAATTGCCAGCAGGACCTCTACATTTTGGGGTGCAGCCCCTTCCTTAGGTGTGACACTAACTAGAGATGCAGCGAATCCAGGATTTGGTTCGGGACTCAGCCAGGATTTGGCCTTTTTCAGCAGGATTCAGCCGAATCCCTCTGCCTAGCCGAACTGAGTCTGAACTCTAAGCGGGGAGGGAAATTGTGTAACTTTTTGTCACAGAACAAGGAAGTAAAAATGTTTTTCCCTTCCCATCTGTAATTTGCATATGCAAATTAGGATTTGGATTGGAATTCGGTGGGTTCGGCTGAATCCAAAATAGTGGATTCGGTATATCCCTAACAAGCATATTACACAGTTACCAGTCACTGATGTAACTACTCGCCAGCGGGCACTGGTACAGGATGGGCACCCGGGCTCCCCTGTCAGGCCCTCCCCCCTATGCATCGCACGCTGCTGGCGTGCTGTAAAGTGTTCCCCCTGAACAACCACCATCGATAACCGTTTATAAGTGCTACGGCGGGCCCCAAGCTGGTGCGGGACCAGCTGCAATTGCACCCCTGATATTAACTCCACTGTTACCAGTGTGAGAAAGGAATACATAGCCAGTAATTGGTTTATGGAGCGTTTGTGCAGCATTTACCCCCTCTTAAACAGACCCCTCTGTGTTCCACATAGTAATTTTTAGATGGATACAGTGTGCATATGTAAAAAGTAGTGTTCCACAATAGCAGTTCTCCTGTCAAGACACCTCCAATGGATACTGTGCACACACAAAAATTATGGCTGCATATTTTCTGTGGCAAAAGCAGCCAAAAAAACCACAGACTAACTACATAAAAGGATATTTATAACCATGAATGGATCTGTCAACTATGGATGTAGGTGGACTTCCACAGTTGCTAGCACATAAAAATAAATTAAACACACTACATTTCAATAAAGCACTGCGTATCTTGACAGCGCTATATAAATAAATGATGATGATAAATAAATGATGATTACAATTTTGCATAATGACAGCAGACTTAATTCTAAGCAGCTTTCCAACATAAACATTGTCAGTTATTTCAAAAGTGATTTGTAAATGTAATTGCTAATTAATGTCTGTGCTTCACCATTCCCTACACTTCTTTCTGGTTTTGACTACATATGCCAAATACATAACCCTAAAGGGAACATATATTACTGCCCCTGCTGCAAGCGGAGGAGCACTAAGAAGCACAGAAGCCCTGTGCCTACATTCTTTCCCTCAACTTCCCCTCATGAATACAGAGCAGATAAACACAGGCAGTGCAATATTCATGGGAGCATCTCTGTGTTTGAAAACCAAGCAATTATTTCCTATGTAACCTTAAAATAATAAATATCTGAATGAAAAGCATCAAATAGGAGGGTTATTTAAATAAGAGGTTTGTTAACAATGTGTTGAGATCATCAACGCCCGCCAACAAAACACACGCGACAAGTCACACGCGTGAAGATATAATTAGACTGAATGAAAAGTCAGGGGTTAACAATTACACGGTCAGACTATCGGATGAAGACGCTGCTTTCTGTGTCCACATCCGAACAGTCGTGTCAAGTCGGATGTAATATAGTTATTCCCGCCGACTTTTCATTCACTCCAATTATATCTTCACACGTGCGACTCCATCTGATGAAAAATGCTCACGGAGTCCAGCCCTAAGGGGTACTGGTGACAAGTCATGACTGGAGGCAGCTGGGAAATTGACAATATGTCTAGCCCGATGTCAGATTTCAAAATTGAATATAACAAAATCTGTTTGCTCTTTTAAGAAATGTATTTCAGTGCAGAATTCTGCACTATTAACTGATGCGTTTTGAAAAAAACATGTTTTCCCATGACAGTATCCCTTTAAGACTAGCAAAAATCGAATTTATTTAAAGGATTTGCTAAACTGGAGCACCATAGCCATTATTGTAACAAAATCCTCTCGAAGACAAGTGTGTTGGTCATGACAAGTAAAGCCTGTTCATATATGGCAGAAGTGCCAATACTTTACTAATGCGAGGTCTACTTTTAGTGATCTACTTCCATAAAAGCATTGTTACCATTCTGTTTCATGGAAAAAATTCCTTAAACATTATATTGATTTATGAGAAAATGTGTATTGCTATAGTTAAAGACATTTCTTACGTAACCTTAACATTAAAAATATCTAAATAAAAAGAACGAAAAAGGAGGGTGATTTAGACAAGCTTTTTGTCGACAGTGTCTTGAGATCCCGATCTACCCTTTGGGCACCCCTGATATAAGGAGATCTTAAAATGCATAGTTTATGTACAGTAGAATATAACATTTCCATAATGTGAGTAGCATGGGGTGCATAGGTTTGCATATTTTCTGTCCAGGGTATTCAAAGGAGTTACCTTTCTCAATCATTAGGTTTTTAACAAGCATATTATTAGATTTTGAACTCAGTTAAGTAACTTGTGCTCACAGTCTGACCCCTAAAAATGTCTGCTCAACAGAGGCACAGCAAATGTGCTGCTCTTACCTGTTAGTGATCTCAATGCCGACTGAAAGAGGAATAAAACTGCCGGGATGTGAAATCAGCCGGACAATGCAGCTGTGGGTTATGGTGCCAAGACCTGCGTTGTCCGTGTAGTACAAATAGCTATGAGTTATTTCCTTTTGCTGTTAGGAATACATAACTGACTAGACTAAGCCAACTGCTCATGCCATTTGTCACATTTGAGCCAATTTTGGTTTCAGTTCATTTGTTGCACACAATACACCAGTGTGACATGGCTATTAATTGCTCTGAACCAAATTAGGCACCATTGTACTGGGTTCACTAGCTTTTTCTCACCACTGAGTGGCTTCATTTTAGAAAACTTTTAATGACAAGGCTGATCTGCTCAACCAAAACAGATAAGCCAAAAACAAACAGGGTACAAGGCAATTAAGTCTGATCACAATTAAGTCTTTTCACATAATTTCTTGTAAAGCCAGATTGTGCTCATAGCTGCAGAATGACATGAATTATTTCACAGACACAATCAGACATATATGAGTACCTATGGGGGGCTGCCTTGGTTATACAGCGTTCCTGGTTTCAGAATGCAGAAAAGCTGTACTGATGAAAGATAAACAGATACAAGTTATGGTCTTTAACAGTTTCCAAATACATGTAGCTACATTTACCTTAAGGCTATGGGCACACAGGCTGTTGTGGGCCTGTGTATTTTTACAGGCTGAGAGAAGCAGATCTGCTAAGTGCCCTACCCATTGATTTGAATCCGATTAGCCTGTGTATGGTCACACACAACTAAGCGGAGTCAGTATTAAGGCTGACCTCAGCCTGTGTGTGATTCAAATCAATGGAACAGGGGCACCGAGCAGATCTGCTTCTCTCAACCTGTAAAAATATGCAGCCAGAACTAACAGTTAGCCAATAGCCTAAAATACACTGGAAATTGGTAAAATGAAGATATTAGCTGAAACAGCATAAGTGCAGCCAAACCAGCTCAACTTATAAAACGGTCTACACAGAATGTTCTACACCCAGTTAGGATGATGCAGAGGACGAACAGAAAACAACTCACAAGACCTTCAGACTTAAAGAGGTACCAACACAAGACAATTACCTTTTTCATATCCATCATAACAGTTTTTGAATGCAATTTTATAATTTTGCCATAAAAGTATTTGCCTGATGCTTTTACATTACCTTTCTTACCCCCGTGTTCCTGTATGAGGGGGCTGCCATATTTGTGCAGTAGTCCATTAGCATTAGAAACGCTAACTGACAATTTAAGGGTGAGGGCACATGTGCTGCTTTGTATTTCGAAATCACCCGAAGTTGCCTCACGAGGAAACTTTGGGTGACTTTGGAATACGAAGCATCGCGTGTGCCATGCCGCAGGCGACTTTTCATTATAGCCGGCGCAAGACAGAGGGAAGGCGTTTGGGGAGATTAGTCGTCGCAAAGACGAGGTGATTAGTCGTCGCAAAGACGAGGTGATTAGTCAGGCGACTAATGGTGGCCATACATGCCAAATGAGCGGATCTCTCTCCGATTTGCCCACCTCGGATCCTAACGAACAGGAATGGGCGGACCGCGGGACTGCGATCCGACGGGATTTTTAGTCCCATCCGATCGAGATCTGGCCGATTTTCGGCCAGATCTCCATCGGGGAAGCCCGTCGGGGGCCCCCATACACGGGCCAATAAGCTGCCGACTTGGTCTGTCGGCAGCTTTTATTGGCCTGTGTATGGCCACCTTAAATCTGAATCGCCAGGTGTGTCCTTACCCTAAAAAGGGACAGTCAGTTTTATGAGGTCAGGTTTATGAACTTTACTTACAAAGGCAGAACTTTCAGCAAAAAACGATCAATGTGACCTTTATGTAATCTAGGGGCACATTTATCAAGGGTCGAATTGAAATTTTTTTTTTTTTTGTAATACATTTTTTTTTTCAAATTTCATGTTTATGGGAGTTGATGGGCGTTTTTGGATCTCCCAAAAACTTGAAATTCGACCCTTAATAAATCTGCCCCCAAATGTAGATTCATATTTTGAAAAGAAAAATGTTTAGTGTCAGTATCAGTTTATCACTTTGTACAGATATCATCACTGTATCGTGCCTGTACAACAAACAAGTATCACACTACAGGAAAGGGGGCATAATTTAAGACAAATACATAAATACAAGGCCTGGGTGGAACAAGGTTGGTGTATATGAGCAAATGGGAATATGCAGACGTCACACACACAAGTACAACCTGAGGCAGCGCAAGCGGAACACTAATGCACAAGTGCCATAGAGAAGTGCAACAAGTGACAGAGCGGCAACAATAACAAGTGACAAAACTTGCTGCTGTACCACACACTAGAGACGCACAGACTGACCTGCTGGGATCCAGGTGGAACAGAGTTGCAGCCGCAGTTTCCCGCTGAGTGACTCAGTGCCAAGGACCCCGCAAAGGAAACTAAAGACACAGGAAGCGGCAGCTCGCTCTCTATTCTACTACAGCTCCCAGCATTCCCTCTTCTCTGAACACAGCCCACAGTCCCGGATCGCAGTTTAAAAGTCCCGCAGAGCCGTTATCATCTAGTTCTTTGGCTCCTCCCTGAGAGTTAATCCACACGCCTCCATTCTCTTCTCGCGACACTAATGACGTCACGCTATAGGTATATAAGCGGTAGCAGCCGCACTAAAGTTCTTTGAAGCATAAGCAGTGCCAGTCTGTGCTGCGTAGTTGCACGACAAGCTGCGGGAAGTTTCTAATGTTGTGGGGAAAAACAAACCTTTGTTTCAGTTGCCAGCTTTGCCTGCCCCATACAAAGCCTAATAGCGTCTGAGGGGGACATTGTTTTTCACAGCATCTACTTGTTCCAGGGAAGAGAAATACCTAGGGGCAGATTTATCAAGGGTCGAAGTGAATTTGAGGGAATTTCTGATTTAATCGTACAATCGAACAATTTTACTTAAATCTTTCGATTGCCAAAATCGGTAAAAAATCCTTCGATATTCAAAGTATTTTAATTCGATGGTTGAATTTCGAAGAATTTTTTACTTCAAAATTTGACCCTTGATAAATCTGCCCCTAAGGGTCAAATCAAAAATTTCAATTTTTTTTTATGGTCAAAACCAGGGGCAGACTGGGCCTCTGGGGAAAAAAATCACTGGGCCCTTCCCCTCATTGGCCCCAACTGGCATAGAAACCCCTCCCCCGATCTGCTGGGTCCCCCAAAATAACAAATAGTGGACCTTGCGCATACTTGCCATTCCAGCGTGGGGGCCGCCAATGTCCAGTCCAACCCTGGTCAAAACTGTCAAATTTGACAAGGGAATTTTCTAGATTTATCATACTCTGGCCACCTAAAACCTGCCGAAAAACTGTATAAGTCAATGGGAGAGGGACAGTGACCAATTTGGAGTTGTTTGTAGCCTTCCTGACATTCGTGGGGTTTTTTTTTTCAGAGGCACATTTATCCAAGGTCGAATTTTCGAATTCATGCGAGTTTTTAAAAACTCCCATAAATTGGAAATTTGACCAAGCTAAATTTATTTTAAAAATCTAATTTTTTAAACTCGGATGAATGGAATCGACCGGAAAACTCGAATCAAATTTGATTTGAATTTTAAAAACTCGATTTGAGTTTTTTCTCCGAAAAAAAAAAAAACCCGCAAATGTCAGGAAGGCTGCAAACAACTCAGAATTGATCCTTGGATCTCTCCCATTGACTTAAACAGCAATTCGGCAGGTTTTAGGTGGCGAATAGTCAGATTTGAGTTCTTAATGGGCCAGAAAGCTCAAATCGAATTTGAATAACTCCCTAGTCTAATTTGACATTTTTGACCATAAAAAAACTCGAAAATTCAAATCCTTGATAAATCTGCCCCTAATTTTACTGCAGGTTACTAACAATACGGCCACCAAAACAGAGTCTGATCAGTTTCGTTTGTCTTTGTAAGGGGCCACAGGGCGGGTGATGTTTGGGCAGGGGGTAATATTTTAGCAGCGAGTGGGCAAGGCTTGGGCAAAATTGGCACTTTGGAAAGATGAGGGCGTGTCTTGGGTGGATCGTTAGCGTGACCTCGTGAGCAGTAGCAATGTTCTTTCATTGGGGTGCCATACCTCCTACCGTCCTATCTCTAAAGTCATGATTCCATTGTTACTGTGTAAACAAATACAGTATTTTTTACAGTTGAACAATAAACAAATCAAACGGCACATAATCATGTGGTGTACGTTCAACCTTACTATTGACAAGCTCCGTTCTGGTGTGGGCCGTAGGTCCATTAAAAGTTCCAGGACAGGGGCATAATAACTATAGGGGATGTAGACTCTCAGGGGAACCCGTACAGTGAGGTCTGCTTCCTAGGGGAGATTCTAAGATTCTTGCCAACCGTGGCGGCTCCTGCGGTGCCACCCTCCTCGCTCCTCAGGGGGGGCGCATCACTAGTGCAGTTGCACTCTGCAGTAGAAGAGCTGAATTGCCAGTTTAATGAGCTCACTCTATTAAAATCACCAGACATCTTGTCTCTCTACATGCAGAATTTGTGCAAAAGGCAGTTATTTTGTTAGATTTTGTTTGTACTGGAATCAGTTATTTGAATGAGCTCTAATACATCTGCTAGGAAAGGAGCCCCCCTATAAGATATATTGAATCTAACTGTCAATGAATATCTGACACCCAACTCCTGCCAAAACAGAATGAAGAGAAACAGATGCTAAGAGATGGATAGTGAACATGAACTTGATTATTTCACTATCTATGAGCACTATTACTATGAGCATTTGAAATATTTTTTTCATTTTTAAAGTAATACAATATTTGTCTCATTACTATTCAGTGTAGAATTGTATTTCAATGAAGGGCAATGCTCCTATTGTTTATTTAATAACACAAATATAAAACCTGAGTCCTCTGAAATACAGTCCCCAGCTATGAGAGGAGTTGCCTCTAAATCAGTGCTCCCCAACCAGTAGCTCATGAGCAACATGTTGCTCTCCAACCCCTTGGATGTTGCTCCCAGTGGCCTCAAAGCAGGGGCTTATTTTTGAATTCCAGACTTGGAGGCAAGTTTTGGTTGTATAAAAAACAGGTGTACTGCCAAACAGAGTCTCAATGTAGGTTGACTATCCACATAGGGGCTACCAAATAGCCAATCACAGCACTTATTTGGCACCCCAAGAACTTGTTTCATGCTTGTGTTGCTCCCCAACTCCTTTTTCTTCTGAATGTTGCTCACAGGGGATCCCTGCTCTAAACAATTAGTGGTGGTCTGCAGGCTGAACTTGTTTGTATCCTATTGGCACTCACAGGCTGGGCCCTCTTGCATTTGTCTTTCAGAATTTTGTGTGTTGTTACCATTGGTTTGAGGTGTTATGTAAATCTGGGATCACCCTATAAATAAAAGGCTTATAGTAATGATAATGACCCAGTCACATCTGCTTAACAATTCCCAAATAAGACTATTTAGTAATTATGCGTGCATGTAATCCTTGTTGTGCAGCTTCTTATACAAATACAATTCCATTGGTGTATTACAAATAACATGAAATGGGAATAATGTAGAAAAGGAAAGAAGAGAGGAAGGATGGCATGTGTGTTTTTATTTGCATATCAAATACCCTACTATAGGGTAGGGTGGACTGAATTTATTTCCCAAAAAGTTTTGCAACTATTTAAAAAAAAAAAACAACGTACCTAAAAATGTTAAATACCAATATTGTGATCTAATCTATATACCCCTTCAATTTTTGTATTAAAGGTTACTTATCCTTCATGTATTTTGCACTTTGTGCCTTACCCTATACCAGCAGTGGCTTAACTTGCCAGTTCGGAGTCCCCCTGTATAAAAATCTTTGGAATGGCCCAGTGCACAATGCCTACTTGGGACTATCCACCCTCCTCTCCACCTGCTTCCCCTGTTCCCCAACTGCAAGTAGGGGAGTGGCTGGGAAGGGGGATTTCTTCGTCATTAAAGGAGAAGGAAACCTAGTCGGCGCAAAAACCCTCCCCCCCTCCCGTGTGTTGCCCACCCTCCCTCCTCCCCCCTGGCCTACCTGTCCCGCTGGGCAAATGCCCCTAACTTGTTACTTACCCTTCTGCGCAGATCCAGTCCACGGAGTCCACGGAGTTCACAGACGACATCTTCTTCCACGCAATCTTCTTCCTGCTTTGACCGGCGCATGCACAGTAGGAGCATTTTGCCGGTACGGATCTACTGCGCATGCGCCAAAAGTCATAAAGTTTTCCGACTTCGTGACTTTTGGCGCATACGCAGTAGATCGTACCGGCGAAATGCTCCTACTGCGCATGCGCCGGTCAAAGCAGGAAGAAGATTGCTTGGAAGAAGATGGCATCGGTGAACTCCGTAGACTGGACCTGCGCAGAAGGGTAAGTAACAAGTTAGGGGCATTTGCCCAGCAGGACAGGTAGGCCAGGGGGGAGGAGGGAGGATGGGCAACACATGGGAGGGGGGAGGGTTTTTGCGCCGACTAGGTTTCCTTTTCCTTTAAACAGCTCTAGAGAAGCAGACTGAGGTCCAGACCCCCGTGTTACCTTGGTCCCTGGGCGACCATGGGGCCTGATTTCTCAATACACCAGTGCTCTGTACCTTGAAAAATTGCCAGATGGGACCAGACCACCTAGTCCAACATTGACCCCACCGGGGCTTCCGCATCAGGGCCCCTGCATCCCCCCAAGGGCCTCCCCCCAGATGCAAATTCCCTGCTATCCCCCCCTCTCTCTCAGGAAAGAAGCCAGCTGCTGGTTGTTTGGAGCAGGTCTGGGCAGGTGGGGCCCACTGGGTTTTTCTTGGTGTCCCGCAGGCCCAGTCTGACCCTGAATAGGGTCACTAACCCTGGCAACCAAAAGCTCAATGAGGCTACAATTTTATTGTTACTGATACTTTTAAGTCCTTTAGTTTTTTATTCAAGAACTCTGTTTATCTTCCAGTCTCTCATTGAAACTACTGCATGGTTACTAGGGTAAACTGGACCCTAGCAACCAAATAGCTGCTAAAATTCCAAAGTGGCTACACCAATTGCTAAATCATTCAAAAAACACAAAAAATTAAAACCAAAAGCAAATTGGCTCGGCATATCATTGGCTCCATCATATCAAAAGTTAATATGATAAAAAGTCCCTAATTTTACTGTTGCATGTTATGCACGTTTTTTCATGTGACAATTTTTCAAACTGTGCAACATTTTTTTTCTATTCATTAGAGTCCATGGGGGAAATGTAATAAAATCTGCAAAATTAGTGAATATTACATTTCCCCACATGTGAGTTTTTTTCTTGGCGAAACGCAGCTATTTCGCTCAGCATTGGCTAGCAGTGGTGATTCAGGAATTTGTAGTTCAACAACACCTGAAAGTAATGGTGTAATGCCCTTTTAATTTTCTACAATTTTCTCATTGTATAAGCCTTAGGCACTAGTTCTGTGGCCAGGTAACAGAAACAGAATAGAACGACACTGCACATAACTGGTAAGAGATCAATTTTACTTTATTCCCTGTGTTTGTTTTATTTTACAGAAAGCTTTTCAATTATACAGTAGTTAATATTTTTGCAATAAGCTAAAAGTGGTAACTACCTGAGTGTGAGTGCACCCATGGATCCAAGTCATTAGCATTGAAATTAATGAATATGATGGTGATGACAAAATGCCCTGAATCACTATGTGACATTGCCCTAAGGGTCAATCCACACGAGCAGATTCGGGGAGATTAGTCACCCCAGCGACAATCTCCCCGAACTGCCTTTCCCCTGCCCTCTGCCGGCTAAAATGAAAATGACCTGCGGCAATGCACACGCGGCGCTTCATTTTCAGAAGTCGTCTGAAGTTGCCTCATGAGATAACTAAGGGCGACTATAGAAAATGAAGCGCCGCGTGTGCAGTCTGCAAAGCACTTATTCACATTGCTCATTATAGGAGTTTGTTCCTGGTGCTTCTGAGCGTTAAGCTACTTTGTATCTTGATTCCTGTTGTGACCCCTGCCTGGCTTTTTGACTATTCTGACTTCTGGATCCTGACCCCTGCCTGAAATCCGACTACCTCTTCTGCTAATCCCTCTGATTGACTTCCTGGTTTGACCCTTGCCTGCCTGACTTCATTTATACTCTGCCTGCCCCGACCCGGCCTGATCTGACTACGATTCTGTCTAATACCTTGTACCGCGACCTTCTGCCCAAAGACTTTGCATTCAGTTGCCTGTCCAGAACCCTTCGTCTTGCACCTCTCGTTATAAGACCTGGCAGCATCTGAGCAGCTGAGGGCTCCTCCCAAAGCCAAAGGCGGCTGCTACTGGCAGAAGCACGAGCCGAGACCAGGGTGCTTGGCATCGGTTCTGGATTTAGGGTGCCAACCGTGACACTTGCCTAGTGTAGTCCCATTAAGGGTATAAGCGGCTTGCATACATTTACATCCCAGTTGCGTGACTTTACATTTATCAACATTGAATCTCATTTGCCACTAAGCTGCCCAGACTGCCAGTTTGTCAAGATCCTGCTGAAAGGATGCTGCATCCTGGATGGAATTAAATGGGCTGCATAGTTTTATGTCGTCTGCAAACACTGATACATTACCCTCCCTTAAGTCATTAAAGGAGAATTCAACTCCCCCCAACCGGTCCGGACTGAGAATTAAAATAGGCCCTGGCATTTCAGGTACACAGATGCCCAATCAGCCCACATAGAGGCCCAAACAGCCCCCACAATACTGACTTTCTATGGGACATATAGAAGCCCCTCTGGCATTTGCCAGAACCCACAGAACCCCCAGTCCGGGCCTGCCCCCCACAAATAAAAAAACCCCTACCCTACATAAACCCCCTCTCTGCTCCCACCCACACAAGTGATAACACCTGTAAATGCCACATATCCTTTAAAGGGGTTGTTCACCTTCCAAACACTTTTTTCAATTCAGTTGTTTTTAGATTGTTCCCCAGAAATAAAGACTTTTTCCAATTACTTTGCATTATTTATTTTTTATGTTTTTTCCAAAATGTTAAGTTTAAAGTTGAATGTTCCTGTCTCTGGTGTTTGAGTCTGACAGCTCAGTAATTCAGGTGCAGACTCCGACTGCTACAGTTTTGCAACATTTAGTTGATACATTTCTCAGCAGCATCTCTGGAGTATTAGCAACTATTGTATCAATTCTAACAGCTGCCTGTAATGAAACTCAGAGATTCTGCTTGGGACAAAGATAAGAAATGTATCAACTAAATGTATCCATTTAGAACAATTTACAGGATCGGCGACCTCCCCTCCCAGAGCTGCTTCAGAAGGAGGTAAATAGAAAGTCATTGGAAAAAGTTGTTATTTCTGGTGATCTATCTGAAACCAACAATTTGTTTGAAAGTGAACCACCCCTTTAATTACCTCTCATTGCAGAGTCAGCGCAGCGGAGCTCACAGGCGCCATCTTCGGTGCTACGGTCTACTTTGGAAAGTGAGTGCCGTATTGGTGCATATGCAGTTGGAGTTGCTCCTCCAGTTCGTGACAACTGCGCAATTGTCGAAAGTGACGGAAATTGCGAAGGGAACGAAGAAGACCCGAAGAATACCGAAGTGCCAGAACATGGCACCCATGAGCTACGCTGCGCTGTCTCTGCAACAAGAGGTATTTAAAGGATTAGGGGCACTTACAGGTGTTATCACCTGTGAGGGGTGGAGCAGGGAGGGGGGACTATGCAGGGTTGGGGTTTTTATTAGAGGGGGGTTGAATTCTCCTTTAATGAACAAGTTAAATAAAAGTGGCCCCAATACTGAGCCCTGAGAAACTCCACCTTACTCCAAGTAGAGAATATACCATTAAAAACCATCCTCTGTACCCGATCCTGTTGCCAGTTTCCAATCCATGTGCAATTACGTCATTAAAGGAGAATTCAACCCCCTTGCCGCAAAAATCCCTCGCCCCTCCCCTTCGTAGGCCCCCCTCCCTCCTCCCAGGCAAATGCCCCTAACTTGTTACTTACTCCTTCTTCTAGGTCCTCTCCAGCGGAGTTCACGGGAGCCATCTTCTCCCGAGCGCTCTTCTTCCTGTAGTCATCGGCATTTGGTGCCGCATGCACAGTAGGAGGCATTTGCCGGTTCGGATCTACTGCGCATGCGCTGAAAGTCACAAAGTTTCTGAAAAAGAAATCGGAAACTTTGTGACATTTGGACGCATGCGCAGTAGCTCCGTAGGGGCAAATGCCTCCAACTGCGCATGCGCCCGAAAGTAACAAAGTTTTCTTTTTCGGAAACTTCTTGACTTTTGGCGCATGCCCAGTAGATCCGAACCGGCAAATGCCTCCTACTGCACATGCGCCACCAAATGCCGATGACTACAGGAAGAAGAACGCTCAGGAGAAGATGGCTGCCGTGAACGCTGCTGGAGAGGAACTAGAAGGAGGGGTAACAAGTTAGAGGTATTTGCCCGGGGGGGCCTACACAGGGAAGGGATTTTTGCGCTTAGGGGGCTGAATTATCATATCATCTCTATCATATCCTGAGTCAGCCACTGACTAGATTGAGCTAAGCCAACAGTGCAGCTATGAGGTGGGTCTGGAAACTGACTCCTCTATTGTATACACTGAAGAAAAGAACTGATTTAGCACATTTGCCTTTTCTGTATCTGTTACAACCATACTGGTACTATTATTTTAATGAGCAACACTCTCAACCTGCATCTTTTTACTATTAATATACTTAAAAATCTTTTCAGGGTTAGTCTTAGCCCCTGCAGCAACGTGATCCTCATTTCCTACCTTTGCCTTCTGGATTGCAGTTTTACAACATTTATTACAGTGTTTATATTCATTAAATGCAGCTTCAGTTTTTAAATTCTCTTCTTTCCTATTAACTTTATTTATATATCAAGCCACATAGGGTTATTCTTGGTGCTTCTACATTTACTTCATATAAATCATTTAAAAAACATCTAGAAATAAAAGGAAATGCCCAAAAGGTCCACTAGATGGAGTGGTTATGTTATAATACAGAAACATTACAATAAACTAATGACATGAGGACACAGACATACAGTATATATACTGAATTATATTTAATTGAACACATACACACTTTAACACAAAGAATGAACAATATTACCTACAACAAAGGATCAAATTGTATTTTCTTGGTTCTACGTGTAGGGCATAGCTTTTCTGATCACTTCCAACAGCTCTTCCAACACCTTAAAGCCAATGTTACACGGAGTGAATTCTCCACGTATGTAGAAATACTGGACCATTCCACTTGCGATTTACTTTAAAAGGTAACCATCCACACTTATCAGATGAGTGGGCATACTACATGGGCTCTTTACCTGGATCCTACTAAATGAGTGGAAGAAAATGTTGCCTTGGCTTAGCTATAGAGCAATTCCCAGTTACCAGCAACACCATCTTCAACAGACACAGTTTCCCATGGAACAGCATTTCGATAGTGGTGGTTTTCCCTGACAGTGAGGAAAGTGTTTAACAGATCAATACAGAAAGAGAAACATCTGAAAACAGATGAATGTGTCATTTCATAATATGGTCAACATTATTCTGTTCTGGTAGGTGTTAGAGCCCAGTAAATCATTACTCTGAACATTAACACATTTAGCCTTATAATGTATGCAATGTGAATGAAAAGATTTTGAAAGGCTAAATGAATTCCTGGAAATAATTATATTAGTATACTGTATATGTTGTGCAAGTGCAGACATCCATTCAAAAAATAAATAAATGAATAAAATAAAAACCTATTGAATGAATTTTAAATGGCTGCTTTCTGTGGTGGCATTAATCATTTGTGCATTATGTAAAGGTGGCCATACACAGGCCGATAAAAGCTGGTATTTTGCTTCTTCCAGAGTAAGTTGACAGCTTATGGGCCTGTTTATGGGCTGCTCAAATGGGTTTAACAAAACCATGTCCCAACAACCTGCATTTACCATCATTATGATCATATTGAAAGGCCTTCGGGTGAAATGATCGGGCCAGCCTAATACTACCCACCTCAAGTCCAGGAAAGATCTACTTATTTGGAAACCACAGCAAACAAGCTGATCTTTAAGGGGCAGATTTATCAAGGGTCGAATAGGCAATTCGAATTCGAATTTTGGAGTTTAAAAATTCACACATTCAAATTTTAATCCCCCTATTCGCATGTAAATTAGAATGTGAGATTTATCACACCTTGCCCATGGAAACAGTTCTAATTCGAATATTCGCCACCTAAAACCTTCCAGAGTTCATGTACAAGTCAATGGCAGAGGTCCGTTGTGCCATTTGGAGATGACATTTACATTTTTTTCCAGGAGAAAAATTTGATTCATACGAATCTAATACAATTAGAATTTTTGGGTCGTAACCATTGAATTTAGAATATTAGCCATTCAAATTTTTTCTTAAATAACCTCCCAGTCGAATTGTGAGTATATATTCACATGAATTCGAATTTTTGACTTTTGATAAATGGGCCTCTAAATGTATGGCCAGCTTAAGATCTGACCTGATTTTTTTTTACAGAGCAGTCTTGGTCAGTATAAGACTCTGAACTATAATATATCTGCCCTCTGGTGTTTGGAATAGATTTAACTACCTAATTTTGTGAAGAAGATATCTGCACTCATGTTTGTGGACACGTTATTTCATAATATGATTTCAGAACAAATACTGGGCAGAAAGATGATCTGACACTCCACCTGTGTTTGTTCTTGATGTAATAAAGATAGTAACTTTATTTTTCACTTAATCATCACTTAAAAAAGGTTGAATAGTGGAATTTCATCTTTCAGAAGGATAACAGGCACTTTTATTCTCACTTTATACCAGTTCCAGAGTCTCCACTATCCTAACCAATGGTACCTGCCGCTCACTGATCATGGGGTACAAAGTCTTTAATATATCTCTGTCGTTACACGGGTCGCACACATTTATCTGCCACTGGATAGGTGACAAGAACATACTTTATAATAATATAGTTTGGCCTCATGGAAAACGTTATAAGCAAAGTATAATTGTCATGTCTATGCAAATGAGTGATTTTCAGGTTTCATTGTGTCTCTATAAAATGGATCTAGGATTTATCCCTCTGGCTGATGATGATAAACTGTACATATTTCAAGACAAATAGCTGAATAAATGTACCAAACTGTCCCAGCAGGACAGACTCCTGAAAACAGATTTGCTGGGGCCCCAACATAAGCCAAATGGTAGCCAGTGAGAAGCTCAAGTTCCTGAAACTGACAGTTTATACAACGGAGTTGGGAAAGGCCCACATGAATATTATAATGTACTGTAATGTACTGAACAAATATAAGCATCATTTAGCAACATGTGGATGACCACATTACAGACTGAATCATATGGAAGAATGATGTGCTGTCTATATTATCCCCGATGTGTATACAACTGGCACTTGCAAAATATATTTTTGATAGGAGAGATTCATAATAGGTATGACTTCAACTTACCCCTAAAATGGCAAAGAGCCTGTGGTTAATGTTGGACCTTGTAAAACATCTGAATTTTAGTCCTCTGCTCCAGGAGCCCCATGGGTAGCAATCCCCCATTTGTGAACTGATAAACAGAATATAAGAAGCGTCCAAGACAGAACCCGGAGGTATTTTAGCCCCACAATAGTGGTTAGGGAGAAGGTTATGCTCCATTGTAGATGACATTAAAAGAATGTTTTGAAAAGTAAAACAGGATAGGGTGTTATCATGAAGGCCAAAAGAACTAAATCAGAGAAAAGGGGGGAAACAACGGTGTAAAAGCTTTTATGGGAGACTATTTTTTCGGCTTTTTCCTTTAGTACATCAGTGGGGTACTTAAGAACAAATTAGAATAAAACCCAAACTGCAGGGGGTCAAGCACTTTCATAAAGGCTGCACAGCATATAACATATAAAATGTTGCTAATCAAAATGCCTATGACTGTATAAAGCCCGTGGGCGGGGGAACTTGGGCTACACTGCGATGCTGTCAAATAAATAGAACCAGCAAAACATGGTGAGCAAAATAAAAAGACAATTCAAATTAAAAATATATGTTTATTTCCAGCTGTTTGTTGAATTTATTTGTGTTAACATTGGTTGTCTTATAGTTCTTTATATTTCATGTATACTGGCTGCATAAAAAAAGGAATTATAAATGAAAGAAAAAATAAATAAAACCTAAATGTGTTCTTTCAACATTATTTTCCAACCTACAGCTGTTCCAAATCTTTTGCAAATGACTTTCAGATTTAAAGTACAGGTATGGGGTTTATTATCTGGAAACCTGTTCAGAAAGCTCCGAATTACAGCAAGGCTGTTTTCTATAGACTCTTTAATAGACTTCTATAATTTCTATTATCAACTCAATTTTTAAAAAATTATTTCAGCAAAACATCACCGGTATGGGATCCGGTATCAGGAAACCCCTTATCCAGACAGCTCCAAATTACGGGAGGTTTTTTTTTTACTCTTAAATTCGAATATATCCAATGATGGGGGTTATTTAATAAAAAACTCAAATATCTTAAACTTGCACAAACTTTACCGACTCGAAAACTTGAATCGAATTTGACTAAACTCGATTTGAGTTTCTTCTTCAAAAATAACTCGAATGCCAGGAAGGCTAGTAACATGTCCAAATTGGTCCCTGGACCTCCCCCATTGACTTATACATGAACTCGGTAGGTTTTAGGTGGCGAATAGTTGAATTTAAATTTTAAAGGGCCAGAGTGCGATTAATCTCGAAAATTCAAATTAAAACTCAAATCGAGTTTGGAAACTTCACAAATCGAATTTGAGTTTTGACCATAAAAAAAAAAAAAGTGAACATTCGGATTTTCAATTCGACCCTTAATAAATCTGGCCCTTAATGTTTAAATGATATAAACATCCAAATTACAGAAAAATCAATTTTTCTGAAAACTCCAGGTCTCAAGCATTCTGGATAACAGGTCCCATACCTGTACCTTGTATTTGATCCCAACAAAGATATAATTAATCCTCATTAGAGGCAAAACAATCCTATTTGGTTTATTTAATATTTAAGTTATTCATTTACAATTAAGGTATTGAGAGCCAAATCACAGAAATACCCTTTATCCAGAAAACCCCTTGTCCTCAGCATTCTGGATAGTTTCCTCCTCTCCCCATTGGGTAAAGAAAATGTTAATATATTAAAAATTAAACATAACGGAAACAGTGCACATGTAACCATTATAAAGTCAGCCGTAAAACTGTATAAATCTCAATAAAGCAAATGCCAACATTCCCTGTACAAATTCCATTTTTTTCAGTGCTTTGAAGAGAAGTTTATTGGTTAAAGGATTATTAATATGTTAAAGCACAATTGGATTAAAAAAAGAATCCTTTGCTTCCTATTCCTAGTGATAAAACATTCCAGTGGTTGGAGAGAGCCTGTGGCTTACATAGAGCGGGTTGTGAAAGAGATCACACAAAGACATTACTAAGGTGCACAGAAGTGGTGTTTAAAGATCCAGTAACATCAAAAATGTTTACAAAAAAATTGGTTAGAATACAACGAAAAAAAAACACCACGACAAATTAAATTTTAAAATAGCAAAGCCTTTATTAAGAAACAACTTACAGAAACTTTGCTTCCTCTCCTCTTCAGAAAAGGCGACAGGGCGACCATCCAGCCTGCGGCACTCGATTTTTCCTCCCTGGCTATTCACTGACAGCGTGTCCTCTGCCCCGGTCTCCTTCTCGAGCTTTTCTTCATCATCCTCCTCCTCCTCCCAGGAGCAGCAGTAGGAAGGCGATGTCGGTGGGTTTCACAGGAAGCTGCAGGCCATGTGGCTGTTGGCGCATTAGCAGGAGGTTGAGAAGCTGTGGGGGCGACCCCTGGGCCCTGCATTTCAGGAGGGATCAGCACCATGGCTATGGGGTAAGATTGCAGGTGGTTGTCAGGGAGTGCGGACGGGGCAGCCGGGTGTGGGTGCTGTTTGTGGCTCTCCAGTAGAAGCAGTAAGAACATGCGGGCGACCCTGGGACTGACCTGTTCTTCGCAGCGGCCGCTCTGTCTCTCTGCCGGCGGTTTTTGAACCAGTTTCCCACCTGTGTGGGGGTGAGTCCGATGGCCTGGGCCAGTGCGAGCTTCTTGCTGGGGTTGGGGTCCTGCAGGTACCATTCCCTCAACCTGCCCCAGGGGTCGCCCCCAGGGGTCGCCCCCAGGGGTCGCCCCCTGGCAGCTTCTCCGCCTCCTGGTAATGCGCCTCCAGCAATGCAGCTTCCTGTGTAGCCCGCCGATATCGCCTTCCTACTGCTGCTCCTGGGAGGAGGATGAAGAAGAGCTGGAGAAGGAGATCGGGGCAGAGGACACGCTGTCAGTGAATAGCAAGGGAGGAGAAATCGAGCGCCACAGGATGGATGGTTGCCCTGTCGCCTTTTCTCAAGAGGAGGGGAAGCAGAGTTTCTGTTATTTCTTAATAAAATAAAATTGGCTATATTCAATTTTACATTTGTCTTGGTGTTTTTTTTCCGTTGTATTCTAACAAATTTTTTTGTTAACATTTTTGATGTTACTGGTCCTTTAAATAATAAAATACACATGAGATGTCCGTTAGTCATTTGTTGGGATAACAGTTTCTTTAGTGAGATTCTTTATATCATCCAGCACTAAACAGTTTCTTTAGTGAGATTCTTTATATCATCCAGCATTGTTTTAGGAGTAATAATATGAGTTGAACCTAAAAGAAAAGAATATATAACTTTTTAAAAATAATATTGTAAAACACACACAACATATTTAAAAGAAATCAGTGTAATCATATTTTTTTAATGTGCCTTTATTTTTTTCCTTATAGAAGTATAAAGAGACGACTATTGCTTATATAATGTTGCAGTTTCAGCTAACTGCACTCGCTTTTTGAATCTTTATGGTTCCTGGCGTTTTTTTCAAACATCGTTGTTGGCAAGACCAATGAATCAGTTCACTGCAGCATTATGGCAGCAGAGTACTCAAATATTTCTCAAACTTTTTAAATACAAAGCCAATCAAAATTCTGTAGCACTTCTGAAATAATCAAGTTTATCTTCACTATTCCTCTCTCAGCATCTGTTTCTCTTCATTATGTCTTCATGCAGGAGTTGGGCGTCAGATCACAGTTAGATCCAATATATCTTATAGGGGGGCTCCTTTTGCTTAGAAGATGTATTAGAGCTCACTCTATTAAAATCACCAGACATCATGTCTCTCTACATGCAGAATTTGTGCAAAATGCAGTTATTTTGTTAGATTTTGTACTGGAATCTGTTATTTGAGTGTGCTCTGCTAGGAAAGAAAGCCCCCTATAAGATATATTGGATCTAACTGTCAATCTGACACCCAACTGCTGCATAAAGACAGAATGAAGGGAAATAGACTCTGAGAGAGGAATAGTGAACATAAACTTGATTATTTCAGAAACAATGCAGAAAATGTAATTGATTCTATTTAGAAAGTTTTTTATTTCAGTATGCGGAAGCTTATATTACATTTTTATTTTTGCGACAGTTCCCTTTTAAAGAGCTAAGATCTCAGTGATCTCTTAGTTAAAAAGCTGAAATACTAGCTTGGAGGAGCAGCAACCATATGACAGGTACTAATATGACACTTTACTAGGTCTTTAAGCCTCAATCACTTGGCAGGTCCCCTAGCTAATACTGGAGATGCACGTTTGTACAGCATAGTGCAGGAAAATGTCATCCTCCAAGGTCAGAACAGCAGCCCTGTGATTAAGCTATTGTGATTTAATAATCCTTGGTGGGTCTATAGATCCCTTCAAAAAATATCCTTCCCCTCTCATTACACCTGCATTATTTGTTTTTTATGAAAAATAAGGCAAAATAACCAAGTTTTCATAAAGTTTAAAGAAGAATCTGAAAAACTCAACCAACCGGAACCAAAACCACAGAATTTTGTCTTTATGAGTTACTTCAATGATATTTGAAAAATAGAAAATGGGTCAAGTTTCCAAATCCTTCTGCCGATTTAAGAGTGTTCTAGCCATTGGAAGTACTTTCCTTAACTTGCCTGTTGCCTTAACTTACCTATTATGACTTGGACAAACTTGTTGGCCTGTGACACTTCATAAGCGCAACGTATTTCAGAGTAGGTTATCCCTCCGATTACAAAAATAATAAGCCTAGACACGTTCTTCCTTTCGTCCCGAGATATTGTGTTATGTTTTTGCCTGGCACTGTCAAGAAAGAAATAAAGCATGTAAGGGAAGGAATCAAAACTATGGGATAGAAATAGACTAAACAGGATCTGGTGGTAGCACTGTGCAAGCTCTGAGCTAAGGGTAAATGAACATTGTGCCATGGCTCTGCTACACAGTGTTATTGGGGGTTTAATCATTTAAAATGCTTCTAGAACTCCTGAGTGAAGATTTATAGATTTATATCTGTACCACAAAATACATTTAAGGTGGCCATAGACAGTGTGTATTGTGGGAGAAGAGCTGGCCGATATCCGTCGGCTCGTTGATCGGGCTGGACGGTGCTTTTGAAGGCACCCAAACATCAGCCATTGTTAGTGCTGAATTGTCAGATACAGGTATATCTGACGATTCAGCTCTACACGTATGTATTGAAACAAACCATGTCTCTTGGAAAGATCTTTTCCAAGAAAGATCATAATTGTTATGTTTATGGCCACCTTTATGTACGAGTGCCTCAAATAGCAAAAAAAAAAAAAATAATATGAGCTGGGGGTATAACCAGCAGAGGAGGAGCCAGTTCTTCTATTGTTATGTCCTGCCTCCTAGTGGTACCAGCTATACCCACTGTTCCTGTGTCCCCCAAGCAGACAATGGTGAAATTAGACCTGATTATGATCTCCGGAGCTGTGTCAAGATCTCCAATAAAGATAGCTACTCATATTTCATGTAAACCAATTCTTATACTGTTCCTCAGTTCGTTACAAGAATCATTTCTCTGGTTAACCCTCGCTTCAGTTTTGCTACAAAAAGTAAATATATCCGGTAACCAGAGAAGCAATAAATAACATAACTATTGTATAGCAAGGCACAAATACTGAAAAAATATATCCCCCAGAGAGAAAGAAACAAGGCCCATGGGAAATAAAACCCTTACTTATCTCATGTAACAGTAGGACTCAAAACATAATTACAAAACAGACAGTTCATTTGATATTTGCTAGCAATAACTGTATTTAGGTGACTGGAAAGATGAATAATGATTATTATTACCCTCCCCCCGGATGTTATCTGGGACAATCCGAAAGCACATATACATACAACAAAATAGGAAACAATCTGAAAATTTATTGGGCACTCATATTTCATATACCCATTTGTTAGTAGCTTGAACACCGATAATCTTTTTAGTATTTTATTCATAAATACTGAAGTTATCATAAAAACAAAAGACTGAAAAAAGGCTAGATGTATTGGGATCGTTTTCTCTAGGTAATTTGAGGTTATATATATATAATAAGGAAACAGAACAATTTGAACATGCAATGTTAAACAAAATATGAGAGGAAATACTGTACCTCACTGCCCCAGATCCATTCCATACTGCTGGACACTCAGAACAATATGGCCACTCTTTGGAGTCCAACTTATTCTCCATAGTGTCCTAATTTATTACAGACATTACAAAAAGTCAAGATATGACACTGTATTTGAATGACAGGAGAAAGAGACTGAAGAAATGTGTGAATGTATAAATACTGCTGGCAAACTGCCATGGAGTTTCCAGAATGTTACTAAATACTGAACAAATAAATTTTCCAGTGTTCTGTGGATTCACTGGTGGCTGATACACCCAATTATTCAGCTAAATGTGAGACATATGCTTTCTCCTTCCTCACTGAGCTGTCCTGTCCATTCATGCTCCTGGTGTGATGTTACAGTTGAGGACTAAAGTACGTTGTGACCATGTTGAAAGCCCCCACTTCATATTCTGTTGATAATTAACTGACAGGAAGGACAAAGTCCCTCTAATAATAATAATAACAATGTCCTTATATCTTAAACAGTACCTGATAAATGTGAATTTGGCCTAACATTGTTTCAATGTCTCACCTCAATAACATCCTTTATTACAGGAGTCCAGCGCGACAACTGAAATGTCTCCTCCTTTGATCGGTCTCTCCTTGTTGGTTTACGCTGCGATGACTAAAAGACACAGAATAACTGGTACTTGTTTATTTACAGAAGAACATCTCGAGAGAGAGAATAATAGCCACCCCAAGCTAATGGATTGGGCTGTTAACTTTGGTTACACTATGAAATATGTCTTTTCAACTCCAGTGTACAACATATTACATATGAACTTACTAATGGTGGAGGTTATTGGTCATTTTTTTTTATCTTAACATCACCTGTCCTTAAATGCCCTTCAGTTATAAATATCTGCTATAGAGAGAACATGCCATCATCTGTATTACATTTATTCCCTAATAATCCACTGTAAAAGGAATCAGTACTCTGTGTAACTATATACTGTAGCTTCAGCATGTTGGCAAAAAAAGGAAATAATAACCCAAGCAAGTAAGGGATTAACAGAAGAAAGGTGACATGAGGGAATGAAATGACTAGCATCTCCAAGCCAAACAAGAAAATTGAATGTTTATAGCACAGCCAATGCACATTTTGGTAAGAAATTATGTAGGGGAAATATGAAAAATGTGTGCCCTGACAATGAAGGAACTGCTGAAAGATTTCAGGACTGACCTGACTGCCCAGAACAGAAAGTCTTAAGGAAATGAAGAAAATGTGTTGGTTCAGGGAAATAAAAGTAATAATAATAAAATTGAGCATTGACAGGTTGATTTTTCTCATAGGAACCTTTTAGCAATATTCAACCTAGCAAGGTATAACAGAAGAAATACATCAATATACAGGTATTTCTATCCTGCCTTATGTATCCTACTGTAAGGCAGTGGCGCTGTGAGTTGAAAAACGTACTCAGAAGACAGCTCCGAGTAAGTTACCAGGGGAGATAAAAAGCTGATCCTGGTACCTTTAAGAGCCAAATTTATGGATTTTAAACCAGAAATGTGGCTTTTTAAGTGCAAGAGAGTGCAATTGAGCCCGCTGTAATGCAGCAAAGGTAAGCACTGGGGGACTCATTGCCTTAGGCAGTTCCTGCCACAGAATCACCTTTGACTGTTGGCCAACCCAGTGAATTGTATGATTTCCTAGGGCTGGTGTACAGTTGTAAACTAGCCCTATTAATGTACAAACTGGCCCTTCAAAGCCTGCACTTAAAGGGGAACTATTGTGAAAATGGAAATTTTATATAATCTTCAGCATACTAAAATAAGAAACTTTCTAAATACTATCAATTAAAAATTCTGTACTGTTTCTGAGATAATCAAGTTTATTTTCAATATTCCTCGCTCAGCATCTGTATCTCTTCATTCTCTCTTCATGCAGGAGTTGGGTGTCAGATATTCATTGACAGATAGATCCAATATATCTTATAGGGGGACTCCTTTTGTCAAGAAGATGTATTAGAGCTCATGCTAATAAAATCACCAGACATAGGGGCAAATTCACTAAAGCGCGAAGCGCCGAAAGCTAGCGTTAATTCGCTAGCGTTGGCCATTTTCGCTACTGCGCAAATTCACTAACGAACGCTGGCGTAGTTTCGCTAGTGTTACTTCGCAACCTTACGCCAGGCGAATCTTCACTAGCGACGAAACTACGCAAATTCACTAACTTGCGCAGTGTAGCGAACGCTACCTTTTACGCTAGACTTCCTTCGCCACCTCAGACCTGGCGAAGCGCAATAGAGTAGATAGGGATTGTTTCAAAAAAAGTCAAAAAAAACGCTGGCGTGTTTTCTACATGGCGGGTGATAGGCTGAAAAAGATCGAAAATTTTTTGGGGCTCCCCTCCTTCCCCCCTACATTTCCTGACTCATGGCAACTTAACTAGACAGTGGGCACATGTGTAGGGCAAAATAAAATTTTTACTGGCTGATTTGAAGGTTTTCTAGGCATTTGCAGTGCAGATACGTATTCCTCCATTGAAATTTGAATTTCGCGCCGTATGCAAATTAGCCTTCGCTAGCGCAACTTCGCTTTATATAGCGAAACAACGCTAGCGCAACTCCGCAACCTTTCGCTACCCCTGTGCGCAACTTCGCATTTTAGTGAATTTGCGTAGCGCTGGTGAAAATTCGCCTGGCGAAGTGCGGCGAAGTTGCGCCGATTCTTAGTGAATTTGCCCCATAATGTCTCTCTACATGCAGAATTTGTGCAAAAGGAAGTTATTTTGTTTGTACTGGAATCAGTTATTTGAGTGAGCTCTAATACATCTGCAGGAAAGTAAGCCCCCTTATAAGATATATTCGATCATTTGTCTCACACCCAACACCTGAATGAGGAGAGAATGAAGAAAAAAAGATGCGGAGAGAGGAATAGTAAATATAAACTTGAGGAAGCTTATATTAAATTTTCATTTTTGCTATAGTTCCCCTTTAATTTATTTTCCCATAGCTCTGTGTAGCTACAAACCTATTTTTGTTGAAAGGAATCTGCAAAAAGAAACACATAGCTAGAAGGAGTGTAAAGAGAGCATATGAGGGAGTTTAAAAAGAGATATTTTTGCCATGCTAGACAAAGAAGGCAGGAGGAGCAAGTGCATACATAGAAAAGGACAGTGTTTGAATTGTATAAAGAAGGTGCATGGTTTAAACTTATGGCATCACTACTCAGTGTTCACTTGGATGCTTCTGGTGTCAATGCTAAAGTAACCCTTTAAAATAAAAATTTCCTACAATAGGATTTGTTTTATCCCTCAACCGACCACTGGCTTAGAGTCACCTTAGTGACACACTTAAAGGGGTTGTTCACCTTCAATGTACAAATCTTATGAAACCACTAACAATGCTCTCATTGTGTTAGAAAAACCATTTTCCATAACAAAAAGTAAAAATGCCATTGTAAAAGCTAATTTCTATACCTATTAACTCAGCCCTTCTCCTGTCTCTCTGACCAGTTTTCTGAAGTGATGGGAGTGGCCTATTTTGAACCTGACACACCAAGAACTTCCTATATGATGACATCATCATGCCCAGGCTTTGCCCTTACTTGTTTCCTATTGGATGTTGATACTGCCCTCCTCCTAGTAATTTATTGGGTGCTTGTGAACTGTAACCGGTCACATAATTTGAATGGTCATTGGTTGATTACTCAATTGTAATGGCAGAGGTTAACAGACGCAGCATATAAACAAACCTGCCTTGAAACAAACAATCACACAGCCATGCAGACAAATACTGCAGAAAAGGAAGGAGCAACATTGTTCTCCCAATTCTGGCACTCTCCTTCTGCCTAGACTAAAACTGAATGGGGTGCCAAAGGGGTGCAAACTTTTCTGGGAATAAATACTGGCTTTTCTATATTTTTATCTTTTAATACCTTTGGCATTAAGCATAATGGCAGTTAATTGCAACAAAAACCAGCACTGACTTGCTTAGAAACGTATGTAACTTACACATCTAGCAGGGACAGTAGGGTTGCCACCTCACCCTTTTAAAAGCAAACACATATGAAATCCACAGCCTGCATGGCTAATTATCAACTCATTTAGATGCTGCAGACTGAACTGATTTCTGTGCAGCCATGTATCATGCATCTAAATTAATTGCTAATTAGCCATGCAGGCTGTGGATTTCGTATGTTTGGTTTTAAAAGGGTGAGGTGGAAACCCTAAGTGATTTTGTGCGCTCTCCCAGGGGGGGGCGGTAATTTACCTAGGAAAACCATACCTTTTTTAAGCGTTTAAGTGTTCCACTTCTGGAACAAGATTTAGAGCTCTAAATACCAAAAAATTAAAAAGTTATATTTTTCATGATATAGGGATCTATACCAGAAAAATATTTTACTTTATGCACAAAAATTCAACTAATTTGGAAAGCCTCAAGCTCATACAAATAGTCAGCTGCTGAATAATGATTTTTTATGAGGTAAATACACAAAATAATACATGCCCCCCCCCAATAATATATTTCTGGAAAGTACAAGTGATTGCTTTTTTTTCTGTAATAATAAAATAGTCGCTTGTACTTGAGCCCAACTAAGATATAATTAATCCTTATTGGAAGCAAAACCAGCCTTTTGGGTTTATTTAATGTTTACATGATTTTCTAGTAGATTTAAGGTATGAAGATCCAAATTATGGAAAGATCCGTTATCCGTAAAACTCCAGGTCCCAAGCACCTCAATCCCCCCCATCTGCACAGTTGAAGTCTCTGCAGCACACAGCCCACACTCCCCCTCCCTCTCACAAACTTGTAACAGTTTCTCTTCAGTACCTGAATGCTGCTCAAATTCCCCAGCACAGCCCAGCACAGGAAGCAGTGGCAGATTGACAGCAGACATAGCCAATAGGAGTTAAGTTAGCTGCCAGTACAATGTGTGATGTCATATAAGGAAGAGGAAGTGAACACTGTAGTGTTTTTGGGGGTCAGTGACCCCCTCCCAGCACAGGGTCTGTGTGGAACTGAAGGATTAGTACAGGGACACTTCTGAGGTGAATATCTCTTGAACTGTACTTTTTCTGTTAACTATTTCTATGGAAAAGTTTGTTCTATTCATGTGAACTGTTAGATTTGTCATTTTGTTACAAAGGTGAACAACCCCTTTAACAGTGGGATTCCACATAGAGCCAGACCTGTCATTCTTGCTGGGCTGACAGCAACATGATCATCCTATAGGCTGGAGCATTTTTTTACATGTATAACCCAGCATCACTGTAATTGCATACAGCTTGAACTCTTTTGGGGTTTAATGATAAAATGAACTAAGTTTGCCCTGGTACAGTAAATCATAGCAACCAATAAGCAGACAGAATGTACAAGTCTTCTTTTCTTACATATGGAGGTTAAGTGTGCCAGATCAATAAGCTGGGCCATGAGGTGGGTTTGGGGAGATTTAGTTCAGAAACGAATATGATTTATATCAGCATTAGGAAAGTATCATTTTCTACTTCTAAATGATGGACACCACAGAAACTGTCCTGTTTACAAGGGGAGAGGTGGTGCATTCAGGGGAATTATTTGCAATTATTTGCTTTAAAATGGCAACAAATTAGGAATATATGGATTTCTTTTTCTAAACAATATATGAGCAAAATACATTTTTAATGCCACTTCTAATTATTCTCTTTCTGTTTAACAAAAGTTTATATTCTCTTGCTGTTTAACAGAAGTTTATAATAAGGCGTATAAGGTTGGTTTCAAATTTCATACAGAACTGAGAATAGCAGAGCCAAAAAGCAGCGATTTTATCACAATAAAGAATGCTTGAGTTACTTACCTTAGGGACAATAGGAACTCCGAGGTACTTCCAGTTCTTCAAAACATCTCCCCCACCTTCAATTTTTGCATGTGTGATCAGCCGATCAAGGTTCTCCTGGGAGGTTCCTGTAGATATAATATGAAGTAAGAGTAAGAAGGGTACTAGATAGGGTACTGGTCATAGCATGTAAAATCTAACACAATAAAAGCAGATTAACATAATGACCTAAAACGTGATTTGTTTTTCACAAGTCCCGAACTTGTACAAGACCTAAAAGTAGATAATGAGAACCCAATTAAACAAACAAGTCTAAAACCTAAATTAATATATTGAGCTGTGTGTGAAAAGGTATGTGCACCTTTGCTTTCAGTTACTGGTGCACCTCCCTTTTCACCAATACCTGCAACTTAAACGGGTGTTATAACTTTTTATGCTATAGAATGGATAATTCTAATCAATTTTTCAACTGGTTTTTATATTATTTGTCTTCTTCCCCTTTCCAGCTTTCAAATGGAGGTCATTGACCCCAGAAACTAAAAACCTATTGCTCTGCGAGGTTACAATTTTATGGTTAGTTACTTTTTTATTAATTACTTTTTTTTCAGGCCCTGTCCTATTTATATCCAAGTCTGTCATTCTTGTCTATCCCTGGTTGCTAACGTAATTTGGACCCTAGCAATCAGGTCACTGCTGTCATTCCACATGGAGAGCTGCTACATAAAAAAACATTAAAAAAACCCACAAATAATAAAGAATGAAGACCAACTGCAAGTTGCCTTTATCGCAAAGGTGCACAGCCCCTGTTTCCAGTAACTGTTTATCAGGGTTCTTGGAGATTTCCTAGAGTATTATATGTCTTTATCTTGGTATTATCTTATAACAACATTCAAAAGGGGTTCACAAACTTTCAAGCACCACTTTGATGCAGTTTCTGTGAAAATTAGTAGGAAGGCTTTTCATAGGACTTTATTGGGTGTGAATTTGGTACCTTCGTGAATTTCATTTGTATCCTAGTCACCAATAAATCACATCTTATATAATAAGACCTGGTTCTCAATTTTATCAGGTACATTACATGCCACATCAGAGTTCCTCTGTTTAGTGTTTTAAGGAAGAGTAAGCATCCAGAGTTTGTTTTGATTCTGGCAAATGTCATTTTTGTCCTAACAGTCTCTAGAATCCTCTAAGTCTTGCACAACAAGTGAGCAGTAGATGCAATACTAAAACGGATTTTTATGTCTGACCTGGTAGCATTACATTTGTTCTCTATGTAACATAGCTCATGTCCAGATTACGCCACTACTCACCATTCTCTACAAAAATGTACAAAAGGATGGCTCTTATTTTGTCATAATTGTCAAAGTCGTTGTTTATCAAAATTGGAAGAAGAACACGCATGTGATCTTTGACTTTCTGCCCCTCTGCATCACTCCCCAGTGCCAAATCCTACAAACAAATCCCAAAAACAAACATATCACTCATTTATGATACGTACTTGGTAAAATCATATAAAATTAGGAAAGAAGTGCATACAAAAATGGGTACAAACAAATAGGCCTGAAGCAGTACATTCTGTATATAAAATTACCTGCTCGGCTTTGCATAACTTCTCCAGCCTGCCTCGGAACTTCTGCATGCAATCTTCAGCTAAACTGAGGTGTAAGGTTTGCTGGAAAGCAGTTTTTAAAAATAAATAAATAAATCGCACAGTCATGTCATTTGGAAAAATTTATATATCTGTAAGGTTCCCCACTGTAATCTTTGTTCTAAAACTATGTTCCAGTCTATGTTTCATAACTTCCTCTCACATCAAATTCCCCCCACATCTCTGAATTCCTCTTGATAAAGGCTTTACGCCGAAACGTTGGGGTAATTCTCATTCTTTGGCAAGGGTGCCCGCTTCCTTGTATAGCTTGTATTTCCTGGTTACGATTTAATGGTATGTATTTAAATATTATTATTGCTTTGAAATGCTTTTGATGTATATCTGTTTATGATGTACAACTAACATATCCAATGTATCTTGATTATAAGCTCTTGCAATAGGGTCCTCTGATCCTATTTGTTTGTGCATTATAAATAGGGATGCACCGAATCCAGGATTCGGTTCGGGATTCGGCCAGCATTCGGCCTTTTTCAGCAGGATTCGGATTCGGCCAAATCCTTCTGTCCGGGCCGAACCGAATCCGAATTTGCATATGCAAATTAGGGGCGGGGAGGGAAATTGCGTGACTTTTTGTCAGAAAACAAGGAAGTAAAAAATGTTTTCCCCTTCCCACCCCTAATTGCATATGCAAATTAGGGTTCGGATTCGGTTCGGTATTCGGCCGAATCCTTCGTGAAGGATTCGGGGGTTCGGCCGAATCCAAAAAAGTGGATTCGGTGCATCCCTAATTATAAATTAGTGCAAAGCACTGCGTAATGGACACTATAGAAACAAATGATGGCAATGATGAGGTTCGCCTTTGTCCCAGGATGTCTTACATGGAGCACATGACTGATAATTTGAATAGCTACCACCTATAATTGTTTATAACAGTGATCCCCAACATGTTGCTCACCAACCCCTTGGATGTTGCCCAATGGCCTCACAGAAGGTACTTATTTTCTGCCAAAAAGAGCCTCCCCACATAGGGGCTACCAAATAGCCAATCTCCGCCCTTATTTGACACCCTCGGAAAAAATTTTCATGCTTGTGTTGCTCCCCAACACTTTTTAGATTTGAATGTTGCTCGCGGGAAAAAAAAAGTTGGGGACCCCTGGTTTATATAAACAAGCTGCTGTGTAGCCAAGAGGCAGCCATTAAAGCTAGAAATAAAGGAGAAAAGGCACAGGTTACATAGCAAATAACAGATAAACCACCATTATATTGGATGGGGACTTATCTGTTATTTGCTATGTAACCAGCGCCTTTTCTTCATTTTTCCAACTTGAATGATGGTCCCCATGGTTCCACTATAGCTTATTTATATTAAATAGAGTAGCCTTTCTGAAGAAAACATGCAGCTTTTACAAGTGCATGCTAACAGTATATTATATGTTAATTACTTTAAAATGTTTTAATTTTTTTGGTGTTACCATTGCTTTAAACTGGAATATACTTGGAACACAATTTCTTTCCACTAGACTTTCCATACAACAATGATAACACAATAACAATTTAGCTTACTTTGCTTATCTGCTTACGGATGTGGGGCATCTTTTTCATGATATCAGCCAGTTTACTTATGGAGATCTGCGGGAAATAAAGGAAACACTTTACATAAAATCATCTATGCATATTGCCATTTCTGTGCTAAATAGTACGGTATACTATTTAAAAGGAAAATATACCCATTTACGAACAGTTTAAATTCTGCCTGTAAGAAAAATGGCACTTTATACCATATGTACAAAGCATTACTACCATTAGCATCTGCATTTATTATATGTCTCGCTTTAAAATATTCTTCACAGATCTTAAAGGAAATGTACTTTCTCCAAACAAATGAATGTAAAATTGCTCAGAACACTGTTCTAAACACTTTTGCAATTGACAATTTCCCCCCTAATTTTCAAGATATTAGCTACATTTTATCCTGCTATTTATAATGGAATCAAAACAGGGCCACCAGCTAGTCAGTTCTTCTGACCATGATACCGTTGGGAGTTTTCTCATGATTTTCCGAAGCAATCCAAAATTAGAAGAGTTCTCTGTTCTTCTCATTTTCTACTGACTGTGGAGTCAGAAGAACTGACCAGCAAGTTGTTCACATTTTATTATATTAGCAGTCTAAAATGTTTTTAATATTTGAAAATAAGTAAAAAAAATTATTTAGATTGCAAAAGTGTTTAGAAGTATTCTTGGACTATTAGAGCCTATTTTTTCATAGAAGCTTATGAACAGTCCCTTAGCTAGGCTAGTTAAGCTATCTTAACTGCTCTGTGCACACAATAAGCTGTATTTGAAAATAGGTATTACCTTATACTTGTCTTTTAAATGGAAAAAAAACACATTTTATTCAAACGTTTAAAACACTATTGGGGAATGTAAAATGTTAACGACCAGGTTTGCTCCATTTTTGACTAATTAAAGACCTCAACAACTTTCTCGCAAAGTTTGTGACCAAATTGCTTTTTGTGAATGTTCACAGAATACGTAATAACATTTTACAACCGAGACCATTTTTTGAGACAAAATATCTAACAAATCTCCAGAGCAGGTTTTAAAGTTTTGCAATGCGCAATTAAGATTCGCAATGCAATAAAAGGAGACAGGCACATTTTTATTCTCAAAGTTTTGCTCTTTGCAAATTTTATTACATTTCCCCCTATGCCACAGAAAGGGTTTAATGCAAAAATCAGTTGAAGAGATAAAAGACTAACCCATGGCACCTGTAACAAAAAATATATAACTTTGTGTAAACTAAAAATTGAAAACAAACTTATTACACTCCCATTTGAAATGATGAAGAAAATGCATTTTAGGGTTTAGAATATGTAACACTGACAGAATTTTAAGTATTGTAATTATCCATTTCATCAACTACACATTTTCACAAATACAGTAAAATAATAACATCATATAAAGAGTTAAAACCGCAATCCATAAAAAAGTATCCAACCTACATTTCCTTCGGTTTCTTTTTTGCTAGATGAAATTTCTTTGACAAGTTTGGGGATTTCCCTATCAATGTGAGAAACAAAAATATGCAAAATGTGAAGGTACATAAACTAAATAACAAATAAAGATTTTTTTATATCCATAAGAGGGCAATACGGTAGTTACTATGCTGCAAGAGGAATGTCTCACCCTACTTTTCTCTCTCAACCACTCAGTCCCAATCATTAATCCTTTTCCTCAGGCCTACATGACTCCCCATGCTGTCCTTCTTGAATAAAGTGCTACCAAAAGCAGGCAATATTACATTCAAGGGAGCTACAGGTCTCTGTGCTCTAAAACAGAGTGAATAAACCTGGATAAACTGCTTAATAAAGGAAAATGAGCACATTGCATCAGCTTTTTTTCCTCTTTGAAAACTGGCTTTGAAATAGTAAATGACTCCAAGATTGTCCTGTGTACTCTTGTTGGGCGCTTACCAGAGCTTTATTCCCTTAGCAGAATTATCTGTCAGGTAACTGACAGAAGAGAATTCCCTGCAAATCAGCAGAAAAGAAGATGGAGAGATACTGAAAAGTGTCTTCACTGGTAAAGGGCTGTGATTGCCTTAGTCTAGTAAAGGAGCCGAAAATGTTTTACTAATGTTTCAATATTGCACCAAATAGAAGCAAATGCGATTTCTTTGCCTAACCTGAATTGCTGCTTAGTGTAATGCATGTAAAGAAGCTCAAACTGCTACTAAACCACTCAGTTCTGTAAATGTGAAGCACATTGTATTGGTCACCATTAACTAGGGAACCAATGGCACATAACGGGTTTTCAGGTTTTCAGGTTAGATAACATAAGCTGAACAAATATAATAAGTATACTTACTCCAGTACTACAGCAATGTGTTTGTGACGAACTTTAACCCATAGTTCATCAGACTCGTCCAATCGTGCTTCTTTGTCCTTTGCTATAGCGCTTTCTGTCTGATACCTATTGAAACAACAAATTTATGTTCCCTTGACAGAATTTATGATTGGTTCCTCAAATTATTTTAAAAATGGCAGAATGCTTCCTTGCTTTATCAAACAAGGTCTGAACTAATCATCTCTCAGAGATGGAAGTACAAGTATAGGATCCTTTATCCAGAAACCTGAGAGTGTGCACATGCTAGTACTATTAAAAAAGCCACAAAAAGAACAACAAATATTTTCCTCTTGTAACCAGTTATGGATATGTAATTACTGTAAATGTAAGTGTAAGTCAGTCTTATTATTGGTATGGGGTACTTGCTTATAGATGTCATTCTCGATTGGCAGGAGATCATAGATCATGGCTTGAAAGGTAAGTTCATGCAGTATAGTAGAAAATGGATCAAATCCTCTGTCCACTATAAGTAGCTGTGACTGTGTTTTAGCCTGCAAGAGAACAGTTACAGATTTTAAAAGACAATTAAAATGAAGCTTCACGGAGTGTTTCAATTTCCTATAGCTACCTTGCAATAATCAAAAATGAAATCATTCTGAGGATATTAATTTAATATAAGCCACTAACATTTCTCTTCTGTGTGGAGTGTCTAGAATTCTTCCCAATTATATTTATATTATATAGCAGATATAAAATTGAAGTCAACAAAATGCATACAGTTACAATAAACAAAGGTGAAATACAAAGCACCATCAGACATTCTTGGATTAGGCATGCTAAATGCATGTTTTGGGATCTTCTAACCCCAAATTGTCATATGATATATAGGATATTTCCTGGTGATAAGATGACCTTAGGCAAATGCCTTGAGCCCATTGTGCATGCAAGGCCTGAGGTGCTCTAGGTGTTGTCCTGTCCCCATAGTGGATACAAAGTGAGTTTACATTTGCAGGATGGGAGTATCCAGCAAATCAAACAACCCCAATGGCCATGAAATAAAGAACCTGCTTTGATTCGAATACCTATGAATTGTTTGAAGAAAAAGCACTAAACTGTGCTTAAGAACAACAGGTATTCTTATGTACAGGTATTCTTATGTAACTAACAACTCCCAGTTCAGGAAGGGTGGTTGGGCGATATCCTTAAATTTAGAAGAGGGCGCTACCCCAAGTAGAAACCTGAGCAAGGACATTGAGTAAAGAAGAGAAGCTCAGATGTCTTAATGTCCAATATACAGCAAAGCAATGGCTCAAATTGCTGAGCAGAGGAGAATCAGTGGAAAAATAAATTCATTTAACCCACAACTTCCTTCAAACTCTAAAAGCAACCTTGACTTCTTTATCAGAAGTAGGCTTGAATCAATTAAATAAAAAATGTTCCCCCATGCTGCCAGTAATACACAGGTTAATACTGTCTTCTAACTTGGTCAGACCTGACCCGAAGTTAAGAAACTAAATGAAAAGCTGATGATCAGAATTATTTTAACACTGCTCACGCAATTCATATGGTAACATGGTACCGGTAATTCTTTAGTTACTAGTAGCAAGAAAAAAACGCAGAACGAGCTAATTTTATAGCCAAACTGAAAGAATTGGAATTTATTCTATTATTACCTTAATTATTATTTTATTATTACCTTAAACTGGTCTTTTTCATCCATTTTGTAATACTGAACAAGTTGTTCCTCCACCAGATTGGCCAGTTCTTCTGCATTATCCAGTGGTTCCCTGTAGCAAACAATACAATAAATTATAAAAAAAAATGTTTTAATTATAACAGCCCAGCATTTTTAATAGTATTAAAAAAAAAAACAAAGGGAAAACTGAATATCAATTTTTGACTGTGTTTATTGTATGTCCCCTTTAACTATGAGAACATGGAGCACCATATATGCTTTAATGCTGGGAAAGCTAATGTTATGGTTTTTCAAGCAGTTTAAAATAGTGTATATAAACCAAGACCATAGAAAAACTTTTAAAAGCTTTTAGCAAAGAATGTCCCAGGGGGCATAACAAAAGCTAAATTAAGGAAACTGCAGAAAAAAGGATTAGTGTGTGTCAAACAATGCTTAGCATAAGGTAAAGTAATTTTGATACGGCCTCAGACTGTCCCATTCAACCAGAGCCGGACTGGGAGCAAAAAGCAGCCCGGGCAAAAAACAAACAAAGCAGCCCACATGTAAACAAACACACACAAAGAGACACACAAACACAAAGAGACAAGAGACACACACAAACACACACAGAGACACACAAACACACAAAAAGACACAAACACAGAGACACAAACACAGACACACAAACACAGAGACACACACACAGATACACACAGACACAAACACACACACAGAGACACACAAACACAGAGACACACACACACAGACACAAACACACAAAAAGACACACAGAGAGACAAACACACACACACAGAGACACAGACACCCCTACCTCTCCTAGGAGCTTTGTGAAACAGCACGGGAACTCTCTGACACCTCCCAACCCATCTTCTGGCCAATCACCTTTGCCTTTCCCTGACTGATCTTAGGAGGAGGGAGGAGGAACACACAGCGTGTGTGTGAAGGAGAAGCACAGCATGCAAGCTGTAAGTCTCTTTCCCCCTGCCCAGACGCCGCAAATCAGAAGCGGCCCATTTCAAAGGTAAATGGAGCGGCCCTTTGGAAATTGCCCGAACTGACAGATTGTCAGTCCGGGCCTGCATTCAACTCACTTCTTATATCTCACTCCAGGGTTTTCCTCCAGAGTCGCACACAACGTCACTATCTGCTGGGCAATGGTTTGCATGGCAGTTTCCTTATTCACGGCTTTATCCGGACTGTACAGTAAGTGAAAAGCTTTAGGGACATTGAGCAAGAAAACCTCAAAAAAAAAAAAAAGTAGGGCTTATTTATTGGTAGGCTATACATTTGTAACCGCACAGTACTATCATATGAATATCCAAAAATCAACCCTGTTGAGAAAACAGCAGTTACTCTTTAGGTCAAAGTAACAGGTACAATGAGGGAACACCTTAAAGAAAAATAAAAGTGCTAGGAACTTCAATACACAATTCCCAACAATTTTTTTTGTGTTGAATCTTGACCAGTGTATTGAAATTCCTAGCACTACTAGTATTTAAATATTAACAACAAATTGTGTGCTTGAGTCAGCTGAAATCCCCCAACACAAATGTGATAATAGGTGCACGTACCATTAGTGGTCCATCCTCCACCATAGATCCAGAAGAAAGTTTGTTCTTACAGCATCAATAGTTTAAATTGGCTTTATTAGTAATTCACATGGCAAACAGCCTGGTCCGCGAAGTTTTATTACTAATAAAGGCATTTTAAACTACTGGTGCTGTACGAACAAACTTTCTTCTGGATCTATGGGGGAGGATGGACCACTAATTTAAATATTATCTTTAAATATTAACATGCATAACATAGTAAGTTAGGTTGAAAAAAAAGACACTCGTCCATCAAATTCAACCTTTTAGCACTGTTTTAACCTGCCTAACTGCTAGTTTCTCATTGATTTAATTTACATGAACTTTACATGGAAAATAGAAGAAAAAAATAAATCTTGTGCATGATGCTTTTTCTCTCTTATGACACATGGTTCATTCTCTACATTGACAAATCTTAGCCAGCCCTATCACTTCCCATTCCCTTGAATGGGAACCCCTGACAGCTTTCTTTTCAGCCTGAAAATCTAGTGCGCTATTTTGGACCAAAAGTGCCAGAACTGGGCTGTCAGGCATTTTCAAATTAAAGGCAGCATTGGACACTTTTCTACCATCTGAACAGAGAAACCCCACATGTTGCATCAGCCTTATGGTTCTGGGGCACATTATTATATTTCCTTATAATATAATTCACCCCCCCCCAAACATCCATGTTTTTGAACTGTTCTAGACATTTTGTGGAATCCTATATTAATAAAGTGACTTAGTGAATAATTCAATTTTCTCCAGCATTTTTTGCAAACACACAAAGATATTATTTACTAATGAACAACACAATAATAGCACCTGCTACACCCAATTTTTTAAACCGCATCTCCATACCACCAGCTGCATACATCAACAATGAGTAGGAGTAGTCACGGAGAATTACATTTTTTCCTAAAATATTTCCTTTCCTCTGGTAAAGAAATAATCCGACACACTAAGTGCAATAAGGAAGGATATGGACACACACTAGACTAGAGGAATAAAACACTGTTGTCTATGTACCACCAATGGCCTACAGAGGGTTTCTCAAGATCTGAAACAAAAGGCCAAGGTCAGAGGTCAGTTAAATAAAAATGTCAACTACAGATCTTTTTCCCTTTTTATGTAGCCTGAGTACAAACCCAGAACACCTTCAGGCAGACTATATTCAGTATCTGCCCTTGTACAATCCACACCCAACACAAACAATACATTTTGTATAAAAGCGATATCTTTTTACCCCCTAGTCTCATTCACAATATTTCAGCAATTCACGTAAATAATGAAATTGACAAAAGAAAATGTACACATACATGCAACCGTACACCTCTCGTGCTTCATCAAAACATCAATAGTGTTGTGCAAAGAACTGTTCCAATTCCAGTTCACTAAACACTTATAGAAGAGCTAGCTCTCGTCTCCTTGGATTTCCTACATAACAGTACACCCAAAGCAAAGCACAGGAAGCTCATAATAATAGAGGAACTAGAAAAGAAACATAAAGGAAACACACTTTTTAGTGTTTTACATAAACCTTTCTATCTTGCTCTTTATTCATTGGACGGCAAAAAAAATTAATCTGAAACTATTGAAAATGTGCTTCAGAAGGGAAAGAAAATATTTCCAGACACCAAAAGGTCAATCAGACTAGTCCTCTGATAAGAGATTGGCTGTGCTATTGGAAAAAAATGTTATGCAAGATGAGATAAGGAAACAAACAAAACACCACCCAATTCCAGGTACAAACCTTATACCCGGATGAAATGAAAAACTTAATCATTTTATACTTCGAGTTGGATTTTTGGTCAAAACTCCCAAATTCGAATTGGGAATAATCCAAACTAGAATTTGAGATTTAATCATACCTTGATCCTGGAACAACTCAAATTTGACTATTCGCCACCTAAAACCTGGCGAGTTCATGTAGAAGTCAATGGCAGAGGTCCAGTGACCCATTTGAATTGTTAAAAGCCTTTCTGACATTCGAGGTTTTTTCTGAGAAGAAAACTCAATTCAAGTTTAGTCGAATTCGATTTGAATTCCGAGTTTTCGGGTCGGTAATATTTGTTCAAGTTTTTTCTTAAATAGGATACTATTCGAATTTTGATGTCATTCGAGTTAAAAAAACTTTCAACCTTTGATAAATTAGCCCCTTGATGTATTGTTAGCCAATTTCAGTTTTCATTACTGTGTTAATGCTTATACCTAAATTTAATAAACTGCTACCTAATAGTCATTGCTGATCTACAACTCCCAGACTTTTTTTTTTTTTTTTTTGAAAATTTCTCACTATTTTCTTAAAACCACTTTGACCAAACTCCTGCGCACATTTTTACCATATTTATCAATAAATTAACTTGAGAAAAAATTGAATTGCATGATTTTTTCAGATTTGACACCTGAAAACACAGATTTTTTTGGATTATCCCCCCGAAAACGACATTTCTTCGTATTATTTTATGAAATCCAGGGCAGATTGTGATTTCTTTCAGTTGTATACATGACATCTGCCACTTACTTCTACATGAACTCGGCAGGTTCGACATGGCATACTTTGACTTTTAACAGCCTCTGGGTTTAAAAAATATTAAAATGTAATTTTTTTTTTTACGAAAAAAAATTGTGGTTCTCCCATTTATATTTCGACCAGAAAAAAAAAATCAGACTTTATTAAATAACCCCCTAAGATCTTTAGCTTCAAAATATATGTAATGATTTTCTATTAGGGCTGATTTTGTATTTTTACAAATTTTAGGTTTATATCGCTATGTGTTTAGGTTATATATGTTTATCACTGAGCCTGAGATACATGAACAGTTAAAGCAGACATGAGTCAGTTGTGACTAACAGCAGGTTTAAAGGGTATATTTTAGGACATACTCTGCATAAGTATTAGTGTTACCTGCAATAACACAGCAGTCAGTGCCAAAACACAGAACTCTTTTCTATGTGCACTCTATGCCTTCCCCCCACAAGTTCTTCACATTCCCCCTGCACCCGTCAGACTTATAGGATACGCCATTGTTTCTCCACCCCTCTACAAGTAAAGTTTGCCCTCAGCCTTCACTCCTCGGACCATGCATCCTCCCACCGTACTTTGTGATCTAAATATGACCATACATGCTACGATTCATATGGTAGACTACTGCTCAGTCCAGGTGCCAAATATACAGAAACTGTATGAGGGAGCCATTACATGTGCATGGACACCTGTATGAATACCGCCTGAACAAACAAAACAGCAGGAAGTAAAAAGGAGCCTGTGGCTCACCTTTTGGATAAAGGGTGCAGAGTATTAATTATACTTTATTTATGCACCAAAACCAACATGTTTACCCAGCACTTAAAGGAACAGTAATATCAAAAAATGGTTTGTATATACAAATATATATATATATATAAACATATACAAATATGTACATTTATACACAAACAAGGCAATAGTTTACCTTTAAATATATTTAGCATTTTGTTAATACAGTCTTTAAAAATGATTTAGATTTAGTTTAGTGCACTTCAGTCTGAAGAAGAGTGATGTATAAAATTAGGTGGTCTACCTGTGACTCCTGAGGGAAAAATGAAATGTTGATCTCCTTACACCTTTTTATTGCCTTGGGATGACAGGACTTCAGCTTGTGGAAGAGGTTGTCAGGACAAACTGTAAAACAGAATGCTAATGAAACAGACGCTGGTTTAAAGCATCCTCATGAGTTAAATACAGGTAAAGGGGACATTTTATACAGATCATGAAAGGCACATTTTTCAATATCCAGCCAGAGAGGTTACACTTACCATCACTGAAATAGACATAAGCAGCTTTATATTTGCTGGCAGATTTACTGTTGAAGTCATTCACCAAACAATCTACAGACTGAAAAGGATATAAAAAGATAAGCTCAGTGGATTCTGTTTAAATAAAGCCTAAATTTCTATTCGTCTGATATACTACATTATAAATGATTATTATTTCTGCTGGTTCAGATAGTGTTTTTGCACCTTTTCTACATTAAACCAAACCGAACATCAAAGAGGGGGAAGGAGTGTAATTTCCCTTTATATTTTCTTGCACCTTTCCATGCAAATGAGGCACTAGGCTATATGTAGTTACTTTACTACTGTAGTAATGTACTACTATTAGTCAGTTGTAAAATACAGGGCTCCCTTTGTACATTTAAACTACAGATGCCAATATTTGATTCCTGGTGAAAATGCTGTGGGGACAAACAGAAAATTGTGCCAGTTTTATGCATAGAAAAGCGATGTGTCATGTTGTCTACAGTTTCCTACGCTGCTCTCAATTTATAGTAGGTCTGACACATAAGAAGGACATATTTCTATTTTAGTATTTATATGCATTAATCGGGTGAATATTCCCTTTAAACCCAAGAAGGCTCAAGGCACATTTTACAAATTGTACTTTTTTTTTAAAAATTGTTTTTGAGACTGAAATAGAAGATAATTGAAAAGAATTTTTGGTACTGGTGTCCTTGACTGGCTGAAGACATGCTGAACAGAAAGCAAATAATTCAATAAACAATATAAAAAAAAACAATACAAATAAAGCCTAGCTTCATGCAGCTTGGGTTTTCCCTAGATGTATTGGCTAGAAATGCAACTTGTCAGCTGCAAATGAGAAGATATAATCCAAGTTAAAGCCATTGGTTATGCTTGTGTCATACCCAGAAAAACATCATTTCCATTTAAAGAAATGTCTAAAACTGACGTCTACATACTTATACAAACCTTTTCATTAGGATATATAAAGTAAATGGCTTTCATGTGTTCAACCGGTTGCCGTTTTTTAAAAAGGTCCTCCACCACTAGAAAAAGCATTGAAAAAAATTAATTTAAATTAAACTGGACCAGAAAAAGGAAAGATATAGGAGTGTAGTATAGAATAACACACTGCTACTGTGAGGAAATAGATAACTCGAAAATAATGTGGCACATTTAATATTCTAAATGAAGCAATATTATACTGCATTTGTATTTACTGTAGAGTGAATCTCATTCTTGGTCAGCCAGCAACATAGCTTAAATTGAAAGTCATTGCTACTATAGGTCTTAAAGGGGTTGCTCACCTTCAAAACATGTTTTTTCCTTTCAGTTTATTTCTGGAGAACAATTTTTCCAAAACTGAAGAAATTTAAAGAGTAATGTTCATGTCTGGAGTTTCTGTCTGGCAGCTCAGTAATACAAGTGCAGACTGTGAACTGCTACAATTTATACATTTCTCAGCAGCATTTGTGGAACTACTGTATCAATTCTTGGTATGATGTAGAGGGTAATATTCTGAGACAATTTGCAATTGGTTTTCAATTCTTATTATTTGTGGCGGTTTTTTTAGATTATTTAGCTTTGTATTTAGCAGCTCCCCAGTTTGCAATTTCAGCAATCTGGTTGCTAGGGTCCAAATTACCCGAGCAACCATGCACTGAATCAGAGACTGGAGAGGGCATGAACAGAAAGATAAGTAATCAAATGCGGTAACAACACATTTGAAGCTTTTTGTTTTTTTAGGTCAGTGACCCCCTATTGCAAAGTTGGAAAGTGTCAGAAGAAGGTGGCAAATAATTCAAAAGCCAATTGAAAAGTTGCTTAGAACTGGCCATTCTAGAACATACTAAAAGTGAACTTAAAGGTGAACAACCTCTTTAAACTCAGGGAATCTGTTCAGCATGACCGAAAAGAAGAAATGTATCAATTTAGAACAGTTTACAGTTAGTAATCCCCCCAGTTGCTTTTTAGAAGACCTAAAAAGGTGATAAATTAAAATTTCAATATTAGAAAGTTGGTCACAAACTGAAAAATTGAATTGAAACTGAACTGAAAAAAAAGTGCTGAAACGTGAACAACCCCTTTAATATTTTGAAAAAAACAAAAGCAAACAAACATAATTGTCTCTGCCCTGTGACTGAATAAACATGTTTCCTAGATACTTCACAAGCATATGAGGTATCTTGCTTTTAAAGGGCATAAAAACATACAGACAGGTTCATCTTGTATGAAATCTTGTACGTAATTCTATGTCTGTAAATATGTCTGTTAGGAACTAGTGCACACCAGTATTATGTGTACATAATGTAGACTCCACAGTAAACGGAGGCTAAATATCCTAATTTTGGATTGATACATTTCTAAAACCAGGGAAAGCATACCTGTTATACCCTCTTTCAACAAGTCTGTCATCTTGCAGCATGATGTTAGCAATTTGGTTGTGAAATGATCTAATAGCAATATCTAGAAGTAAAAGAGATCACATTTGTTTTTCATTGTACATAGACCAATAAATTAAATGCACACACCCACATAACACACAGAGGGGCAAATTTAGAAACGTTTGAATTTGAGTTTTATCACAAGTTTTTTCACGCTAAACCTCGTGAATTAGAATATCCAAAAACCTAAATGTTCAAAATGTATTGAGCACAAAAAACTAAAAGCTGGCATCTAAAAGCTGCACAGTTCATGTAAAGTCAACGGGAATTGTCCTAGCAGAATTCAAGCAATTTTTTTGAGGTTTTATTGAAAGACATTGAAAAAACAACGTGTAGCATGCGATTGTGCTAAATGAGGTTTTTTTCACAAAAAAAGTTACAATCGAGTTTGATTTTTTTTCCCATGAAAAATAACAATTCACAAATTTCATGTTTGATATATAAACCTCTAAAGGTTTGTCTGTCATCGCTCTCTGTGTGCTTCAACCAGAACACTTACCATATAATAACATTCCAAAATCCAAAATTATTTTAAAAATGTAAATAGTAAAAATATTAAGCAGGATGGGGTGGGACCCTTGATGTCAGGGGGGAGGGTCAGTTGGTCAATGAGAATAGAGAAAAAGCTGAGATTCTGAACAGTTTTCCATCGGTCTACACAAAATAGGAACCAATTAATCAAGGTTTCCTTCATTATAGTCCCAATTCTAGTAATACAACAAATGATACATGCCTCACAAAAGAGGAAATTAACAAGAGACAAGAATATGTAAAGATAAACAAAGGTCCGGGACCAGATGGTATTCATCCTATGGTACTAAACTTAAAGCTTAGCTCTGTGATTGCCAAACCTATTTATTTAATCTTTCAGGATTCATTGAGGTCTGGTATGGTGCAGAGAGACTGGTGAATAGAAGAGACAAGATACTTGACTTCATTGCAAGTCATAATACATGAGTTTGCACCAGCATGGTTTTATGCGTAACCGATCATGTCAGACTAATTGAACTGCCTTTTATGAGGAGGTGAGCAGAAACTTCGATTCTGCAATGGCAGTGGACTTTGCTAAAGCTTATTCTACAGTACCACACAGAAGGTATGGCTGAAGGATAGATTACAAAGAGTGGTGGTAAATGGAACATTTTCTAATTGGACCAGTGTTGTTAGTGGAGTACCACAGGGCTCTGTACTAGGTCCCTTGTTTTTCAACTTGTTTATTAATGACCTGGAGGTGGGCACTGAAAGTATTGTTTCTATCTTTGCAGATGATACTAAATTGTGCAGAACTATAGGTTCCATGCAGGATGCTGTCACTTTGCAGAGTGATTTGTCTAAGTTGGAAAACTAGGCAGCAAACTGGAAAATGAGGTTCAATGTTGATAAATGCAGGTTATGCACTTTGGCAAAAATAATATAAATGCAAGTTATACACTAAATGTCAGTGTGTTGGGGGTTTCCTTAATTGAGAAGGATCTTTGGGTTTTTGTAGGTAACAAGTTGTCTGCAGTCACCAGCCCTCTCATAGTAAGAGGATAGGTGCTCCTTGTTTATTGAGTGGGTTTGAGTGGTTTCATTTTAGAAAAAGTACATCATAAATAATGAATGTATATTACAAAATAGTTTGGCTGTGGTGTATGATGGCAAAATCTGCAAGTTTTTTCTTACTCTAGAATTACAGTGAAACTACTATTTTATATATATATATATATATATATATATATATATATATATATATATATATATATATTTTTTTTTTTTTTTTTTTTAAATTATGTATTATTTCATTAACATCCTAGTTTTCATGAAAGTTTTGTTTTTCAGCTAGTCTTACTGAGAACTATTAATGGACATTATGGGGCTATTGTAGCAGTGGGAAATGCTACATAAAAACCAACAGCTGCCTGCTCTTTCTGAAGTGTTCTGTGAGTAAGTGCTATAAGAAACAAACTTGTCATATATGGGGCCATGTATTGTGGCAGTTTCCATGAGTAGTAGGAGCTACCTCTTTCATTTCTGAGTTGGCTGATGAATGAAACCAATGTAAATATACATGTAACACAGATAGCCAAAGTTGAAAAAAAACTCATGTGGTCCAGGTGTACCAGAAGAGCCTGGGCAGTGAAGATTTATCTTAATAAAGATTTTTTTTTCATTTTTAACATTTTTTGGTGACCTATGAGGCTTCTGAGTCTCTACATACAGGTTAGCTGAGGAATCTCAACAAGGAACTACAGCAATCATCAGATATTTCAATCTTGTGCAATTTTCCCAGCGCTTCCCTTAACTTTTGTTATGTGGGCTCACCTTCTTAATTGGGTCACACCGTAAAGACCAAAAGATTCATCAATACACGTTGTATGAAGGAGGCCACAAAATATCCGCAGTACTGTGCTGCAAACTTTTATTCCAAAATACAATACATGTTTCGAGTCAACAAGGACCCTTTCTCACTTGAGAAAGGGTCCTTGTTGACTCAAAACATCTTGTGTATTTTGGAATCATCAGATATTGTCTTCTACACTGTGCCCTTTGAGCATGTCAAGTACTAACACAACTATTACAATATTAATGCACTGGTTAGAAAAGAGGCCAAAGTAATCCACATAGTGTTCAAATTACCTTCCATTCGTCCCCTTTCCTACAGTCATCCAAGACTTCAGTTTTTATTTCTGTAAAACAAAAAGAAAATATATTCAAGATATATCAAAGGCTGAAATATACACGCACAGAAAACATCAAATATGTTGCAATATGATGCAGTACTATGCAAAATTCATAGAGAAAGTTCTTATATTACTTCTCAATAACCAATGGCAAAATTTGTTCACACAAAGATGCAAACCAGACACAACATAACATTGGGTATTAGGTACTAGCAGATCGTCTCAAGGCCACAAACGGTTAAGGTAAACCAATGCACACACAAAAAAGAAAAACGGCAGAAGGAGCCTCATTTAGGAATAAAGTGAACAAAAAAGCTTCCATGTGCCCATTTTGCCCAGTTTACAAACTGGTGCAAAGCTTGGCACCAGTACCAGAATGTTCAGCTTGGAAAGGAGAATTACAAGCAAAACGCAATTTTACAAATTTTGCATTTTTCAAGTATAAATGTATAAGGTACAGTGCAATATGTAGAGCCCTACATTTCCTATAGTTATACAAGCTGCAGGTGTTTTTACATCAATTCTCCCACTGCAATGCCTGGACAAAAAAAAGGCCTTTATATTTTAAGTACACAAACAGTCCCACAGGTCTAATATAAAGCACCTCTCTGAGGCACCTTAGTTTTTCTCTGGCATTTGCAAGAATATCCAGATTGGCAGTCCAGGCCATGCTCATCTATCACTTGTGGTTGTAGTGATGCAGTGCAGATATACAGATGACACACACCCTAAATAAAAGCCTGAAACATGTCTATTAGTGTGGAGAAACAAACGGGAACCGAAAACTCGATTTAGAAGGTTTTCAATGATCTCTGAGGTCACTCTCTACTTCATCATGAAAGTGTTAAACATTTCAACCCGGACTATGTCTTGTATGTTTGTTTGTTTGGGTGGATGCACAATTTGCTGTTACTTCTGAAAACATCTAACACTGTGCCTTGCTCAATTGCTGAAACGATGTAATGCAGATATGTTCACATCCCAATGAAGTGTCCATAAAGGCACAGAGATCCTGGGAACTCTGACTCCTCTATTGTATACACTGAAGAAAAGATCTGAATTAGCACATTTGCCTTATCTGTATCTGTTACAACGATACTGGTACCATTAAAGGAACAACACTCTCAACCCGCATCTTTTTACAATTAATATAATTAAAAAACTTTTTGGGTTTAGTCTTAGGCTCTGCCGCAATGTGCTTCTCATTTCCTATCTTTGCCTTCTGGATTGCGGTTTGACAACATTTATTATAGTGTTTAGATTTATTAAAAGCTTCTGTCCCCACAGACTTGTAGTTTTTAAATGACTTTCTCTTCTTTCCTATTAACTTCCTTACTTCTATATTAAGCCACATAGGGTGATTCTTTGTGCTTCTACATTTACTCCTTAAGGGAATAAATTAAGAACAGTAGCAATTTAATATAATTTTTAATGACAACCATTTATTTTCTGTGTTTTAGCTGAAAACATAATGCCCCAATCTATGCTCTGAAGGGCAGCCCTCAAGGCACTAAAATATTCACTATTACCCAGGAGTTCAATTACTTGCACATTTGCTATAAGTTCTGGATGCAAATTCACAAAACCATAGATTCTGTTTTTCATAAAACCATGACTGCTGCAACTTAGGATTCCATTATTTAAGATGTGAACTTAAATGTAACCTAAAATCTACAAATCCCCACTGCAGATATGTTACAGCTCTACAGCCTGTGACAACAACACTTGAATATTGGCATTTTGGCACATTTCTTTAGCTACAATTTAGAACCAAAAAATAATACAGTGGTAGAGGAGACAAGGAAAAAGGAAAACAATTGGCATGGATATTTACATGTATGAAAGTTGTGACCAATTGCAAATCGGCAATTGTTTCCCTGCTTCAGGTCACTTCCAAAAGACATTGTACAATGCAAGGAGCAAGCTGCTGAATTCATAATCCATGCAATGATTATGCTCACTGACATGCACTTACCAAATACTGGGCGAGATGACAGATAAATCTAATATTTATTCACATATAATACACAAAAGCCATGAATATCTTGTAAATGATATCCTTATAAACAGTGAGTTCTGATGTCATTTCTGTCACATGACTCACTGAAACTTGTGTATTATAATAAATAAAGTACCCCCGGTTGCAAAATATGAGGATATTAGAAGTAACCTCGGAGTTCCATGACCTGTATAAGGGTAGGGACACACTGGGCGATTTGGGGAGTTTTAGTCACCTGGCGACTAATCGCCGCGACTTTTCTCCCCGAATGCCTCCCCTCGCTCTGCGCCTGGCTAAAATGAAAAATCGCCTGCGCTAATCACACGCGGCGATTCGTTTTCCGAAATCGCCCGAAGTTGCCTCAGGAAACTTCGGGCGACTTCGGAAAACGAATCGCTGCGTGTGATTAGCGCAGGCGATTTTTCATTTTAGCCAGGCGCAGAGCGAGGGGAGGCATTCGGGGAGAAAAGTCGCGGCGATTAGTCGCCAGGCGACTAAAACTCCCCAAATCGCCCAGTGTGTCCCTACCCTAAAAACACTCGGCCTTCGGCCTCGTGCTTTTACATGGTCGTGAAACTCCTCGGTAACTTCTAATATCCTTATATTTTACAAGAGGGGTTACTTTATTCACTATGTATACTATAAGTGCAAAGAACCAGGGGAGATGTAGCTGACAAAGACTGTAAACTAAAGTGACAAATGCAGGTTATTAAAGCAGACGTGCTTCCCTGCTGCCCAGAAGTTTCATGCAACAGTAAACAAGTCACAGAACAGACTCAAGGGAAAGTCTGAAATGATTATTGACAAACCCGTGACCCCGCCCCTTTTATATCTAGAGACTATTTAGTGACAGGACATGTCGTTGTGCGACACAATGATCCCTACACCCCTTGACGTCTCACTCACTCTGCCACACTGTGCTCTTCAGTCCAAAATCCGTGCCTGCCGCCATATTTCCTCCCACGGATCTGAGGTCTCTGTCCCGTTCCTAGGGCCGCCCCCAGGTCTTTAGTCCCCGCCCCGCGGAAGCCATTGGCCTGCGAAGGTTTTAGCAGAGGAAAGTTTATTGGTGACAGCTGCGGAACAAAATATTGCTTTGTTACTCACTTACGATTCCGTAGTGTGGCGGGAGCTCAGTGGGAGGGAGTTAGGAAGCTGCATTTGGGTGACAAGTAGTGACTGGCGCAGGCTTTTCCGCCACACCTTGTTGCTATGTCGCTGTAAGTTATACGTAACGGGGTCTCGGAGTGATATTCTCTCTCGCAGGCCTTGGAAAGTTTCAGGCTAATTACTGAGCTATAATATGGCTGATTCAGTGCAACTTCTTAATTGGCCTTCATTTTTTTTATAGATTTTGAATTATTTAGCTAATTACCAGCTTTCAAGGGGGGGGGGGTCACTGACCTCATTTAAAAACGAATGCTCTGTAAGGCTACAGATTTATAGTTATTGCTACTTTTTATTACTCATCTTACTATTCAGGCCCTCTCTTATTCATATTCCAGGCTCTCATTCAAATTAGCACATGGTTGCTACCAGTGGCAGAACTACCGGGGGAGCAGGGGGTGCGAGCAGACCAGGGCCCCCCGGCAGCCCGCTCACCAATGAAATCCGGCGTGTGCGGAGGGGGGGCGGGCCCGGCTGCGCATCATGCACCAGGGCCCGCCCCCTCTAGTTACAGCACTGGTTGCTACGGTAATTTGGACCCTAGCAACCCAGACCTCCCAACAGTGGCGTAACTTCGGATGCCAGGGCCCCCCTGCAAAAGTTTGTTCAGGGCCCCCTCTGCACAAAATAGTGGGAGAATTTCATGTATAACATAGAAGGATGGCACAGTAGCAATTCCATGTATAAATACCCCAGAACTATAGAAGGATAGCACTGTGGCTCTTCTGCTGCTCTTGTTCCTGTCACCCTTCCCTTGCTCTACCCCATACAGCCTGAACATAGGAAGTTCAAAAGCAGGAGACTGAAGACTGAAGACCTGCATCATCAATCACTGTGTGCGCTGTTAAAAAAAAAACAACAACTTTGTGCAACCGCGTGTGACGTGAGGTAACATTTTGTACCTCACAAAGTTTTGTTTTTAAGAGCACACAGTGTTGGACTGGGGCACCTGGGGCCCACCAGAGAACCTGATCTCAAGGCCCATCATTTACTAATGAATGCCCAACAGGGAAAATCAAGGAAATTCATATAATAGTGAACATTTTTATTTGTATATTTGAATAGGCATATTAAATTAGATAACATGTAGATATGAGTATAACACTTACTAGTAAAAATCCAAGTCCCACTGCATTATCCTGGATATTTAAACTTTTTTTTTCTGGTGCCCTGATAAATCTAAAATGGGGGGTTCTACTGTATACAGTATGTATGATACACACACACTTCATACACATCAGTACTCCATCAGCTCTATAAATTGCATTTCATTTAATCAATTTGTAATTTGACTAAAAAATTAGTTGATATGTTCAATTAATAAAGTAATAATTAATTTGGGGAACATTTTATTTATTGTTTTGTTTATATCAACTTTTAATTAATTTATTGTAAGCATCCCCACCCCAGTAAAATAATTCATAGCTAGCTCAATCTCAAGTACACAGATGGAGAGCTGGAGCCGATTATGAGATGCAGTATCTAGTGCAAAAGGGGGTGGCAGAGCATAGAGAGGAGGGGAAAGTTATTGCAGCAATATTTAAAAATATATGAGACAGCAACAGTGTCGGACTGGCCCACAGGGATACCAGGAAAACTCCCGGTGGGCCCAGGTGTCAGTGGGCCTCTTGCTTCTGACCATTTGGCCTATTTCATGGTCATTCCCTATTTCTTTATGGGAATTTAAAAATGGAAGAATAGAGTATAGTATGTAGAGAAAAGAAACTAGAAGAATAAAGAGGTTGAGTGAGGAGAGGAGGTGTAATAGTTTGGAAAGTGGGCCCTCAGCCTAAGGTTTTCTGGTGGGCCCCTGGCATCCCAGTCCGACACTGGACAGCAAACTAAAGGGCAAACAGACATTAAGAGTTTTTAGGGGTTTAAAAGTAAAATGAAATCTTACAAGGTAATTAACCTACCCCCCCCCCCAAGTTCTCACCAAAGCAGCAGCAACACGCAGTCGGTGTGATCATTCACTTGTCTGCACTGGTCCATAAGATCAAGCAGATTTCGATATAGAAGGCCTGGGCTGGCCAGCAGCAGCGGTACAGTGTCTACACAGTGATTGATGATGCAGATCTGGCACCAATCACATCTTCCGTCCGAGTCTCCTGGCTCCTGCTTTTGAACTTCCCTGTGGGGGAGGAAGTGGAATGTGGGGCCCGACTGGACTCAATCGGTGCAATCCCAGCACGGCCTGCAGAGGTTCCGTTTCTGAGCAGCAATCCCCCTACTGAGGAAGCAGGCCCCGCCGGGCCCCCTGTATCTCTGGGCCCCCCCGCAACTGCGGGGTCTGCTTCCTAGGTAGTTACGCCACTGCCTCCCTACATTTTGGAGGGACAAAAAGGTTGCATCGTGTAGTGTGGCGAAAACTTTTTGACCACGCCCATTTGTGTGGCCACATCCCCTAATTACAATGTTCATTTTACAAAATTTTGCAGGTTATAAAAGTTTGAACATATTTCTGTGTTTTTTTCAGTTATTACAGTTTGGCTAATGAAGGAGAATTGCCCTTTAAAGGAAAACTATACCCCCCAAACAATGTAGGTCTCTATAAAAAGATATTGCATAAAACAGCTCATATTTAAAATCCTGCTTCATGTAAATAAACCATTTTCATAACAATATACTTTTCTAGTAGTATGTGCCATTGGGTAATCATAAATAGAAAATTGCCATTTTAAAAAATAAGGGCCGCCCCCTGGGATCATAGGATTCACTGTACTCACAAACATACCAACAAACGATACATGTTAGGTCACATGAGCCAATTAACAGACAGAGTTGTGTCTTTTGCGTCCACACTTCTTCCTGGTACAGTTAGAGTTGTAGTATTTCTGGTCAGGAGATCTCTGAGACAGCACAGAGACCATTACGAAATGGTGGCTCAAGGCAAGAGATGTAAAAGGGCAAGATTTACTTAAATATATATTCTAGTTTGATAAGATTCTTTAATATGCCACTTAATATGATATGAACTATCTGTTGCTAAAGTGTTCATTTTTGGGGTATAGTTTTCCTTTAAGCTGTGAGTGTAACTTTTCAAAAGGATTAGAAGTCAGCAAGTGTGCAAGTCTGTGGTGGCCACCTCCACCTAGTCCGTAGATACAATCAGCAAGTAGACAGCACCACACGTTTGTAGTATCTTTAAAAGGCCTTTATTTAAAAAGGGCTTATTCCTCAGACAGAATTACAATAGCGACGTTTCAGGCGCACAATCGCCTTTTCTCAAGCTTGAGAAAAGGCGATTGTGTGCCTGAAACGTTGCTATTGTAATTCTGATCCTCTTTATGGGTAAAAAAGTCCCCTGTTATTTGCCTATAATGTCCTCTAATGTACTTGTAAAGTGTTATCATGTCCCCTCGCAAGTGCCTTTTTTCCAGAGAAAACAACCTCAACCTTGACAGTCTACCCTCATAATTTAAGTCTTCCATCCCTCTAACCAGTTTAGTTGCACGTCTCTGCACTCTCTCCAGTTCATGTATATCCCTCTTAAGGACTGGAGTCCAAAACTGCACTGCATACTACAGATGAGGCCTTACCAGGGACCTATAAAGAGGCATAATTATGTTTTCATCCCTTGAGTTAATGCCCTTTTTTATGCAAGACAGAACTTTATTTTCTCAAGTAGCCACAGAATGACACTGCCCAGAATTAGACAACTTGTTATCTACAAAAACCCCTAGATCCTTCTCATTTAAGGAAACTCCCAACACACTACCATTTAGTGTATAACTTGCATTTATATTATGTTTGCCAAAGTGCATAACCTTGCATTTATCAACATTGAACCTAATTTTCCAGTTTGCTGCCCAGTTTTCCAACTTAGACAAATCACTCTGCAAAGTGGCAGCATCCTGCATGGAACCTATAGTTCTGCACAATTTAGTATAGTAATAAATTACAATAATATTTATATTCATAATAATAAATATAAAATAATGAAGACCAATTGAAAAGTTGCTTAGAATTAGTCATTCTATAAAATAGTAAAAGTTAACTTAAAGGGATACTGTCATGGAAAAAACATTTTTTTCAAAATAAATCAGTTAATAGTGCTGCTCCAGCAGAATTCTGCACTGAAATCCATTTCTCAAAAGAGCAAACAGATTTTTTTATATTCATTTTTGAAATCTGACATGGGGCTAGACATATTGTCAATTTCCCAGCTGCCCCAAGTCATGTGACTTGTGCTCTGATAAACTTCAGTCACTCTTTACTGCAGTACTGCAAGTTGGAGGGATATCACCCCACTTTCTTTTCCTCCCCAGCAGCCAAACAAAAGAACAATGGGAAGGTAACCAGATAGCAGCTCCCTAACACAAGATAAAAGCTGCCTGGTAGATCTAAGAACAGCACTCAATAGTAAAAACCCATGTCCCACTGAGACGCATTCAGTTACATTGAGAAGGAAAAACAGCTGCCTGCCAGAAAGCATTTCTCTCCTAATGTCACATGACCAGGGGCAGCTGGGAAATTGACAAAATGTCTAGCCCCATGTCAGATTTCACAATTGAATATAAAAAAATCTGTTTGCTCTTTTGAGAAATGGATTTCAGTGCAGAATTCTGCTGGAGCAGCACTATTAACTGATTAATTTTGAAAAAATGTTTTTTTTTCCCATGACAGTATCCCTTTAAAGGTGAACCACCCCATTAAATCAATTTGGACATTTAGGGATTTTCGGATTTTTTCTCTGCTAGAAATTGTATGAAAAAGTTCAATTTTCGAAACAGAATGATCTGTTTGACTGGCCATCACAGTATATAGTGCTAGAAAGTTACACAGAGCTTTACATTCATGTCGAGTATAGCCTACAGGGGCCCCTACAGTGATTTAGCAAGCAAGTGTTACTTAATAAAAATGGGATCAGGGGGATCTGCTCACAAGAGGTGGAAAATTATTTTTTCTTTTTAACAGTGTTTTAATTGAAACAGAAATACTGTTTTTAATACACAGTATAGTATTGATATCAGCTCTGCTGTGCTGATGGGGAGATCAGTTGTACATGATAAATCTGCTACAATGTCACTAACAAACATTTTTTCACAGTGGCAATAATGTAAATTACAGCTGGGAAAATATACACATTGCCTTGTTTTCCCAAAGTCGGCTGAAGTTTCCTAGTGAGAAATCTTTGGGCAACTTTGAAACATTAAAGCAATGTGCACCTGTATATTTTCACCTATTTGGAGAAAACTGCACCGGCCCGAGTTTCTTCAGCGTTCTCCATGGAGCGATGGTCTTCTTGTAGATCAGCTTCATCTTTCTTCAAATTTCCTGGGGCAGACGCATGCACAGTAGAATGAAATAGACGTCTTTTTTGTTAAAGTTCAGCTTTTCACTCTACTGCACATGCGCAGCTACAAAAAAACAGAAGAAGGCAGAAGTACTTTTGGTACCCCCAAGCAGGGCCGGGCCAAGACGTCAGGGCGCCCTAGGCGCGAGTGCTCATGCGCCATACGAAGAGAAGGAAGGAAAGAGTAATGAAAGGGCAGGGGGGAGTGACTGAGCCTCTTCTGCCTAACCCTATTTCCGGCCCTGCCCCCAAGTAAAAAGACCTTTCCTTCTTTTAGTTTCCTTACAAGGAAACTACGATCGACTTCAGAAAAACAAAGCAATACATGACAACTCTTAGAAAGCATGAACAATCTGGCTACAGGTCCATCTCCAGAGATCTCAACTGTTCCTGTGTCCACCGTACACAATGTTATCAAGCAGTTTTAGCCCCACGGCACTGTAAACTAATCTCTGTGTGTTCGTGGACAGTTTCAAAAGTAAAAATATTTGCTTCAAATTGTCCATAATGTGTAAAACATTTTTTATGCATTATTTTTTATCACTAAGCCTGTGATGATCAAGATGCAGAATCACATGCTCCTCGGTATTACTATCTAGAGATGCTGTGCATCCATTTTCTCCCCTTTCTATTAAAGCCAACCCTCAATTGGTAATAATGCTGTTAAAAAAACTTCCATGCACCATATATTATTAGCAATCTACTCATGATATGCCACTGTGAACACTGCATAACTATATCATGCAGTGTTATAGTGAGGACAGACTATAGCCTTTCGCTAGATTTTTACATATACAGGTATGGGACCTGTTCTCCGAAATACTTGGGACCTGGGGGTTTCTAATTAACAGATATTTCTGTAATTTGGATCTTTATACCTTAAAACTACTAAAAAATTATTTTAACATTAAATAAACCCAATAAGCTGGTATTGCTTCTAATAAGAAAGAATTATATCTTAGTTGGGATCAAGTACAAGGTACTTTTTTATTATTACAGAGAAAAAGGAAATTTTGAAAAATTTGGATTATTTGGATAAAATGGAGTCTATGGGAGACGGCCTTTCCGTAATTCGGAGCTTTGTGGATAACGGGTTTCCAGATAACGGATCCCACACCTGTACAATTTTCACATATATGAACCCATGTCAAAAGTTGAAATTTGGTGGTGAACAGAATTGGGGAAAGGTTCCCGATATATATATATAAATATATATATATATAAATATATATATATATATAGATATATATATATATATATATATATATATATATATATATATATATATATATATATAGATATATATATAGATATATTATAATTTAAAGGAAAACGATACCCCCCAACAATGTAGGTCTCTATAAAAAGATATTGCATAAAACAGCTCAAATGTAAAACCCTTCTTCATGTAAATAAACCATTTTCATAACAATATACTTTTCTAGTAGTATGTGCCATTGGGTAATCATAAATAGAAAATTGGCATTTTAAAAAATAAGGGCCACCCCCTGGGATCGTAACGTTCACTGTGCACACAAACATACCAAACAAACTATACTTGTTAGGTCACATGAGCCAATTAACAGAGAGAGTTCTGTCTTTTGCTTCAACACTTCTTCCTGTTACAGTTAGAGTTGTAGTATTTCTGGTCAGGTGATCTCTGAGACAGCACACAGACCATCACGAAATGTTGGCTCAAGGCAAGAAATGTAAAAGGACAATATTTACTTAAATATATAGACCAGTTTGGTAAGATTCTTTAATATGCCACTTAATATGATATAAACTATCTGTTGCTTAAGTGTTCATTTTGGGGGTATAGTTTTCCTTTATGTATATATGATAATTTACTTTTTTTAACCAAAATTTGTCTCATGTAGTTCAGAGCACATTTGTGCTCTCTGCACTAAAGATGCTCACCCCCTTTCCCCACTGGGACAAGAGTTATTACATGTCTTAAAGGAAAACTATACCCCCAAATGAACACTTAAGCAACAGATAGTTTATATCATATTAAGTGGCATATTAAAGAATTTTACCAAACTGGTATATATATTTAAGTAAATATTGCCCTTTTACATCTCTTGCCTTGAGGCACCATTTCGTGATGGTCTGTGTGCTGCCTCAGAGATCACCTGACCAGAAATACTACAACTCTAACTGTAACAGGAAGAAGAGACCTACATTGTTGACAGGGTATAGTTTTCCTTTAAGGCTGCTATCACAGGCCACAGCAGTCCCAGGATCACCCCAGATGGTGAAACTCATTTCTTTTAACTTGAAATTAAATTGTTGCAAGTTTGAAAAATTTATATCGGTGCATCCAGGCAATAACGTTTAAAAAAACTACCTGTGCCATGATAAATTCATGCTTGACAAGAACAAATTCCTCAAATGTTCTGTTGTTGCTAATTACATTATAAAACCTGGTTAAAAAGAAAAAAAAACAATATTTCCATTGCAAGCAAAAGTGAAAAAAGTTTGAGAAATGTTACAGAATTTTTGCTAAATCTGCCCCTATTGCATCAAAGTGTTACACTGAAGGTCAACATATACACACACAACGTATACCTTTGTAATATGAGACACATGAAAAGATTTACCAAACAAAGACATTAACCATAACATTATAACATTTAGTTAGTTCAACTACATTGAGCTATACTGATTATCTTTCCAAAGTGAAGGGGTTCATATGTCCCAGTGTGATACCTTTGCATACTTTATTTCTCAGAAAATACCAATGCAACCTCCACCTTCATTCAATGAAAAGACTGCAGGGAGGGTTTTTACACAGACCTGCATTCTTCCCTATCATTCTTGGGGACATTCTGCATAATCCTTCTTGAGAACAGACGTCTAGCCAGGTGCAGCATTGCTCTACATAGAAAATGGGAGCAAAACCACCAAATTTTCCCATCATTTTCTTATTCCTTCTTTCTTCACTACTACCTGTAAGTAGATTTTCCATTACTTATCACTCTACACAGTAAGCAATTAAAAGTCACCTGTTTATTGGCACTGTAGAAAAACACATGTATTGAAAATGCATAGTCACGCTTATAATATCCCAGCTCAACAATCATTAATTTCAGTGTATATATTATAGAATACATTTTACCCTACCAAAAAATGTTTCTTATATGGTTACTGTATATCAAGCGATAGTTTATCAGGGTAGTTATGGCTAAGGCAAGATTATATACGTTTGTGTGTATACATATAGGCTAATATAATAAAGTTGCAAACAATGCACCTTGCCTAGAAACGTAAAGATAAATAGTCAGCATGTATCACTGGTCACCTGTCTCACATACTGATCCACCACAAAATCCACCAATATGATTAAACAACCAGGAGATAATACAAAGATCTACAATAACAAGTATAGGATCTTTTATCCGGAAAGCCTTTATCCAGAAAGCTCTGAATTAAAGAAAGGCTGTCTCCCATATACTCCATTTTATCCAAATAATCCACATTTTTAAAAATGATTTCCTTTTTCTGTGTAATAATAAATCTGTACCTTGTACTTGATCCCAACGAAATTATAGTTATTGAAAGCAAAACCAGACTACAGGTTTTATTTAATGTTTACATGATTTCCTAGTAGACTTAAGGTATGAAGATCTAAATTATAGAAAGATCTTTTATCCAGAAAACCCCAGTTCCCGAGCATTCTGGATAACAGGTGCCATACCTATACAAGAAAAATTTGTGAGGATATGGCACTTTGCAAACAACCATCATCTTGCATGATTATTTTCTTTGCAAAGTTGGAATCTTTAATTTCTTTTTGCAGATGCTTGTTTTGTCAATCTAAAAACAAATATCATTTTACATGACAAATTCAACGTTGAATTGTACCACAATTGCACAATTTAATCCCCAAATTGTATTTGAAAGCATAAGGCAAACAGTCATCGGATCAGTTCTCTCTGCATTGGAATTTAGAGTCTGAAGGTGGAAAGGTCATTAATCAAGCATGAGCCAAATCTGTCTTCTCTGGTCTGTTTCCAGATGAAAAGAATCCCTCTTGTATGAATGAAAAGATTCAGGAGCAATCTATGCACCTGAAATATTAGAAGAGTACTTAGCTTTTCTGTCATATGAAAGGATATTTCTCAGATTTATATATAAATGTTCTCTAACCCTATATAACATAAGGTTCTCAGGCAACTTTTTGTGGCTGAATAACTTTCATGAATGCAGAAATCACAACATCTACTTTAAGGGGGTTATTTATCAATGGTTGAATTTTAGAGTAATGTGAATTTTTTATAATTTTGATTTTATTCACTGTTTGAATGGAATGTTATTTATGAAAAGATGAGTCTAAAATTCGATTGAATAGTCTAGACCTGAAAACTCAAATTCAAATCGAGTTTTCCTCCAATAAAAAACTTGCGTGTCAAAATTTTTTCTGAATTGTATCGTTTTTTTTTTTTGGTATGCAACATTTTTTTTCTCAGATTGGAGTCTATGGGGTGTCATTTTTGCAGCGAAACTTGGCAAAAATTTGGTTTATCGCTACAATTAACATCTTCAAATAATTCAATGGACCTCTGCCATTGACTTCTACATGAACTTATCAGGTTTTAGGTGGCAAATATTTGAATTAGAACTGTTTCCAGGGTCGAGGTGTGATAAATCTCACATTAGCATTCAAATTTGAGTTGGTGATTTTAAATTTGAATGTGTGAGTTATGACTAAAAAAAAAAAAAAATGAAATTCGAATTTACCTTTCAAACCATAGTAAATCTGTCCCTAAGGAACAGCATTTTGTTCTTTTAATAAGCACACAGCAAGATGGCTTGAGTGAAACTCTTAGGGGCAGATTTATCAAGGGTCAAATTTCAAATTCGACCCTCGAAGTAAAATCCTTTGAATTCAAATATCGAATTCGAAGGATTTTAGCACAAATACTTCCATCGAATGATCGAATAAAAATCGTTCGATCGTTCGATAAAATCCTTCGAATCTAACGATTGAAACGATTTTAATTGATCGATCAAAGGTTTATTCGATCATAAAAAACTTAGAAAAGTGCTGGGGAAGTTCCCCATAGGCTAACATTGAACCTCGGTAGGTTTAAACTGGCGAAGTATGTAGTCAAAGTATTTTTTTTAAGAGACAGTAGTTCGACTATCCAATGGTCGAATATTCGAATGATTTTCACTTCGAATCGTTCGAATCGAAGTCAAAGGTCGTAGTAGCCTATTCGATGGTTGAAGTACCCAAAAAATTACTTCAAAATTCGATTTTTTTTTTTCTTTTTTTCATTCAGCTGGACAATAATGAGATAAATAGTCAGGAGTTTAACATTTCTCCTGCAATGCACTGTAGTGCTTTTTTAGTGGTTGAGGCTACTACAGCTATAGAAAAGATCCACCTGCTAGCAAGTCAGGGTCTTAGCGGTACAGCCATTTCGTTTTAGAGGGGTGTTTACTCAAAAAATGCTTCAAACTGCATGCAACTTTTTTACACAATTTTATTTTCCAAAGCACTACCTTATTTAGGAACAAAACCCCACAGAATATTTGTGTAAAAAATGCACACAAGCTAGACACTGTTCCATTCATTTTCTGGCTAAAATCTCAAATGTTTTGAAAAAAAGGGGAAATAATTAAATTAATAATTAAATTAAGTTGTTAGATTCCTCTGACATTTATAGAAACTCGCCAGCTTTTACTTGTAGGTACAGTTGTGTTATCTATATCTGGAATGCTCGGGACCTGGCTTATTCCAGATAACGGATCTTTTCGTAATTTGTGTCTTCATACCATAAATCTACTAGAAAATCACGTAAACATTAAATAACCCCAAAAGGCTGGTTTTACTTCCAATAAGGATTAATTATATGAATTGGAGGAATAGCACATTCGATCGAATTTGATTCAAAGTTTTTCCCCAAAAAAACTTTGATTTTTCAAAGTCCACCAATTGACTCCAAATAGGTTCTAGGAGGTCCCCCATAAAACTGCAATTCGGTAGGTTTTAGATGGCAAATGGTCGAAATAAATTTTTAAAGAGACAGTACATGATAAATGTCAATATTCAAATTTTTAATTTTTTCATATTCTAATCGATTTTGGATTATTCCCTAGTCGAAGTACACAAAAGATAGCTTGAAATTCGAATTTTTTTCATTCGAAAATTCACCTCGACCTTTGATAAATCTGCCCTTAAATGTTAATTACTTTAAACGCTTTCATTTTTTGGTGTTACTCTTCATTTAATATACTACAGATATGGGAACTGTTATCCAGAATGCACGGGACCTGGGGTTTTCCGGGTAATGGATTTTTCCATAATTTGGATCTTCATATCTTCATATTAGAAAATGATATAAACATTAAATAAACCTTCTGCTTTCAATAAGGATTGATTATATCTTAGTTTGAGTACAAGGTACTGTTTTATTATTACAGAGAAAAGGAAATATTTTTTAAAGGAGATGGAAAGGCATTTTTACTTGGGGGTGCCAAAAGTTACAAGAAGGAAGCCAATAGATCCGTTGTGCTCGCTGGAATAACCCTGGATCGGTGCAGTTTTCTGCTGATAGGAGTGCTGTCCTGGGGTTTAAGTTAAGTAGATGCAGGGTTGGACTGGGCCGCCGGTAACCCAGAACCGCTTCCTGATTGCCCCAAACTAAAACAAAAATATGTGCGATGAGGTGCGCCCTCTGTTTGTGCATGTGCCGGGGACCCCGAGGTTCCATTCCGACCCTGAGTAGATACAATCACTTGGGGGTGCTCGCTGGAATAACCCCGGGTATAACCTTTTTTTTTCATTCTCCTTTAAGAAATTGGATTTGAATAAAATGGAGTCTATGGGAGATGGCCTTTCTGTAATTCAGAGCTTTCAGAATAATGGTTTTTTTTATAACAGATCCCATACCTGTAATATATATTTCCATGTTGATGTTGAAAGAAGTTAAGTACACAACATACTGCACAAGGCATTTTATCACTGCCAAAGCTCAAAAATATAAACCATATCCTTTGGTAATTCTAAACCAAAAGCTAAACTACATAAACCAAAAACAATTGGAAAACTTTAAACTACTTATATATTCATTGAACCTGGTCTATAGCTGTTAAATACATTCCAGAATTAACTTAAGTTTTATTCTTACTTAGATACTAGACAGAATAGAGAGTGAATTGCTTCTGCCATATCGTCCTTCATAAATGCTGTTAAATCTGGTTTAATTATTCCAGTGATTGTATTTAAAGTTATTGGGAGTCAGAGTTAGAGTCAGTACATTTTTGGTGACTTTGACTCCATGTACCCAAAATTGCTTCCAACTCTACGGTTTTGACAGCACTGCTATATTGCCCTATTTTCTACAAGGTGCCTTTTCCCAATTTTAACATTTGAAAAATAATGTGCTGCTTATGTTTTTTTCTTTTCAGATGGCATCGTGCTCAGGTAAATGTTTTTTCTTACTCCCAGTATAATGGTTATTTAAAGGGGAACTCCACAAAAACATAACTTAAGCTTTTTGAAAAGTTAATGTAATTTCAAGCAACATCAATTAAAAAATATGCAGAGTTTTGATGATTTTTAACGGTTCCTGACAGTTCCCTAAGCCTAGCCCCCTGCTCTCCTGCTGATCTGTCTGACTACTTTGCTGTGCTGGCTGACTACTGTTACTTTGTATCAACAGCCAGCTGTCCTTAGACTGCATCCTTCAAACCCCACAATTACCTGCACACATGATTTCAATAAGGAAAGGAACATCACAGTGCAATGCATTGTGGGTCATGTAGTTCCTGCATGCTGTCTGTAAGCTGTGGAGAAGTTGTTACAATTTGTAACATCAGTGTTTAGTCCCTCCTTCCCTGCCAGGATTTCAAATGATGTAGAAAGAGAAGTGTTAAACAGCTTGATTTCAGCATAGAAAATTGCATTTATTCATACTTTTTGAAGAAATAAGTAACTGTGATGGTTATATTAGGGGTTTCTGTGTTATGTGGGCCTCTTTATCAAATTTTGGTTTGGAAGCCGGAGTTCCCCTTTAAAATGAAGAGTGGTGCCTGCTATCTCAATATATGTCCCTGTTCTACTGATCCGGTGACTCCATATCACTTCTTGTTAGAACACTGTAACACAATAAATAAGTTGTCATAAGAATCCACTAGGAAGCTTATACCAGTTCTTATGATAGACAGTGGAAGCTATGGTTGAAAAAATAATAAAATAAGGAAAATAAATATATGCTGAAGTTATAATGTCACTAGCACTAGCACTAGCATCTTCTGCAAGTTTACACAATGCTGTACTGGATGATGCTCATTAACTTCATATTTTTTCATTTCTAGCATGTGGGAATTTTCTTAATCACAATGCTCTGTTGCGGTGCTATATAACGGTTCTCCATTATACTCACACGAGGTGCTATAGCATCAGAATGAATTTTCATGAACTTAGAACTTATGTTGGGGAGACTGAATCCATTGTTTTATGAATGATGTACCAAGTTGTGCCTTTAATATTATTTTTTATTTGTATTATTTGTAATTACAGTAATTAGTGAGTAGGCCAGCCAGACAGTTAGTTAGACAGTTAATTAGAATGTATATATTGTAGGTTTTGTCATAGCCAACACCAAAATACAATGAAACTGTTGTAGCACAGCTCTGTAGGAAAAGGTAAGGTTATATTGGCCTTTTATTGTATCATTGACTTCCAAGATAGCACACAACATTTCTCCAGAATCATTCTTATTATGGCACCAGTGTCCCATAGGCCTTTTTTCCCCCTTAGCCATCCTCATAAACCCACACATTTCCTGCTTACAAGTTACCTAATACTTATTAAAGGGATACTGTCATGGGAAAAAAACATTTTTTCAAAATGAATCAGTTAATAGTGCTGCTCCAGCAGAATTCTGCACTGAAATCCATTTCTCAAAATAGCAAACAGATTTTTTTATATTCAATTTTGAAATCTGACATGGGGCTAGACATATTGTCAATTTCTCAGCTGCCCCTGGTCATGTGACTTGTGCTCTGATAAACTTCAATCACTCTTTACTGCTGTACTGCAAGTTGGAGTGATATTACCCCCCTCCCTTCCCCCCCCCCAGCAGCCAAACAAAAGAACAATGGGAAGGTAACCAGATAACAGCTCCCTAACACAAGATAACAGCTGCCTGGTAGATCTAAGAACAGCACTCAATAGTAAAAACCCATGTCCCACTGAGACACATTCAGTTACATTGAGAAGGAAAAACATCAGCCTGCCAGAAAGCATTTCTCTCCTAAAGTGCATGCACAAGTCACATGACCAGGGGCAGCTGGGAAATTGACAAAATGTCTAGCCCCATGTCAGATTTCAAAATTGAATATAAAAAAATCTGTTTGCTCTTTTGAGAAATGGATTTCAGTGCAGAATTCTGCTGGAGTAGCACTATTAACTGATGTGTTTTGAAAAAAACATGTTTTCTGATGACAGTATCCCTTTAAGTCTTCTAAACTTTTTATCATAATGCCACTTCCCTCAAACATGTTTCTCTCTTTTTATGTGTCTGTATTTTTTTTTTATCCTGTCTGGGTTTCCACTATATCCATGTTATAGATATAGAACACATACTAGTAAAATGAATATAATGTGGTGTCCAATCTGTTTTGATAATGTCTTTCAACACTTTTGCTTTTTCCCACCAGATCTTTCTATAACTATATTTGAAGTCACATCAAGAAGTGTCTATGTTCAGTGGTCCAAGATTAATGGTGCCATGTCTTACGAAATCTCAGCATCTCCAGTCTTACTAACTGGCGAGCCTGCATTTTCAGTGTATGATGCCACCACCATAATTGGAAGTGTAAATACACTTCTCCCTAATACCAATTATCAGGTTACTGTAGAAGCTACGGATGAAAATGGCACTGTTCTTGCTCAGGCTCAAACATTTCAGCTGACAGGTAAGAAGCATATTCACATAAACAGGATCAAAATCTGTTATATTTCTGTTGGTTATGATGTACCTTGGCAGTAGTGACAAGCGAATCTGTCCCGTTTCACTTTGCGAAAAATTAGCGAAACACATTGAAGTCAATATGCAACATCATCTTTTTACATGCAACAATTTTTACATGTGAAACTTTTTTTTTTATCACTCCATTAAAGTGGAGACTTTTTAGACTCTGCAACATTTTTGTCTTGTCAACTTTTTTGTTGCAGTGAATTTTTTTGCAGATGGCAAAATACGGAATTTCCCTACGCCTGCCGAAAAAGTTTGCTCATCAATACTTTGCAGAAAAGATTGGTATTTCCATCTAGCCTAAGCCCCTTGTTTCATAAGGGCCATATTAACTGTGTATTTATTCATGCAAATATCTTTATTAGCAGTTGATTTCAGTGTGGGCAATAGGACATTTACTTTCTACTATTTCATGTTCAGCTCCAGAGGTTCCCAGCATTGACCAGGCTTATTCTAAGCTAAGTGGCAGCATTACAGTGGAGTGGATTGATGTGCCTGGGGCTACAAGCTATCAAGTAACAGCCCAGGATGGAGAATCCTTTTTTCAGACATTTGTCTCAAGTTCACCAGGAACCGTTTCTGGCTTGCAGGCTGCCACAACCTACACAATACTTGTACGTTCCATAAATTCTGCTGGCAAGAGTCAACCATCTCTTCCCATGATAGCAAAAACAGGTATTATATTTCCCTCTTGCATATATTGCCCCGATTTCTGATTTCAGGTAATAGCTATTTCAAACTAATTTTAAAGAAGATACAATAAATTCTTCTAACATGAAGACATGTTTTACCCATTTCATTACCATACACATTTGTAGACTTGCAGTAGGTCACATTTTATTTGTGAAAACAATCCTTTTTGAATAAATCTTGATTCTAGTTACAGAATTTCAAAAACAGTAACTTAAATAATCGATTCCAGGACCTGGAATGGCAAAAACAAATATACTGTAACAACAAAATACACATGCATTTGCCAAATCTTTGAACTACAAGAGACGATCATATACTGTACTATCATTATATTGAATTTATTTATTGTTTTTGACAGTACTTGGCTCTGTTTCTGCCACTGTGGACTCTCCAGCTAGTGATTCGATTATTGTGAGCTGGCAGCCAGTTTCTGCTGCTGTATTATACTCGGTATCCCTTATGAGATCTGATGGTTTGGGCAACAGGTGGAATGAAAACACAACTGGCACATCTATTAACTTCACCTCTCTAGATCCAGGCACAGTCTATACTATTAAACTCAATGCCTGGGATGACCACGGGATTCCTGGAGATGACATCACATTTATCCATCTTACACGTATGTAACTGTTTGACTTGTAATCGCTGTGATTTAAGCCAAGAAAAAGCATATTTGTCAACAGACAGCTGATCTGTTTTCCGTCCTGTCAAAATATTAATAACATTTAGAAGTCAACTATCAGCATATCTATAATTGTATATGTAATATACATTACACATTATTCTATTGTACTGTAATATTTACATGAATAGTGAAAGTACACCTTGTTTCCCTCTCTAGGCCCTTCAGCACCTTCTGATATGCAGATCACATTTAGCAATGGAGGGTCAGATGCTTTATTTTCTGTAATTGGAGCGGATGCCTCAACCAACTACACAGTTCATATTTTTACTGGAAATATCAGCAGGAATTGCTCAACAGTTTCGGCCTCCTGCACAGTTTACTCATTGAAGTGTGGATTAGAATATGCAGTGTATGTAGAAGCAATAACTGAAGCAGGATCCACACTATCTTCTAAATCCTGGAACCTGAAATCGGGTATGAGATATGTGCATAACAAGAAGAACTACTGGGGCAAATTCACTAAGCCGCGAAGCGCCGAATGCTAGCGTTAATTCGCTAGCGTTTGGCATTTTCGCTACTGCGCAAATTCACTAACCTTACGCCAGGCGAATTTTCGCTAGCGACGAAACTACGCAAATTCACTAACTTGCGCAGTGTACTGAACGCTACCTTTTACGCTAGACTTCCTTCGCCACCTCAGACCTGGCGAAGCGCAATAGAGTAGATAGGGATTGTTTAAAAAAAAGTCAATTTTTTTTCTAAGTCCCAAAAAACGCTGGCGTGTTTTCTACATGATGGCTGATAGGCTGAAAAAGATCGAAAATTTTTTGGGGCTCCCCTTTCTCCCCCCTACATTTCCTGACTCATGGCAACTTACCTAGACAGTGGGCACATGTGTAGGGCAAAATAAAATTTTTATTTGCTGATTTGAAGGTTTTCTAGGCATTTGTAGTGCAGATACGTGTTCCTCCATTGAAATTTGAATTTCGCGCCGTATGCAAATTAGCCTTCACTAGCGTAACTTCGCTTTATATAGCAAATCAATGCTAGCGCAACTCCGCAACCATACGCTACCCCAGTGCGCAACTTCCGATTTTAGTGAATTTGCGGAGCCCTGGCGAAACTATGCCTGGCAAAGTGCGGCGAAGTGCGGCGAAGTTGCGCCTGGCGCAACTTCGCATCTTAGTGAATTTGCCCCACGTGTCAGGCCATACACAGGCATTTAGAATTTTCAGTGCTGCATTAATCAATTTTCCTGTATTATCCAGAAATATACTACTAGTCTACTGTTATCAGTTTGCTAAGGTTACGCACCAGTGGAATGCTAACCCCCATATAATAAAAGGCACCAAGTTTGTGGAATAGCAGTAGCTCAAAGCAACCAATAAGATGTTTTTTTTAACCTGATATCCAATAAATACTACTTTCTGATTGGTTACTATGGGTTACTGCTTCTGGGCAAACTTAGTGCCTTTTATTACATAATCCCCTAAATGTTAGAGGAATTTCTGTAGGTCTGTGTTTAGTATTTGGCAAGTATTTCTGAAGAAATGTATTTCATGAGCTCAATCTAAAAATCATACACAAGGAGAACAGAAAGAGTAAGAGACAGAAAAATAACAGATATATGTATGGTGAAATTAAATTTAGTTGCACAAATTGGAAGTATATCATGACGGTGCACATATTGTTTATCTACCAGCTGGGTCATTTTATTTCTTCAACATTTTCAGTTCCATGCGCCCCCAGTGGTATAACAGTTGTAACGGAGGAGGCTGGGAACTTGTCAGTTTCGTGGATTAGTGAGAACCTTTCTGAATATTATGTGGTGTTCGTGAAAAGTGATGATGGATTGGAGGTTCACTGTAACACATCCCAGACTCACTGCTACTTTCCAGCTGACTGTGGCTTCATCTATTCCATGAGTGTTTTTGCATACAACAAGGCAGGGCAAAGTCCCCCTGGAGAGATTTTCACCTACACTACAGGTAAGTGCAGAATAACTGTTTGTCATGCTTTAATATCCCTTGAATTTTACTTGTATTCCAAATATATGCCTCTGAATGCATGTGTAAATAAATAACAGTTCTACAAAGAATTGGATACACCCAAGCTGTGTTTTATGATTGTTTTATGGAGAAGCTGTCCTATGGGGATAATCTGGTGTTACATTTTACTAAGTGCAAATTAGAGAAACATTTCAGGTTAACAGTTTTAGAGAAGTCGGTACTGCCGTTAAGATATACCCTGAGTATGTATTCTTTGAGGGGGTTATTTATCAAGGTCCGAATCTCGAATAATTTTTATATTTCAGAGAAAAAAAAAACTAAAATTTTTTCGAGATTTTATTAAAGTCATCTAAAAGCTATCGAGGTCCTGTATAGGTCAATGAAGGTCCCAGTGTCTGTGCTGATGTCCATACCGATATCTGATGATTTTGGGGTTTTAAAAATTAAAAAATTGCATGTTTTCAGCTACCTTTTATGGGGGTGCTTCTGGGCTTTTTGCACCTTATCTTAATGCATATGCTTTATTGATTATTACATTAGTGTCCCCTCCATTTTTGTAAGAAAAACCTGCAGAGCTAATATTAAAGGAATGGATGGACAAATAGGATGACAACTCTGGTCGTGGTACAGCCAAGAAGTATGTTTCTCTCCCCATCCATTGGCCTACAGATCAATACGTACTTATACGAACAAACATTTATCTACAGTCCAGGGATAACCTTAAAGAATTAAAGGCATACATTTTTATTCAAGGGTACAAAACACATAGTTGAACCCTTGGCTGAGATTAAGATTCAATAGTATCACGTGAGCTTGCGTTATAAAATAAAGACTTGCTGTCCTAGAATAAATGGAGGTTAATAAATATAACTGACTCTGATTGCACTAAGCTTGGGAGATATGTGTTATGTAAGCTCAAAGGGCAAATTATTTTCACAGTCAGGAGGTCATTTTCTGCTCAAAGTGATTATTTGGGAAAACCAGGAGTTTTAGTAAATCATTAGTCAGACTTCCAAAGATAGGACATATTTTCCCTTTCCCTTTTTAGATGTCTCTCTTTTTTAGGATGGGAATTGTTAAAAAAAGCAGTTTGCAATTCTTCACCAGTTACGTTATCATGAGCAGCCAGTCAGAGAATATCTTCTAGGATTCTACCTCCACATATCTGATCGAAAGGAATTCTTGATTGTCTGCTGTAGGTTACTAAACTGTGGTAAATTTGCAAGTAAATCAGACCCAGTGAGATATGAGTGAGACATTAGTTTGTTAATGCTATAATGGGAAAAGCTAAAACTCTTATCTTACCTGCTCAAAGACATGTTAATGAATATCCCTGTAAAAGTTAAATTAAAGGTGGACCTACAGTAGCTGGGACTGCAAATGTTAGCTGCATCATTTTCTCTTGATTTCATTTTATTGTTCTCGTTTTTGTTTTTCTACTTGTGGAATGAACTAGATGCCATTTTGGAATCCCTTATGGCCACAAGCTTCTCCAGCATCTAAACAATTAAGTTATGCCATTACACAAGGGCTAAAGATCAGTCTTTTTATGATGATATCTATTTCACATCTACAAGAATGTTTCCAGAAAATTTTCTGAATACAAAAACAAGCAGCCCAAGTATCTTATTGCGTAGATTTATTTACAAAGAACATAGTAACATAGTTCACTCTTTATGGCACAGTTTTCTAGCATTAAAAGCTTTCTCTTTTGCTAACTATTCACTAAATATTAATTTCTGACCTTCGTGTAATTTAAGACAAAAAATAAAATGAATCACATAGCTACATATTTCTATAAACAGATGCACATTATTTACTCACACCACAAACAAAAAGCAGTTGTGTACTGGGTCTCGCTCGGTTCTGCACCTAATGCTGAATTGGAAATCCAACACTAGGTGCAGAGAGCAACATTGGAGTGTGCATGACAGCTCTACGTTCCCTAACTTGCACATATGAATGATGCATAAGTAAAGGGGCATGCCTATATTCCCAGCCACCACTCGTGAATACAGTGCTGCTGAACACAAGCTGCACTATACTCATGGGCGGTGGAGTGCAGGTGTCTGTGTTCCATTTTGGAGTGCAGAACCCTGCATAAATTAACAGATCATGGTGCAAATTGCAAAAAATATTGAAGATAGTTTGACTTTTAGTACTTAGTAAATGACCCCAGTGTCTTTTATTCCATGCATCTCTGGAAGAGTATGTAGATGAAACCTTGTGGAAAATTCAAGGTGCTAAATAATTGTGCATAGCATTTTATATTTGCTCCTCTGGTTAACTCTGATTCAGATTCATGTTTAAATGTTGCTTATATTTTTTAACACAAAACAGATATTTCCATGTCATTTCAGAAACGCAGCTCATATGTACAACAAGAAATGCAGATAAATGAATATAAGTGAACAAAGATTACAAGTTGTTGAGATGGTTTCATGCATTTTAAAACTCCTGATATATTGTTTGTTGTTGTAGTACACATTGTGATGTTTTTCAAAACATTCTGACAGTTGAATGGGACAATTTGTCTTTTCTTTTCACAGCTCCATGTTGCCCAAGCGATTTCAGTGCTGAATTTAAATCCAGTGATACATTAGAGATTGTGTGGTCCCCTGTCCGTGGTGCTGAAGTCTACGAGACAAAAGCAGAAGACGGGAATAATGTGATACTCTGTAATGACACAGCTACTCTTTGTACACTTTCTGGGCTGCAGTGCAACACAGTGTTTAATGTCACTGTTTATTCACTCAGTGAATACAGGGGCAGCAACACATCATGTGCCTCAAAGTATATGAAAACAGGTATGTACTCATTGTGTGTTTCACAGCATTTGTGACTGCTACTCTAAAAGTACCTATATAGATCTACCTATGGGATACAGGGGAAGAGGGAGTATATAGCAAGAGAACCATCCCACAACACATAGTAGTATGTAGCTACTGTCGACTCTGTGTTTTTGTAGAGCAATGTGCAGGTCTCTGTAGGGGGTCTCTGTAGGGGGAGCAATAGCTAAGCAATAAGAGTACAATTTAAATGTAATACTTAAAAGAGAACTCAACCTATTTTTTTCTGCATTCTTGAAATGAAAGTTAATATCTGTTGAAGTTCCTTGTGTTCAAAAAATTATACAATAGTGGTAACCCTAACTCTGACTTTCATTGTTTCTTTTAAAGCTAAGATGGCAACAATATATTTAAAAGTAATTAACAATACAAACTTATTGAATCTCACAAGTATACAGTATGGCTTCATACTATATTATTATTATTATCCTTTATTTAAATAGCATTTACATGTAAGTAAGTATGTAAGTAAGAATGTGATATTGATTTCCATTGCCAGCTAGATGAAATCACAATTTAAATGTACAACTAAAGAACTGAACCCATCCTTTGTGCATTCTTTAAAACTGAACCATTGTTTAATAGATATGTACTGAAATTCCCCTGCCTGCAACTTGTGTGCAAAACATTATACATAGGGGTAACCCTAGATTTGACTTTCATTGTCTCTGTTCTTTTAAACATTGAATGCCAACTCAATATTACCCAATAATTTACAATAAAAATGTATTGAGTCTCACAAGTATATAATATGATTGTATTATTATTATAATACTTTATTTATATACGTTATGTAGCACTGACTCATGTTGATAATTTGCCTGCATTTAATATAAATACTCTAGCAGCTAGATACTGGATTTATATTATCCAGGATACACTAATGTTATAAGGCTGTAACAGCTGCAGGCACAGAGAACGAAAACCTTGCTTAAGAACAAATTGTATTTCAGCTTAATTGTCCATTTATCTAATACAGTTTCTTTATTTAGGTCCATGTAGCCCAGAAATTACAAACATCACCAAGATCAATGAAACGGCTTTCACTGTGTACTGGACCGCAAACAATAATGATGCCTTATACACGGTGACTGCCAAAGGAGAGGCTGGATTATGGGACTGCACAAGTGCCAACAACTACTGCTCTCTGGGGGACCTTCCCTGTGGCTCACTCTACATGGTCAGTGTGGTGGCCGAGTCCATTGAAGGAACAAGCTTGCCAAGCTACAGCATGCCTTTGGAAACAGGTGTGTAGTCTAACAGTAACTCAGAAAGCAAGTACTTTTGCACAAAAATGAAATTACCCCTGTAGGTGGTTAGGGGCATTTATTTTCTAAAATCACAGGAGACAGAATCAGTTAAGCTACCGTAATTGAGTGCCTTGCCTAAGAAATTTGTGTACTGAAATATGCTTTTTTACTAACATGCCGATATTTTTGCTTTATAGTTCAGCTATAGAGTCCACAAATAAACAGAAAAACTCTTGCTTCTTCCTAGCTCCATGCTGCCCAGCTAATCTCAGTGTACTCCAGGTCACACAGTCTGTGACAAACATCAGCTGGTCTCTTGCAAAAGGAGCACAGACATATAATGCAGTTCTAGTGTCCCCTAAAGGAGAGGCAAAGTGTCACACTCTTCAAAACCACTGTCTGCTTGGATGTATCACATGCGGAACAAGCTACTCTGTGTCAATAGAGGCTATCAGTGAAACTGGCCTCACATCTGTATGCAACTATCATGGCTATTCATCAAGTAAGTTTCAGTCTGAACTGCACGTTAACACTTATGGTAAACAACTTTTTTTAAAATTACACATGTCAGCAGCTTCAGTTGGTCCTTCTGTTCTTCCTCCTGTATTGGGATGGTCTCTTCTTGCTGGCTACATATGGCAATGTATAACTGAGCAGTCATGATTCAATACCCACATTTGGGGCCAGCAGTTCTTTTAGTCCATTCATGTATCTTTTAAACCTCTAATTATTCTGGCGTTTTAGTGCTGCTTATACCAAAACATGTTTTGGAACAAGAGCATCTAAGCTCGCTACAAATTAGTACCGTCACAATTAGAATAGTTATCCCAACTACCTTGAGCTATAAACAAAATGGCACGCAATTTTACAACTTTTATAACATAAATGACATATAGCTTATGATGAGAATTGCAGCCTAGCCTTCAAAAAAATGCTATTATATGTTTTCCGTGTTGGGCCAAAAACTGTACAGTGAATGTCTGTTTAACTCCTCCAATTGCTTGTGAAATCCAATGTTATTTTTATTCCATAGGCGCATGTTGCCCATTTGGTGTTAAATTATTATACAGCTCATCCAACAATGGAATTCGTGTATCTTGGAGAGCATCAGCTGGACCAGGCAACTATAGTGCCAGCTTGCATGGATCTAAAGGGAATTTCACATGCACTCCTAGCTCCAGTCTTAGTTACTGTGATATAACTGAGATTCCATGCGGAGATGTGTACACCGTAGTTGTTTCTCCAATCACAACAGGAGAACTCCAGACCTTATTCTGTCCTAAAAAAATGTATTCTGGTAAGAACTGTTTTATGTAAGCAAGTTTGCCTTCTATACACACACACACATCTTCTTTAAATAAGTAGGCAGATAAACTGTAGTGCTAAACCAAATATAATAGCTGTAATGTGTATTGTGTGTACCAGTGGGACAAACTAAATAATGTGACTTATTTACATACAAATTACACAGTGCTTTACAGATATTGTTCATAATTCATATCGGTCCATGTCCTATATTACAACTACACATATACTGTACACAGTAATTGATATTATGAAGTCATTTTAAAAAATATATTTTGCACATGAAATAACAGCATTTAAAATGTGAACCATTGTGCATAATAGATTACCAATTAAATACACAGAGCTAATGCAGTGCTCTTTTCATTTTATCACAGTTGCATGCTCAGGAAGTTCCATTGGAACAGGTAAGACTATTTGTTTTATATCCTCACAAATAGTTATTAATATTGATACTCAATGCTGCCATGTAAACAATAAAATAGAGGGCAAAAAAGTACTATAGAACCCCCCCCCCGATATTCCTTGCTTAGCATGATTTTTTAACTTTCTTTTTCTTTTCAGTAATCTACCGAGGCAAGAGAAGTGTCAGCTAGGGTTACCTTCAGACAACAGGTAAATTACGTTAAGGCCAAATCTGAAATTATCTACAAGAACTTTTACAAACTTTGCTTTGCATTAAGTGTTCTTCATTATAAGGGTAACTAAAGAGTACAGCCAAAACTCATCATTGCCAAAGTTCTAGAATGTAATTAAGGAGCAAAATAAATATTTGGGACTTAAACGTAAAATAGCTTTTCATTACAACGTAACCCTTCTTCCTAAAGGGTATTGCATGTGCTAGACATTCATTTATTTTCCTACCGTGTATGGACTATGAACCTGTGGAGTTGGAAGGTGTCTGATCAGTTCATTATTTTCCTTTCATTGCCTAAGTGGTGAAAAACTCACGCTGGAACATGTAGTAAGGTTTGCTCCAAGTGTATGCATTATGTGGAGTATTACACTGAATCATGCACAGCATTATTGAGTATCAGTAGTTGATAATTTTTGACATAGCAGGACTTCAGTTGTATTCTTAATAACTATCAATAACTGTATTGTCTCTTGGCTCTATTTCATGGGCACTGACATCTGGCCCAGATTTGTGGGGAGACTACAAAGGCCTGGGCCTAGGGGGACAAAATATAGGCATCACCCCTATTAGCACTGGGGACCTACAGCCACCCCCAGACCTAGGGGAGCCATATGGGGGAAATCCGGCCCTGACTGTCATACCCTGACTGTCATACCTTTTCGTACAGTATCTATTACATTCTGTAATTAGACACACAATTTCTTGTTGCCGTCAATAATTATGTATTCCTTATCTGACTGATGTGCAACACATTTGATTTTAAAGAAGGGCTCTTTGTGAGAACTACTTTGTAGGTGTGATCAGCTCCAGTTAAGAAAAGTAAAGATAAGAACCTATCAGTGTTCTAACTGTGTTATTGCAATTGCCATACGAGAAAAGAAATCTAGTTCCTTTTATCTCATTTAATATCTCATTTACAGAACTTGTTATGTGAAATGAAGATGGATCTGAAACAAACAAGCATTTTAATCTCTGGAGAAAAAAAAAGTGTGAAATTTAAAATTGATTTTGGTTTATAGGAAACACCATTTAATACATTCCCATTAGTCAGTCATGGTGCAAAGATCACATGTTCAATACTTTAATTAAATAATACATTTATGTCTCTCTGGGGCTAGCAGGCTTCTGATATGGCATACTGTATATACAAGCCCATTAGATAATATTAACTGAAAAACGTAGCACTCCTCAAGTTGTTTAAATAAAGGTATCTTTGTTTTATGAGCTCAGTGTTCGGGGCATATTTATCAAGGGTCAAATTTAGAGTTCATGGGAGTTTTGTAAAAAATGTTTAAATTGTTTAAATTTAAAATTTAAAATGTTAAAATGTTTAAATTTGGGTGAATAGGATCGACCCGCGAATTCGATTTTTTTTTTTAAAATTGTTTTCTTTTTTTTTTTAAAAACATTTTTAACGACTCCAAATTGATTGTAGGAGGTCCCCCATAGGTAAAAACACCAATTTGGCAGGTTTTAGATGGCGAATAGTCGAATTTGAATTCTTAAAGGGACAGTACATGATAAATCTTGAAATTCGAATTTTTTTTAAGCTCGAATCTAATTTGGACTATTCCCTAGAAATTCGAATTTAAAAATTTGAATGTTCAATTCGACCTTTAATAAATCAGCCCCTACATGTCTAAAGTCCAATAAAAATCCTCTCTCTCTCTCTCTCTCTCTCTCTCTCTCTCTCTCTTTCTCTCAAAGTAATGAAAATGTAATTTTTCCTACAAGCCAAACCAACACCTAACATTTTCTGTTGCTGTATTGACAGATGGTTGACATTAATAAATGAAATAAACACATTTGCATGCCACTCGTGTAATTGTCCTTTCTTGTGCTGCCTCATTTTCTGGGGAAGACCGGGATTTTCCACACCATAATCCCATGATTTAGTTATAGAATCAATTCCGTAGACTCATGGAAACTTTTAAAAAAAAAGAGCTTACGGGCTTACCGATTTGAAACACTTCAGTGCAGCATCTGTTATAATGCTAACATGGATGTGAACGTATAAATTTTAGCCCTTTATTTTACACAAAAATATGTTGGCTATTGTACAATGTTACTTTGCTACTAATTCTGCTTCTTGATATGTAATATGTCCAAAATGCTGAATAAATAAAGCATACATATTTTCATCTAGTTCACTAATTCAAGGATATTTAAAATGTCACAATCTAGATACAACTAAACTGCATCCTTCAGCATACCTTCTTAGCTACCAAGAAACCACACACTGTAAGAAAATACATCTCTCTGCAGACAAGAATAGCTGGTGTCCACATGTAGATTGCTCACTTCTACGACAACCCCATTTATGCACGTCACAATCATGCCTGGGCATAACAGATTATGATTCTTTTTGAAACTGTCAAGTATTGAAAATTAAACCATGGTAAACATACTTGGGTATGCTACTCTCTTCAGTTAAAAAATATTGCAAAAAAACATTTACCTTTAATCCATCCAACCATATTGCTTATTTGACTGTGGTGGGATGTTGCTGCTATAGGAAATGTAAATGTAAATTTTCACATGCAAACTCAGTTAATGAAGCACTAACATTGCTACTGCATTTACCCTTTAAACTCCAATAACAACACCTTCTTTAACGTGGCCTACATCATCACAGATCATTCCTTTGCATGAGAAAAATGTGTCTCTAAATTCAATTTTAGACTTTCTACTTCAGGCAATGGCAAGCAGATTTCCCAGACACATGGCGTAAAAAGAATTGACATTAGTCTTCCCAGATCACATTAAACATAACCCCGTTCAAACTTGCAGTGTTTTTTCTTGAGCCTTTTCATTAAATGAGTGGGATTTGGTACATAATATTACATAATATTGTTGCTTTACAATCTTGGTTTCAGCCGTATTACTCTTATTACCACTACAACCTTTTAATTTACACTGGAATTGAAATAATGCACAAGTACCGGACAGAAGGAGAAGGGGACCAACGGACAGGGCCGCCATCAGAAATCTTAGGGCCCCATACGACAAAATTTCCTGGGCCCCCTGGGCTGTGCCCACCGCAAGCCCCACCTACAAGTCCGCCCACCCCACAGGTCCACCCCCCACCACACAGTAAAAAAAAAAACATTGGTGGCTAGGGTTCCCACTTACCCCCCCAGAAGTTTAAAAAAAAATTTGGTGCCATTTAGGGGGGCCCTGCCATGTTGTACTTACTACATTAGTTTGACCCACCTGCTGTAAGTGAGCTGCCAACTACAGAAGGGAGGAGCACAGGTGGCTGCCTCTTCTTCCAGTGACAGCATTTTCTTCCCTTATTGGTCACAGAATTTCAAGTCCCGGTAAAGCTGCATGGTGATTGGATGAGCTGGAGGGGAAGTTCAAACCTCAGCTATCCAATCCCATAGCAGCTCAACCGGGACTTAAACTTAGTGACCAATAAGGGAAAGTAATGGACAGAAGCTGCCTCCCCCTGTGCTCCTGCCTTCCAGAAGTCGGCAGCTCTCAGAAAGCAGGGGGGTCCGGCTAATCAATAAAGTGCAGTATGGCTGGGCCCCCCTACCCTCAGGGCCCCCTACAACTCTCCCCCCTGTCCCCCCCTGATGGCAGCCCTGCCAACGGATGAAGGAATAAGTATTTTATGGCAAAAAAAGGGTGTACTTGCTACACAGAAAATATCAGAACAACAAACAATATCAATTAAGTACCCTGCATACCCACTCTTTAATTAAAGAAAGACTGTGAATCTAACCACATCACCCTCTATGTGGGAATTCAATATTTAGGAAAAGCTGATACCTAGTAAAACTTAACTTTTATATAAAGTAATTTAAAATAATGATCATGTAATCAAGATACATTAAGTATAAAGATAAAGATTATGATAACTTCACTACTATATCAGGGTGTAAGTGCTGTAGCATGTTTGCAAGTTGCAGTTACCGTATATACCCGAGTATAAGCCGCGTTTTTCAGCATCCAAAATGTGCTGAAAAAGTCTACCTCGGCTTATACTCGGGTCAGCGGTACCCGAGCCGAGTAGCTGAGATTGCAGTCACTTTTAATCATTCCTATACCAACAGTACACTTGGGGAGAGACTGCAATATCCCACAATGCCCTTTGTTGGTTATATGAAAGAATAACAGTGCGCCCTCTGTTGGTTATATGAAAGAATAACAGTGACTGCAATATCACACAGCGCCATCTGTTGGTTGTATGAAAGAATAACAGTGCGCCCTCTGTTGGTTATATGAAATAATAACAGTGACTGCAATATCACACAGCGCCCTCTGTTGGTTATACGAAAGATTAACAGTGATGACAATATCAAACAGCACCCTCTGCACATGGTAGTGGGACAGTGGGACAATGCACACAGTAATCCGTTTGGCAATTCTCTGTCACCATCAACTTTGCAAAGAAGTCCGGTTGATCGCTGGGGGGGGTCGCTTTGGCAGAATGTGCGCTGCTGGGAGACAGGGCTGTAGTTGTGTCTAGGCTTATACTAGAGTCAATAAGTTTTCCCAGTTTTCGTAGGTAAAATTAGGTACCTCGGCTTATACTCGGGTCGGCTTATACTCAAGTATATACGGTATGTGTTTCTGATCTCTCATCCTGTAGAAAGGGTTTCCAGCTTCCCAGCTATAGTCAGGTGATCCCACTGGTGGCCAATAAAAAGGCAACCACGTTTGGGAGTTTTAACCTTGAAAGCAGCAAGTAAGTTGCAGGTAAAACTTAGTCCCTGTGTAAAATGTATAATGAAGCAATAGAATTCTTAGGGGGTTATTTACCGAAGGCCGAATTTATCTCAATACTTTCTGCTACAAACTCCGATCGCTTATTTATTATTACATTTTCCCGAAAGTTTGCTTTGTGGGAAAAAATCAGATTTCCACAAATTTTTCGGACTTTTTCATCCGATTTTTTTGTAATTCACCCGAAAACTCCAAAAACTTTGGGGTATTGCCCAAAACCCAGCGCACATCAAAACATCATTGGGACTTCTCCTATTGACTTATATGCAACCTCAAAAGGTCTGAGATGCAGGTTTTTCAGATTCCGACTTTTCCATCCTTGGGGTTTAATAAATTCCGAAAAATTCGTGATTTTTTAAAAGTCAGATTTCATAAAAAAAGAAAAAAAAACACGAATTTTCCGTGATTTTTGCATTCGGAGTTTAGTAAATAGCCCCCTTAATGAATCAGATGTAATTTGAGTGTAGGACTGGCCAGATATGGGATGACGAAGTTGGCAAGCTTAAATATATTGCAATATATGGACAAACAATCCCTGTTTTGTTTAAAGGGTAAGGCATTTTTTAGTAGCTGTATGCACAAAATGTCTCAAAATGGGTTGAGTGCAGAGGACCTTGTATTTGTTTGAATGCATTTTATAATCACAGCATCACTGCACCCCAGCTTAGTGGTTTTAAAAATTATTAGTGAGTACAACTTTCCCTTGTTTGTTGCAATTCAACAAATATAACGATGAATTCAACAGTTACGCTTGTATAATTAATGGCACTTATCGCAAGACAAATTTGTCTCATCGCACTTTAGTAAACATGCAAGAATATTCTCAGCGATAATGGGTGATGAATTATAGACATTTTTTAAGAAGTTCAGTAAACTGTTCCCTTAATACTATTATTTAAAAGGGGTTAAAGTCGCAACCTGGCATTAAATTGAACTATGTTGGCACTCTAAAAATACATGTTAATAATAATAATAATAATGATGAAGGAACGATCATGTCCAACAATTAATGATGTTTTATATGGGAAATTCATAATTGAGGTTGCAGTAAATATTATCTGCTTGGATCTAGCAAAAGTTTTTGATACAGTGCCACATGAATGTTTATTGGTGTTATTAATGCTGTTTTGCATGGACAATAAAACTGGCAACACTGTCCTGAATAGCAATCCATTTAGCCTACAGGCACCGTGCAAAAACATAGCAGATTGTGCAACACTATGCACGCCAAGATCAAAGAGAAACAGCAGAAATGGGTTAATGTCTTTTTTTTGTTGTCAAAGAAATGTTTTAAAAACATAAATCCCCAGCACAAAGATCAGGAAATGAAACTGCTAATGGGTCATCATAATTGATGCAATTCAGAGAGATCACATTTTAGTTATACAAAAACAAAATATTATCGATTACGGGATACCTTGTTTGGGTGTAGTAGGTTCATTTAGAAGCTCTTTGAAAGGAGACAATGCCATCAAACTGATACTTAATAACTGTATTGTCCTGCAGGCAGGATGTACCTCGGGTGTTTTCTCACAGAATAAAGAAATGTCAGAGTTCCCCATTTGTATCCTGAAACCCATCACCGTTGGAACGTACACAGGATGATTAGATTCCTTGCTGTAAAAGGCATATCATGGTGTATAAATGCTTAACAAAATTAAAGTAAACTTTGGCTCAAGTGCTTGGCTCAAAGGTTTTCCCACAATGTAAATGACACGTGCTTACAAAGAGTTACTTTATTGTATGGAATTGCCGTCTAATGTTCTTAATAATGAGACATGTGTTCTGGGAAAGTATCCCCAAATTGCTTTCTAATTGCACAAAGCTGTAAATCTTCTCAAAACAGCATCAGGCCTGTTAAAAAGTTATTAGTGCAAACTCAGTTATGAATACAATGTCACAGGCATCTAATCTAAACTATAAAAAAAATGTCAAAGGCTAATAAATTGCACACTTTTTTTTAAAAACAAGGGTCTAGGTTATTTCCTTTGGGGCTAATGTAATAAACAGTGCTACTTACCCAGCAACCCATAGCAACCAACCGGCAGGTAGCATTTATTAGTCAGCTTTATGAATATAATTACATGGCTGATTGTTTTTGGTATTTTAGGACCTCAATGATTATCCCAAAGAGTAACTGTTAATATTGCTGCGAAAAATCATTTATTCCTACCATAATATACATATTGAGGTAGAATGCCCAAGGAAATGTGTAAAAAGGTGACTGGCCTAAAGCTACAGAGGCAAATTCACTAACCGGCGAAGTGGCTAACGCTAGCAAATATTTGCCAGCGTTAGTCATTTTGCCACTTCGCCAATTTACAAAAGTGTCCCTGGCGAAAATTCTCTAGTGAAGTAGATAGACTAGCGCAACTTCACAGCCTGATGCCAGGTGAAGGGGCTAAACTACGCAAATTTACTACGTTTTTTTTCTAAACGTTACCTTTTTTGCCAGAGTTTACTTCGCCAGGTCATACCAGGCGGAGTGCAATAGAGTAGATAGGAGTTTGTAAAAAAAAAAAGCTGGCATTTTTTACTTTTTATAGGGTGATAGGCTGAAAAAGATCGAAATTTTTTTAGGGTACCCTCCTTCCCCCCCCACTTTTGTTAACATATGGCACCTAAACTATACTGTGGGCACATGTGTAGGGCATTAGAACACCTCTATATAATTTTATTAAGTTTCCCTGGGCTTGTGTAGTGTTATTTATTTTCTGCAGCGTATACGTCTATTCAAACTTCTATTTCGCGCTGTATGCAAATTAGCCTTCGCTAGCGCAACTTCAAACCGCTGATCATAACATCGATAGCGCAACTTTGCAACTTGTATACAATTTTGGATCCATGAATTTACACGCCTAGCGAAGTGCTGCAAAGACAACGCTTGCGCAATTTTGGAGGTAAGTAAATTTGCACCAAAGTGTTCTGGGAGGAACAGGTTAGCCAGATAATCCATTTCAGTGGTCCAGTTCACATGTTGGAGCACAATTTCTCTGTGGTACGGTATTTAATGGTAGTGAGAGTGTAAGGAAGGTCTCTCTGAGCAGGACACAGAAAAGAAAGTTTACCTGTCTGTGTTAGGAACTCCCAGAGGGGCTGGAGGTGCTGTCTGCCATTGCAAGGAGCAGAGAGATCCATGACCAAGAGACTGAAGGGCAACTTCACTAAGATTCGTAGTTGCGCCAGGTGTAACTTCGCCGCACTTCGCCAGGCGTAGTTTCGCTAGCGCTCCGCAAATTCACTAAAATGCGAAGTTGCGCTCAGGGCTAGCGTAAGGTTGCAAAGTTGCGCTAGCATTGATTCGCTAAGCGAAGTGAAGTTACGCTAGCGATGGTTAATTTGCATACGGCGCCAAATTCAAATTTCAATGGAGGAATACGTAGAATCACTACAAATGCCTGGGAAACCTTCAAAACATCAAATAAAATTTTTATTTTGCCCTACACATGTGCCCACTGTGTAGTTAAGTTGCCATGAGTTAGGAAATGTAGGGGGGAAGGAGGGGAGCCCCAAAAATTTTTTCGATCTTTTTCAGCCTACCACCCATAATATAGAAAAAACGCCACCTTTTTTTCGGACTTAGAAAAAATTTGAACTTTTTTTGAAGCAATCCCTATCTACTCTATTGCACTTCGCCTGGTCTGAGGTGGCGAAGGAAGTCTAGCGTAAAAGGTAGCGTTCAGTACAATGTGCGCGTTAGTGAATTTGCGTAGTTACGTCCATTGCGCAAATTCGCCAGGCGTAAGGGTGTGAAGTAACACTAGCAAATGTACGCTAGCGTTCGTTAGTGAATTTGCGAAGTAATGAAAATGACCAACGCTAGCGAATTGACGCTAGCGTTAGGCGCTTTGGCGCTTAGTGAATTTGCCCCTGAAAGTCTAAAGTGAGGGAGGAATAATATTAGTCCAAAGTACAGCATTAGTCCAATGCACTCAGAAGGTCTTGATAAAGGTAAAAAGGTTTTATTTACCTAGTACAGGTATGGGACCTCTTATCCATGATACTTGGAACGTGGGATTTTCCGGATATTTCCGTAGTTTTAAATAAAAGGGAATCTATGGAAGATGGTTTTCTGGATAAGATGTCCTTTACTTGTAGCCCAACGTTTCAGGCAGACTTCCTGACAAAGGTCACTGGCTGCGATCAAAATGCTGGACTCTTGTACATGTAAGGTCAAAAACTCACCTTCAAGAAACCCTTTGTGTTATTTTTTTTTACAACAAAATGTCTCCTTTTTCTCAGAGCTTTGAGGTTGCATGCATATCTTTTTCAGAAATGAGAAATCCACCTCAAAGATTCGGCCAATCCCAAACCGAAGACTGTAAATTGCATAAACAAAGTAGCAAAATTACAGGGAAAAACTCTGCATACAAAAAAAATAATAATAATAATAATCACCCTCATATCTAAAGTCACTTCACACTTTTAGGGTTTGGATTTTCCAAATCAGAATCCTGCAAAATAAATTGCACTGAATTTGGTGCACCATTAGCAAAATGACTGCTTGCTATATAGGCCTACAAATCTGCTGAAGATTTTTGGAGCAACAGCTTCAAATTGCATTAAAGTATTGGTACATGCTACTTTGTGGAATTGTGCATGTACACTGGAATTTTGGGAATTAACCCTCCAGTATGGATAATTAATAAAGTAGATGTAAAGTCTTCACCCAGTCACATTACTGCTTTGTAATTTCGAAAAACGGTCCGCACACACCAATATTGCAGTCGGGGATTGTGCCCCTTTTATTAATGCCACCAACAATCAATAATTGTTGTTGGTGGCATTAATAAAAGGGGCACAATCCCCGACTGCAATATTGGTGTGTGCGGACCGTTTTTCGAAATTACAAAGCAGTAAGGTGACCTGGCAAGGTCAACGGGAGACCAGCACCACTACGCAGAATAAGTGGAAGGAGGTGTGCGGTAATATAAAGTTTCATTCACCCAGTCACACCCAGAAAGATTTGATTGTAAGATGAATAGCTCAACTCCACATGGCTGTCTCACCAGAACTGAAACTCCTATTAGAGTGTGCCCTCTAATGTCAGCAGTGCTGCATAGCAATAAGCATGAACATAGAATGAACATATCCAAAAAAGGCACCCTGCAATTTATTCCTGTTTTGCAAATGAATCCTGAATTTGTGTTTTACGCTGTATAATACAGGGTCATTTTATATTGAATTAATTGATTAAAATATATGTGATTTAAAGTAAAATGATTATAACGTTCCAAGATCCCAGTTGATTATTACAATATTTAATAGGCGGTTTCCCAACTTTTAACTTAGGGGCAGATTTATTAAGGGTCGAAGTGAATTGGAGGGGATTTTCGAAGTAAAAAAATTCTAAAATCAAAGTAATTTTTTGGATACCTCGACCATCGAATAGGATACTACGACTTCCAATTTACTTCAAATTCGATTCGAAGTAAAATAGTTTGAATATTTGATCATTCGATAATCGAAGTACTGTCTCTTTCAAAAAACTTCGACTTCAATACTTTTAAACCTGCCGAAGTGCTAAGTTAGCCTATGGGGACCTTCTACAGCATTTTTCGAAGTTTTTTGAAGTTGAAGTAAAATCGTTCAATCGTACGCTAAAATCGTTCGATTCAAAGTATTTAATCGTTCGTTCAATCAAACGATTTTACTTCGACCACAGAATACACAAATTTGTTGAAAAAGTTTGACATCAATATTCGAATTCGAAGTATTTTAATTCGATGGTCGAATGTCGAAGTATTTTTTACTTCGAAATTCAACCCTTGATAAATCTGCCCCTAAATGTTTTGCAGAAGTATGTTATTTTTGCACATAGGGACAGACTTACCAAATACTTTTCCTGGCAGTCTGGAAACTGTATTAATGATTTGACACATTAATCAAAACTGATACTTGCGTCAATTTATCAGAATGTGTTTTTCTATTTTAAGTAACCAAACACATTCATTTCAGTTTGGTATTGCTGCTCATCCAGCTCGTCATCAGCACTGAGCACTAACGCCTACATTTTTCCAGGGCAGAATTTTTTTTTTAAATCTCAAAAGATTTTTACTATTTTAGAGAGTGATCATTTTACCATTTACTTATATATAGTGATTGTTGATTATTTGAGATTGTGTAGGCATTTCAATGAAATTACAGGCATGCACACTAGCAAGCCGGGCCAAGGATTACCTGATATAAAGGGCCCCCAAGCTTTGCCGCAGGCTATTTTGCATTATATTTGGGTGAATTCTTACTTTTCTTGATACTTTTGTAACTACAGCACATTGGCAGTAGTTTTACGTCTTTAACTTTGTTTTACATAAGGGAGAGTCCTGAATGGAAAAGGATCTAAAACATGAATTGTTAAAGCCTACGAGAATGGAATTTTGAAGTAGATAAATAAAGCTATAGCAATTTGAAACTGTATATTATTATTAACAGATAATGCACCATTGCTGTACAGTAGAAAAGTGTAGACATCAAACCTATAAAAACTGATTGGGACATGAGATACCTGTACTGAGTTCCGTGCCTGGAAGGTGTGCAAGTTGCATAAATATAAAGAACAGAAATATCTGAGGAAATGCTGTGGTAAAATCCAGCTAGCAAAAATTCTGTGATTGCCCCTTGGGAGATTGACATTCTCCTCTTATACATTTGCCGTATAGCTTTTCTAACTCTTCTGCCAATTGTTTTCTCTGCATATGAAACTTAATATGATAACGATATCCTGCTTTCGTTACTCAGGAACATGTTCTTCCTATTGACGACAAGGTTTTCTTCTCAATAGAAGGTGTGACACTTTCCTCTAAATATCTATTCAGTGTCCAGATTACTAGGATTAGTCCATTCTCACCATCATGAATTATTCCTCTTCATAACCTAGTGGTATGATCTAACCAATAACTACCAGCATCGTTGTGCTTTTGGACAGATCTCGGCGAAAAGAAATTCATGCAAGGATCCAAAACATGCTCAGTGTACAGATTTTGACAAGTGCCTTCCTTTTTTCAACCCTCGTTCAGGTATTTACAAGTTAATGGATTTGTGGCCACAAGTTATTAGCTTGTGACCACAGATTGACCATAAGGATTGCTATTCATTGTTCTTTTGTAATGTTTATTGTGCTTTGCTGACCTTCTTCTTCAAACTGCTCAAAATTAAAGGTTTTCTGCATATTTAGGGATGCACCAAATCTATAATTTTTGTATTTAGCTTTAATACTGAATTTGCCACTAAAGCTCCCAAATCTGCATTTTCAAATTTCAGAAAAGTAAAGAAATTGCATTGATTAGAAACATACAATTGGCACATTCTTTTGTTTGACTGACTTTTAGGAATTGGGATTCAGTTTGGCCTCATACTGGATTGGGAGGAATTTGAATACTACAAAAAGTGCTAGGATCCAGCCAAGTTGTATCCTGGATGTCTTTAGAGATCATTGGGCTCCTGGGCACCACAGAAAAGTCTTTTGCTCCAGTATGAGAAAAAGTCTGATATAATGGTTGTCCAACCTCCAACAGTTTTTGAACTACAACTCCTAGAATTTATGTAAATCTCTAATAAATTTTTCAGCTCCCCAGTTTTTTAGGGATTGCATTTCAATAAAGCTGTGATAGACCCTCATTTTGACTGTTTGAAGAAAGGGGGAGCGCAAAAAGAAAGTGTACTTGCTAGCTAGTGGTAGCTTATAAACATACACAACATGTATTGGTATATAATACAAAGTTGCAAAGATTGTGTCAAGGGTCAGTGCATATTGTATGAAAGATGGACTGATATTTGTTTGATTTATATTTGTTTATCTATCTATCATCTATCTATCTATCTATCTATCTATCTATCCATCATCTATCATCTACCTATCAATAATATTAATCACTATATACTGTGTGGGACATTCACTAAGATTCGTTGCTGCGCCAGCGTCCACTTCGCCTTGCTTCGCTGCACTTCGTCAGGCGTATTTTCGCCAGCGCTACGCAAATTCACTAAAATCCGAAGTTGCGCTCAGGGGAAGCGTAAGGTTGCGAAGTTGCGCTAGCGTTAATTCGCTAAGCAAAGCAAAGTTACGCTAGCAATGGTTAATTTGCATACGGCGCCAAATTCAAATTACAATGGAGGTATATAAAGCAGCACTACACAAGCTTGGGAAACCTTCAAAACAGCAAATAAAATTTTTATTTTGCCCTACACATGTGCCCACTGTATAGTTAAGGTGCCATGAGTTAGGAAATGTAGGGGGAAAGGAAGGGAGCCCCAAAAAATTTTGTCGATCTTTTTCAGCAATAGGGACTTAGAAAATGTTTTAACTTTTTTTGAAGCAATCCCTATCTACTCTATTGCACTTCGCCTGGTCTGAGGTGGCGAAGGAAGTCTGGCGTAAAAGGTAGCGTTCAGAATAATTTGCGCGTCAGTGAATTTGCGTAGTTACGTCCGCTGCGCAAATTCGCCAGGTGTAAGGGTGCGAAGTAACACTAGCGAATTTACGCCAGCGCCCGTTAGTGAATCGGCAAATTAACGAAAATGCGCTACGCTGGCGCATTCACGCTAGCTTTAGGCGATTCGTCATTTAGTGAATTTGCCCCTAAGATACTAATCATCTACCAATGTATCACTCTTTCTATATGTATTATCTCTATCTATCTATCTATCTATCATCTAACATTTTTTTTAACTTAGTTGATAAAATGCATCATGCTGTTACCAAGAGTAACACTAATATCCATCTAGATTATGAATTCCTGATGCCAATTTTATACAGGGGTTAACAATTCAGATAATTTTCCATGCTGAAATCCCAAGTTCTCTTTATCTGTTTTACAAGCTGTATGTATCAAGCCTTCTGTCTGTCTGTCTCTTTCTATTCTAATATTTACTACATATCTAGTATACAATCCATCCCAATAAAACCACTATATTAGAAAAAGCATAAGGCAATGGAAACCCCCTTTTCAGGCTGCACTCCTGGCATATTTAACAAGGAAAGGGTTATTTGTTTCTCATCAACATTTATGATGCTACAAAAAGTCTCCTGGCTTAGGAAACTATTTGATTTACCATATATTTGGTATTTTACTGACCGATACTGGTATTCAATTTACCAGTGACAATCCTATAGGGTCTCAGATGGTTGGACATGTTTGTAAATGTCATTGGCCAAGGTCAGGGTCACCATTTACTCACTTATGATGTTACAGATATATGAAAATGTTTGTTGTAAACTGTATATAGATGTTAACCTTCAGGCTAGACTTCCTGTAGTATAGATGGGAAGTATTTTCCCCACATTTTGCCATAATGCCCGTAAAGCTGTTTCTGACTTCAACAACTTGTTTTTAAACTCCCTAAGAAGTCCAGCGCCACAGTGTGGGAGCCTCAGAAAACATTACTTTCTGCTTTCAGAATTTACAGTAAGTTATAAGAAAATAAATTTTTACATAAAATTATACAAACTAACTTATGCTTTTCTCTTTCAGTTTTCATCTGGTGCCTCTGGTAAGTTTATTTTTACAGTTTCAGTGTATTTATTGTTTTATTTGCTAGCATACTGCTGACTTATTATTTTATTACCAGATCTTCAAATCACAAATGTGACAAGTCCAACCTCAGCTCAGCTTGTGGTAACATGGACCTCAACCTCCAGCTCCATCTCCTACTTCCTGCTGGAACTCCGTGTTGTAAACAATACAGCCATTGCCCTTGTCAGCAGCATTGCCAGTGCTCAATCGCGGTCAAAGCTAGTTCAAGGTCTTCGGGCAGGAACGCTTTACAATGTAACTCTGAAGTCATACACTAATACTGGGGCTGTACGTTCAACTTCTGTGCAAGCAGAGACAGGTAAGTATGTTGCCTTATTAAATACATCAGCACATGATTATCCATCTCTTTATCCCATTCCCAGTAAGGACATTTTTTATGCCCTACTGAAGCAAATTGAAAACACCTGATCAGAAAACCAGTTTAGTACATGAAACATGTTTGCAGAATTATTGTGAATTTATGTGTTTATGGTGAAAGAAAATAAAGCCTAATTTTATTTGTAATATATACAGGTATGGGATCTGTTATCTAGAAACCCGTTATACAGAAAGCTCAGGATTACAGGATGATTTAAAATTATTTCCTCTTTTATCTGTAAAAATAAAACAGTTCCTTGTACCTGATCCAAAGTTCCAAACTAAGATATAACTAATCATTTCTGGAAGCTAAACCAGCCTATTGGTTAATTTAATGTTTCAATGATTTTTTAGTAGACTTCAGGTATAAAGATCCAAATAATGGAAAGATCTGTTATCTGTTATCAGGAAAACTCCAGGTCCCAAGCATTCTGGATAACAGGTCCCATATATCTGTATATATTATTTATCAATTAATTGCAGCTTGAATAGATTAACCAATTGTAATTAATGTAATTAATGACTTTTTTTTTTTTTGTTTCTGGTGCAGTGCCAGCAACACCGGTGATTACCAGCACAAATGGGATCTCCAGCTCTGAAATCAGCCTAACCTGGAACCCCCAGGTGGGGGTAGACTACTACTTTGTGATGGTGTCAATGGGATCAGATAGCAATAATAAGACTTTTGCAGGAACACTAAATGGCACTGTGGATGGGCTCCAGCCTTCCACAGTTTACAACCTCACACTGTATGCTGTGAATTCTGCAGGCCCCAGTGCAGCCAGCAGGCGTGTCAGTGTTTATACATGTATGTTAATTCAACACACGTTAAGGAACTCACTTGTTATAAAATGATAAAACTCTTTCTCTTTGAACCTTTCAATTTTGCATTCACTGGAAATTTGTTATTTAAAGGCTATTATATTTAGTGTGCACTTTGCAGTTCTTGTTATAGGTATCCTTCTGTTAGAAAAAGGCAGGCATGCCTATTGTTTATAAATGGTTCTTATGATTCTTTGTCCATAGCCCCAAGCCTAGTGAAAATACTAAAAAAGAGGAACTTTTAAAAAACTAGAACTCTTATATGTACTCCATGTGTGCATAGGATAATTTCACTTTGAGCAGATTGCTGCTTCTTCTGCCACAGGGTAGCTTTTTGTCACCCCAAATATAATACTATGGATACTCATGGAAGTGAAGCCTCTTTTCTTGAGGCAACTCAATTCTGCCCCCAATGTTATGCTTTCACTTCTAAAATAATTGTAGCATTGGATTTGTCTAGGTGGTGTAGTTAGTTTATGGAGGAGGGTGCACAGTACTTACCAGCACTAAGCACTGATAAGAGCTGGTACGACAGCACTGCACATTACAGAGCAGAAAGTACAGTATGCATGTAGAAGGGACTGCAGAGGGCTTAAAGGAATTGTTCAGTGTAAAAATAAAAACTGGGTAAATAGATAGGCTGTGCAAAATAAAAAATGTTTCTAATATAGTTAGTTAGCCAAAAATGTAATGTATAAAGGCTGGAGTGATTTGATGTATAACATGTCAGTCAGAACCCAACTTCCTGCTTTTCAGCTCTCTTGGTTTACACTGACTGGTTACCCTGGTTACCAGGCAGTAACCAATCAGAGACTTGAGAGGGGGGCCACAGGGGTCATATCTGTTGCTTTTGAATCTGAGCTGAATGCTGAGGATCAATTACAAACTCACTGAACAGAAATGTAGCATGTGGCCCCCCTTCAAGTCGCTGACTAACTCAAAGTTATAGAGCTGAAAAGCAGGAAGTTGGATTCTGGCTGTTTTATTAGACATCTGTTCACTCCAGCCTTTATATATTACATTTTTGGCTAACTAACTATATTAGAAACATTTTTTATTTTGCACAGCCTATCTATTTACACAGTTTTTAGATTCACACTGAACTATTCCTTTAAAGGAGAAGGAAAGGTTAAAATTAAGTAAGCTTTATCAGGAAGGTCTTTATAAATATACCAGTAAACCCTCAAAGTAATGCTGCTCTGAGTCCTCTGTCAAAAGAAACACCACATTTCTTTTCCTTCTATTGTGTAAACATGGGCTTCTGTATCAGACTTCCTGTTTTCAGCTTAAACCTCCAGGGCTAGGGCTTGAGCATGCCCAGTTTGCTCCTTTCTCCCTCTCCCACTTCCTTTTCCCATCTCCCTCCTCCTCTCCCTACTTTAATCTGAGCCCAGAGCTATGAGTGAGCTGGGAGAGACTCAGGCAGGAAGTGATGTCACAGCAAGCTAATATGGAAGCTGCTATCCTAAACAAACAGAGAGAGCTTCTAGAGCAGTTTATTCAGCTACGGTAAAGCATTCTACAGAATAAATATAGCCTTCTTAATCTATTGGCAGTAAACTGTATTGGTAGCTTTCCTTCTCCTTTAAAGTGATAAATAAGAAGCCACATTATTTATATTACTAATCTAATGCTGTGATTTGTGTAGGGCTGGTATAATTGAAGTAGAGCCAAGCACTTGCAGATTTACTGCAAAAAGTTCAATGCAAACAAGCATACAAGCAAACAAGCATACAATAAAAAGAGTCAACCACACCCTCTAGTGTAATTACGTGGGAAGGGCCACTGCTGTGGAGAGTAACATGATAAGCCTAGCCCTTAATTAATAGTAATATGTCTGGTTTTGTAAAAAGTCATTTTGGGCTCAAATTAGTTACAATCATACAATTATAGAAAAACAATTTTTAGAAAAAGTGACCACCAAGAAGCTGGGGGGGGGGGGGATAAATCAAGTCCATAGATTAAAGTTCATAGTTTAAAGTCCATATTTTCAAAGTCTTTAAATGAACAACTCCCGGGTACTGCCATTCTGGCCTACCCAAAGGGTCAATTGCCCCTTTAGGACTTTTTACAAAACCAGATATATTGCTATTAATTAAGAGCTAGGCTCATCATGTTACTCCCCACAGCAGTGGCCCTTCCCACGTAATTACACTAGAGGGTGTGGTTGACTCTTTTTATTGTATGCTTGTTTGCATTGTGGATATCACTTGATAAAGGGCTTTGCCTGAAACATGTTGTGAAATAAAACTTTTTGTAGTAAATCTGCAAGTGCCTGACTCTACTTCACTTATACCAATATATTTGCCTTTTATGGACAAAGGCAGGGCAGAAGATACGTAAAAGGCTACAGTTGGAACCAGTTATTTATACAGATTTGTGTATGTCACTATCACTTACATGTGTAGTGCTAAAAAGTAAATGATGATAGGAATTATTATTAGAGCTAAATGAAAGAAAAAAGCTAGAAATTATTGTGGATCATGTATAAAAATGCATGGGGATTTAGTCCGCAGGTACAAAGTTTACTACAGATCTAGTAACCTATGGTAAACAATAAGCTAGTCTTTGCTTGAAAGGACCAGAAGTAGGGGTAAGCAGGCAGAAGAGGTAAATGCCTAGTGCCCCCACAATGCACCCTAGACATGTGCCTACCCCTAGTTCTGATCCTGCATAACATAAACCCAGGTTTGGACTGGGGGGCCTGGGGTTCAGTGGGGCTGTGTCTCCGGGCACCCCTTCGGGCCACCTGCCGCAACCCTCATTTACCCCGCCACACATGCACCCGTGCTCATATAATGTTATTACCGTGACTGGCCTGGAGAAAGGAGGTTGGGTCTGGGCCAGCGGGTCCCACAAGAGCCATGCCCTACCTGATTTTTTCCCGTGGGCCCAGTCCAACCCTTCCTCAACCCCTAATTTCCTTTTCAACTCTGCTATTATGGATAAATTAAATAGTTAAATTGTGAAAATGGAGCAGAATTATGTTCTTTATATGTTGAGTATATAAGAGATAGCAACCATAGGCTATATTTTTTAAAGGATAAGTAAACCTTTGAAATAAGTGAATGTAAAACTGATGAGGGGAGTATTCTAATCCTTTTTGTAATTTACATTCATTATTTATTTTGTTTTTATTCCAAGATATTAAGGGATACATGTACTGTTACTATAAATGAATTGTTACAATAGCGCCACCTGCTGGTCAGTTTCCCACCAGTCTGACCACCAAGTAGTCAAGGAAGTTGCCAGGAAAAAGAAAGAGGCTGCTATGATGTTCTTCTGCTTACGAATTAAATTAAAAACCTCTCACATCTTTCCTAAGCAGAAGAACATCAGAGCAGCCTCTTTCTTTCTCCTGACAACTTCCTTGACCACTTGGTGGTCAGACTGGTGGGAAACTGACCAGCAGGTGGCGCTGTTGTAACAAAATCCATTCATATTAACAGCACATGTATCCCTTAATATCTTGGAATAAAAACAAAATAAATAATGACTCTAAATTACAAAAGTGCTTAGAATAACGTCCTCGTTATTTTTATAATCACTTATTTTAAAGGTTTACTTATCCTTTAAAGGATAAGTAAACCTTTAAAATAAGTGATTATATAATTTTGATTATAAAAGGATTTTTAAATATTTGCATATTAATAGTTATTGCACAAGTTCAAGAAACGTGTAAAGATTATATTTTGTTGTTTTTTTTATCCTTAAGTAACACAAGCTCCTGGAATCGTCTCTGTGACACCGGTTTCAAGCTCCTCTGTCACACTAACATGGACACGTGTTGATAATGCATTAATGTATGGAATTTTTGTTTATGAGGAAGGCCCTATCAACAATCTTCTATACATCATGAAAACAACAACTTCAACTATCACACTGAATAATCTGCAGCCCTGTACAAAATATATACTTAATGTTGCCTCATACAATTGGTTTTATGTCATTGGAGGGAAAGCTGAAGTGCCATACAAGTATGGAAGTAAGTAAGTTTAGGCTTTTATTGTAAGAGATTGAAGGAACAATTCAACCAATAGGACATTGTCTCTTTCCTCAGTTCCAGATCTGTTTTAATAGAGAAGAATTAAAGGGTAGTTCACCTTTGAGTTAAGGTTATGTATTGAATGTTCAGTAACCTTTAAATTGGTCATCATTATTTATTTTTATAGTTTTTAAATTATTTGATTTCTTCTTCTGACTCATTCCAGCTTTCAAATGGAGGTCACTGACCCCATCTAAAAACAAATGCTTTGTAATATATACAAATATATTGTTATTGCTACTTTTTATACTCATCTTTCTGTAGAGGCCTTTCCTATTTATATTTCAGTCTCTAATTCAAATCAATGCATGGTTGCAAGGGTAATTTGAACCCTAGGAACCAGATATGTTGAAATCACAAACTGAAGAGCTGCTGAATAAAAAGCTAAATAACTCCAAAACCACAAATAATAAAAAATGAAAACCAATTGCAAATTGTTTCAGAACATCGCCCTCTACACCATACTAAAAGTTAACTCAAAGGTGAACAACCCCTTTAAATAGTGAATGGGTAGTGGCCAAATAATTCCAATTTATTAATATGGAAATGTATAGCTGGTTTTAATGGATTTTTAATGAGAGATCCTAGTCAGAATTTCATTGATAACTCCTTGACACTGCAGAAGTCATTTAGTCTCCTGGTGTCCTGTCCCATTACGGAGCAACCTTCAATGGTTGCCTTGTTTACAGGGAGAAAATATTTTATATTTCTCTATTTCTTTAAAAAAAGACTTGCAGCAGAAAAAATGTTAGGCTAAGTAAGCACAAACAATTACATTTCAGTAACTATAAAAAAAAGAATTAAACCTATGTGACCCTACTACTAGGCAGCCTAGTGGCTCTGGCAGCAGCAACTATTACGTTAAAACTAGGGTTAACAAGGAAAATGGGGGCAATCATGACTCATCCTTTCATCTGAATAAACTAAGGGAGTGTTTTATATGGAAACAGAGTGGGTCGTTGGCAACTGGCAACTTAATATGCTAGAATTAATATGAAACTGCAGTTCATTTATAAAGAGCTAACATACAGTATTCTGGAGGACTATACTTTGGGGAGAAATTCAAAGTCACAATATTGGTATATATGATTCTCCACTGGGGCAGCGTGTGTAGTAGAGTGGCTGGCACTGATGTTTCACAGTGCTGGGACCTGGGGTTTTATTTTAGCATAGACATGTGCTTTCGAGTATTTATAATAGGGAGGTTTGATTTTAAGTTCCACTAGAGGAAGAACGTATGTGAATGAAACAGCACTGCAGACTTTTTTGGTGTTATGAATAATAATCATTTACCATCTAGCTCAGTCTCCTGTCCTTGCCGTTTATCAGATCTGGATCCCCCACAAGGCATCACCATACAATATTCCAGTTACATGCAATCTGCCCTGATATCCTGGGTGCCCAGTACTGCAGCTTCAATATATGTGGCCACAGCCACATCAGACAGGGGCCATGTGGCCATCTGTAATACTTCTACTACCAGTTGTGAAATTCAGGATCTCCACTGTGAACAAAAATATGTGGTGAGTGTTGTGGCACAAACAGGGACCTGCTACAGCAACAGCAGCAAGGAAAGCACAGTAGAAACAGGTATGTATTGTGTTACACAGCTGGTGCCAATTCTCCGTAGGCACATTCATCTTTTGTCTACCCCTAGCTCTGACCCTGTGTAATAACAACAACCCCTAATGGCCTTTTCAGCTCTTAAATTAAATGGTTAAATATGGTGCCACTGGTTGGCTTTTTTCAAATGATACGCAGGGGTCTGTACTGATATTATATATATATATATATAGTTTTACACAAACATACACAATGCCATGAATTGAAAGGAAACCATGATATTTTGTCTGTGCTTGTAGGGTCAAATTCCCCCACCCCCTTAAGCTGGCCATAGACGCAAAGATCTGGTCCTACGAATCGAGGATTCGTACGATTTTCGGACCGTGTGTAGACAGTCCCGACATTTTTCGTCTGGAGATCGGTCGTTTGGTCGATCGGACAGGTTAAAAGATTTCTGTCGGCTGTGGGTAATATCTCTGCATGTATTGCCGATTGTACGGTTTTCAGAGGGAGTCTGTCACTAGCTTTGTCAGACATAACTATCGTACGATTGCTGTCAGGGGCAGAACATCGGCTCATCTGTTCTTTTACTACTTTATTTGATCTGAATGGTTAGTGGCAGGTTGGGAGATGGGAAAGTCCGATCGTATGATGATTCGTACGATCGGATCTTTGCATCTATGGCCAGCTTAAGGCTCAGTGATTATTTAAACCCCTCATTCACAATTTCCCATTGTAAAGAGATGGATTCTGGCACTTAGTCCTTCTGCTTTCCAGAGAATCTGTGCACCACCCACTATAGGATGTTGAGGTCCTAGACTGTATCACTTCACAATGGAATAATGACACTGTGAGCCTAAGGGGATTGTGAAATTGTACATATAGGTATCATGGTTTTCTTTCAGTCTGTGCAATAAGGTATGGCTTTGTAAAATAAAAATACATCAATATTTATTTTTGGAAGTTCAGATGGTTACTTACGTCCAACTGAATGAGCTGAAGTCAAAAAGAGGGGTATAGTTTATTTTTATAAATCTCTTGTTCAATTGAAATATGTTGACTATTCCCCTGTTTTACAGCCCCTTGTGCTCCAGAAAATATCACAGTGACGGGTGACTGCCAGGTAAACACCATTATGTTGCAATGGAGTCCAGCTATTGATGCCATTCAGTACACTGCCTATGCCTTAACTTCAGATCACCAAATGCTTGAGTGCAGAAATGTTGTACCAAACTGCTTCTTTATAAACCTTCTGTGTGGGACAGAGTACGAAATGAGTGTGATGGCAACCAGTGCCAAAATAAATAGCTCCAGGAGTCATGGGATCAAAGCAAGAACAGGTGAGTACAGTAGTGATATTATGGACATCCTTGATGAGCAATGTGGAGTTCTGTTTTTTATATCATGTATAATGTACTTCCATATGGGTATTTTTATGCATTTAGTGACATACATCTGGAACTCTGCATTATGAAAGATAATAAAGTAAGGTGCACATGGTTGGCATTGGTTACGTTTAGACATATGGAGCATAATTAAGGGCTTACATTCCATTGTGGATAATAATTATGTATATATCCCAATGCTTTCTCTAGTTATCATCAATAAACAGACAATTTTGTGCAGTAAGCACCAGATTTATTTTGCTGTTTTTTATATTGCAGCTCCCTGTGACCCTGGTAATGTGGCTGCTGTTCCCAACTGCAACAGCAGTGTCCTAGATGTGTCATGGGGCCTGTCAAATGGAGCTAACACCTACATAGCACTTGCTCAGGGAAGCAGTGGACATACCTACAACTGCTCATCTGTAAGCACCGGCTGCCAAATTACAGGGGTACAATGTGGAGACAGTCTGTCAGTGACTGTTATTGCCTATGATAATTACTGCTCCAGCTGGAGCAGCTCCACTGATGAGATTGTGACAGGTCAGTATCCTTCCCTACACTGGCTTCCTAAAGATCATTTCAGTGGATTGTTATTGTAGAGAAAGGATTTCTTACAGTTACTTACTGAGGGAAAATGGCAGAGCTGGAAGAGAGTCAGCAGTCCCTGGGGGCTCCATGACTATGAAACTAGAGAGGACAATGCTTCTCTTAAAAACACCTGCCAGTGTTCATTTCGGTGTGCATTTACTGCAGAGTAAAATCGAAACTTGGTCAAATCTGAGCTTTTACTCTACTGTGCACAATGCAACCATAAGTAATCCCTCAGACAAGAAAAAAAGGTGACATAGCAGTGGCCCAGTGTATCATTTAACATGATCCTAATTCATGACCATAGTGATTGTTATCACTGTGGGGGGGGGGGTCTAACAAATTGCCAACTTCCCCATCCATGGGTAACCTTTTCCTTGTCCTTTAAAGATGGCAACATCAGATCGCTGTGGGCCTTTTTATAGACATTTACATTTAATTATCCAGAACTGTACTAATGGCCTGGAAAGTGGTTGGCTTGTTAAAGTATAGTTCAACTTTACATACCATTTAAAGGAGAAGGAAAGTCGTTTCACACTTGGGGGTGCCAAATGTTAGGCACCCCCAAGTGGCCTGGAAAGTGGTTGGCTTGTTAAAGTATAGTTCAACTTTACATACCATTTAAAGGAGAAGGAAAGTCGTTTCACACTTGGGGGTGCCAAATGTTAGGCACCCCCAAGTGAATGTATTTACTTACCTCAAACCCCGGCCAGGTGCTCCTATCAGCAGAAAATTTCAATGGCCTGAGGTTATACCAGTGAGCACCACAGAGCAATCTTCTTCTGGCTTCTTCCTGCTTTACGTGGCTGCGCATGCGCATAAGAGTGAAAAGCTGAACTAAAAAGCCGGCTATTTCATTCTACTGCGCATGCATCTGACCCTGGAAATTTGAAGAAAGAAGAAGCCAGAAGAGGATTGCTCCGTTGTAGCCCAAAAATGGATATGGTGGACATACTGTAGGGTGTAGTCTTAATTGTCCCAGACTGGTGGACATGTCTGGGAGGGAATAAGAAAGATTTTGGAACCAAACAGTGGCTTCTGCAGCTAGAATGGATCCCTGTTTGTTTCTTGGGCAACTCACAGAATGTAGTCACAAGGTCAAAGAGGGATTCGGGCACGAAACTGAACATTACAATGAAAGCTCCACAATAAAATAAAAGTCCAGTGACACTATGTGCATTCAGTGTAGATAATATAAATACAGATTAAGACAATGAGAGCAGATGAAAGTGTTTAATTGTGTGTATAACTATTACCTTTTGGGAGGAACCCATTAAAAGTAAATACAAACTGTGGGATCTGGGAAATGTAACCTCAATTGAGATTTTATACTTCCCATTTCAGCCCCATGTACACCAACAATTATTACAACTGAAACTGACTGTAATAGCCAATCCAGCTCAGTTCAGTGGATGTACAGTCAAGGGGCCATTCTGTATATGGCTCGTGCTGTCAGTGCTATTGACAACTCTGAATATTTCTGTCAAACCTCCGATCTGCGCTGCACCCTGACGGATTTACCTTGTGGCCAGATGTTCACGGTATCTGTGAAAGCGAACAACTTCCAGTGTGATAGTGCTTCTAGCCAAGAAGTGGAGATCTACTCAGGTAAAATGTTTGCTTCTCATAACAGTCCTGGATAAATAACTTTCAGTAAACCATTCAGTTTGTGCTGAAGATAATTGAAGATAAAGGAAGTACTGAAAGTAGAGATAATAACTCTGAACAGCTAACATGTATGAATAGTAACCATATTGTCATAGACCTATATGGAAGTAAATGTAGAATTAGCTGGAAACAATGAAGTTACTGGTATCTCATCCAAGCAGCTTTAACTTCTACTACATATTGTATATCATGATGCCTTGGAAGAATGTAAACCTTTAAAGGGGTGGTTCACCTTTAAGTTAAAGGAAAACTATAACCCCAAAATACATACTTGAGCAACAGATATATCAAATTAAGTGGCATATTAAAGAATCTTATCAAACTGGAATATATATATTTAAGTAAATATTGCCCTTTTACATCTCTTGGATCATGATGGACTCTGTACTGCCTGTACTGCTGGATTATAAAAGTGTATGGAGAACACGAGAAATACTAGAAGGGTTAATGAACAGTCATATTTAGAGGGTGACTATACTATTAACATGTACATTGTTGGGTGGTATAAATGGAGTTCAGTAATACTGACGACAAACATTTATTATCTGTGCCCTTTAGTCCCATGCATTCCAAACAGTGTTTCCTCTGAACTTGACTGCACTCTGAACACAGTCCTGGTTCAATGGTCCCCTGACTCTGTAAATACAACATACACTGCAACAATAGAAGAAAAGGGTATTGGTTTTCACAGCTGCGCCACCCAGGAAAGTTATTGTGTAGTCCGTGATCTCAGTTGTGGACAGAATTATTCTGTATCTGTGAAGGCAGACAATGGTCAGTGTACATCTACTTCTGAATGGACAGCTCCATCTTTAACAGGTATGTTTTCTGCAGCGCTGCCTTGCTCCTCCCCACAGCACAGAGCAATTTGGTACATTCTTTTTTTCAGTTTATAATTGCTTTTATGCTATGCAATATTTACTGAGCTACATGGTTTAACAAAGATGTGACTGAATGACCAGTTTAAAAAACAAAACAAAGTCTAACCTACTGTAAAAAAAATATCCAAGTAGAATATTAAATGGATTGTCAAAAAGTAATAAATTGTTTTGTACACTATATTGATTATATGGAAAACTGCTCTGGAGTTTTGTTAAATATTTTGTCGCAAAAAACGCTTTGCGATTGAGAGGTTTTATTACATACTCTGGGCATTTAAGCAAAAGCCATTTGTTCACAAACATTCTGAGGAAGTTGTAGAGGTCTGTAATCTGTCAAAAAGGACACAAACATGGTCGCTAACGAAACACATTACATTCCCCCATAAGGGTTTTTTTTTAACAATATATATATATATATATATTATGCCTGCATTTTACCAAATATGGCAGTATCAAAAATATTTAAATATGTTATTGTGACATGTACCCTATGCCAGTAGCCAGTGATTATTTATGTTAATAGTTTGTACTTAGTATATATGTACTTAGTATATAAATATATAGTACTTATTAGTTATGTGGTTGCAGCATTGTCTGACAGTGAAGAGGATCTGTGAAGTTCAACAGCCAGTAGGCAAACTCTATTCACTGGCTAATCAGAGGGGCTTATAAAATGAAGTCTGTGACAGAGAATATGCAAGGACTTGCCAGTTGGAGTTTTCAGTTGGGGGCTTAGACTGAGATATTAATAAAGAAGTTATTTATTTTTACCCTGTAATTGTGGTTACATTATGGGGCAGATTTATCAAGGGTCAAGTGAAAAAAATTAGAATTTCGAGCTATTTTTGTGTACTTGACTAGGGAATAGTCCAAATTTGATTCAAATTTGAAAAAAATTAGAAAACTCAAATATCAAAATTTATCATGTACTGTCTCTTTAAAAATGTGACTTCGACTATTCACCAAATTGCTGTTTTCAGCCCCTTGCAAGCCTACTGAAATAAAAGCCAATAGTATCTGCTATAACAACAGCATGCAGATGACCTGGTCTAAAAACCAAGCTTTTGGTATAGATATGTATTTTTAGTCCAGATGCATAGTCCTGCTGGACAACAGCGTGCCTGCCAGTCAACATCAGAAGCCTGTATTACTGAAGCCATTGAGTGTGGAACAATATATGAAGCCACAGTCACAGCTGTGATCGTCAAATTTGAAAAAAATTAGAAAATTCAAATATCAAAATTTATCATGTACTGTCTCTTTAAAAATGTGACTTCGACTATTCACCATCTAAAACTTGCCAAATTGCTGTTTTAGCCTATGGGGGTCCTCCTAGAACCTATTTGGAGTCATTTGGTGGACTTTGAAAAATTTCATTTTTTTTTTTTTAAAAACTGAATCGAATTCCATCGAATACGATGTAACTTCATATGATTCAAATTTGAACGAAAACAGCCTATTCACCTGAAAAAAAAAGCCTTAGATTTTTTAAAAAATTCGGTTGATATTTTTTATTCGAATTTTGAAGTTATGGGAGTTCAAAAAAAGGGCCAGAGTATGAAAAATCTCGAAAATTGAGTTAGAATTTTTTAAAAACCTCAAATCGAATTTGGATAATTCCGTAGTTGAATTTCAGAGTTTTGACCATAAAATTTTTTCAATGCGATCCTTGATAAATTTGCTCCATAGTGAAACATACATTTAATTAAATTCATATATATTCAGGGATAGGGTTATGGGGAAGAAATCCAGATTTTCTAAAGCCAGACTTGTTAATAATTAATGGCTCAAATGTAGTCACTTTTATAGTCTTTATTTTAGTCTCTGCTATTAATATAATTGATTATCTTTGACAAAATGATCCATATTGTATGTACAAATATCTTAAGTAATGGTTTATAAAATATAATTTGTGATCTATTTTCAGCCCCTTGCAAGCCTACAGAAATAAAAGCCAATAGTATCTGCTATAACAACAGCATGCAGATGACCTGGTCTAAAAACCAAGCTTTTGGTATAGATATGTATTTAGTCCAGATGCATAGTCCTGATGGACAACAGCGTGCCTGCCAGTCAACATCAGAAGCCTGTATTACTGAAGCCATTGAGTGTGGAACAATATATGAAGCCACAGTCACAGCTGTGAGCGTCAACTGTGAAAGCAAATCAAGCACAATATATACGGTTCCAGGTATGCCCTGTATAACTTGATGTGGTCAATTGTGCAGAAGGCTGTGAAATTATTTTACTCACTTATCATATCTATTATAAAAATATACATTTTTTTACTTTGCTTTTTGTACAGTGAATGTTTCATGTAGTTATCATGCTCTGATACTAAAAATAATATAAGTATACTTTTCACTGATGATTCTCTAACTCCAGAAACCTTACTTATTATGAAATATATACTGTGAAATACAATTATTAAAAGACATTTTGAAGACCATATCTCTTCTGCTTCATGCCCTTATGTGGTCACAGACCTTCCATTTATTCGAATACAGTTATTGCAGTTATTGTGTCTCTCCCAAAACGCTTGGGACCTGAATAAAGAGTCTTTTTATAGTGTGGAGCCCCATTTCTTAAAGTGGACCTGACATCCAGACACAAAAATCTGTATAATAAAAGTCCTTTTCAAATTAAACATGAAATCCAATTTCTATTTTTTATTAAAGAATTCATAGCTGTTGTAAGATCATTTAAAAATCCCAACTGTCAATCAAATATTGTCTGCCCTCCTCTATGCCAGTGGCATAGAGGCGGGCAGACAATTATTTTCACTTTCCATTCAGCACTTCCTACAAGTCACTGCTCTCCCCACATTCCCCTGTTCTCTTCACCATTTAATTGTGTAGCCAGGACATGGGGATGGACATCAGGTCCCCCATTCTGGTGCACAAACAAGATTCTGAGATGATGCAAGACTTGCCTTAATAAAACTGTCCACAAAATGGCTGCTTCCTGCTTGTTATAATTATGAATTCCCAGACTGAAGTAAAGAAGATTCAAATAATTTATATAGTGTAATTAAAGTTCATTGTGCTTGACTAATGTGATAAAATAGGATTTGGAATGTTTTTTTTTGGTGACTGGTCCCCTTTAATAGCAAAGAATATTTATACATTGAAGAAAACCAGTAGGATTATTTTGCCATAAAAATAGGTTTATGCATACTAAGATTTCAGAGCTCTCTAGATAACATTTTTGGAGTAATAGATCCCTACTGGGATATGTCAGTAATGGTACATTAACCCATCAATATAATAACCTATAACCATGTATATTATTTCTAGTTATTAGTTGCTATTTATTTGTATTTCTTGTAGCAGCAACTAAATCCAAACTTCTAAAAATTAATAAAAACTGTTAATGCTGCTCCATTCTCTCTAAAAAAAGAGTATCAGCAGGAGCTTGCTACCTCCACATTGGCTTAATGCACAGCAATGATACATCATTGGTAAAACAAATAAATATGGGCATATTTGGGTTTCTCGGGTACAGCAAAGGTAGGTTCTGCTTATTATATGGTCATACTTAATAGTCCTGGTCAACAAACAGGATGCTTTATAATTATAAATGTTGAATTGATATATCTTGTCTTTTTCCAGTACCATGTTCTCCTAAACAACTAACTGATACCGTTGCTCCTGATTTTGTGGTTCTGACCTGGAATAGTGTGCCTGGAGCTTTGAACTACACCACAGAGATAGCAGGTGGTGGTATAGAGAGGCATATTTGCACCACTATAAATACATCATGTTCAATGACTGATCTTCTTTGTGGCCACCAGTACAGTATGATAGTAACAGCTGCTGGTAAGCAGTGCAATAATGTGAGCGATACTCATCAGTTTCAAACAGGTAAGTCTCACCGTGCTAGACTATTCTACAAGTTGTATACGTTATGTGGTTCTTTCTAGATATGGTATTTGACTTAGGTATCAATAGTAGTAAACAAATATAAATAAATGTAAACTTCAAAATGAATATAAAAATGCATTTTTATAGGCTTTTATTTATTGCTTTTATCAAAACAAGAAAGTTCTTATTCAACCTCAAATGTCCCCATACACTTCAGTTATGAAACATCATAAACCATGAGATACGTTTTTTTTTATTGATTATATCTGCCTCGGTTTTAGTTTCTTGAGCTGGGGTTGTGGTTTAATCCGTTTTCTGACATAAAAAGTAGACCCAGCGTCTGCCAGGAGTTACAATATGTTCTCCAACCAGAGAAAACGTCTCTAGGGAACAGTATTATTGCTTTGGATTATATTGGCTTAATATGAATACCATCATCCCAGTCATCTGTATTTAGTTGAGGTGCATGACAAGCCATTTTTTATTTAGCAGCTCACCAATGGTTGTGCATTAGCTTTTATATGAAACACACCAGCTGTTTTTACCAGGGCCGACTTTACATTGTAGATATTGGCAGTTAGCAGCATGCCCACTGGTTTTTCTTAGTCCCGGAGCTTAGTCGATCTCTCCCTCTGCTCCTTATAGTAGTAGAGATATATTCATGACATTCTCATCAGAATTAAATACAGCCTTTCGAACAGGGGTCTCCAACCTTTTTCACCAGTGAGCCACATTCTAATGTAAAAATACTTGGGGAGCTACAGAAGCATGAAAAAGTCCCTGGGGTGCCAAATAAGGTCTGTGATTGGCTAATTGGCAGCCCCTATGTGGACTAGCAGGCTGCAAAAGGCTCTAGTTGCCATTAAACCTGCTTTTTATGCAACCAAAACTTGCCTCCAAACCACTAATTCAACATCAAACAACAGAAATATTAACGGGGTTGGTGAGCAACATGATGCTCACGAGTCACTGATTGTGTTTGAGTAAAGGTGGCCATACACGGGCCGATAAAAGCTGCCGACAGACTGTGTCGGCAGCTTATTGGCCCGTGTATGGGGGCCCCCGACGGGCTTCCCCGATCGAGATCTGGCCAAAAGTCGGCCAGATCTCGATCGGATGGGACAGAAAATCCCGTCGGATCGCGGCTGCATCTGTTCGTTGATGCAGTCCCGCGATCCGACCGCCCGTTTACCGAATGCTAGGATCCGATCGTTGGGCCCTAGGGCCCACGATCGGATCTGCCCGATATTGCCCACCTCAAGGTGGGCATATCGGAGGGAGATCCGCTCGTTTGGCGACATCGCCAAACGAGCGGATCTATCCATGTATGGCCACCTTAACCCTCCTAGCATTTTTATCAGAATTAAATACTTTTCCACAAAATGAAGAGGGGCACCTCACATTTACTTTATTTTTTTAAGAATGGGTTATGCCATGAGTAGCCGACCTGAAATAGTCTCAGGTCTGAAGCTTCACAGTACCATCTGTGGATCACTTCTCGTTTGCAATCTTGCCCTAAATATGTAGCTAGATTTTCGTAGACCCTGGGAGTGCTTTGCAAATAAGTGGTCCACATTGATTTGTGGTATTTTACCTGGTTCTACATAAAGCATTAATCTAGAGCCTAGTATGTTTCTAGATTATTTTTAAATTACTGTATACTTTTTACAGCTCCATGTGTCCCTCAAAATGTTCTTGCAAGTCTGGATTGTACAAGTAATGTTGTAACCGTATCATGGAACAGTAGCCTTGGCGCTAATAATTACACCACAAAAGCAGAGGGAACAGATGGACAAACATATTTTTGCAACTCCACAAGCACTTTCTGTGACATTGCTGGCTTAAAATGTGGCCACTCATATCAGGTAACTGTAGAAGCAGCCAATGAAAAGTCAAAGAGTGGGCCCAGCATTCCAGTTCCAATTGAAACTGGTAAGTTTGCAGTTTCTATTCTGTATCAACTTCAGCATTGTTGAGTTTTACTTATTTTCAGTACCATGTGGTCGCAGATCTTCATCTATATGTATATTATTTACAATTACTTTGAATAATAATAATTAAAACCAAAACTGCTTTCTAACATGCTAAAGGGAGTAAGTTGCAGAGCAGGACTTTCACATAGGTTTTAGGAAGCCTTTTAGGAAAATGGCATGTTATAGATCCCAGTACATGCAATAGTCCAATGTTGAGCCAGTTACCTGCCTAATTGGGTTTTCAAGCAAGGAAAAATATTTTAGCACTTACGTTTGCTATGTTGATTGCTTTAGGCCACATTGCTGCCAGTAACTCTGGGTATGGGATCTGGCCACTCTGTATGCCTAACAAACAAAAAATCTGTGCAACTCTCTTATGTTTATGTAAAGAAATGTACATTTGCACAGTATCCGAGTGATATAGCTACAATTATAATCATTCTGTTTCATATTTTAATTAACTGACTCTTGGGTTCTATTATGTGCTGTGATGGGGATAAACATAGTTAATATAGTTTATAAAGTAATCTGCTTTGTGTGACAATTTTTTGCCAATATGGGGAGGAAAACTAAAACAGGGTCTCTTGTTTTTCAGCTCCCTGTGTTCCTGTGGCAGATTCACCACAACTCCACTGTAATAATACAGTCTCTTTAGCTTGGGCCACAACACTAGGTGCAAATAATTATGTCTCCAATGTTACTGCACCTCAGGGACAACCACTTTCCTGTGCTACATCAGATACAGGTTGTATTATCAGCAGTCTGCAGTGTGGACAAGTATATAATGTGACGGTAACAGCGTTGAATGCAAAGTGCAGCAGCCCTGCAAGTCCTCCATCCTCCTTTACAACAGGTACAGACTATATGTCTCTCTCTTTCTATAACTTTATTTCCTCCATGTAATGATCAAATATTGTTTTTATCAACTTAGACCACTCTCTGTAACAAATAACATTTTTTTTTATATACACGTGTATTTGGATAAATATACCCTATTAAATACAGGTATGGGATCCATTAACCAGAAAGCTCAGAATTACAGAAAGGCCGCCTCCCATAGACTCCATTATAATCAAATAATCCACATTTTTAAAAAGGATTTCCTTTTCTCTATAATAATAAATTAGTAGCTTGTACTTCATCCAAATGATAAGATATAATTAATCCTTATTAGAAGCAATACTGGCTTATTGGGTTTATTTAATGTTTACATGATTTTCTAATAGACTTAAGATTTGAAGATCCAAGTTACAAAAAGATCCATTATCTGAAAACCCCCAGTTTCCGAGGATTCTGGATAACAGATTCCATACATCAAAAAGTGTAATATGTGGTATATAATTAAAAAAAATACTTATTTATAATGCTTTGGTAATTTCTCCTACCACTAAGCTTCACATTTGGTGTGAATTCCATAATTCAAGGCTCTATAGGCTCCATATATAAAGTGCAATACACTTTCTGCCAGAATCATACTCTGTAATGGGCCTCCAAATGTGTAGTGTATTGTAGTGTAGGCAAAGAAGAAGCTACCATAGTTAATAACATTGCCTTAGAATTTAGATCTTACTCTTGCTTTATTAGATATGCTGATTTATATGCAAATTTACTATACTTTTAATACACTTTGCTGTTGTCAGTATAGTCTGTAAACTGCTTAAAGATTACAGAATATTATTGGGTTTATATGAGAAGCTGGTATCTGTGAGGCTTTTTCAGGGTCGGACTGGGGGGCCTGGGGCCCACCGGGACTGCAGCCCCCCGTCCCCCTACTATGATGCCATGGTGCCATCCTCTGCACGCATCCGCACACAGCGCCACCCTCGGCATGCATGCGCTTCGTCAAAATTTTTTTTTCTTTTTTAAAAATGAGAATTGTGAGAGGGGTTCTGGCCTGGCAGGGGCCCATGAGGGTCTGGGCCCACCGGGTTTTTTCCAGGCCAGTCCGACACTGGGCTTTTTACACATTTATTAATGTGGCCCTAAGTGTCCCAACCAATGTAAAGCTGGCCACAGATGCAAAGATTGATCGTTCGAATCCTCGATTTCCCCATCTCCTGACCTGCCACTAACCATTCCGATCAAATAAAGTAGTAAAAGAACAGATCAGCCGATGTTCTGCCCCTGACAGCAATAGTACGATAGTTATGTCTGACAAAGCTGGTGACAGTCTCCCACTGAAAATCGTACGATCGGCAATACATGCAGAGATATTATCAGCAGCCGACAGAAATGTTCTAACCTGTCCCATCGACCAAAACGACCGATCTCCGTGGGACAAAAATGTCGGGACTCTACACACATGGCCCGAAAATCGTACGAATCCTCGATTGGATTGGATCTTTGCGTCTATGGCCAGCTTAATAGCCTGCAGTTTCCCTAGATCTTTTTTAATGTTAATGTGGAGCCTATAAGCATAAGTCATCCAGATATTAAAATTAATAAAAATGTCAAACAAATTTGCAGGTAAGGGGATTAGGGGTTATGTAGAAATACAGGAAAACTTGCCCAATTCAGTGCCCCAGAGTAACATATTGCATCATCTTAATTATTTTAACTGCACTAGATTACTAACAGCTAACTGCTGACTTGTTGCTTTGGGCTACAGGACCAGGGAACATTACTAACAAATAGGGATGTAGCGAACTGTTCGCCGGCGAACTAGTTCGCGCGAACTTCGACTGTTCGCGTCCGCCGCAAGTTCGCGAACGTCGCGCGACGTTCGCCAATAGGCGTTCGCGTCAAAATCGGTCGCCCATTCGACCATTCGATCGCTAAAATCGAACGATTTTCGTTCGATTCGAACGAAAATCGTTCGATCGAACGATTAAAATCCTTCGATCGTTCGAATCGAACGATTTTCGGATGATCGAAGTTCGCGAACAGTTCGCGAACAGTTCGCAAATTTTGCCGGTGTTCGCGAACGGCGTTCGCGAACACATCGGCGGCGGTTCGCTACATCCCTACTAACAAATGAAACAAAATTGCTTCACACAATTAAAAAAAATCTACTTCTAGGTTTTCACTGTTGAGAAACAGCCAATGTTTTATTCAGCCCCCACACACACAAAAATACAATGCATACAAATGGCAAATAATCAACTGTTAAACTTATTTTCTTTCAACACAGCTCCATGTACTCCACAAAATGTTGTGACTAAGCTGGATTGTATAACGAATGTGGCAACAGTGTCATGGGACAGCAGTGCAGGTGCAGAGCTCTACACCGCTAATGTTGTTGGGGGCAATGAGAACCTTCACAGCTGCAATACCACCAGTTTGTCTTGTGATATCATGGGGCTAACCTGTGGGCAAATGTATACAGCAACTGTCACAGCAGCAAATGAAATATGCAAGAGTAAGCCAAGCTCAGAAGCACAAATACAGACCGGTAAGTCTCCAGTTCCATTTAGCAAGCTCTGCTATTTAATATGAATTAAAAGGATGGTTCACCTTCAGGTTAACTTTTAGTGGAATAGAATGGCCTATCGTTAGCTATTTTTCAATCGGTCTTCAGTATTTATTTTTTTATTGTTTTTTAATTACTTCTTCCAGCTTTCAAACAGGGGTCACTGACCTCAGCAGCCATAAAACGATTGTTCTGTGAAGCTACAACTTTTTTATTGTTACTTTTTATCTTTCTTTTTAAGCCCTCCTCTATTGATACTCCTGCCTCTCTTTCAAACCACTGCCTGGATGCTAGGTTAAATTGGACCCTAGCAACCAGATAGCTGATCCAAACTGAAGAGCTGCTGAAAAAAAGCTAAATAATTCATTAAATGCAAATAATAAAAATAAAATGAATACTAACTGCAAATTTTCTCAGATTAGTGCTCTTTACATCTTTACATCATTCTGATGTTAATTTAAATGACTATGAATACATAACATTTGGGAAAACATAGACAATGACTAAATCTGTTTCATGCTGAGACCTGCTGGTATCTTTCTCTGGCTCAAATATTTTTCCTGTAAAAACATAGTGATGTTAACACTTTGATTTAAATGTGATATATTATTTTGTGCAGCTCCCTGTGCTCCTGAGCAACAGCCTCCGCAACTGAACTGTGAAACCAACACAGCAACCTTATCCTGGGGCCAAACGTTAGGTGCAGCTCAATATGTCTCCAATGTCACTGCACCAGGAGAACAACCTCTCTCTTGTGCAACAGAAAACAACAGCTGCACAATCAGTGAGCTGAAATGTGGTCTGATATACAATGCGACAGTGACTGCAATCAACAATCAGTGCAGAGGCCCAGAAAGTACCACAACAACAATTATAACTGGTAAGCTATGTATCCATGTCCTTTTTATTGTTCATAATCTAAAGACTATTACTGGAAGGTGTTGTTTCATTAATCCTGGAATATTAAATAAGTAATTTATAGCAGCCATGAGTACATGATTAATAATTTGTGTTAAAAATTCTAAGCAACTTTCCAATATAAATTGGTACCACATATTTAATATTTTTAAAGATATTTGTTGAAGGTTTCAGTTGAAAACATGGTTCATTAAATCAGAAGATTTATCTAATAGTTTTAAACGAAAAACATTATTTTAATCAATGGACCCCTTCCAAAGAGGCTAGATTATGATAATCAGTTCAAAGAAAGACTTACCCCCATATGTAATAAATGGCACTAAGTTTGCCCAGTGGCAGTGACCCATAGCAACCAATAAGATGATTACTTTTAAACAGGTGATCAGTAAATGCTACCTGCTGATTGGTTGCTGTGGGTTACTGCTCCTGTGCAAACTTTATGCCTATTATTATACAGTATAACCCCCTAACAGTATTAGATTAAAACTCTTTTGGGTGCTTTAGAAAGACCTGTGTCTATATTTTATCATAGACTAACCAAGTAATGTTGTAGGGCATTTACTTTAACCCCAGTGGAATTATGTATTAAAAGATATAGTTACCTATAGTAACCAATTGGCTGCCAGCAGTTACTGCTCAATAAGCAAATGTCATGATTGCCATGAATTACTGAAACTGGACAAATTTGTCTTGTCCAACCCTGGCCTTTTATACTATTTGCAGTCTGTTTTATAATAATGGCATCTACATAATTGTCATTCCAGTTCCCTGCCAGCCTCAAAACCTCATTGCTGCAATGAATTGCACCAGCTCAATCACCCTGCTCGACTGGGATGAAAGTGCTGGAGCTTTAGGCTATACATCAATACTGAGTGCACCTGGAGGAGAACAACGCTTTTGCAACAGCACCACCGGTCATTGTGAAGTGAGAAACCTGCAGTGTGGACAGCTTTACACAGTATTTGTGAAAGCGCACAATGTGCAGTGTGATAGCACACCTAGTGCATCGGCTCAGCTACACTCAGGTGAGATAGTCAGGCTAAATGAGGCTGATTAGTATTATTGTACACTAGTAGAATCAATGCCTGGAGTATGCAGTGCAGTTTTGGACTCCAGTCCTTTAGAGGGATATAAATGAGCTGGAGAGAGTGCAGAGATGTGCAACTAAATTGGTTAGAGGGATGGAAGACTTAAATTATGAGGGTAGACTGTCAAGGTTGGGGTTGTTTTCTCTGGAAAAAAGGCACTTGCGAGGGGACATGATTACACTTTACAAGTACATTAGAGGACATTATAGACAAATGGAATGGGACCTTTTTACCCATAAAGTGGATCACCGTACCAGAGGCCACCCCTTTAGACTAGAAGAAAAGAACTTTCATTTGAAGCAACGTAGGGGGTTCTTCACAGTCAGGACAGTGAGGTTGTGGAATGCACTGCCGGGTGATGTTGTGATGGCTGATTCAGTTAATGCCTTTAAGAATGGCTTGGATGATTTCTTGGGCAGACATCATATCAAAGGCTATTGTGATACTAAGCTCTATAGTTAGTATAGGTATGGGTATATAGAATTTATGTAAAAGTAGAGAGGGGTGTGTGTATGGATGCTGGGTTTTCATTTGGAGGGGTTGAACTTGACTTTGTCTTTTTTCAACCCAATTTAACTATGTAACTATGTAACTATGTAACTATTAGAATATAAGTAACAAAACAACATTGCTATGGGTACAATGGGTATGAGACCCCCAATATTATCTGAAATATCACAGAAGATTTTCCGTAGACTTCACCCAAATCTCCTCTCACAATGTAGCATTAGGGTCTTTAACGCAGCTTTTTGTTAGTGCTATTCTAAGGATATGGGGTTAGTACAAAAACCTGTTCATCTGATGAGAAAAACAAAAAAATATGGGGGAAAAGCCCAGGTTTTACTGCCAAATGCAGAGAGTGTATAAAAGAAGAGTGCTCATGTACTTCTTTCATAAAGTATGTTCATCTATCTAACTAGACACCACTTTGCATGTAACTCATGTAGGGTAGCTACTGTTTGCACCACACTCAAATAAATGCAAGGAAATGTAATAATTATTGTGTCAAACATTATTTTATCACTGATGGCAATAATCAGTCATTTCTATTTTTACAGTACCGTGTGTCCCTAGTAATGTGCAGACACAGATCAACTGCGAGTTGGATTCAGCAACTCTGACTTGGGACGCAACTAACGGTGCTCTCAGTTACTCAGCAACAGTGATGGGTCCTCAGAATGAAGAGTATTTCTGCCAAACAGCAAATCTATTATGTCGTTTCCCAACACTATCCTGTGGCTTGGAATACAATGCTACCATTTTGGCTGTGGGAGACACATGTAACAGTGATGCCAGTGCACCCTTGCCATTTCAGTCTGGTTAGTGCTGGAGATATGAGGGTTCATTTACGTCTACAAATGCAGTAGGCAACTTCTGTTTTTCGCCACCGTGAGTTGTGTGCAAATCCAATTTCACTAAAGGGTACTTGCATCCAAATGCACTCCCCTGTAGTGGGTCTTAGTACTTCTAAGTCCTTCCAGCCCTCCTTTCTAAATTAAGCGTTGCTTTACCTATTGATGCAAGGGAACCCTGCTTTCGCAATGATGTCAGAATTCTGGTAAGATGGGCATTGAGGTAAATAAAAACATGGCACTTGCATTTAAAAATTCACATTATCCACTGCCCTTCAGCTAGTGAATGAGCCCTATAGAATCACTTTTGTGACTTTCATAGACTTCTGTTTTAACATCTAAAAAGATAATATATATAAAAAAGTTTGCCCAAGTCTATCAGCCAACCGTTGCTGATGGGTTACTAGGTCCAAACAATGTTTGTATGTTTTTAATATAAAAGTATGAACCCGGTCAGCTCTAAGGGGATGGAAGGAACTTGTATGGAACCTGCCATTCATTGCACTGTGGGGCAAATTCACTAAGACGCAAAGCGCCAAATGCTAGCGTTAGTTCGCTAGCGTTTGGCATTTTCGTTACTGCACAAATTCACTAACGAACGCTGGCGTAGTTTCGCTAGTGTTACTTCGCACCCTTACGCCTGGCGAAGTTTCGCTAGCGACGTAACTACGCAAATTCACTAACGCGCGCAGTGTACTGAACGCTACCTTTTACGCTAGACTTCCTTCGCCACCTCAGACCTGGCGAAGTGCAATAGAGTAGATAGGGATTGTTTCAAAAAAAGTCCAAATTTTTTCTAAGTCCCAAAAAACGCTGGCGTGTTTTCTACATTATGGGTGATAGGCTGAAAAAGATCGAAAATTTTTTGGGGGCTCCCCTCCTTCCCCCCTACATATCCTAACTCATGGCAACTTACCTAGACAGTGGGCACATGTGTAGGGCAAAATAAAAATTTTATTTGATGAATTGAAGGTTTTCTAGGCATTTGTAGTGCTGATACGTATTCCTCCATTGAAATTTGAATTTGGCGCCCTATGCAAATTAGCCTTCGCTAGCGTAACTTTGCTTTACTTAGTGAATCAACGCTAGCGCAACTTCGCAACCTTACGGCTACCCCTGTGCACAACTTCGGATTTTAGTGAATTTGCGAAGCGCTGGCGAAACTACGCTTGGCGAAGTGTGGTGAAGTACGGCGAAGCGCGGCGAAGTTGCGCCTGGCGAAACTACGATTGTTAGTGAATTTGCCCCTAAGATGGGTGAAAATTGGTGTCATATTTATGCTTCATGCTCATCATATAATTAAATATTATATACAGGTATGGGATCCGCTATCCAAAAACCCCTTATCCAGAAAGTTCAGAATTATGGGATGGCCGTCTCCTATAGACTCCATTATAATCAAATAATTCCGATTTTTAAAAGCGATTCCCTTTTTCTCTGTAATAATACAATAGTATCTTGTACTTGATCCCAACTAATAATTAATCATTATTGGAGGCAAAACAAGCCTATTGGGTTTATTTAATCTTTAAATTATTTTTTAGTAGATTTAAGGTACAGAGATCTAAATTACGCAAAAATCCCTTATCTGGAAACCCTTATAGTTTCAGTTATTAAAATAGCAGTCAGTTATGCTGAATACAATAGCAGTAAAGTAAACTGCCTATTAACATTGAGTATTTAACAATGATCTTATATTCATTATTCTATAAATTCACACATTACTATTTTGCAGTACCCTGTGCAGCTACTGAATTAAATATGCAGTATGAGTGCAATAAGGACACAGCAGAACTTAGCTGGGCATCGACTCTTGGAGCTATAATGTATACAGCATCTATCAATACACAGGATGGGACAACTCTGCAATGCAACACAACTGGCACAAGCTGTGTAGTTACTGGTATAAAGTGTGGACAGAGATACACAATGGCTGTGGAAACCTTCGACACTACATGCAGCAGCAAGGCCATCTCACCCAACCAATTCCTAACAGGTATACTATATTGAAAATGGATAACTAAAGTATTTTAAGGAGATATACTTACTGTAACTCTAAGGGGGTTATTTACCAAAGTCTGAATTCATCTCAATATTTACTGCTCCAAACTCCGATCAAATCTGCTCGGGTATTTTACGCTTATTTATAAAATTTTCCCGAAAATTTGCTTTGCAGGAAAAAAAAAACGGATTTTCATGTTTTTTTTCGGATTTTTCATCTGGTTTTCACGATTTTTCATTCAAAAACTCAGATTTCTTATGCTTTTTGCCCAAAAACTCAGAAATCTTCGGGGTATTGGACCAAACCCAACGGACATCAAAAAATCATTGGGACTTCTCCCATTGACTTATATGCAACCTCAACAGTTCTGAGATGCCGGATTTTCTGATTCGGACTTTTCCATCCTTGGGGTTTAATAAATTATGATTTTATATAAAAAAAATGGCAAATTTTTCGTGATTTTTGCATTCAGAGTTTAGTAAATAACCCCCCAAAACTGCATTTGGTATAAAGATAAGTAAATGGGCTTATGTAAAAGTATGGTGCTCATTTAATATTTCTGTCTCTGCATGTCTGGTCTTTTGCTCTCTATGATGAATAGTAACAGAAGTTAATGAATATTACTATCACTACCTCTATCTCTGTCTTGCCAAAAAAACAAGTCCATATACAGTACTGTATCAGTAGTACTTTGGTTTCATATCAGAACACATTAGCCTTTGCACAGAACCTGTGACACTTGATTCCTGTTGAGTTATCCAATAAAGTTATCACTTTTGTACCATTTGCAAGATCTTTCATATAACAATGTTGACAATGAGTGTTGAGCTTTTAATATATTATAGGCCAAACATTTGATTATTTAAAATATGTTTTGTTCAAGTGAAATGCCAAATAAAGGATAACCAGACAAAAAAAAAAAAAGAACACTTTAGCAAAACCAGCGTATTGGGTTTATTCAATGTTTACATGATTTTACAGTAGAGTTAAGGAACAAAGATCCAAATTATGGAAAGATGCATTATCAAGAAAACCCAGAGAATTCTGGATAACAGGTCCCATACCTGTACCTCTTATTTATTTTACCAGTCTTAAAGGGGTTGTCCACTTTTATTAACTTTTATTATCATTACATTTTTACATTTTATTATTATGTTTATGATTTATTATATTATTCGGAGACAATTTACAGTTGGTCTTCATTTTTAATTTTTTTGTGGTTTTTGTAGTTATTTAGCTTTCTGTTACGCAGCTCACCAGTTTGGTATTTCAGCAGCGGTCTGGTTACTCGGGTCCAGTTTACCCTTGCAACCAGGCAGGAAGTTAAGGAAAAAATAATGATAATAAAATTGTAGCATACAGAGCAATAGTTTTTGGTTGCTGGGTTCAGTGACCCCCATTTGAAAGCTGGAAAGAGGCAGAAAAAGAAGACAAATAATTTGAAAACTATAAAAGCAAATCGTAAAAGTTAACTTAAAGGTGAACCCCTTTAATTAGAAGTGAAAATACCCACTTTACATTAATTCTTATGGGACTTTTAGAAGAATATTTATCAAATGGTGAACGCAAACTTCTACGCTTCTACAAAATGAGTGAGTTTTTTCTTTGGTGAACTGTAATGATAAAACTGCACCTATAGTGTAATTTTTCTATATTATTTAATGTTATTTAACTGTTCCAGACCAATACTATGCATCCTGTGAAGTAGAAATTGCTGTTTCATAGTAATGCCTGTCCCTTCATATTACAGCTCCCTGCATTCCAAAGAATATCACCTCAACTATTAACTGCCAGGACAACAGCGCACTTCTGTCTTGGAGCAGAGCACCTGGAGCTCTGAATTATTCTTCATTGGTAACAGGGCCAAACGGAGAACATCAAACTTGCCAAACCGACTCCACCACTTGTAACATTTCTGCTCTAACCTGTGGTTTTACATATAATGCTACTGTAACAGCTTTCAATTCCCAGTGTAAAGGAGAAAACAGTGAAGTTGTTCACATTGTCACAGGTACTTTTGTTATATAATATTTTAGGCATGGTTGTTAGAATCACTTTTTGAATAGGAAGTGTTGGGTTGCATCATTTATTTTACTTTTAAAAAAATAAATGATGCTTTTTATCTGATAATTGATTTGGCACAAATAAATTGTTTTACATTACATATTTTGTTGGCTATTCATTAGCCAGTGTTTAAGATGGAGAACAATGGATTGTATTCAAACTTGTCAAATACATATTACTGCATTATGGCTAAAAGTTCAAGATAGGAATTATTCTGTATTATTGTAATATTTCATATAATATGGAAAATGTCAGTAGTAACTGATGCTCCACCCCCCAGTATGTCAGTATTTTAAAGTTTCTTTTTTTACACAAATAACCCATAAGCAAACATCACGCCAAAATACCTGGAAGCTAAATGGCATGTAAAGTTTGGGCCATCTATGTTCCCTAAAACAGCTGATTTGTTTTCCTCCTTCAAGATCTTTAAAATTCTCAAACTGGTACAAATATTAAACAGTTCCTTACTGGTTCCCATATCCATAATGAAATGCATTAGCCTGGAGATACATACCAAGGAATAATCTACTCTCTTGCTAATGGTTCCTAATGATACAGAATCTATGTATAACAACTATGGTAGTTTAGAGCCTAGCACTACAGCTGCTGAGATTGCTGAGTTATGGATAGAAGGCTGAAAGTGTTGCCACCCTCTCTTGTCAATTCTTGAACTATACACCGATGGAAACTTGATTTTACCTTGTATGACCACATCAAAAAAAGTACATGGCTGCTTTCAACAAGTAGTTTCTCAATGATCTTTGGACAGGAATATAAATTGTAAGAAATCTTTATTATGTCATTCCTAGACACCAGACTTTCATTTTCTGTATTATTACTGGCACACCTTTTATAACTATGGATCAGATATAGAACACTTTTTGCCCTATAAAATATTCAATGCAGTATTCATGTTAATTATAGAATACTGTGTCTTACTCTATGACAGTTAAATGTCTTACTTTGCAAAGTCCTAAAATTGTGTGTGTATAATTAAATCTGAATGCTCTGTTTCTTTTCAGCTCCATGTGCCCCAGAAAATGTCATTGCAGTGATAGACTGCACTTTAAGCACGGTAACTCTTTCATGGGAGGAAGTGGTCAGTGGTCAGAGTTTTACATCTTATTTAAATGGACCAGATAACTGGATTAAAACTTGCTCTAACACACTGCCAACCTGTAACATTACTGGTCTACCTTGTGGACTACAATTCTCAGCAACAGTGTCTGCTGCTAATAGCCATTGCGTTGGGCCCTTGAGTAATCCTGTCGAGGTTATAAGTGGTGAGTACATTAAAATTCGAAATGAGATGCAAAAGTGGGTGCTCTATCTATATAACGGAAGTTTGCCTGTCCATACCTGGAGAAATTTCTCTTGGCTAAAATCAATTCTTGTGCTCTTCGTAATTTGGCGAAGATTCACTGGAGATATTTTGCCTGGCAAAAAGATGTGAAATGTTACCAATGCAAAGAGAATGTTTGCCAGTGTAAAGTTAATTCACCAAAAGTGGTTGTATTTCTCCTATCATTCTTGGCGAAAATACACCAAAATTCATCTTTGGCCATTTTGTAAATATGCCCTATGTATTCGGCATTATACAACTAAGTTTAATGTGTCTTTTTAATCCACAGCGCCGTGCATGCCAGTCAATGTTTACACCACTGTTGAATGCACCGATAACTCAGTTGATATATTCTGGGATCGCTCAAATGGATCTCTAAATTACACATCTTCAGTGTTAGGAGCCGGGGGCCAGCAATATCACTGCAGCACTGAGGATTTGTCTTGCCGAGTGCCAAAGCTTCATTGTGGTGAAGTGTATTCTGTTATAGTCTTTGCCGAAAATGACATTTGCAGCAGTCAACCAAGTCATGCAATCGAGTTCCCATCATGTAAGTGAACAACCACAATCACTTATAAAAAGAATTCCTCAAACAGATTGTGAGATGGTCAGTTACTAAATGATACTTTTTTTGCTTGTTCTAGCACCATGCACTCCAATTAACTTAGTAGACCAGGTCTTTATTAATTTGGTGGTTTTATCATGGGGGCCCACTCCTGGAGCTCTGAATTATACTACCCAAGTAGCAGGAGTTAATGGAGAAAAGCATGTATGCAGCACATCAAACACAAACTGTTCATTGCAAGGGCTCCTGTGTGGTCAACACTACAACATGTCTGTAACAGCCATTGGACCTCTGTGCAGCAACATCAGTGATCTTCACGAGTTCCAGACTGGTATGATACAAATTCAGTGACATATTTTACATATTCAGTGACATATGTCTGTTGTACATTTAAACTTTGTAGTCTGTATGGGTTGGTTTATCTTTACAAGTCTATGTGCTAGTGTGCGCACTCTGCATAGCATTAAATCAAACTGACAATGATGTGTTTCTGTTATTACATATCTTAAAGTAGAACTAAAGCTTAGCTAAAGAAGTAGGATAGAAATGTTGTTCATTATGTTTTGGGCTTCTGTACCAGTCCAAGGCAACCACAGCCTTTTAGCAGTAAAGATCTGTGTCTCCAAAGATGCCCCAGTAGCTCCCCATCTTCTTTTCTGCTGATTCACTGCAAATGCTCTGTGCTGCTCTCACTTACTGAGCTTAGGGACTAACTCAAAATATATTGTATATACAAAATAGAAATATCACAGTATAAGGCTGATTAGTACTAAATACATATAATTACTTCATGTCGGCTCAGAAACCAGTGCAATTAGCATGAGTATATAATAATCAGCCCTGTAGCATCAGATTATATTAAAGTCCAACCTCATTTTCTGCATTTCTCATTCTTCAGGCCCTTGTACCCCCCTAAATGTGATTGCTGAAATAGACTGTGTATCTAACACTGGACTCATTTCGTGGGACAGTAGCCCAGGGGCTGAGAATTACAAAGCAGTAGCAAATGGCACAGCTGAAGACATTCACACTTGCAATTCAACCAGCACATCTTGTGACTTCTTTGGCTTAAAATGCGGAACTACTTATTCTGTTGTTGTAATAGCAGCCAATGAAAAATCCAACAGCAAGCCAAGTTCCCCAGTGGAATTGAAGACAGGCAAGTGCTGTTTTCATTTATAAAAAATACATATTTTTTTATAATCATTTAAATGTAAATGATGATGTCATTTATTTTGGTAAATCATTGCTCAATAATGCTTCATTTTTCTGTAGAATTTCACCTGAATTTGTTGTGTAAAAAAGTTGTGTAAAAGTGGTGTAACAATATAATACAGTGCTGCACTGGTAAAACTGATGTGCTTGCTTTAGAAACTCTACTATAGTTTATATAAACAAGCTGCTATGTAGCCATGGGGGCAGCCATTCGAGCACAGGATACACAGTAGATAACAGATAAGGTCTGAAGAATCCCATTGTATGCTACAGAGCTCAACTGTAATCAACTATGTATCCTTTTTTCCTTTTTCAACTTTGAATGGCTGCCCCCATGGCTACACTGCGGCTTGTTTATATAAACTATAGTAGAGTTTCTTAAGCAAACACACCATTTGTTCAGTTGTACACGTGCAGGACAACAGTACTTTATGTTTTCATTACTTTAAAACACTTTCATTTTTGTTGGGGTTACTGTTTCTTTAAATTCAGTGTCCCAATACTTTGTCTGAATTAAATCAGGCCACTTTTGCCACTGTACACTAGGTTTCACTGCCAAATTAGATTTGGAAATACACATTTGTTCCACTGTTGAATACCATAAAGGTAATTGAATTATTAGAAAATATTCATTGTTTGCCCTACATGGGCATATAAGGAAAAATATCTACCGTATTTAGCGGATGAATCTGATTTAAAAACGAAACTTAAGATTTAAAGCCATGCAAGCCGAATTTAATTATAATTTAATTTACAACTAAATATACATTATTTTAGCAAACTAAAGCTGGTCATACATGGTCATATTTAAGCTTCCAATTTATTGATATTTATTGGGCGTCAGGCCTCCATTATGATCCGAATGCTGTCAGAGGGCCAAATGATTGGATCAGCCTATCAAGGCCCAGCACATAGGTGGCTTTATTGGTCAAAGACCCTTGCCACATAATCATATCTTGATGTGCATGGCCACCTTTACAGAGATACCAAATGCAGGCACAAAGGAGTTTTTCAGAAATTGCCACAGAATGTGTCATAAAACATATATTTTAAAAGAGGTTATTGATAATTATGGCATATTTATCCCCTTCCTGAATGTTTCAATCATATTCCAACCAGCAGTACACCAGTAGGAATTGGGAAAGGCTATCGATATTACCATAATAAGCTTGGTGCATAGCATAGTTCTTATAATTTTGTAGCATTGTAGTCAGTTACATTTTTCTTTTGTCAACATTTACCAACACAGTCAACCAATAAATAAAGAACTAAATAACTGTGAATAAAGTTGAGGGTAAAAAAACTAAAAAAAACAAGGGGAAATTGTGGTTTCAATAACGTTTATGTTTTGCTTATTTTTTGTATGATTGTTATGGGTCAATACAGAAAAAATAACAATATATTTCATTTTTTTCCAGCCCCATGTGTCCCTGTGCAAAATCCACCACAAATAACATGCAGAACAAACGTAGCAACATTGTCTTGGACAAAATCCTTGGGTGCAGACAGCTACAATTCCAGTGTTACTGCTCTCGAGGAAAATACACATTTCTGTTCTACAGAAAACCAAGAGTGCAATATTAATGGACTTATGTGTGGTCGGATATATAGTGTAACTGTTTCAGCCATCAATGCTAACTGTAGCAGCCCACTGAGTGTCCCTTCTAATCTGACAACAGGTATGCTGCTCTATGGGGCAAATTCACTAAGGTGCGAAGTGGTGAATGCTGGCGAAAATATGCCTATTTACTAATGAGCGCTGACGAAAATACACTAACGAAGAAGATAGACTCTAGCACAACTTCGCACTCTAATGCCAGGCGAATTTTCGAAACGGCTGAAGATTTGCGTTACTACGCAAATTCATTAAAAAGTTGATTTTACTGAACGTTACTTCTTACGCCAGACTTGCCTTCACCAGTTCAGACCTGGCGAAGTGCAATAGTAGATAGGTACTTCAAAAATAGAGTAGATAGGACTTCAAAAAAGTCCCAAAAAACGCTGGCGTCTTTTCCATTTTCATGGGTGATAGGCTGTAAAAGGACGAAAAATATTTTTTGGGGTACCCTGCTTCCCCCCTACTTTTCATAACAAATGGCACATAAACTATACACATGTGTAGGGCAATAAAACATCTCTATTTGCATTTATTAAGGTTCCCTGGGCTTCTGTAGTTTTATGTATTTGCTGTAACCTATGCGTCCATTCAAAATTTTATTTCCCGCCGTATGCAAATTCCCCTTCGATAGCGCAACTTCGATACCTTTCACTGAGCAATGCCGAAAATTAGCCAGACGAAGTGCGGCGGAGTGTGGCGAAGCCATCGCTGGCGCAACTCCGCAGGTTAGTGAATTTGCCCCTATGTAAGGATTTTATACAATAACATATAAAGAAATGTGATTTTGTGAACAGACTTTCTCTGGAGTTGGTAGAAAATGAGCAGCTTTTTATATTAATACCAGATAATACTATATGTATATAGAGTTTTTGTGTTTTCCCTGTGGTTTTTTTTATAACCCTATTAACTGTTAATTGATTTCAGATGTTTTACCTTCAGCCTAGACTTAAAAGAAATGACTACCTGCTCTCAGCCTAGAGGTGAAAAGGAAAAAATTTTTGTCAGATTTATTGTGATTAGCACATACTGCACAAGTAGATTTTACCTTCTGGGGTCCAGGGTTGGAACAACTTCCAAAAAGAATAGTTTCTGAACTAGTTCATCCCTTTCACATTTTTGCCTTCTGATAATGAGACTAGCCATACAGTTTATGCATTGTTTTATATTTTTTTTAGCCTTTTCAAGAGAATTTGCATACTATTAGGATGTTCCTTTATGGAACAATATGCATATTTATTTGTTTGTTTTATGATTTCAGTGCCCTGTCAGCCTCAAAATGTTACAGCACAAATAGATTGTTCAAGGTCTGTGGCCCATATCAGCTGGGATTCAGCCCCTGGAGCTCTACACTATACATCCACATTAAGGACATCAGACGGGACAGAGCTCATGTGTAATAGCAGTGATCTGACCTGTGAGATCAGCAGCTTGCAGTGTGGGCAGGTGTACACTGTGACAGTGATGGCATTTAATGATTATTGTGCAAGCACACCCAGTTTTCCAGTAGATTTGCATTCTGGTGAGTTGAAAACAATTCCATATAAAGTTCTATTTTTTTCTAAATGCTATTGAAATTAAAGGCCTAGGTCTCTGCATAGGTAAAAGTCATATGGTACAAAAGTACTGCAGTGGTCCTGAAGGCCCTTAAACTAAGCAGCTTGACCCCACCTCAAGTCCAGGGTTTCATCCTGACAACATAAATTCAGTTGCATTTAAAACAATGGACGCAACTGTGCCAAGTACAACTCTTCGAGTGGCTGCAGATATGCGGGAATTATGGGAAAAAGTAATTGTGGGTAAAAATATGGTGACTTGCCCCCTAATTGCATTTTGCACACTGTACTTTGTGATGATAAATGAGCCTTATGTTATGATGTTAATATAGAGAAAGTTACATTTTATACCTCATACTCCTCTTAATATCCAATTTTCAAAATTGCATAATTTTGTTCAACCAATATCTTGACACAATGATTCCCTATGATAAAACTGCATTGTTTTCTAACATTTCCTTTTCCATACACAGTACCTTGTGTGCCCACTGAAGTCCATCCTGAGGTCAGCTGTGAATCTAACATAGCCACTGTGCAATGGGCTGTAGGCAAAGGAGCTGTGAATTACACTGTAACGGTTACTGGACCACTTACGGAGAAGTATCAGTGTCAAACAGCTAACACCTCATGTAGTTTCCCCCAGCTTTCCTGTGGTTTGGAATACAACGCCTCACTTGTTGCTGTGGGACACACATGTAGCAGTGATAAAAGTGCTGTGGCTTTATTTCATACCGGTAAGTGTAGATCTATTTTATAAAAGTGTTTAGGCGAGGCACAAACCAACAGCATTTATTACCCACATAGTGAGTCACTGCACATTAGAACTATTGTGGCTTTTCTTAAAACACCAAAAGCCACATATTTACTTTCTTTAACCTAAAACAAATGAATCATGCAATAATAAAATAATCTATGAAATTCGTCAAAAGGAAAGATGCTGAACCTGGTACTGTGGAACTACAAAACCCAGATTTCAAAATGTTGTCAAAATGGTGTGGAGCATTAATTGGGGGTGATTAGGTTGCGCATTGGTCGAGACGAAGATTCACCAAGAAATGTGCACTTGGGTCATTAAATCAAAATAGTGGATTTTGAAGTCATTAAATAATGGGTGTGTTTTTTTTTGTCACCCAACTGAATTATTCATAGCTTTGTGTTTTACTGAATAACCAAAGAAAATTAAGTTTAGGGCATGCATTTTAATAGTAGAACATACCTTGCTTTAGGAAATGTCAAACTGCCCAAATATCATCAAACTGCAGTTTTTGATGCAAATACATTACCTATGAATTTACTTCAGTCAATGTGTGGTGCAGATGATTTAATATGTACAATTCCTTTTCTATACAGTGCCCTGTGTCCCCAGTGCTGTACAGGCAGGTGTCAACTGTGATTCTAATTTAATAACCGTGACTTGGAATTCATCCCTTGGAGCCCTGAATTACTCTACAGTAATAACGGGTCCTGCTGGAGATGCACATGTCTGCCAAGAGGTGAACACAATGTGTAGCTTTTCCAACCTCTCCTGTGGTTTGGAGTACAACACCACAGTCTCTGCAAATGGATATACATGTAGCAGCCATCCCAGTGCCATTGCAACAATTCACACTGGTCAGTATTCACAAAATGCATTTAATATATAAATGGATAATCCTAACAAACAATTCTAATAGCATAACATCTTAGATTCAAATTTTAGATAACCAGCATGGGGTTTTAACCTAAGAAGAATCTGTAGCTAATGATTACATACAAAGAACATTAATTACTGTCCTCTGTGTGAAATAGCTCATAACAATCTCTGTATGTACTCTCTCTCTTTCTATTCTAGTTCCATGTAGAACAACAAGCTTAAATATGCAATATAACTGCAATGATGACAATGCAGAGCTCTCCTGGAAAGCAGCTGTTGGAGCGTTGGGATACACAACTACTGTCAGCACTCAAGACATGGAAAATGTGAACTGCAGCACAAGAGAGACAAGTTGTATTGTCTATGGGATAAAATGTGGGCAGATATACACTATGACTGTGGAAAGCTTTGGTGTAAATTGCAATAATAACGTCACATCAATAATGACCTTTCCAACAGGTACAGTATGTGTGAGATGCAACCAAACTTTTTTGTTCATGAAGAAATGATTCTATAAAAAATAAATGGGGGGGTGGAATATGTTTCGTCAGCTCAAAAACGTTCACCAACACTTTTGCGAATGTTAGTGACCATGTTTGCATCCCTTTTGACTAATTACAGACCTCAACGACCTCCTCACGATGTTTAAGAACAAATTTCACAAACTCTCACAATCTCACAAATTTCACAATCACATAGCGTTTTATGCGACAAAATATTTAACAAAATTCAAGAGTAGGTGTTAGTGCTAACCTTTGCTTAGCGATAATGCAAAGTGTATTATTCACCAGCAAATAATTCTACATTGCAAGCTATCTAAACATTTGCAAAAACACCATTTTAAATAACGCTTGAGATTTTTAATTACATTCCCCCCCCTTATACTTTTACTAATCAATGCTAATGAATTTATATTTCAGCTCCCTGTGTCCCTGAGCAGCAGCCCTCACAGTTCACTTGTGATACCAACACAGCATCATTGTCTTGGGGTAGAACACTAGGAGCAGCAAGATATATCTCCAATGTCACTGCTCCAAATGTGGAGACACTCACCTGCGAGACCAGCGACATGACTTGTAATATTACAGATTTCCATTGTGGGCAGGTATACACCGCAATTGTCTCAGGCATCAACCCTCAGTGCAGAAGTCTAGAAAGTCTCCCCACTACAATCACAACTGGTAAGATAACATCTGCCTTTTGGCTATTTGTATATACAGTTTTATTGCCACATTTAAAGTATCCAGTAGGAAACAATAACAATTTTATTTTCATTGATCCAATTTACTTATACCTATAATAGAGTTTCTTTTATTCCTTATGTTTCCGTACCCATATGTTCACTGATTGCTTGGATACTAAACAGTGTGTGTGTGTTTATCATTACAGTTCCATGCCAGCCGCAGAATGTGACTGCTAAAATAGACTGCACTTCTTCTGTTGCCTCTGTGAGTTGGGATGTTGCCCCAGGAGCCCTGAGATACTCAGCAACATTAAAGGCATCTGGAGGAGAGAAACTGATGTGTAACAGCACTGAACTTGGCTGTCAGGTGAAAAACCTGCAGTGTGGACAGATTTATGTTGTAACTGTAACTGCTTTTAATGAATGGTGTCAGAGTGCATCCAGCTCTCCAATAGAACTTTTATCAGGTGAGCAACAAGTACCGTGAACAGGATTTACAGTTAAGTAAGAAGAAGAGAGAGAGCAAGAGAAAAGGGGAGAGTGAGAGATTTTTAAGTCATCTGGACAGATTTCTGTTTTCTTTTCAAAAAAAGGGAGGAAAAAAAAACAATATAGTGTAGTTAATTAGTTTACTGACTCATAATAATATATTTAAAGAGAAAAAATCTTTTGTGGGACTCTTGTTGTTTTGTGAATTCTTAATCAATGAATCAATGAATAATTTTCCCCTACATAAGATACACAGAAATCCATATTTTGTACCTTGTACTCCTTTCCAAATTTGCAATAACCAGACCCCCATTTCTTTTTCATGTTTGTAGTTTCAGTTCTCCATATGTTGACAAACTAAGAGGGTTATTTTTTAAAATCCGGAAATTTCTTACTATTTTCTTAAAACCACTTCAACCAAAATCCCATGCACATCATGAAAAAATCTAGTGTGGGAAAACACTCGGTAAAATTGTGAAAAAATCCAGATCGTGCGATTTTTCGGGTTTCACACCGGAAAATTTAAATGTTTTCACATTATCTCCCAAAAACCACTTATTAATCGGATTATTGTATGAAACCCAGAGCAGATCATGATATCTCCCAATGGTAAACGGGACATCTGCCACTGACTTCTACATGACCTTGGCAGGTTCGAGATGGAGTACCTTTTTATTTGGCCTTTTAACAGCATCGTGATTTAATAAATCGTGAAAAATCTGATTTTCTTTTTCTACGTAAAGATTGTGTTTTCCCCTTTAAAAATCCGACCAGAAAAAAATAAATAATAAAATTAAAAATAAAATTAATAAATAACCCCAAATTGTTTCCAAATCCTCTATATTATTACTGCCTCATTTTATAACTAAAACATTTATTTTTCCACACGCAGTTCCTTGTGTGCCCACTGAAGTCCATCCTGAGGTCAGCTGTGAATCTAACATAGCCACTGTGCAATGGGCTGTAGCCAAAGGAGCTGTGAATTGCACTGTAACGGTTACTGGGCCACTTACAGAGAGATATCAATGTCAAACAGCCAACACCTCATGCAGTTTCTCCCAGCTTTCATGTGGTTTGGAATACAACGCATCAGTTGTTGCTGTGGGACACACATGTAGCAGTGACAAAAGTGCCGGGGCTTTATTTCATACTGGTAAGTGTATATCCGTATTATTCAATTAACTCCCACCCCCCCAAACTGCTTTAGAAAGACATAAAATGGTGAAATATGAAACTTTAAACATCAATATTGGGAAAATGGTCACAGATAGAAAATAGAAAGTACATTTAAAAAGTCTTTATTTCTGGTGAACGATCTGAAAACAATTGAACTGAAAAAAGTGTTGGAAGGTGAACAACCCCTTTAAAAATGCTTTAGAATGTCGAGTTCTGCTCAACACAGTACTATGATATAAGCCTCATATTAAATTATTCAAAATGATCATACAATAAAAAAAAATTGTGAAAAAGCGGGATGTTAAACCTGTGGAACCATACATGCCCAGAATCCACAAGAGCTTGCAGTTATCAGAACTGTATGAAGCATTAAGCTGGGCAAGATTTATAAAGAAATGTATAATTAAATCAAGATCATGGATTTTGAAGGCAATAAATAATGGGTGTGTTTTTCTTGCCCTCTCTACTGAATTGATCATGGCTGAGTTGTTTTTTTTTTTTTACTAAATCTTTAAAGAAAAATAAAGCTAAAATAAAGCCTAGAACATGCATTTAATAGTAGAACGTCTCTTGCTTTAGGAAATATCAAACTGCTCTAATGATATTTAGGTGTTTGTCAGATATTTGTTGCAAATGCAGTACCTATGAACTTGCTTGAATCAATGTGCAATATAGAGGATTTACTATGTACAATCCCTTTTCTATACAGTGCCCTGTGTCCCCAGTGCTGTACAGGCAGGTGTCAACTGTGATTCTAATTTAATAACCGTGACTTGGAATTCATCCCTTGGAGCCCTGAATTACTCTACAGTAATAACGGGTCCTGCTGGAGATGCACATGTCTGCCAAGAGGTGAACACAATGTGTAGCTTTTCCAACCTCTCCTGTGGTTTGGAGTACAACACCACTGTCTCTGCAAATGGATATACATGTAGCAGCCATCCCAGTGTCATTGCAACAATTCACACCGGTCAGTATTCACAAAATGCATTTAATATATAAATGGATAATCCTAACAAACAATTGTAATAGCATAACATCTTAGATTCAAATTTAAGATAACTAGGGTGCGGTTGTAACTGAAGAATCATCCGTAGTTATTTTAAAACAGCAAAACACTAGAAAACTTTCTGTTCCTGTTAAATTGTTAAATTGCTGCCATCATGATTACAAACAAAGGACATACCTTATATACTCGAGTATAAGTCGAGTTTTTCAGCCCCCAAAATATGCTGAAAAACTCTACCTTGGCTTATATTTGGGTCAAGCGCAAAAACGGTCGCCGGCGCCTAAGAATAGTCACCCGCATCTAAGAACAGTCGCCCGCGCCTAAGAATAGTCGCCCGCGCCTGAGAATAGTAGTCGGCGCCTAAGAATAGTCGCCAGTGCCTAAGAATAGTCTTCAAGAATATTCGCCGGCGTCCAAGAATGGTCGCCGGCATCTCCAATGGGAGCAGAAAACCTCAATTTTTTGATTGAAACTTACCAGAAGCTGCTGCATTTCTCACCCTAGGCTTATAGTCGAGTCAATAAGCTTTCCCAGTTTTTGGAGGTAAAATTAGGTACCTCGGCTTATACTCGGGACGGCTTATACTCGAGTATATACGGTACTAATTTCCTAATAACAACCTTTGAATGTACTGCCACCTTCTATCTAGTTCCATGCAGACCAGAGGACCTCAATATGCAATATAACTGCAATGATAACAATGCAGAGCTCTCCTGGAAAGCAGCTGTTGAAGCGTTGGGATACACAGCTACTGTCAGCACTCAAGACATGGAAAATGTGAACTGCAGCACAAGAGAGACAAGCTGTATTGTCTATGGGATAAAATGTGGGCAGATATACACTATGACTGTGGAAACCTTTGGTTTAAATTGCAACAACATTGTCACCTCAACAGTGACCTTTCCAACAGGTACAGTATGTGAGAGATGCTTCCCGATACAAAAGTTCAACCAAACTTTTTTAGGAAGAAACCATTTGGTAATAAATATATACTTTTACTAATCAATGCTAATGAATTGATTTCTAGCTCCCTGTGTCCCTGAGCAGCAACCCTCACAGTTCAGTTGTGATACCAACACAGCATCATTGTCTTGGGGCAGAACACTAGGAGCAGCAAGATATATCTCCAATGTCACTGCTCCAAATGTGGAGACACTCACCTGCGAGACCAGCGACATGACTTGTAATATTACAGATTTCCATTGTGGGCAGGTATACACCGCAATTATCTCAGGCATCAACCCTCAGTGCAGAAGTCTAGAAAGTCTCCCTACTACAATCACAACTGGTAAGATAACATCTGCATTTGGGCTATTTGTAATTTGTATACTGTTTTTGTGTATAAAGGAAATATATGAGTAAAGTACCCAGTGGCAACCAATAAGAATTTAGTTTTCAATCATTGAATTTCCAATCTGAGTAGTTGCTATTGGTAACTCTTGTTTATGAATTCTCATAAAACATACATATATGTCATACCCAATGGCAACATGGATACTAAACTGTACCTGTGTGTTTATCATTACAGTTCCATGCCAGCCGCAGAATGTGACTGCTAAAATAGACTTCACTTCTTCTGTTGCCTCTGTGAGTTGGGATATTGCCCCAGGAGCCCTGAGATACTCAGCAACATTAAAGGCATTGGGAGGAGAGAAACTGATGTGTAACAGCACTGAACTTGGCTGTCAGGTGAAAAACCTGCAGTGTGGACAGATTTATGCTGTAACTGTAACTGCTTTTAATGAATGGTGTCAGAGTGCATCCAGCTCTCCAATAGAGCTTGAATCAGGTAATAATTATGTACTTGAGATTCTGTCTTTAGAGATATATTAGAAAGAGTTTGAAGCCATATGGACACATTGTTGTGCTATTTTCCAGTGAACAGAAGTAACTGTAGTGTCTGTACTATGGGACAAGAGCGCATCCCTTAGTGCTCATTTCCTAAAAGCTTTGGACACTGCACTCTGCATGAAATGGAGCACACAGGTCTGCTACTATTTGCACAATGCCTCACACAGTGGGCAAAGTGCAAAATAAATGGGAAATTATAGCCTTTGTTTTGCAATTTTCCCACTGCCTGGGCACTATAGATGAAGCCTATAATCTATAATCAACACATAATTAAAAAAACTTCAATCCAAAGGGGTCGATTCACAATATTCCATAAAGTTATTGAAGAATTTGTATTCTTATTCTTTATCTATACAGCACTGACTTGGTAAACAGTGCTTTATAGAAATTGTTACCTTTCATATCTCTCCCAGTTTCAATGGACCTTATAATGTAAGGTCTCTATCACATCCACATACACTTGTCAATGTCAATTAACTTTAGTGCTCCCAAACCCTTCATCTTTCAAACTCCTTTTTAACCTCCATCCATAGTTCATTTTTTTCAAGCTTTTCATTAAACAGGCTATGTTTTCATTCATCCTTATTTTGCAGAACTTAATATATAAGTGCTTTTAAGAAAATATATTAATACTAAAACTATTGCCTGTGATAAATAGCTAACTACCATATATAAATAGCTAACTACCATATATAAATAGCTAACTACCATATGTAAATAGCTAACTGCCATATTTTACTTCCTGTCTCAGTTCCATGCAGTGCAACGGACCTCAATATGCAATATAACTGCAATGATAACAATGCAGAGCTCTCCTGGAAAGCATCTCTTGGAGCGTTGGGATACACAGCTACTGTCAGCACTCAAGACATGGAAAACGTGAACTGCAGCACAAGAGAAACAAGTTGTATTGTCTATGGGATAAAATGTGGGCAGATATACACTATGACTGTGGAAAGCTTTGGTGTAAATTGCAACAACAATGTCACCTCAACAGTGACCTTTCCAACAGGTAAAGTATCTGAGAGATGTTTCCCCACACACAGGTGTCTTCTCATGAAAAAAACATTCTATAATAAATAATTCTCTGTTTAATAATCAATGCTAATGAATTTATATTTCAGCTCCCTGTGTCCCTGAGCAGCAGCCCCCACAGTTCACTTGTGATACCAACACAGCATCATTGTCTTGGGGTAGAACACTAGGAGCAGCAAGATATATCTCCAATGTCACTGCTCCAAATGTGGAGACACTCACCTGCGACACCAGCGACATGACTTGTAATATTACAGATTTCCATTGTGGGCAGGTATACACCGCAATTGTCTCAGGCATCAACACTCAGTGCAGAAGTCTAGAAAGTCTCCCTACTACAATCACAACTGGTAAGATATCATCTGCCTTTAGGCTATTTGTAGTTTATATACATTTTATTGTTAAATTCTGTTGAAGAATTCAACCAGAGTAATGTTCACTAGCAATTTTCATTTCCAATTTGCCATTTCCATGCATTTTGATTTTCATAAGCTGGAATTCTTTAGACTGATCAAAGTTTTTTAATGACTAGTTGCAGTGGGTTACTCTTATATTTATAATTTATCCATTCATTTGCATGCCCTGTAATTGCATGGATACTAAACTGTGCATGTGTATTTTTCATTACAGTTCCATGCCAGCCGCAGAATGTGACTGCTAAAATAGACTGCACTTCTTCTGTTGTCTCTGTGAGTTGGGATATTGCCCCAGGAGCTCTGAGATACTCAGCAACATTAAAGGCATCGGGAGGAGAGAAACTGATGTGTAACAGCACTGAACTTGGCTGTCAGGTGAAAAACCTGCAGTGTGGCCAGATGTATGCTGTAACTGTAACTGCTTTTAATGAATGGTGTCAGAGTGCATCCAGCTCTCCAATAGAGCTTGTATCAGGTGAGGAACATGTGCTTTGCATTTATAATATATAAAGCATAGCAATACACATCTAGGAATATATTAAAGTATGCTTAAAACATCTAGGCACATTTCTATTCTCTATTTCAGTGAACATCGCTAACTTTAGAGTTTTATTGTACAGGTGCTATCTTGCTTGTGACACATAAAGCTTATGATGCAATTGAGTCTGTGTATTTTCAAAAACAGGGGTTTTTAGTTACAAGTCATATTATTATAATTGGCATAGCACCACCCCATGTCAAGGTAAGCTTCATTTTATAGCCCACACTATTTACTACTTCCAGTCACATTTTTCACAGGCTGATACCTTCCTGCATGGTGTGAAGACACCACCACCTTACAATTCTCCTCATAGGGGATGAAGGATATTTATATAAAATTATGATATTTTATTTATAAAGCACAGTCATATTGCAGAGTGGATCTTATAATCGAAGACCACTATAGCATACCATACACAGAAGGCACAATTCCAGCTATGGCTTTTGTTATTGCCTCCCATCCCTTTTATTTTTTAAGCACTCTTACTTCCTGAATGCATTCTTCCAGTAGCCTTCAGTCCCCATGACACTCAGTATCACACAGTATTGGACATTCCACCACTCTGTAGAGTCAACAAGAGCTCACATCTACAGCCGGATGTATTTATTATTAATTCATAGCAGCTCCCTTAATCTAGTCTTTACTAGTGATGAGCGAAATTTTTCACCAGGTTTTACTGCGAAACTGGAGCACAATGGACACGATTTTCCTAAAATTACAATTTTAATTCAGCTGAATCATTTGTGGAGGAATCAGAATTTGTCTAAATCCAAAAATTATGGTTTTGCCACATGCCTAAATGTTAAATATTTTTTGCAATAAAATAGTCTTCTTCCCTGCTATAGCAATCCCCTGGTATTGTCACTCTCACTTAGTACCCAACTTTTTCAATTTACAACTCTATAAAAGCTTTTCTTTATGTAGGCCTTCCAACATCTCCAAAAATGCCATTTAAACAGGCATTTTACTTCTATTCAGCCCAAATCCCCTTACACCAACCTTACCTTTTATTGGACTAGACCAGGGATCCCCAAATTCTGAACCTGTGAGCAACATTTAGAAGTAAAAGGAGTTGGGGATCAACACAAGCATGAAGAATGTTTTTGGGGTGCCATATAAGTGCTGTGATTGGCCATTTGGTAGCCCCTATGTAAATTGTCAGCCTACATTTAGGTTTTGTTTGGCAGTACACCTGGTTTTTATACAACCAAAACGTGCCTCCAAGCCTGGAATTCAAAAATAAGCACCTGCTTTGAGGTCCCTGGGAGCAACATCCAAGGGATCTGGAGAGCAACATGTTGCTCACGAGCTACTGGTTGGGAATCACTGGACAAGACATTTCACCTCATATCCTTATTGTGGTTTTCCTGTGTGCACCCTTAATAGCAGAGACAATTTATGTCTTTCAACTCTTCATTTTTTAGTTTTTGTATTTCTTTAACATACCCAGGTTTACCCAGGTATGTGGGATCCGTTACCCGGAAACCCATTATCCAGAAAGCTGCGAATTACAAATATATAAAACCATCTCAATCCAAATAATACAATTTTTTAAAAATGATTTCCTTTTTCTCTGTAATAATAAAACAGTACCTTGTACTTGATCCAAATTAAGATATAAATAATCCTTATTGGAAGCAAATCCAACCTATTGGGGTTAGTTTATGTTTACATGATTATCTAGTGCACTTAAGGTATGAAGATACAAATTATGGAAAGATCCATTATCTGGAAACCCCCAGGTCCCACGCAGTCTGTATAACAGGTCCCATACCTGTATTAATCATTTAAAGAAACTATTATAATAATGATACTGTCTTCTGGAGTAAAAAGCTGGTAACAACCTCCCTATTATGTCTATCTTCCTTTCCCAGATCCATGCAGTGCAACGGACCTCAAAATGCAATATAGCTGCAATGATAACAATGCAGAGCTCTCCTGGAAAGCATCTCTTGGAGCGTTGGGATACACAGCCACTGTCAGCACTCAAGACATGGAAAATGTGAACTGCAGCACAAGAGAAATCTACTGTATTGTCGATGGGATAAAATGTGGGCAGATATACACTATGACTGTGGAAACCTTTGGTATAAATTGCAACAACAATGTCACCTCAACAGTGACCTTTCCAACAGGTACAGTATCTGAGAGATGTTTCCCTACACACAGGTGTTTTCCTGAAGTTCTTCTCAGGAAAACATTCTATAATAAATAATTCTCTGTTCAATAATCAATGCTAATGGATTTATATTTCAGCTCCCTGTGTCCCTGAGCAGCAGCCCTCACAGTTCAGTTGTGATACCAACACAGCATCATTGTCTTGGGGTAGAACACTAGGAGCAGCAAGATATATCTCCAATGTCACTGCTCCAAATGTGGAGACACTCACCTGCGAGACCAGCGACATGACTTGTAATATTACAGATTTCCATTGTGGGCAGGTATACACCGCAATTGTCTCAGGCATCAACACTCAGTGCAGAAGTCTAGAAAGTCTCCCCACTACAATCACAACTGGTAAGATAACATCTGCCTTTTGGCTATTTGTATATACAGTTTTATTGCCACATTTAAAGTATCCAGTAGGAAACAATAACAATTTTATTTTCATTGATCCAATTTACTTATACCTATAATAGAGTTTCTTTTATTCCTTATGTTTCCGTACCCATATGTTCACTGATTGCTTGGATACTAAACAGTGTGTGTGTGTTTATCATTACAGTTCCATGCCAGCCGCAGAATGTGACTGCTAAAATAGACTGCACTTCTTCTGTTGCCTCTGTGAGTTGGGATGTTGCCCCAGGAGCCCTGAGATACTCAGCAACATTAAAGGCATCTGGAGGAGAGAAACTGATGTGTAACAGCACTGAACTTGGCTGTCAGGTGAAAAACCTGCAGTGTGGACAGATTTATGCTGTAACTGTAACTGCTTTTAATGAATGGTGTCAGAGTGCATCCAGCTCTCCAATAGAACTTTTATCAGGTGAGCAACAAGTACCGTGAACAGGATTTACAGTTAAGTAAGAAGAAGAGAGAGAGCAAGAGAAAAGGGGAGAGTGAGAGATTTTGAAGTCATCTGGACAGATTTCTGTTTTCTTTTCAAAAAAAGGGAGGAAAAAAACCCAATATAGTGTAGTTAATTAGTTTACTGACTCATAATAATATATTTAAAGAGAAAAAATCTTTTGTGGGACTCTTGTTGTTTTGTGAATTCTTAATCAATGAATCAATGAATAATTTTCCCCTACAAAAGATACACAGAAATCCATATTTTGTACCTTGTACTCTTTTCCAAATTTGCAATAACCAGACCCCCATTTCTTTTTCATGTTTGCAGTTTCAGTTCTCCATATGTTGACAAACTAAGAGGGTTATTTTTTAAAATCCGGAAATTTCTTACTATTTTCTTAAAACCACTTCAACCAAAATCCCATGCACATCATGAAAAAATCTAGTGTGGGAAAACACTCGGTAAAATTGTGAAAAAATCCAGATCGTGCGATTTTTCGGATTTCACACCGGAAAATTTAAATGTTTTCACATTATCTCCCAAAAACCACTTATTAATCGGATTATTGTATGAAACCCAGAGCAGATCATGATATCTCCCAATGGTAAACAGGACATCTGCCACTGACTTCTACATGACCTTGGCAGGTTCGAGATGGAGTACCTTTTTTATTTGGCCTTTTAACAGCATCGTGATTTAATAAATCGTGAAAAATGTGATTTTCTTTTTCTACGTAAAGATTGTGTTTTCCCCTTTAAAAATCCGACCAGAAAAAAATAAATAATAAAATTAAAAATAAAATTAATAAATAACCCCAAATTGTTTCCAAATTCTCTATATTATTACTGCCTACTTTTATAACTAAAACATTTATTTTTCCACACACAGTACCTTGTGTGCCCACTGAAGTCCATCCTGAGGTCAGCTGTGAATCTAACATAGCCACTGTGCAATGGGCTGTAGCCAAAGGAGCTGTGAATTACACTGTAACGGTTACTGGGCCACTTACAGAGAGATATCAATGTCAAACAGCCAACACCTCATGCAGTTTCTCCCAGCTTTCATGTGGTTTGGAATACAACGCATCAGTTGTTGCTGTGGGACACACATGTAGCAGTGACAAAAGTGCCGGGGCTTTATTTCATACTGGTAAGTGTATATCCGTATTATTCAATTAACTCCCACCCCCCCCAAACTGCTTTAGAAAGACATAAAATGGTGAAATATGAAACTTTAAACATCAATATTGGGAAAATGGTCACAGATAGAAAATAGAAAGTACATTTAAAAAGTCTTTATTTCTGGTGAACGACCTGAAAACAATTGAACTGAAAAAAGTGTTGGAAGGTGAACAACCCCTTTAAAAATGCTTTAGAATGTCGAGTTCTGCTCAACACAGTACTATGATATAAGCCACATATTAAATTATTCAAAATGATCATACAATAAAAAAAAAATTGTGAAAAAGCGGGATGTTAAACCTGTGGAACCATACATGCCCAGAATCCACAAGAGCTTGCAGTTATCAGAACTGTATGAAGCATTAAGCTGGGCAAGATTTATAAAGAAATGTATAATTAAATCAAGATCATGGATTTTGAAGGCAATAAATAATGGGTGTGTTTTTCTTGCCCTCTCTACTGAATTGATCATGGCTGAGTTGTTTTTTTTTTACTAAATCTTTAAAGAAAAATAAAGCTAAAATAAAGCCTAGAACATGCATTTAATAGTAGAACGTCTCTTGCTTTAGGAAATATCAAACTGCTCTAATGATATTTAGGTGTTTGTCAGATATTTGTTGCAAATGCAGTACCTATGAACTTGCTTGAATCAATGTGCAATATAGAGGATTTACTATGTACAATCCCTTTTCTATACAGTGCCCTGTGTCCCCAGTGCTGTACAGGCAGGTGTCAACTGTGATTCTAATTTAATAACCGTGACTTGGAATTCATCCCTTGGAGCCCTGAATTACTCTACAGTAATAACGGGTCCTGCTGGAGATGCACATGTCTGCCAAGAGGTGAACACAATGTGTAGCTTTTCCAACCTCTCCTGTGGTTTGGAGTACAACACCACTGTCTCTGCAAATGGATATACATGTAGCAGCCATCCCAGTGCCATTGCAACAATTCACACCGGTCAGTATTCACAAAATGCATTTAATATATAAATGGATAATCCTAACAAACAATTATAATAGCATAACATCTTAGATTCAAATTTAAGATAACTAGGGTGCGGTTGTAACTGAAGAATCATCCGTAGTTATTTTAAAACAGCAAAACCACTAGAAAACTTTCTGTTCCTGTTAAATTGTTAAATTGCTGCCATCATGATTACAAACAAAGGACATACCTTATATACTCGAGTATAAGTCGAGTTTTTCAGCCCCCAAAATATGCTGAAAAACTCTACCTTGGCTTATATTTGGGTCAAGAGCAAAAACGGTCGCCGGCGCCTAAGAATAGTCACCGGCGCCTAAGAATAGTCACCCGCATCTAAGAACAGTCGCCCGCGCCTAAGAATAGTCGCCCGCGCCTGAGAATAGTAGTCGGCGCCTAAGAATAGTCGCCAGTGCCTAAGAATAGTCTTCAAGAATATTCGCCGGCGTCCAAGAATGGTCGCCGGCATCTCCAATGGGAGCAGAAAACCTCAATTTTTTGATTGAAACTTACCAGAAGCTGCTGCATTTCTCACCCTAGGCTTATAGTCGAGTCAATAAGCTTTCCCAGTTTTTGGAGGTAAAATTAGGTACCTCGGCTTATACTCGGGACGGCTTATACTCGAGTATATACGGTACTAATTTCCTAATAACAACCTTTGAATGTACTGCCACCTTCTATCTAGTTCCATGCAGACCAGAGGACCTCAATATGCAATATAACTGCAATGATAACAATGCGAAGCTCTCCTGGAAAGCAGCTGTTGAAGCGTTGGGATACACAGCTACTGTCAGCACTCAAGACATGGAAAATGTGAACTGCAGCACAAGAGAGACAAGCTGTATTGTCTATGGGATAAAATGTGGGCAGATATACACTATGACTGTGGAAACCTTTGGTTTAAATTGCAACAACATTGTCACCTCAACAGTGACATTTCCAACAGGTACAGTATGTGAGAGATGCTTCCCGATACAAAAGTTCAACCAAACTTTTTTAGGAAGAAACCATTTGGTAATAAATATATACTTTTACTAATCAATGCTAATGAATTGATTTCTAGCTCCCTGTGTCCCTGAGCAGCAACCCTCACAGTTCAGTTGTGATACCAACACAGCATCATTGTCTTGGGGCAGAACACTAGGAGCAGCAAGATATATCTCCAATGTCACTGCTCCAAATGTGGAGACACTCACCTGCGAGACCAGCGACATGACTTGTAATATTACAGATTTCCATTGTGGGCAGGTATACACCGCAATTGTCTCAGGCATCAACCCTCAGTGCAGAAGTCTAGAAAGTCTCCCTACTACAATCACAACTGGTAAGATAACATCTGCATTTGGGCTATTTGTAATTTGTATACTGTTTTTGTGTATAAAGGAAATATATGAGTAAAGTACCCAGTGGCAACCAATAAGAATTTAGTTTTCAATCATTGAATTTCCAATCTGAGTAGTTGCTATTGGTAACTCTTGTTTATGAATTCTCATAAAACATACATATATGTCATACCCAATGGCAACATGGATACTAAACAGTGTGTGTGTGTTTATCATTACAGTTCCATGCCAGCCGCAGAATGTGACTGCTAAAATAGACTGCACTTCTTCTGTTGCCTCTGTGAGTTGGGATGTTGCCCCAGGAGCCCTGAGATACTCAGCAACATTAAAGGCATTGGGAGGAGAGAAACTGATGTGTAACAGCACTGAACTTGGCTGTCAGGTGAAAAACCTGCAGTGTGGACAGATTTATGCTGTAACTGTAACTGCTTTTAATGAATGGTGTCAGAGTGCATCCAGCTCTCCAATAGAACTTGAATCAGGTAATAATTATGTACTTGAGATTCTGTCTTTAGAGATATATTAGAAAGAGTTTGAAGCCATATGGACACATTGTTGTGCTATTTTCCAGTGAACAGAAGTAACTGTAGTGTCTGTACTATGGGACAAGAGCGCATCCCTTAGTGCTCATTTCCTAAAAACTTTGGACACTGCACTCTGCATGAAATGGAGCACACAGGTCTGCTACTATTTGCACAATGTCTCACACAGTGGGCAAAGTGCAAAATAAATGGGAAATTATAGCCTTTGTTTTGCAATTTTCCCACTGCCTGGGCACTATAGATGAAGCCTATAATCTATAATCAACACATAATTAAAAAAACTTCAATCCAAAGGGGTCGATTCACAATATTCCATAAAGTTATTGAAGAATTTGTATTCTTATTCTTTATCTATACAGCACTGACTTGGTAAACAGTGCTTTATAGAAATTGTTACCTTTCATATCTCTCCCAGTTCCAATGGACCTTATAATGTAAGGTCTCTATCACATCCACATACACTTGTCAATGTCAATTAACTTTAGTGCTCCCAAACCCTTCATCTTTCAAACTCCTTTTTAACCTCCATCCATAGTTAATTTTTTTCAAGCTTTTCATTAAACAGGCTATGTTTTCATTCATCCTTATTTTGCAGAACTTAATATATAAGTGCTTTTAAGAAAATATATTAATACTAAAACTATTGCCTGTGATAAATAGCTAACTACCATATATAAATAGCTAACTACCATCTGTAAATAGCTAACTGCCATATTTTACTTCCTGTCTCAGTTCCATGCAGTGCAACGGACCTCAATATGCAATATAACTGCAATGATAACAATGCAGAGCTCTCCTGGAAAGCATCTCTTGGAGCGTTGGGATACACAGCTACTGTCAGCACTCAAGACATGGAAAATGTGAACTGCAGCACAAGAGAAACAAGTTGTATTGTCTATGGGATAAAATGTGGGCAGATATACACTATGACTGTGGAAAGCTTTGGTGTAAATTGCAACAACAATGTCACCTCAACAGTGACCTTTCCAACAGGTACAGTATCTGAGAGATGTTTCCCCACACACAGGTGTCTTCTCATGAAAAAAACATTCTATAATAAATAATTCTCTGTTTACTAATCAATGCTAATGAATTTATATTTCAGCTCCCTGTGTCCCTGAGCAGCAGCCCCCACAGTTCACTTGTGATACCAACACAGCATCATTGTCTTGGGGTAGAACACTAGGAGCAGCAAGATATATCTCCAATGTCACTGCTCCAAATGTGGAGACACTCACCTGCGAGACCAGCGACATGACTTGTAATATTACAGATTTCCATTGTGGGCAGGTATACACCGCAATTGTCTCAGGCATCAACACTCAGTGCAGAAGTCTAAAAAGTCTCCCTACTACAATCACAACTGGTAAGATATCATCTGCCTTTAGGCTATTTGTAGTTTATATACATTTTATTGTTAAATTCTGTTGAAGAATTCACAACCTTGGGTTGAACCCTCAACCAGAGTAATGTTCACTAGCAATTTTCATTTCCAATTTGCCATTTCCATGCATTTTGATTTTCATAAGCTGGAATTCTTTAGAATGATCAAAGTTTTTTAATGACTAGTTGCAGTGGGTTACTCTTATATTTATAATTTATCCATTCATTTGCATGCCCTGTAATTGCATGGATACTAAACTGTGCATGTGTGTTTTTCATTACAGTTCCATGCCAGCCACAGAACGTGACTGCTAAAATAGACTGCACTTCTTCTGTTGTCTCTGTGAGTTGGGATATTGCCCCAGGAGCTCTGAGATACTCAGCAATATTAAAGGCATCGGGAGGAGAGAAACTGATGTGTAACAGCACTGAACTTGGCTGTCAGGTGAAAAACCTGCAGTGTGGCCAGATTTATGCTGTAACTGTAACTGCTTTTAATGAATGGTGCCAGAGTGCATCCAGCTCTCCAATAGAGCTTGTATCAGGTGAGGAACTTGCGCTTTGCATTTATAATATATAAACCATAGCAATACACATCTAGGAATATATTAAAGTATGCTTAAAATATCTAGGCACATTTTTGTGATCTATTCCAGTGAACATAGCTAACTTTAGAGTTTTGTTGTACAGGTGCTATCTTGCTTGTGACACATAAAGCTTATGATGCAATTGAGTCTGTGTATTTTCAAAAACAGGGGTTTTTAGTTACAAGGTCATGATTATAAAATTGGCATGGCACTGCCCCATGTCAAACCATTTGTGTTGGTTTGTTGTCTTTTTTTCAGCACTGTGTAATATGCTGATAGTTTAAAAAAAAAACAACCAATAATAATTCATAGACTTCCACATATCCCTAAGTCTCTCATGTGAATACGACGTCTACATTCAACTACGCGCCTGTAATCAAATGAGTTCACTGCTTACGCAGGGGTTGTGGAGCACAATGGACAAGATTTTCCTAAAATTAGAATTCCAATTCAGCTGAATCATTTGTGGAGGAATCAGAATTTGTCTAAATCCAAAAATTATGGTTTTGCCGCATGCCTAAATGTCAAATATTTTTGCAATAAAATAGTCTTCTTCCCTGCTATAGCAATCCCCTGGTATTGTCACTCTCACTTAGTACCCAACTTTTTCAATTTACAACTCTATAAAAGCTTTTCTTTAGGTAGGCCTTCCAACATCTCCAAAAATGCCATTTAAACAGGCATTTTGCTTCTATTCAGCCCAAATCTCCTTACACCAACCTTGCCTTTTATTGGACTAGACCAGGGATCCCCAAATTCTGAACCTGTGAGCAACATTTAGAAGTAAAAGGAGTTGGGGAGCAACACAAGCATGAAAAATGTTTTTGGGTTGCCATATAAGTGCTGTGATTGGCCATTTGGTAGCCCCTATGTAAATTGTCAACCTACATTGAGGCTCTGTTTGGCAGTTTACCTGGTTTTTATACAACGAAAAATTGCCTCCAAGCCTGGAATTCAAAAATAAGCACCTGCTTTGAGGCCCCTGAGAGCAACACCCAAGGGATTGGAGAGCAACATGTTGCTCACGAGCTACTGGTTGGGGATCACTGGACAAGACATTTCACCTCATATCCTTATTGTGCTTTTCCTGTGTGCACCCTTAATAGCAGAGACAATTTATGTCTTTCAACTCTTCATTTTTTAGTTTTTGTATTTGTTTAACATACCCAGGTTTACCCAGGTATGTGGGATCCGTTACCCGGAAACCCATTATCCAGAAAGCTGCGAATTACAAAAAAAAAACCCCATCTCCCATAGACTCCATTCAATCCAAATAAAACAATTTTTTAAAAATGATTTCCTTTTTCTCTGTAATAATAAAACAATACCTTGTACTTGATCCAAATTAAGATATAAATAATCCTAATTGGAAGCAAATCCAACCTATTGGGTTATTTTATGTATACATGATTATCTAGTGCACTTAAGGTATGAAGATACAAATTATGGAAAGATCCATTATCTGGAAACCCCCAGGTCCCACGCAGTCTGGATAACAGGTCCCATACCTGTATTAATCATTTAAAGAAACTATTATAATAATGATACTGTCTTCTGGAGTAAAAAGCTGGTAACAACCTCCCTATTATGTCTATCTTCCTTTCCCAGATCCATGCAGTGCAACGGACCTCAAAATGCAATATAACTGCAATGATAACAATGCAGAGCTCTCCTGGAAAGCATCTCTTGGAGCGTTGGGATACACAGCCACTGTCAGCACTCAAGACATGGAAAATGTGAACTGCAGCACAAGAGAAATCAACTGTATTGTCTATGGGATAAAATGTGGGCAGATATACACTATGACTGTGGAAAGCTTTGGTATAAATTGCAACAACAATGTCACCTCAACAGTGACCTTTCCAACAGGTACAGTATCTGAGAGATGTTTCCCCACACACAGGTGTTTTCCTGAAGTTCTTCTCAGGAAAACATTCTATAATAAATAATTCTCTGTTCAATAATCAATGCTAATGGATTTATATTTCAGCTCCCTGTGTCCCTGAGCAGCAACCCTCACAGTTCAGTTGTGATACCAACACAGCATCATTGTCTTGGGGTAGAACACTAGGAGCAGCAAGATATATCTCCAATGTCACTGCTCCAAATGTGGAGACACTCACCTGCGAGACCAGCGACATGACTTGTAATATTACAGATTTCCATTGTGGGCAGGTATACACCGCAATTGTCTCAGGCATCAACCCTCAGTGCAGAAGTCTAGAAAGTCTCCCTACTACAATCACAACTGGTAAGATAACATCTTCCTTTTGGCTATTTGCCTTTTCCATACAGTTTTATTGCCACATTCAGTGGTGGGAACTATGGGTTACTAGTGTAGTTTTGAAATTCTCCCTTACATTTCCATACCCAGTGACTGCTTGGATACTAAACTGTGTGTGTGTGTTTATCATTATAGTTCCATGCCAGCCGCAGAATGTGACTGCTAAAATAGACTGCACTTCTTCTGTTGCCTCTGTGAGTTGGGATGTTGCCCCAGGAGCTCTGAGATACTCAGCAACATTAAAGGCATCTGGAGGAGAGAAACTGATGTGTAACAGCACTGAACTTGGCTGTCAGGTGAAGAACCTGCAGTGTGGACAGATTTATGTTGTAACTGTAACTGCTTTTAATGAATGGTGTCAGAGTGCATCCAGCTCTCCAATAGAGCTTGAATCAGGTGAGCAACAGTTACTTTTAAGTCACATTTAGGTGCCTGGGTGATGTTATCTTTCATCTGACACTGCAAGGCAACAGTCCTAACTACTATACCACATGCCTTCCATGTATTGGGGAAAACAATTTTGGATATGAAAAATGGTGGTGTTTGGGGCCAAGGGCATTAGACTGCAGAAATGAATTTCTCTAAGAATTATATTTGGTTTGGGAGCCAAGCCCTGACTGTATTATTATTGTTATGAATCCTCTCTATGATAAATGGCTCTTTATGTTTGGGCCACATTCCCATTGTATTTTATTGTCTGGGAACTATACCAGCAGGCTAAGACTTACTGTATATCATGACTGGTAGTTTGTTGCCCCAACAAGAGATTAATATGATAAACAGGAAGAGATTAAAGACTAATGTCACATGCAGCATTTTCGTATATTGTATGGTTTATATCTCTTAAAGTGATACTGACACAAAAAATGTTATTTCAAAATATTAATCGACACGAAAAGTTACCTATAGGTCATGTTGATCGTTTTTCGCTGATAATTCTGCTTTTGTAAGTAATTGTCACTTGAAGTTCCTAAACCTGACTGTTTTGTCAACCTGACTGTCACTTCTCAACTTCTAATGAGTTTCTAATGCTAACAGACTACTGCTGCACAGATATGGCAGCCCCCTCATAGGGAAAAAAGGGGGTACGCTAGGTAATGTAAAAGCATCCGGCAGATACTTTTATGCCAAAATAATAAACAGCATTGAAAGATAATGTTATGATAGATATTAAAAAAATTATTTTCTGTGGTCAGTATCTCTTTAAAGGAGAAGGAAAGGCTTTGTGCACTTGGAGGTGCCAAATGTTAGGCCGCCCCAAATTGTATTGACTTACTTCAAAGCCCGGTCCGGTGCTCCTATCAGCAGAGAACTGCACCGGCCCAGGGTTATTCCAGTGAGCCCTACGGAGCGATCCACTTCTGTCTTCCTCTTTCTTGACGCAGCTGCACATGCGCAGTAGAACGAGAAGCCGAACATTAACTAAAAAGTCAGCTATTTTGTTCAACTGCGCATGCGTCGGCCCGGGAAAGTGAATCTCTCCGTGGTGCTCATTGGTATAACCAAGGTTCGGTGTTTCAGATAAGTAAATACAATCACTTGGGGGTGCCTAACATTTGGCACCCCAAGTGCACAAAGCCTTTCCTTCTCCTTTAAGTGTTGGGAAAATTATAATTTACTTTCGTTATAATTCAAATTATAGTATTTTTGTTCTTGCTTAGGACTTTATTCCTTGGCTTCGCCCCCTTGCATTCATCAAAAACCAACATTCTTCTTATCTGTAATGAGTAAAAATCTAGAGTATGTGTATTATACACTATCAACTCTCAATAGTCTTCTCTCTGAAAGAGACCACTGTTATCATAGTAAAATGTTCCACTATTTATAATCCCATCTCGGAATTAGCTTTCAGACAAAGGACCCTTGACTTCTCTAATTTTAGAGTGCAATTCTCTATAGTACGCTCAGTAGCAATGCTGCCAGATTACATTATTAAATCATATTGTTTCACGAAAATGTCCCAAGCACTCCATTGTGTTCTGGCCCTGTTCTTGTGTTTAGTCATTTTGGATGGCAGAGCTATTATTTGCTCAGTTCAGTTTATTTTTCTGGCCAGCTGATGTCCCAGGAAATTCTAAGACCATCTGGACGGTTGTCATATTTCAAGGGCTTTTTTAAACCTTTTTTCCTCCCCTCCTTTTAGATTTTATTGTTCTTCTTTTCCATTTTGTTTATACTGATTGATTGCTTTTATAAATCCATACTATAATTTATTATGGGACTGAAAGGCTAAAGATAATATTTACTATTTGCATTGATCCATGCAGTGCCCTGTGTACCCACCCAAGTGCTGGCTGACATAAGCTGTGAATCTAATGTAGTTAATGTGTCTTGGGCCGCAACCCCAGGAGCCATGAACTTTACTGCAACAATATCTGGGCCCCAAGGGCAACAGTTCATCCTCCATGCACTGAACAGAGCGTGTACTTTCCCACGGCTCTCCTGCGGTACTGAGTACAATGCCACAATTGTTGCACTGGGAAACACATGCAGCAGTGCCTCCAGCCAGCCCATTAGTGTACAAACAGGTAAGTGCCTACTTTACATAACATTACATGAATTATTAACATAGACCCATCATGAAAGTTAGTGAATTCAACCAGTGTCATTGTAACGTCACCTGTTTGTGTAGACCATCCCTGACTACAGTTACCAAACCTTGGCTTCCCATCTAAAGCCAAGGATCTGAATATCCTCATTACACCTGTAACTATGATTCTAATATGACAATAGTTCACATTGATAAATATGATGAACAAGAAGTTCACCTTCCAGTAAAATTTTTCATATTTTGAACACACAAGTGTTCTATTCTGTTTGCTCTTATTTGTCCTTCTTCTTTTTATTGCTTGGTCATTCATTCTACCACTAGAAAAAATACATGCCACCAAGTTGTTTGAAGAACAAACTGATGTATAACAAAATTAAACTCTGAACTCTATCTGAAATCTACAGCTATAAAAAATGAGAACCATAAGACATAAGAGATTAGCTACATCATGCTATAAGGCAAACTTCCAAGCTTGCACTAAAGTAAATTTACTTCTTAGCCAAAGCCATGGTGCTGCACAAACACATATGAGACTAAGTGGGTTATTTACTAAAATCCGAAAAATGTCTCACTCTTTTCTAAAACCACTTTAACCAAACTCCAGTGCATATTTTTACTGTATTTATCAATAAACGTACTCAATAAAATCTGGTGCAGGAAAAGACATCCAAATTGCCTGATTTTTCAGATTATCGCCCAAAAACCACAAATGTGGTTCGTATTATTGTATGAACCCCACTGCAGATCATGATATTTTCCAACTGTAAACAGGGGGCATCTGCCATTGACTTCTAGATGACCTTCGTAATACTTTTTTTATTCTGACTTTTAGCAGCATCGAGATTTAATACATTTTGAGAAATTCAATTTGTTTCTAATAAAAATGGTGTTTTTCCCCTTTAAAATTCAGACTAGATAAAAACTGAATTTAATAAAAAAAATCCCCTAAGTGCCACAGAGTAATAAGAAATGAAAGGAAAGATCAATATTAAGCTAGACCAGGAACTTTTTAATAGCAAGGGGGTGCAGCAAGATACCCATAAAGGAGAACTGAAGCTTAACTAAAGAGGTAGTGCAGAAATGCTGTACATTATATTTTGGGCTTCTGTACCAGCCCAAGACAACCACAGCCCTACAGCAGGGAAGATCTGTGCCCAAAAAGATGCCCAGTAGCTCCCCATCTTGACTGACTCAAAATATACAGGATGCATAGAATATACATGTCACAGTATAAAGATGATTAGTAATTCATTCAGATAATTATTACCTGGCAGCACAGAAACCAGTGCAATTAGCATCAGAATGCAATAATCAGCCCTGTAGCATCATCTTAAATTACAGACAAACCTCATTTTCTGCTGGATAATTTGCAACGACCCCTAAGTTTAGGGCAGCAACAGCTGATCAGAGCCCACTGAGCATGTGAGTGTCACAGAAACTTTCCAAGATGGTGACCCCCTGTGACAAGTCTGAAGTCCTGGATCATTGCTGCTATTGAGAAACTGAAACTTTAGGCTGGTGCAATACGTTTAGCATATAAAATATGTAGGGATGCTCTGAATCCAGGATTCGGCCACGATTCAACCTTTTTCATCAGGATTCTGTGTGGCCAAACCGAATCCGAAACCTAATTAGCATATGCAAATTAGGGGCAGAGAGGGAAATCGCATGACTTTTTGTCACAAATCAAGGAAGTAAAAATGTTTCCCCCTTCACACCCTTAATTTGCATATGCAAATTAGGATTCGGATTCACTTCGGTATTCGGCTGAATCTTTCGCAAAGGATTCGGGGGTTCGGCTGAATCCAAAATAGAGGATTCGGTGCATCCCTAAAAATGTGGCATTTTTAGGATTTAGTTCTCCTTTAAAGAGAAACCGTTTTTTGCCGTGCTATATTTAACTGCAACACTTGCTTGTATTTCAGTGCCATGCCAACCTAGGAATGTAAGTGCACAAATGATTTGCAGCCGCTCTGTGGCTAGTGTTACCTGGCATGAAACTGCTGGAGCCTTAAGGTATTCGTCCACGTTAACATCATCTAGAGGAGTGGAGTTCACATGCAACAGCACCGAGCTGGGATGTGAAGTCAGCAGCCTTCAATGTGGAGAAGCATACACAGTGATAGTGAGCGCTATTAATAATGAGTGTGAGGGCACTCCTAGTCTTCCAGCAGAATTACTCTCAGGTGAGAGAAACATATGTATATACACTTGAGCTACTTATAGTATTATTATTATCCTTTATTTATATAGTGTCGATACATTCCACAGCAAAGGGATTCACATCAGTCCCTGTGAAGCTTACAATCTAATCTCTATCACATTCACACACACTATGGTGATTTTTTTTTTATCAGGAGCCAATTGACCTGCCTGTATATACTTGAAGTATGGAAGGAAACTGAGAATTCAGACTAGTTCAGGACAAGGTTGATTTGAAATGTAGATTTTCTGCTATATAGGAAGGGACTATGCCCAAAAGAGAGAGAAATTAGCTTTATAGCTATATAACAGGTGCACAATGTTTTGCCCTTTTTGCACAAAGACTTTAACTAAGTTGTGGAAGGGAGTGAGTAGCCATGAAAGTGATCTAGATGGCTGAGTGGGCAAGATGCAGTCAGGCATGTTTCCTATTTAAAATGGTTGACTAACTGGTGTGGAATGAAGAATGACACACTGTAGCAGTGACACGGAGAGGACTCTTCAATGAAGCATATGGGATTCTATTCAACTACTGGTTTAGGTTCTATTAATAGTGGAATAAACAAAAGGTGACAATGCAATTAGGTTAAAAAAAAACTACGGGTAAAAGAAGATATTATACAAGAACATTGGCCACCTGGCTGATATGACATTTTATGTTGTTTGGTGCAGTGCCCTGTGTGCCCAGCCATGTCCAGGCGACAGTCAGCTGCGAGGCGAACGCGACCATCTTGTCTTGGGCAGCAGCTGAGGGAGCTGTTAATTACATTGGCTTATTAAGTGGCCCACATGGAGATGAGTATGAATGTCAAGAAGTCGGCACATCGTGTAATTTTACCCAGCTTTCCTGCGGCTTGGAATATAATGCTACTGTTTTTGCAGTCGGACATTCGTGTAGCAGTAGTTACAGTGAAGCCGTTGCCGTATATACAGGTAAGTGCAGTGCATACTGAGTTTTATCAACAACTCATATTTACTGTTTTTACCTTTATCTTATTTTCAGTTGAATGCAGTGTTTATCTGTTTAACATGTAATAGGAGTCTGTTTTTCAGCATAGGTAGACAATAATAACGATTTACTATGGCTTAACCTCCCCAAAGCTGAAACCAACTGCTCTATATTCAATTACCTGTATATAAGTTCTCCAATTGGAAGATTTTTATTGGAAGCTTCCCCAAACATAAATCTCGTTCTCTAACCCTGTATTCCAGGTCTGTTAGTAGCTGGTGTCTCTGTGTAACATAGGCTTAGTCGTCAGAGCAGGGAGTGCAGAAAATATAAACAGACAGAAAAACGCTGCTTTTAATGGCAATTATATATCTTTACATGACTTTAATACCATAACAAATGTTCAGTTAATGTATATTGTAACGTTGCTTGTTTTTTTTACAACTTAACAAACAACAATTTTTGAGTGGGGAATAACTTTAAGCTTATTAGTAACACTAGACTTAGTAATGCCTTAGCTTTTCAGCCAATATAATTGAATTATAACTGCCTGTGCACATAGGGTCAGATCTATTGGTGATTCTGGGGCTGCAGAGCCATGTGCTTGGGCCGAATCCCTGGACCAAATTCAGAATTTTTTTCTTGAGCCCCTGGAAATGCAGCTAACCCCTTGCATACACACAAAATAATTGTCACTTCTGGAATGTTTTTAAAAGTTGGGTTGAGCATTGGGGTGCTGCACAATGTAAGTTTCACATGGTGATCCAAAAGAGCAGAACTGGTGAACTGATTTTTATATTTTATGAAAGTCTGTGCTACTATAAAATTCTGTGTAGGATACAGGTAGTGATCACAGAAAAGTATATACAATGATAAAACTGTTTCTAGATAAGACCTGGATTCCATTATTCATGCCATTTCTCTTTTACCGTTTTAGCTCCCTGTGTTGCAAATAACTTACATACGCAATACAAGTGTGGAGACAACCATGCCGAACTCTCTTGGGGAGCAACTCTTGGAGCACTGATGTACATTGCCTCTGTCACTTCACAAGATGGGGAGACTTTGTACTGTAACTCAACAACAACAAGCTGTGTAGTGAGCAATATACAGTGTGGCAAGAAATACAATATGGCTGTGGAGACCTTTGGTAAAACTTGCAGAAGTAAAGCCTCTGTTGCAGGGAGCTTCACAACAGGTACACAATGAACTTCACAGAATTACTTCAATTGGGGAGATAGGAAAGAAGGGTCAGATGTCCATGCTGAAACTGTATCGCATCAGGTTTCCCTAAATGTATCTCACCTTTCAAAAAAGGCACTAAGTTATTCCATAGCCCTGTATACTGTATATGGGCTGTCTTATTTACTAACTGGCTAAATAGTAAAAACATTTTCATGGTACAGATGATAGTTCTAAAAGTGTAGGGACTTATCAGTACTTGTTATATAAAACGAGTACTTAATTCAAAAGGGTTCTCGTTTACTTAAATACACAAATATGTCATTTTCTCCTTATTATAACTCTTACAGAACTAAATCCGTGGATTGGCCGATTTTAGATCAGGCACACATTTTCCAAGTTTTCCGATGTTGCCACTTCACACTTGGAACACAATTTATCTCATGTGACACTAGACATAATATAAGATGCATGGGTGAAGATGAATTGCATTAATGCATGGGGGGGCAATACTGGAACACATTGATGTGCCCTGTAAATTAAACTGAGATACAAAATGAATATATATATATATATATATATATATATATATATATATATATATATATATATATACATACAGTATACCCCTAACTGGTATTCTCCCAATCATGTGCCCACAGGACCTTTAGGTTGAGAATATAGCATGTATGTAGTTGAGATAAACCAAGGCAAATGTTTATTTAGCAGCTCCATAAGTTCACATGGGCCGACCGGAATCACAACTGACCAGGAACTTACTCCTAAAATAACAAGTTATTCACATACACTCTCAGGAAATCCTCTCACTATTCTTTAGTCACACACTCTCACACAGTGTGTCTGCCTGAAGCCTCCTGGACCCATGTCCTACATAAGTGCGCAGAGTGCTGTTAGCCATTTGAAGGGGCCTCCTCTCCCAATAACTCTCCCCCTTCCTCTCTGCAATGTCTCTATACTGTGCCCAAGCTTCCACCATACCACAGCCACAACAATCCCAGTAGACTGCCACTAGTCCCTATATGTTCTCTTCCCTACCTGTCACACAATCGCCCGGGCAGTACCCCAAATCTAAATTCCTCAGGACACAGGCTGGCTAGACCCTATTTAACTCCTATTTAGCTCCTAGAGAAAGCTCCTTACAATCACTACCTAACTGTCTATTCCTAGCAAGGGTCTGGAACCAACCTGGTCTGACTCAGTCTTGTCTGTTTCTCCTATGGATGGTGTCAGGCAAAAGAGGACGTGCCTCAGCAAGGAACTGCCTTATATAGGCTAGTATGGGGAATTCCCCCAAAGGCCAGCCTTAGGAAGGTGCTTTGTAAGGGTGTAAAAAAAACTTTTTAGACATATGTATCACAATTCTAACTGAATATTATATATTGCTTTTCTGGTTCACTTGTATTTTATAGGACCTTGTGTGCCTCAGAATTTCACTGCTGTAACTGACTGTGCGGACAACAGTGCAATTCTATCTTGGAGCAGAACACCGGGGGCTCTTAATTACACAGCTCTGGCAAGAGGACCCGATGGAAAAGACTTCACTTGTGACACAGAGTCAACCACGTGTAGAATCCCTGCTCTGCATTGTGGTTTCACATACAATGTCAGTGTAAGAGCGTTTAATGAACAATGTGTTGGGGAGAGCAGCACTATCGTACAGCTTATTACAGGTATGCTTCTGAAGTAAACCCTGGATGTAGTTGGTAGAGATTACCTTTCAATGCAAATAAATAAATATGTATTCCCTAGTTTATACATGATGGGTATTACAAATAAACACAGACTAGGGAAACTATCTCTGGTATTCAATTTCTGTGTCAACTCAAGTATTATGACCTTATTTTGTCATAGTAAAGTATAATTCCTACTGAATGCTGTTATGTTTCTAATATCATCTGAATGTTGTGTTTCCTTTCCAGCTCCCTGTGTTCCTGATGGTCTCCAAGCAGAGGTCAGCTGTGTCTCAAGCTCTTTAACTCTGTCCTGGGAGCAGATGGCTGACGCACATTCTTTCCAGTCCTATCTGACCGGACATGGCGGCCTTACTCAGACTTGCAATTCAACAGAGAAGAAATGTGTTTTCTTAAACTTGCCATGTGGACAGATTTACTCAGCAACCGTATCTGCTTCTAACAGCCAATGTACTGGGCCCATAAGCAAGGCTATCAACATAGAAACTGGTAGGTAATGGATACAGGTGTACTAGAGTAACCCCCTAATCTAGAAATCAAGGATATTACAAGTCACAGTGGAGTTCCATGACCATGTAATAGCAGGATCCTTATTTTTAGTAGGTTAATCTGTGTTTTTTACATAGTTGGGGTAAACGATTAATTCATTATGGAAATCACAGGGGAAGAGTTAAGGGTTCATCGTGTGAATAATAAATAAAAGACGGTATTGCACAGTATATAGGGTACTCTTTCATGAAGAACATGCAACAAATGAAATGGAACAGGTTTGCTTGTGTAGTAATCATAAAGTTTCTGACATTAATCATAATTGTCTCATAGAGAACCAAAGGATGGAAGGATGTTTATATTTTCAGTTATTATAATATTCAATTGATATTCTAGCTCCATGCACTCCTACTGCCATAAGGATAGATCCCTTGTGTGGGACCACAATGGAGTCATTATGGTGGGACGCAGTTGCCGGGGCTGATATGTATTATGCAGAGATGACAGGCGTGAACGAGTGGACAAGTGAGTGTGTCACTCAAAACAGAACCTGTGACATCAATGGCTTGGAGTGCGGTCAGCCCTACAGCATAACTCTCACAGCATCCAATTCCAGGTGCAACAGTACAGCCAGACCTGTCACATTTTACACAGGTAAATTATATGGATGTCGTTTTTAAATAACAGATAACCTTGGAAAGTATCAGGAGCCACGCACAATATATTCCTGCCTTTCTATTGGTCCACCCACTTCCTCATCTGGAGATAATGCCTATATTCTGCCAGATACTGTGAATCAGCTGCCTGATTGATGAACTGATTGATGCCGGATATCCATAGTACTTGTGCATGGATTTTAATCAGGATTGCGAGGCCATACACATGCCAAAAATATCAGTTTATGGTCAAGCCTTTAGATTGCTTTTCTTTTAAGGGGTTATTTATCAAAATCCAAATTTATCTAATTATTTTTTTAAATATAATCAGACCAAATCAGCATGGGTTATTTCCTCTTATTTATCAATACATTCCCGAAAAATTCCAGTTCGGGAAAAAAACAGAACAAAACGTGGAAAATTCAGATCGTATGAATTTTTTAGATCTTTGCCCGAAAACCACAAAATCTTCGGATTATTGCACGAAACCCAGCACAGATCAGGATATCTTCGGGACTTCTCCCATTGACTTATATGCAACCTCGGAGGTCTGAGATGGCGGATTTCTGGTTTCAGACTTTTTCCATCCTCGGGGTATAATAAATCCCCAAAAATTTTCACTACAATTTTGGATTTTCATAGTAAAAAAACCTTTATTTTTCAAGTTTTTGGCATTCGAATTTTAATAAATAACCCCCTTAGTGTATTGTAGGCCTCTCATATTTTATACAGAAACAATTAAAAAGAACTACTACTTTTGATGAATGAATGACGATGACATGGGTGTCCGCAGAAAATTTTCTTGTGGGGGGGGGCAAATAAGCTAATATCATAGTGTAGCATTCCACTAAAAATTAACCTATTCATGACAATGCAGATAATCCAATTATGCATAATAAATTAATACATTCCTAGATAAATTCATCTTCATTTATGAAAACTTTTACAACTCCTATTATTTAATGCTACTCTGCTCAGCATAGGTGGTAGACTCAGTTTTAATTAAAACATGCTTTTCAAAAAATTAAATTAATAGGATCACAATTCCTCCTTTCTAAGACCTCCCACTAACATAGTAACAGCCAATGAACACTCCCTACTGAGTGCATGTTTTTAGCTCAGCCAATTGCAGGGGCAAATGCTACAGGTAGGGTTGCCACCTTTTAGATCTGGCCCTACCGGCTGATGACGTAGAGGGTGGGGGCGGGCCAGAGAGGGGTGGGGTTGTGCCATTTTGGGGGTGTGGTTATGATGTTTCAGGGGTGGGGTTATGTCATTTTGGGGGCGGAGTCACCAAGTTTTGCCAGGAAGGGACTGCAGCCCTTGGATTAGGTGAGTAGGCGTGCATCTGAGGTGGGCCAGGGGCGGAACAATAGGGATTACAAATTTACCAGCTAATACATTTGTATAATTTTGTACATTTTGTATACATAAATTTGTAATACTGGCTCCGGCCTTGGCTTGTATTTTACCGGCTAGATGGCAACCATAGTTACAGGTAATCTGCTGCCTACCAATTAACTTTATTACTGCAGGCTTCCCTTCAAATCCTTCTTAGTCCCTTCTGATATTACTGTGCAAGTAAAAGATGATTAAGGCTTTCCTTGGGGTGGGACGTTTCAAAAACATTTTGTGTTGTTGGAAGTGAAATAACAAACAATGTCAATGCCCCCTCTTGCCCCCTTCTGCGGACACCCATGGATGATGATTAATGTATATAGAATAGTTTCTTTGAGATGACTGAACTGTTGTTGGTACCAGAAACAGCACAAGTCCAACTATTCATTCAAAAAGTACTTTTCATTTGTAGCTCCTTGTGTTCCATCAAATGTAAGTGCCGCGGTAGTTTGTGGAATGAACACAGTCGATATCTCATGGAGTCCAACGAAGGGAGCTTTGAATTACACTGCGACAGTTGTTGGGCCTAGTGAAGAATATTCCTGCAGTGCAAAGGAATTAACCTGCAATGCTGAACTGCCAGAATGTGGCCAAACATACACTGTAACAGTCACCGCTCTACACGACCTGTGCAGCACTGACAGCTTAGCCCTGGAGTTCCACAGTGGTGAGTTAATATCTAATACAAATAACTTTGTTGACATTTATTTTTCTCATAAAAGCCAAGCCAGTGTTAATACGACTAGTGCAGGCTGGTCAAATACTTCTTCCTTTTCATTTCCGCTTTCCCTACCGTAATAAGGAGGGAGATCTCTTGCAATACCGATTAAACACATTAAGTCCATATGATACAAGGGCCGAGAAGCTGGGCAATCTACTGTAGCCAGGCCTGGACTGGGAGTCAAAATAGGCCCTGCCATTTCAAGTACACAGAGGTCCAAAAAGCCCCCTACCAGCCCACTGTATAGTAACGTTCTATGGAACCATACAGCAGCCCCTATGGCATTTGCCAGAACCCACAGATTGCCAGTCCGGGCCTGACTGTAGCTGACTCTTATCAGCTCTTGTGGAGACAAAGGCATAGCACTGCTTATTTGTTGCTACCCTCACACTTTGTATTACGCTATTATTGTTTTTCATGGATGCAAATAATCACATATTCTATATGAACAGCTCCCTGCAGACCAGAAAATGTGGCAGCCATAATAAACTGTGACAACAACACTGCATCAGTGACCTGGGACTCAGCTGCTGGAGCACAAAGATACATCTCAAACATTAGTGGTCCAAATGGAGAGGCGCATTCATGTACCACCACACAAAGCACCTGTGATGTCAGCGGCATGCGATGTGGCCATATTTACAATGTCACTGTCACAGCAGTTAATGAACAGTGTTCTAATGAGTCCAGTGTCCCTGCTCAGCTGAAGACTGGTAAGATCCTCAATTCAAGCCACAAGTGAGATTTCCCTATGGTTTAAGCCCCCACCACCTCTGGCACAAGCCTAGTAGACTCAATAAATGCTTTAGGGCACTGGTACATGGGATAATTACCAGCTAGGAAACTGAAAAACACTAAAACTGTCCCTCCATTCACTTATATGATTTTTGGATGGATCTATTCTACACAGTGAACTCATGGGTCAGACCATCATCAATTCCCAAAGAATAGTCAAAGAGTTGTGGCCCAAACTATATACAAAATGACTTACAATTGGGATTGCTATATTGAATATCAAATTTATAAACTGTCCATGATATCCGATATTTTAATGTTTATCTCCCCAGTCTGAATTTATTGCTTCACACTTTGTAATATTTAATTTGCCTGCTGCAGGTCCATGTGTTCCACAGATTCTGGATGTGAATTTTAAATGTGCTTCAGATATCGCTACACTTTCCTGGGGTGTCACCCCCGGGACAAACAGCTATGAAGCAACCTTAACTGACAGCATAGGAAGGGTACTGACCTGCAACACTACGGATAAAAATTGTGATATCAAAGATCTAACATGCGGGGAAAATTATAACGCCACTGTGATAGCATTAAATGACCAATGCACAAGTGGACCAAGCCCCACAGTCATGGTGCATGCAGGTACGTTCATAGCTATTAAATTAGATTAATCAGCTCCAATAATTAGTAATTGGCAAATTTATTCGCCAGGCATGGATTTGCGGTAAATTTTAAAGTTTTTGCAAAACTGCCGTGAAAGTTCGCCTTGGAAAAAATTGCTGAAACAAAAAGATTGTCGCACGTCAATCTTGTCGAACGCAAAATTATTCAGCTGCCCATTGCCTTTATGGCATTTGGGAAAAAGAGTTGCGCGTTTAAAAATTGCTGCGCTAATAAATATTGTCGCGGATCAAAATTATTCTGAATTTTTCGGCAGATTCGCCCATCACTACCCATAATACATTATTGCAAATAGGATGTAATTCTCTATATAATGCTTTATATTATAATAGGTTACTTCTTATCATTTTAAGTTTTGTAACAAGAACAGTGTCTGCTTAGAAGTAGAGGGTTTGTGTACAGAGTCTGGATGTTAGGGCTGTAGCTTGGGATTCTGGCACCAGTGCAGTTACCCACAGCCGTCAATCTTTGCTTTCTAACTTGTAGTAGGCTGATCGACACTATTTGCTGATTGGTTGCTATTGGTAACTGTACTGGAGCAGTTTATAAAATGAACTCCCTGTGCTGTATAAGGGGTAATTAGGAATTTTATCTCAATAAACAATTATAAAAAAAATGAAAGTTGTTTGTTAGATCCTTATATTAGAAACAAAGTGGCACATTTACTAAAGAGCACATTGTGTTTTTTTGGGAAGATTCGCTAAAATGACAATTCCCAGAGAATTTGCCAATTTACTAAAAGGCAAGTAAGACAATTCGCTGCTAGAGAAAAAGAACTTTCGCACCATTTCGCCAAGTAAAATTTTTCCCAGCCAAAATTTCGGTGAACCTTACCCTTTTCACCAAAGTGTAATTCACCAGATTCAGGCTGGTGAACTCCAATTATAAAGATATAGCAGTCACTTTTAACTCTCAATCAACATCGCCCTTTCCGTGCTATTTTTCTCCATGGTGAAAATTCTCTAGAGAATTTTCCCACTACTTTTGTATGGCGAAATATACTGGCAAATTTTCAAAGAGAATTTTTGCCAGGAGAAAATGCACCACATTTCTCTTGAAAAAAGGGAACGTATGATTTATAGTAAATATGGAGATGTGTTGTGAAAATACACTTGGTGAAATGAGGCAAAAATTCACACTTTAGTAAATATGCCTCAAAGTGATCAAGATGGAAATCAGAGGCTGGTGGGTTAGGAAGCCTAAGGGCAGAGATACACGCCAAGATTCGGAGAGATGTAGTTGCCCAGAGACACATTGTCTCTTCTTCGGGTGACTAATCTCCCCGAACTGCCAGGTAGAATCTAAATCGCCAGCGGGATGGCACTCGGAGCGATTCGTTTCCCGAAGTCGCCAGAAGTTGCCTTCAGGCGACTTCGGAAAAAGAAACTCTCTGAGTGCCTTCCCGTGGGAAGGCTTTTCAGAGAGGTTAGTTGACAGAAGAAGAGGTGATTTGTCGCCTGGTGGCTAAATCTCACCAAATCTTCGCATGTGTCTCTGCCCTAAGGCTTCAACTCTATACAGGGTAAAATACAATACGCTGATAGTATTAGATTTATTTCAGACTGCACTTGCCAATCACATTATATCACATTGGAAAGTGTCTTCCTAGTACTGTCTGTCGATACAGTATTTGTATTAGTCCAGAACTGATGGACACGTGGACAGGAAAAATATGGGGGGGGGGGTCTCAGAGGTAGTAAAAAAAATCCTTTTCATCTCTAGAGAAAAATGTGACTAGTTAGAATGAAGCCAACCATTTGCTTAGAAACCCATGGTTGTATTGTTGGTTTTAGTTCAAAGCATAGACACACACACATATACACACACACATATACACACACACACATATATACACACACACATATACACACACACACATATATATACACACACACATATACACAAAAACATGTACATAATGCAAAAGGTTTATATGTGTCACAGGTCTTTCTATGTTTTATTCCCGCAGTTCCCTGCCCACCTGATAACATTACCACTTCAATCTACCATGCAATTGTAAAGCCGCAGGAAGTCAAGGTATCGTGGTCCAGTAGCCACTGTGGCATTGAATATATGGCCATTGTTCAGGGTGGAATTAAAAATGACCCAGACACCTTGTTTACACTTGAATCCTACTGGACATCCTACATGGAATTTTATATTCCGGTGCCCTGCAGTTCATCTTTTAATGCTACTGTTGTGACTAGGAATGGAGCTGGAGAGAGCTACCCCAGTGTTCCTGTACAAGGTTATACAGGTATGTTCAAGTGTAGATACATTCAATAGAGTTCTATGCTTCTTATTCTTCTAATTAAATGATCAACAACATGTGGGTAAATCAAGAGATTCTTGAATGTAAAATGCTGTATTTAAAAGTGTTCTGTCACCCAGACATGAAAAGCTGCATACTAAAAGCCCTTTGCAAAGTAAACAAGAAAAACATCAATGTTATAAAAGTATTTAAAAATCTGAGCTGTCAATCACATTTCGACTGTCCCACATCTATGCCTCAGGTGGCAGTCAACTACTTTCACTTTCCACTCTGTACTTTCTACATGTCACTGTCCTCCAGATGGTCTTTAATTAAACAGCCTCCATTCTGGCACATAAACAATATTTTGGGGTCATACAAAACTTGCCTTAAAGGGATACTGTCATGGGAATTTTTTTTTTCAAAACGCATCAGTTAATAGTGCTGCTAAAGCAGAATTCTGCACTGAAATCCGTTTCTCAAAAGATCAAACTGATTTTTTATATGTAATTTTAAAATCTGACATGGGCTAGACATATTGTCAGTTTCCCGGCTGCCCCCAGTTATGTGACTTGTCAAGAGTCATGTGCTCTGATAAACTTTAGTCACTCTTTACTGCAAGTTGGAGTGATATATCACCCCCTCCCTTTCCCCCCAGCAGCCTAACAACAGAACGATGGAAAGGTAACCAGATAGCAGCTCCCTAACACGAGAAAACAGCTGCCTGGTAGATCTAAGAACAGCACTCAATAGTAAAATCCAGGTCCCACTGAGACTCATTCAGTTACATTGAGTACGAGAAACAACAGCCTACCAGAAAGCAGTTCCATCCTAAAGTGCTGGCTCTTTCTGAAAGCACATGACCAGGCAAAATGACCTGAGATGGCTGCCTACACACCGATATTACAACTAAAAAATACACTTGCTGGTTCAGGAATGAAATTTTATATTGTAGAGTGAATTATTTGTAGTAACAGAGACCACAAACCCAACCCCCCCCCCACCACCACCACCTCTCCCCACCAACTCTGGAAGCTGTGATTGTGAATTCCAAGACTGAAGGGAACACAATTTATACAGTGTAAGTAGAGTTTATTTTGCTCAAAGGGATTTGGAATCATTTCTTAGGTTAACAGGTCCTCTTTAAAGGACCAGAAAGAGAAACGTGGGCTGCCTAATTTGTACCATTCACAAAAAAACTTCTCTCTGACTTGTTTTTTAAACAGTACTTGCAGGCACTACATTATTTCTTGCCCTGTTTTGGAAGGACAGTCATAATTTGAGAGGGGGATTAGCAGAAAGGAGGTGATCTTTGTGGCCCAATGACAGAGTGAAGTTGCAGGGATCTCTACATTAAATGATTGTACTGGCAAACAAAAAATATGTATTCAACAAGTCTTTTACTATGCCATTACTAGTATTAATGTGTATTGTAGAAGGTACTACCTTTTATGGCCACCAGCTTGAAAGAGGAGTAAAGTTTGCTGATCATTATATATTATTTCCTTGTCAATCCTGACTGACATTCTTTTCAATCCCAATTACGGTGTTAGATATATCCTATCAATAGTAGTGCCTCTTGGAGGCCCAGCCTTGGGACAGAGTTCCTCCTAATAACAGGGTTAGTGACAGAAGAAAAGATTGGTTCATCACTCATTTAAATATAGTTCAAAGAAGATATTTTAACCTATACTTCACCCTAACTGACTTTCAAGTCTATTTTTTTGGTTGTAATATTGGTGTGTAGGCAGCCATCTCAGGTCATTGTGCTTTCAGGCAGTCTATTGTTTCTCCTACTCCATGTAAATGAAGCAGTCCCAGTGGGATTTTTACTAGAGTGCTGTTTTTATATCTACCAGGGAGCTGTTATCTGGTTACCTTCCCATTGTTTTCCTGATGGGCTGCTGGAGGGGGGCGCATCACTCCAACTTGCAGTACAGCAGTAAAGAGTGACTGAAGTATATCAGAGCACAAGTAACATGACTGGGACACCAGAGAAACTGACAACATGTCTAGCCCCATGTCAGTTTTAAAATTAAATATTGTAAAAAAAATATTGCTCTGGATTTCAGAGCAGATGTCTGCTGGAGCAGCACTATTGACTGATTTTGAAAAAAGCATGACAGTATCCCTTTAAGCTCAAACATTCTTCATAGATGGCCTTAATTCCATATTACTTTCAATCAACACCCATGGGGAGATAAACCACTCTCACTTTTATTTATTTTTCCAGTGTAATTGCATTTGTAGGTCTTCTCCCCCCAAATACCTTCCCTGTTTACAATTACCATTTCTTGGTTATCTTTTCTTTTTCTATACATAGAACAGTGATTGTAACCATGATAGTCTAGAAAAGTACCACAGTAGATATACCAGCATGGGAAAACAAAGAGCTTTACCAAAGACCTGTTATTGTGCATCTTTCGGCATGTTCTGCACAGGGATCTCATTCAAGATTATATAGTGGGGAATGGAAATGGAAGTAGTCACTAGAATGCTTTTGTGCAGGGAAAATCGACAAATGTACTTGCTTTTTATGAGGTCGTATGTAGGAAGTTGGACAGAGGCGTCACTGTAGATTGGTCTAACAGTGAGTCTGAATTAAAGCAGTTCTGCAAAGTACAATGAGCTCAATTTTCCTCAGCATTGTGAGACATATCAAATTTGTGGTTGTATATTGTCTCAATTATTGCTGCTAAATGTAGTGCACTTAGTATATGGATAAACAAATGCAGCACCATAATTCAATTCAGGTTAGCGACAGAGATAATTTATTAAAACAAATACCAGGCAAATTCAGTTTCTGTTTGCATCTGCTCCCAGACAAGTTGCTTTAACATGACATAGTAACATAGTAAGTAAGGTTGAAAAAAAGACACATGTCCATCGAGTTCAACCTTTTTTTTTTTTATTAACTACCTATCTGCCAGTTGATCCAGAGGAAGGCAAAAAAAAAACCCATCTGAAGCCTCTCCAATTTGCCTTAGAAGGGGAAAAATTCCTTCCTGACTCCAAAATGGCAATCGGACTAGTCCCTGGACCAACTTGGACTATGAGCTATCTCCCATAACCCTGTATTCCCTCACTTGCTAAAAAGCCATCCAACCCCTTCTTAAAGCTATCTAATGTATCAGCCTGTACAACTGATTCAGGGAGAGAATTCCACATCTTCACAGCTCTCACTGTAAAAAACCCCTTCCGAATATTTAGGCGGAACCTCTTTTCTTCTAATCGGAATGGGTGACCTCGTGTCAGCTGGAAAGACCTACTGGTAAATAAAGCATTAGATAGATTATTATATGATCCTCTTATATATTTATACATAGTCATCATATCACCCCTTAAGCGCCTCTTCTCCAGCGTGAACATCCCCAATTTGGCCAGTCTTTCCTCATAGCTAAGATTTTCAATACCTTTTACCAGCTTAGTTGCCCTTCTCTGTACCCTCTCTAATACAATAATGTCCTGTTTGAGTGATGGAGACCAAAACTGTACGGCATATTCTAGATGGGGCCTTACAAGTGCTCTATACAGTGGAAGAATAACCCCTTCCTGCCGTGAATCAATGCCCCTTTTAATACAGCTCAAGACCTTATTTGCCCTTGATGCTGCTGACTGGCATTGCTTGCTACAGCCAAGTTTATTATCTACAAGGACTCCAAGGTCCTTTTCCATAATGTATTTGCCTAGTGCAGTCCCATTAAGGGTATAAGTGGCTTGGATATTTTTACATCCCAGGTGCATGACTTTACATTTATCAACATTGAATCTCATTTGCCACTTAGCTGCCCAGATTGCCAGTTTGTCAAGATCATGACAGTGCTTGAATTCTCAAACTATCCCCTTGTTTCATTTAGCACCATGTCCTCCCCAAGTGAACGTGCCAGAGGTATCCGGTGCTACAATGCGGATTTCCTGGTTGGAGTCAGTAAATGCAGAGGAGTACAGAGTATTGAATGCAGCTACTAATGCCACACTCTGCGAAACAGCCATTTTGGCTTGTGACATTCCCTTCACAGAAACTGACATTCTGGTTATTGCTGTGAATCTCTCTGGAGAGAGCAACCCAACCATCCTTTCTGGTAAGTGCACATTGGGAATAAAATATTATTAATGGGCAGTGATAAAAAAGTCACCGAATTATAATACACCAATGTACTGCTGATATTACCAAGCAGCAAGTGAAATGGAAAACTGGCTACGAAAGTCAGACACAGGAGCATCTCCACATTCCATCTTCAGTTTTAAAAAGCAACCGCTAATGAGATTACAGACTGGCTGGTTAAAAACTCTGTCCACAGTGCTATACATACCCACCTTTAGTCATAGCTTTCTCCACAGTGTCAGGTATGGAATCTGTTATCCGGAAAGCTCAGAATTATGGAAAGGCTGTCTTCATAGACTCCATTTTATCCAAATAATCTTTTTTCTTTGTAATATTAAAACAGTACCTTGTATGTAGGGATGCACTGAATCCACTATTTTGGATACGGCCGAACCTCCGAATCCTTCACGAAAGATTCGGCCGGATACCAAACCGAATCCGAAATTGCATATGCAAATTAGGGATGGGAAGGGGAAAACCGTTTTTACCTCCTTGTTTTGTGACAAAAAGTCACGTGATTTCCCTCCCCGCCTCTAATTTGCAGATTTGGCTGAAGCCGAATCCTGCTTGAAAAAGGCTGAATCTTGGCCGGATCCTGGATTCGGTGCATCCCTACTTGTATGTGATCCAAACTAAGATATAATTAATCCTTATTGGAAGCAAAACCAGCCTATTGGGTTTATTTCATGTGTACATAATTTTCTTGTAGACAAGGTATGAAGATCCAAATTACAGAAAGATCAATTAACCAGAAAGCCCAGGTCCCGAGCATTCTAAATAACAGAATCAATCAAATTTGTGTTATTCCTGTAGAGCAGGGGTCCCCAACCTTTTTTTTTTACCAGTGAGACACATTCAAATGTAAAAAGAGTTGGGGAGCAACACCAGCATGAAAAAGTCCCTTGGGTGCCAAATAAGGGCTGTGATTGGATATCTGGTAGCCCCTATGTGGACTGACAGCCTCTACTTGGCACTATACTTAGTTTTTATACAACAAAACCTTCCTTCCAAGCCTGGAATTCAAAAATAAGCACCTGCTTTGAGGACACGGAGAGCAACATCCAAAGGGATTGGACACATTTTGCTCATGAGCCACTGGTTGGGGATCACGGCTTTAGAGGAATAGAAAAGGGAATATTAGACTGTTTCAAAAAATAGCAGTGTCTGCATTCTTCTTGACAAACTCAAACATTCACTGTATAAACAGAAACACCACAAACTGATATTTTGTTGTATAAGCAGTGCTTGAGACATGCTGCACATTCTGAATTCAAGTCACAGTACAGTGTGAAGACAATGAAACATGGTGGCACAAGCAGGGCCGCCATTAGAAATCACGGGGCCCCGTACAACAAAATTTTTGGGGCCCCCCGGGCCCCGCCCACACTGACGACCAAGCTCCGCCCCATATCCCGCCCACATCGCAGTTAAAAGACCACACAGACATCAGCGCTAAAAAAGTAACCCCCCCCCCCACACAAGTTGTAAAAGCTATTGATGGTCAGGGCCCCCTTATAAAAAAAATTGGGGCCCCAAAAAAAAAAAAATTTTTTTTTTTTTTAAAAAACATTGGTGGCAGGGGCCCCCTGTTAAAAAAAACTTGGGGCCCCAACAAAAAAAAATGTAAAAAAAACTAAAAAATAAACAAACATTGGTGGCAGGGGCCCCCTTCTAAGTTAAAAACAAATTGGGGCCCCAAAAAAAAATTTGAAAAAAAATTAATTTTTTTTGAAAAAAAAAAAACATTGGCGGCAGGGGCCCCCTTATAAGTTAAAAACAAATTGGGGCCCCAAAAAAAAAATTTTTTTGAAAAAAAAAAAAATGGTGGCAGGGGCCCCCTTACAAGTTAAAAACAAATTGGGGCCCCAAAAAAAATTTAAAAAAAAAAAATTTTTTTTTGAAAAAAAAAAAAACTGGTGGCAGGGGCCCCCTTACAAGTTAAAAAAATTTGGGGCCACCAAAAGAAAATTAATTTTTTTTTTAAAAAAAACCCCAAAAAAAAACAATGGTGGCAAGGGGCCCCTTACGAGTTAAAAAAAAATTGGGGCCCCAAAAACAAAAGTTTTAAAAAAAAGATTGGTGGCAGGGGCCTATAGAATATTAAAATAATACATTGGTGGCCAGGGGATTAAAAAAAAAAAAAACACACAAACTGGTGTTCAGTAGAATTGAACTCATGGCTTCAGTACTTCAACTTCGCCTCCTTTCGTGACTTCGGGACTTTTCACCGCTTCAGGACTTCGGCTTCGGCTGTTTTCGTGACTTCGGGTCTTTGCGCTGCTTCAGGACTTCGGCTGTTTTCGGGACTTTTCACCGCTTCAGGACTTCGGCTTCGGCTGTTTTCGTGACTTCAGGTCTTTTCGGCGCTTCGTGACTTCGGGACTTCGGCTTTTTCCGTGACTTCGGGTCTTTTCGTCGCATCGGCTTCGGCTTTTCGGCACTTCCGCATTCGGCACTGAAGAGGCAAGACGTACGGCTCGGGCGCTCGTAAGGGGGGCCCGGATCTTCAAAAAAATGCAGCGCTGCCGGGCCCCCCTTCATGTCCGGGCGTACCGCTTGTCCGCTTGTCCCCCCTGTCCCCGCCTGATGGCGGCCCTGGGCACAAGCAACATGATATGGGGATGTTTCTCATACTATGGTGTTGGGCCTATTTATCACATACCAGGGATCATGGATCAGTTTCAATACATCAAAATACTTGAAGAGGTCATGTTGTTTTATGCTGAAGAGGAAATGGCCAAGAAATGGGTGTTCCAAAAAGACAATGACCCCAAACACACCAGCAAAAGGCGCAACATCTAGGTTCCAGACCAACAAGATTGACGTTATGGAGTGGCCAGCACAATCCCCTTAATCTTATGGGGTGACATCAAAAATGCTGTTTGAGGCAAAAGCAAGAAATGCAGAAGAATTGTGGAATGTAACAGGTGCCAGAAGCTGGTGGACTCCATGTAACACAGATGTGCAGCAGAAAACACTGATTATACAACTAAATATTAGTTTAGTGATTCAGGAAAGCAAAATCTTGAAACATTTTTCAGTTTATACAGTGAATGTCTGAGTTTGTAAAGAAGAATACAGATGTTTTGATTTGGAATAGAATGTGCAGTGTTCCCAAAGCATTTGCGTGTATAGAAATAAAAGCTATTGCGTCAGCTTCCAGGCTGAGCAGCACAGAGGTGGCACTTGCAATAGCATAAAGCACCATTCCACAGAGCAAACATAGTGCTTTTTTCATTCAGATAAAAGAAGGCATCCTGCTAAAGTGCCTCTTCTATAATCACTGAAGTTAAATGCTCACTAAGGGCTAGTCCACACGGGGAGATAGCGACGCGTTTGCGGTCGCGGCGACAAAGCGACAAAGCTTTTCAACAGTCGCCTGAAAATGCCTCGCCAGGCTTTTTCAGGCGACTGTTGAAAAGCGCATCGCCTCGTGTGGTTAGCACAGGCGTTTTTACATAGGCGCCCATACAAAACTGTCGCCTGCGCCGGTCGCGGCGCTTTGTCGCCGCGACCGCAAACGCGTCGCTATCTCCCCGTGTGGAATAGCCCTAAATTCTCAGCTGCCGCACAGTAGAAATCGCCATGCTTGGCTTTGCACACACACACACACAAACAGGGGCAACTTCCCTAACTGGTAAAAATTCGGCAGCGACGGCTTCTCAGCCATTGCAACACTTCGCCAGGCGTAAATTCGCTAGGACAACGCTAATTCACTAAAGTGCGAAGTGATAAAGTTGAATGGACGTATATGTTGCCGCAAATACATTATACAAGCCCAGGGAACCTTAATAAAGAAAATAGAGTTGTTATATTGCCCTACACATGAGCCAAAGTATAGTTTATGTGCCATATGTTAGATAATGGAGGGGGGAACCTGGTTACCCAAAAAAAAATTGGCGGACCTTTTGAGGCCAGCGTTTTTTGGGACTTAGAACATTTTTACACTAATAATTGAGGAAGTCCTATGCACTCCATTGCACTTCGCCTGGTCTGAGGTGGCGAAGGCAAGTCTGGCGAAAGAGTAAAATCCGCATTTTAGTGATTTTGCAGAGTTACGTCCATTCGCCCGATGAAAATTCGTCTGGAGTTAGAGTGCGAAGCAACGCTAGCGTCTATCTCCTTCGCTAGCGATGTGACGCCTGCACCCATTAATAAATCAGCGAAGTGCCTGAATAACGTAACGCTAGCAAATTTTCGCCAACGTTAGTCACTTCACCCTTTGGGAAATCTGCCCCTTAGAGAAGGGACATCATGGTGCATTAATTTAGGGCAGGAAGCAAGCTGAAATGGCAGAATAGAGCTTGAAGTGAAGTCTTTTAGGAACAACACATCAGAAATAAATTCTAATGCCCTGATAAAATTAGAGGGCTCAATATAGTCACGCTCTTTGTGTGCTAGTAATTAATGCATCTAGCACATTCAACTATTATTGTTATACCCTACAGCTTAATATTGTTATTTATTGGACATGTATCATTCCTCCCACTGTCCTCTTTTACCCATTTAAAGGAGAATTAAAACCCCTCTTATCTGTAGCCATTTTGGAGATGAATGATTCAGCCTGTATGGAGCAAACCTAATGAGTAAGGTTCAAAGCTCAAGGACAAGATTAAAATAAAATTAAAAAAACAAAGCTGAATGAAAATACTATTTAGCATCCTTGTACGTTTAGCAGAATAAAGCCACAGAGCCATACCATATTACAGGTGGGAAATATTTGACCAAGAAGATATTAATTTTATTCTGCTTTCTCCCTACAGGCTATAATAGAACAAGTACTCCATAACTGGCTCTATACTGTACTGAGGCATGTACATTCTGCAGCTACTAGTCATCTATCATCTGGCAACAACAAAGGCTACTGCAGTTTTTGTCTTTCATTACAGATTAAGTCAACTGTGCACTTTCATATACTGATTTCTTTCCAATACCTCAAACTACTGTCATTTAATAAATCTTTATGCTACAAAAAGTTGTTTTCCTGTGTAAGAATGTAAATACGTATTACAACTGTGCAATTCAGGGTTCAAGGAAAGCGATAAAACTATTAAAGGGGTTGTTCACCTTTGAGTTAACCTTTAGTATGAAGTAGAGAGTGATATTCTGAGACTATTTGCCATTGCTTTTAATTTTTTATTTTATGTGGTTTTTGAGTTATTTAGCTTTTTAGTCAGTAGCTGTTCAGTTTGCAATTTCAGCAATCTGGTTCCTAGGGTCCAAATTACCCTAGCAACCATATTCAAATAAAGGACTGGAATATGAATAGGAGAGAGCCTGAATAGAAAGCGGAGTTATAAAAAGTAGCCTTTTGTAGCCTTACAGAGCATTTGTTTTTAGATGGGGTCATTTGGAAAGAGTCCGTAGAAAGGCAAATAAATCAAACTATAAGAAAGAAAAGATGAAGACCAATTGAAAAATGACTTAGCACCGTTCATTCTGTAACATACAAAGGGGTTGTTCATTTTAAATTAACCTTTAAAATGACGAAGAGAGGTATTCTGAGACAACTTGCAATTGGTTTTCATTTTTTATTAGCTTTTTATTCAGCAGCTCTCCAGTTTGCAATTTCAGCAGTCTGGTTGCTAGGGTCTAAATTACCCTAGCAACCATGCATTGATTTGAATAAGAGACTGGAATATGAATAGGAAAGGGCCTGAATAGAAAGATAATAAAAAGTAGCAATAAAAAAACATTTGTAGCCTTACACAGCTTTTTTTTTTTTTAGATGGGTCATTTATAAACTTCGCGCAGGGCAGATTGGTTCACAAAGTGAATGCCCTTCGCATGGTTACATTTATAAAGCTGGAGAAGAGGGTGCAAACAGAATTGCGAATTTTTTTTTCCACAATGCTGCGAATGTCTATAAGAGCTTTTTAAATATGTCACAATTCGCAACTGCGAATATTTATGCGCACACTCTGCGACTCAATTACGCCACAACTTTGGTGGCGGATAAAATATTTGCATAACAAGTTCGCAAACTGCGAATTTAAGTTACTGTCAGCGTTATTTTCGGGCACAACAACCTCACGCATTGGGTGCGAATTCGCAAAAAACGTAAAGATGGGCAGATCAGTATATATATATATATATATATATATATATATATATATATATATATATATATATATATTTTGGCGTTCAGGAAAAAACCTGCACAATACAACCATTTGCGAAAAATATGCGCTGTGCGAACTTTATAAATGACCCCCTTTCGAAAGCTGGAAAGTCAGATGAAGAAGGCAAATAATTCAGAAAGATAAAGAAAAAATGAAGGCCAACTGAAAATTTGCTTAGAATTGGCCATTCTATAACATACTTCTCTCTATGCGCACGACTTCAGTCTGTATGAATTCCTCAACATGGCGGGCCGGCCCGCGACTGCTTTACTTCAAAACAATCTCCCCTCATCCGAGTTCTGTAGTGTCAGGGAAAGCGTGTGGAGTTGTCATGGAGGTCAGCTTTAAGAACGAAAAGATTAACCCGAAGTATCTCTTATCTTGAAATAAAGCAGTCGCGGGCCGGCCCGCCATGTTGAGGAATTAATGCAGGCTGAAGTCCGTGCGCATAGAGACAAGGGGAAGCTGGAGCACAGAAAATCTTGATTTTTATGAAAAAGGTACAGATTTTTTTATGGAAGTATACTGAACATAGGTTGGTTTTTAGACATTGAAGGAATTTCATTTTTTGACTTTACATCCCCTATAATCTGGACATGGTCTTAAAAGCCCTTCACCACATAGGCCAAAACATTTCCGGCCCAACGTACCACAGAATTTGGACAACACTGTCTTAAAGAAACAGACTTTCAATGCCTTGACATTTTTGAATAGATCTGAAACTGAAAAGTGATAAGTTTTGCCAAGATACCAGGAAATATTTAGATGATTTTTGGCACATAAACATTTCTGATTTTTGCTATTCCAAAGCAGCTGAATAAGCACTGTACCGCAAGCAATGAGAAAAAAACCCCCAAGGAATCAAATACACAACCAAGTACAGCTGCATAAAATATTTGTCAAGCTGTATATTTTATATAGAAAAGCCCAGTGTAAAAACCAGCAGCCTCTTGAAAATACAAGTATCAGATCTATTAAACAGAATGCCTGGGACCTGGGGTTTTCCATAACTTGGACTTCCATACACAAGTCTTCTAAAAATGATTTAAACATTAAATAAACCCAATACGATTGTTTTGCCAGCAATATGGATTCATGCAGCTTAAGTTACCATCAAGAAAAAAGTTCTGTTTTATAATTAGAGTAAAAGGAAATCATTTTTAAAAATGATTTGCTTAAATTGGATTCTATGGGAGATGGCCTTCCTGCAATGTGGGGCTTTCTGAATAACATTATTAAGTATATACCAGTAAGTGATGTTTGGGTCAGGTAAAAACCCGCACCCAACCTCGCCCGATTTCCGGCTTCAATTTTAAGGCCCGCCGATGGCGTCACAAAAGAGGCGGGGCAGGAGGCATGTGTCTTTAAAAAATTAAGCCGTAAGTCGGAAACCTGCGATTCCCGCGGGTATCAGGCCTACCTGCACATCACTAATACCAGTACTGTATTTAAAAAAAATGGCTTTTGCCTCAAATCCAAAATTGCTGCAACCAACAGTCGCTTATTCACCTGGAAATATACACCGAACACAGACCAATATATATGTGACAGATACATCATTTGAACCACTATCTATTGGTCTTCTGATGAATAGCCCCCCTTTACGGGGGGGGGGGGGGGAAGCTAACGTGAGGCAATTTCAAATACATTAGACGCCGACACTTTGTGAAACAAAGTAAAAATTTATAAATATTACAAAATGCCATTTGACATAGAAGCCTGTATTTCAGAAATAAAAGATTTTTTTTTTTATAGAAATCTTTAAAGATGCAAGCACAAACGGGAAATTTCAGACATCTTACCATATTTTGCTTGTATAATTAAACTTTTATCCCGGAAGGAGGAAAAAAAAATTGCCAGTTTATTGCGGCACCCAGACTTATGCAACGCCAGGGCACCGCAAATGATGCCTTGTGGAAGATAGAAGTTACAAAAGCATTTTGATCTTTCTCTGTTCTACCAAGAAATAAGGCAGCAAGAGCATAACCTTGTTTTCAAAGACAGGTATCAACTTTAACCACTGTTTCCATAGTTCCATTTATTGTAGGAGAAGTCAATCATGCTTATCCCTAGGTCACATAAACAGAGGCATTTTTGAAAGAGTTTGATGTGCAGTAGATTTTAAAGATAACAGACAAATGTTACCTAATCTCAGTGTGCCCTAAGTGTCTGTACCCAGGGGAACAAGCACGCATTGTAGAAACAAAAAAAAAAGAATCATTTCTATTTTGAATGCATTCACATTAATAGCCAGTCTCATGGGTACAGACCTGAGGCAGATGCAGATCAAATAACTGTATAAGTGAACTAATGAGAGGCCAACTTTTTTTTTTACCATACAGCTTAAACACAAGTAAAAATGCCCATGCGAAGGAAGCCTAAGGATTGGCTTGATTAATACCAAGTCTCTTATTGTGGCTTGCAAAAGGAAACCCCTACTGCCGTTTAAAGAAAATCCACATTTAGATACTGCAAAATAAAACACGGATGGCATTTTAGCTTTGAACAATTAAAATCCTTAACAAGGCGATTGTTTCTTTGGACACGAATAACAGCAGCTTGTTCCATTCCTAGAAGCTCTATCCATTCAGTAACGTTTATATGGACCCATTTTAGAAAGGAAAGCTTATTTCAAAAATTTTATATTTCTTAAAAAAAAACACTAGAATTTGACAGATTGACAAATTTGAAATTTTAAGTCTGTATTCATTTTAGAAAATGACAAAAATAACCAAGTTAACAAACTGTCAGCTAAGCCATGCACTCAGCATCTGGATGACAACCTCATTAGCTTCTGAACGACGTGGCAAACATAATGGCCCTTACATACAGAATCTTGCAGGGCTATTGTGTCACAGGAGGAGTTAAAATAGCAGAGGGACATTGTCAATTTTCAGAACACTGAATAATTAAAACGAAACAATAGCCGCACCGAGGCAATGAGCTAATGCAGGAGTAAAATGTCCGATGCACAGGGGATTCCCAAAAGACATCCATAAATGAAAAACAGGGAAAGGAGTCTCATGGCTTAGACAATGTCAAAATAATATAAACAAGAGTGCTACAGAACAACACGACCTCGAAAGGGAAGCAGGAAATAAAAAGGGAAAAACAGGATTCAATGTGATCCGTTCAATTTAAATGTTACAGAGTCTCATCTTTGTCTCTTTGCTTTTCATCAAGGTCACCGCTGTGGTAATCATGGTCCTTGTTTACACCATCACGCTTATGCCCCCGTTCTTTGCTTCTGCTTCTTTTACGTGGTTTCTCCCGGCTAGAGCTGCGTTCCCGTTTTCTTGACTTCTCTGCACTGTCTGTTCGGTTTCGACTTGTGCTTCTGCTACGTTTGTTTGCCTTCTCTTTATGTCGGTTTGACCTTTCTTTGCTTCGGCTGCGAGCTCGACTACTTGCATTCTTACAAGGACTCTTACTCTTTCTCTGTTTTCTATCTTTACTTCTGCTCCTGCTGTGCCGCCTCTCCTTACGAGAATCTCGGTCATCTCTGTGCCTCTTATCCTCTCTATCTTTTTTCTCCTGACTCCTCTTACGTTCTTTTGACCGATCTCTGGTCCGGTCAGTCTCTTTATCTCTACCATTACCTTTTTTGTCATAGTCCCGTTTTCTACTTTTCTCATTTTCTTTCTCTCTATCCCTCTCTCTTCTATCAGCTTTGCGGTCTCTGCTCCTGCTTCGTGTCCTGTGTCTTTCTCTGCTTTTGCTCCTCTTGCGTTCCAGCCCTCTGTCATTGCTTCTTGATCTTCTCTTCTCTTTGGATTCTTTTTCCAGTCTTTGACGTTCCTTCTCCCTTTCTAGCTCTCTGTCAAAACTTGACGTGCCACGGTGCTCTCGGTGATGACTTCTGCTTCTGGATCTCCTGGGAGACCTCCGAGGACTTAATGATCTTTTTGGCGATCTAAAATAAAAAAACAATATTGAAAAAAGCTACTTTTTAGCATGCTTCATGCGTGGCATGCAAACTACAGTTTTTTTGTATCCATAAATGCGATTGAGTGGCTCATTCTCATGAACACAATTCTCTGGAGTGGCTACAGCAGAGCTTCTTGGGTGTAAGCTTGTCCCTGAGCAGGCTACTTTCCACAAAGGTGTACAAGTTTCCACAAGTGGTGTACAAGTTGTGTAACTGGAGTGTGTGTGTGTGTGTGCGCGCGTGTTTGTCAGATTGTTTTCAACAGATTTGGTAAAGGCATTGTTTGAAATAATTATACAGATTCACGGGAAGCTCATTAAGTATAAATAGTTAGCGGATGTATAGTTAATAGTCATGTGTGGAGACTGGTTGTTAACAATTGTCACATGATATAAATAATATGTTTCACTTAACCTTTCAGCAGGAGCTGAAACTGTGTAACTTACGGAATTAAGCATTTTGAAAAATACATATACACACATATATAAACAAACAATCCTTTGATTAGTAATTTAGCTAAAAATAGCATAATTAAAAAAAAAAAACGAAAAGTCATGGAAATTTCCATAAACGCCAAAAAATACCCATGTGATAAGAATGCTAACAGGAAAAAATCCATTAAAATCTGCCTCTTCATATTGCAACGGTATTGCAAAACTATTTGATTACACTCAGTGCCAGAACTTTAGGTAAAGATTATAAAAAATGGTATAACCTGGACCGCCTCCTCTCAGTGTGCCGCTCCACTTCCGGCACCTCTTCTGCTTCTTCCTTAACCTTCCGTGGCTTTGTTTTTATCTGCTGGTCTATATGCTTCTGGACCGGTACTGGAATCCTAGGGAACAACGTGGAGAACCACTCTAGCTTGGTGAGGTATGATCTCAGCATCTCCCCAATAGTCATTACACAGCCTCCCCCAGCCTTTACATCCAGTTCCTAAAAAATATAATTGAATGAGAAGAGGTGCCATAACGTTAAATGTGGAGTGTATTTTAATAAAAACAATAGTAAACTGCTTAATTTTAATTATGATCCATTCCTACTCACACTTGATGTTTCATTGACAACAGCATTAAAGCAGTCATTAAATTAAGCCGTAAAAAAAAAAAAAAAAAGTTATACCTTTTATTTACAAGACTGACACACCCTCTTACTGGTAGGGCTTTTGGAGGCAAATAGACCAAGTGGAGCTTAGTTACACAAAGAAATACAACATGGCTGAAAACAGCACAGCAACAGAAACCCCCCACCCCAGAATTCTATTAAAACGTGTATGTAGAGTATAATAACCAACAGTATATTTACAGTGTTATCAGTCAATTAAATAAAAATATTGGGCGATGCATGTTGGAAGGATCCATTTATATTTGTGGCAGGAAAGTAGGATCAATAGCGGAGTGGATAAAACAGAAAGTTGCACAGGGAAACCTTTCTACATTAGAGGTGAGGGATTTAGATGGGTCCAATCCTAATGTAACAAGCTGCATAAGAGAGTATTTTGTTCAGCATCATGAATCATACTTTACACACAGGGCACAGCTGGTAAGATGTGCATCTACGGGCTTGCCAGTTACATGGTCAAAGAGATTACCTGCTCGCCAAGTTGTTACATTGCAGTGGTAAAGCCACCCAAACAGATCAGTAACATAAACCGGACTGATTCCAATCAGACACTGGTTCATACAATTAGCAGCAAGCAAACCTAACACTCATCCTTTTTACAAACAAAATGCAGTTTCAACCCTCCATTATTCAATCATGTGTGACCACAGACTTGCCTCCTAACAGCTTAAAGGGGAACTATTGCGAAAATGAAAATTTATAAGCTTCAGCATACCGAAATAAGAAACGAAATACAACCAATTAAATATTCTGTACCGTTTCTGAAATAATCATGTTCCTCTCTGGGCATATCTGTTTCTCTTCATTCGCTCTTCATGCAGGATTTGGGTGTCAGATAATCATTGATAGTTAGATTCAATATATCTTATAAGGGGGCTACTATTGCCTAGAACATGTATTCAAGCTCACTCTATTAAAATCATCAGAAAACTGTCGAATATCTGACAGCCAATTGCTGCATGAAGACAGAATGAAGAGAAACAGATGCCGAGAGAGAAACCGTAAACATAAACAATGCAGACTTTTTTAATTGATTGTATTTAGAAAGTTTTTTTACTACAGTATGAGCAAGCTTATATTAATTCTTTATTTTTGCAATAGTTCCCCTTTAATTCTGGACAAAACATGGCTTTACATTACCCATGATAAAACAAATCAGAACTTGAATTCCTCTGAAGCGTAATTCAACAGAAAATGAAAATATAGGGATCCTTTAATTTCTTCTGCAACAGACAACACTATATCAAGTAAACTATGGTGAACTTTTACAAAGAAAATCCAAGCACATTTCATGTGTAGGGGTGCAAAAACGTCAGGAAAGAAAAGTCAATGTATGTGTTGTGTATACAATAAACAGATGAGAAGGGATACCTTTATAAGATTTACCAAGGGGACGCAAAGGCTCTTTATGAATAAAGTCCACAGTGTAAAGCACACTTTCTGAACATACTGTACTAAATTCTGCTATCATTGCAGCCTAGCAAAACATTGTTTGGTGCCACTGTGCCATGATGGTGCAGTAATTACCAAATCAGCAATAAATAAATTACTTGCAAATTTTGGGGATAACTTGATTGCACAATATTAAAGAACTTCATTCGTGAATAGAATCAAGGTTAAAAGACCAGTAACATCAAAATTTTTTTAAAAAAAATTCGTTAGTATAGAACGAAATAAAAACACAAAGACAAATGAAACTTTAAAATAGAAAAGCCTTTATTAAGAAATAACTTACAGAAACTCCGCTTCCTGTCCTATACAGAAAAGGTGACGACGATCCATCGTGCAGCACTCGATTTCTTCTCCCATATTCTACGGACAGCGTGTGTTCATGTACCATAACGACTGCCACAGAGGAAGGCGATGTCAACGGGCTCCCCATTAGCTCCCACACTGGGACAGCAGTTGGTGGCAGTGAAGAGGCAGGAGCGCACTGAAGTGCCAGGTTTAGTTTCATGCAGCTGAAATGCTCATCGAATCTGACCACCACAGCCTTCACCTCGGTGTCCGTCTCCACCGAAGCCGTCCTTGGGGGTGTTGGTCACTAGGTCAGCTCCGCAGCCAAAGTTAGGGATCCCCGCACGAAGACTGGCTGTATGTATGTGGAGAAGCTGGGCTTTAAGGCTGAGCCGGGGGAAGTGTTTGGCACAGCGTACTGTATGGCGATCTATCTGTGGGACATCGCCCGACTCCAGGGCAAAGTCTATATAAATGGGGTTCTGGCGCTGAGCGAGGAGTTCGGGCCCGCGGGGATCCCTCACTTTGGCTGCGGAGCGGACCTCGTAACCGACACCCCCAAGGACTCGGCTTGGGTGGTCGGATTCGATGAGCATTTCAGTTGCATGAAACTCAACCGGCAGTACCTGCAGGAACCCTCCTGCCTCTTCATTGCCACCAACTGCTGTCCCAGAGTGGGAGCTAATGGGGAGCCCCACTGATATTGCCTTCCTCTGTGGCAGTCATTACGGTACATGAACACACGCTGTCAGTAGAATATGGGAGAAGAAATAGAGCACCGCAAGATGGATCGTCGTCGCCTTATCACCTTTTCTGTAGAGGACAGGAAGCGGAGTTTCTGTAAGTTATTTCTTAATAAAGGCTTTTCTATTTTAAAGTGTCATTTGTCATTACGTTCTAAACTAACGAATTTTTTTTGATGTTACTGGTCCTTTTAATCTTGCATTCTTTTTTAGCTGGCACAATTGCAGCTGTGTTGTTAAATGAGCCATGCAGGGTTTAAACAAAAAACTGCACATGATTTGGAGGTTTGTATATACAATGATTTCAATAGACCATAAGTGAGACGGCACAGAATATTCTTTTACTACGCATCTGTTTAATCATGAGGGAATTATCAAGCTGTTTTGCAAAGGAAAGCTCCACAGATCAGAGATTCCTTTAATGCTAGAAAAATGTTCCACAGAGGATTATCAAGAACAAATCTGCAGGAGCAACCTGCCAATCATAATTGTACAACTTCAAAGAAAGAATGGCCTCGCTCCCATACTTTACCATCTGGCTAAGAGGACAGAAGAAAAATTTCTTCTTGTACATTTAATAATGACAGAAAATAAATATATTAAGTCTCAATTTAAAAAAAAAAGTGTCCAGGTCAGTGTGAATATTACTAACAGTTAACAGCCAATTACTTAAGAAAACAATGTAAAAATGTGACTCAATGTCAGAGATAAGAAACATTTATCAGTTACAGTTTTCTCTTGAAAACATTGAGGACAACGACAGCTTGGGGGGAAAAGAGAAAAAATTGAATTGCCTTAACCATGTTTACAGATACCCCAAAATTTCACTCCGCACAAAAAAATTAAATAAATAAAAAAAGGTGAATTTCACCTAGTCATGAAACAAACAAAAAGGCGAATCTTAATTTAAAACTGCTGGCACTCACACACATGTATGTGTTCAGATTAATTTCGCCCAATACAATTGCTGCAGCGCAAAGATCTAGAGGAGAAAACAGCAGGTTAGCTAAAGTAAACACGCATTGACATGTTATGATGTTGAGGCTTTGAAGCCTTTGATATAAAGTCCTATTAACCAAGCTGAACAGCCAGAAACACAAAACATATACAAAACTTATGTCAGGGTTAGGATAATGCAGTTAAATATTCTAAGTGACAGCAATATGTACATCAATAAACACAGTTAAGGCATTTTGTCAACAGTTGCACAGGCTATTTCTAGAAGGATGTGAATGTTTCCACAAGAACTTTGAAGCATCTGCTCTTACCTGTTTGGGCTACTAGATTAATTTATGATTATAACAGACAACTGCTACTGTCACACATCATTATTTTCTTTCTTGTTACAAGTACAGGTATAGGACCAGTTATCCGGAAACCCATTATCCAGAAAGCTCTGAATTATGGAAAGGTCATCTGCCAAAGACTCCATTTTATCCAAATAACTCAAATTTTAAAAAGATTTCCTTTTTCTCTATAATAATAATAAAACAGTACCTGATACTTTATCCAAACAAAGATCTAATTAATCTTTATTGAAGGCAAACCCAGCCTATTGGTGTTTTTTTTTTAATGTTTACATGATTTTCTAGTAGACTTAAGGTATGAAGATCAAAATTACATAAAGATCCATTATCCAGAAAGCCCCAGGTCGCGAGAATTCTGGATAACAGGTCCGATACCTGTACTGGTTTTTCAATCTAAGTATTTCAAAATTTGTTAAAAACTCAAAAACACGGCAAACTGTGCAAATGAAAAGTGAATTATTACCCTTGGTGACATACCTCTTCGTCATCAAGAAAATCTTCATACCAATCCCACAGATCTGCAGGAGGTTGTGTATATCTGTAAAAGAATAACAAATACAGAGATTGAAGTAATCACAGCTGTATGGGAGCCATAAAGAAATATAAAGCACAGTACTTTTTTATTTTGAAGACACAAGCTCAATTTCCCAGGGAGGGATCCTACCCAATTGCAAGCCACTTTAAAGGAGAAGGAAAGGCTTTGTGCACTTGGGGTTTCAGGTTAGTAAATACAATCACTTGGGGTGCCTAACATTTGGCACCCCCAAATGCACAAAGCCTTTCCTTCTTTAAAATAGAGTATAAGTATTAATCAGCACACAACACCTAGATCATGGCAATCTGCAAACTATAGAGGAAGCAGAACCTGCAGATCCTGGGGACAATGGGCTGGAAGGTTGTAAAGAAATACCCCTCTACAGCTGCTCTGCTGGTGGGAGACCTGGAAGTAGGTGGTCTGTGCTGGACCCCTACAAGAGCATTAAAAAACTCAAATGTAAATGTTGATTCAGGCACCTTTTACTGGAGGGTGCCAAAATGGGTACCCCCATCTCACCCCAATTCCTGATGACCTTTACAAAGTGTTAAACTTGTAAATACAGAGCAATTCCTTATAAAGTTCCTTGGGCTGGCAAAAAAGTTATTTGAAATCTGTTGAAACAGAGCACAAAGAAATAAAAAAATGAGGGAGGGAACAAGAAATACTAACCTTATGTACATAAAACCAAGAGCCCTGATGTATGGGGAGTCAGTGTGTGTAATTAGACCCATCACTTGTTTCCTTGTCAACTTGAGGGTGAACAGTTTATACAAGAGGCAGAAAGCAGTAGAAACAATACCGCCAGTACCCACACCACGAACCTGAATTCAAAACATACAAAGTTGTAAAGTGATTTTTGCTTTACTGCACATAAAGAGTAACATCCATTTTTTCCTATGAAAAGAACATGCTTAGCATATATGCGTTTATACAGTATATGGATTCTGTAACTGCAGTATAGCTTGCTTTGAGGGAGGCAGTAACTTTCAAGTAGAAAGAAAGGTCCAAATGATGAGGGGCACCAAATGTTCTGGTACCCCCCCTAAAGATTGTAATCACTTACCGGATACTCCAGGCTGGTGCTACTTTTAACAGATAACTGCAACTGGGTTATTTGTGAACAAGTAATCCTTTTCTTACCTTCTCTCTTCAAAACCCCATTGCTGACGTACCGCAAAGATAGAAGGATGAAGAGGATCTCCGCTCACACACAGCTTTCTGCTAACAGGATCGCTGGCCTGGGGTACCAACTAAGTAATTACAATCCTTGCGGGTGCACCAACATTTGGACCTTTCCTTCTTCTATAGGGGAAATCATACAAAATCAACACTACACAGAAGGAACAGAGGCCTAAAAAATAAGAAAAATATCTATAGACTTAACCAAGCCTTACTTTCAGATAAACAATTGGTCCTCATTTTTTTTTATATAGTTTTTAATTTTTTGCCTCTTTCTTCTTCTCTTTCCATCTTTTAAATGAGGTGTCACAGACTTCATCTACAAAATAAATGCTCTGTAAGGCTACACATTTATTGTTATTTTTTTTATTACTCATTTCTATTCAGGACTCTTGTATTCATATTCCAGCCTCTTATTCAAAGCAATGCATGGTTGCATTTAATTTAATAAAAGTGCAAACTAGAGAGCTGATGAATAAAAAGCTAAATAACTCAAAAGCCATAAATATAAAATACAAACCAATTGCAAATTGTCTCAGAAAATTACCCCTGCATCATACCAAAAGTTAAAAGCAGTCAACCCCTTTCATAGACACCCAATCAATTCAAAATCATCATAGTACTTAGTACGGAGGGATTTCTCAGTGCTCATAATTGTCACTGTACTCTCTCCTGTGCACACAGAGCTTAATTTAAATACAGATAGTGGCGAAAACAAGTGGTGAGTGCAAGCAAATAGGTGATCAATGATGGGTCCTTAAACAGATGATGTCCCATAAGTAACAAAACATTATACAATGTCATTGGCTACTCAGTCATGCCTCCCGGTATGATTTGATTTAGTCAAATACTTTTATATTATAATCTCCAAGATAAAAATAGGTGACTTAAGGACTTGTACGAGTAATGTACAGGTTAAAAAGCAGAAAAAGCTTGTCAGCATTTGTTCATAACTCCCAATTATTCATACAGCTTAGTTACCATCAAGTACAAGATACTGTAATATAAAAATTTAAATTATTTGCTTAAAATAGATCCAAGATGAACTTCTTATAACCCATTTTAAGAATTTGGAGATTTCTGGATAAGGGGTTTGCATAAAAGGGATTGCATAACTACTTCAATTGCAAAACAAACACATATAAAAATATTACTGAACCTGTACTTTGTGGGGATGGTCAGTCCTTAAAAAATAAGGAGGCACGTACTTGTACTTACCCCTCCGCACATCCCTGTCTGTCCAGCAGTTTTCCGGCTGCCTTTCTCCCAGGGTTCAGCATGAGTAACCTACAAAATGGCAATAAACTTTTATAATGCAAGAAATACAGCATGGATGGTGGCACGACGGAAAACAACTTAAAGCCTTAAACCTTTCTGCTTTCAAAAGATCTCTTAAAAGGCACTTATTTAGAGGAGCCTACCTGCAGTGATACATCTCTCCCCCACTTCATTCTGATCTTGCCCACTTCCACACCTTGTGTCTTATTCCCTTCCCTTTAGATTGTAAGCTCTTTTGCACAGGGCCTTTGTCACCTTTTGTATTGGTTGTGATGTATGTAACTCCATATGATCTATGTATGTAATTCATGTGATTTACTTTACAGCTCTGCGGAAAAATTTGGCGCTAAATAAATACATGTTAATAATAATAATAATAAAGCGTTTTGGTCTAGTGGGCACTAGACGCCAACAGCTTTACAACTGGATGAGACCATTAGCACCCAGTCAGGCCAATTTTAAAATGGTCAAGTAAACATTTATAGGGATAAAAGGCACTAAGTTTGCCCAGGAGCAGTAACTAATACCAGCCAATCAGCAGGTAGCATTTACTGGTAACCTGTTTTAAAGCAATCTTATTGGTTGCTATTAGTTACTACTCGTAGAGAAACGTAGCGCCTTTTATTACATGTGGGTTATTCTTCATTGTAAATCCAAATATGGGCTCATAGGGAGGCTCAACTATAAATAAGACTGGTGGAAGCAAAACCACAAATAATAAAAAAATGAAAACCAATTGCAAATGATCTCAGAATATCCCTCTCTACATCATAAATATTATCTCAAAGGTGAGCCATCCCTTTAAATGGTCTTGCAAAATATAATAATCCTGACACTGCCACATTTTTTTTTTTTTTTAGTACATTCGAGTCATTTTTTTGCCACCCAGCTACATGACCTCTTTGGCAGATTGCTGCAATTTTTTTTCATTTCCTAGGCCAGATTTTGTCCCTCCTACGAGAAAGCCGCGTGTCTCTGTTACATAAGATGTTTACACGGCTGACAACGCAAAAAAACGTAACCTCCATCATCTGCCTTTTAAAAAAAGATCGTAACCTCAAAATACACTATTGTACTTTGGTCCAAACCAACATTTATGAGTAGGAAACTCACTGCCCACTAAAGGGCCAGTTTATCAAGTAGTAGTAGTACAACTACATGAGGTCTGTGGAAAAAGAAATCTGTCAGCTCTTCTAGTCAACATGGAGCAGCAGGTTTGTACAGTATGGAGCAACTCACTGGTGTTATTTAATATCACTGCCTCATGATTTATTGTAGCCATCAGTCACATTTCATCCACCAAACTGAAGTGATTCAAGAGTATCTGCCTCACATATGAAAAGGAATCTAGCAGAGAATCTTGCCAATTGTATACAAGCCCCGCCCACCTCGCTAGGGATTGGCTGTCAGTACAAGGGAAACACTTGGGAACACTCAGACAGATTTCTATATAAACTAGTGTATAAACCTAGTGTAGCTCATAGACTCTTGGATTTGAAGTAAAACGTATAGCAATCATGCAGATTACCATTCCGCACCTTGAAGTAGATTTCGTCCACCACCTCATGGTACGTCTTCAGTTCGTACAGCTGCACCTTGAAGTAAGGGGAGGACAAAATGTTTGTCAGGATCATGGGGTTCAGATTCATAGTCTTCTCGTTGCCCCAGAGCGGCAACACGTTTCCGGACTTCCCTGAGGCCGCCGGTTTATTCACACCGCCGCCTGTCTGGGCTGGTTGCGGCGCCCCAGCCAGGGCCGCCGCGCTGTTGTTCGCCATTACACACCGGAGGAAAGATGGCAACCAAATCACCGGAAGAACAGGAAGTGAACACCCGCGCGTGTAGGATGTGACGTCGGATGGAACACGCCGGGTAGCTGAAGTAGCCTATTAGAAGAGCCGACTCCTCTAGCCAATCAGAATGCTTGTTGCTCACAAACTGAAGAAAGGCAGAATTTTTACTGGATAATCCCGTTTCGTCTAAGGCCAATAGGAGGTGACGCAGCATTGTTTGAAACTGTCATTGTACTACGCACGTTGAGGCGCTCTAGTTGTGTTCTACTAACTCGTTTTCGCACTGATAAAAATAGAACTGTAGCCAAATTGGGCTACTCATTTAAAGCCCAAGCTGGTTTTGAAAGTACGACCAATCCAAGGTACGGATTTGGGCTACTTTTTGGGCCTTTGGCTGGTTTGTAATTTGAAAACCAGCCACAGTCTTTTCTTGCCCTAATGTGCCAAGCCTGTGTCTCCCAATGTATGTTGGGTCATGTCGTTTTAAGGACCAGTAACATCAATTTTTTTTTAAAAAAACATGTTTTTTAAATATGTCAATAGTAAAAAAATGAAGCAGGAAGGGGTGGGACCCTTACTATCAGAGGGGGGTCAGCTGGTTGATGAAAACAAAATAAAAGCGCAGATTCTGAACTCGTATTTTTCATCTGTCTACACAAATGAAGAACCAGTAAGTGAAGGTTTCCTTCTTAACACTACCAATTCTAGTAATACAACTAATGATGCATGGTTCACACATGAAGAAATTCAAAAGAGACTTGAACATGTTAAGATTAACAAAGGTCCAGGGCCAGATGGTATTCATCCCAGGGTAATTAGCGAGCTTAGCTCTGTGATTGCCAAACCTCTTTACTTAATTTTTCAGGATTCATTGAGATCTGGCATAGTGCCGAGAGACTGGCGAATTGCTAATGTGGTGCCTCTATTCAAAAAAGGATCCCGTTCTCAGTCTCAAAACTATAGGTCAGTTAGTCTGACGTCAGTATTAGGAAAGCTTTTCGAAGGGTTAATAAAGGATAAGATACTGGACTTCATAGCAAATCATAATACTATGAGTTTGTGCCAGCATGGTTTTATGCGTAATTGATCTTGCCAGACTAACTTAATTTCTTTTTACGAGAATGTAAGTAGAGACCTCGATTCTGGGAGGGCAGTGGATGTGATTTACTTAGACTTTGCTAAAGCATTTGATACAGTGCCACACAAAAGGTTACTGGTTAAATTAAGGAATGTTGGACTGGAACATAGTATTTGTACCTGGATAGAGAACTGGCTAAAAGATAGACTACAAAGAGTGGTGGTAAATGGAACATTTTCTAATTGGACCAGTGTTGTTAGTGGAGTACCGCAGGGCTCTGTACTAGGTCCCTTGCTTTTCAACTTGTTTATTAATGACCTGGAGGTGGGCATTGAAAGTACTGTTTCTATTTTTGCAGATGATACTAAATTGTGCAGAACAATAGGTTCCATGCAGGATGCTGCCACTTTGCAAAGTGATCTGTCTAAACTGGAAAACTGGGCAGCAAACTGGAAAATGAGGTTCAACGTTGATAAATGCAAGGTTATGCACTTTGGCAAAATAATATAAATGCAAGTTATACACTAAATGGCAATGTGTTGGGAGTTTCCTTAAATGAAAAGGATCTAGGGGTCTTTGTAGATAACACGTTGTCTAATTCTGGGCAGTGTCATTCTGTGGCTACTTGAGAAAATAAAGTTCTGTCTTGCATAAAAAAGGGCATTAACTCAAGGGATGAAAACATAATTATGCCTCTTTATAGGTCCCTGGTAAGGCCTCATCTGGAGTATGCAGTTCAGTTTTGGACTCCAGTCCTTAAGAGGGATATAAATGAGCTGGAGAGAGTGCAGAGACGTGCAACTAAATTGGTTAGAGGGACGGAAGACTTAAATTATGAGGGTAGACTGTCAAGGTTGGGGTTGTTTTCTCTGGAAAAAAGGCACTTGCGAGGGGACATGATTACACTTTACAAGTACATTAGAGGACATTATAGACAAATGGCAGGGGACCTTTTTACCCATAAAGTGGATCACCGTACCAGAGGCCACCCCTTTAGACTAGAAGAAAAGAACTTTCATTTGAAGCAACGTAGAGGGTTCTTCACAGTCAGGACAGTGAGGTTGTGGAATGCACTGCCGGGTGATGTTGTGATGGCTGATTCAGTTAATGCCTTTAAGAATGGCTTGGATGATTTTTTGGACAGACATAATATCAAAGGCTATTGTGATACTAAACTCTATAGTTAGTATAGGTATGGGTATATAGAATTTTAATTAAAAGTAGTTAGGGGTGTGTGTATGGATGCTGGGTTTTCATTTGGAGGGGTTGAACTTGATGGACTTTGTCTTTTTTCAACCCAATTTAACTATGTAACTAACTATGTAACTATGTTAGTACACATCAAAATAAAAACACCAACACAAATTATAATTTAAAATCACAAAGCCTTTATTAAGAAATAACTTACAGAAACTGCACTTTCTGTCCTGTACAGAAAGGGCGACCATCGATGCTGCTGGGCTCTGCCCACCTGGACACTGGAGGAAGCGGTGGTAGTGGAGGCGGTGGAGGGAGCTGTAAATCAATGTTGGCAGCGGCGGCCGCTTCTCATCATCAGCGACTGGCCTGGCCCCCTCATCCTCCACCGCTCCCTGCCCTGGTTGCTCCTGCTCCATTCCCTGCACTGGGCTGGCAGCGAGCCAGAGAATTGCACGAGTGATTGTTAGCTAAATGGAATGTAGGCAGATACAAACGCTATAGAAACAATTACTCGTGCAATTCTCTGGCTCGCTGCCAGCCCAGTGCAGGGAACGGAGCAGGAGCGACCGGGGCAGGGAGCGGTGGAGGAGGAGGGGGTCTGGCCAGTCGCTGATGTTGAGAAGCGGCCGCCGCTGACAACATTGATTTACAGCTCCCTCCACTACCACTGCTTCCTCCAGTGTCCAGGTGGGCGCTTCTCATCTATAGTGCAGGAGGAGGAGGGGGCCCGAGCAGTCACTGCATCACATCGCAGGCATGAGGCATTCATCTTGCTCCTTCACACGTGTCAGTAGAGTAGCCAGGGAGAAGAGGCCTTTTCTGTACAGGACAGGAAGTGCAGTTTCTGTAAGTTATTTCTTAATAAAGGCTTTGTGATTTTAAATTATAATTTGTGTTGGTGTTATTTTTTTTTGATGTGTACTAACGATTTTTTTTTTTGATTTTTTGATGTTACTGGTCCTTTAACAATTTGCCAACTGCCAAATTTAATGTAAGACTACAATACCCAGCATGCAATGGGACTGACTTGTGTAGAAGTCGGGAGTTACCAGATTTTGGGCTCTGTACCCCAGTCTCTTGTCACTCTTTCACGTTTTCTAGTGACTTTCCTCAATTTCAGACAATTTTGGAACAAAAATCTGGTGGCCACCAAAATGTCTAGAGGTTGACCTGTTTAACCAATATTTATCAAAATTGTATATGTATTATGGCCTTATGGGTCCCAAATACCTCCTGGGACCCCCTCTGTATTTACACCTCTGGTGACGGGCAAATCTGTCCCATTTTGCTTCATGGGAAAATGTACAGGGTAAATTTGAAAATGGTGAATTTTCACATATATATTTCTTTTAAGACTTTTTTTCATTGCACATTGTGCTATTTTTGGGCTACTTTTGAAGTGCCTCTCGGATAGTTTTGTAGCTGACTTTGGCTGGTTTTAAAAATTAGACCTGGCAACCATGAACAAGTTGAGTCCACTTGTAGCATAGTTATTTCCTTCACATGAAAGCGCCACTCGCATAGCAGATTCTATTTATTTGCCTTGTTTTCTTCTTCCTGTCGCAGGGATAAGAGAGGTGCCATTGTGTAGGACGGGAAATCATTAGGAGAGACATGGAACAATAGAAATACGTTGGCTTTATAGTCTAGCAATCTTTAGGAGACTCTCGTGTGCTAACATTCCTGTCATTTCTCTCAGGCCACACTTGGCCATCAAACTGTATGTAATGCTGAGTAGGACAGAACTGATCCCCCTGCTGTTTTTAAAAGGGATCTTTGGGGGTAATTTAATCAAAGGTGCTAAGTGTGTCCAGGAGCAGTAACCCATAGCAACCAATCAGCAGGTAGAATTTACTGGTCATGTGTTAAAAAGCAGACCGCTTCTTGGGTTACTGATCCTGGGAAAACTTTTTATTGCATATGGGGGTAAGTGTTTTAAAGGAGACGTTTTGTGTAAAAAAAAAAAAAAAGAACGTACCGGTGCATTATACTCATTTATAATGATCCCTTTCTTTCGCTTCCACTTCCTGATTTCTCAGGCTGTGCAGGGGAGCCGGCGGCTCTCAGCTCATTGCACTGTAGGACAGGAACCAATCAGCAGCTAACTGATAGTATTCTTTTTTAGCCCCATGTAAAAGCAATACCATAAATTATGTATAATTGCCTACAAAATTAGGGTTTTTTCATTTATAAAGCACTGCGTGTCTTGTTGGCGCTATATAAATAAATGATGATGATTTATCCTATATGTCTCCTTTAATACTAATAAAAAAAATCTCAATTGCATGTTTGTATTTATTTTATGTGTATATGGGTGCTGCCATTGTTCTTGGGGCCTTATGAAAAATTCAGGGACACACGTCTACAAAAAACCCCACTGCAATGATACCAAATTACACATTTACTTTTTTGCTTTTGGTATCCTGATGTTCTCTTGCTTTTAACAATTTTCTTATTGCTATCAGAGTATTCTTTATACTCTCCAATACCACAGTAACAGCAGGACTCCCCAGGGCGTGTAAGGGGTTACCCCTGCTTGCACCAACCTTATTCTAAACCTGGTAGCAGAGTGGGGAGTTGCAGTTTAACAGGGTCTAATGGTCAGAAAGGTAAGTGTTAATGTATATAATTAAGTTTCCCACACAGAAAGAAAAGTGCCCTCACTTGCCCCTATTTGTGGATGCCCATGATTGTCCTATGCTGTTTCTATATGACATTGTGCATGACCATATCTGCTATATCACAAGCAAATGTGGGGCTGGTATATGTTCATAGTGGCCCAATGTTCCTATAGTATTAGCAACTCTGGTGGGTAGATGTTTTGTAATGAGGAAAATGCAACAACACTACAACACAGGACATACAACTCAAAGAATCATGGCAGTATCAGTTTGGTATTTTTTAAAGGGAAGCTGTTAGTAACCAACTCTGGGGAGATACATCAAGACATTGCTACAAAGAAATATAATAGCAAGAAAACACTGTTATATACTTTATCTGGACACCGATTTATTACATTTTGAGGTTGAATCCCCTATAACTAAAACCTGCCTTTACTTCCTTGCTCTCCCCCCAGAACACTTATTAGAGCCACTGCCTGCCAGGCTTCTCTGAGAGTCAGGCTGCTCCATACACGCCAGTTCAGAGCATTTCTACACAGCATCTTCAGCCAAAATGGTGAATGTGGTCCAGCCCCCCTACCCTTCTGTCCCCTACTTCCCACGTAACTGTAACAAACCTGCCCCCCTTGGGGGCAACTTTACTTACCTTCAAAGTTGCGCCAGCGTTGGCTAGCCGCACTTCGCCACGCGTAGATTTGCCAGGGCTGTGCAAATTCACGAAGATCTGAAGTTGCGCACAAGTTACCGATCGTTTGCGAAGTTACGCTAGCGATGTTACGATCAGCGGTTCGAAGTTACGCTAGTGAAGGCAAATTATGCCCTGTTTTCTAATGCCCTACACATGTGCCCACATTATAGTTTAGGTGCCATATGTTATCAAATGTAGGGGGGAAGGAGGGTACCCTAAAAAAAATTCAGCCTATCACCTTATAAAAAGTAAAAGACGCCAGCTTTTTTTTGGGATTTAGAAAAAATGGAATGAAAAATTAACGAAAATCCGCAACTTAGTGAATAAGCATAGTTATCTCCCTTCGAAGTAGTGCTAGAGTAGCGAATTTACGCCAGCACCCGTTAGTAAATCTGTGAAGTGGCAAAATGACATCACGCTGCCGAATTTTCGCTGGCGTGCCCTCAGGCACAAAAATGTTACAAAATGCATACAACATTTAAAGGGATACTGTCATGGGAAAACATGTTTTTTTCAAAACGCATCAGTTAATAGTGCACTGAAATCCATTTTTCACTAGAGCAAACAGATTTTTTTTATATTCAATTTTGATATCTGACATGGGGCTAGACATATTGTCAATTTCCCAGCTGCCCCCAGCCATGTGACTTGTGCTCTGATAAACTTCAATCACTCTTTACTGCAAGTTGGAGTGATATCACCCCCTTCCTCCCCCCCCCAGCAGCCTAACAACAGAACAATGGGAAGGTAACCAGATAGCAGCTCCCTAACACAAGATAACAGCTCCCTGGTAGATCTAAGAACAGCACTCAATAGTAAAAGCCAAGTCCCACTGAGACTGATTCAGTTACATTAAGTAGGAGAAATAACAGCCTGCCAGAAAGTAGTTCCATCCTAAAGTGCAGGCACAAGTCACATGACTGGGGCAGCTGGGAAACTTACAATATGTCTAGCCCCATGTCAGATTTCAAAATTGAATATAACAAAATCTGTTTGCTCTTTTGAGAAATGGATTTCAGCGCAGAATTCTGCTGGAGCAGCACTATTAACATGTTTTTTCCATGATCCCTTTAAAGAAAATAAGGAGAAAAAAATTTTGTGGAAGAAAAGTTGCAAGCCAGTGAGAATAATATGGTTCCATTCAGTTTCAATAAACGTAACATCTTGAATGTTCTATAAAGTTAAATAAAGTTGTATGAGACAATTCCCACTGACTTCTAAAGAAACCCAATAGCTTTTTTCTTGCCAAGTTTTTCTAGAAACTTTTTGAATCTTTTCCTTTAATAAACCTAACTAATTAAGATTTCAGACAATACACACAGGTATGTTCGCATTTTCTTTCCCCACATATTTTCTTAAACGAAAAATCACCAACTGGATTTTTTATAAAATGGAAGATGATAGCATCAAAGCACTTGCACTTTGTGGGGCATCGCTGGATTACCAGGGCACCCAGGACATAGGTCTACACAGCTTGGAACATAAAACATGTACATATACAGCATCAGACTGGGGCATTGGGGGCCCACCAAGCCTGTTACACTAAGGGAAAAAAACATCAACTGCCGATGCGGTAATGGCGGAGCTCACCCGGAGTTGTGTATCCTCCTGCTTGATCGCAGATACACCGGTCACTCCTTACCGGTTAATGCACCAATCTTCCAAACCGCTGCGGAGCGCTGATCTAATTTTCGACTTTTTTCAGACGCATATGAAGATTGCATCAGTGGGTATCACCGATGTAATCTTCGTATGCGTCTGAATAAAGCCAAAAATTGATGTTATCAGTGTCAGACTCCTGAGTAATCCTTAATCTGCGCTCCGCAGATCTGTGACACTAAGGGCCCTGCTCGCAACCGCCAGGGACCTCCTAATGTCCACCCCCATGCACAGCTTACCTCCTTCCTTCTATAAACTTTGAGGAGGCAGACAGTTGGGGGAGTGAACCGGGGCCAGTGGGGTTCACTGGGTTTTCTCTTGGTGTTGTGCAGGCCCAAGCCTGAATATATGATACATGCCTCCACACTCTCCTCTATTTTCTTGTCTTCCATGATTTCCATAGCTTCATTTTTGTCCTGTATATTCCATTACCTATGACATGCAGTCTCATAGCTCACATACTGCTACACGCAAGGGCTTATTTGCAAACAATTTAAGAGCATAGATGCTAAATTGCACATGTGTGATTGCCGGTAGCAACCAATCACCAATCAGATCTTTGCTATTATTTTCAAGCTTGCAGTAGACTAGTAATTGCTAATTGTTGTTTGATGTTGGTAATCCAGCACCTATGCCCTTCAATTAGCCCATCATCTTATTTCCCCATGCCATACAAGCAAAGTAAAGGCAGCCAATTAAATTGATTTTTGCCATTTGAGGAATACCCAACCCAGGACCCTGGTGCTAAAGTAAGCAATGCTAGCTCCCATGCAGTTATGCCACTCTAAAAGAAAAGTACACTGATTAAAGACAAGTATTGGTGGATTTTACTGCTTTCGTCATTAAAAAGTTCAGAACAATATTTAATCCTCAGTAAACCTAAAGGCAACTTGTACAATTTTACAAAGAACATCAGTAAAACAGCAAATAAGGAAATACAACATATCCATAATTTGAAGAGTTGCAGTAAGGATTGTGGTTCAGCCTGTAAAGCAGAATTCAATTCTTGTCCAGTTACCACTGCCTATAAGTGCTGTGTTTGCAATAGGCTCCTGGAAGGCTGAATGACATCTCAGGTGAGTGTTCTTTTCTTCATCCCGACAATTCCTCTAGAAAGAATTAAACAAAAAAAAAATATCGGTAATACTTTGCATTCTAACTCTAGTTCTGAACTTGTTTTGGGCTAATGGTACATGGTGCTAAGGTGCTGCATAGGTTACAGTACAATTGGCTGGGAGTTCATAGAGAAAAGTGCTGAGGTTCAGATCTTATTGGAGCTGCACACTAGGGTGGAATTGTAATAGACTAAAATATGCCTTAACAGAAGTTCCTACAAGTTGCAAAGTACACTGCAATCAAATCACAGGGTAAACATTCCCTTCCACCTTTGTCAGTTTGCAGATGAATTTCCATATGTTGCTACAGGCTATGCATGAAAGCAATATTCTAAGGAAAAAATATACAAATCAGGTGTTATCATGAATGTGCTGTGTTTCTTGCTGGTCTAATTGCTTTCTGTTAGAACTGAGAAGAATTACAGTATATACACATTAAATAAACCTGTATAACTTGCTTTTCTCCTCAGTTTATTTCAGAAAGGATACAGGCTGAGGTTAGCACACTCAGGGGCTTATTTATTAAAATCTGATTTTTTTCTGGTCGGACTTTTAAAGGAGAAAAGCTATTTTTTCATTAAAAAAAAATTATTTTTTTTGAGATGTATTAGACCTCAAAACTGATAAAAGTCATAATTAAAAAGTACTCCATCTCAAAAGAGTCATAACTTTAAAAGAGATGTCCCTTTTACAATTCGGATTTTATTTACGATTTTCTTTTCGAGAAAATGTATTGCTAAATACTGCAAAAATGTGCATTGGAGCTTGGTCAAAGTATTTTTAAGGACATAGTGTGAAATTTTGGGATTTTAGTAAATAACCCACTCAGTGTCAGGAAGGACCACCAGAGAATCTGTAGCCAGGGGCCCCATGCTTATGTTAAGGGGCATATTTATTATGCTGTGTAAAAACAGAAGGATAAAACACCAGAAATCACCAGGCTGCGCCGTGTAAAAAAACAAAGTAAAATTATCAAGCTTTTTACTTGGAGTGATTTCTGCCGGAAGTAATTAAAAACAACAGTGTGAAATCTGGCACTCGCATGGCGTGAAAGTACACACCTTGATCATATCAACATTTATTTTACACAGCTTTTTACACCGTCTTTTTCAGCAGATTTCGTTTTACACAGCATAAGAAATATGCCCCTTAAAATTTACTTAAGTCCAGTCAGTAACAAAACAGGAAACCATTTTACAGCAAATAATAACCAGATGGTAAATCTTTGCACTCCTATAAATGCTGGTTAAATTGCACTGGTTTTGACCCAGACAGCCCGGTAATTTTAAGGGATGTCCGGGTCAAAACTGTCTGCTCGGTTTCCGAATTAGGAATCAGGATTCCCTATGATTTACACGCCAATCCTCCAATCGCTGACCGCTGTGTCATAGCCCTGCCCCCAATGTCAAGATCCGCCCCTCTCTGTGTCACAGTCCGTCACCTCCGCATCATAGCCCCGCCCCTGCCCAGTCTCCACCGGGCTAAAAGATGGCAACCCTATGTATAAATGCTATGTATGACTGCATTTCCTTTATTAGTATCCACTACATTTGCTAAATGGCTATTCGTGAGGTTGGCTATTGTCTCACACAGGACATGAACATAAACATGAAACTTATAACCTTGTTAAAAAGCTTAAAGTTAAAAGCCGTCAATTATATATTGCCTGACCCATCTCTATGTCTTGGTAATAACTTTCACTTTCTATTCTGCACTTCCTAGATGTTACTACCGTCCTCACATTCCCTCTCCCTCCTCACCATCTAATTGCATAGCTAGTGCATGGGCATGGGCATTAGGTGCCCCATTCTTGCAAATAAACAAGATATGGGCATGATGAAAAGCTTGCCCTAATACAGGTATGGGATCTGTTATCCGGAAACCCGTTATCCAGAAAGCTCCAAAATACGGAATGCCTGTCTCCCATAGACTCCATTTTATCCATTATTATTCTCTGTAATATTAAAAACAGCGCCTTGTACTTGATCCAAACTAAGATATAGTTAGTCCTTATTGGAAGCAACACCAGCCTATTGGGTTTATTTAATGTTTATGTGATTTTCTAGTATACTTAAGGCATGAAGATCCAAATTACGGAAAGATCTGTTATCCGGAAACCGGATAACAGGTCCCATACCCAGGGTCAGACTGGAGCACAGGGTTTTTTCCTGGTGTCCCGCCGGACCAGTCTGACCCTGCCCATACCTGTACCAGGGTCTACACAATGACCCCTTCCTGTTTCCTGTGATTATGAATTCCAAGACTAAAAAAAATAAGATTTAAATAATTTTTATAGTGTACGCGAAATTTATTAAGCTTGACTAACATCATAAAATAGGATTTGGAATTATGTCTTAGGGTAACAGGTCCTCTTTAAGTGCTAATTTCTACACGCAAAAGGAAGGAAGTCCCTGCCCCATAGAGCTTACAGTGTAGAATGGCTAGAACATGGATAAAGGTCTCATAGTGAGCAGCCTTCCTTGTGCAGTTTTATAGAAATGGAAGGGAAACTATTCAAATGTACAACAGGGGTTAATTGGATTTTACTTACATGTTTCATTGCATCTTGGATAAGTAATTTGTGTCTTTGCACAGATTCCCACAGTGCCAGAACTGATAGTGAGACCAGCTTTACATTTGAAATTGATTTGTTCACCATCTTCAAAATAGACTGAATCTTCATCCTTTGAATCAAGTTCCAACCCATTTTCATCCATTTGTTCTTGATATATTTGGCAACGGTCTATAATTGCAAAAGTGAAAATTTGACCAAATAAATAGAAAGAAACCTTCAGTAAATAGAACACTGCACTGAGATACATATCCCTTTAGTATATACTGTGTAATAAATGTCTTACAGGCAGGGCTGGTCTTACCAACTGTGGGGCCCAACTGAAACTATTTTGGTGGGGCCCCCTAAATGGAGTTTTGCTATCTGGCACAGGGTTCCAGGGCTGGGTGACAAATAGTGACTGCTTTTCCTTCTGTCCCATGATAATTACTCACTACATTTCATTTATTTATTTTTATTGAGTTCAACTGCATACACAGCACAGGAATTCATTTCCACAGTATATGTAACCAAAGAGTGCATTTTTAAAGAACTACCCTCCTGTTGTATGGTAAATATTACAGGGGAATACCTATGCTGCCGTAGTTGTATGGGATCTCTCTGTACAGGCTATGAGCAAACTTAGGGGGCTGTTCCTGCTGAATTGGGGTTAGTAGAGGGGAATACCTATGTTGCTATAGTTTTATGGGATCTCTCTGTACAGACTATGAGCAAACTTAGGGGCTATTCCTGCTGAATTGTGGTTAGTACGGGGGAATACCTATGCTGCCATAGTTTTATGGATTCTCTCTGTACAGGCTATGAACAAACTTAGAGGTCTGCTCCTGCTGAATTGTGCTTAGTACATGGAAAATACCTATGCTGCCATAGTTTTATGGGATCTCTCTGTACAGGATCTGAGCAAACTTAGAGGGCTGCTCCTGCTGAAATGTGCTTAGTACAGGGGAATATCTATGCTGTCATAGTATTATGGTCTCTCTCTGTACAGACTGAGCAAACTTAGAGGCTGTTCCTGCTGAATTGTGGTTAGTACAGGGGAATACCTATGCTGCCATAGTTTTATGGGATCTCTCTGTACAGACTATGAGCAAACTTAGAGGTCTGCTCCTTCTGAATTGTGCTTAGTACAGGGGAATACCTATGGTGACATAGTATAATTGAATCTCTCTGTACAGACTGAGCAAACTTAGGGGCTGTTCCTGCTGAATTGTGGTTAGTACGGGGGAATACATATGCAGCCATAGTTTTATGGAATCTCTGTACAGAATATGAGCAAACTTAGAGGTCTGCTCCTGCTGAATTGTGCTTAATACAGGGGAAATACCTATGCTGCCATAGTTTTATGGGATCTCTCTGTACAGAATCTGAGCAAACTTAGAGGCTGTTCCTGCTGAATTGGGGTTAGTACAGGGGAATACCTATGTTGCTATAGTTTTATGGGATCTCTCTGTACAGACTATGAGCAAACTTAGGGGGCTGCTCCTGCTGAATTATGCTTAGTACAGGGGAATACCTATGCTGCCGAAGTTTTATGGGATCTCTCGGTACAGGCTATGAGCAAATTTAGGGGCTCTCAAACCCCCACCCTCCTTAATCTGCTTCTATTTACAAAGCCAGCAAACAAAAAAAAAAGAAAACAGATACTGCTCTGGGGGTGGACTTCAGATCAATTTGTCTGATCACTGTTACTGCACACATACACGAGGGGAGAAAGAAAGCATATCCTTGCTTTTGCTTTGGTGCAGCTGTGCGGGGACCCCATGGGCGCGGGACCGATTGCGTCGCAATAGGTCCAATCGGCCTAAGACCGGCACTGCCTACAGGGTCTACATGAGTTATTATATTAATAGTGTATGACTTTATGAGTCAAATACTAAAGCTCATAAGCTTTTTCATAGTACTAGAGATGCTTTGCTTTCTCCCCTAAAATTTGCTAGAAATAATACTTCATGCTTAGCTGTAACTTGTACAGGGAGTTGCTTTCTTAAGACTTACAGTAGAGGGGTTATTTACTAAACGACAAATGCAAAAATTACAAAAAATACGTGATTTTTTTTTTCATAAAATGGAACTTTAAAAAAATCACAAATTTTTTCGGAATTTATTAAACCCCTGAGGATGGAAAAGTCCGAATCTGAAAATCCGGCATCTCAGACCTGTCGAGGTTGCATATAAGTCAGTGGGAGAAGTTTCAATGATTTTTTGATGTGCGCTCGGTTTCGTGTAATACCCCAAAGTTTTTGGAGGTTTTCAGGCAAAAATCTGAGTTTTCGGGTAAAAAATCTGAAAAAATCCTGAAAATTGAATGAAAAAACGTGAAAATCTGTTTTTTTCCTGCAAAGAAAATTTTCGGAAAATGTAATAATAACTAAGAGTAAAAAACCCAAACGGATTTGATCGGCGTTTGTGGCAGAAAATATTCTGGTGTATCCAGAATGTTCTTGCAATAAATGGTACTGTTCTTTACTGGCTTGAAGTCTGTTTTATGAGTGCCCCCTGCAAGCTGCAATTTAGATATATATTTTTAGAAATACCTCTATTGCTCTGCATTAGTAGAGGGACCAATGATTAAATTGTATGGCTTTGTTTAGGTAATCACTGCCATCTTTAGTATTCATTGCCTTTAAGCTATTGAAACCAAGAGGCTTCGCCAGCTTTGAGATACTGTAGAAATTCAAATGGTTAGTTATGTTCTCAAAAATGTATAAAGAGATTTGTGATCTCACATAAATATTTATTTATTTTATTTATTCCCAAAGAAGTGCCATTCTATCTATCCATGCCATATGAGCACTTATAAGTCTGAGACAGTTAGGGTTTTTGCACCCTTGAAAAACTATCCATAAATCTGTGCTTGATTAAAAAAACAAAAAAAAACCAAAGCATTGTTCCATCTATTCTACCATTTAATATCGACTGTATCTCATCATTCATAATCTTTGAAAATCCCCAGTATTCTTTTTATTTCCCTCCATTTAGGTTACTTTTGTAGGTTTCCATTTGCATTTCAGGAAACTGCGCATTTTCTGTGGCAAGACTTGTAATAAATAATGCGCATATACTGGCACTTCTGGCCACAACTGGGTTAGAAGTATGCTACAACTACCAGTCATAAAAATATCAAAGCTGCTGTGTAGGCACACATTTGAGCACGGCTTTTCAAATTGCCTATCGCAATACTTGCTCACTGTAGCCATGCCCCCAAGAAAGATGTCAATATCGCAACATAATTGCCCTATATGCAACGCAAATGTATTGTGTGTGCACACAAAATAACAAAATGTTATCCCAGGCTCAAGTGCTAGAGCACTAAGGGGTGCAAAAATGGGTCTGGCTGTACTTAGCGCCACACTGGCAAGCATAAGACAGCCTTGGCCCTAATGCCTGGCATAGAGCAGGCAGTCAGTACTAGGCACCATTAAAGCCTATGCCTGCAAATACTCCCATTGCATACCTCCCCACTGTCCCGTTTTGAGTGGGACAGTCCCACTATTGACAGCTGAACCCCCTGTCACGGATTTGTACTGATAAGTCCCGGGTTTCTCTTTGATCTGCTGCACTGAACATCCAGAAACAGATACAACATTTCTAACTTAATTGCATCTTGGCAGACAGAATAGATACTCAACATACTTTTGTGACAGTCTGATAAGATAAGAACTTAAGACTTAAGCTTAAAGGGCAATTCACCTTAATTTGCAAAAATGTAATAACATATAAAAACCACAGAAATGTGTTCAAACTTTCATAACCTGCCAAATTATGTAAAATGAAAATGGTAATTAGGGGGGTGTGGCCAAAAAGATCTGCATGCTATAATGTTTTAGTCCCTCTTTCTGTTTCCTATGTGTTGGGAGGTATGCCCATTGGGGGACAGGTATGTGACATGCCTATGTGCACCTGAGGATGGGATAGGGTTACACATCTCCCTAAAATTTTGTGTGGTGTGAAAAGGTGTCATGTTAAGCTTCATCAAATAAATTCTGGATTTTTTTTTTTACAATATAAGTGGAGCTACGTTGTTTTTCTTATCTGCAATATACTGGGTGGAAGGTATCAGATTTCCCACTTGAACCCCTATGTGCCTTCATTTTGGAGTGAATAGGCTTGTTAAAATAAACAGTGGACAGTCCTATAACTCTGATGAAGTACCAACCGGAAAGGGCACGAAACGCGTTAGTTTGTACCACTTACTCACTGCCTGTTATCACTTATGGAGCCAAAATAGAAGCCGCTTTTCAAAGATATTGTGTAGCGATTCCTGTTGTGGAGAATGGGCCAGCGCTGATCGGCGATACACAGAGACTGTTTGCAGATTCTGGCCTGGAGTTGCCAGACTATCGTGGGAGCTGTGGCCTACACGCTACAGCAAGGGTGAGCTCCGCTAATCTTTCATTACCCATCTCTTTACTGTGGGAGTCCTATAACTATCCACGGGCAGGCCCAAGTGCAGGATGTGTACCTGTGCTCTTCCACCAGCCCCCAGAATTGTTCACCAGCGCATTCCCTTGGTGTGCATGCCAAAAATTCCCCCTGCCTTGTCACCCATAAACTTTATTGAGGCTTCAGGGAGGTGTGGGGGTGCAATAGTTATGCCACGACAGTTAGGGTTGCCACCTTTTCAGAAAATTTCTTACGACCCCTGGTGGGGGCGGGAACAAAAGGGGCGAGCTGTGACACAAAAATGGTGGGCAGTGATGTAGAAGGATGTGGAGCCACATCACGCAATGCCCAAAAGGCGGAGAAAAAGGTAAGTTTCCACAGTAAAGCAGATTTATTGCGGGCAACTAACCTCCATGTGTGCCATTGCCCTTAATGTGCAACAACTTAAAGCAGCAATAAAACCATCTATAAAAGATTTGCTGTCTATTTTGATTCATCCATCTCTGCATATATCTGTCTCTAAATATATCAATATTGTGTGTGCAAAGAATACAATGGAATATGTATGATAATAGATGCTGTTTTTAAAAACCATAGTCAATTTTGCAAAAATCTATGTATGTATCTTTGTACCTGTATGTTTTCCATTCCGCTGAAGAAAATAAGAGGTTTGAATAATATACTTACTTCTAGAATAACACCTTGGATAGTTAACATCTCCATTATTACATATGGCATTAAGCTGTTTTTTTGGAGATAAAACATAGTTATTTTGGCATTTAAATTGGAATTGTGTTTCATGTGGGTATTCCTTATTTGTATCAAAAGGCTTGAGTAATTCTATTTTGTTTTTGCCAAGATCATTTATGGAAATAGTACATGAACCTGTAAAAAAACAGAAACAAGGGTTTAACCATTGATATTGTTTGTACAGCTAATTTTAAAATGCAGAAAGAGACAATCCTTGATGGGATATTTGTTTCAGACTGTAGTTACCAATTTATAGTTTGAAATATTACTCTATAATTTTCTTCTTATAAAAATCTTATTTTCACTTGACTTTTTATACAAATGTATTTAGGCAACAGTTTCTCTTCCATAATGCATATTATCATTTATTTATTTACGGCTATTTATATAGCTCATACACCTTTAGGCAGTGCTGTTACAGTTTTCATACATCAGTCACTGCCTCTGTGGAGCTCACAATCTAGTGTCCCTGTCACACTCACACACACAATATGGTCCATTTTATCAGAAGTCAGTTAACCTGCCTGTATGTTGTAAGTGTGGGAGGAAACCCACCCAGACATGGGGAGAACATACACACATTTCTTGCAGTGCTCTGTCTGGAACTGAACTCAAGACCCCAGAGCTGCAAGGCAACAGTACTACCCAATGTGAATGTTGTAAATTATGCTCTGCATTGCTAAGCTTTATTATCTCAATTACTTAGAGTTTAAAATCAGACACTGATATGAAGCATATTGGGCTTCACATAATAGCTTGGGCGATTGTTATAAAATGCTTTGTAATAAAGACAGTTCAGCCATAAAACAAGAAAAGATTGCTGCTTTAAGCAGAAACTTTTTAGTTTATGTGTCTATGCAAGCAGATAACTCAGAGGCTTAGCTATAGTGGAAGCAGACCCCGCAGTCGTAGGGGGGCCTGGACGATGGGGTTTGTTTCCTCTATAGCTTTGAATATATCCCTCTTTCTCTGATTGCACTGGTAGCTGTGGGGAGCTGTGGACGTGAGAGGGCAGGCAGCCGGTGAAGATTGAAGTGTGCGCCGTGCCCCTCAGAAGATTTTTTTGTGGGGGCACTGCTCAATCTAGGTATGCCGTGGTCTAAGATATTTGCATATTTAAACTAATACCAGGTTCTTAGCACAACTGAAAGTTAGCAAACCAAAGGTTAAAAACCCAATGGGAACCTGGCCTTTTTGGGCCCCAGCGACCCAGCCTGCTCTCCAATCCAGAACATATCCTTTCGCCTCTAGCTGTAAAGAAGGAGTTAAGCAGGTGTCTGGGACTAGGTTTGACACTGGGCACCTTGAAGATAGCCCTTTGGTCACAGTTCTGGTGGGCACTGGATGGCTCAGTGCATAGAAATTTCATAGACAGTGTTGCTGGTACTCGTGTATCTCAGAAACCCCTTAGAAAGAAAAGAAATGTAAATGACAAAAGTGATCAGAGGACCACTCTAAGTTCATTCCATTCATTTTTGGGGTTTAGATCCAATTTAAATGACACATCTGGGCTATATTGTGATAGTAAAATGCTAATTTGCAATAACAGTATTTTTTTGTGACCATTGAAATAAGGAATGTCATTTGTCAAGAAGACCTGATTGGTAAACAGTCCAGTATTAGGGCACTAAGAAAAGTTGCAGCCTCACTTTATACTTTATATATCCCCTCATAAGCCACAATCTTATTAACTGTGTTTTTTTAAATACATAGGGGCAAATTTACTAACCTAACCGAAAATTTGCCTAGCGACGGCTACGCTCACAGCCACGCGTAGATTCGCCAGGACAATGCTAATTCACTAAATTCCGAAGTTGTGTCCAGGACGCCGAACACTGGCGAAGTTGTGCTAGCGTTACTGTGCCAAAAGAAGCAACGATGCGCTATTGTTGCCTAATTTGCATACGGTGGGAAGTTAAAGTTCAATGGACGTATATGTTGCAGCAAATACATTACACTACACAAGCCTGGGAAACCTTAATAAAATAAAAGTTGTTATATTGCCCTACACATGTGCCCAGTGTATAGTATATGTGCCATATGTTAGGAAATGTAGGGGGGAAGCCAGTTAGCCCCCCAAAAAAATTACCATCTTTTTCAGCCTATCACCCTGAAAAAGGAATGGACGCTAGCATTTTTTGGGACTTAGAAAAATTTTCAACTATTTTTTTAGGAAGTCTTATCTACTCTATTGCACTTCGTCTGGTCTGAAGTGGCGAAGACAAGTCTAGCGCAAGAGGTAACGTTCAGAAAAAATCTGCATCTTAGTGAATTTGCGTAGCTACGTCCATTCGCCAGAGCGCAAATTCGCCATGCGTTAGGGAGCAAAGTACCAAAAGAGTCTATCTCCTTCGCTAGCGAATTTTCACCCAAGTTCGTCACTTCGCCCTTTAGTAAATTTGCCCCCGTGTATGTTCCAAGTTATAGTTAATGGGAAGAGTGTGGTTATGGTGGAAATAAGTTATAATTATAAAATAAGTTTTCTAGTGACAGCCACTCGTGAGCTTATAATTTGTGTGATACACCTGGGGCAAATTGGAATGGCCCAGGATCTGGAGGAGGGCCACCATCTTTATCTTCACTGCAGGTGAGTGGCTCTGAGGGGTGCAGGAATTAAAGACAACAGCAGTCAAATGATTTACATGTTTCTGTCATTGTGATCACATCCCTGGGGCCACTTACTCCCCTGCTTCTGCTCGTTGCCTAGGGGCTGAGGAATGAAGTAGCAATTTTAAAACCAACCCACTGCTTTACAGTGCAGCAGAATACAGAATCTTTGTTTTGTGGCACTCACCCTTTAAGTGCCACAGAATGTAGAATCTAACGTCTGTGACTAATATATATATATATATATATATATATATATATATATATATATATATATATATATATATATATATATATATATATATATATATATATATATATATATATATATATAAGTCTTGGTTACAGAGAACAAGTAAAAGTCATTTTTGATTGCCACCCAAAATGTTTTTTTAATTTTGTTTAGTAAAAGAAAATGCAATTCCAGCCAACTTTTACAACTATACACGTTTAATGGTTTTACATGTAATAACTACTAAAACCAGTATTTGTCTGTTCTCTACACTGCTTCTTAGGTGTTTCTTTTATGATTTATTTGTCTTAATATATACTGTCTAACAGAGCAATAAGGCCTAGTTGCTCCTCAAAAATCTGAAAAAAACATCTGAAACTTTCCCTAATTTGCCTTGGAAGGGGAGAATGTTTATTGTTTACATCCTTCCAAAACTGCAGTCAGATCAGTCAATGTACCAACAGTAAAAGAAGACATCCAACTTTCTTTTGAAACAGAAAGGGATTAACTCTTCTCCATGGAGACCATGGGGCATAATTGTATAACTGTGTATTAAGTGGGTCTAAAATACACCACACATCCCACATTAACGCTATGCTACACTGTTTAAAATATTGTGTTTTTATGAAGCTGTCTATTAAACATTAATACCAAGACCTTTTCACACTTACTTCCTGGAGAACACTGCGGATAAACGAAGTTCCCATTTCTGCAGACTCCTTTCAAAGCAACCTTTGATTTAAAGATATGCCCAGGTTTGCACTGAACATTTAATAAGTTACCATGTGCAAAAATTCCATTAAGATCATTAGATGATTCCAGTTGTAAATTATTCATTTCAAGCTCTTGTTGGGAAAATTGGCATTGTTCTGTCAAAGTGAAAAAGTAGGAGAAAAAAAAAGAAAATTTGTTTTATCTTACACTTTATAAAGCTTTGCATGGGCTGAATATTTGAAAAGGTACTTACTATTGCATCTTGGTACGTCTGTCCAAGCAAAGTTATCACATGTAATGATAGGGGGTCCAAAGGGTGCAAATCCCTCATTGCATTCAACTTTCAAAGAGGTGCCTGAAGAAAAGCTTTTGGTATCTTTTGCTTCAATCATAACATTGCCATTTCCTATTGTAGGTGGAGAAGTGCAGTTACCTAGCACACAAAATGTTTAAAATTAACATGTATTTTGTTTGTGTGTGTGTGGATATATAACCACACACCTTCATTGAATCTAATGGATTATATAAAGGTGTTTTACAAGAACCTCTGGCACCCTCTAACTTTAGGGGCCCATTCACTAAGTTCGAGTGAAGGAATAGAGGAAAAATAGTTCGAATTTCGAATGTTTTTTTTGGCTAATTCGACCATTGAATTGGCTACTTCAACCTTCGACTACGACCTTCGAATCGAACAAAAATCGTTTGAATATTCGACCATTCGATAATCGAAGTACTGTCTCTTTAAAAATTTCTTCGACCCCCTAGTTCGCCACCTAAAACCTACCGAGGCCAATGTTAGCCTATGGGGAAGGTCCCCATAGGCTTGCTAACAATTTTCTGATCGAAGGATAATCCTTCGATCAATGGATTAAAATCCTTCTAATCGAACGATTCGAAGGATTTAATAGTTCAATCGAACGATTATTGCGCAAAATCCTTCGACTTCGTTATCCGAAGTCAAAGGATTTTAATTCGACAGTCGAATATCGACGGTTAATTAACCCTCGATATTCGACCCTTGATACATCTGCCCCTTAGTGTTTCTATATAGCAGCATGAAAAGTGTAGTTGCCGAACACCCTCACCTTCCTCTTAGTGAAGGCTCATTCTGAGTAAGAGTCCAGTGTGACCCTTGTTCTACTGGTACTAGTCTGGGAAGGAATTATTTAAGCCGATATAGAGGTTGTTTTTTGCAATATATTTTTATATAGTGACCTGCAATGTTCAGTATATAGTTTACATATAAAGTGCTAGCATCCTCCATATTCTTTTCTGACTTAGTGGGGCTCATTTATAAACTTCGTGCAAGGCAGATTGGTTCACAAAGTGAATATATGGTTATATTTATAAAGCTGATTAAGCGTGGTGCAAACAGAATTGCGATTTTTTGTCTATAAGAGCAAATTGCAAATATTTATGTGCACACTCTGCGACTGAATTATGGCACAACTTTGGTGGCGGAGAAAATATTTGCAAACCAGTTTCGCAAATTGCGAATATAAATTACTGTTGACGCAATCTCGCACAGCGGGCGCACTCATGCAAACACCCATCTCATTTGCGAGCCATTTGCGAAAAGGTATTCTCTATGCAAAAACCGGAAAGATGGACACATCACTGCAATTTATTTAGCATTCAGGAAAAAAAAAGGGCAATACAACCATTTGTAAATAAATATGCGCTGCACAAACTTTATAAATGACCCCCAGTGTCTGTTACTGTGGCATGTGACAAAGAGTGGCATCAGAGAAGAGAACTAACTAAGTATAAAAGGTGGGTGGTGGGTTTACATTTTGCTAAAAAACTGCATAAGTATCTTATTGTATAGTGACCCTTTATTTTTGATTATTCTACTAAATAAATCCTTAAAACAAAGCATTGCAACTTTATAACAAACGGTTTGCACCACCAAACTGTTTTATACATACCCCCTGGCGTACATTCGGGAAATCTAACTTTTCCATTCAAACATTCAGGTTTTAAATCTTTTCCTTCTGAAGTATAATATCCAGTTTTGCACTTTACAGTTATTTGCTCGTTGTGTGCATAAAATGTTTTTGTAGGATTATCAGGATCATCTAACTCAAGATTATGTTGCCTGAGCTTTTCACTGGATATTTCACACGGATCTTAAAACAAAAAAATAAAGGTTGATCAGGGATTTTACATTGCTGAGTATTTCATATGCTATTTCATTGATATAGATATTTGCTGGCCAGAGTAATGTAAAATGACATGCACCTAGAACAATGCTTTCTTTAATGTAAAACAAATGAAAGGTGAGAGGATGATGGAAAGGTAAGAGGAAGAATTTGTTGTGGATTTAGGTTTTTAGCTCTTGGAAGATATGAATCTTCACTGAATTCCTGCAGATACTCAATATGTCTGGGCACAAAAGGAAGGGAATTTCAAAGTTGTGGCATGAGGCCCAGGTTACACAATAGATAGAAGATAAGATATGAACATAATGGTATTATCTGTTATCCACTATTGAACCTGTGCCATATATCCTTTTTTCAATTTCCTCCATTGCTACACAAGCAGCTTGTTTATATGAACTACAGTAGTGTTTCTAAAGCAAACAGATCAGTTTTACCAGTGCAGGACAACACAATATTTTCACACAATCCGCTTGACCCGTGTGAATTGTGAATTACCCAAATCCCAATTCATATAGGTCAAGTGGATTGTTAGTGAGCAGGTGGTATTACACCAACGATTAGATGAGATGCAGCATAAATTCAGTAGGAGAGATTATCCATCCCCCGTATTAGCTCAACAGAGATTGGAAGTTGAACAATGTAACCGGGAGAATAAATTATTTGAACTGCCTAAAAGGAAACTAGATCATATACCATTTGTTTCCACATACAGCAATATTAGTCCACAGGTTGCGAATATTTTGCGCAAACATTAGAGTGTGCTAAGAGATGGGATCCTGAATATCCCTAGTGTCAAATCACCCCCGCTGATGTCTTACAAAAAGAGCCAAACCATAGGGTCCATGCTAGTGCAATCGGACATACTGTAGGTGGTAAAAAGGACACACAACAGGTACTAATCCCAAGAAGGCAATGGAGGTTTCCATGCCTTAATTGTAATTGTTGCACCAACTGTTTGAAAGGCCCGCATGTCCATCGTCCACGCAAGGTAAACCCAATTAATATTAATGGATATTATACTTGTTTGACCACATTTGTGACTTATGTAATAAAATGTCCTTGCTAAGGTACTTCGTGAATGAGGTAAAATGGTGACAGGTAGCTCATGTTATACAATACCATAGAAGCTATGAGACAGACAGTGTGAGATTTGTGCACCACTGCGAAGATAACAGTGTGGGGTAAATCCTACAAAATCCCCTGACAGACAAAAGGCTCTCCAGCAGGTCTCAAGTACAGAAACTAAAAATGCTTGAAACACACTGTGAGAATCCTTGTGCTCTGGAGCAGAAACATGTTGCATGAGTAATACCCACTGTGTGATGTAATACTTCTGTGTACAAGGAGTATCCCTTTTCGTCTATATTATCCTTAAATAATTCTACTATTTAATAGCCAGTAGCACTAAATATATGTAGGTCAAGCATGCACTTGAAACTAGAATGACAGAACAATATCTCAAAATAATTGCTTTTATAATTTATGAATTTTAGGCAGATAATACATTTTCTGTTAATAGAAGTAGTGACGAGAGAACTTTTTTTTTTATGACTTTTAAAATATTAAGATAGCTTATCCGTTGACTGCAAAGCTTTTTTTGCAGAAAATTCACAAAATTTAAATTTTTTTACACATCTTTATGAATCAAAAAAGAAATTTGCTCATCACTAAACAGAAGCTCGTCATGCTCAAAAATAGATATAGAAAGGTTTACAACTGGGAAGGCAGTATAAAAAATTTAAAAAAAATGGAAGAAATCAATTTTTTTGCACTTTGCTTACTGCCTTTCTGTGGTCGATGGGTGATATGTGTTTTGTATTAAAAATCCTGTAACAACGCACCAAGTTCCTTCCGATATAATACCAAAATATTAAATTAGCCTGATTAATTAATATATGAACACACCAAATGAATCCTTAATAATAAACCCACTTCCCACGCAAGAGCGTACTCTCAAGCACCGGAGCATTGGGGAGCTTTGAGTCTCCAGTGGTCCTTAAGATGCGGCTCGGCTGCATGTTGCCCCGAAAATTTTGCCGCCCTAGGCCCAGGCCTTTGTGGCCTCGCCACAAATCCGGGCCTGTGGGCAACAGTAGAGTGAAGGAGACAAACCTATTATCTTGGTTTCATTAAATCTCAAATGACCAGCACAAAGCTGTAAAGCATATTCTTTGTAAAACCAGTAATGAATATATTACATTACAAATATGCAAATCACTGATGGGAAAATGTATGCAACAATTCATTTTCTGAAATCACCCAAAGTCTGAAACTTTATCACCTGCAGTAGTGAAGATTTAACCACTGGCTAATAATCTCCCCAATTGTACCTAATTGTAATAAGTGATTGTGTACCAGCCCAGAGTGGAGCCCATGTGTAATACATTAAATAATAAAGCTGAGATTTAGTCATGTGGCCAAGACTTCCATATATTCTGTTTTGAACTTTACATTTAGCATACCAGGATGGAAGGCTCTGGAAGCGTGACGGCGTTCCTCCTTGACGGTGCATCCAAAATGGCGGCGCCCATAGCCACCACGTGGTAGCAGCGGCGCCGGCACACTGATACCGGCGTCCTGACCCTGGCGAGATAACGTCACGCGCCTGGCGCAAAAATTGGAAAAAACCCTTCCAGTTCACAGGTTCAATGCCGGATTGTAGGTTTTGTTTTGAACATTCTTGGGTGCTTGATATTTCCTGCTATATTGATTCCTGCACTTTTGACCCTGCTTGTACCTCAACCTTGCTTCTTATCTGCCTGCCTTTTGGACTTTTGCCTGGATATTGACCACGATTACACCTGATCCTATTGCAAACTTTGACTTAAACCCTTAATGCTTCCTTCTGGGTCCTGACTACTCCCGCTGGGAGCCAATCGCCCCCCTGACTACAATCGGGCCATGGACCCCACTGAGTAAGCTTCACCTGATGTCGGAAGAGCTTTCCATGGATTGGCATCCTGCATGGAAGCGTATGAAGCTCAGCAGGTCCGCGTTGGGCAAGAACTGGACACTCTCCTTTCCCGGGTGGCATCCGTCTCTTCAGTTGCGGTAAATCCTTCTGTAGCTGCTTCTCCTTCTGTGGCCTTATCGGCTGCTGAGCCCCGCATTCCTCCACCTCCCCGCTATAGTGGGGATCCTCAAGCCTGCAGAGGTTTTGCTACTCAATGTCTGATCCAATTTGAGTTTCAACCCTCACAGTACTCCAGTGAAAGTGCCAAGGTGGGGTATGTGATGTCACCTTTGGAGGAGAAACCGCTAAAATGGGCAACACCACTTTGGGAGAAGAATCTCCACTGACCTTCGATGCCAAGGCTTTCCTTCAGGCCTTCCGTACTGTCTTTGACACCCCTGGTCGTGTCACCAACACTTCTTCCCGACTTCTACAGATTCGGCAAGGTTTCAGAACCTTGATGGCTGAGAACGAGCTGGAACAATGAGGCTTACACAGCAGTGTTCTATCAAGGCTTGTCATCCAGACTCAAAGATGACTTGGTCTCCAGGGATCGTCCTGAATTATTGGAAGACCTAATTGCTCATCAGTCCGACAGGGAGCGCAGCAAGAGACTTCAGTTAACTTTGGCTCATCTACCATGTTATCATGGTAGATGAAAGCATTCTGCCAAGGAAAGTTAAGCCCTAGCCTGAAATTTCATGTTTATATGAAGAAAATGTATCAAATTTGTATTATTCCTTTACAGAAAGTGAAGAAAAGGGAATATTAGGCTGTTTCAAAAAAATGCAGTGTCAGCTTCTTCTTTACAAACTCACTGTATAAACTGAATAATGTTTCAAGATTTTGCTTTCCTTTGAATAACTGAACTAATATTTAGTTGTATAATCAGTGTTTCTGAGATCTGCTTCACATCTGTGTTACATGGAGTCTACCAACTTCTTGCACATGTTACATTCCACAGTTCTTCTGCATTTCTTGGTCTTGCCTTAGAAACAACATTTTGATGTCACCCACAAGTTTTCTATTGGATTCAGGGATTGGATCTTGTTGGTCTGGAACCAAGATGTTGCTTATTTAGTGTTGTGTTTTGGGATCATTGTCTTGTTAAAGCACCTATTTCAAGGGCCTTTTAGGCAAAAGGCAACATGACCAAGTATTTTGATGTATGTGTGTGTTCTCTGGCAAATTATAACCGCTTCAGCAAGTCTTTTTTTCAACAATGGCTTCACATATGCGTCTTCTAATTGTAACAGTACTCAGGTAACTTTAGACCTTCTTTGATCTTCCTGGAGCTGGTCATTGGCTAAGTCTTTGCCATTTTGGCTATTCTTCTATCCATTCAAATGGCAGTTTTCCTTTTTCTTCCGCATCTTTCAGGTTTTGGTTGCCGTCTTAAAGCATTTGTGATAATTTTAGCTGAGCAGCTTATCATTTTCTGCACTTCTTTAAACATTTTCCCCTCTCCAATCAACCTTTCAAAGTATACTGTTCTGTCTGCAACAAAACATTTTATCCAGATTTGTAGAGAAAAATGCACTATAACCAGCATGCACAACATTTGCTGCCTTCTTCGTAATCCTCATTATTGACAACTGTTCTTTTTACCGAATGAATAACTTCACTATTTGAACCACTTATGTGTGTGTATATATCTGGTCCAGGACCGAAACGTCGATTCTAGCTTTATGCTAGCTTTTTGTTGGAAATTTTTTTTTAATCACATTTGAAAAAGAAGAAATATAAAACAACAGTATTACTGCTTTGCTTTCAGGTGATGATAACCTGAGTTTATAGTGAACTAGCTTTCTACGCACCCTTAAAGACTTACCAGCTCTAATGCACATCGGATAAGCTATATTTTTTTTAATGCATTTTCGAGTCAGTGTATCTTTTGGAATCCATCCTTCCTTACACAGAAAGGTAACTATTTTGCCATCTTCAATTTCAGTACTTCCATTTACAAATATATTATTTTCATCCATAGTAGTATGTATCAATAAACAAGAACCTGAAAAATACAATGCAATATGAAATATGAACAGAAGAGGTCTGAAAAGATATATAAAAAATAAAAAAGCAACAATAATAAAATGTTGGTCTCGCAGTGCAAAAATACTAACAGGTTAACATAAAGGTGTACTTTCCCAAGGGCTATGGCATGCAAGCCATTAGGATTGCTGCACTCAATACGTAATTACCCAAAAACACTTTCATATGCAAGTGGAGGCCATAATAATAATATTTATGGTAAACAGTTGCTGGCTTTTCTTCACATGACAATAAAATTGGTTACTCACCTTTTTTAGTACACCTAGGATAGGGAAGGACACTTCTATCACACTTTATTCTTAACAAATTCTCATTAGAAATTTCATAGCCATCTAAACATGCAAATCCAATATCCTCGTTATGGCGGCTGTACAGTTTTGCATTTTTTATCCATTTTAATTGAATATTATTAGCTGCCATGTCTCTTTCTGAAGCAGTACAGGGCTCTAAGGTACACCAAGAAAAAATAAAATTATAAATGGGAAACCGAGATAACATGTGAAGGCCTAATATATGTAGTCAGAAACATAAACATATATAACCACAGAATGGTTGCATGCATGAATTTTGATTGTTATAGATGTAGAGAAAACCAAAGCATGCTTAACTAAAGTACATTGTAGTGGCAGCACAGAGACTCTTTAGGGGAATGTTATCATATGGTTTAATTAAGGCTTAAATGGGAAATAGACAAGGCCACCTGTAAGAAATGAAGAAAGATATATTAGTATCTATTAGAATTAAGTCAAAAGCAATTGAACTCAAGAAAACGCTGAAACGTGCTGGGCAGAATGAACTAAAGACCGAATTATGTGAAGAGCAACAGCTGACTCAGAAGGACAGATGACCTCCATATTTCCTTCCATTATATTTCTTTTGTGGTAACCATGATGTAGATTCATAGATTTTAACTGCATATTTTTTTTTTTGTAAAGGCAAAAAATAAAATCTCTTTATAGTGTTCCCTAGTGGCAAAGAAAGATATCTCTAATATACAATCATTAAAAAATGTGTAGTGTTTTTATAAAAAAGCTGAATGTATGGAGTCCTATTCCCCTTCGCTGTACTGACTTCTGCAGACACAGTTCCCTTGAAGGTCCCCAGCCTTACCTGGCTAACCTTTGCCATTGTCTGCTTATCTCCATGTACAACAACCACCCCCCACCTTCCTTCCCAGCCGTGTAAAAGCTGCACTGCTTCTTTCCCTGCTCAGCAGCCAGCGACCGTCTAGAGCAGTGGTCCCCAACCAGTAGCTCGTGAGCAACATGTTGCTCTCCAACCCATTGGATGTTGCTCCCAGTGGTCTCAAAGCAGGGGCTTATTTTTGAATTCCAGGCTTGGAGGCAAGTTTTGGTTTCATAAAAACCAGGTGCACTGCCAAACAGAGCCTTAATTTAGGTTGACAATCCACATAAGGGCTACTAAATGGTCAATCACAGCACTTATTTGGCATCACAAGAACATTTTTCATTCTAGCGTTGCTCCCCAACTCCTTTTATTTCTAAATGTTGCTCACGGGCTCAAAAGGTTGGGGATCCCTGGTCTAGAGAACTGTGTCTGCAGAAGGAATACAGCGAAGGGGACTGCATGTATTCAGCTTTTTTATAACAACAGTACAATTTTTTGAATGACTGTATATCAGAGATATCTTTCTTTTCAACTAGGGAACGCTATAAAGAGGTTTTATTTTTTGCCTTTACATCCCCTTTAATATCATTTTGTTTAAATAATCATTTAATATTATAACAGTTGCTTGGTTTAGTACTCATACAGTATCACAATAATACCAGAATCAAATTATTTCTGTTGAGCAAATATTTGAAGGAATATTGTACTCCCTTGTTCAACATACCTTTGGATACCTATGGAGGAGAAAGCCGTTAATGGCCTTATGGCATATATATTTACTATTGCTCATGCTTAAAGGAGAAATAAACCCTAGAATGGAAAATAGCTAGAAATGCCATATTTTAAATAATTAAAGGAACAGTAACAAACAACAAAAATGTATTAAAATATAATGTCATTTTGTCTTACGCTGGTAAAAATACTGAGTTTGCTTCAGAACACATACTTAATTTGCATAAACAAGCTGGTATGTAGCCATGGGAATAGCCATTCACATCTTAAAAATAACAAAAGAAATAGGATACATAGCAGATAACAGATAAGCTCTGTAGTATACAATGGGATTCTGAAGTTCTTATTTATTATCTACTATGTGTCCTGTGCTAGAATTGCTGCCCCCATGGCTACATAGCAGCTTGTTTATATAAACTATAATATTGTTACTGAAGCAAACACACCCCAGTTTTACTAGCACTGTTTTTTGAAGCAGTGTCGGACTGGGGTGTCTGGGGCCCCACCTGGCTTTTTACTTCTGGGCCCCCCCACCCCTAATGTAAGAACCAGGTGTTCTAGCTGACTAGACAAGTCTAATTATTTTTAACTTTATTTCTCTGCCTTCATTTTCTATGCAATTTGCTCCTCTTTGTCTTTCCATGTGTCATTCTCTTCTACACACTACATGTACAGTTCTCCCTCATTAACTCAAATGTACAATTCTTCCACCTTCACCCACTTTTTTATTTTAATGTTACCCCCTGCTTCTATATCCTTTTATGCCTAAGATGCCATATATATCTGCTTTGCCTGTACCTTTGCCCCCCCCACCATCCACAAATAGTTTGTGTCTAGAGTCTAGTACTTTTTCCACTGTGCCCTTCTTCTTCAGACTTGATGCTTGTAATTTGCAGTCACGGTGTGACCTATGTAGTACAACAAACCTGGAGGAGCACACTGTACAAAAGAGATAAACTCAGGCCCCAGCCAAATTCTTTTAATCACAGAGCTACATGAATAGGTTGCTTCTAGCTGAACTCTGGCCCTGACATTGATCAGTCACTGCGCGTCAGCAGCAACTCCGTACCGATCTGCTCCGGGACTCCAACAGTGTCCGACTGCGGCCAGAATTCAGTAGAGGGTTTCCAACCAAAATGATTGCACTGAATGGGTTTGTTTGGAAAAGAAGGCAAACAAAAGGTAAAAGACTTACCACATTACTCATTTGCAAAACTACACCCCCCAGTCATCCACTCTTTCTGGCCCTGCCTGCCCTAGTCTTAAACACATTATGTTTATGAAACTCGACGCCAGCCTATACCTCACCTCCCACCCACGTGTGCCAAGGTTCTCTTACTTGCGGGAGGAGCGCTCAAAGTTTCTGGCATAGGTAGCAGGCCTGGGTTGGCGGGGTTCTCAAGGACTGAGGCCCACCAGGTTTTTTCCCGGTTTCCCGCCAGCCCAGTCCAACCCTACTGTCCTGCTAAAATCTTCCAGACTGGCCCCCTTTGTTCGGATTTTTATGCAGGTGGCAACCCTACACAGGCCCCTAACTAATATTAATATAAACTGATGGGGAGGGGGGCAAGCATTCTCTACCTAATGCAAATACAGGCAGGCAACACAAATAGACATGAGATATCAAAAATTCCACACCAGTGCCTTACATGATCTAGGAGATCAAACAAAGAAGAATCCAAGTTACGAGGTACGGTGCTGGGGAACAAAAAAATCAGATGGACTAAAAAACCTTTTTCCTAGGATGCCTTATAGACAGGCCTAGTGCTTTCCCAAGGTTGAAAAAAACTTTCCTTCCAATAGGAGCAAAAGTAGAAGGCTGTTAGGGGGGTGGGGTTGTTTTTTTTAACAATTTGTAAGCATCCTTCTAATGGAAGCAGGTGGATGGGGCTAACCCAAAGAGTAGTGGCATGGAGTTCATCAAGGGAAATATATGTATTCATTATACGCTGCCCCTTTATAGTTATCATCTGTAGTATATATAATTAAATACTGTAATCATTGCCATGTGTAAAGAGGTGAAAAATAACTTATTTTTCATAATGTAAATATAACAGTTTAGCTATCAGGTGACGCCAGCCCCTAATTTTGGCCTGTAGGGGAATTCCCCTGTAGGAGCCTGCATTAGGAAGTGAAGGAGGTTTGCACTTCCTCAACATTTAAAGACAGCACCTAATCTGATATGGCCAGACTATTTTTGGGACAATAACTCCTTTAGGGCTAGTCAAATTCGACTAGAGAGTTATTCAAATTCGATTTGAGTTTTTCATAGAATTCTAATTTGATTTTCGAGATTTATCATACTCTGGCCCTTCAAGAACTCAAATTTGACTATTTGCCACCTAAAACCTGCCAAATTGCTGTTTATGTCAATGGGAGAGGTCCAGGGATCAATTTGGAGTTGTTTGCAGCCTTCCTGACATTTTTTCTCTGAAAAAAACTGGAATCAAGGTATTTAAATTTGAATCGAATTTGATTTGAATTCGATTCGAGTTTTCAGGGGTCAATTCTATGCACCCTACTTTTAAAAATTCAATTTTTTTGATGAATTTAGAGATCATGAGAGTTTATGGTAGTTTTAAAAAACTCACATGAATTCGAAATTCAACCCTTGATAAATGTGCCGCCTACTGTCAATGACATTCCTGCCATGATGCAAGGATCAGAACCTTTCATATTATGGCAGCAAACAGCTACATACTAGGAGCAGTAAAAAGCCCCCTCTGGTAACTTTTGGAGCCAAATTTACAATTTTTAAACCTAAAATTTGGCTTTGCTAATGCAGCGAGCACAATGGTCCTCTCTGCATTAGTGATGTAGCCCCCCTTTGACCTGCTCCAGTGATGTTTTAATTGCGGAGCTGAAGGTGGGGGGCATTGGGGCTGCTGCCTTTGGCGACAGAAGCCCCAGAAGCAGTGCTGCTTACTGTACTTGTATACTTACAGACAGAATTTTTGGGGGTGGGGGACTTTTGCTCACAGAACACAAATTGGTAAGTATACTCGCACATATAAACAATTTTTTCCAGTTTTGACATCATGACTAGCATTAAGACCAGCTGCACTATAAAATTACTTTATTTTATTTCTGTGATTTTATTACACTTGTAAGAATTTTGTTTTTAGCAATTGTATTGCTTATTTTCAGGTCCAAATTTCTGCTTATTGATGTCAGTTTGGCCTGTACAAAATTCATTGAAAGTGATACAAGTGAAACTTGGACTTTGAGCAATTATCTCGCTGTGCAATCATTTCTATAAATTATTTATAATACAGCCATTACAGTTTGTATGCAATAATTTCATTTTGGGATCTCAACTGGGGTCTCTTGTGATGGTGCACAATTTAGGTGTTGGGAAGAGAAATACAGGATGTCTCCATGCCTTTCCATAGCTTGCTCATAATGAATACAGGGTTGCCAAATGAATACCATGCTTATTTCATTGGAGAAGCACATGAATTTATTCTGCATTTTAAAGACACTATGTAGGTGTTAAATGTAAGTGTGAAGCAAGGTGCAAAGTGTGAAAAACAGCAAATTTTGACTTTGCACTCTACTCTTTGCATCCTCATACTATATTATACTACTATCTGTCTACCATGTAGGGGCTGCTTCTTCAACAGGAATTTTTAAAATAAATATGATTTTTGTGACACATATCTGCAGATTTGGTTATATTATAATAAAGTCAAACGGAATTATTTCCCACTGTTTTATGATCATTTTACCCAAATGCTTATTTTTCTAATACTGTATTACTCAAACAGCATAGCCTTTCTATTGCTGCATAAATATACATTCTGCAGAATTCCTGGTGCCTATAAATTTCCTTATGTTTTAAACACCATAATATTTTTGGTGATCCTCTCACTATAAACAGCCTGACCTGAGCTTGAGATGCAGTTGTGGCCATTGCTCTATTTTAGCCTGGCATAAAAGCGTTACTCCCCTTCTGCTGATTCATTCTCACAATACTGCTACACTGACAATAATACAAATTAAAATGTATTATAAAATGATTATTAAATATTAAGTAGAATAATAAATTAGAAAGATTAATATGTAAGGCCTTTGTGGAATCAACAGGCCACATACCTATACAGATTGGTGGATCATCCCATTTTCCATTCCTACACACAACCTGTGTGTTTCCTTCAAGTATGTAATATTCTGGACACTTATAATTCAGTGTTGTGCCATGTTTATTGGTAGCTTCTCTGGATTCCAGCGTGTCCCCAAACTGTACCATTGGGGGAAACCCACAGGTCTGTCCTTGCTCTAAAAATAAAGAAGACTGAGTTAACACTGATACTGAATATTTTGGTATAGATAGTAGCCTAATGGATAGACGATACAGTGGCATGAGAAGTAATAGCAAATGTAGAAAGAGTTGTAAAATATGTCAAAACTGATTGCAGTGTAAGAGAAAAATGTAAAAGTGGAGTGATATAAATGGTAATGTGACCTATAAGAAACGCTGATATCATTAAAGGAAAACTATACCCCCCAAACAATGTAGGTCTCTATTAAAAGATACTGAGTAAAACAGCTCACGTGTAAAACCCTGCTTCATGTAAATGAACCATTATCATAATAATAAACTTTTTTAGTAGTATGTGCCATTGGGTAATCATAAATAGAAAATTGCCATTTAAAAAAATAAGGGCCGCCCCCTGAGATCGTAAGATTCACTGTGCACACATACAAACCACATGTAAGGTCACATGAGCCAATTAACAGACAGAGTTCTGCCTTTTGCTTCCTCACTTCTTCCTGTTACAGTTAGTGTTGTAGTATTTCTGGTCAGGTGATCTCTGAGGCAGCACAGATAGAGTCACAAAATGGTGGTTCAAGGCAAGAGATGTAAAAGGGCAAGATTTATGTAAATATATATTCCAATTTGGTAAGATGTCATTCAATTTGATATAAATTATCTGTTGCTCAAGTATTCATTTTGGGGGTATAGTTTTCCTTTAATATGCAGAGTGATAGTAAAACTTTCAGAAAGGTCTTAGACCATAATGTACACGGACTTATACAGACTGCAGACTTATCAACCTTGGGTCCAATGCACCTCTTTAATCAGTATTTTAGCACATTACTATATCTGGGACTGCATTGTGCATATTCATATATTGATATTATTGAGGAAGTCCATCTTTAAAGGGGTTGTTCACCTTCCAAACACAGTTTTCACATTGTTCACCATAAACAAAGCCTTTTTTTCAATTGCTGTCCATCTTTTATTTTTAATCTTTTCCCAAATGTAAGTTTAAAGTTTAATTTTCCTGTCTCTAGTGTTTCAGTCTGGCAGCTCAGTGACCCAGGAGCATCTGAACTGTTAGAATTTGCTACATTAACTTTTAGTATGTTATAGAATGGTCAATCCTAAGCAACTTTTAAAATGGTCTCCATTATTTATTTATTTTTATTTACTTATTTTTTCTAATTATTTGTCTTTTTCTTCTGACTCTTTCCAGCTTTCAAATAGGGGTCAGTGACTACATCAAAAAAATACAAATTTATTCAGGCATCTCCTATTCACATTCCTATTCTCAAATCAGTGCTTGGTTGCTGGTATAATGTAGACCCTAGCAATCAGATTGCTGAAATTCTAAACTGAATAAAAAGCCAAATAACTCAAAAACCACAAAAACAGAAACCCAATTGCAAATGATCTCAGAATAGCACTCTCTACATCACACTAAAAGTTAATTTAAAGGTAAACAACCTCTTTAACGTATTGTTTTATAGTGCACTGTATACACATCCAGTGCTATTGAAATAAAAATATACATGCATATACTGTATAATTCACTTCAAAAGCTAGGGCTCATTTATGAATGCAGATCAATGTTAATGTCAGTGGCGGAACTACCAGGGGTGCAACGGTTGCAGCTGCACCCTTTATGGGGACCGTCGAGTCCCAGGAAAGAAATTAAAAAAAAATACTTTGAAATCGGTGGCGATCTGCGTGTGATGTCACTGGCAGAGCGCTACATGCAGTGCAGTCCTTAGACCCATTGTACAAATTACGTCCAATCGGGCACAGCGCAATGGAAGGAACCAGGAAAAGCTTTTTGGTTCTTCCTCCACTAATGTCCCCTCACACCTGCACAGCTGCAGGAGATAAAGTGGCTCAGACAGTGGCTCAGACTCCGAGATCATATCTTCAGTTACTGCTTGTGATCTCCGGGAGCGGAGGGTGTGCAGGTAGGAGAGCGGCTGCACGGGCTGCTGATCTCCCCAGGATCACCTTGCATTGCACAAGCAGGAGGTGGGGGGAGGGTGGAAGCCAGCCGCCAGCTTGTTCCCACACACTCACACGCGGGAATCCCCTGGCTATTGTGCACCCCAGCATCAGCAGCACAGGAGGGGCAGCTGGAAGTGCGAACTAGGGGGGAAAAATCTTGTGTTTTAAAGGGCACGGGGTGGGGAGAGATTTGTCAGTTGCAAACAGATCCACGTGGTGCTGCTCCGGCCATGCTGCAGATCTGGGAGCAGCGAACAAGCACAACACTGGCACAAGTACAGGGACAAGTTGGCTGCTCCTCTCATCTGCCCCCTCCCTGGCTGCTGCTAGTGGGGATTTACCCCTGTGCTGGTGTCACTGCTGTATCATCTCTATGGCGCGCACACCTCCTGCTCAGCTGATCTCCTACCATTAACATGGCAATAGGGCTGGCACGGGGAGGGGATTACCCAGCTCTACTAATTGTATTGTTGGAGGGGGTTGAATTAATTACCTCTCCCCGGTGATCACATTGGGATTGTGTGTGTATATATAGCAAGGTCACATTGTAGAGCAAATGCTCTTTAAGGCTACAAATTTATTGTTCCTAGTTTTAAATGACATGACTCATTTGTGTATTTAAACCCTCTTCTATTCATGTTTCTCTTTTTCAAATCAGTGCAAGGTTGCCAGGGTAATTTGGACCCTAGCAACCAATGGCTGACATTGCAAACTGGAGAGCTGCTGAATAAAAAGTTAAATAACTCAAAAAACACAAATAATAAAAAATGAAAACAAACTGCAAATTGTCTGAGAATATCCCTCTCTACATCATACTAAAAGTCAACTCCTAGGTGAAAAACCCCTTTAGGGGGGCCCAGTTGTAAATTTCTGTACTGGGGCCCTAAGTGTCTAGTTATGCCACTGGTTAATGTGCAAAATTTAGAAACAAAAACTGGGGAAATATTCAGTTGTTTCAACCAGTGTCCATTATAGTAAATAATGCATAGATTTCGGCAAACAATTTCACTTAATTTATGTTTGAAAGCTACTTCTGGTGATAACTCTGGGAGCCCTGATCGATAGCATTGACACTTGCCTTACGTTGCAAATGAGCATTTTGCTTCTTTAAATGCTGACAATTTTTATAAAGAACAAGAAAGACCCCAGTGATCTAATCTCTGAATTTTTCCCTGGGCTGGTTCCCCATGCACATTAGAGTGAAGCCTGAAAAATGGTTTACTCTTTTACCAGTCATTTACTTTTCTAATAGGAGCACCAGTCTAGGGAAGAAAAATAGTGATTGTATTCACCAAGTGCTGCTATACTAGGTGACTGTTTGCAGTGGGGTAACTTAATAGCACTTGCCCCTCCTCACAGCCAACACTTCCTCTGGTATGCTCACTACCTATCTGCCACTAATTTTCAGCAGAGGCAAAGTTAAAAAGTAGGAGAGGGGATGAAGAGGGAAGTGGACCATATAGCAGACCCTGAAGTCAGGGTCCCCCCCCTGTCTCCTTCCCCTCTTTAGGGTCAGCTGCCTTGAGAATCGCAGAAAAAAAATATAAATATTTTAAAAAAAGAAAGAGGATACAACTAATCTCAAATTGTTTTAGAATACTTAAAAACATGAATATATCCTTATAAAAAAGTAATTTTAATATGAACTACTGTACTCCAAATTATATACACTCCTGTATGTTTGAGGAAATTAAGAATAGAGACACCAGGATTCCCACAAGATTAACAGTGAGCAGTGCAGAAAACTTACTTCTACATTCTGGCAATTCTTTCCACTGAGAATTTGTACAAACTGCCCGATCCCGATTCATGTCAAAAACATATCCCGAGTTACATCTATAAATGGCTCGTTCTCCTGAGTTGTAATTATCTTTCTTATTCAGTAGCAGAGCATTGGTTATATCTGGAGCTGACTCACAAGATGTAGCTTGAAGAAAGGAAACAAAATACACATGTGAATTGATAGATCTTTATTTTATTATTATAATGTGTTTTTAATTAATTACCATAAACTGAAGATAATGAGAAGGAACACTAGAAAGAAAAAGAAGAATAAAGTGATGGCTAA